>NC_082693.1:3771301-5047968 GCF_949987515.2 Delphinus delphis
CTTGAGGGCTTGTAAGATATTGTCTGCTGACAACTATAGGAGAGACGGGGCTCGGGAAGGAAAGAAAGTTGAAGAATGGAGATGATACAGAGAAAAACGATCTCTGGTAGAGAAGGGAAGAGGAGCAGTGAATCTAGGGAGAGGACTGAAGCTGGACTGGGGGTGCGGGGGGGAAGGAACGGCTCAGATGAGGGACATGGGAGCCAGACCTGGAGCTGTGAATGGACGGTACCACGTAGTGCTCTGCTGACTGGAAATTCTTCCCACCCTCCTGGCACAAGGGGACCGCGCCCAACCAGCTACCTCCATGGAGGTGGTCCTACCCGGCTGGAAGCCAGGAAGATGTCTGAGGTGTCCTCACCTGACCAGCAACTTGGAGCGCCTCCATAACGTTCTTTCCTGAGACATCACATCTCATGTCCCTTTCAGCGGGCTCTGAGGAACCTACCATAACTATAAATATCTCTGCAAGGTATAAGCTCCTGATTCAGACCGTGCCCTCCCTAGCAATTTATCCTTAGGCGATTCACTTCCCTCCTGGAGACTCTATTTCTGCATATGTAAAATAAGCATAATAAAACTTAACATGAGAACCAAAAGAGACAAGATACATCCTATTAGGTATCAACTTGCAAGATCTCATCCTGCCCTTTGGATCACATCTTTCCCCTTGAGATCATAAAGTGCCTTCTATGCGGGAGAACTGGAGAGAGAGTTGGGGGCCGGGGTGTGGTGATGGGGGTGCAGTGCTCGTCCGTAAGATTATGAAAATCTCTTTCTGGCTTACTTCACTCTGACACAGGGCTGGGAAGGGGAGGGTGGGACGAACTGGGCGATGAGGATTGACATACATACACTACCAGGCGTAAAATAGGTAGCTAGTGAGAACACGCTGTAAGGCAGAGGAAGCTCTGCTCCGGTGCTCTGTGACAACCTAGATGGGTGGGATGGGGAGGGAGGTCCGAGAGGGAGGGGATATAGGTATACGTATAGCTGATTCACTTCATTGTACAGGAGACACTAACACAACGTTGTAAAGCAATTATACTCCAATTTTTTTAAAAAGTGATTTAAGCCAGAAAAAAAAAAGATTATGAAAAACTGCTCACTATAAACTACAGTTACCTATACCCATAGCCTTGGTTAATAGTGATAGGAAAAACAGAAAACAAAAAAATGGAAAGTTGATTTAGTCTGGGCTCAGTTTACTACCAGCACAGATTGTTTGGTTATTTATTTAGATATTCTGGTTTATCTTCACTAAAGACACGCCTTATTATTACTCGCCTGTATAATGATTATCACTGTACTCACAGCAGCAGCAGCAGCAGTAGAAGCTCCCTCATAGGGTCGTTAGGAGCATTACATGAGACAATATATATAGAACAGTGCCTGGCATATAGTAAGAACTCAATAAATACTGATCTTTTTTTTTTTTTTTTTTTTTTGGCCACACCACGCAGCATGCGGGATCTTAGTTCCCCGACCAGGAATCAAACCCGAGCCCCCTGCAGTGGAAGAGCAGAGTCCTAACCATTGGACCTCCAGGGAAGTCCCTCATCAATAATTTCTACTAAACATTTAAAGAAAACATAATGCCAATTATACACAAATTCTTCCATTAAATAAAAAAAGAACATTCCTCAACCCATTTTTATGAGATTAGCATAATCTTAATACTGAAGCTTAAAAAAGATTGTACAAGAAAGGAAAATTAAGGCCAATCTTTCTCATGACTATAGATGTGAAAGTCTTTTCTAAAAATAGAAAACTAAGTCCAGCAACAATATATAAAAATGACAGCAGATCACAAGGTCTGCATAAAAAAAGAAAAGCAATTTAAACCACACCCAGGGTGCTAAGTGCCCAAGGAGGATGTTTGCCTGCAACAGGAGTTCGGGTGGGTGAACACTGCCTGAGATTTCCGCCACCAGCTTTAGTGACCCCAGAGAGAGCCACAGCTGCCCCCCCCACTGCCCCAGGAGACCCTCCAAGGTCAGCAATATATGGAAATAGTACCTATACCAAAAATAAATTATTTATTTTTAAAATGAGTAAAGCAGAAGCAGAGCCAGAGGACTTCGTAAGTGAGATTGAAAAGGAACAGTCAGCCAGGATAGGGTAGAAACAATATGAAATGCGGCTGTGGGTCCAAAAGAATTTGGAGGAAGAAAATGTGATCATTTCAAAGAGGTCAAATAAGCTAATACTTGAAATGTTTCTTTTTATCTTTATAATTGCAAATAATGTCTAATAATGCAAAACGGTTTTAAAACAAATCACATATAAGAACAAAGTAGCAGAGAAGAAGTAGCAGTACCAATGCCAAACTATGGATTCACTTTCATTAGGCAAGAACACATCACCAGTCTCTCAGGAATATGATGGGAAGGGAGGATTTCAGGATGCTTGCACTAAGTGGGTTCAGCTCATTTCCAAGCCTGGAAAGGAGTTAAATTTAATCTATACCAAGAAAAAAAAAAGAAAGAAAGAAAGGAAAAGAAGATGAAGGAAGAGAAGGAGGAGAAGAAGAAGAAAAAGACGAAGACTTTGGGGCCAGAACTAAATTAAATACGATTTATATAATTTTACTGATACTATTAGTGCCTTCATAAATTTCACACTAAATTCAAAAAAAACCAAAACGCACACCAAGATTCCAAGAGGGAGGGGATATATGTATACGTATAGCTGATTCACTTTGTTATACAGCAGAAACTAACACAACACTGTAAAGCAATTATACTCCAATAAAGATGTTAAAAAAAAAAGTGGTTGGGGACTTTCCTGGTGGCGCAGTGGTTAAGAATCCGCCTGCCAATGCAGGGGACACGGGTTCGAGCCCTGGTCCGGGAAGATCCCACATGCCACGGAGCAACTAAGCCTGTGCGCCACAACTACACAACCCGCGCGCCTAGAGCCCGCGAGACACAACAAGAGAAGCCACTGCAATGAGAAGCCCGCGCACCGCAACGCAGAGCAGCCCCCGCTCAGTGCAACTGGAGAAAGCCTGTGCGCAGCAACGAAGACCCAATGCAGCCAAAAAAAAAAAAAAGAAAGAAAAACTGGTTGCCATTGAAGGATAACAACTCTTCATTTGAAAAATGGTCAATAAAAAGAACAAATCAAGCAATTATCCAGCCTTTTCTATATAATTGTACCACAGGGTAACAAAATAGCTTATATAAGGGGCAGTATCTCTTTAGAGAAGTATGCCAACTAGTAAATGAAGAAGGAATGATACAGTAATAATACCATTTTTCAATCCATAATTAATTAACAGCTACTAACATCACACACACACTAAAAGCCAGCCCAGACTTTACTTACCTCCTGTTGGAAGAACCTGGGATAATCTTTGCTGCCCCTCCCCATCTAACCTAAAGCCCGTGAAGCCTTTAGATCAAGCTGCTGATTTACAGTAAATTAGTAGCGAACAGAGGCACACGTGAAACTTCAGGATCTCATTAGCAAAGCCCAACATACGGGGAAACAACCCAGTTTCTTCAATAAATAAATTGCGAGGAAGAAAAAAAAGAGAGATGAAAGCAGAAAGCTGTAGATCAAGGAAAGCTAAGAGACACTCACGTGACCACTGGAACCACAAGTCCACGGTCATGGTGCGCTACTACACACACGTGACCAAGCAGAGTTCCAGCACCTGAGATGGACGTTAGCTTTTGGAGATGCGGCTTCGGAGCACGGCCTTACCTTCTCAGCACATACAGACCAGGCCAGGCCTGAACCACGTCCCAGAAAACTGCCTGCCACAGCGTACAGCGGGGCTTCCCAAACCTTTTCCACAGAGAGAGGAAACGTTTCAGACTTTGCAGGCCATGTGGTCTCTGTTGCAACTGTCCATCTTGACACTGCAACCACTGACAATACATAAATGAAGCAGCTCGGCTGTGCTCTCAGAATACAGGACTCGGCCTTCCGGGCTGTAGTTTACCAACTGCTGCCCTGGAGCTTGGAGCCTCTTCCCAGAGCCTCAGTGACCGACCGATCCAGACGCAGACCAGCTCCAGCTCCTTCCAGAAACCCAAGCCTCACCTGTCAAAGACTAAGAAGGCTCCTCCAGACGTACAGCCCCTCCAGGCCTGAGGGTCCGTCCACCCACTGGAGGCCTGGTGGACTGAGTCCCTGCCTTACCTTGTGAGCGGTGAATCCATCTGGCCCCCAGCCACTGTCCCTGCTCGCCACCCTCCAGGCATCCACACTTCCCCGCACCCTCTTGCCTTTGCTCTGACCGTGTCCTCTCCCGAGCGGGGTGCTCACCTCCCGGTCAGCTCACATGTCAATGTCACCTCTTGAGAGGTTTACCCTGGTCCCCGACAATCTGTTACATTCTTCTGTTTTCCCTTCTGCGTAGCACTTATCGCTGTCTGAAATGATCATATTTGTTTACTGTATGTCTCCTCCCACTCCTCCCAGGACTTCCCTGGCGGTCCAGTGGTTAGGACTCTGCGCTTTCACTGCCGTGGGCCCGGGTTCAATCCCTGGTCAGGGAACTAAGATCCCAGAAGCTTGGCAGCAAGGCCAAAAAAAACGTTAAGTCCCCTGAGCTCAGGAGGCTTGCCCATCTTGGTCACTGCTGTACTGCTGGCCTGGAGCAGGTTCTCAGTCCATATTCATTAAATGGAACGAATGAATGAATGAGTGGTCTCCCTGCTCTGTGCCTCCTCTCCCTGACCTACCCCTCCACCTCCACCCCTCTCAAACCCTCCACCAGGGCTTTGGAAGGCCTCCCCACTATGCCAGCTTCCCTCCATCCTCAACCCTTCCCCACAGGCACTTTTATCTCCTTTTTTTTTTTTTTAGCGTGGAGCCTTAACCACTGGGCCACCAGGGAAGTCCCAAGAGTGGACTTTTTAAAAGTGCTTATCTGATTGTGTTACTTTCCTGGTTAAAGCCCTGTGATGGCTTCCTGTTTCCGCCACGACTCTGGCCCAGGCTCCTCGGCACGGCAGCCAGGGACCCCTCCACGGTCCCAGTTACCGAGTCTTCCTGACCCTCCCCAGCACCCTCTGTTCCAGCTAAGCTGGCCATAGAGGGTCAGGTTCACCTGGTTCTGAAACACGAGGGAAGGGGGCAGGGCACAACCTTTAAAAGAATGACACAGCCATTGAGGTGACGACATAAACTGGTTAGAACCGATTAGGCCCAAGACGGCAGAAGATTAGACTTCCAGTGGACCTCGAGCCTCATTATACGCGCATTGTAACACATTGGCAATTAAATGACATGCGCACCAGCACCACGACAGTTCTGAGGCCGACCATAAATGGCCAAAAAGTGGGCGGTGGCCCAACTCCTGGAAATCCCCGCCCCTTCCCCAAAATAGTTGGAATGATCCTCCCACTCTTAGCCTATGAAATTACCCAGCTCATAAAAACTAGCCACCCCATACTTCAGGGTCTCTTGCCTTCTGAGGTGGCCCACACTCTGTAGACTGTGTTTTTCCCAGGGCCAGTCTTGCCTTTTGAGATGGACCACACTCTGTCTATGGAATGTGCATCTCTAAATAAATCCACTTCTTACCTACCACTTTGTCCCTCACTGAATTCTTTCTGCCGTGAGAACCTGAGCTTTGTTAAGTCCTGAGACCAGGTATGCGATTTCAATTAAAAGACAGTGGATTCAAGTCCCAGTCTGAGTCTTGGCTGGGTTGGAGTCCCGGCCCATGGGTTGAAATCCCATCTTAGTCCTGCGGTTTCAGTTCCGCTTCCTGGGATGCCCTTCCTGGAGGCCGTGTACCCTGCAAAAAAACTATCCTCTTGCAACACTCCATTCAAGCATCTTCTCTTATGAGGCTTCTCCTAGGGCCCCTTCTCTCCCCACCCCTCCTTGGGAGTCTGGAGTTCCCGGGGGAGCCTTCTGCCTGAGCGCCTCACCCCACTGTTCGGCACTTCGTGTGTTTCTGTGGCTGACTCACTCTTTTAGACCACGGACTCCTCCAGAGAGGGGAGTCAGCTTGGCATCCCCAGCGCCCAGTGCAGAGCCTGGCACCTAGTGGGCACTCAGTGGCCATTGGAAAAGTGACGCAATCCTAGATCGAGCTGAGGGTGCACCTGTGGGAAGGGGAGGTGACTGCTGCCCTCTCCTGGCAATGAGAGGCACTGTCTGGACCACAGACACCTTCCCTCCCCTCCCACACCCCGCCCGGATAAAAAGGGGGAAGGGGAGGCAGAAAAATGAGTTGGAGACTGGGGGTGCTGCTGAGCTGTCTAAAGAGACAAATTGGGCTGACGTGTTGGTGGGACACCTGTGGGCTCCTACTGTCCCCATGTCCGTGCAAGCCAGGGTGCAGAACCGGGGCGGTGCCTCAAAAGGAGGTCTGTCTCTTCAACAAGTGCTGCTGGGAAGCTGGACGGCTGTCTGTAAATCAATGAAGTTACAACACACCCTCACACCATGCACAGAAATAAACCCAAATGGCTTACAGACTTAAACATAAGACAGGACACCATAAAACTCCTAGAAGAAAGCATAGGCAAAACATTCTCTGACATAAATCGTACCAATGTGCTCTTAGGTCAGTCTCCCAAGGCAATAGAAATAAAAACAAAAATAAACAAATGGGACCTAATCAAACTTACAAACTTTTGCGCAACAAAGGAAACCACAAAAAAAAAAAAAAGAAAAGAAAAGACAACCAATGGAATGGAAAAAAATATTTGCAAATGATGTGACTGACATGGGCTTAATCTCCAAAATATACAAACAGCTCATACAGCTCAACAACAACAGAACAACCAACCCAATCAAAAAACGGGCAGAAGATCTTAATAGACATTTCTCCAAAGAAGACATACAGATGGCCAGTAGGCACATGAAAAGATGCTCAACGTCACTAATTATTAGAGAAATGCAAATCAAAACCACAATGAGGTACCACCTATCACCGGTCAGAATGGCCATCATCAAAAAGTCTAAAAAAAAAAAAAGTCTACAAATAACAAATGCTGGAGAGGGTGTGGAGAAAATGGAACCCTCCTGCACTGTTGGAGGGAATGTTAGTTGGTGCAGTCACTACGGAAAACAGTATGGAGGTTCCTCAGAAAACTAAAAATAGAGCTACCATATGACCCGGCAATCCCACTCATGGGCATATGCCCAGACAAAATTGTAATTCAAAAAGATACATGCATCCTTATGTTCATAGCAGCACTATTCACAATAGCCAAGGCATGGAAACAACCTAAATGTCCATCGGCAGATGAACGGATAAAGAAGATGTGGTACGTATATACAATGGAATACTACTCAGCCATAAAAATGAATGAAATAATGCCATTTGCAGCAACATGGGTGGGCCTAGAGATTATCATACTAAGTGAAGTAAGTCAGAAAGAGAAAGACAAATACCATATGATATCACTTATCTGTGGAATCTAAAAATGGCACAAATGAACCTACCTACAAAAGAGAAATAGACTCACAGGCACAGAGATCAGACTTGTGGTTGCCAAGGGGGAGAGGTGGGAGAGAGGGATGGACTGGGAGTTTGGGGTTAGTAGATGCAAACTATTATATTTAGAATGGATATAAAACAAGGCCCTACCGTAGAGCACAGGGAACTATATCCAATCTCCTGGGATAAACCATAATGGAAAAGAGTATTTTTTAAAAAGCACGTATATATGTGTATGACTGAGTCACTTTTCTGTACAGCAGAGATTAGCACAACACTGTAAATCAACTACACTTTAATTTAAAAAAAAAGAAAAAACTGGCAGAACACAGATATACCACAATAAAAACATTTCATGTCATCACACACAAAAAAAGAGGTCAATTCTTTAGGGTGGGCTGGCCTCCCCCCACTAAACTGCAAACTCTTTGGATTGTATCATATTTGTTTCTCGGTCTGTCCTGTTGCCGTTGTTGTTGTTTTTATTATTACTGCTGCTTTCATTTATTTTAGTAGGTGGCCACTAATTTTTTCCTCCGTTGTTGTAAAACATCTATTTGGTTCTTGTGTATAAAAGAGACTGAGGGCTTCCCTGGTGGCGCAGTGGTTGAGAGTCCGCCTACTGATGCAGGGGACACGGGTTCGTGCCCCGGTCCGGGAAGATCCCATATGCCGCGGAGCGGCTGGGCCCGTGAGCCATGGCCGCTGAGCCTGCGCGTCCGGAGCCTGTGCTCCGCAACGGGAGAGGCCACAACAGTGAGAGGCCCGCGTACCGCAAAAAAAAAAAAAAAAAAAAAAAAAAAAGAGACTGAATTTGACCACTAGCCTCTCCTGATTTTAACTCAGCTTCCTACTGGTAGCAAGTCGGCTTTGATGTCTTGGGTTTCTCAGCTTTCTGCCAAAATCCAAAAGCCAGTTGGGATTCCCCCCAACCCCTCCCCCGCCCCCGTCCCCACCTTCCACGAGTCATGGGACATCTTGTGGCCCCTCCTGGCAAGGAAAAGCACGACCTCAGCTCCCCTTGGGGCTGCAGGTCTAATTGTGTATATTTTCATACACGGAAAAGGGTCCAACACCCACATAAGAAATGGATTTGGGGAAGGAGCTTGGGACTGGGGAGACAGAGGCTTGTGAGTGACAAGCTCTGAGATAGGTGGCCACCTGCAGAGAAACGCCACCTATTGTTCATCTTGAGGTCCTGCATGTTTATCACACAAGGTACTCAGCAAACATATGACATCCATTGACATATTGAGATGAGAGGAAACCAAGAAAGCAAAAGGGACTAAGGAGCTAAGGCGCATCTTTTTAGAGTGTAAAAAATTTGAGCTTCCTGATAGGTTTGCCCTAAATTTAGGAATCCACCCCACTGGAAAGGACATGCCTTTTTCAACTAACAAAGGATCTCTCCTGGGCTTCCAAAGACGTGCTCCTTGTCTCCCATTCAGCTCCAGTCCACTCATCCTTTCCCTGAAGAGTGTACTGTCTTCCAGTGGTCTACAATATGTTTAGTGAGACACGACACAAACGAAGAAAGATTGCTCTCTGTCCTCAAGAAGTCTGTAATCTCACTGGAAGACAAGGCATCCATCTGCACTTGTTTTTTTTTTTTTTTGCCACGTGGCTTTTGGGATTTTAGTTCCCTGACCAGGGATTGAACCCAAGGCCTTGACAGTGAGAGCATGAAGTCCTAACCACTGGACCGTCAGGGAATTCCTGACACACCTGCTGCTCCAGAATGATGAGAGAACCAGGGACTGAATAATGAAACGGTAAATTGACACTCCCTGGGCCCTGAAAATGTGCAGGTTAGGAAATAAGGGTTCTCGGGGAAGGCATCCTGGAGGGGGGTGGGTTTGAACTGCCCTAGGCTAGGTGGAAGTAGCAAAGAGAAGAAAATTCCTTGTCCAGGGGTCTGGAGGCATCCTGAGTCCCAGGGATGGGGATCTCGGTCACAGCTCCAGAGGTGGGGAGACGTGGGCGTGAAGCAGACAGCCAGCCAGCCCACCTGCCCACTGTTGAGAGCTGGGCCAGGGCAGGGGCAGCAAGGAACACAGCCACGTACCTTACCTTTCCAGCTCCCAGACACCAGTATGCTTTTCCCCCTTTGCAAAAGGCCCCCCTCCAACGAACCCCTTGCCTTTTCATGCCAACAAATCACATGCCTGTGCAGAGGGATACAGTGAAGGGCTGACCAGGACACCTCAAAATGCTATCAGTGAGTCCAGCGCCAGTTTGGAGATTGAGGGGTAGGACACGCTGAGCCAGAGGGTCTCTAAGGGATGAGGTGGCCTTGACCTCCCAGATTCCCCACCCCTTATTAACAGAATCAGCCTTGCTTGAAGAACTGTAGAACGCTGCTCTAAACTAACAAGCAGCATGCCAGGTTGGTCTTCCCATCAGAACTGAGTGAAAGGGCTGGAGGGAGATGTTTTCCCCAAGGCTCGTTTCCTACCCGTCCAGCCACCCCTGCTGTGGCTCACAAACAGCCTACCTGCTCCAACACCTAAGTGGTTTCTTACCGTCTCAAGCCTAAGTTCCTCTGCTTCCAAAATCTAGTGCTCTCCACTAAATAATCTCATCTCCCATTCCTCCAGCCCGCTCTACTCCACCTAAGACTCCTCTGCTTCTGTACCGAGACGCTCATGTCCACCTTGGGCAGCTTCTCGTATTGCTCCCACCCCCTGAAGCACCCTGCCCCCCCCCACTCAGAACAATATGGCAGAAACAAGCAACACTGGACTTAGAGGCAGAAAAGCTAGCTCCAAACCACTCAATAAACACTGAGTGTCTGTATACTGCTACCGCTGCTATAACAAACTGTCACAAGCTTGGAGGCTGAAAACAAAACGAATCAGTTTTCTTACAGTTATGGAGGTCAGAAGTCCAAAATCAGTCTCACCTGGGCTCAAATCACGGTATCAGCAGAGCTGTGCTCCTTCCAGAGGCCCCAGGGAGAATTTGTGTCCTTGCTTTTTCCAGCTCCTAGAGATTGCTCACGCTCCTTGGCTTGTGGGCCCACAGCGCACACTCCTGCTTCCGCTGTCACATCTCCAGCTCTGGTGCTGACCCTCCTGCCTCCATCTCAGAAAGACACTTGTGGTTACACTGGACCCACCACGGTAATTTCCCCAACTCAAGGTCCAAGCTACCGTATTCATAGCTTCTGCTGATTAGGGCATGAACATCTTTGGAGGGCCATTATTCAGTATAGCACAGTGCCATGCACACACACACCCCTCTTACATATCGATAAGAAAACAATCTGATTTTTTTATATAGGTAAAAGAGATGAACACCAAAGAAGATATACAAAATAGCAAATTAGGACACAAAAAGGTGCTCAGCATCATTACCCATTAGGAAAATGCAAATTAAAACCACAATGAGAGAAAGTATTTGCAAATGATGTGACACACAAGGGCTTAATCTCCAAAATATGCAAACAGCTCATACAACTCAACAACACAAAAACAAACAGCCCAATCGAAAAATGGGCAGAAGATCTTAATAGACATTTCTCCAAAGAAGACATACAGGTGGCCAGTAGGCACCTGAAAAGATGCTCAACATCACTAATTATTAGAGAAATGCAAATCAAAACTATCGTGAGGAACCACCTCACACCGGTCAGAATGGCCATCATCAAAGAGTCTACAAATAACAAATGCTGGAGAGGGTGTGGATAAAAGGGAACACTTCTACACTGGGGGTGGGAATGTAAGTTACAGCAACCACTATGGAAAACAGTGTGGAGGTTCCTCAGAAAACTAAAAATAGAATTACCATATGATCCAGCAACCCCACTCCTGGACATATACCTGGACAAAACTATAATTCAAAAAGATACATGCACCCCTATATTCATAGCAGCACTATTTACAATAGCCAGAACATGGAAACAACCTAAACGTCCATCAACAGAGGGGTAGATAAAGAAGAAGTGGTACATATATGCAATGGAATATTACTAAGCCATAAAAAGGAATGAAACTGGGTCATTTGTAGAGACGTGGATGGACCTAGAGACTGTTGTACAGAGTGAAGTAAGTCAGAAAGAGAAAAACAAATATGGTATTTTAATGCATATATGTGGAATCTGAAAAAATTGGTATAGATGATCTTATATTTACAAAGCAGAAATAGAGACACAGATGTACAGAACAAACAGATGGACACCAAGAGGGAAGGGGGGGTGTGAGATTGGGATTGACCTATATACACTATTGACACTATGTATAAAATAGATAACTAATGAGAACCTACTGTATAGCACAGGGAACTCTACTCAGTGCTCTGTGGTGACCTAAATGGGAAGGAAATCCGAAAAAGAGGGGATAGATGTATAAGTAGAGCTGATTCACTTTGTTGTACAGTAGAAACTAACACAATATTGTAAAGCAACTATACTTCAAAAAAATTTTTTTAAAAAAGAATGGATAAAGAAAATGTCATACATATATACAATGGAATACTACTCAGCCATAAAAAAGAATGAAATCATGCCATTTGCAGCAATATGGATGCAGCTGGAGATTATCATACTAAGGGAAGTAAGTCAGAAAGAGGAAGACAAATAACATGATATCACTCATATGTGAAAACTAAAATATGGCACAAATGAACCTATGAAACAGAAACAGACTCACAGACATAGAGATCAGACTTGTGGTTGCCAAGGGGGAGAGGGTGGGGGAGGGAAGGACTGGGAGTTTGGGATATGCAGACGTAAACTATTATATGTAGGATGGATAAACAACAAGGCCCTACTGTATAGCACAGGGAACTATAGTCAATATCCTGTGATAAACCAGAATGGAAAAGAATATTAAAAAAAGAATATATGTGTATGACTGAGTCACTTTGCTGTACAGCAGAGATTGGCACAATATTGTAAATCAACTATACTTCAATTAAAAATTAAATTAGGGGGTTTCCCTGGTGGCGCAGTGGTTGAGAGTCCGCCTGCCGATGCAGGGGACACGGGTTCGTGCCCCGGTCTGGGAAGATCCCACATGCCGCGGAGCGGCTGGGCCCGTGAGCCATGGCCGCTGGGCCAGCGCGTCCGAAGCCTGCGCTCCGCGACGGAAGAGGCCACAGCAGTGAGAGGCCCGCGTACCAAAAAAAAAAAAAAAAAAAAAATTAAATTAAAAAAAAAAAAAAAACACAATGATATTTTACTGCATAACCCCTAGAATGGTTAAAAGACCAGTCAGTGTTGGCAGGGATGCAGGGCAAATGGAACTCTCATCCATTGCTGGTGTAAGTACAAAAGGGTACAACCAACTTAGAAAACAGCTTAGCAGTTCTTTATGAAGTCAAACATATAGTTACCATGGGACCTAGCAGTCCTGCTCCTAGGTATACACACAATATGAAAACATATCTCCAAAAAAAGATTTGTACAAGAATGTTCTAGCAGCTTTGTTCCTAGTAGCCACAAACTGGAAACAACCCAAAACCTCACCTGGTGAATATATCATCAAACTGTGGTACATCCACACAACGTAATACTATTCAGTAATAAACAAAGAGCAAATTACCCATGCATACAACAACATACACACCGCAACGTAGGTACAACTCAGACGCATTATGCTAAGTGAGAGAAGCCAGATACAGAAGAGACATCCTGTATAATTCTTTCACATGACATCCTAGAAAAGGCAAAACTATAAAAAGAGACGGATTAGTGGGTGCCAGGGCCCAGGGAGGAGGGTTGCTAGGGATTAACTGTGAAGGTGCGTAAGTGAACTTTGGGGGATAAATTTAGGAAATGTTCTACATCCTGATTGTTGTCGTGGTTGCATGGCTATGGGCGTTTGTCAAAACTCATTGAACTATCCGCTTAAAAGTGGTGGACTTAGCACATGTAAATTATACCTCAGTAGTGCTGATTTTAAAAATCACTTGCAGAGAGAAAGAAAAATTGGAGAATAGGAACGGGGAAAGGTAGGTGTTTTCAAGCAGCAGCTGAATGGCCCAGGGAAAGGCGCACCACAGAGAAGGACATGCGATGGGGCTGGAAGAAGCCACCGACAGGAGAAGAAGCTTTGTTCGCCTTGAGGTCCCGAGAGGGAGAGTGGCGGGTGTCACACATACACCTCTTTCTTTCATGAGTAAGAAACAGAACAGAAGAAAGAAAAAGAGCTAAAAAGCAGGCAGATCAACAAAACAATACTAGTGTCTAAAAGACCAATGGAAGTCCAGGAGCAGGTAAGATGTCTGCAGGAATTCTGAAAGCTTTACACATGCCTAGAGATGAAGCTCTAGCCATTCTTTCAAACTCTTAAATATCTGTGAGCTAAGAAGGGGGTAAACCTACTGTACAGCACAGGGAACTCTACTCAATACTCTGTAATGACCTATATGGGAAAAGAATCTAAAAAGGAGCAGATATATGTATATGTATAATTGACTCACTTTGCTGTACACCTGAAACTGACACAACATTGTAAATCAACTACAGTCCAATAAAAATTAAGTCTAAAAAAGTGCGGTGGGGGATAGATGGGCAGAAAGTGGATTCGTGGTCGCCAAGGGCTGGGCGCTGAGGATGGTTGGGAGATGATAGCTAAAAGGTACAAGATTTCTTTACGGGGTGACGAAGATGTTCCACAATGGATTATAGTGGTGGTTGCACAATTCTGTGAATATACGAAGACCCACTGAATTGTACACTTTTGTCTGCACTGTGTGGCTTGCGGGATCTTAGTTCCCCGACCAGAGATCGAACCCAGACCTTAGCAGTGAAAGGGCTGAGTCCTAACCACTGGACCACCAGGGAATTCCCTGAATTCTACACTTTAAATGGGTGAATTATACGGTGTCTGAGTTCTATCTCAGTAAGGCTGTTACCAAAAAGAAATCAACTGAATGTTTGTACAACAACTTGAATGTACTTAGTACCCCTGAATTATACACCTAAAAATGGTTAAAATGATAAATTTTATGTTATGTCTATTTTACCACAATTAAAATAAATAAAAACAAATAAATCAAGTGCATTCTATATGCTGGCAATAAACAGTTAGAAAATAAACTTTCGGAAATAGCATTTATAAGAGCACCCAAACTGAGACACAGATGTAGAGAACAAATGTATGGATACCAAGCGGGGAAAACCGTGGTGGGGTAGGGATGGTGGTGTGCTGAATCGGGCGACTGGGATTGACATGTATACACTGATGTGTATAAAACTGATGACTAATAAGAACCTGCAGTATAGAAAAAAAAAAAAAAGAACACCCAAACTAAAAAATACCTAGGAATGAATCTAATAAAAGATGCACAAGGCCTCTACACTGAAAAATATAAAACATAAAACATTGTGGAAAAAAATGAAAGAATACCAATAAAAATGGAAGAATAGATCATGTTCATGGACTGGAAGTCTCCATATTTTGAGATGTCAAATCTCCCTAATTTGATGTGTAAATTCAATGGAATCCCAATCAGAATCCTAGATTTCTTTAACGACATTTACAAGGTGATTCTAAAATGTATACAGAAAATCAAAGAACCTAGAAGAGTCAAGGCAATCTTGAAACAGAAGGACAAAACTGGATTTCAAAACTTATTTTAAAGCTACAGCAACTAAGACGCCAAGTTATTGGCACAAGGATAATTAACAGACCAATGGAACAGAAGAGTCCACAACAGGGGCTTCCCTGATGGTGCAGTGGTTAAGAATCCACCTGTCAATGCAGGGGACACAGGTTTGATCCCCGGTCCGGGAAGATCCCACATGCCGCAGAGCAACTAAGCCCATGTGCCACAACTACTGAGCCCATGTGCCACAACTGCTGAAGCCCGCACGCCTAGAGACCGTGCTCCACAATAAGAGAAGTCACTGCAATGAGAAGCCCGCACACTACAATAAAGAGTAGCCCCCGCTCTCCGCAGCTAGAGAAAGCCTGCACGCAGCAACGAAGACCCAACGCAGCCAAAAAAATTAAATAAAAATTGTTAAAAAACATTTTAAAAAAAAGAGTCCACAACAGGCATAAATATATGGTCACACATGATAGACGACAAAGGAGCCACCACAGTTCAGTGGGGAAAGGATAGTCTTTCAATAAATGGTACTGGGTCAATGTACATCCGTACGAAAAAAAATAAACCTCAATCCTGGCTCTATATGTAAATTTTAATCTGAGATGGATCATAGACCTAAATGTGAAAGTAAAACAAAAAAGCGTCCATTTTGAAAAGTAAAAACAAAAAAGAGAATATCTTCATGACCATGGAATAAGCAAAGATTTTTTTAAACAAGACACACATGAAAAATCACTAACCCAAGACTGAGAAGAAAGAAATAAAACTCTTTGTTCACAGATGACATGATCACCTATGTAGAAAATCCAAAAGCAAAATGAAATACTTAGGTATAGATCTAACAAAATATGTACAAGGATCTATATGAGGAAAACTACAGAACTTTGACGGAGGAAATCAAAGAACTAAATAAACGGAGAGATATTTCACGTTCATAGATATGAAGACTCAAAACTGTCAAGATGTCAGTTCTTCCAAACTTGGTGTATAGATTCAATACAATCCCAATCAAAATCCCAGCAAGTTATTTTGTTGATACTGACAAACTTCTAAAGTTTATCTGAAGAGGCAGAAGACCCAGAATAGCCAACACAATATTGAAGGAGAAGAGCAAAGCTGGAGGATTAACACTACCTGACTTTAAGACTTAGTATAAAGTGGCAGGAATCAAGACAACAGAACAGAAAAATAGATCATTGGAACAGAAAAGAGAGGCCAGAAACAGACCCACATAAATACAGTCAACTGATTTTTGACAAAGACAATACGGTGGAGCCAAGCTACTCTTTTCAACAAATGGTGCTGGAACTACCTGGACATCCACATGCAAAAACATGAATCTAGACAGATCTTACACTTTTCACAAAAATTAACTCAAAATAGATCACAGACCTAACTGTAAAATCCCGAACTATAAAACTCCTAGAAGATAACATAGGAGAAAATCTAGATGAACTTGAATTTGGCAATGATATTTTAGATACAACACCAAAGGCACAATCCATGAAAAAATGGATTGACAAGCTAGACTTCATTAAAATTAAAGATGTCGGAGACTTCCCTGGTGGTCTAGTGGTTAAGACTTCACCTTCCAATTCAGGGGGTGTGCGTTTGATCCCTGGTCGGGGAGCTAAGATCCTACATGCCTCACCACCAAAACACCAAAACGTAAAAAACAGAAGCAATATTGTAACAAATTCAATAAAGACTTTCAAAAAAATGTCTGCTCTACAAGAGACAGTGTCAAGAAAGTAAAAAGATAAGCCAAAGACTGGGGGAAAATATTTGCAAAAGACACATCAGATAAAAGACTGTTATCCAAAATATACAAAGAACACTTAAGACCCAACAGTAGGGACTTCCCTGGTGGCACAGTGGTTGAGAATCTGCCTGCCAATGCAGGGGACACGGGTTCAATCCCTGGTCTGGGAAGATCCCACATGCCGTGGTGCAAATAAGCCCATGTGCCACAACTACTGAGCCCGTGAGCCACAACTACTGAACCCATAAGCCACAGCTACTGAGCCCGTGTGCCACAACTACTGAAGCCTACACACCTACAGCCCGAGCTCCGCGACAAGAGAAGCCACCACAATGAAAAGCCCGTGCACAGCAACGAAGAGTAGCCCCTGCTCTCCACAGCTAGGGAAGGCCCGTGCGCAGCAACGAAGACCCAACACAGCCAAAAACAATAAAATAAAATAAACAAATTTATAAACATAGGGGCTTCCCTGGTGGTGCAGTGGTTGAGAGTCCGCCTGCGGATGCAGGGGACACGGGTTCGTGCCCCGGTTCGGGAAGATCCCACATGCCGCGGAGCAGCTGGGCCCGTGAGTCATGGCCGCTGAGCCTGCGCGTCCGGAGCCTGTGCTCCGCAACGGGAGAGGCCACGACAGCGAGAGGTCCGCGTACCGCAAAAAAAAAAAAAAAAAAAAATTATAAACATAAATAAATTTATTTTTAAAAAAGACAGAACAGTAAAAAAACAAACAATCTTATCAAAAAAATGGGACAAAGATCTTGACACCTTGGGACTTCCCTGGTGGTCCAGTGAGTAAGACTCCGTGCTCCCAATGCAGGGAGCCGGGGTTCAATCCCTGGTCGGGGAACTAGGTCCCACATGCATGCCGCAACTAAGACCCAGTGAGGCCAAAATAAATAAATAAATATATATATATATATTTTAAAAAAATATCTTGACACCTCACCGAGAAGATATACAGGTGACAAATAAGCATATGAAAAGATGCTCCACATCATATGTCATCAGGGAAAACCAAATGAAAACAGCCATGAGATACCACTACACACCCATTAGAATGGCCAAAATCCAGAACACTGACAACACCAAATGCTGACGAGGATGTGGAGCAACAGGAAGGAGATTTCCTATTTGTTGCTGGTGGGAAAATGCAAGACGAACACTTTGCAAGACAGCTCGGCAGTTTCTTACAAAACTAAACATATACTCATCATACAATCCAGCAGTTATACTCCTTGGTATTTACCCAAAGGAGTCAAAAACTATGTCCACACAAAAACCTGCACACAGCTGTTTAAAACAGCTTTATTCATAATTTCCAAACTTGGAAGCAACCAAAATGTTCCGTAGTGAATGTATAAACTGGGGTACATCCAGACAACGTAATATTATTTAGCACTAAAAAGAAATGAGCTATCAAGCCGTGAGAAAACATGAAGGAACCTTAAATGCATATTACTAAGTGAAAGAAGCCAGTCTGAAAAGGCTACGTACTGTATGAGTCCAGCTACATGACATTCTGGAAAAGGCAAAACTATAGACAGTAAAAAGATCAGGGGTTTCCCAGGGTTAGCGGGGAGGAGAGGGATGAATAGGCAGAACACAGAGGATTTTTAGGACAGTAAAACTACTCTGCATGATACTATAATGATAGATACACATCATTATAAATTTGTACAAATACACAGAAAGTACCACACCAACAGTGAACCCTAATATAAACTAGGGACCTTGGGTGCCCTTGATGTGTGCAAGTAGATTCATCGATTGTAACATTGTACCACTCTGATGAGGGATGTTGTTAATGGTGTGGGGGGCGATCTATGCCTGCGTGGGGGCAGGGGGTATGTGGGAAATCTCTGTGCCTCTGCTCAGTTTTGCTTTGAACCTAAAACTGCTCTAAAAAATAAAGTCTATTAAAGAAAATCTCTAACCATAAAAAATAGATTAATAAATTGAACTCCATTAAAATTAAAATGTTCATCAAGAAATACCATTATGTGAATGGAAAAGAATATGAAAAAGAATGTACATATATGCGTAACTGAATCACTCTGCTATACAGCAGTAATTAACACAATATTGTAAATCAACTATACTTCAATTTAAAAAACATTAAAAAAATATACCATTATGTGAGTGAAAAGCCATGCCACAGACCAGATTATTGCAATGTATCTGTCAAAGCAAATCTTATCTATAATATATAAAGAAATTCCACAAATTAATAACAAAAAGATAGACAATACAATTTTTTTAATAGGCCGAAAGACTTGAGTAAGTACTTCACAAATGAGGCTATATCCAGATAGCCAATAAGTATATGAAAATGTGTTCATTAACTATCAACGAATATAAATTACATAGCACTACAACCCCCTGATGGGATAAAATTAAAAGTACTGACAATACCATGTTTTGGTAAGAATGTCCAGCAACTTGGAATTCATACACTCTTGGTGGGAGTGTAACTTGACACCCTGATTCTGGAAAACTGGCAGTATCTGCTAAAGCTAAATATAAGAAAAACCCTGCGACCCAGCAGTTCCATTTATTAGGTATAAACCAAGCTGAAATGAGCATTTATGTCCCCCGAAAGTCAGGTACAAGAATGTGCATAAGAAGCTTTATTCGTAATAGCCCCAAACTGGAAACAACCCCAATATCATCAACAGAATGGACAAGTAAACGGTGGTATATTCACACAATCGAGTATTATATAGCAAGGGAAGGTAATGAACTACTCCTATATGCAAGACAGTGGATGAATTTCACAGACGTCATGTGGAATGAAAGAAGCCGGTCACAGAAAGTATATACTGCATGATTCCTTCTGAATGATGTTCAAAAACAGACAAAACTAATCTATTGGGAGAGGTCAGAATAGCAGTTACTCTTGGGGATGGTTACTGCCCGGGAGGGGCCATGCAGGAGCCTGTTGGGGTGCTGACGAGTTCTGTTTCTTGATCTGGTAGTTAGGGGGGTACATACCTATGTAAAACTTTATCAAGCTATACATTTATTGTTATATCTTTTTTTTTTTTTTTTTTTTGCAATACGCGGGCCTCTCACCGCTGTGGCCTCTCGTGTTGCGGAGCACAGGCTCCGGACGCGCAGGCTCAGCGGCCATGGCTCACGGGCCCAGTCGCTCCGCGGCATGTGGGATCTTCCCGGACCGGGGCACGCACCCGTGTCCCCTGCATCGGCAGGTGGACTCTCAACCACTGCGCCACCAGGGAAACCCGTTATATCTTTTTAAATTTTTTATTTAAAAAATTTTTTTTTACTGGAGTATAGGTGATTTACCATGTTGTATTAGTTTCAGGGGTACAGCAAAATGATTCGTTAGATGTATGTGTGTGTATATATATATATATTCTTTTTCCGATTCTTTTCCATTATAGGTTATTACACGATATTGAGGATAGTTCCCTGTGCTATACAATAGGTTCTTTTTGGTTATCTATATAGTAGTGTGTAGCTGTTAATCCCAAACTCTTAATTTATCCCTCCCACCCCCTTTCCCCTTTGGTAACCTTAAATTTGTTTTGCATGTCTGTGAGTTTATTTCTATTTTGTAGATAAGTTCATCTGTATCATTTTTTTAGATTCCACATATGTGATATCATATATTTGTCTGTCTGACTTACCTCACTTAGTATGATAATCTCTAGGTCCATCCATGTTGCTGCAAGTGACATTATTTCACTCGTGATGTTATATCTTTTTAAAAAATAAACAAATAAGATATTATCCATTTTCAAGAGCTTCCTCAAGCTCTGGGTCTCTGTGAGGCCTTCCCAGAACACTTTCCCCGCCACACACCCGACCGCCCTGCACTTTGAAGCAGACCGACAGCCGCAGTCTCTCCTTTGCTCTCACTTCTCCGTGTCTATGCCATAAGGGGCTACGACAGCCTCACAGACGACGCACCCACAGTCCCTCGGGCTGACCCGGCGCCCTCGCAGGTGCTCAATCAATATGTCTCTTCTTCTTAGATAAAAATGAACCCGGTACGTTTGATCAAGCTCGGTCTTAACCAAAATCGCGGTTCAAACATCAGGTCACGTGCCCATACGCCGGATTCCAGGGGGCGGAGAAGGCGAGAAGCGAGGAGGGGGTGGGAGGGGACGGGGGGTGAAGACCGAGAGCAGTACGTATAAAAGCTCCCAAAGCCGGCCGCTGATATTATCCCAATGACACAGGTACAAGCAAAAACTAAGGTGCAAGGAGTTGGGCGGAAAAGCAGGCCCTACTGCCGAGAACCGGGTGTGCGCCTGGCTGCGCGTCCCCCGCGGGCGCGCGCTCTCCCCGCCGGCCGGGAAGGTGTCCTGCGCTCGGGGCGGGCGACCCGGTCACACGAGTTCTCCGAAGACCGGCCGCCGGGGAGCGGGCCTCGCTGGCCACCTCGCCGGGGCGGGGCCTTGGGCGGGCCACTGTCCTTCCGGAATTGTGTTCTTCCCGAGTCTACTGAGCCCCTCTCGCGTGCCAGGCAGCCGCTCCGGGGCCCCCAGAGGGCACCAGCGGGCACGGAGGCCGGGGCGCGCACAAGGCCCTCGGCGACCCAGCCCCGAGCCCCCAGAGAAGCCTCAGGCGCAGGCCCCGCTCCGGCTGATGAGACCGAGCTCCGTCCCTGAGTCCCTCCGTCCCTGAGTCCCCCGTCCCTCCGTCCAGGGCCGAGAGCCGCCTGCGGCCGCGTCCCTGGGGCAGGAGTTCGGGGCAGCCGCGCCCACAGCCCGGGCCTGAGCCCGGCGACCCTCGCCAGCGCGCAGGCGGCCTTGCCCACTCAACTCAGCACCTGCTCTGGGAACAAATCCGAAGCCACAGGGAGGGCTGTCACCGAGGGAAAGTGCAGTACTGCCCTACAGTCTTGAGTTCAGTGCCCAGCGCGGGTGCGCTCCCGACTCTCGGCCCCAGGACCCCAAGGGACCGAGAGCCTGCGGCCAAAGCACGTCGGCCCATGCCCTATGGCCCCAGCAGCCGCCACCCACTCCGTGTCTCAAAGCCTCCCGACCCACTCAATAAACAGCTTTGCACCAACTGGCCACTTATAGGAAGTAATGACCGCAAGCATCAGTGGGCGCACATCTTGAGGACAGGGGCTGAGGGCTGTTCTCCACGGGAAAGGAAGGGGATAGTTGGGAGGTCAAGTGCTTGACCAGTGAAGCCCGTGGCAAATCCAGAGCCCCTTTAAGAAAAATAGACACCCCTTACCCCTCCACGAAGGTGTGTGAGACTCTCTCTGTCTGGTCTGTGCAGGAATCCGGATGAGTACTCCCACCCTGGCTAGGGCTTCCAGAAACCCAGGAGGAAATTAAAGCTGAGGCAGTCAGCCCAAGGAAATACCAGAATAGTTCCCCTGGAGGAGGCTGATCTGGAGAGGAGGGCTGCTGAGCAACCCACCTGCAGGGCCCACAGGAAGGGGTAAACTCAGAGGTGCTCTGAGTACACGTTTTGGCTAAATGCTGAAACGGTAAATATTAAAGTCAATATTTGACTAAAGCTTGATGTTACCAACTCAGAAGGGACTTCTGGGATACAAGAGTAAATCTGAACTTTCATACAAGTTTTTTTATTATTATTATAATTTAATCGTTTACAAATATTAGCAGACCACTTAACAGAAGTTTGATATTATACTGAAGGAACAATAATTTCTTAATGTCTCAGTAGTAAGAGCTGCTGGGTTGTTCCTGAGGTCACTGCAGAGCATGATTTATTTACCATATTAAATACACATTTACTGTCCACTGAGGATGATGCAGGGCAAGATTTTTCCCAAAAGGCAATCCTAGTTCTAGTTATGCTAATTAGATATGATGACCCGGACAAACATGGGATCTTTGATCACACACAAGTTTGGGGAGGCTGAAAACAATGCTGAAATAGGCAATTGGCTACTGGACCCTCCCATGAACGAGGCCAAATCCGAATTTCAGTTCATCCACAAACGCAGAAGGATGAAGACTGGGGCCCCGAGGAGCAAAACAAAAATATATATTAGTCTGAAGCAGGAAATTAGACTTTATTTTTTAAAAGAAGGGAAAAAAGACTTTCTTTCAGCAGGACAACCACCAAATATCCCAACCTCCTCACCCCACGGAGCTCAGATAACAGTGGAGCCCAAGGAAATATTAAGACCAAGTCTTTACCTTCACAAGGCTCCCAGACTTGCTGGAATGACAAGATATCAGAGCTAGTATATTAGATAGTCAGGTTCATCATTGAGGGTCAAAGAGAAAAAAATACAGATGTGATTTAACATCAGGAAGAAGCACTCCTCTGGAAACAATGGCTCAAACCCCTGTCCAGACCACTCAGTAGCTTGCAACCTGAGCGCTGGGAACTGTGGGGTCTTCCATTTCCATACTCCAGCAATCAACAGGCTGAACAAATAAAACACGGCACACACACTCATTACCACCCATCTGCTTGCTATGTGCGATGCACCGCCTTAAGTACTTCACACATAATAATTTATCATTTAATCCTGTGACATAGACACTATCATGATTCCCATCTCAGAGGTGAGGAAAACTCACCCGGTGACCCATGGTGTGTTCAGTGATGAAGCTTCAGGTCTCCACTATGTGCAGACCCCACATAGCGGTCTACTGTTTTTCAAATGCATGAAAATGGAGCTGTAATCTCTAAAATAAATAAGTAAATAAATGTTTTATGAAACGTGTAGTAGCTGTTTTGGTCAGTAGTATAGTTTGTTTTCTCAGTCCACAGACACCAAAAGTAGCAAGAATTGATGAGTGTCCTTAACATTTCTGGTGTTACATTTTTACACCCATCATATTGGTGATGTTCTAATTCTTAGGTTGGGTGGTATATTCCCAGAGCTCATTATGCTGCTGTGTTACATAACATGTGTATGTGCATACTCATCTCACATTCTCTTGAATTATTTGAGTATCACATAATTATTTTAATGTTTAAGAAGATTGTCAGAAGATTGTAAAGGTCAAAACAGCACCTTTAAAAACACGGGGTTTAAAACCAAGGGTCCTGGGAACGTCCCTGGTGGCACAGAAGTTAAGAATCCGCCTGCCAATGCAGGGTACATGGGTTCGATCCCTGGTCCAGGAAGATCCCATGTGCCTTGGGACAAGTAAGCCCATGCGCCACACCTACTGAGCCTGCGCTCTAGAGCCCGCGAGCCACAACTACTGAGCCTGCGTGCTGCAACAAGAGAAGCCACAGCAATGAGAAGCCTGTGCACCGCAACGAAAAGTAGTCCCTGCTCACCGCAACTAGAGAAAGCCCACGTGCAGCAACAGAGACCCAATACAGCCAAAAATAAAAAAAAAGGGTCTTCGTGTCTGAGGGATGGGCCTGGCGTTAGGGAGATGTACCACGTGAGTTCCCGCCGGCTCATTCTGGCAATAACAAAACTAACCACAGCACGGGTCATCTACAGAGTAAGAGTAAGGTGGATGATGGGGGGGTGCTGTCTTCCTCTAGCAAAGGGGGAGTTCCGGGAGGATTGTGAATGACTGATGATACCACTGAAAAGAATTACAGTAAGGCCCCTACACACGAGCCTTCAATCTGTGAAGGTGCGGTCCACCAACGTCAGCCAGCCGTGAGTGAAACTGCAGCTTCCTCCGTCTCCTGTTGCTGGCGACCCTTCAGCTCTACCATCTCCCACCTCCTCTCCCTCCTCCAGTCAGTAACTCTTCCTGCCTGTTCACTCAGTGCCAGCCCGTGTGCCAGCTGTCGTGCTGGACTACTGTACTTTTCAAGGTACTGTACCGTAAGATTAAAAATGTGGTTTTTTGTGTGTTTGTTTTTTATGTATTGTGTGAAAAGTATTATAAACCGATCACAGTACAGTACTATATAGCCGATTGTGTTAGTTGGGTACCTAGGCTAACTTTGTTGGACTTACGAACAAACTGGACTTACAAATGTGCTCTCAGAACAGAACTCGTTCGTATGTAGGGGGCTTACTGTACGTTGTTAAACATCTTTAATGGGAACACTAATTTAAACGGGCTGGGAAAGGCAGGAGGAAGAGGAGGGAAAGAACAAAACACCTGTGTATACTTTCTATATTGACTGTAAGTTTTACAATCTGAAAAATATAATGTAAATAACTAGAAAAAAATTCTAGAAATAAGGTCCTGCTCTAGGATCCAAGAACCCAGTGCCTACTGCCCCCTCCCCACCCCCTTCCATCTCCCAGCCCCTCAACCACTCATTGACTGAATGAGCACAGCACTTCCTCCCTGGAAACCTTTCCCTCTGGTCCTTCCCCATTCCCCCCCACAGGGTTTTCCCCTCTTACAGACCTCTGTATTCTTAGCACTTTGTCCCTATCTCACCATACACACTCATCACATTAGAATAATGACCATTATTTACCAACCACCCGTTTGAAGGTGGGCACTGGCCTAGATACCTGACATACATTCCCTCTTTGTAACCATCACAACTACCCTCATTGATAGATGTTACCATCCCCATAACCTGCCCCAAATCGGTTACCATGTGGGCGACCCAATTCCTTGCTTACTCTGAAGCATATGTTCTTTCTACTGTCAGCATGCGTTCGTGCAAAAGCAGGCACACCTTCAGTGCTCAATTAATATGTGATGACAGACTGAAAGACATAACCTACACTGTTTGCTTCCGACGAAGAAAAAGACGCCGAATAGCATTACTCCAAAGGGAACTTTCCTTTCCTATCCCAACTTGTTCTGTCAGATAATACCCAACGGCCCCAGCATCAAAAGAAACCAGCACACACACAGAGACCAGCCAAACGCAGGTGCAGGAGCCAACAGCAACATAACTGCCAAGGCAACAAGCCAGCACCTTACCCGCCATCCCTGTCCCCTGGCGTTTTGGAAGGCCTTGGCACTGTTACTTTTCACCCTACTAAGGACGGTGTAGAAAAGAAATAGACAGCCTCTAGTGAGTCAACCCCCCATGTCCTCTGAGGGTATCCCCAGTCAGCCAACGAGATTTAGTCAAGGGTAAACACATTTGCTGTAAATCACTGGAAGAAACAGTTTTCTCCTGCATCCCTTTCCAGCCGAGTTCCAACAGAAAAGACTACGATGAAATTCCCAGTTACGTTATGGTATTAAAATTTCATCTGCAATAGCCCTTTTGGTTGCCTACCTAAACAGGACAGTTTGCATAGCATACAGCACAGCGCCAAGCCCAGAGCGAGGGCTCCAAAAAAAGTTTCTATTTTTATTGGAATACAAATTCATGCAGCCGATAACTATTTGATACCACGCCTCAGGAGCTATGCCATGATGGGGTTAAGCGCTAAAGCAAAATCAAAACCTTCCCTCCACGGACCTTTTTGTCAAAAGGCTATTGTTTGGGTATCTAGGCGCTGCGGTGCGTTGGCCCACCGCGCAGACGCGCTTGCCACAGGAAGTCCAGAATCACCTGGAACCCAGTATTAAGAAAATATTTCTTCCCATGGGCTTTCAGTAAGGTGGAATGGCTTCCTTCGTGAGCTGAAACAGTTTTTAGGTTTTCAGTTTTATTATTGTCGGGGAAGGCCCCTTTACCACGCGGGCCATTTCCTGCAAACGGGCAGCTCGCAGCACTTCGCCGAGCCCCAGGCGCACGCCGGCCCCGCTCCGGGGACACCCGGTCGCCTCCCCGGCCCTGCGCGCCCGGGTAACGCTCTCCGCTCGCTCTGCGTTCAGCTCGCGCGCCCAGCCAGGCGGGGAGGCCGGCCGCCCGCGTCTCGGGCCGGGGAGACGCACGCGCGGCGCCCACGTCCGGCGGCGCGGCGTCGGACGCTGCGGAGGATCGAGAAGGATCTGGAAGAATCCGGTTAGACCGGGGGGACGGGGGGGTGGGGGAGGCCGGGAGAGCGCGCCGCGGGAGCGAGGGCTGGCCTGGGAGTCCGAGGGTCCCAGGACCGGGGCGGGGCCAGGCGGCCGGCGGGAGGAACGAACCAGAAACCACCTTTCGCAGGAGCGCCCTGAGCGCCAGAGCCCGAACCGGCCGCCGTCTCTAGAAAGTTCTCCCCCCACGTCCTTCGCGGCCGCCCGGCTCCTCCCAGCCCCTCCCTCCGCGGCGGTGGGACCAATCGCTCCCCCGGCCGCCCACGACCCACCTCCTGCGCCCGCCCGCCGCGGAGCAGAGGTGCGCGAGCCACGGCCGGCCGCCCGCACAGCCGCGCACTGACCGGCGCCCGCTGCCCGAGGAACGGCACGATGACCGCAGAGGAGACGAAGGCTGCAGAGAGCGGAGCGCAGTCGGCGCCGCTGCCCCTCGAGGGGGTGGACATCAGTCCCAAGCAGGATGAGGGAGTGCTTAAGGTAAGGGGCGGGGGCGCCCCGGGGCGGCGGGGGGCGCCGAGAGCCCGTCGCCGCCGCGCTTCAGTAGCCGGCCGGGGCTCGGGGCTCGGACGGCCGCCTCTGCAGCCTCCCGGCCGGCCGTTGACCGCGGCGTGCAGCCGTGGCCGGGCGCACCGCCTTGCTGGTCGGGCCGCCGGTTCGGGGCGGGAGGGCGGCCACACGCTCGGAAGGAGGAGGTCTGGGCTGAGTGCTCCCCAGTCCCCCAGGCCCGGGAGCGCAGCGCCTGCTCCGGCCGCCGCGTGCGCGGGGAGGGGCGCGCCGGGGGAGCGGGCGCGTGAGCTGCGGGGGGCCGGGCGGCGTGCACCACCCCTCTCTGCGACCCGGGACCTCGCGGCCGGCTCCTTCCCTGCCGCCGCCGCCACCGCCGCCGGGGAGCCCCCCCCGGCCGCCTGCGCCTCGGGGGTGCGGAGCTCGCCGACCCTGGCAGTTAAACATTAGCCAGGACGCGAAGCGGGTTCCAGGAGTTATTTCCTGGCCTGCCGGCCTTTGTGCGACTTGGCGCGCGGACCCGGCGCCCTCCGCCTTCTCGTCACCCCTTTTCTAAAGGCTGGGACCCGGCTAGGTCACCCGCTCGGCCATGCTGTCCCCCTCCCCCCCGCCCCGCTGCATGCCGGGACCTGTAGTTCACCACCCCCCCCCCCGGGCCTTCCTGAGCGCGGGGTGCGGGGCTGGGAGGAGGTGCTTTGCTTGGGCGCCCGAAACCGTGTTACCGCCCAAGGAGCCAGGGGAGGGGTCTGGGACCCAGGCAGCGGGGCATCTTGACCCACGTCAGGACAGCTGGCCGCGGTTCGGAGCTGTTTCTGCGCTGTCCAGGATAGCGAAATCCTAGCCCGGATTCGTGCCGAGTCCTCACCCAGCGTCTCCCCTCCTGGCTTCCCACTGCTCAGCCCCACGTGCGCGTGTGCCCTGGGCGAGCTCGAGACCTCGGGGCGCTCTTAGCTGGTGCAGAACGCACCTGGCTGCTCTGCAGTGGGGACGCGGTGGGGACGCGGCTTTCCGGGAGACTCTTTCTCTTTGATTCTCCGTTCCTTCCCTTTTCCTTTTCTATTGCTATTTAAGTCCACATCCATTCCATCGTGGAAGCTTTCCCTTAGAGGGTGACCACACACGTACCAGGGAGCCCACAGAGCCACCAAATTTTATAAATGGTAAAGAAGAGAAGCAAGAGTCTTAGAAGTTCCTGGGAAATGCTCTAGCCCTGAAACCAAGGACTTCAGTAGCCTGCCAGTCACGAATGCTCAATTCCCAAGTCAGAGCTTAGGGCCTGGTTGCGCGCCCGGGCTCACCTGTGACCTGCTGATTGCTTTTACCTCTCCCGGACTGCTCCTGTTCTTTTCGTTATTCATATTCCTCTTTTCTCTCTAAACTAGATCCTGAGCTGATGACTGATGTTTAGGAAGAATGAGGAAATGTAGCATAAATACTTTTCCCTTTGCTGCTGATAATTATTCAGTCTTTCACCGGTTTAGTCCTGTAACAACTCTGATAGGGATTATGATTACTACTTTACAAATAAGGTCTGGAGAGTGAAAGTGACTTGTACAAGAGCATACCGCAAAAACTTGAACTCAGGTGTTGTTTTGTCTCCAGTGTTTCACACCAAGTCACGTCGTAGTGGAAGACAGGGAGGTCAGTTGGTTCTAACCAAGCTCCACAGCAGTCATTTGATGACGGGATCGTCGAGTTACTTACAAGGAGGCAGGAGAGTCTGTTTACGTTCTGGTCAGAGGCGTGCGGGTAGTCGTGGTGCCTCTGTGTCCATGCCCAGGTGCTCACCTTCTCCCCTTCCTCCAGGTCATCAAGCGAGAGGGCACGGGCACGGAGATGCCCATGATCGGGGACCGAGTCTCTGTCCACTACACGGGCTGGCTGATGGATGGCACCAAGTTTGACTCCAGCCTGGACCGCGAGGACAGATTCTCCTTCGACCTGGGGAAAGGTGGGCATGGTTAGCGGGCTGGTGGGATGGGGGTGTGTGAGCTGTCACAAGCAGAAACAGTATTCTCAGGAGTTCAAAAAGGAAGGCTTTGTTACAATCTTAATTTTTTTCTTTTTTTTTGTTTCCACTGTCCTGAAACCATGTTGATTTTTTAAAATTTTTATTTATTTCCTTGTTGCGTCAGATCTTAGTTGTGGCAGGCAGGCTCCTTAGTTGCAGCTCACCGGCTCTTTAGTTGTGGCATGCGAACTCTTAGTTGCGACATGTGTGTGGGATCTAGTTCGAGGACCAGGGATCGAACCCAGGCCCCCTGAATTGGGAGCGCCGAGTCTTAACCACTGCGCCACCAGGGAGGTCCTGGAACTGTATTGATTTTTATCTCTCATTCCCCTGATCACCTCTGAACGCCTTGCTTCCTCTTCAAGGATGGACTGCCTTGTTTTCTTGAACCCCTTTGTTCCAGAGTTGAGTGGTTTGTTTTTTTTTGTTTTTTTTTAAAGTGGTCTGCAAGCAGGTTTTCTACCTTCCTGGTCCCATTTCTAAAGAGTGTCCAGCTTCCCCTTGGGCATGGGACAGTAAGTCTCTGAGGCCACTGTTTGAACTCAGAGTCAGATCCCTGCCAAGGAGAACCTGTTTGTTTTCTTCCTTTTTTTTTTTTTTTTTAAATATATTTATTTATTTATTTTTCACTGTGTTGGGATTTTGTTGCTGCACACGGGCTTTCTCTAGTTGCGGCGAGCGGGGGCTACTCTTCGTTGTGGTGCATGTGCTTCTTGTTGTGGCTTCTCTTGTTGCAAAGCACAGGCTTCAGTAGTTGTGGCACGTGGGCTCAGTAGTTGTGTCTCGTGGGCTCTAGAGCGCGGGCTCAGTAATTGTGGTACACGGGCTTAGTTGCTCCACGACATGTGGGATCTTCCTGGACCAGGGCTTGAACCCGTGTCTCCTGCATTGGCAGGCGGATTCTTAATCACTACGCCACCAGAGAAGTCTCGATCTATTTGTTTTCTGTACCTACAGGGGAGGTCATCAAGGCTTGGGATATTGCTGTAGCGACCATGAAGGTGGGGGAAGTGTGCCACATCACCTGCAAGCCAGAATACGCCTACGGTTCGGCGGGCAGCCCTCCCAAGATCCCTCCCAACGCCACGCTTGTGTTCGAGGTGAGTGGCCACAGAGAGCAAGGCAAAGAGCCAGCCTTGTCTCAGCCCAGGGCCTGGCTGCCCTCCAGCGCTTCCTGCCTCTCGGAGACAATGTAGCGAAGGCTGAGGGCCTGCCCTCGGGGGAAGGGGAGGAATGGAGAGAGCGGCTAGCTTTGCCATGCATGTAACCTGCTGCTGCCAGAAAGTGGTCAGTGACGAGGAGGGTTCAGGTGGGAAGAGGTAGCCACGCACCCCTTTTCAGACTTGAAGCAGCAGGGTGAGGGCTTGAGGCCTGTTTATCTCTGGGGCGGTGCCCAGAGGCGATGGGTCCTAACTGAAAGGAATCAGGAGGTCATTATCTACATAGAGTGGTGACTGACAGCAGAGAATATTGGAGCTCCGGAGACGATAGGAGGGGAGAGACGCCCGCCGCGTGGGTCGGGGGACGATAGGAGGGGAGAGACGCCCGCCGCGTGGGTCGGGGGACGATAGGAGGGGAGAGACGCCCGCCGCGTGGGTCGGGGGACGATAGGAGGGGAGAGACGCCCGCCGCGTGGGTCGGGGGACGATAGGAGGGGAGAGACGCCCGCCGCGTGGGTCGGGGGACGATAGGAGGGGAGAGACGCCCGCCGCGTGGGTCGGGGGACGATAGGAGGGGAGAGAGGCCCGCCGCGTGGGTCGGGGGACGATAGGAGGGGAGAGACGCCCGCCGCGTGGGTCGGGGGACGATAGGAGGGGAGAGAGGCCCGCTGTGTGGGGTGGGGGATGATAGGAGGGGAGAGACGCCCGCCGCGTGGGTCGGGGGATGATAGGAGGGGAGAGAGGCCCGCTGTGTGGGGTGGGGGATGATAGGAGGGGAGAGATGCCCGCTGCGTGGGGCGGGGAGGAGAACCTTTGCCGAGGAGCTGGAACGTGACAGTGTTCACACTTGAAGGTGGTTGAGCCCCACCGAGTGGATGCCGGGAGAACGTTGGGAAGGCTGGCGAGAGGCGTTGGGTGGCTGCTGACGCCCGTCGGGCCGAGCTTGTCCAGTAGCTGGGTTGGGGCTGTCTGGAGAGCACACTGTTACGGGAGTAGCGAGCGCACAGAGTGATCTCCTGAGGTGGAGTGAAGCCCTGCGGCCTGCCCGCGTCTGCCTAAGCTGAGCCAGGGCAGCTCCCGGGAACCTCGCAGAACTGCCACTTGGGCCACTCCCGCTGTTGCTGCCCTCGTGGTCAGACCTGCTCTGGCATTTACTAGGGACTCTTCCGAGCGAGAGAGGAGCTGTGACCCCTTGCACCCTGTCCCACAGGTGGAGTTGTTTGAGTTCAAGGGAGAGGACCTGACGGACGAAGAAGACGGCGGGATCATCAGGAGAATCCGGGCTCGGGGGGAAGGCCACGCCAAGCCCAACGATGGCGCCCTCGTGGAGGGTGAGGCGGGGCAGGGGGGGTTTCGGTCGGGTTCTGGTGTGCACGCCCCGGGTCGCCTGTCCTTGTAGTACCCTCCTCTGTGAAGCGAGGGGCTGAACCACATCCTCCTGACACTCCTGCACGTGTGAGAAGGCCGAAGGGCGTTTGGGGAGCAGGAAGTGACGAGGCAATGGGGGCGGCTGTGGCGGCATCCTTCCTCAGTCTCCTGCCTGCTTTCACGCCAGTTGCGCTGGAAGGGTACTACAAGGACCAGATCTTTGACCGCCGGGAGCTCCGCTTTGAGGTCGGCGAGGGGGAGAGCGTGGATCTGCCTTGTGGGCTGGAGAAAGCCATTCAGCGCATGGAAAAAGGAGAACATTCCATCGTGTATCTCAAGCCCAGGTGAGGTACACTTTGGCCCAGGTGTGGCAGTCTGTAGAACAGGTGGGTGGGCCAAGGTCAGATCTACTCGTCCACACTGAGTTGTGTAACCGGCCCTTTGTACGCCTCCCCTGCGTGTGGTCACCGGGCTCTGGGCACCCTGCACGCACGCCATCACGATCTCCTTGAATCCAAACCTGATGTTTTCAGTCATGCTGCTACAGCTTCCCTTTTCTAGTGACATCAAGATTTTCATCTTCTGTTCATTCAGTCATTAACTGTATTTACTGAAACACACCTACTGTGTGCCGGACACAGTGCTGAAAATCCTTAGTTATTCAGAGACACTGTTGCCACCTTCTAGTGACTCATTGCTCTGTGGGCTACCATTTAAATTAGTAATCGTGCCTGTGTGTCATGTAAGTTATTAGAAAGATTTGTAACATGCTAAGTGAGAGCCCAAGGAATTGTGTGAAGGGGTCAGGGAAGGTTTTGCCAAGCAGGAAACATCTGAACCAAGACCGAAGCGATGAGGAGGTACTTTGCAGGAAACAGGAAGCCCTTTCAGTGTGGAGCAGGTTAAGTGCTGCTGAGATGACCTAGCGTTTTCCTGCCCCACAGCTATGCTTTTGGCAGCGTTGGGAAGGAAAAGTTCCAGATCCCACCAAATGCTGAGCTGAAGTATGAAGTACAGCTCAAGAGTTTTGAGAAGGTGAGTTTGTTCAAGGTCTTCCCTACCCTGAAGTCAGGTCCCACCCTGGACGTGACTCCCTGGGGTGGCTGACAACTTTGTTTCTCCCTTGGGGTACGGCAGGCCAAGGAGTCCTGGGAGATGAGTTCAGAGGAGAAGCTGGAGCAGAGCACTATAGTGAAGGAGCGGGGCACCATGTACTTCAAGGTGAGCCTGCCGCGTGGCCCTGAGCACGCTCCCGAGGACCTGTCCCCAAGTGGACCCGAGCCGCCTGGTCAGGCCGGCGGTAGGGGTTGGGCGGGGCGGGGCTTTCTCACGCCTGTGGGCCACCGGTGTCCACAGGGTACGACAGCTGGGGGCCACCGAAGCTGTGCCGGGTGCCTGAGCCTCCCTCCCGTTCCAGGAAGGCAAGTACAAGCAGGCTCTGCTGCAGTACAAGAAGATTGTGTCCTGGCTGGAATTCGAGTCGAGTTTCTCTAACGAGGACGCACAGAAGGCGCAGGCCCTTCGGCTGGCCTCCCACCTCAACCTGGCCATGTGTCACCTGAAGCTGCAAGCCTTCTCAGCTGCCATTGAGAACTGCAATAAGGTGAGAGAGCGAGGGCAGTGTTCACGGGCAGGCTTGGGCGAGCTGCCGGCGTGTCTGGAACTTGCCCGCAGTGACTAGGGCAGAGGTAGCAGGACGGAGCCGTGGGGCTCTCAGGTGCTGGGCCCAGAGGCAGGGCTGTGGGAAGCAAGTGGTTTGGCCTTAGTGGTCGGAGGCAGTGGCGCAGCGGTGGGCAGAAACACTGGATGGAAGGACTGGCTCCGCGTTCTCTCCTCCCCGGCTCTTTGCCTCTCCCTCCTATGCACCCACTTTAGTCTAAAGAGATGGACTTTCCTGGCGGTCCAATGGTTAAGACTGTGCTTCCGCTGCAGGGGGCACAGGTTCCATCCCTGATCGGGGGACTAAGCCACATGGCACGGCCAAAAAAAAAAAAAGAGCGTGGAAATGTCACAGGTTCTTCTGTTTCATCTAAAGACCTGTCTTCCCTGTCTGTCTCTTGGACTAAACGAGGTGCCTTCCTAGCCCTTGGTCCTTTCCGTGTGGTGCCCAAGGCTCGTTCTTCCTGGGGTGGGGCCTCATCCCGCTGAGGGCTGCCTCGGGAACCAGTGCTGGCCAGAGAAGCTGCAGGATCTGAGGTCTCGCTGCTGTGTGCTCCCTGTGTCTCAGGCCCTGGAACTGGACAGCAACAACGAGAAGGGCCTTTTCCGCCGGGGAGAGGCCCACCTGGCGGTGAACGACTTTGACTTGGCACGGGCTGATTTCCAGAAGCTCCTGCAGCTCTACCCCAGCAATAAAGCAGCCAAGGCCCAGCTGGCTATCTGCCAGCAGCGGATCCGCAAGCAGCTCGAGCGGGAGAAGAAGCTCTACGCCAACATGTTTGAGAGGCTGGCTGGGGAGGAGAGCAAGGTGAGGCTGGGGACGGGAGCGGTTAGGGGGGACAGGGACAGAGGCATCCCTTCGTCCCCAGCACAGCCCGGGCGGGCCCTTTGGGCCTGTGCCGACCCTGGAAGCCTGGAGCAGCAGCCCGGGTCTCCCCCCACCCCGTCTGGCCCCCTGTGTCAGGAGTTGGCTACTATGATGGTCTTTCCAGCCTACGTTCTCTGCCTGTTTAAAACTCAGGTTTCAGAAACTGAGGTTTAAATAGGTAACACACGTACATGGTTAAATTCAGACTGCACAGGTGTAGTGGAAAGGCTCCCTCCCCCACCCAGTGTGCCAGCGGGACAGACAGTGATCCCTGGCGACAGGCAGCGGGCTCTGCCTGCCGCTTTGTGCATCGTGCTCTCTTCATACCTGGAAGCTTATTTTACATCAGCGTGTGAAGCTTTACGTTCGCTCCTAGGCTCACGCAGTCTTCCAGTGTGTGGATGCACCGTATCTTCCTTACCCAGGTCCCTAGTTCTTAGTCTCCCAGTGTTCTAAACCTGCACTGATAGAAATAGAATGCAAATTATATTTGGAATTTAAAATTTTCTAATAGCTGTGTTTAAAAAAAAATAAAATAGGTGAAATTAATTTTAATATTTCATTCACCCAAGGTATCTAAATATTGCAACGTGTAATTTTTTTAATTGCATTTTTTTCAGATTAAGCCTTCAAAATCCAATGTGTATTTTATACTTAAATTGTTTTGAACTATCTGTATTTAAAGTGTTCAGTAGGCACATATGGTAGTAGCTGCCGTGGACAAGTAGACTTTTATACAGTGTTGCCATCAAGTGAATTCATTAATTTTGTACATGAGCAGGTGTATCTTTAAGTCGTACATGGAAAGGGAATTGCTGTGTCCCTATAATTCTGTTAGCAGTTAGTATTTTTTTATTAACTTGGGCACGAGTATTTCTGGGTACAGACGACACCTGGTGTCAGTGTGTGCTAGGTGATCACTTGGGTGCAGGCAGGTGAGAGTGGGGATGTGGGTAAGAGTCACCTTTACCGTCAGGGGGCAAATGAGAACTGGAATTCACCCCCTTCCCCCTCTCCCTTCTCGCAGGCCAAGGCCACGGCTGCAGGAAACCAGCCCGCTGACACGGAGATGAAGGATGAGCAGAAGAACGATGTGGCAGGGGGCCAGCCTCAGGTGGAGGCGGAAGCTTAGCCCCGCCCAGCCCTGCTCCCGGCTGCCTGCCCCCTCCTCCCTACCCTCCTCCACCCTGTTAGTTTTGTAAAAACTGAAGAACTTTGAGTGAATTAGACCTTTATTTTTCTATCGGGTTCGATGGTGGCTTTGGGGGAAGGGGGAAAGGAGCAGGCTGGGGGATTGAGGTCGGGGGGGTCATTTTAGGTGGTGTCACCCCCTTCCCTTCCCCCATTCCACGTGAACGAATGTCCCTCCACACGCACACTCACGAGAACGTTATTTATTTTGCTTCCTCTGTCTTCTCTGTCCGTCTTTCAGGTGGTAGAAGGGGGCATGCGGTAGGGATGTGAGGTCTGATGAGAAGGCGGGGTGGAGGGGGGACCCCTGGACAGCCCCTTCCCCCCCAGTTCCTCCTCGCGGACGTGGGTGCTAGGGGCATGGGAAGCACTGCTGTGCCCGTTACCTCCCCTTTCCTCGCCCCAGGTGGTGTGGCTGGTGTGGTGACCACCCCTGTGCCCCCTCCCGTCAGTGTCCCTCCTCAGCCAGGCGTGTCCCACCCCCTCAGCCTCTTCCCTGCACTTGCTGAAGGTACAGGCTCGCCTCAAGTTCTGTGCTTGAGCAATAAAGTGGAAACAATAAAACCTGGGTGTTGGGCAGCCCTTTGTGTTTGGCCTCGGAGTGGGGGGCGTGGGCGGCTACGCCAGGGGGCAGAACTAAGAGAGTCGCCCACCCCGAGCAGGGCCTCCTGCGCACCACACGGGCTGTAGCGGGGCCTGCGCTCAAAGCCTGCCCGTGGGTCTCCCACACTCCACCCCCCAGCAGCCTGGCAGGTTTTTAGTAGCTCTGGTTTTTCTTCCCTGACACTTGGGAAGAGGAAAATATATAAACATCTAAACTACATTGGGACCAAGCGACTGAGTTTGCTTTGAGGTTAGATTTGTCTACTTCTGCCCAACTGATCCAGTGGAAAGTTCAAGCTGTCTTGGTTTCCTAACAGTGAAAGCCCTGGTGTGACCCACGCCTGTCGCCCTTTACACAAGGGAAGAGGGAAGAACAGTCGTCAAGCCCGGCAGCACCGGCAGCCCCGCAGGCCCACTGTCCAGCTTGCGCCTTGGCCTTAGTGGGGACAAGCTTATGCTTTTTCCTTAGGCTTAGGGTTTGTGTCTGGGTCTCTGGTATTTCAGGATTAGACTTGCCCCTGCAGCCCATGATAATAGCTAACCCTCACTGAGCACTTCTGATGTAAGCCCAGCCTCACACAGATTAACTTAATCTTAATCTTGTAACTATCCTACAAAAAAGGTATTGCCCCATATTACAGATGAGGAAACCAAGGGTCAGAACTTAAATGGAAAGATGATCTGCCTGGAATGTGAGATGACCTCTTGAACAAATCCAAACTGCCCTGAGGTTCATGTGACCTTAGGCGAGTTGAGCCTCTTTGCTCATCTGCAAAAATGGAGACAAAAAGCATGCCTGAGATTCCCTCCCCTCTGGATGCTTCTGTAGGATTCCAAGAATTTGAAACAGAGCGGAAAAAAAAACCCCAAACCATAACTGCACATCTGTAGAACCCTGGAAACTGGACAAGCCTTGGTTTATGTACCATTAAAACTGTCTTCTGGGCTTCCCTGGTGGCACAGTGGTTGAGAATCTGCCTGCTCGTGCAGGGGACACGGGTTCGAGCCCTGGTCTGGGAGGATCCCACGTGCCGCGGAGCAACTAGGCCCGTGAGCCACAACTACTGAGCCTGCGCGTCTGGAGCCTGTGCTCCACAACAAGAGAGGTCCGTGCGCCGCGATGAAGAGTGGCCCCCGCTTGCCACAGCTAGAGAAAGCCCTCGCACAGAAACGAAGACACAATACAGCAAAAATTAAGAGTTAGGACTTCAACATATTCATTTAAAAAGAAAAAAAGTTTTAGTACAGTGGCCAGAAGTCTTTAAGGTTAAAAATAAATGCACTAGCTACTCCACTCTGCTCTGGGTCGGGTGCAACTCTATTTCCCAGTCAGTCACACCCTCCTCACCAACCCTTAAATCTTTCCATATGCAGAGAATGTGTGGAGTAAAGAGAACCAGTGGCAACCAGAACTGAGCTGTTCCTGCAGACTACCACGTGGTCTCTGGAAGATCTTAAATGAGGTTTATCTTGTCCTAGTGCTGGTCCAAACGTCAAGTTCTATAGATTTTTATCTCCCGGGTATTTGCAGTCCCCGTTCCAGCAGCCCTTTCCCAGCACCCCCACGTGCCCCGACCCCATACGCCTGTCCTGTGAAAGGCTCCCCCGCATTCCCGTGTGCGCCCCTGCGGGTCACCGTGTGCTGCGTCCCAGTCGACTCCCTCCGACCGCTTAGGCGCTGACCGCGCCTTCCCAGCCCGTTTGGGCTGCAGGTCACACCCCGCGGGCCTGGGCCAGCCTGCCGTCCCAGCATCGGTGCACTGGACTCCACCAGCCACACCAGTCTGAGTGAGAGGGTGAATTGTGAATCTCATTTCAGTTGGAGAAATAACACGTGGAAGACATTTTAGCCAGGACTAGTACCAGGTAGTCCCTTTTTAGGAAACTATTGCTTGGAAATAGAGAAACAGTCTTAAAGACCAACCTTCCCGGTCCCAAACCAGCACTCCTCAAAGCCTTGTAACCCTTAGGTTGAACGGACAGTGGGCTTAGGGCAGTGCTGAAAAAAAGCCAATGCAAGTGTGAGAAGACATTCTTGTCCTCTTTCTGGAAATCGTTATTGCTGACTTTACGGCTGCAGTTCCCCAGCTGCTCGCCAACCTCGGATAACGGATGCACCAACTATCCTTAATTGTAAAACACAACAAAACCTTATTTAGCACGTAATGAACGCTCAATATACCACTGTGGGGGGCAAAGTGAGAACGTGAAAGACTCACAAAGTGGTTCTAGGGACGAATGATCAAGAAAAAGCAGTGCCTTAGTGAACTGAGAGTTCCTTGCCTAGAAGAGAGGACCAGCCATACCCTGTCCCCCAACCGAAGACAAGCACGTTCCCTTCAGATCTCCAGTCTCCAGTTCCACGGTTAGAAGTGCCTCACACATAAAATGGTTACGTTTGTATTTTTTTTTTTTATTGAGGTGAAATTCACATGGTTTTAACCATTTAAAGCGAACAATTCCGTGGCCTTTAGTCCGGTTACAATGTTGCACAAGCACCAACTCTAGCCGCTCCTGAAACATTTTACCGCCCTTCACGTTTCAAGCCCATGTCCTGACGTTTGGGCTTCGGTGGCAAGAACGACTGTCCATGCTTCAGTTAATGGCCAGTAGAGTCCTGAACAGGCAACAGCTCTGACGGGTTCTGATGGGGGCGGGCGGGGGAAACGCCACGCAAGTGCAGTGGGCTCTGAATGACCATCTCGCTCAGAGCAGGGCCCACACTGCTGTTCTGCCTAACGGCCGGGTAAGGCAAGTGTGAGGACAGCTTTCTGCGCTTCGCGACCTCTAGAACCTTCAGCATGCTAAGGTGCACTGTGAACCACACTTGTGGAAGTCTCACTCTGAGCCCACTGGAAGCTCTGGCCCCACCCTCAGGATGGTGAGTGGCTCTGGGCCTCACATGCAGAAAGAGATTCATTTCAAGGTCCTGTCTCCCCTCTGGGCACCCTAGGCCGACACCCGGAACAGGCCCACCCCGTCTACTCGTGCAGAAAGAGGGGGACGAAGAAGCTCCCTAGAAACGCTTTCTGCTTAACACACCTCCCCTTCCCCTGCCATTCGCACGTTTCTACTGAAGCTATTGTTCGGCTACGCCCACACAAACACCGTATCCAAGTCATCTAACCAGGAAGACCGCCTGGTTAGGCAGTGCTGGGGAGGAAGCCAAAATCCACGCTGAGAGAGCGCTTGGCCTAAATGAGACGAGCTCTAGATAGTGCCGCTGGAGACCCGCCAACCATCTCACTAAAAAGGGCCGACAACAGGGGTCTCCTTGCGGAGCCAGGGCTCTGTCTGCGTGGCTCTGCCATGCCTGGGCCTGTGTTCCACTCACTGGGACCGTAACACTCACTGCAGTTAAAGTAACTGGCGCAGCGGGGAGAGGCATGGGGCAGGGAGGCTTGATTCTCGCCATGTTTCTGGGAGACCTATCTTTCCTTCCTTTCTAACTTTGTTTGGCCCTCTTGACAAAAGCCAAAAGGCACTGTATCCAAGTTGCAGTCATAATGACATGACCTTCATGAAATGACAAACACAGAGCAAACAAAAACAGGCACCCTGGCACAGGAAGGTCAAGAACAAGAAGCCCAAGTTATAAATCAAGGCACGGTGGGCGCCGGGTCAGGGTCCCATTTCAGAGAGCTGGGGCAGGCCAGGGCCCTGGGAGACAGGAGCAAGGTGATCCTCATCTATTTTGCCCTGGATTATTAATTATTTTATTTTACTATTTCATTCACAGGGCTGGGAAAAGAGAAAACAATGGAGTCATACATACAGTGAAAAGAAACAATTCAGAACTAAATAAGTTTACACTTATTAGAGGGAAACATTTTAAAATTTATTGTTTTTCCACCCTTAACCCTAGTATGAAGCTTAGGGTTTGAGCCAGGATGAGAGAACACGTGGTAGTGCGGTACAAAGCAGCATGCAACTCCTCCGTACGCAGATGGATTTAAAGCACCAGGTACACACATGGGACCCAGAGCCTTGGAATGGACCTGGCCAGCCCCACAATACACCACAAGAAACAGAAACCTAAGGGTACCTACAGTCCCCAGCGTCTGTCCAGACTATCTCCTCTTTGCCGTTCTGACCTACTGCTTCCTGTTCCCATCTTATCTGGCCATAAGAGCCACAGGATCTCTAGGGGCCATCCCCTCCCTAGCTATCACTTGTAAAGCATGTTGCACATATATTATTTCATGCAATTAGTGCAACCACCCTGTGACCTTGTCTCCTTATTCCAGTTTTTTGGATGAATAAACGGGTTCGGCAAGATAAAGCAACAAGGCAGAAAATGATGGAGGTGGGACTCAAACCAGAATTGTTTGAGCCAAAACCCCACATCCTTTCTGTCATTGACTGCCAGAGTTCCTAGCAAAGTCCTCAGGCTAGAAATCACGGTCCCCTCCGGTCCCCTCCCCGGTCCCAGACAAAAAGGTCCTGCCCTCCAGGGCCTTCTCCCACTATGTTCAGATGTAGAAAGTAGGCCAGCCCTGATCCAACATCCCCAGGTGAGGTAGACGTCCTTATTTTTACAATGTTGACCCCTGAAAGACCAACGTGTAGATCAGTCTGGGCCTGCAAACCTAAACCTAAAAATATACCGAACACCTGTAGAATCTCACAAATAATACTTTTGATATCCTGATTGATGAGGCCCAAAGCAAGGCTGCACTGGATTCAACATGGAAGGTTTCCCCGAGGCCAGCCTTGATGGCGATGTCCCATTTACGCTACGGAGGGGGGCCCCCGAGGGAGGGAAGCAAGAGTTTTGTGCTGGGGGGGCCAGAGCAGACCCAGAATCCCAGCGACCCCGATTTCTAGCCTGAGGACTTTGCTAGGAACTCTGGCAGTCAATGACAGAAAGGACGTGGGGTTTTGGCTCGAACAATTATGGTCTCAGCCCCACCTCCATCACTTTCTGCCTTGTTGCTTTATCTTGCTGAACCCGTTTATTCATCCAAAAAACTGGAATAAGGAGACAAGGTCACAGGGTGGTTGCACTATTTACATGAAACAATAATTGTGCAATGTGCTTTACAAGTGAGTTTCAAACTTTTACCCACAGAGCACACCCACCGTGGGACAAAAAAAGTATTTTTTTGATAAGCCGGTATATACACGTATAAATATATACAATTGAAACAAAGGTTTCACAAAAATAATACTTACCTTAACTACTCGAGATTACTTGGCATTTTCTCTTTTTTTTTTTTTTTTTTTTTTTTGCGGTACGCGGGCCTCTCACTGCTTGTGGCCTCTCCCGTTGCGGAGCACAGGCTCCGGACGCGCAGGCTCAGCGGCCATGGCTCACGGGCCCAGCCACTACGAGGCATGTGGGATCCTCCCGGATCGGGGCACGAACCCGTGTACCCTGCATTGGCACGCGGACTCTCAACCACAGTGCCACTAGGGAAGCCCTGCATTTTCTATTCTATTTCGGTTTTTAAAAAGCTGGTCCGATTCACTACCCTCATTTCAAGACTCATAATGGGGAGCTACGCAGTTTTTTTTAAAACACTGTTGGAAACCACACACTCATCGGCTATTACGATTATTATGATTCTCAGGGATGGTCTGACGGCTGGGAATCTTCACTGCCAGGGCAACAAAGGACAAGGTCAAGGTTATTAGGTCAAGGCCGCGAAAGCCCTGTTGCCAAGGAAACGGCTCGGCCAGGCCAGCGTCGGCGGACCTGGGCGCGCAGAGCCTGCGGAGAAGAGGAATGGCCCGAGGCCCTGTCACTCAGCCCCGCCCCCACGCCAGGCGCGCCCGGAAGGCCCGCCTCCTCTCAGGTTAAGCGAGGAAGGCAGCGATTGGAGGCGCAGGGGGTGACGTAAGCTCCCGCTGTGGGTGGGTTTCCGCTCGGGCGGCCGTCGGGAGGGGCTCGGGGAACACTTAGCGGGGCTCCCCGGTCCCTGAGCCCTGGGAACTGCGATGAGGTCGGTTAGCTACGTACAGCGCGTGGCCCTGGAGTTCAGCGGAAGCCTCTTCCCACACGCCATCTGCCTCGGAGACGTCGATAACGACACGGTCAGTGCATGCGCACTGGAGAGACGCAGCCCGTCTGCGACCGCGGGGTGGGGCGGGGTGGGGCGGAGCGGCGGAGGCCGCCCGCGGCGGCGTGTGCGTGCTGCGAGTGCGTACGGTGTGGGCGTGGACGGCGTGCGTTGCACGGCGGGCGGTGCGGGCACGGCGCTGAGAGCTGGATCGGGAAGGGCTGTGTGGGCGGCTGGGGTACCCGGCATCCTGGCTGGATTGGTCCGGAGCCCTGCTCCAGTGTCCTTCTAGGGACTCGCGTACCGGGTGCACTGCCTGGTCAGTCACTTGTTCCCAAGAGGAGTCTGTGAACTGTGATGGCCGAGTTCCCAGCTCCTCCGGGGCCGCCTTCCCTTTCAGAGCGTCGGAAGTAGGCTAAGAGCGCGCGTGCGGCTCTTGCGGGAGCACCTTCCGCACCGCCCGGCTCGGCCCGGCCCACCGGGCTGCTCTCGGCGCTTGGCCGGGGCGTCTCCGCCCGGCGGGCCCACCTCGGTTGAGTTACTGGCTCAGTGTCCATGTCCCTTTCCTCCCCCAGCGGTCCTTCCTTTTCCCGTCAGTTAAGTGACTTAATACAGGTAGAGCAGGTGGAACTGTGTCTGGCATTCGGTTAACGCTCAGGACGCGTTAGCGTCGTCGGTAGCGTTTGATTATGGGCCGAGGGCTCTGCTGCGTTCTGGGAATTCAAAAGCCCCAGCCCGCAGGTAGCTCAGCGTGGGGAGGGGGAAGGGTGATAGAAGAATAGGGAAATGTAGTGAGGCCCATTGATTACAAGATGTAGAGGGTTCTGGGGTGAAGCATCCAAGGGAACGGTGGCCGTTGATGGTGTAGGACACTTTTTTCCATAATCTCAGTTTCATATGAAAAGCTGACAGAAAGGAAGTGCGCTTTCTGTGCCCGGCGTCCGCCTTCTAGAGACTGTCTCCCCACTGGTGTCGCCAGGCTTCCGTGGGGTCCTCGAGGGTGTGTATGCAAAGCACATGGTTGCTCTCCTCTCCTACCCTCTGACCCCGTCGCTTCTCTGCCTCCCTCACATCTCATCCTCACCTCCCTAACTTGTCTGTGCTCTCTTCCCAGGGAAAAAAATTCGGGCTAAAACGTCCCCATCACTCACCCCCAACCCCGCCCCCAGCCTCCTTTGCGCTGTGATGGAAAAAGTATTTTATGAGGCCTCTTGGCTCTATCCTGTCTAGGGAGGAAAAAGTTATTCCCATAAATTTGTGTTATGTTTTCTGGGCTCTCTCGTTTCTTCATATGCTCAGCAGTATAATTTTATGAGACAATCAAGGGAGGCATTTTAAATAGTACATTAACAGAGTGACGTTAGATGTGCATTATTTTCTATTTTACCTGATTGTTTAAAAGGGCACATGTGCCTTTTTTCCCTAGCTTCACAGTGTCAGCTTTTTTTGGCAATTGTACTTTTCTAAGTGAATTGCACACTCAGTTCTGCAATATTAGGTATATCACACTACTTTTTTTGGGGGGGGAGGGGAGGCGTGGGGGTGCCGTGCAGCTTGTGGGATCTTAGCTCCCCGACCAGGGATTGAACCTGGGCCTCGGCAGTGAGAGCATGGAGTCCTAACCACTGGACCGCCAGGGAATTCCCTACCTCTTTTTTTTTTAAACCTTAGTTGTAAGCATTGTAAGCTCTGTAAGGATAGGAATTTTTAAAACTTTTTTTCACTGCTGTATTCCCAATACTTAGGATAGTGCCTGGGACATAGTAGGCACTCAGTAAGTGTTTGTTGAATAAATGAGGGTTGTTATTAAAGGCAAATGTCATTATGTATCTCAAAGCAGTTTGAAGGGTTTTGCCTGTTATTAATAAATATAATTGAAAGAAAGGCAAGTAGGTGAGGTAGTTGGCTACTAATCAGGTGTGGTACACTCAGCCTGCATGAGTATGGATAGAAATTTGGTACTGATTCTCCAGGCCAGCCTTTGGAGATTTGGGGCAGGAAAAATACTTATTTCATCCCATTAAACCAGTAACCTAAAGTTATTTGCGAGTAATTTATTTCCTGCTAAGTCAGAGGGAGAAGCCAGGGATAGAATACACACCCTCGAGAACCCCACAGAACCAGTGGGGAGACGGTGTCTAGAAGGGGGACGCAGGTCACAGAAAGAGCACACTTCCTTTCTCTGGTAGCATTTCTGACTGAAGGTGTTCTTTAGTGTCACTGAGTAACCTCCAGAGGCCAGAGCCAGGATGGACCACAGAGGAGCAGAAGTGCTGGGGAGCAGATGGGCGACCCCGGAATCGTGCTCATTCAGGTCGCCTACTGAGTTGTATCTACTCACTCACCGCACTCACCACACTGTTTTACAGTTTTATTCCTTCGTCTGTGCCCTTGTTAAACTGAGGTCCTTCTCAGCAGCTGTACAACTGTGGATCTGTGGCATTTGTCTTTGGGCCCCTAACGGGTTGTTCAGCTTTCCCTGAAAACTCAAGCGTTGACTGGGCATTCTCTTTCATTCTGATTTTTCTTTGTTAAAAAAAAAATCTTTAATTTGTCATTAAGTAAACATTTATCGAGGGCCTACCATGGACTTTGGCATTTATTGAATGAATGTATAGAAAAAGAGTGAATTGTGTGAAAGATGCTAAGATCCCCAAGCCTTGGAGGCATTTAACTGGAAGCTGAAAACCCCCGTTATTCTTGCTATTTGTCAGTCACCTTTCTAGATGCTTCCCTCCGTTAGCTCTGTTCTCACGGCAACCTTATGAGGTGGATAGTCTTGTGATCCTCGTTTTATAGATGAAAAGATTCAGGCATAGAGGACTGGATTCAAATTCAGGCAGCTGCGCTCGGAGGCTCTGCGCTATTCAGCCTTTCTCCTGTGTGTCTGCAGAAGTCCTCCAGGGTGCAGAGGGTTTGATGTAAATAGATAAACTTGTTTTATGGTTCTATTATCTAATGTCCCCACCAGAAACTGCCATAACTATTAAAATATAATAAATGTAAGCTTCAAATCATTATTAATAAACCCCAATTTGTTTCTCATTTTTTCTTACTGTTGATCTGTTATGTTTTTGTTGCCTTTAAAATTAAATCTCTTGAGAATCTAATATTCACTCTGAGGACAGGAAAGGGTGTTAGATGCCCCCCCAAGAAGGAATCATGAAAGTATTTCTGGAAATGGCATTTGGAGCCAGCTGGCTATCATCGTTATCCCCTTGAAAGGGCGGCCAGCCTTTGAGGAACCGCTGGGAAATGGGGAGCCCACATGTAAACGGCGAAGAGGCTCCAGACCCTCCTGGGAGCTTAGCCACCACTAGGAGGCACCAGAGGCCCAGAGCTGGGATGCTGCCCCTCCGGCACCTCCACCAACCGTGTTCACTCAGACGCACCAACGTCGAAAGGCCTTGCCAGGGGAGGGAGGACCCCAGAGCTGACGTTGTCTTTATTTGGTCCCTGATTAAATATGAGCTCTGAAGTTAAATTCTCCAAAGGTTACGTATTTGGGGTCATTTTCCTAACGTATCCCATGCGTAAGGACAAATTAGAAGCGCCGAAAGCAGGCGTGTGGGGCATTGAGCTGTTCAGATGTCAGACTTTTCTGAGACGGAGCACAGATTCTGTATTGGCCCGTCTCTAACCTGCCCTGCCCTCAACACACACATACCCCTAACTGGAGGTAAAGAACCTGGGAGACTGTGACTGTGTTGGTCTCGAAATCTTGCTAATAAAGTTGCTGAAGATGCAGGTTGAGGTCTTGTGACTTCCGCGGAGTGGGCCCAGTCGAGAAGGGCTTGAGTGGCTCAGCAGGACCCCAGCTTAACCCTCTCTTCTCTCTCCATTTGAAGTTAAATGAACTGGTGGTGGGAGACACCAGTGGAAAGCTGTCCGTGTATAAGAACGATGACAGCCGGCCGTGGCTCACCTGCTCCTGCCAGGGAATGGTCAGTATTCAGCTCCCTGGGTCTCCAGGGGGAAGGGACCCCTCCTGCCCAGGGACTGTCGAGGCTGGGCCGCACGCATGAGCTCCCCAGCGTGTCCGAGGTCGCCAGCTACTGGTTAAGGGTCCATTTGAATCGGAGGGAAGCCCCCAGGCTTCCCAGATGTCATGCGCACACGCAGCTGGGCTGGTTTTCATTTCATGTGGTGCAATGACTCCCTTAGTTCTTCGTGGATCTGCTGAGGTTGTCTGATCGTACGAAGTGTAGTAGAACATGGGGGCAGTCATTTGAATACGTCTAGAAGTATGATAGTCCGGCTCTATTGATGTAGTTTTTGTTTTGTTTAAGCCCAACTTGTCTTCACTACCCCAGGTCCTTACACTGCTGTCTGGTGAACTGGACCCAGAGCACAGTAACGGGATTAGCCCGGCCTCTCGATGTGGGGCGTGCGCAGGAGTTTTCAGTGAATGACGGTGATGAGAAGCCCGCTCCGTGCTTCACAGAGGTTAGGGAGCACTGGGGACCCTTAGCGTGTCCCCCTGAGCCCCTCTCTCTTCTTTTGCAGCTCACGTGCGTCGGGGTTGGAGATGTGTGTAATAAAGGAAAGGTAGGAAGCCCAGGGTGCTGCGGGTTTCCCTCGGTCCATCCCCGACTCCTGTGCTCTGACGACCAGCCCCCTCCTCTACCTCTGTCTCTCCCAGAACCTGGTGGTGGCCGTGAGTGCCGAGGGCTGGTTTCACTTGTGTGACCTTACGCCCACTAAGGCCCCGGATGCTTCTGGGCACCACGAGACCCTCGGCGGGGAGGAGCAGCGCCCCGTCTTCAAGCAGCACATCCCCGCCAACACCAAGGTCATGCTGATCAGCGACATCGGTGGGCATGGCTGTCTTGCAGGCAGCCAGGGAATAGGAGTCAAGGGGCAGCAGAGCAGATCTCGAGGGAGCCAGGGGTCTCGTCAGTGTTTGTTTGGGCAGTTGTCATGCATTTAACGCCAGGCTGCTGAGCTCCCGTTATAAACCAGGCATCGTTCCAGGCACTGGGATTGCAATAGTGAATAAAACAGACAAAAGTGACTGCCCTCTTGGACCTTTACTAGGAAGGGACAGAAAATAAACACTAGCAATGTGGTAAGAAAATTAAATAGTATATTCGAAAGTAGTGAGTGCCGTGGAGGAGATCGCCCACGGAAAGGGGCTGGAGGGCGTTGAGGTCGAGTTGGCTGTTCTAAGTGGAGTTGTCGGGGAGTCCCTGCCGAGAAGGGGACAGCTGATCAACAGCTCCAGGTTGCAAGAGTGAGCCGCTTGGATACGGGGCTGGTACGTGGGCCAGAGGCTGTACCTGGTACAGCCGCTTGGATATGGGGCTGGTACTTGGGCCAGAGGCTGTCTCAAAGGTGCTGGTAGGGATATGGGTGCACCAGGGCACTCGAGTCGTGTACCCGGGGGAAGAAGCGACAGGCCCTGCGAGGCAGCTGTGTGGCTCTGGGTGCAAGAGCAGGCAGGGGAGCGGGTGCCTGGCTCAAGGGGTGATGTGGCAGGTCGGCAGGTGGGCCTGAGGTCGAACCTGATAACAAGTGCCAGTGGCGGTGGTGCTAGAGGGGCGGGGAGGAGGGCGTGCTTGTAGGACTGCAGCTGGCGAAGACAGGTTTGGCTCCAAACTCGTCTCATTTTCTGGATCCACAGATGGCGATGGCTGTTGCGAGCTGGTGGTGGGTTACACAGACCGCGTAGTCCGGGCTTTCCGCTGGGAGGACCTGGGTGATGGTACCGAGCATCTGACAGGGCAGCTGGTGTCACTCAAGAAGTGGATGCTGGAGGGTCAGGTGAGAGGCTGAGCATGGGGGCCACAGCCCAGGAGCAGAACGGGCCTCCCTCCTGGAGGGGGCTTGTGGGAGAACAGGCCGGGGCTGGGGCTCAGGGTGGGAAGGAGGGAAAACCACCTTGTTGACAGAGACCCAGAGGAGATCACTTCGAATCAGGGTCTTAGGGGAGATGGCCACTAACAGGCCGACAGGAAGGAACATTGTGCTAAGAATTAGGGATGTGATGGTGGGTGTGTCGCGTCGGGATCCGTGCTGCGGGAGCGCAGGTGCTCCCTGTGGAGAGGGTGGCACCAGCAGGAGCCCCGTGGACGCTGCACGTCCCCCTGATGCTGCCCTGGAAGGCTGAGGACATGTCCCAGGGCCCCTGCCCACCCCCGTCCTCTGCAGGCTTTCCCCTTTCTCTCTCCAGCAGTTCCCTTAAGCCCCCATTCTCTGGTGCAGGTGGACAGTCTCTCGGTGACTCCAGGGCCCATGGGTCTTCCTGAGCTAATGGTATCTCAGCCAGGCTGTGCTTACGCGATTCTGCTGTGTACCTGGAACACAGACCCTGGGCCGCCTCCCACCTCTGAGGGGCCCGAGGAGGGTACTAGGTAAGGGGGGGCGGGCCTGTGGATGGTGGGGTGCCTGGCAGCGAGGTGGGCGCCCACAGTCGTGGATGGGTCTGTGGTTGGAGCAGCTTCAGCTGGGTCCCGACACAAGCACCTCTGCCCCATTAAGGAAGATTATTTCGGGACCCAGGGAATCCTGACCCTGACGCAGCAACTGGAAGAGGTTCTGAGATTCCAGCCTGGCAGCTCCGTCCCTCTCTCTCGACTTGCCCACTGGCCCAGGTGGGGTGGGCGATAGGTCTCCCAGCTGATTCACGTCCTGGAAACTCGCACAGAGATGGGGCCCACGCGGGTCCGGAGAGCCCAGCTCTGTTGGGCTCCCACTTAGCCACCGTCCCCCACCACAGGGAGACCCCCGCTGCCCGAGACGTTGTGCTGCACCAGACGTCCGGCCGCATCCACAACAAGAACGTCTCCACTCACCTCATCGGCAACATCAAGCGAGGTGGGGCGGGGAGGGGCGGGGCGGGAGGTGCAGAGGTGAGGGGGGAGGGGAGGTACAGCCTTGCCTTTCGCCTTTCCTTCTTCCGGTCCTTCTACCGCCCCTCCCTCTGCGTCCGCAGGCCGCAGCCCCAAGAGCGGCGCCTCGGGCCTCTTTGCCCTCTGCACCCTGGATGGTGAGTCCCTCGGGTCAGCCATGGGCCGTGCAGGGTGGGCAGGGGTGTGCCCGGGGTCTGCGCAGGGTTCTGCCCCCAGCCTGGCCGCCTCTCCCCGCAGGGACGCTGAAGCTCACGGAGGAGGCGGACAAGCTGCTGTGGTCGGTGCAGGTGGACCACCAGCTCTTCGCCCTCGAAAAACTGGACGTCACGGTGAGTGGGGGCCCTTGGGGCCATTCTCCCTTCTCCGCCGACTCCGCCTTTCCCTCAAGGCTCCCTAGACAGGCCTGGCCCCCGAGCTCCGCCCACTCCACGGGCTCAGCGCTGTTCTCTGTGCCGCTGGGGAAGCTCCCATTTCAGCAGAGCCGATGGCTCCAAAGAGAAGCAACTTGTTCTTAGGGTCCAGAACTGAGTTGCTCGCCCATCTGCAGATGTCCGCACACGAGTGTGTGTTCACGTGTTCACCAGAGCTGTGGCCCCTGGGTCGGCAGGTGGGGCTGCGCTGATGCGGCCGTTGTGCCTGCTTGAGGGTCTAGGAGAAGAGGCGTGAGGCTCTGAGGTCAGGTCAGGACAAGCCCGGCTCTGAGTCCAGTTCTGCCACCTCCCGGCCGGGTGGCCTTGGGTGAGTGAGCTTGTTTCTGTAAGCTGGCGCTTCCTCAATATAAAATGGGAGTGACGTCACTTCCTCAATATAAAATGGGAGTGGCATCGCCTCTACTACTTAGGGTTGTCGCGAGCACTCTCGGGGGGCGGCTCATTCAGCAGCCCCCTCTGGTGCCGGGTGCCGGGACATGTTCGGTGAGAAACGCAGGGGGTTTGCCTTCCCAGCTGTTTGTCACCCGGAGCCAGAGTCCACAGCTCCCGTAATTTCATCCACCCGGTCAGGAAGCCTTTCTAAAACAGCTCCTGGGGACTTCCCTGGTGGCGCAGTGGTTAGAAATCCGCCTGCCAAAGCCGGCGACACAGGTTCGAGCCCTGGTCTGGGAAGATCCCATGTGCCGTGGAGCAGCTAAGCCCATGCGCCACAGCTACTGAGCCTGCGCTCTAGAGCGCGCGAGCCACAGCTACTTAAGCCCGCGCGCCTAGAGCCTGTGCTCCACAACAAGAGAAGCCACCAAAATGAGAAGCCCGCACGCCGCAATGAAGAGTAGCCCCCGCTGGCCGCAACTAGAGAGAAAGCACGCGCGCAGCAACAAAAACACAATGCAGCGAAAAATAAATAAATTGAAAAAATAAAAATAAAATAAAACGGTTCCTGGCCACCCCTGCATCCCTGTCTCTGGCCTTTTTCAGGGCAACGGGCACGAGGAGGTGGTCGCCTGTGCCTGGGATGGACAGACGTACATCATTGATCACAACCGCACCGTCGTGCGCTTCCAGGTGGACGAGAACGTCCGCGCCTTCTGTGCAGGTGGGACCCTGCCCTGCGCCCCTTGCTAAGCACACCTGTCCCCCTTGCTTCCACTCTCACTGCGGCCCCTGACACAAGTCTTCGTAAACAAACGAGTTCTTCAGCTCTTCGGTTAGAGGGTGTGAGTGGACACCAGATTGCCATCTTTATGGTTTTAACTAAGAGGAGATGAAAGACAGTGAGGTGTCTATCTTTGGATATTTTAAAGGATCAGATATGGGGGGCGGGTTGTTCAGAAAAAGAAAGAGTCGGATGAGTTCTTGTCTACCTGCTGTGTGGAGATATGGGAAAGTTCCTCCCCATCTGAACATGTCAGGACTCTGAAGACTGTTCTCCAAGTTCCATTCTCTTAGTTCCAAATCGGGGACCTTGGGAAGCAGCGTTAACTCCTTTGGGGGTGTCTCTGGTCACTGAAATGGTAACACTTGAACGACGCGCTGGTGCCACATTGCAGTGACCTGGGAAGAGGGATCACCACCCAGGAGAAGCCGCCCCGCGTTACCCTGGGGCTGTCACTGAGATGGGAAACCAGCACGTGTCACCTCCTAGGACACTGTCCTGCCTGGGCTTTGTTACTGTGGTTCTCCGTATCTGGAATGGGCCAGATATTTTACGTTTTACCTGCTTTACTGAGTTCCCAGCAAGGAAGAAATAGAAAGAGGGCCTTTAGTTTTCTGCTTGGCGTCCACGGGTGGATAGAAACTGCTGACACGAATGCCGCCCGCGCCGGGCATAAACCTCCCCGACCTTTTTCTCCTACCCCCGCCACCCCTCCCCCAGGCCTCTACGCCTGCAAAGGGGGCTGCAACAGCCCCTGCCTCGTGTACGTCACCTTCAATCAGAAGATCTACGTGTACTGGGAGGTGCAGCTGGAGCGGATGGAGTCCACCAACCTGCTCAAAGTGCTAGAGGCTGAGCCGGAGTTCTGCGGCCTGCTGCGGGAGCTGGGGGTGGGTGAGTCCTGGGGGCGGGGCTGCTGCGGGAGCTGGGGGTGGGTGAGTCCTGGGGGCGGGGCTGCTGCGGGAGCTGGGGTGGGGGAGTCCTGGGGGCGGGGCTGCTGCGGGGGCTGGGGTGGGGGAGTCCTGAGGGCGGGGCTGCTGCGGGAGCTGGGGGTGGGTGAGTCCTGGGGGCGGGGCTGCTGCGGGAGCTGGGGGTGGGTGAGTCCTGGGGGCGGGGCTGCTGCGGGGGCTGGGGTGGGGGAGTCCTGGGGGCGGGGCTGCTGCGGGAGCTGGGGGTGGGTGAGTCCTGGGGGCGGGGCTGCTGCGGGAGCTGGGGTGGGGGAGTCCTGGGGGCGGGGCTGCTGCGGGAGCTGGGGTGGGGGAGTCCTGGGGGCGGGGCTGCTGCGGGAGCTGGGGTGGGGGAGTCCTGGGGGCGGGGCTGCTGCGGGAGGCCAGGTCCCAGCAGACCCACCAGCCCCTCTTGCCCGCAGACCCTGACGACCTCCCCGCCGCCCGGGCCCTGCTTCACCAAACCCTCTACCATCCCGATGGGCCGCCACAGCGTGCCCCCCCAGGCCTCTGCGATGCCTCCTAGCTGGACCACCGTCTTGGCTAAACGGGACCCTTCTGAACCTCCCCACCCCGCAAGCTGTCCACGGTGTTTGCAGGACAGGGAGCGCACATTATAGAGGAGGGATGGCGGCAACCCTCGGGGGACTGGGAACTGTAGACCTCATGGTCTTTCTGGTGAAGGAGGAGACGAGTTGCTCCTCTGCCCCTTTCCTCGTGTGCCTGGCCCATCACACCGGTAGGCACTGCCCCCTCCCCAGAGCTCCCCACTCTTGTTGTGTGGGAAACAGACTTGTTTGTGAGGAGGGACTACAGATCTCTTACTGCTCCCCAGCCAGACTTTGGGGCCAGTGGCGCGATGGCAGTGAGGCCCCACCCCCAAGTTCCATCTTTTGTGGCACGGCTCCAGGTCACTGACGTCAGTGATTGTTACACGAATGGCCAACCACAGATCTTTGACTTATGATGGGTTTCACTCTCATAAATCCATCGTAAGTTGAAAATATTGTAAACTGAAAATGCATTTCCCACACCTCACCTACCGAACGTCACAGCTTAGCCTACCCTGTGACAAACGTGCTCAGAACACTTACATCAGCCTCTAGCTGGGCAAGGTCACCTAACGCGAAGCCTGCTTTATAGTAAAGTGAGGGATATCTCACCTAATAAACTGGACACTGCACTGGAAGTGAGAAACAGGATGGTTGTAAGTGTATTGGTTGTTCACCCTCATGATTTTAAAGTCTGATGCGGGTTTGCAGTCCAGGCAGGCCACGATCAGAACGATACCCTGGGCCACGTATATCCCTTCTTCTCTTGCTTCCTGTGCTCTGAATCAGTGGTCTTCGAATTGTAGGTTGCGATCCTTTGTTGGGTTGTGGTCGGCAATTTTTTTAAATAAATGAGATAGAGTAGACTAAGTAGGACCAAAAATATGGGAGTATGTTGCTCACGTGTAGGGAAGGATTGTTTTGTTGTACTTGTGTGTGTCCGTGCACGTGTGTGTAGTGAGTGCAACGTAGAATACACTTCCTGCTGAGTTGTGTTCAGAGGAGTTGGAAAGCCACTGCTGTCAGTTATAGTGACCCCAGCCAGAGGGGTCAGCCCGAGGGAATGTCCCCCTTCACATTTCCTTCTGTAAGGGAACAAGGGCAGAGTGATCATTCAGTGTCTGAGAAGCAGAGAAGGACACTAGCTAGGACAAACAGGTGTTTATTCAAATGGGGAAGCCACTGAGCTGAGGGCCTCCTTGGGCCTGGGTCTGCAATTGCAGAAGCAAAGGAGGCGGAAGGGAGGGGGACAGGGAGAGGCCCGGGAGAGCAGGGGTCGAGGAGCAGGGCCAGAGGGGCCAGCGCACTCTCACACCTGTGCCAGTGAGCCCCTCTCCTCTCCTCTGGGTGCAGAGGACTCAGCTGAGAAAGGTATGGCCAGGGCTCACGGCAGATCCTGGTTCTGCTCAGATCTAATCTACTCCAGGGTCAGGGTTTTGACTCCGAGCTGAGTGTCCTAGTCCCCTGGTCGGGTTAGTTACACCACTGTCTTCCTCTCCCGTAATCCAACATATGAGAGACTCAAACCAGCCAGAGAGGCACCCGGGGGCCTGGCCCTTTGAGGTTTGGGCTCTTCACAGGGAAGGTAGCAAAGCCGCCTTGTGTCTTTGCTGGACTCAGGGCCGGGGTGGGGGGGTTGGGTAGCCACTGATGCCAGAAAAAAACAGCTCAAGCTCAGGAGGCCAGAGATGAGGGGTGGGAAGAAGGTCTAATGAAGTGGATAGTTCTAGAAATAAGAAGGAATATTGGTCAGGTTAAGTCTGGGTCCTGGCAACGTCACCATTCCTGTCTGCCTTGGGGGGCAGTTCCCCACAGGGCTGTCCACACATGCCCAGTGGGTGAGGAAGCAGGTGGAGGGTACGTATCTGGAGTAAATAGTAGAGGTTTACCCAAGGTTTGCGCAGGGCATCGACTAATAATTGGCTTCAGACGTTTGCAGCCCCAGAAGAGGCAGCCGATGAAGGAACCCCCGGCCCTCATGGGCTAGTCATTTCTCTACTGTTGTGGTGACCATTTCTCTCCCGCTCAGCTATGCGCAGATCAGAGAAGTGGACACAGCAGGGCCAGGGGCCCGGGCCAGGGAGGGGGGCAGGCTAGTTGTGAGGCGAGCCACGCGGAGTCAAGGCCTCGACGGTGTGCGGGGTGGACGGGGCAGGCAGGGGCCAGCAGCAGGCTGTAGCCTTGGACTCGGGCCACCCCATGCTGTGCCAGGGGCCCAGCCAGGACCCCGCTCTGCTGATGTCCTTTTCTGCAGTCCTGACTTAGCTCCACTCTTCTTGGGACGGCGGGGATGAGAGAGGACGGGGAAACCAGAACCCTGAGATCGCGGACCCTCTCCAGGGAACATTCCTCCTGGGGGATGGGGCAGGTGCTGAGAAGCAGAGGAGTGTGGCCGACTGGGAAACGGGAAAGGGGCCAAGGTGGTGACAAGAGGGACAGCCCCAGCTGTCCCAGCTACCTGGCTCTAGTCATGCCCCATCCCCCCATGGCTCTTCCCTTCAGGAAAGGAGCTTTCCCCTGGGGACCATCTGGGGCAGCGGTCACTGGTCCGGCTCTTGGTGCAAAGGCAGGAAGGGCAGCTCAGGGAGGGGGGCTTTCAGCCGCAGCACGCGATGCTCCAGGTCAATGCAGCACTGTGGGGTTGGGGGACGGTGAGCTCACCTGGGCAGGTAACCCCTCTCCCAGCCGCGCTGCTTTGTTCCCCTCCGCCTTCCCACAGCACCCTGCTCTTTTCTCCTCCCTGTTTCCATTCACCTGGACCGCTATCATGGAGGGACCCAGTTCTCCATATTTTTCACAAATAAGGAACCTCTAAGCATCGAGGGTGAAATTCCACATCTCCAAGTCCGTCTCATCGGAGCCTGGCCCATGCTTCCACACCCGTGCCCCCTACTTCTTTTTCCCAGCGCTCGGGGTCAGGCCCTGGGTGTGGGTGTCAGCACGAGCATCCTCCTTACCTTGAGAGAGAGCAGAGTCTGCAGGCCAAGGCAGAGTTCAGGACTCTCCACATCTGCGGGAACCGTTTGAGAATGCTGCTGTCCTCCTGTCAGCACTCGCCCCTTCTCTGCTCCCCCCACCACCCGAGGCCAGAGAACCTTGGGGATAATCAGAGCATCTTTGGGGGTACCTTGTCTGTGCTGGCAGGAGCTGACAGGCTCTGCCTTCGCCCCGCCCAGGAGGGAGAGCTTCAAGAGCAGAGACGCGGGGATGCTGACGGAGAGGGGACTTACCTACCACCTGGGCCGAGCACGCCACAGTTGCCTGGCCCAGCTGTAGTTCCAGCTGCTCCACCTGGGCTGGGGACCCAGGCGCCAGGTCCCCAGATGGGGCTTTTAGGACCCTCTTCCCTAACCTGTGGTTGGGAAGCAAGGCTTATGGCCACCAGAGGCCCCCATGCCGCTAGTCCGCTAGTGTCCCTCCCCGCCACGCTTTGGGTTCTCAGCCAACCCTGGACCCACGTGGGGTCTAAATCCTGTTTTCTCTGCCAGAGCCCCTGTCACCTCTTTTCAAAGAAGTAACAGCTTGGGACTTCCCTGGTGGTGCAGTGATTAAGAATCCACGTGCCAATGCAGGGGACACGGGTTCAAGCCCTGGTCTGGGAGGATCCCACATGCCGTGGAGCAACTAAGCCCGTGTGCAACAACTACTGAGCCTGCGCTCTAGAGCCCACAAGCCACAACTACTGAAGCCCACGTGCCTAGAGCCTGTGTTCTGCAACAAAAGAAGCCACCGCAATGAGAAGCCCGCACACTGCAATGAAGAGTAGCCCTTGCTCGCCGCAACTAGAGAAAGCCTGTGCGCAGCAACAGAGACCCAACACAGCCAAAAATAAATAAATTAAAATAATTTTTTTTTAAAAAGTAACAGCTTTATTGACATACCGTTCATATACTGTGAAAGACACCCTTTTTCTTCTTTTTTTGTCTGTGCCACGTGGCCTGTGGGATCTCAGTTCCTGGACCAGGGATTGAACCTAGGACACGGCAGTGAACGCTCTGAATCCTAACCACTAGACCAGCAGGGAACTCCCAAAAGTCACCCTTTTAAAGTAGACAACAGAGGGACTTCCCTGGTGGCGCAGTGGTTAAGAATCCGCCTGCCAATGCAGGGGACATGGGTTTGAGCCCTGGACCGGGAAGATCCCACACGCCGCGGAGCAACTAAGCCCGTGCGCCACAACTACTGAGCCTGCGCTCTAGAGCCCACAAGCCACAGCTACTGAGCCCACGTGCCACAACTACTGAAGCCTGCACGCCTACAGCCCGTGCTCTGCAACAAGAGAAGCCACCGCAATGAGAAGCCCGCGCACCACAACGAAGAGTAGCCCCCGCAACTAGAAACAGCCCACACGCAGCAACGAAGACCCAACGCAGCCAAAAATAAATAAATAAAAATAAAGTAGACAACAGAGTTCTGCAACCATCACTAATTTCAGAATATTTTCATCACCCCAAGAAGAAGCCCCCTCCCTACCCATTCTTTTGGGCCCCCGTCTTACCCCAGGCGGCTGAGGCATCCAGCGGAGATCTGATTGTAGTGGGTGCCCGTGTCCACGGCCACCTGAAGAACCTGGTCCTGGCACTGAGAAAAGGGGGAGGGGAGGGGACTCCGTGAGTCCCCAGGGGGTAGGGGGGAGAAAGGGTTGGGACTGGCTCTGTCACCTTTCCCAGCCCCTGATGGGTCCCTTTCAGAAATGAGTGAAGGGCTGGGAATTCCCTGGCGGTCCAGTGGTTAGGACTCCACGCTTTCACTGCCAAGGGCACGGGTTCAATCCCTGGTCGGGGAACTGACATCCCACAAGCCGCTGAGTGCGGCCTCCGGCCCACAAAAAGTGAGTTAAGGGTGTTTTTTATGGGACTCATACAGTTGAGCAGAAATGGGTCAGATATGGAATCAAGAAAGGAAGTAAAGCCGCAGGCGGTGAGAGTGTACTTTGGGGAGGATTCGCCCCGAAGTGTAGGTCTGTGCCTGTGCTTGTTGACAGTGGTGCCGAGGGCCTCCCATTAGAGGAATCGGGGGTGGGGATGAGGAGGGATACCTGGTTAGGAAATTAGATGTGGGGAACAGATTCGCCACCGCAGGCGAAGGAAGACAAGGTCGCTTCCTTTTAGATAAAAACAGACGTTTGGGTTTGCACTTGGATACCGCAAAACATATTGTTTTCTCCTTCCACACGGTTTGCTGAGGTCTGCTGTGCGTGGGCACGTGGAAGGGGCAGCAGGGGAGGCTGCGCCCCAGGATGCAGGGGAGTGGAGGGGCACCAGTGCACGGAGAGTGTTAAGGCTGTGGGTTGTGAGTCTAGAGCCTTAGATGTTGAGCCGGAGGAAAGGCTCTTCCATCGGGAAAGTCAGGGGGGCTTTCCCGGAGGCAGTGACAGCTGAGGCTGGAAGGATCGGAGAACGTGGACCTAGGATGACAGGCAGAGGAAGCATGGAGCAAGGATGGGCGGAAGGGAAGGAACGGCTCGGCGTTGGCTCTGGGGATGACAAGGCTGTGATCCGGAGCACGTGCGCTTTCGCGGGAGGGCTGCGTTACCCACACGTGCGCACCGTGTGTGTGTGGAGCACACTCACATTTAAAGGTGATACTTTGCTCAAGGAAAGGGAGTCGTGTACACCTCGGAAAGACGGGGCGGCGAGGGGCGGGAAGCAAAGGACATGGAGGATCCCAGTCTATGGCCCAGCCTGGGAAGAGGGCTCCCCCATCCCTCCCTCACCACTGGGGCAGAAGGGAGAGTGGGTGAGGGGAGCAGGCCCGGGAGGGGGGTCTCACCTTGCAGTTGACCAGAAGAGCTGGCCTCTCTGTCTTGCTGGTCTTCCTCCTGGTCTCCTGGCCGTGGATCGCGGCCTGCACCAAGGGGTGCTCCCCCTGAGGCCGGCTCGGGTTCCCCTGCACCAGACGCCTCTGGATCACGTTGTGCGGTTGCTGCTTCCATCACAAAACGTGCAGATGCTCAGTTCCCTCACTTTACAAATCCCAGGCCGTTCTCCCCAGCCCCGCCCCGCTCCTGAGTCTCCTGGGAGTGAGAAGGGGTGAGAGCTTCCCCAAGGATCCCAGCAGTCAGATCATTAGAGCAGAGCTAGTCCCAGTATCAAATCATGCCGTTCTCCAGGACCCCAATGTATTGCTCAGTAATGGAGAGATGGGGAGGGGGGAAGGGTCTCTCCTCGGTTAGACGGACGGGACATTTCAGGCACTCGCGTGATGCTGGGGGGGAATTCTGTCTCAAGTCTACAACACATATTCTTGGGGACACTTTTTCTTTTTTTCTTCCTCTGACCTCATCCTTCTGTGGGTCGCAGATCCCAGAGTTGATGGTGTGATGAAAAGAAGTCAAAGTAGCAAGAACAAACAAAAAAGAAAAAAGTCCAAATCTAAACTAGGAAGCTGGGGGAGTTCCCTGGTGGTCCAGTGGCTAAGACTTGGTGCTCTCACTGCCGGGGCCCAGGTCGCATCCCTGGTCAGTGATCTAAGATCCTGCAAGCTGTGAGGCGTGGCCAAACAAACAGCCTAGGAAGCTGGGCGTCATCCTCACTGTCCTTCACCTGAAGCCACCCCGCTACGTCCAGTCACGTCTAGATTCTGCCAGCTTCGCCTCCTGTATTCACGGTCCACCTCTCTTTCTGTTACTGCTTCGTTCACACCTCAGCACGGCTCTCCTGAGTCCCTGGGACGCCTCCCTAAGTCCGTAAGGATGTGTCTCTCAAATCCACCTGCTCAAAGCCTGGGAGTCTCTGAAACTCTTGCTACTCCAAGTGCCATCCTCAGATCAGCAGCTTTACCACCACTAGAAAGCTCCTAGAAGTGCAGAATCGGGACCTACTGAACTGGAGCCTTGTTTTAACAAGATGCCCAGATGACCTGTGTGCACAGTAAGGTTTGAGAAGCACAAAGCGACATGTCAAACTAAGCCTGTCACTCCCCTGCCTAAAATCCATCAGAGCCCTCCCCTCCCCACCTTGCTTACGTGGCGGTGACAGCCCAGGTGACCCGGCCACTGCCTCATCTCCCCCCACCCCCCACCCCGCTGTGCTCATCGGCCCCAGCGCCCCCTCTGGCCACCTGGACCAGGCTGCCCGTAACCTCCATGCCTCTGCTCCTGCACGCCCCTCCTTCTGAAACTCCTCTGCTCACCCTTCTCTAGGCCAGACTGGGCCACTGGCTCAGGAACTACTCTTTATTTGGACAGAGGCTTTTATTTTATGTCTGGGGTTCCAAGGGCATGCTGTAATTCACGCAGGGTCCACCTCCTCCAAGAAGCCCTGCCTGACTTCTTCCCACTCTTCCCTCCACACACCAGGCGGGGGCAGCGTCCTGTCCCATGGCCCCCTTTGTCATGTGTCTCAAAGCTGTTATCTGCCCTTGAGGTCAGGTCTGTATCTCATTCCTCTTTGCATCACAGGGCTCAGCTCAGCATACAGTAGGCATTCCCTAAATGCTCACTGAGGAATGGCTGTGTCCCTCCAGGCTCCACACATGCTTCCCCACCTGCCCTCTCTCCTTGGGAGCCTGGGATTGTTTTCCTACCCTTCGCTTAATGAGGCCCTTGAGGCTGCTCCCGCCAACAGGCTGCCAGCAGGAGACCTAGCTCTGGGAAAAGGGCAGCAGCGAGCTCTGGGAGCGGCTGGGAAGGGCAGCTCTGTGGCTTCCAGCTCTCCTCCCACCTGTCCCACGAGGGATGCAGGCTCAGGCCCCCAAATGCTGTGTCTTCACTCCCAAAGCCATGCAAGGTAACTGCTCCGTGTTGGTCTGGGATGTCCTGAGGGCAGAAGGCTGGACCTGCCACGCTGGGGCGGCAGTGTCAATAGAGCCTCTTCGCCAGGGCCGAACAGATGAGGGATGGGCCGCAGAGGGCAGAGGCTGTGATTTCCTAGCCACCGAGAGCCAAAGAGCCTGCTTCCATGCTCCATCTGTGTCTCAGCTCTGCTGGCTCTTTGCAAGGAGGTTCTCTGAATTGAAGTCTCAGTCTGGTCGCCTTTCCCCTTGCGGCGCTGCTGGGCCGGGCTCCTGGAGGGTGAACATTTGGCTGGGAGGAATGTGGAAAGGTAGGGCTCTTTCAGGAAATGCAGTGAGGGGCTGCATCTGGCTCCAGGTTTCCGGGGAGAAGGGGCTGCCAGAGTAGCCTGGAAATGGCCCCATACACCTCAGGTTGCAGGAGTTCCTCCTCTCAGACTCCCTGCCCAAGAGATGAGAGAGGACAGAGTACCGCAGCCTTTCTACAGAAGCCCTCTCGTCCTCTGTGAGCCGGAGGCCGGAGCCATGGCATCTTCTCCGGACCTTGTGGGTCTTACTTTCTCTCTCAGGCTAAATGGAACAGTAAGAGTAGCTGGAGGGACAACAGCCTTTAGACAGAGCTCCCAATTATCCAGGCACTCTTCTAAGTCCTTCACAGGTATTAGCTCATGTAACTCTTACATCCCTGTGAGGTACATCCTGTTAATTTGATCCTCATGTAACACATGAAGAAACTGAGGCTCAGAGACATAAAGAGACTTGGCTGAGTTGCTAAGTGCCAGAACCAGGATCTGAACCCAAGCATCCCGGCTCCGAGGAAGGCCACTCTCTCAGCCCCTCCCTCTGTCAGAGGGGAGTGAGTATATGCAGCTGTCCCCTGACTCACCCACCCCTCGGTGTCGCTCCCTGACCCCGTTCCCTCGGGAGGCCACGCTGCTGCAGGGGGGTGGAAGGAAAGGAGGCTGGAAGGGCCACTGCACCTGCAGGGAGCAAGGGGGCCCTCAGGAGCCCGACGCCCAGGCAAAAGCCGTGGGAAGCCCTGGTGTTCTGGCGCGGATGGGGCGGCGGGGCACCGAAGGTCCGGTCCCAGTGTGAGCGGACCTGTGGCGTAGGCAGAGGAGGGAATCGCGACCTTGAACCCGCCGGGCCCAGCGGTAAACGACTGCTCCAGGGGCTCCCGGGCCCCACAAACCTCTGCTCTAACAAGTGCTCCTCTCTGCCCCCCTAAGACAAGCCTGGGGCTCTTTGGGGAAGCTGAGCAATAGATAGGGTCCCCCAGAGCCACCAAGCCGTGGGAACACCCCAGTGAAGAGCCGGGCACGGTCAAGGTGAACCCACAGGTCAGGGCTGCCTCTCCCCTCCCTGCGGGCAGGGCGGGGCAGCTGGAGGCTGGGGTCTGCACCCTCCGGCAGAGGAGAGAAGGGACCCCGGCGCCCCGGGGGTGGGGAGGGGGGAGGGCAGCCTCACCCAGTCTTTGGAGGTGCCGAGCCTCTTGAGGCCGTCCAGGGGGAGCAGGTCGGCCGAGTCCTTGTGCAGGAACCGGGTGGCCTGTCTGCGCTGGCGCTGCCGGCTGCTGGCTCGGCCCCGCAGCTCTGCCTCCTGTCCCCTGTCCCCGGCATCTCCCTCCTCCCTCGGGGCGTCCGGCCGGACGCTCATGACCCCCGCGGGCAGGCCGGGGGCTCCTGAGCGGTCTTGCCCACCGTCCTCTCTGCTTCCTCCACCCGGCAGCTTTCTGCCTGCAGCTCTCCCAACCGGAGGGCCTCAGCGGAGGGAAGAAAAGAGGAAGTAAATAAATAACGTGCAGGAGCGGCGACGTCAGACACCAATTTCCAGAGCTTGCAGTAGAGGGAGCGGGGCTCCGGCTGGAAAAACCCAGCCCTGGAGGAGAGGGGGCGCTGGCAGGGCTGCAGCTGGTAGGCTCTGCAGCCTCGCCAGCCCCTGGGTCCTGGCTGGAGTGGGCGGCCGCGGAGTGCTTGTGTGTGTGTGTGTGTGTGTGTGTGTGTGTGTGTGTGTGTCTGAGAGGGTGGGTGTATCTGTGCTGTAAACTGTCAAGGTGTCCGTGCCAGGTTGTTAGAGAGGGAGTGTGTGTCAGTGTGCGGCGGTGGCAGCCCGCGTGCTCGGGGCGTGTGTGGGATGCAGGGCGCGCATCTCTGTGCGCGTGTCTCCTGGGCTGCCCCGCCGTGCTCTCCACCTGGGGTTCTCCGCAGCCCCGGCGCTGGGACACAGGCCAACACTAGGTTCAGAACAGAGAGGGGCAGCATCACAGTGTCCCCGCTCCTCTCCTCTCTCTCAGCAGGAGCCTCCCCCCTTCCTGGGCCTCAACCTTTCAGCATCCTTTGCTTCTTTACGCTGGGTTCTGGCTTCCAGGGCTGGCTAAGAACAGCTCTGAATCTCCCCGCAGTTAGGGCCCCAGCTTCCTCCTCTCCTTTATGTAAGGCTCATTGAGTCCTGGCTTCTTTTTAAAAAGTTATAATTCAAGCATGCAGAAAGTTATAACTTTTTTTTTTCTCTTTTCATTAGAAAAGAAAAAAAAAAGTGCTACAAATATAACTGAAGCTCCTTGTGGACCCCTCCTCCCCAGCTAACATCCCCTCCTGAATCTGGTATTTCTCACATCTTTTTCTTTTTCTTTTTTTTCTTTTTGGCCTCACCGCTTGGCTTGTGGGATTTCAGTTCCCCAGCCAGGGATGGACCCCGCGCCCTCAGCAGTGAGAGTTCAGAGTCCTAACCACTGGACCGCCAGAGAATTCCCTCATACCTCTCTTTATGCACATACATATGTGTGTATTCTATGCAGTGTGTCGTTTCGTCTTGCATGCCCGATTGTAGAGGTTCTCCTGCAATTTGCTCTTTTTTGCTCAATATTTTGTTAGTGAGATTCACCCGTGAGCTACGCATAGCTCGAGTTAGTTCACTTTGATGCAATATAGTATTTCTCCAGTGAATACAACACAGTTAGGAAATTTGGGTTCTTTTTCATGCTTTGTTCTTACAGACAATGCTGCTGTGAACATTTTGGCACCCATCTCCTGGGGCGCACGTGTAAGCATTCCTCGAGAGTGTATACCTAGGAGTGGGATTGCTGGGGCATCGGGTATGCACCTTCTTCCTTTCAACACAACTTGCCCTGCGAAGTGTTTGTACTAACGTGCACTCCAGCAGCAGCGTCCAGGGGTCCTCAGCCCCATGTCCTCGCCAACACTCGGTATCAGATTTTCATAGCCCTGGCGTGTCTGCCATCAGATTTTCCACTCCAGCCTTTCGTCTTCACCGTCATCAGCGAGCACTGGCCACGGTTCTGCGGACATGTGTTGGACACTCACGGGGTGAGTCCTGACCTGGGCCCTGCTCCCCGGGGAGGCGCCTGCACATTCAGTCAGACAAGGCAGACATCCACTGGCCTCCTGCGGACCCCATGCCTTCTTGAGGCATTTTACAACCACTGCAACTGTATTATGATCCCTATTTACAGAAGAGGAAACTAGCTAAGTGGTAGGGGTTCAGTTGTGTTCCCCCCAAATTCATATGTTAACGTCCCAACCACCAGGACCTCAGAATGTGACCTTATCTGGACATGGGGTCTTTACAGAGATAATCAAGTTAAGATGAGGTCATCAGGGTAGCCCTACTCCAGCACGACTGTGTCCCTATTAAAAGGGGAAATCTGGACCCAGAGAGAGATGCACGCAGGAAGAGTAGCATGTGAGCATGAAAGCTGAAGATGGGGCCGTGCCTCTCAAGACGAGGAAGGTCAGAGGTCACCAGCAAGCCACCAGCAGCCGGGAGAGAGGCCTGGAACAGATCCTGCCCTCACGGCCCTCACCGTGATCTTGGGCTTCCAGCTTCCGGAGCTGTGAGACAACACATCTGTCTTGTTTAAGCAGCCAAGGTTGCGGTGCTTTCTTACAGAGGCCCCAGGAAGTGAATACCCCAAGACTTAGAAAACTCGCCCCAGATTCAGGTGTCGGGTGGCAGAGCTAGGAATCAAAGCCTCCGGTTCTGTCTCCCGAGTCCTGCTCGGTCTCCGTTATGCCGAAGCGAGAGCACGATGTAGAAGGTAAACGTGGACTGAAAACCAAACACTAGTGTGATTCCACTGACCGAGCTCAGCACCCCCTGGTCCTGGCTTCCTTTAGAGTCAGTTTCAGTGGAATATTCCAGCTGCCTTCCACCCCTGTGCCTTGACACCTATTACCTGCATATTTGCCTGGGATAGAGGTCGAAGAGGACCCACTGCCATGTACTGGGTTCCCTGGTTGTTTCAGTAGGATTAACCACGTGCGTGGACCGATCAGCCAGTGCCCTGCGTACCAGGATGCCGGGCAGGCCCCATGCCCAAAGGCATCTCCTCCAACCTTATTCTCAGCCAGCCATTCCTTGGGTTTGAAAAGTCTTCAAGATCTTCAAGAGTCCTTTATTAATGCACTCTCTGGAGGAGTGCCGCTGTCGGTGAACAAGAATGAGGCAACTCTTGGGCCCTTAGCCACGTTGCCTCGGGCCGGGCTGACCACCTGGATGGGTGTCCCAGCACGTGGACTGCACCCAAGGGGAGAGCAGGTGCTCCTGCGGTGTAGAAGGGAGACCTGGGTGTTTGCGGTTTGGATGGGGTGAGCTTGGGGACAGCATCACCTCTTTTCCAGTGGGTTTGAGAAGGCCTGGGAACCAGCCGTGCTCAGGAAATGCCATCCTCTGGAACGCAGCTGCAGAAGAGGCCCAGCTGGTCCCCGTGTCTGTGACTCAGACTAATATTGTCTCGCTTGCTGTCTCATCATCCCACACGCTCAGGGGTAAGGAGACTCTTGCTTTTTGTGTTCCTTGGCTGCTTCCTTTGTTAATCTGTGCTTTCCCCCAGGTTGCAGGGAGCTCTTGCAAGGGGAACATTCTGGCAATACAGAGCTCTGACCTCTTCTTTGTCAGAATGCCGGGGAATGTTTTGTGGCCCATTTATATCCTCGGCTGGACTGTCTGTGTCTTTGCCAATAACTCACCTCTCTTCCTTCCCCTCATCGTTTTCTAACCTAACCGTTGTGTAGTTCAACAAACCGATGCGTTCACAAGGAATAACTATACTGAGCTCTGATCGTGAAACGTAGGGAGAAAACTCCCCAGGACAGTATTCAGGAAGATTAAACCATCTGCATTCTTAGGACGAGAAGGACTGGAGGTTTTCCTTTCCGAGACGCTTGGGAAATATCTGTAACTTTTCTCATTTATTTCATCTTGCGGTTCACGTCCATGTTGAAGAGAATGGATCCAAAGTGAGAAATTTTGTGAGAAAAAAATGGAAGTGTGAGATGCGGCCCCCTCGCTGCTTTGGTCCTCCTCTGAATTATAACAAGTTTTCCTTTCACTCAGTCAAAAAATATTTTTGGAGCCCCTACTGTGTGTGTCAGGCACTGAGCGAGGCCCTGGGGGTACAGTGGGGAGTCGGACGGAGCCCCTGCCCCCATGGAGTTCACATCCAAAACAGAAAGGCAGACTCTAGACCATTTATGATGTTGGGTAGTGCTGAGTGCCGGGGGACAGAGCAGGGGAGAGCAATGCCGGGGGAGGGGACAGATGACATCGTGCAGGATGAGAACAAGGTGAGGTGGAGGGCCATGCTGGTACCTGGAGGAGATGCCGCGGACGGGGGCAAGATGGGCTAGCCTGGGCCTGGGCTGACGTTCCCACACTGTACCCCAGACGGGGTAGATCTCCATCCCCCCTGTCCGGCCCGGCTCCCCCGCACCCCATGACTAGTCATTCACACCAGCAAGACGTGGAAAGAGCAGAGCTACTCACCCACCCAGGATGGAACCCTTTTCCTTGCTCTCCCGGACAGCGTTAACTCACTGGCGTTAACAAGTCACCAAAGCCTGCATCTGACAGGGGGTCAGGGACTCCTCTACTGAAAGGGAACCCAGAGCCCTGCCTAGTGGGTTCTCGGAACTGGCAGAGGGCAATGGGTCTTTGTGTTTCCAGCAACGAGGAAGGCTGAGAGGGCTCCAGGAGATACCGCTATCTTGGCCTTCACCCTCATAGGCCCTCAGGTCTTCTGGAGAACCTTCTGCCTTGAGGTAAAACCAGACTACATCTCATATCTGCCATGGGGTGTCAGTCATCAGTGATTCCTGATGTGCTGACTGATGCCATGGCTACTGGCCACACATGGTCATTGAGCAGTGGAAATGTGGCCGGTCTGAACTGAGATGTCCTATAGGTGTAAAATACGGACTGGATTTTGAAAACAATACCAAAAGCAACGTGAAATATCTCATTCATTATTTTTATGTTGATTACGTTATTTATATTGATAATATTTCGGATCTGTTGGGTTCAGTAAAACGTGCTTTTTGTTTTGTTTGGTTCTTTGCTTGTTTTGTTTTTGTTTTTTGTTTTGGCCATGCCGTGTGGCAGTGACATGCAGGATCTTAGCTCCCTGGCCAGGGATCGAACCCGTGCCCCCCGCATTGGTGGCGCAGAGTCTTTCTTAACCACTGGACCACCAGGGAAGTCCCTTTTTCTTTTTTTTTGGGAAAATGTGTTATAAAAATTAACATCACCTGTTTAATTTTACTTTCTTAATATGGCAACTAAAAAATTTAAACTTGCATGCATGGCTCCATTATATTTCTCTTGGACAGCACTGGTCTAAATAGATTCACAGCTTGCTCCCTGGAACCTGGCATAAGCTATTCCAGCATCCCTCCACCTCATCAGGAAGTTCTTCTTTATGTCTAATCTAAACCCCTGTCGCTGTATTCAAAATCCCTGCCCTCTTGTCCAAACCTCAGTACAGATGGAGATGAACTGGTTCCCACTTTCCTTGTAATAACCTTCCATGCCTTTAAATATCTTTTACATTTTCTTTTTAAGAAGAAAGTGAAATTGTGCCATTTCTCGTCACTGATATTAGGGACGGAGAGGAGAGTTCATCTGATGTAGTGAAATCATCCAGCCCTACCACATAAGGAAATTCCCAGGATATTCCCCATAGAGTGGGTTATTCAGAGCTAGACAAGCAGCACCCTTGATCCCACGGAGGGTGAGGCCAGCCAGCTCTATTTCAGGCTTTCTCCTCTGGCCTTGTCAGATCTGCTTAAGACAGGAATGAAGCTGTTTTCCACAATTCTCCAGCAAGGGTCCTAGAAGGCCAGGGCCAGTTTTGAAATTTTTCACCCTACCTCCACCCCAAAGAGGTAGATCTTCCAAAGACTGCCAGGCTAGGACCACTTTTTTTTTTTTTCTTGTGGTACGCGGGCCTCTCACTGTTGTGGCCTCTCCCGTTGCGGAGCACAGGCTCTGGACGCACAGGCTCAGCGGCCATGGCTCACGGGCCCAGCCGCTCCGCGGCACGTGGGATCTTCCCGGACTGGGGCACGAACCCGTGTCCCCTGCATCGGCAGGCGGACTCTCAACCACTGCGCCACCAGGGAAGCCCTGGGCTAGGACCACTTTTTACATTTGAGACTAGGATGCTTTGCTCCTATTTCATGGGTGGCAAAACCAAGGCACAGGGCGTTCTCTGGTGGCTTAGTGGTTAGGATTCCGGGCTTTCACTGCTGTAACCCGGGTTCAATCCCTGGTCAGGGAAAGGAGATCCCTTAAGCCGCGTGGCGTGACCAAAAAACAGAACAAAACACAACACCAAGACACAGAAAGGTGGAGGAGCACTTGTCGCTATTGATGAAAGCAGACGAGGCACAGGATGTTGAATTCGGACAAGCTTGGTCACGTTTCCCAGCTCACTTACTAGCTGGGTGACTTTGGGTGGAGTGCTTAATCGTTTGGAATCCACTTTCTCATCTGTAAAACTGAAATAACGTGTCATCTGCAGAATCTCTGTGAAGTATGAATGAGAAGCCCAACAGCAAACTGGTTAAGAGCTCTGGGGGCCTTAGTTGACTCGTCTCTAAAATGGAGAGCACGTGGGGCCTCATCGTGTTGGGAGGATTAGGCGGGCTGGTTCATGCAGAGCTTGCAACCCCTTGCCCAGCACACAGTGAGTCCCGGGTACCTGCCTGCTGTTATCTGGGAGCTGACATTCACGTACACAGGAGTGTTCTTGCGTGAGCGTGTGCACACGCGCGCACACACACATACACACACACAGGCTCTGCCCTAGCTGCCTCTCCCCTCTGCTCTCATAGTACAGCCGGGTCAGGCACCTCTCACCTTACTTCTCACACTATTTAAAATTGTTTACTTGTCCATCTTCCCACCAGGTCTTAGGCTTTGTAAGGGCAGGGTCTTGTTTGTTTGCTTGTTTTTGCTCCCTTCTCTCTCTTCTTATACACAAAGTTCGTTGGCTGAATTGTCCAGCAGGACTCCAGGACACAAGAGGAAACGCGCTGTTACCACCAACGACTCAGGTGTTGAGACACTAGACCAGCTTGGTGAGCGCCCACCTGATCTTTCCAGGATCCGGCTGACAGCACAGGCGGTCACTCCAGATCCCTTTCTACTCCTCCCCTTTCCCTGGTACCCATGGGACTCATTTGCCAGCCCCCACCCCTGGGCCATGCACCCAAATCTTGATCCTCGGGAATCTGGCAAGCTGCCCACCTGCTTCCAGACATCCTGAACGTCGAGTGCCAGCGGGGATCCTGCTTCGCCCTCCCTCTGGCCTCAGCATTTCATTCCCCCCGCCTTGTGTTTAGCGACTTTCTTTCCTGCTTCCATTTACCTCCGTTTCCTCCTGGCCTAAGCTCCGGGCCTGCCCTGGGCACCCCTGGCACCGCTCTCTAGTGATACTCCTGCTGAAGAAGCCACTGACTGTTGTCCGGGAAGCCTGTCATGCTGTCTCATGTCAGTGCTCAGTGACCGTCCAGTGGAAACCATGGTGGCCTAGGGGAAGCCACACATCCAAACCCTGCCTTGGGATTTGAACAATGCCAGGATGCAGCAGCTGTGTCTTCCAGGTGGGCCTTTGGGAGGTTCTGCCCTGGGACCCACAGACAGTGTGTTGGCTTGAGACTAACATGAGATGGGCAACTCCGTGAAGAGCCACAGGAACCACTAAATATAACGATAAACCGGAAACAGCAATTATGTATACTGTGTAATGAAAAGAGTAAGTGACGTGGCTCAGGGGACAGCACGACCAGCAGAAGCTCAGCGGTGGAAGAGACGCAACAAGGCAAAGGGCTTGAGCAGGTGGGTCAGCGCGGGGTGGAAACAAAAGGCCAGTGCGTCCCGGGGAGGCCAGAGGTGGGTCTGGGCGGCCTGGGCAGGGAATCGTGCTCTGACTTGTCGTCGCGGAGCAGCGGCGGGACTCCCTTCCTTCCTTCCTTCCTTCCTTCCTTCCTCCCTTCCTCCCTCCCTCCCTTCCTCCCTCCCTTCCTTTCCTTCCTTCCTTCCTTCCTTCCTTCCTTCCTTCCTTCCTTCCTATTTATTTGGCTGTGCCGGGTCTTTAGTTGCGGCATGCGGGCCTTTAGTTGCAGCACGCGGGATCTAGTTCTCCCACCAGGGATCAGACCCGGCTCCCCTGCATTGGGAGCACAGAGTCTTAACTGCTGGACCACCAGGGAAGTCCCCAGTGGCAGGGCTTTCTGAGGCAGGGCAATTAGATGGGACAGCCTTGCAGTTGGGCAGGTGAGATGGAGACTGGCTGGCTCTGCGTCTCCCCCAGGGGCCCCCAGCCCCCCAGCTTCCAGCCTTATGGGCCCCAGCCCTTCCTGAGGCCCTAGTGGCTCAGCAACCTGACCTGGTCTCAGTTGCCCACTCTGCTGGAGCCCGGCTGAGGGAGAGGCAGGCTGCGGAGGGGAGGGGAGGACCCAGAAGCGGCTCTGAAACCTCTGTGCTGGGATCAATTCGCGTCCTGAAGCTGGCGTCGTTCAGCAGAGCACGGGGTGCCCTGGGGAGGGGTGCGAGGTATGGGGCAAGCGGGCTCCAGCCCTGCTTCCCTCTCAGATCTGCTTGAGAAAGCTGCAGTGAGAGAGTAGGTCCTGAAGGTGGGCCCAGGCTGCAGGGGTCCCCCAGACCCCCGCAGAGGCTTCCGAGGACTCCATACTGAGCAGATGGGGGAGCGTGGGGGAGGGGTGATACCCATGGCTGCGGGCAGGCTGGGCTGAGGGTTGCCTTGAAGAGTCCCCAGGCCCAGGAGGATCTACGGAGGCCGTTGTCCCCAGAGCTCCATGGCCTGGTGGAGTTCAGGAATTCCAGGAATCCTGCTTCTGCATCTCTGGCTGGTGATGGACAAGGGAGCCCCTGGCAGTGCTGCCAGCAGGAAGGAGGCCGCCACCCAGAGAGCAGAGCCGAGGGTGGAGGCGGGGGTGGAAGTCCCTCGTGAGGCCGGCAGCCTGGGGGAGGGGGTCTGGGTCTGCAAGGCAGGCGTCTGTGGAAGCACAGCTCGCCCCTCTGCCCTCCCTCCCAGCTCCGGGCTGGACAGTGGGAGGCTTTCTCCTCCGTCTCACTCCCCAGAACTTCCTATTAACCCTCTAAGTGTGCCCTGGGCTTCTCTTGCTGGAGGTGACGAAACCCAGGCATGATGGGCAAGTAGGCTGAGAAGCAGGATGACAGCACAGGCCCTGGAGGTCTGGCTGTACCAGGAGGGCAAGGACAACCCGGCTTTGTGGCCCGGAGCAAATCGCCTCGGCCTTGGGCCTCGGTTTACCATGCAAACGCTTGTTTCCCAGAGGCCTTCCCCGCTCTGACATGCCAGGATCAGAGTCAAGGGACCTCCTCCTTTCCACCGTCACTCCTGATCCAGAGCGGGGAGAACGCCCGTTCCCCGAGCCCCACCCTCCCCTAGAGAGCTCCGGAAACTCTCCTTCCTCCCTTGGCTTTGGGCCACCCCACCACAGGGAGAGGCGGCCAGGAGAAGGACCATGGTGGAATTGTAGATTTGGAACTAGAAGGAATTTTGGAAATTCTCTATACATACCCTATATATATATATATATATATATATATTTTTTTTTTTTTTTTTTTTTTTTTTTTTTGCGGTACGCAGGCCTCTCACTGCTGTGGCCTCTCCCGTTGCGGAGCACAGCCTCCGGACGCGCAGGCTCAGCGGCCATGGCTCACGGGCCCAGCCGCTCCGCGGCATGTGGGATCTTCCCAGACAGGGACACGAACACTTGTCCCCTGCATTGGCAGGCGGACTCTCAACCACTGCGCCACCAGGGAAGTCCTATATAATTATTTTTAATCGAGATGAAATTCACATAACATTTACCATCTTTTTACCTTTTAAAAATATTTATTCATTTATGTTTGGCTACATTGGGTCTTAGTTGTGGCAACGTGGGGTCCTTTGTTGCAGTGCACAGGCTTCTCTCTAGTTGTGGCCCATGGGCTTAGTTGCCCTGTGGCACGTGGGATCTTAGTTGCCTGACCAGGGATCGAACCCGCGTCCTCTGCATTGGAAGCATGGCGTCTTAACCGCTGGACCGCCAGGGAAGTCCAGCATTTACCATGTTAAATTGTACAATCCAGTGGCATCTTGTTCACTCATGATGTTGTGCAAGCAGCACTTCTCTCTAGTTCCAAAATATTTTCATCCGCCCCAAGAGAAAACCCTGTACCCATGAAGCACTCAGCCCCCATCCCCCTCCCCAGCACCTGGCCACCACCGATTCACCTTCTGTCTCTAGGGATTCGCCTCCTCTGGACTCTTCCTGGAAACGCAATCGTACGATATGCACCCTTTTGTGTCTGGAGTTGTCCACTCATGTTTTCGAGGTTCTTCCACATTTTTGCGTGTGTCAGTGCTTCACTCCTCCATAAGGCTGAATCGTGTCCCACCCACTTATTACTTTTATTCTACAGGTAATGATTGACAGCTGCAGGTACGGAGGGCCAACGCTGTGCCAGGCACTTTGCAGGTGCGTCACTTGTTTCTTTTATTTATTCCATTTATTTTCGCCCTAGTGGCTCCCGCTGTGCAGAGGAGGAAGCTGAGAGCTTGAGGGGAAAAAGGACCCTCCCAAAGGGCACACAGCTGGTTAGTGGTTATGCCAGGGCTGGAACCCCAGTGGTGTTTGATTCCCAGGTGCTGACAGCTTGAGGAAAGTGGGCAAAGAGGGCAGTGAGCAGAAGCCAAGAGCAGCCCCGATGGGGAAGGTCACCGACATGGCGTGGGCCAGGGGCCGGGGGAGGTGAGGTGGGCCCCACCTGCAGCTTCTCCCTCTCTGGCCACTCCCCGCTGCCCCTCCCCCTCCACTCTCTGCCCCAGCCGGCCAGCACCCTGCGGACCCACGCGCTTTACCTGCCTCCACTTGAGGCCACGTGTCTCTGCCGCTACCCCCCAGTGCAAAAGCTGTGGCACGAGGGGTCAGCAGCACGGGCCCAGGCCCAAGATGATGCTCTGGGGTGACTGCTCCCACCGTTACCTTGAGTCCCCACTTTGCTCCTGTCCCTCCACCGAAGCCTGGTCAGCCTTCCTCAGACCTGACTCTCCATCCTCCAGCACAGCTTTGGCCTGACCTCTGCTCCCCCAAACCCTGTGTGGGACCTGCAGCCCAGCAGACTTGCTTCTGAGATTTGTCCAGGCGTCAAGTTGTCCAGGGAGAAGCTTTCTGTATCCTGACCAATCCCAGTCTTATTGCAAATGGGTTACGAGAGCCACATGTCTTACAGCGCCTCTCCCCCTCCACACCTACTCACGTACGCGCGCGCACACACACACACACACCCCTTCTCCCTCCCCACTCCTCGGCAGTCTGCAGGAACTGGATCCCCCCCCCCCACACACACACCCCTTCTCCCTCCCCACTCCTCAGCAGTCTGCAGGAACTGGATCCCCCTCTGCTCTCCCCACCACACCAGTGCTCCTACCTGCCGCGAGGGGTCCTCTGAGGGTGACAGAACAAATTAGAATTTCAGTAGAATCTTCAGGAGCCTAGGGTACAGATGAAGTTGGGAGGATGGTGCAGGGGCTCGGTTCTGCAGAAGCCTGCACCCTTCAGCCACCCAAGCCTTCTTGCTGAAGGTACATTAGTTGAGAACACAAGGGCTTGGGGGTCTGTATGCCCACTGCAGTCTCCACCCATCTGGAGACTCTTCTAGATGTGTCCAGGTTTTCTCCTTCTCGCTAAGGTTTTGCCAGGATGGGCCCTGGAGAGATAATGGAGGGGCAAGACCACCCGGTCCACTAGCAGGGTCTGGTGACTCCTCACCAGGTCCTGACTCAGAGGCGCCCTGGGCAGCAAGGCCAACTTGACCGTCTTCTCCCGGTAATGAGGCAGCGGGTTTGGGCAGGGCCAGCTCCTGGCGAAATCACTGGGAAGTGGGTTGGGCTGGAGGCCTCCAGGCTCACACCTTCCACCAGCTGAGATGTGCCGGTACCTGTGGGGGGGAAGGGGTGTGGAGAGGACAGAGGTCAAAGGAGAGACCTGGGCATGATGGAGGGGGCAGAAGAGGAGGAGATGCTGCCTTCCGCCAGCTGTCAGCCATCAGACTGTGGAGGCCCCTTCTAGCTCTCTCCCCACCTGGATACTGACCTGTGCCCAATGGCCTGCACCCTGTGTGTGCGTTTTGGCGTTAGGCTGGTGAAATCATGTTATCTGGTGGGTCAATCTTCCATCCTTCGGACACGTAGCCTGTAAGGGGGTCGTCCAGATTCCAGTTGTCCTCCAAGCTCCACCTTCTCCACAAACGCAGTCCAGGAGCCCTTCCCACTCTGCCCTGCTGCCCTGCGACACCGGTCTCATGGCTCACTCTTCTGCAGACCTGCGGTATTTGGTTCAATACAACAGGGTTGAATATTGGCAGATCGTTCATCGTGCTTTGCCCTGGCCCAGCAGGTATCCTCCCGTTTGCTGATCAGAGGTTCGCAGGCTTGACTGCCTGTTAGAATCACCCTGGGGAGCTTTTTAGAAACACCGGTGCCTGGACTCTCCCCCAGGCCAAGCAAGTTAGACTCTCCCGGGTGGGGCTCAAACCTCAACATTTTTCTGAAGTGGGCCCGGTGATTCTAACATACTGTCGGACTGGAGGGAGGCAGGGTTTGCAGGTAAATGTCCTGCTTCCCCATGATCATGGGCGTCTGGAAGCCTTGTGTGGTCCTCTTGCTCAGAATGTGCTGTTTCATCTCCTAGACGGGGTTCATCTGAAGCCCCTCCAGAGCTGCTCCGCAGGGGCCACAAGACTGGGCGGGCCTCCCCTCTCACTCTCTCTTGCTGCCACCTGGTGGACTTCACATGCCCTTCAAGGTGCAGCTCCAATGCCACCTCCTCCTTTATTCCTGCTCCAGGGGCGGGCTACAGCAGCAAGCCAGCGAAACCAGGACCCTTCTCACACAGAGATGATTTATTGAGCCCCTTCTCCCTGCCAGACGCCATACCCCGAAAGGTACCAGGTACATCTCCAATACACACCTGGGGAAAGTGAAGCTCAAGGAATTTAAGAATGTTGACGTTGTGTCGCAAGTTTGCGATGGTAGATTCCAGCCTAGTTCTGTTCGACTCCCAGGGCCTGGCCGCTTCTGCCAGCATACACACATATTCCCTGTGCACAGAGCACTGGGCCGAGCTCTCTGTGGATGCTACTGTATTTCTCTCCTGCTACCTTTATAGAGCATTATGTTGGCTGTGAACTTGTCTGATTCCTGGGTCCGACAGGAGGGGAGGTGGAGCGTGGTGGTTAAGAATGAAGCCCTGGATCCCTGGTGGCACAGTGGTTGGGAGTCCGCCTGCCGATGCAGGGGACACGGATTCGTGCCCCGGTCCGGGAAGATCCCACATGCCGCGGAGCAGCTGGGCCCGTGAGCCATGGCCGCTGAGCCTGCGTGTCCGGAGCCTGTGCTCCACAACGGGAGAGGTCACAGCAGTGAGAGGCCCGCGTACGGCAAAAAAAAAAAAAAGAATAAAAGAATGAAGCCCTGGAGCTGTGCTCTCTGGGTTCAAATCCCAGCTCTGCTCTTACTGGCTGTGCAAACTTGGGCAAGATACTTGACCTCTCTGTGTTTCAGATGCCCCATCTGTAAAAGGGGGTTGATAATAGTAGTTTCTATTCAGGGAGTAGTGGGAGGATTAAGTAATATAGTAAAGTGATTAGAACCATTTGGCTGTGAGGTGTTTGAGCAGCGATCTGAGTCTTCCCCACGTCCGTGTGTCCAGAGTTAGTACGGAGTAGCCATCAGTGGTCAGCGTTGCGAGACAGCAGAGAGAAGTCGAGGTCCTAGTAATCGTCTCTCAAAATCACCAACTGTTGGCTTTTTCTTTTAAAGATTAAACACCTCCGCAGCCTCCCACTCCAGTCCCTTGGGGCTTCTGTCAATGGGATTGGAGTTTGAGACACGCTTTGCATTCCTCTCCCTGTTTCCTGCCACCCATGCCCAGAGCCTAGAGGGCAGCGGAGTGGAGATGCCCCGTGCATGCCCACGATGGGCAGGGAGGGACAGTCCCTCCACACTCCTGCCTCTGCTCACACCAGCCACCCCTCCTCTCGACGCTTCCGAAGCCTTCCTCCCCTCCCAGCCTCTACCCCTCTAGCCCGCCTCACGAAGCCTTCCTGGGGCGGTGCTCCAGACGACACCCCCCCCTTCTGAATTTCTGTAATAACGTCTGTGTTTGCTATGGTGACTTAATGTGCCCGTTCACCCACTTTATCTTCACGCAGTGAGGTGGGCATGGCACTCACCACTCCCCCCTTCCCCACCCATCTTTCAGCAACCGTGGAACTGAGTCTGGAAGAACTAAGCCATTTGCCAAAGTGACACAGTCTGGAGTTTAATCCAAGCTTCTGCCTCGGGCTCTCGGCTCTTTCTATTAATAATTGACGTCCTCACAACACCCGTTGTCTGTCTCACGCTTTGGGTACTTGGCACACGTGGGCTGGTGTTGAGAGCTGTCTTTCCATGCACGTGTGTTGGTAGCTGCCTTTCAGAAGCTCCTTGAGGGCAGGGACTGAATGACATTTCTCTGTATCCCTGGGGCCTGGCAGGCATCACGTATCAATACACAGCTGTCTCCCCTACATTTTCGTTAAGTAATCAAGCCCCGCCCCTGGCTGTCATTCCCTGGCCTCTACCCGGTCCCTCCAGCTACGTTTGGACAGAGTTGAGTTTTCAGGTGACCAGAGGAGGGACGGTAAGACGTCAGAAACAGGAATCGGAAAGAGGGAGGGGTCCCCTGGGCACGGGTGGGTTGGGTGGGCTCCCCGAGGAGGGAGCTCCTCTTACTTCTTGAAGTTCTTCGGGTGCAGGACATTGCCGTTGGCATCGAGCAGGGGTGCCCTGACCTCACTCCTCAGCGTGAGCTTCCCCACCTCTCTCAGCTCCTTCACTGTCCTGAGAATCACCTGCTGCCTCCTCTGTGCGTCCAGAAAGAGAGGAGCACAGGAGATGAAGGTCAGAAAGCTGTTTTGACCCATCCAGGACGGAGGGGGCACCGGGGGCTCTGCCGGGGGTGGCGGTGGGCCCTGGAATCCGTCAACCAGTGCCAGACGTTGCTGTCATAGGGCCTGTCAGGCCTGGCGGGGAAGGTGGCCGGCAGACGTCCCACATGCAGCCACGTGTGGAAGCCCCAGGTGTGCTGGGCCGCATCCTTCCGGGGCAGGCCAGTCGATGACGCACCTTGGCCTTCATTTCCACGCAGGGTGGCAGCTTCAGGGCCAGCTGGTGGTAGGCTTGCCAGGTGAGGCCGGGCAGCTCTGAGGACTCCCTGGGGAGGACGAACTCGCGTTGAGCCCACGTGTGGGGCGTCGGGAGGGTCTCATGGGCGTGGACCATCTAGGGAGAGACAAGGGAGCCTGGGAGCCCTCTGCCTCTCCTCGGCTGGAGCGGACAAGCTGCCCGCGGTCTCCAGACCCAGATTCTCATCGGGACCGGGTGGCCAGGGGCAGGGGGGTTGGGACAGGACGGGACGTTTTCTCGGTTCTTGCCTAGAGCGCGTGGCCACTTGGTATGATTTGCACGCATCCTCATAGACTGCCCTCTGTCCAGCTATCAGGTTGTGTTTTCCCAGGCTCTTTCCTCAGCTGACATTTTCTCTTTCCTCACTCTGCCTTCACCATCCCCCCATCCTGGGGCCCCCGTTCCTGCCTGGGGTCTGGCGCTCCTCTCCAGGCACACTGGACCTGAGGTAGTGTGAGGGAAAACGCCCCTTCCAAGCAGAGTGCAGAAGGGAAACCATTCTCCAGGGAATGGGGCTGGAGCTTTTCTGCCCCGCCCCTCCCGTCCCCCGCTGCTCTGTCATTGGTGCATCCCCCTCGTGTAGGAAGCATCCAGATGTGGGTTCCTTTCCTTTCTGGCGCCCCTCCACCCCCCGTGAAATAAACAGTGGCAGATATATACTTGACACTTTGCGAAATACTTATCCTCATCTCATTTAACCCTCACACCTTGCGAGTAAGTGTTCTTGTTGCATCTCAAAGATGCAAGAAGCAAGGCACGTGAGGGTGAATAACTTGCCCACGGCACAGAGTGAGGGCAGCAGAGCCGGCACTGAGTCTGTGCCACTCAGGACACCAGGCTCCTCCAAATGCCTCTGCATCCCACTAGGACTTTTCTTTTCCTTTCTTGTTTTTTTTTTTTTTTTTTGTGGTACGCGGGCCTCCCACTGTTGTGGCCTCTCCCATTGCGGAGCACAGGCTCCAGACGCGCAGGCTCAGCGGCCATGGCTCACGGGCCCAGCCGCTCCGCGGCACGTGGGATCTTCCCGGACCGGGGCACGAACCCGTGTCCCCTGCATCGGCAGGCGGACTCCCAACCACTGCGCCACCAGGGAAGCCGCTAGGACTTTTCTGATCCCCAAAACTCACCTGTTGCTTGGGCCCAGTCCCCTTAGTCATGTCTACACGCACACCGCAGGGGTGGGTCTGGATGTCATAACCAGACATTTCCTCTCCTCTGCCCTGAGCTCCGTGTTCACAGGGTCATAGGACAAGGGTTCACGGGCCCGGAGGGGAGAAAGCATGGCCCACCCCAGGGCGGGCAGGGGGCAGGCGGGGGGTGGGGCTGGGGACAGCCCCTCACCCAGTGTGGTACAGAAAGGCAGCTGCAGAGATGCGGCCCCGCCCACCGCCTTCAGGAAAGGTTCTCTGATGCGGGCGGGTCACGCTGCCCCCTGGGCGATTTCTGCCGGTTGCGGGCCATTTTCCTGGGCTTCCCTGCAGGAGGGGCAGCTTTGTAGGGAAGACCTTCTTGCCAGCATTGTTTGCTGCTGGGGTTGCTATGGTGATGCTTCCTGGGTGGAGACGCAGGGAGGAGGCCCTTACCTCTCCCTGGGAAGGCTCACCAGTCCCTCGGGCCCTGGCTGCCTTTCAGGTGAGGCAGGTGGGGAATAGGGCTCGTAACAGGAGCTGCTTCGAGGTGGGAGGCAGAAAAGCAGGGCGGGCTGGCTCCCAGGCCTCCGGTTGGGGGTGGAGGTGGTCATGAGGCGCCTGTAACTGGGCCCATCCTTCCCTAATGTTGGTGGGCGCGTGCCCCTGGGTAGGCCTTTCTTCAGGGAGCCCTGGAAGGCCTAAGTGACCCAGCAGGTTCAGAGGTCCCCCAAAGAGGCTGGCTGTGCAGGCCCGGCACTGGGAAAACTGCCAATTGACTGCTGAGCTGGGAGGACGTGCCAGGGCGGAGGAGGGAGGTGACCGGGCCACAGCCCTTTGCACTCTCCTTCCAGGGCTCCGTGTTGGCTTCAAGCCTTGCATCTTCCCTGTCACAACCATTTTCATCGTCACCCACTTTCCTTCCCAAGCCCCCTTACACCGTAGGGACCAGACACCAGCGCGCCACAGACCAGCATGTGCCCCTGGGCTTTATTGAGTAGGTAGTTACAGTAGTGTTTTGGAGCTGGGGGCTGTGCACGCGGTCAGCTGGGGCCCAGGGCGGCTCTCTGCAAAGCTGGGTTCTCTGCAAAGCTGCGGCACCAGCGCAGACAGGCAGGCAGACAGGCCAGCCGGCCTCCGCCTCCTAACTCGTCTCTCTGGCATGATCAGGGACCTTATCAGAGAAACGTCTCTCGGGCACATCTGGGCACCCACTCTGCTCCAGGTGCCTCCCTGCCCCCGCCCCACTCTTGACCCATAATAAGAGACCCTTTCACCAGGATTTCTTTTTGCAGGAAAGCTGACTTGGAAACGTGGGCAGGTGGGAGGCAGTGGCAGTAGGAGGGATCCTGGCAGGCTGACTCGCGTATCGGGGCACCTACAGTGAGGAACCCTTGAGGGAGGGACCTGGGAGGAACTGTGCACTGCAGCCCTTCCTACTGCAGGAACCAAAAGCAAGTAACAGAAGCGAACTGAACCTCCTGGTTATTGTGACCCCCTTCTGGCAGTCTCTAGATAATGATCTAAGGAGATAGGTTTACGTTTATAATTAGAGGATAATTAGGAACATATACACCATTTACAAGGGCCACCCTGCCCGCAGCAGGGAAGGTGGGGGGTGGCTGGGCACAGGCACAAACAGTCGGGGGCGGGGGGGGGGGCTCCTCATCTCTTTTCACCCTTGTTTTTGCTGTTCCCACCCGCAGCTCCTAGTAGGGAGGGAGGAATCAGATTCTCTTGGGGAGTGGGTGGCACGGAGACTGGTCACCAGGACCTCGCGGCTTGCAGAAGGCCCAGTGGCGGCTCTGGCGTGACGCCTGCCTTGGCGTCACCAGGCCAGGTGGGCTGGAGGAGCAGACGGCCCCCGCCTGCTGTCCTGGCGCAGAGCGCCCGGAGAGCCGCCGGCTTGAGCGGTGCGGTCCTGTCTCTACCGCAGCTCGGGGATGAACTGAGCCCAGCCGACGTCGTCGGAGCCCAGCAGGTCCTCCTCCAGGCCGGGGAAGCTGATGTCCAGCAGTATCTTGCTGAGGCTGTCATTCATCGTGTCCAGGACCAAGCCTTCTGTTAGAGAACGGTTGGCCGAGAGGCCGGCAACCTGCGGCTCGGAGGAGCTTGGTTTGGGGACCTCCATATCTGAGGAGGGACAGCCGCTGAAGGGGTCAGCAGTGATGTCAAAGGGCTCGGAATTGAGGAGCTCTCGGGGGGAGTCAAAGAGGGGGACACTTTTCAGCGGGGTGGCGCTGAGATCCGCCAGCTCCAGCGAGTCCGGCAGGGGCCCAAAGGCACCCTGGGGGGTTCGTACGGGGCTGAAATCGAGCCCCCCAACTTTGGCCGGGGGTGTGAGCCTCCAGGATTCGGGGGTCACGGGGAGGGCAGATTTGCTCGGGGTGGAGGAGATGGGCAGCATCTCCTTGATGGGTGTCTTGAAAGGCCCGCCCTCCTCCTGGGAGGAGCCAAGCTGGGAGGCAGGCTGCGAGGACCCTGCTGTGGCTCGACGGGAAGTCCCGGGGCCCTCGGAGAAGAGCAGCTCCGGCTCGTCCAGACAGGGGGGCAGGAGGTGCTGTTTCCTTCGAGACCGGCTCATCTCTCTCCTCTCCCTGCGTTTGATGACAAGCAGGTCAGAGACGCAGCGGGCTGGGGACTTGGGCCCGCTGTAGGACTTCTTGGGCCTGGGGATGGGGGAGTGGGACGAATCCTCCCAGGAGGGGGACGATTCCTCCTTGACAGATGGGCAGGGCGAGGGCCACTCTTCCAGGGGCGGGCTCTCGACTTTGATGGGTCTCCCTAAGTGTGGCGTTTCCTCCCCAGGCTGCACTTCTTCCTCCTTGATGGACTGGACTGGAAGCAGAGGAGACAGCCCTTCTCCAAGGAGGAGCTTCTCCTCTTTCACTGGTCCTGCCGTGGGCAGAGGGGCGACGCCCTCGTCCGCGAGCAGCACCTGGAAGGGAAGCAGGTTAAGGTGAAAGCCAGGTCTGGAGATTCAACCAGGCAGCGGGTGGGACACAAGTACATGACTAAGACAAGTGACATGCGGGTACTCATCCTCTTTTGTCTTTCTAAAGTCTTCAAGACTATTAGACAGGAGACTAGATGATGAAGGTGGTAGTTCAATTCTGGGGGTAAAAGACAGAGCGTTTCCTGGGCTTCCCTGGTGGCGCAGTGGTTAAGAATCCGCCTGCCAATGCAGGGGACACGGGTTCGAGCCCTGGTCTGGGAGGATCCCACATGCCGCGGAGCAACTAAGCCCATGTGCCAGAACTCCTGAAGCCCTGGCGCCTAGAGCCCGTGCTCTGCAACAAGAGAAGCCACCACAATGAGAGGCCCGCGCACCGCAGTGAAGAGTAGCCCCCGCTCGCCGCAACTAGAGAAAGCCCACCCACAGCAGCAAAGACCCAACGCAGCCAAAAATAAATAAGTTAAATAAATAATAATAAAATTTAAAAAAAAAAGACAGCGTTTCCTGTGGTGCTGGCATAATTAGTATCCATCTGAGAGAAAATAAATGGCTGTTTCATACCATATACAAAGACTTAAACAGAAGAATTAAAACCACACAAATCCTGAAAGAGAATCTAGGAAACTACATGTACAATCTGAGGGGCGGGGGGTGAACTTCTTAACCAAGACTGGAAACCCAGAGGCTGTAAAAGAGAAGAGAGACATACTTGACTCCATAAAAATGTAAAATCGGGGCTTCCCCGGTGGCGCAGTGGTTGAGAGTCCGCCTGCCGATACAGGGGACGTGGGTTCGTGCCCCGGTCCGGGAGAATCCCACATGCCGCGGAGCGGCTGGGCCCGTGAGCCATGGCCGCTGAGCCTGCGCGTCCGGAGCCTGTGCTCCGCAATGGGAGAGGCCACAACAGTGAGAGGCCCGCGTACAGAAAAAAAAAAAAAATCTTAAAAGACAGGTTAATATTTTAATAACAAAGAAATCACAAATTATTAGCAAAACCCTATAGGAAGATGGGCCATGTCCATAAATAATCGTCTCACAGTGAAAAATTCCCAGTGACCAAACGCAGTGAGCAGGTGCTGACTTACCGATAAGCAAAGGATGATAGAATGAAACAAGGAGCTGTCCTTCATACACCACAGAGGGGCAAATATTAAAAAGACTGATAACACCCATGGCTGGCAAACATAGGTCTTGTTGGTGGATGTGTGAATTATCACAGATTTTTCTGGAAGCCAATCTTGCAATATTTAATAAACTTTAAAATAACTGTTCACTCAGCAATCTCATGTCTGGTTCTCCCACAGAAATAAAAACACTAGTAAGAAAGATACTTGCAAAGATATTTATTGCAATGTTCGCCATAGGGCAAAAAGACCTAGAAACACAATGTGCCCGTGAAAGCGGAATGGTTGGAAAACGTACAGCAGAGCCACACCATGGAATATTATGTAGCCATTAAAAAACAATGCAGGGCTTCCCTGGTGGTGCAGTGGTTAAGAATCCGCCTGACAATGCAGGGGACGCGGGTTCAAGCCCTGGTCCGGGAAGATCCCACATGCCGCGGAACAACTAAGTCCATGCGCCACAACTACTGAGCCTGTGCTCTAGAGCCTGCAAGCCACAACTACTGAGCCGGTGTACTACAACTACTGAAGCCCACGCACCTAGAGCCCGAGCTCCGCAACAAGAGAAGCCACCACTGTGAGAAGCCCACGCACCGCAACGAAGAGTAGCCCCTGCTCGCCGCAACTAGAGAAAGCCCGCGTGCAGCAACAAAGACCCAATGCAGCCAAAAATAAATAAATAAAATAAATAAATTAAAAAAAAATGCATTAGGGAGTTCCCTGGTGGTCCAGTGGTTGAGACTCTGCGCTTCCACTGCAGGGGGCACGGGTTCTATCCCTGGTTGGGGAACTGAGATCCCACATGCTGCCTGCCACGGCCAAAAAATAAAATTAAAAAACAAAAAAACCCCTCAAAAAAGTAAAAAACAAAAAACAATAAATTAAAGTGATGCCAAGTGACTTGGGAGAATTTCCCTGGGGCAGAAAGTGTGTGTAGGGCCTCCCTGGTGGCATAGTGGTTAAGAATCCGCCTGACAATGCAGGGGATACAGGTTCGAGCCCTGGTCCGGGAAGATCCCACGTGCCGCGGAGCAACTAAGCCTGTGCGCCACAACTACTGAGTCTGAGCTCTAGAGCCCGTGAGCCACAACTACTGAAGCCCGCGCGCCTAGAGCCCGTGCTCTGCAACAAGAGAAGCCACTGCAATGAGAAGCCCGCGCACCACAACGAAGAGTAGCCCCCGTTCGCCGCAACTAGAGAAAGCCTGCACACAGCAGCAAAGACAACACAGCCAAAAATAAATTAAAAAAAAAAAAGTGTAATACGATCCCATTTTCAACGCTGTGTGTGGTGTGTGCGTGTATAACATGGCTGTGGCGATCGGTGTATGCAGAGTATACTAAGAGCATGAACAAGTGGGAGAAAGCATGTTAAACTGTCAACATGGCTTATCACGGGGAGCAGGGGCGACATGGGTGAAGGTGAGGTGAGGGGAAGCAAAAAGAAGAAAAGGAGATGGAAAAGACTGCATTGAAACGAAAACAGTGTACATGCTACAACCACAGGAATGCATTTATGTAAAATTATCTATGCTCGTAGGTATACTTTTATGTATATTAAAATGATACATATATATATTTTTTGCGTTATGCGGGCCTCTCACTGTTGTGGCCTCTCCTGGTGCGGAGCACAGGCTCCAGACGCGCAGGCTCAGTGGCCATGGCTCACGGGCCCAGCCGCTCCGCGGCATGTGGGATCTTCCCGGACCGGGGCACGAACCCGTGTCCCCTGCATCGGCAGGCGGACTCTCAACCACTGCGCCACCAAGGAAGCCCTAAAATGATATTTTTTAAATTAAAAAAACAAAAGCAAAAACAGGGACTTCCCTGGCGGTCTAGTGGTTAAGGCTCCATGCTTCCGCTGCAGGGGGCAGGCGTCTGATCCCTGGTCCGGCAACTAAGATCCCGCATGCTGTGTGGTACGGCCAAAAAAACCCCAAAACCAAAAAACCAAAAACAACAGAACAAAACGAAAACAAAAAACAAGAGCAAACCCAAGGCTCTTTATCTGGAGCCCCCGCTACTTCCATCTCAGAGAAAGGGGCACAGGGGCCCTTCCTGTACTTGTTACAGGCCAGCTCCTGCTCGCAAATCCTTCTCTTCATCACAGCACGGTCCTCACTCACTGTCCTCAGCCCTCGAGGCTAGACCACTGATGCTCAACCAGGAGCAACTCCCCCCAGGGGACATCTGACAACACCTGGAGACATTTTAATTGTCACACCAGGCGGTGCCCCCGACATCTAGTGGGGAGAGACTAGGGATGCTGCTAACACCCTTCAGTGCACAGGGCAGCACCCCTCCACCCCCAACAAAGAATTATCCAGCCCTAAATGTCAGCTGTATGGAGGCTGAGAAACCCAGAGCTAGACTGGCCCATCACTAGACCATGGTTACTGGGGGCCTCCAGGGCATGCCCATTATAAAGCCCTCTCCAGGGACCTCCCTGGCGGTCCAGTGGTTGAGTCTTCGCGCTTCCAGCTTCCAGTGCAGCGGGTGAGGGTTCGATCCCTGGTCGGGGAGCTAAGATCCCTCAGGCTGCGTGGTGCAGCCAAAAATAAATAAATAAAAATTTAAAAAAGAAAAAATAAAGGCCCTCTCCACACCTGCTTGCTGCCCAAATCTACTCTGTAAAACCTCCTTCCCTGTGAACTCCTCCTGAACCGTCCCAGCCCATCTGTTATAATCACCCTTGTCTGAGCTCTTGTAAACTCATCAGGCATGGGTGGGCCCTCCAACATCCCTTACGTCCTACGGCAGGTTCCTTGTTAGCTCTTATGATGCTGTTGCACTTTCCTATGCGCCGGTGCCTTGTCCCAACTAGACGTATAAGCTTCTCAAGGGACACTGGCAGAATCTCTAATTGACTGGACTCTCTGCTCAGAGAGAACCCGAGGCACTGACCTTGGGGGCGATGCGGACTCGCTTGCTGTGGCGGGCGAGCTCTGAGCTCATGAGTGAGGCTGCCAGGGGCAACGGCACCTTGACCGAGGGCTGCAGCACCAGGGACTGGTTCACTGGGAACTGGATGGGCACCAGGTACGAGCTGACCCGCGGCAGCAGAGGCTTCATCTTCCGCCCTGGGGGGGACCGGGAGGGGTCAGGAGCAGGACCCAGGGACAGGCCCCTTCCAGGCTACGGGATCTTTGCTCTCCTTCCCTGGGCTGGGACCCCCGAGTCTGCTCCCTACAGGTGCGCCCCCCGGGACCAGGCTCCCCCATACTAACGTGCGCCCAGGGGGAGTTCGGTTTTGATGGCCACGTTCCGGCGGAGCTCAGGGTTGGGTCGTTTCTGCTGCTGTTTGGGGCAGAGAGGGGGAGAAAGAGACCAGGTCAGAGACGCAGGGGGACGAGGCAGGCGACCCCACCAGCTGCTCCGGTACCGGGCATGGAGCGAACCGACCGCCTGGCCCTGGGCAGGTGGTGGCACAGACACACGGCAGTGGGCGGTCCTACCACCTCATCCAGGTGTCCTCACCCCCGGGATGCAAAGCACGGAGCTCTATGAGGGGCAGAGGAAAGCCAGGTAGAGAAGTGAGAGCAAAGACGGCCGCCCTCCAGGCCCGTGCCATGCACCGTGGTCACCATCTTGCAGGGAGACTATGGCGGGTTCTCCTGCCACGCGCCGCGCTGCTTGGGGCACCGTGATGAGCCCACGGGAGCAGAAGGAGGTGGAGGTCACGTGTCCTGAACACCCAGCAGCTCAGGTGCCCTGCGTTCAGGGCTGGCAGGCACACAGCCACAGGCTCCCTTTCCTGCTAATGTCTTGTCCCTGTCACCGAAGCCATGCTGAGCGTGGAAAGGAGGCAAGGCCGAGCCCCGAGCGGGAGGGAAAGAATCTTACTGATTCCAAGTGCTCGGGCGATTGTGGAGACCCTGGGTCCAGTGGCTGGTGGTGGTCAGGCATCGTGGGAGAGAAACAAGACGGAGTTACCACCAGTGCAGTCAAGCTGACCAGACCGGGTAAACCTATTCCTGATGGACGCCGAGGGCCACCCTCAACAACGGTCCCTCCCGGGAGGACGAGGGCAGCTAGCGGCGCCCTTGTGGGCGCTCTGAAACTCCAAAGCAGTCGCTTCTGATGAGAGATTCAGGGGGCTTCGTTTCTGCTCTCCGGCCTAAAGAAGGGCTTTTTAAAAACCAGGTTTCCCAGACTTCCTCTGTAAGAATCACCTGAGATTCTTGCTAAAAACACATATTTCTGGGCCCATCCCAGGCCTACTGAGTCAGAAGCCCCAAGAGAGGGGCCCAGGAGGCTGTATTTTAACAAGTGTTCCAGGCAGTTCTTATCACAGGGCAACACTGCCCCAGGAGGTCCCGTGTTTGGATCAGAGAGTCCTCTCTGTGGCCTGGTCTAGCAGAGAAGTGTACCATCCCTTACGGGCTGGCTGGCCTTTAACTCTACCCTGATCGGATGAGCTCGTCCCAAGAGGACTTCTTTCCTTTCGCGATGGATCTCATGACCTCCAACACTGGCCTATTTGGATGCTTACCTTAAACACCTGGTCCAGCGTCAAGTAGCGATTGGCACTGGGGTGGATGGTCCAGAAGGAGACCTTGCCGTTGGCTGACGTCTCACGGACAAACATGTCGTGGAGGGAGAGGTTGTGGCGGATGGAATTCTGAAAGTAGAGGATGCCACTCATCAGCTACTTTGGCTTTGCAAACACCACCGCCGACGTCCCCCAAGGAAATCAGGCCCAGGCCTTGTGTCCTCGTAACCGTGCCTATTGGCAGCTCCTGTGACACTCCGCGTGGCGGAGCTGGCAACCGGAGCCATCAACCCGTCTGCCCAGTAGGGACAGAGACTGGGGCCATTCCTGAGGGGGCGATAAAGCAGAGACCTGGACAGCTGTCAGGGGTGGGAAAGAGGAGTGAGGCTGTGGGTGGCAACCAGTAGCCAGAGAGGCGAGTGAAGAAATTACGATGCCAGGGAGCTCCCTGGGGGCCTAGTGGTTAGGATTCTGGGCTTTCACTACTGTGGCCCGGGTTCAATCCCTGGTCGGGGAACTGAGATCCCACAAGCCACGTGGCGTGGCCAAAAAAAAGAAAAATTATGCTGCTGGGGAATTCAGTTGAGGTGAGTGTGAGGTTAACTGTCCTGCTGTGGGGAAAAAAATACAAAAGCCCGCTGGCCTGGGACAGAGCATCTGTTGGGGCACCTACGCTGCGGCTCTGAGCCCCGTGTGAGCTATGGCTCCCAGGCATCTGTGTTCCCGTGAGCGGGAGGAAAAGATCCCCGCCTTCTGGAGAAGAAATTGACTTTATAGAAGGTGAATCTTTGGATCGTGAGGCCTACAGATTTTTTTTTTCATTAATATATTTTCACAAAGCTACTTAGTCACTCCAGCTGCTGTTCAGTGTAGCACAGAAGTGGGCTCTGTGCTGTACTGGAGTCTCCATCAACCCAGGGTAGCGACAGGTGACGTGGTTACAGGGCTGTTAGTGATGCTTTTGTCTGGATTCGGCAGGATCGAGTCCCAATCCAAAAGATATGGTTGTTGAAGGTTCTAGCATCCTTGGCACTTAACTGCTCCCTCTGCACCTGACACAGACCACTGCCCTTCCGTGTAGACAAACTGTTGGGCCGGACTGACCTTGACTGTGGCTGTTACAGGACACGGTACCTTCCAGCCTGGCTTGGCGATGTGCTTGAAGTAGGGGAAGTGGTCCTCGATCCAAGTGTAGATGTCTTTCAGGGTCATGCGCTTCCTCTCCGTACTGTTGATGGCAAACTGTATCATGGCCATGTAAGAGTAGGGTGGCCGCTCAGACACGGAGTCCGGCCAGGTTGCCGATGCTCCCAGGGGCCCCTCAACCTGAGCGTTCTGAGAAGCCAAAGGGAAAGAGAAAAGGCGATGACACGGAGAGTTCACAAGACCTCGCCCGCCCCACCCCACCCCACCCCAAAGAACATCCCCTAGAGAAACATTTTATCCCATAGAATTGTACTGGAAACAAATCACCTGAGACCACTATTCCATGGAATAAAATTTTAGAGTTAGGGAGAATCTTAGAGGTGATCTAATCCAGTCTCCAAACATAGAACCACTTCTCTGTCGTCAGTCATTTTTTTGAAGATATTGCCCAATAATAATTAGAAGTCCGGTCTTTGTCAGTTGAAACCTCTCAGGAAAGTCTGGGTACATGTTATGACTCTTAAAGCATCAATTGTATGTTAAAACTACACCCATTTTTCAGACCTGAGCGTCGAGGGACTTAGGTCTTAGTCTGATTTCTACTCCTGATGTGATGTGAATAAACCCACCTCCTTTCAATGTTTGTACAAGAGAAATATTCCCAAGGGTATGGGACAGACAAATGTCAGCAGGGCACACATCTGGCTAAGTCGCAGGCAAAGATCTGATCATCCATGTTTTAGAAAATTGAGCTATAACTTTGTAAAGTACACAAGTTCTAAGTGAACAGCTCAGTTTTCACCTATGTACACATCCACGTAAATCCTCCCTTTTAAAAACTGTTGAGTGAAGTAAGTCAGAAAGAGAAAAATAAATACCGTATGCTAACACATATATATGGAATCTAAAAAAAAAAAGGGTTCTGAAGAACCCAGGGGCAGGACAGGAATAAAGACGCAGACGTAGAGAATGGACTTGAGGACACGGGGAGGGGGAAGGGGAAGCTGGGATGAAGTGAGAGAGTGGCGTGGACATATATACACTACCAAACGTAAAACAGATAGCTAGTGGGAAGCAGCCACATAGCACAGGGAGATCAGCTCGGTGCTTTGTGACCCCCTAGAGGGGTGGAATAGGGAGGGTGGGAGGGAGGGAGACGCAAGAAGGAGGAGATATGGGGATATACGTATATGTATAGCTGATTCACTTTGTTATAAAGCAGAAACTAACACATCATTGTAAAGCAACTGTACTCCAATAAAGATGTTAAAAAAATAAAAATTATTTAAGGAAAAAATAAAAAGATAAAAAAATAAATATTGTTGAATGATGGATTAAAGGGTATATACAAAGGGCAACCATGAAGAACAAACCCAGGCTACACAAATGGGTCAAATCAATTTTGATTGCTGGAGAGGTATTTAAAATTCACAACTAACTCATTTTATTTGCTATTAAGTTATCTTCTAATAAAACAATCTTGTTTAAAATGCTGTATTCCTTTCATACTGTTGGGATACCTCTTTAAAGTTCAAGTGGCTTTCCAAACTGACACCTCTTCATTATTTCCTGAATACTTACTCAATACCTCCTAAGCGCACAGTACTAAACCCCGTGCTGACGGGGTACAGAGCGAGACACAGGAGTCTGCCCTCAAGGAAATTTCACAGGTAGGAGCGAGGGAGGTGCGGGGGCGGGGGGTAAGATCCCAGGTAGAAAGGGAGCTCCAAATTATATAGAGTCACACTAAGTGAGTGCTAATATCAGAACTTGGAAATTCTACTCCACAGGCCGCTTGATTTCCCATCTTAGAAATTCCCTGCACCAGCTCTGACTGCCCTAGTGAGTGACGGGACAGCTCACCTTAGCCTGACTCCGCTCCAGGTGACGATTCTCCTTCTCCTCCGCCTCTTGCTTGATGCTGCAGGAGCCCAGCCCATCGGAGGTCATCTTTCCAAGCCACTGGATGTTTGTCAAGCTGTTGTCTAGCGTGCAGCCGGCTGCCTCGCCGCCAGCTACGGGGGAAACAACCCAAGACGCCGCTTAGCTGCCTGATCCCGAGCCCAGCAGGCCCGGTGAAGGTGGCAGTTAGGGATCACCTCTGCCCTGAGGGACAGGGAACACATCCCGGGTACTCCGCCCCATTAGGATGTCGGGAGAAATTCAGGAGCATGGTTCAAGTTGCATTTCAGTCTGAGCCACACTGAGCCTTAGAGCTCAGTCAAGGCGACCTTATAAAAGCATGACTGAGCATCTCAACAAGGAAAGTCACTTTTCCTCCTTATGCTTTCTCCTTCATTAAGATGGAGAAAGATTCCTATTTCCTTATGTGGTCAATGCAGGGGATAACTAGAAACGATAAACAAATCCTTTTCCAATGTAAAGAAGGGAGTAGAAATGCTAAATTACATTGCAACCCCTTTGACAGTGCCCAAAGGATCCGGGTCAAGGTTTTAGGATGAAGAAAGGCAAGACTTTCCCCCGGTTCGGGCAGACGCCTGTGTGTCCTAAGCGTCAATGTGGCGGACTGCAGTCCTCACCACCAGAGAGGGAAGGCTAGCTCCCCAGCCCTTTGCCTTACAGACCACATACCACAGTTCTCCCATCTCTGCCCGGGAAGGGCTCCAGCTGGTCTAGGAAGATTCACGTCCTTGGATGCAGATTTTGGTCCCAGGGCCTCGGTGATCACTTCTGTCCTCTTGGGATCATTGCTGGCTTGGCCTTGAGGCTGGGGTCCTGGAGGGCGAGTGGGGGCTCCGCCGCAGCTGATGAGGATGAATTTATTGGGCCCACTGCTGCCACTCTCCTTTCCTTTGGCAGTCAGCGCTGTGATGATGCTCTGGACGTTGGCATTCTTGGGCACGGCCACCACTTGCGTGTTGGGCATGGTCGGGTGGTTAATCATCTTGATCCCGGCTGGAAACTTGCAGGGGTTGGACTCGGCCACCTCCTTGGAGGCCTGCGGTTGAGCAGGCTCTTGTTGGGCAGGGGGCCTCTTAGGCTCCTCTTCTGATGTGTCACCTGGGGCATTCTGAACAGGAAGGGGCAGCTTCCGTCTTTTGAGAATCAATGGCCGACGGGGGCTGGTTTTCATTATGAATCTGTGCTTTCACTCTCCATTGAGAATGACAAGCATGGACCCTGGAAAGCAGGAGGTCAGAGGTTTATTAGGCTGAGAAGGAGGTTCTGTTAGGGAGGGGTCTTCCTCATCACATGACCAGGAGCATAAGCCCACAGGCCCAGGTGAATACTCCTTGGGGCTCTGTAAAGACCACAGACAATAAGGAGATGAGTTCTACTGACAAAAGTTAAAACTGAAGCAAACAGAAGAAATTCAAAGGGGGAAAGTGGGATTAGGTTGGCTGTAGGTCAACATAGTCAAAGCTCTAGGAGCTTAAGAATGTTTTGGGAATTCCCTGGCGGTCCAGTGGTTAGGACTTGGTGCTTTCACTGCTGAGGGTGAGGGTTCAATCCCTGGTCAGGGAACTAAGATGCCACATGCCACATGGCACGCGGTGTGGCCAAAAAAGAATGTTTAGCTACAGAAATAAATAGGGAAGCTACAAAAATGTGGAAATGTCTCTTATTTCCTACTGTAACACAGATCCCTTGCAGTGACTATTGGGACGGGAATGATGGAATAGGACATCCTGACAAGACTCTGATCCCATAATCCATTCTAGCGTAGACCACATATTTTTTATACCAACTTACTTTATAAATTAAAGGATCTGAGCCCACAAAATCAGAGGAAAAAGGCAGATTGTACCATTATTGTCACACCACTGAAGAAATCATCTTCCAGCTCACAAGACCTCAGATAAGGGGGAAACTGCTCTACTCAAGGCCCAGGGTAACGCTAAGGGGTGACATCATTTCACAGGCTATTATTCTTGCCTTTCTTAAAAAAAAAATACATTTTTCTTTTACAGTTTGCAAACTATTTATATAGTGACATTTTAGTACTTGCATGTGCTTATTCATATTTTGACTTTCTAAGCATGTGACTGTATCACTTAATTTCTCTTCCAGAACCAAGACTGTTATCCCTGTCTTCTGACTAACAGACTGTGCTATCTTCAGTGTGCTAAGGTGGTTTTGTAGTGTTAAGGAAAACTGTTTTATCTTTTAAAAATTGTGTTTTTTGATTTTAACAGATCTGTGGAATACTCTACCATTGTGTAAAGTTGTGAAATTCTAGTGAGAGGTACTCTGAGCGACAGAGGAATGTGCTGTCCCTTTTTTAGGATATCTGCCTTCTCCCTAAAACTGACTGTCACACTCGCCTGACATTTGCCATCTGCTTAGAATCCACAGACCCTCTCCACTCTGCCTCCTTTTCCTGTATATCTAGGTTTCCTCTACCTTCAAATCTCAGTTTTACTTCCACCTCCTATCTCTTCCGGCCTCCCTCCCTCCACCCATCAACCAGTAGATACTAGTAGTCGCTCCCCACCCGCAAAAGATAACTTCCTGGTCTAAAGCTTAATTTTTCCTTCTACTCTGACCAGCCTCTTGCTACCACTGCCAACACTTTCTAGCCCGGAGACTTCCGGAGCGGCTCCCGGGACTCACCCACATCCAGACCAGGGCTAGGCTGCGAGGGTCTCCGGAACCCGGAGGAGGGTCCTGGGAAAGGGCGGAGTGGAGGCCTAGAGGTGAGAGCAACGGGGTTCAGGGGAGTGTGCGAGCAGGTCGGCCTCGGCTCCCAGCGCAGTAAGCTCAGAGGGACCCCAGCCGCCGTCTGCCAGAGCAAGCGGGCCGCCCCTCCTCCCGGGGGAAGGCCGGGGGCGCTCAGCGGGAGAGGTGAGGAGGGCCGGGAGGCTGGATGCAGCAGCGCCGCGCACCGTCGCCAGCCCCGTCCGGAGCCAGCTCTCCGCGTACTCCCGGCCCCGGCCTCTCGCACGCCGCCCACTCACCTCGCTTGCACCGCCGGACACGCCGGCTCCGGGCGGCTCCGCGCTGCTCCCACCGGCAGGCCGGGTAGCGACCCCGGCTGCGGGGCGGGGAATCCCGGGATCCCGGGAGGGAGGGGGGGTCCCGGGCCGGGGCCGGGGCCGGGGGTGGGGTCCCGCTCTGAGGCTTTCAGTTTGTTCCGCTGTTTGAAATTGGCGCCGGCGGAGCGTTGAGGTCACGTGACGGGCGTGGCCAATCAGCGCCGGCCCTGTCTCCGCGTTCAGCCGGGACGCCGCCGGCGGCGGCGGGCGGCGGGCGGGTGGGCCCTGCCTGGCTGTTGAGGCGGGCGGGGCGGCGGCGGGAAGGGCAGGTGAGACAGCCCTACCGGGCGATTGAGGCGGACGGAACGGCTGGCGAGGCAGCCCAGCCGGGCGGGTGAGGCGGGCGGAACGGCTGGCGAGGCAGCCCAGCCGGGCGGGTGAGGCGGGCGGAACGGCGGCCTCGTTGGGCGGGTGAGGCGGGCGGAGCAGCGTGCGAGCCGGGCGGGCTGGTCTGCGGCGGGTGAGGCAGACAGAGCGGCGTGCGGGCCTGGCGGGCGGGCGGGCGGGTGAGGCGGACGAGGCGGGCGGCTCGTGGGGAGAGCGCAGGAGGGCGGCGGGGCGCGGGGGACCCCAGGGACAGTGGGGACCCCGGGCCGCCCCGCCCGGCTGCGATGCGCCCGCCGCCCCGGGCTCTTCCCCCCTCGCTGGGGGCACTGTCCTCCGTTGACCTCCGACCAGCGACCGTCGCGGGCCCGCGGGCCCCCGAGCGGCCTGAGGGCTCCTGGAGCGCAGTTACGACCTCGTTCAGGTTCCCTCCTGAAAAATTATTCGCACACGGTGAACCCCGCCTCCACCCTGAATCTTCGAGTTTTGATCTCCTCCCGCCCCCCGCAGTCTTTTCTTTGTAGTAAAGGACTTTATCTACTAACTTAGTTAACACGTTTAGTTGAGCACCTACCGTGTGCCGGGCCGCGCTGGGATGCAGTGGAAGACGGGGTCTTTCTTCTGCTCTTACGGTCTGATGGGAGCAGATTCGCAGCGAATTGCTTATTTAATCAAGTGGAGAATTACAGCTGCGAAGTGATAACTTAGAGCTCAGGGATAACTTTTGAGTATGTAAATAAGGGGATCTTGCCTTATGGTAGGTGAGAGAGGCATTTCATTAATCTGGCTGCGTTGGGGCATTTTCTCTAGCTGGGGCGAGCAAAGGCTACGGAGTCTCCGGTTCGGTGCGGGAGCTTCTCATTGCCGTGGCTTCTCTTTTTGCGGAGCGCGGGCTCTAGGCGCATGGCCTCAGCAGTAGTGGCTTGCGGTCGCTAGAGCCAGGCTCGGTAGTTGTGGCACACGGGCTTATAGCTGTTCCGCGGCATGTGGGCTCTTCCTGGACCAGGGCTCGAACCCATGTCCGCTGCACTGGCAGACGGATTCTTAACCACTGCGCCACCAGGGAATTCCCAAGAGAAAGGCATTTCTGATGAACTAAAGCTTCGTCTGAGATCTGAGGCCTTTATGCAAACACGGGAGGGAGACCCTCCAAGCCAAGGGAATGAGGTGTGCAGGGCCAAGCCGCAGGAGGAAGCGTGGGCGGCACAAAGGCTGAAGAATATCTGAGGGATTTGAGCTAAGAGACCTGCACTGGAGGGTGTGTGAGATGAAGCTGGAACCAGAGCCACAGGACCTCAGCCACCACTAGGAGTTTGGTCCTTACCCAAAACTCAAAAATTTTAAGCAGGAGTGTGAGTCAAGATCAGATTTGCAATTTAAAAAGGTCCCCCTGCAGGGGGTGCCAGAGGTTAGGGTAGACCAGTTAGGCTATTGCATTACCCCTGGGTCAGAACTGTTGGGACTTGAAGGGTGGTGGAGAGAGAGGGAAAGAGGGGTAGGGTAAGATTATTATTTTTCACAAAGGAGGAATGCTTTTATCAAATTTTGAGTTGAATAAGTCTCAAAAATTGCCACTGATTCTGATCCCACATTTAATACTGAACTGTCGCTAAAACCCACAAATCTGTTTTTCCCCCCAAAGTATAATTGACATAACACATTATGTTAGTATCAGATGTACAACATAATGATTACCTATTTACACCTCAAAATGATCACAGTAAGTCTAGTTACCATCTGTCACCATACAGAGTGACAAAAACCTTTTTTTTCTTGTGATGAGAACTTTTAAGATTCTCTTGGCAACTTTCAAATTTGAAATACAATATTGACTATAGTGACCACACTGTACATTACATCCCATGACGTATTTATTTCACAACTGGAAGTTTGTACCTCTTGACTCCCTTCATCCATTTTGCGACCTCCCCCCAACTGCCCTCCTCGAGAGAGGGTATTTTTTTTTGTTTGTGTTTTTGTTTTGCCGTATGCGGGCCTCTCACTGTTGTGGCCTCTCCCGTTGCGGAGCGCAGGCTCAGCGGCCATGGCTCACGGGCCCAGCCACTCCGCGGCATGTGGGATCTTCCCGGACCGGGGCACGAACCCGTGTCCCCTGCATCGGCAGGCGACTCTCAACCACTGCGCCACCAGGGAAGCCCAAGAGAGGGGTATTTTTGAAGACATGTTTAAGAGATAGGATTGACAGGGCTTGATGTTGGGTTGGATGGTAGAGGGAAAAGGTAAATGTCAAGGTTTTTGGTGGCATAGCTGGATGAATGATGATACCATTTCCTGAGCAAGGGCCCTGGAAGATGATCACTTTTACGGAGGGGGGTGCAGGGGAAACGAGCATGAATTCGGGTGTAAATGCTTTGAGTTTGAGGTGCATTTGAGACATCTAGTTGCTATCGCGTAGGCAGTGGAATGTTTGGGTCCTGAGTGTGGAGAATTCTAAGCCAAATATAGAAATGCTTGACTCGTGTACTTCCAGGTGGTTATTGACATGTCAGCAGACGATTGCCTGGGAAAGGCGTGTGGAGTGAGGAAGGCTCCAAAGCCCAGCCAGAGGGAGAGGCCACAGTAGCAAAAGGGACTGACCTCTAGTTACAGCAGAAAGGAAGAGGATGGATGCAGATGTACTGAGGTTTGTGAGCTCGCCTTCTGGAAGATGAGAGTGTTTCCTTTGATGGCTCCTGTGTTCTTTGTGAAGTAGGAAGTAAGGCGGTTGGTTTGGAGAGAAGAAGAGTTCCGAAGTTTTAAGACAGTGGGAAAGTTTTAAGATAACCTTTGTGGAAAATGAGTTGATCAAGGACACAGTAGGACTGCTGAACAATGTGGTGTCCCCAAGAGGCTGGGGACTTTGAGCAAGGCGTGAACTTCGGCACTTCTCCCTGGAGCGGTTGTTACCACTGTCATCTCCCCGCTGGGCTCCTGCAAGAGCCTCCCAACTCGCTTCTCTGCCTCCTTTCTCTGTCCCCCCTCTTCCCAACCCACCTTTCCTACAAAGCACCTAGAGCTATCTTTGAAAAGTATAAATCGGACTGTGTTACTTCCCTGTCCAGAGCCCTGCGGTGACTTCCTCTTGCACTAAGCATAATTCAGCCCAGTCCTTACCCTTGCCTTAACCCTGTGTCACGTGAACTGGCTTCACCTCCTACCACTCTCCAGTTCAGCCATGCTGACCCTACTGCTTCTTGAACAAGTCAGACACATTCCCATCTTGTGGTCTTTGCACTTAACTGTTCTCTCAGTCTGGAACATTCTTTCTCACATCTTTCTCTTGTCTGCTTGTTCTCCTTTCTTCATTCAGGTCTTTGCTCAAATATCATTTTTCAGATAGGCCTTCCCCGACGACCCTGTCTGAAGTAGCACTGGGTCAGCTCAACCCCTTACACTGCTTCACTTTTCTCTGTACCTCTAATCACTTCCCAACTAGATGTAAGCGCCATGAGGTCAGGGATTTAATTTTGTAATCTGCTATATATTTCTAGCACCTGTAACGGTGCCCAAAACACAGTGGGCACTCAGTAAATATTTGCTGAATGAATGAATGAACAAATGGATGTATTCATTACCTGTGTTCTCCCTAAAATGTTTGTTCCTTGAGGGTAGAGACCTCGTCCTGATTTCTCTTTACATGTATCTCCACTGCCCAGTGACATAAATCAGAGTATGTTGCTTTGCTGCTGTTGACTGAATGAAGGAATCACGCTGTATAACGGAACCAGTCTGCCCTGCTGTGCCTCTCCCTCCAGCATGCCGGCACCACCCGTTCACCTCTCGACTCAAACTTCCGTCCCACCAACCCACTGACAGAACCCTTATTAAAACTGATCTGGGGGCTAGACCCACTGGACGCGTTCTCAGACTTGTTATTCCTTTGTGGGTCCTGTTGGCCCTGCCTCTGCCTCCCGCCTCCCACCTCTGCTGACACTGCCCAGGTTACGGCTTCATCGGTTCTCAGGCAACACAGTTACCTTCTCACTGGTCCCCCTGCTTCCGGGGCACTTGATCTCGCCTTCCACACTGTTGCCTGGATGTCCTGTCTAAAAGACAAAAGCAAACAAAAGCCAAGCATGGCACCTAGGAGACAACTGAAAATTCAACCCTGAATATTTGATATTTACTATTTAAGGAATTTACACATATAAATATATATTAATGTATATTATATAAATATGTATATTTATATATGTTAGTTGTGTTACTAGGAATGATATCATGACTGGGAACATAGTATTTTCAAAATAATAAAGGGGTAGGGGAAGTGGATGGGGTGTGGATGGGATGTGATCGGTCGTGGGTTGATGGTTGTAGCTGGGTGATGGGCACGTGGGAGCTCATTATATTATTAACTATTTTTTTGTATGTTCGAAATTATCTGGGGTAAAAGTTAAAAAAAAAAATCCAAGTCTGGTCATATCCGTCCGCTGGAAAATCTTCAGTGACTACTTAGGCCAAAGTCCAAACTCAGATGGTCCGCCTGGTTTTCTGCCCTGAGCCTGACACCATGTCGCTCCTCAGGTCTTGCCTTTTGTCTTTTCATGCCTGTGTCCAGCTCCGTGGAGGCTGAGTGCCTGGATTCGCAGTGCTCCTTCCTGTCTCTGCCCTGGTGTGTGCTGCTGCTCAGCCTGGAACGCCCCCCCCCCCCACTCCCCATTCTTTGGCTTTTCCTAGCCCTTCTATACCTAGATCAGGTATCACCCTCTCCAGAAGGCCTCCCCTGGGGGGAGTGCAAGGGAGCACTGCTCTCATTATTGTAATTGTCTGTCTCCCTCTGTTAGCCTCTCAGCTCTTTGAAGACGGGCAGTCTGTGTCTCTACAAGTGCTTGGCACCCAGTAAATGATCATGGGATAAGTGGTTGGTTATTCATCTTTAAACTCCCAACACCCAGCATGGTGCTTAACACGTGCTCGATAAGTGTTCATTGAACGAATGTCGTTGAGTGTGAAACTAGTGTGTATTGCCTTGGTGGTGTAGGTGTACCACCCCACAATCTTGGGGTAGGGCTGCTGGCTGCTAGCAGACTCGGCTGGCAGAGTGTGAGGAAGAGCTGGGGAATCAGCAGATTTTTTTCTCCCAGCTTTTGTTTCTTCTCCACAGGCATGGGTTGGAAGTGGAGTCTCTCCCTGGACCTGACCACAACCAGCATCATGCAGTTACTAACTGCCCTACCCTCACCCATTGATGCCTCCCAGGAAAAAACGCCGCCAAATTTCCCAGAAACCCCAGCTGCTATTCTGCCAACAACCACTGGAGGGCCCCAAACACTGCTATGGGTCTCCCCAGCTTCCTATCACCCACACTAGACAGGTGCCCAGCAAGCCCGTTGACGACAGCACCATCACTTCCTGGGTAGGCCATGGGATTCTTGCCTTGACTTTTCCTCTACCAGGCTTCTCACGCTGCCATGTGGAGACTCGTGGGCGCAGGGACAAGGAGATGGTGTACTCCTTCTGTCTGTCCTCAGCCATGTTCTCTGGTTTACCTTTTTTCCTGAGTTCAGACTGAGGCGTGGGTTGATTGGAATTGGATTCTTTCCCGTGCCCCACATTCCTCTGTAAGAGTTCAGTATAAAAGTTTCACTATCCAGTAGCTGGGTGAGAAAGCCAGAGAAATGTCAGAATGAGTAAAAAATGAGATTGTTCCCTGAGCTTCCCGTGAGACGTGGAGTTTTTAGCTAAGTACTCTATTTACTGTTTAAATGACCAAACGTTGAAGAAGAATCCTCAGAAATGGCATATGTTCTATTTTGACAGTTTAAAAGCCCTGGGAAGAGAACACAGCTACCGCATGTCAGGGAAGTAGTGTAGCAGAAGAGCCAGACAAAAGCCTAAGAGAGCTTAGTAAGTGTGCTTTGCCCACGATTGCTGGGGAGAACCAGAGCCCTGGCTTCAGGACTGGGGAAGAAACATACATGTTAGAACCCTGTTGATGAGGAGGAATGAACATGTGAACATGTATCGAGTCCTCACTGTGCCACGCCCCCTGCTATTTGCTTTCCATGCCTGATCTCACTCCCTGTTCTTTCCTTCAGCCCTTCGTCCTTCACTGGGGCCTTCTTGGTGCCAGGTGCTCTGCTAGGGCTGGGGATCGATGGTGAATAAGACTGCTGGGCCCGCTCTCAGAGTTGAAACATAGACAGTTAAGCGTGTTGCAGCCATATGGTATGATGAAGCGAAAGAGGCATTGTCCCCATTCGTGCACAGGAGGGAACTGAAAGCCAGGGAGATTGAGTAACTTGCCCAAAGCCCGTATCCCTTGGATACTGTTATCCAAATAGACAGCTGCTTTTGTTTTGTGTCCATTGCTGTTATGGGCCCCCATTTAGGATTCTGGTCATGGGATGCAGTTTCCTTAGGTTTGTATTTGGTAGTTGGCGCTCTTCACTTTTTTTTTTTTTCTTTTGGAATCCTTAGGTATCACCTCAGTTTGATACAACAGCAGAAGGCTGGTTCCCGGTCAACAGGAAACGTCATTGCCGAGACCAGGCAAGGCGTTCAAGTCGACAGTCTACCAGCTCCAGGTTTCCACACCTAACATTTGAGAGTCCACAGCCTTCTGCCAGTTCAGCCAGACCTGGGATCCCCCTAATCAGGGACTGTCCCGGTCAACCAGAAAAGGACATTTCTGGAAGGCCCTTGGTTCCCATGCTCAGCCCCCAAAGCTGCGGGGAGCTGTCAGCACATGCACTTCAGAACTTCCCTTATGTCTTCATTCCACCGGATATCCAGAGCCCAGAGTCCTCAGGGCAGGGAGGGCCCATTCCCTCGGTGCAGAGGGAAAACAGCCTTCCCAGCTGCTCCCTTCACACAAGCACGCCCAAGAGCCCAGAGCCCGGGCCTGTTCTGGTTAAAGACACTCCTGAGGAGAAGTACGGGATAAAGGTCACATGGAGGAGGCGGCGACACCTGTTCACTTACCTCAGGGAGAGGGGGAAGCTGAGCAGAAACCAGTTCCTTGTGAAAAACTGACTGGGTTTCTCGGACATCCGTGGTCTCAAGAAATTGATTGCTGGAGTCAAAAGGGAATTGAATTCCCAGATTTGCTTTTTAAAATATCTTGTGTCATAAACAGTTTTAGTGTCATAAACAGTTCACTTTGTATTTTCCTTGTATTAGCTGTTAAAAATTTTTAAATATCTTGTAACTGTTTAAAAAGTCTGTAAATAAATGGCTGCAGAAAGTTTTTAGAGAACCCTGCTTCTGTCACTAATGCAGCAGTACTGCCCCCTCTACAAATGGTCTTTCTTAATTGTTCCCTTTAACCACTGCTTATTCATCCTTTTAAACACTTCATTCAAACTAATTCATTCCACATGTCTGAGTACCGACTCAGTGACCGCTTCCTCTGTGACCAGATGCACGGAAAAACTCGAAGCAAACTGTGACTTTTTGTAGTTGAGCTGCTGTCTCTGCAATCTTGGCTCATCTGCTGAGAGGGCTGGATGAAGAAAGGGCAGCAAGCCTGTTTTAATGAGTCAGTGGGACCAAGGGAGATAAAGGGGACATAGGTTACTTAGGGTTACTATGTTTTGAATTTTTGTTTCCAACTGTAGTAATCTGTAAATATTAAATAGGGTGGGAAAACGATTTCTTGTAACTGTTTAAAATGTATGTAAATAAATATATAATCTTTTCAAATACTACTTTTTATTGGAATTCATGTAGAAGGACTGCCTGGTCAACAAAATATCTCAATTTTCCTTCCACCCATATAAGCAGCATCTCATTCAACTCCATTCCGTCAGCCTTCAGAACCTAGTCTGTGTCAGGTCCAGCCCGAGCTAGACAAGCAGGGATTATTTTAAAGATGGGGATTTGAAACACAGATAACCGTGTTCGGGGTCACGCAGTGAGTGGAGGCTGACCAGAGAAAGCAGTGCTCGGCTCTCCTAGCTTGTGCCAAATTTTCTGCCTTTTAGAGGCTCAAAACCAGTGTGGGGACAACTTTGGCCTCGGAATGGAACGCCGCAAAGTCAACACGCGATGAGTTTTGACGGGATGTTCTGTAGGGACTGTAATGCTGCATATAAGTTGGGGACAAGATTTACTGGATCCGACAGCGGATCTCTTTATGAGATACTGATGCTCGAAGACGGCCGGTAGGCTGCCGAGGGCGGTAGACGGAAAAGGTCGTCAGGCGGGTGTGCAGGACAGGTCCGGGGACGCCCTAAAAGCTTGGGCTGGACTAGGGGAGGGGGCGCACACGCACTTGGTTGGGAAGGGCTGCCGGGCGAGCAAGTGTGGTTCCGGGAAGTCCTCGGGGTCGGGAGGGGGCGGCCCCCATGAAACGCCCTGGGAGGCCTCCGGGTATGGACCGCTGGGTGAGGGCAGCCTGGGCGCGCGGCGGTTACTGGGGGCTGGGCGGCTCCTCCAACCCAGCTGCGCGTAGCAAGCAGCGCGCAGCAAGCAGCGCGCAGCAAGCAGCGCGCAGCAAGCAGCGCGCAGCAACCCGTCCGTAGCAACCCTCCCGCGGCGCCGCCACCGCCCCTAGCAACCCACCCGCGGGGGCGGTGGGGAGCAGCGGGCGTGCGGACCAATGGATGCGGAGCGGCGGGAGCGCGATGGCCAATGGGCGGCGGCGACAGTGCGAAGTGCTGTTGCGGGGCTGGGCCGCTGCGCCAGGCTAGCCCCCAGCGGCCGCCGCGAGGGTGTGGACAAGGTCGCTGCTCTCGGGGCAGCGGGATGGAGGCGTCGCGCCGCTACCCGGCGCCCCGCGGGGACAGGTCAGGAGCGGTGGCGACGAGCGGAGGCTGAAGGGGGCCGTGGCGGTCCGGGCTGGGAGCCGAGGGGAGTGCGGGCGGCTGGGCGGCGGGAGACGAGTGGGGGCGGCGTGCGGGCAGGCGGCCGCCCGCGTCGAGGGCCGGCTCGTGTCCAGTCGCGCCGTCACCCGCGCGGTGGGTCCGGCCTCGTCAGAACGTGTCCGTCAGGGGCTGCTCCGCCTGGGCCGGGGGTGCAGGGTGGTTCCGGGGGCCAGCGGAGCGGCCGTGGTGGTGGCGGCATCCCGCCCCAGGGCCGGTGCTCCGGAGGGGTGAGCGCGGGCCGGGCCGGGCCTGTAGGTTCGGCCGGGATCCCGAAGCGTGGATGCGGGCGGGTGGGGTGGAATCACGGCTTCGCCTGGACCCGAGCCCGTACACGCCGCCCACGCCCGCCTGCTGCCCGGTACCGCCTGGTCGCGGGTCAGCAGCTGAAAACCACTCTAAAGCTTGTCGCCCAGGTGGCCTTGCCGCGGACAAGACCCGTTTTTCTCTTTCATCGGGTTTTATTTACGTGAGAGCAGCGCTCTGTGAAGTTGGTTTACTGCTTTTTTTTTTTTTCTTTTCCCTGAAGTCAAGAGAAGAAGAATCTGCGTTTCCAGGTATAAATATGGAAGCGCCAGGAGGAGATCCCGTTAAAATTCAGCATCCTCGTTGAATTCGGATGGTGCTCGCTCACTTGTGGGCATTCGGTCAGTCTTAAGTGAGTGAATTTAAGGCAGTAAATTTCCCGGCTACCAGATGTATGGTGTGACTCATGATTTTTGGAAGGAAAAATGGAATTGACTTTGAAATTGAGACCAGGAGGCAAAGAGGTTTTTAAGTTTTTGGACCTGAAGTTTCAATGGATAATTTTAAAGTTTGTCCCTCTTTTTCTTCCCAAAGAAACCTGCTCTTTAATTTTAAAATGGACCTCAAAGGGGAATGTGTGAGTCACCAAGTGTTTCTTCTGCTGTAGGTTCAGTCACTGGTTAACTGACTTGTTGCCGAGAGGGAGTGGAATTAATGTCTCTGACTTTTTTGGCTTCCGGTTGTGTTTTTAGGACGTTTTTGATGAAATACATGGATAGAGTTTTTGGTATTAGTACCTTTCAGTGTGAAGGATAGCATCTGACTTTCAAGTTTCCCGTGACTTTTTTTTTTTTCTTCTTTGAATGATGAGACCATTTTCCCATGAGGCAGAGTTATTTTCAACAAAGTAGAAAAATTATGAACAAACACTACTTCAGACCTTTTTCCTGTATCTGAAATATTTAGTGGAAATTGGAGATGGAATTTGAAACAGCACTCTCAGATGCTTGCTGAGGTTAGGTGCTTGCATTGTAGATTCCCCTGGAGATGACAGTGGTCGGCTAGTTGCCGGAACTTGAGCCTCTCTGGCCTTCTGTTCCTGATACAGGATTGAAGATGTGATGAGAGAGACTTCTCCGCGTGATGTGACCTTGTGACCCAGGGTTGACTGAGAAAGTCCTAGTGTATGGTTTGTCCATATGCTATGATTTTTCTTCAGAAATACAAACAGCAGTGATGGCTGGAGGTTATGTCTTGGCCAGGCTTGTTATCCTCTCTCAAGTTCTCTCTCTTTCAAAGGCTTCATCAGATGAACTAATTGTTGGCAGACAGACTTACCCAGTGCTTAAAAATACTTAGATTAGCTAATACATGACTACAGTATGTTTGGCAGATATCAAAAGCTACAGTAAAAGCCTAATAACGTCTAACATGCATGTATTTCTTCAAATATGAAGGCTACATAGAGACCTAGGAAGGAAAGAAGAATCCCTGTAATAAATTTCCTTTCCATGCAGACAGACTCAGACGTTTTTGGAATACTTTTCATTTCTGGCTTCTCTTATTCTTTCCTATGGAAATGCTGCTGTTTTCCCTGCCTTTGTGCCCACTGAAAGAAGAAGTTAACATTTCTTCTTCCCAAGAGGAAAAGCATGCTTGAGTTACTCAGAAGAGGAGCTGAAGCTGCCTTGCTTCTCCGTGTTTGAGGATTTTAGGACTGGAAGGGGCCTTGATAATCCTTAGTTCTATTCAAGAGTAGTTCTCAGTGGAATTGTTAAGGCTTCTTTCCAGCTAAAATTTCCTGTGGTCTGCTTTTACTTCCTCTGAGGCAGTTCGCTAGGAAGAAGCTCTTTGTACTAAATCTGTGCTGCCTCATCAGACTTTCTTACTGTTAGTAAAGGCTGCGCCATTTTCCTGTCCCGGTTAGAGCTTGAATCTGCTGATGCCTGAGAAGAGACACACTGTCCACATTGCGATGGCTGTGCTGTCTTTATTAACTCTTAGTACTTGTTATGAGTCTTGGTAATGAGGATTGGCATCTCTGACCCTTTGCTGTAGAACTTCTGTGACAACATTAATGATTATCGTTGTATCATAGAAGTCGCGAGGACCCCTGGGAGGCCACAGTTCTGAAGGGGATTGCATTAGTACTTGAGTTGTTTATCAGGTCCCTTGCTGTTTTACCACAAGGCATTGTGGCGAGGGGGAAGCGCTGGAGGCTTCCACTGGGTTCCTGAGCTCTCGTCCCAGCTTTTCCACTGTCCAGCAGTGCGATGTTGAAGCACTCATCTACTTCTTTGGCTTCAGTTTTCTCCTCTGGAATAATAGGGCTTCTTCAGATTCCCTCCATGATTTATACTGAATTAATAAAATAACATATTTTTAACTGCACATAGCTCAGATGTCAAAAGGTACAAAATGATATTCAGTGGAAAGTATGTCTTTTCTCATTGTCTTTGTGTCACTTAGTTCGTTCGTTGGCAGGTTTTTAGGGGGATCTTCCAAAGGTATTCTGTATATTAAGTTATCTCTTCATTTTCCTTTCCTCTTCTTAAAACGTGATGATTTTGAGGGCTTCCCTGGTGGCGCAGTGGTTGAGAGTCCGCCTGCCGACGCAGGGGACACGGGTTCGTGCCCCGATCCGGGAAGATCCCACATGCCGCGGAGCGGCTGGGCCTGTGAGCCATGGCCGCTGAGCCTGCGCTCCGCAATGGGAGAGGCCACAACAGTGAGAGGCCCGCGTACCGGGGGAAAAAAAAAGTGATGATTTTGAGTTTTAGGGTAGAATACGATAATCTAAACTCTGATATCTGCATTCGTCATGGGCAAGATATATTTTTAGACTGTGAACTATAGTTCCTTCAGGTTTTTTTTTCTGTGATAATTAATGTGTAGAAAATAAGCCTTGTAGGAAGAAAACAAGAATTATTTTTCAGCCAACCTTCCTGAAAAATAAATCATTGCTTCTTAGATTTGCTGGAAGAAATGTTAATAAATATATAGTTTGCCTTTGATTTTAGGTTTTAGAATGAAGCAAGTTTATAGAGGGTTGACTTGTTTTCCAATTGAAATTCAGTGTAATTTTGTTAAGGCAATTTGATATGTCATATAAGCCAGGGGCAAAGTAGAAGGAGATGTTTTGACTGAGTGCAGTTGGCAAGCTGTGCTTTTACAAAGGGAGCTCTGTCAAGATGAAACGATCAATAATGATGGCTTACATTTGTGTATCCTTTGCAGTGTTCTTAGAGCTTTCATGTACATGATCTCTTTTGAGCTGCACAACTCTGAAGAGAGCACGGCCCCTGTTGTTATCTTTGTTTTATAGATAGGGAAATTAAGGCTGGGAAAGGGTGTGATATAGCTAAGTTACAAGACAAGTAAATGATGTAATCAAAACTAAAATCTAGAAGTAAAACTGGACTTTTGACTTCTAGTCTCCTCTCTTCTTTTTCTCAATTATTATCAAAATGTGTTCCAGATATTTCTGGATGCCATTCGTGCACATAAATGCTAACAACTGATACTGATTACATCCTAGTAATTATTTTTAGGGCAAACAGTTGAAGAAATTGGACATTTTAGCAAAGTACAAATGAGTATTAATTTCATCCAATGGAATGGGAGTGGAAATATTTATTTGGTGTTGTTAGGCAAAAAAGTGTACTTTCATCTTTACACAAGAGAGAAGGGAAATAAGTAACATTACTGGAGAGAAACTATAACCCCTGAGGAAAGGAGAATCCAGCAAAAGGTGGAGTGCACTGTGATTCTGAGTAATGTCCTTTTTTAAATCTATAAAGAATAAATGGGGGGACTTCCCTGGTGGTTCGGTGGTTAAAAATCCACCTGCTAATGCAGGGAACATGGGTTTGAGCCCTGGTCCGGGAAGATCCCACATGCCGTGGAGCAACTAAGCCCGTGTGCCACAACTACTGAGCCCACGTGCCACAACTACTGAGCCCGCACGCCTAGAGCCTGCAATGAGAAGCCACCGCCGTGAGAAGCCTGCGCACTGCAACGAAGAGTAGCCCTCACTCGCTACAACTAGAGAAAGCCCACGCGCAGCAACGAAGACCCAACACAGCCAAAAAGAAAAAAAAAAGAATAAATGGGTTCTTGAACTTCTGGATCAAGTCATTCATTTTAAATAACCTTTCTGTTTGGCTCGCTTAAAAGAATGCTTTTTGCTTTTGCTCCGTGGGACATGCAAAATGGAGAGGGCTTCATGTAAAGCAGTTTTCCTTGCTGCATTCTCTGGGGCCAAATGAATCATCTGATCGGTTGCCAAGTTTTCCTTCTCATTGCCTCTCTCTCCCCAAGCAATTCTCCCTTCTCTCTGATTGTCTCTACTGAATGGGCTTCTTCGGAAATGGATCTTCATTCTCTAGCTTCAATTAAGTTAGCTCCAGATTGTGGCAGTCATTCAAGTAGAAGACAGCTGAGCCTAGAATATTAACAATTCTCTGCTGATGCGGGAGGTTAGATTTCTAAGGAGTCTTTCTGGCAGTTCTAATTGATCTTTATGTGCCTTTTCCCAGAAGCAATGTTTTGTTCCAGCCAGATGTGCTCTTAAGTCTCAGTGCATGTGAAAATATGGCCTCCTATATTGACATTTGGGATTTGGACAAGGTGAATCTATTTGTCAGTTGACTTAGAGAAAATTCCTTTATTAATAGCTATTGACCCAACTACCTGACACTGTAATCAGTTCAGACACAATGAAATCTGATGACTCTTTTCCAATAGTATTTATACTGTAATCAACTGCTTCCAAGGGCTTCTTCAAAATCCATTCACTAAAAAAAAAAAAAAAAAAAATCCATTCACTAGCTTCGAAATTCTGCTGCCTAAAAATACCAGTGTGTGTGGGGGGGAATACCAGTGAACTGGCATTTTGACTGAAAAGATTCTTGGTAGACTTACTGAAATACCATAATAATGAAATCCCAGACTCTCTGCTGACCATTTGAATATTTGTGGTCCAGAGGTGCAGGTCTGCAGGCTGAGGCGGGTGGCACTGGGACTTGTGGTTGAATTCTAGCTCTTCCACTCATCTGCTGTCTGACCTTGAGCAGATAGCTTCCGCTCTGAGTTTGATACCTGTGAAATGGGATTGTAGGTTTATTGTGAGAATTAGATGAGACGGTATGTAGAGTTTTTAATGTAGTTTCTGGCACGCAGTAGTTCTTTACTAAATGGAACTGTACTGCACCTGGCAATGTGACAACGTATTAATGTTTCAATATCAATAAAAATTCAAAATTTTGAAGATTTATTTAATACAAGGAGAAATCTAGAAATGTTTAGGTTTCCAGCATTAGAAAGGCTATGAAGAAGTTTTAAAGAGGTGGTAATATCATGGTGAAATTATTTAAAGTCCTGTCAGTGAAGACAAGATTAAGGTAGTACATTTGTTTGTAGGCTTAAAAGAGTTGTAATGTAGGGACTTCCCTGGCGGTGCAGTGGTTAAGACTCTGCGCTTTCACAGCAGGGGACACGGGTTGGATCCTTGGTCAGGGAACTAAGATCCTGCATGCCATGTGGTGTGACTAAAAAAAAAAAAAAAAAAAAAAGTTGTAGAGCAAAAATCTTATTGATAGCAGTCGTTGCATTTATTGAGTGCTTATATGGGCTAAATCTCATTTAATCTTCACAGTAACTTTCTGATTTAGTGCTCAGTTATCCTCATTTTGTAGATGAGGTTAAGTTGTGTTAGAAACCACTCTAACCACAGACCCGTGCTTCCCTAAATGGGGAATTTGACCCTTTCGTTTGGTCTGCGCCAGGGGTCAGCAAACCTATCCTGTAAGGAACCAAATGATAAATATTTTGTCCTTTGTGGGCCATACGGTCTCTGTCCCAGCTACTCAGCTTTGCTGTTCTAGGGTAAAAGCAGCTGTAGGGAATACATAAAGGAATGTGCAGTAAATGAAAGGGTATGGCTGTTTCAGAAAGGCTTTAGCTATAGACAGTAAAATTGAATTTGATATAACTTGTGCATGTCATAAAATATTATTATTCTGATTTTTTTTTTAACCTTTTAAAAATGAAAAAAACATTCTTAGCTTACGGGCAATACGGACATAAGCAGTGGGCCGAATTTGGCCCAGAGGCTGTAGTTTGCAGACCCCTGTGCTGAGTCACAAGATAAGGATGTTTCTTCCTGGACAGTCATATTTATTCATATTATGAATATTATTATAAGACAGAAGTGGGGTTTTTGTTAAAATAGAGCCAGTAATAATGTAATGTAGAATGCAAAGTTAAATTAATTTTCAGGGTAAAACTTGAGGTTCTAAAGATAGAGTATTGTAGATGGTTTCTTTGGGCTATACTTCCCCTCCTTTCCCTATGAAATCACTCTCTTCGGCTGTTAGAGGCACTTTGATGGAAATATTGCCTGAACAAAGCGACATAAACATCAGTGTGCCAATAATAGGTTATTAGATATACAATTAGACTTTAAAGGCTATTTATATGTCCATAAGTTGGAGGGAAGTAATGACTAGTGACTGGTTCTGTGAAATCACAAAAGTAAAACGTGGGGTATGGAAAGCTTTCCTGTTTCACTACTCTTGTCTCTGATTACAGCTGCTGTTGTAATTACTAATTATAATTATAAATGTATAATTACTCATACTCTTTTACTCTCAAAAATGTCTGGTTTGGAAAAGAAGGGTTTTTTGATACCCTACCTTTGAGGTGACTTGTTGACAGTTTGTGTATATCCTGGAGTTCTGTGCCTGTGGACATCACACACATCTTTTTTTTTTTTTCCCCCACTTGGAAAAATATAATCTTTATATACTGAAAATACAGTATATATTACTGTACCTTATTTTTAATAGCTATATTGAGGTATAATTTACATACTGAAAAATACACCCATTTTAAGTATGCAATTCAGTAGTTCTTAGCGTGTTTGCAGAGTTTTGCAACTATTACCAAAATCTAATCTTAGGACGTTCCCATCATACACACCCCCCCACCAAAGAAACCTGCCCATTTACAGTCATTCCCTTGTCCCCTCCCCTACTCCTAGCCCAAGACAGCCACTAATCTACTTTCTACCTCTACGGACTGGCCTCCTCTGGACATTTCATATAAGTGGAATTGTACGATACGTGGTATTTTGTGACTGGATCCTGTGACTGTGACTTAGCAAAATGTTTCTGCGGTTCATTCATGCTATCATGTGCTGCATATATCAGTACTTCATTCCTTTTTATTGCTGAATAATATTCTCTTGTATGGCTACGCCACGTTTTGTTTGTTCATTCAGTTAATTGATGGGCATTTGAGTTGTTGCCACTTTTTGGCTATACCGAGTAATACTGCTATATGACCACTCGTGTCCAGGTCTTTGTGAGAACATGTATTCTCACTTCTCTTGCGTATACATCCAAGTAGGGCTGTCGGGTCATGTGGTGACTGTTGTACAGCTTGAGGAACTATCAGACTGCTTTCCAGAATGGCTGCGGCAGTTTATGGGACTACCACCAAGTTTCTCTGCATCCTCACCAATGCTTGTTATTGTCTGTCTTTTTCATTATTGTTGTCCTAGTGGATGTGAAATAGCATCTCATTGTGGTTTTGATTTGTTTCCCTAACGATGAATAATATGAAGGTTTTTTTATTATTTATTTATTTATTTTTGTTGCGTTGGGTCTTCGTGGCTGCGCAGGCTTTCTCGTTGCGGCGAGTGGAGGCTACTCTTCCTTGCTGTGCGCGGGCTTCTCCTGCTGCAGGGCTTGGGCTCTAGGCGTGCGGGCCGCAGTAGATGTGGCAGGCGGGCTCAGTAGTGGCTCGCGGGCTCTAGAGCGCAGGCTCAGTAGTTGTTGCGCACGGGCTCCGTGGCTTGTGGGATCTTCCCGGACCAGGGCTCGAACCCGTGTCCCCTGCATTGTCAGGCGGATTCTTTTTTTTTTTTTTTTTTTTTTGCGGTATGCGGGCCTCTCACTGCTGTGGCCTCTCCCACTGCGGAACACAGGCTCCGGACGCGCAGGCTCAGCGGCCAAGGCTCACGGGCCCAGCCGCTCCGCGGCATGTGGGATCTTCCCGGACTGGGGCACGAACCCGCGTCCCCTGCATCGGCAGGCGGACTCTCAACCACTGCGCCACCAGGGAAGCCCTGTCAGGTGGATTCTTAACCACTGCACCACCAAGGAAGTCCCTATGAAGCATTTTTTTCATGTGTTTATTGGTCACTCCTGTATCTTTAGAGAAATGTTTATTCATTTACTTCGCCCAGTTTTAATTGGGTTATTTGTCTTTTTATTACTTAATTGTAAGAGTTCTATATATATTCTGGATGCAAGTGCCTATCAGATAAACGTTTTGCAAATATTATCTCATCTATAGATAGTATTTTCAATTGCTGATAGTGTCATTTGACATGTGAATGTTTTTTATTTTGATGTACACGTAGTCCAATTAGTTAATTTTTCTCTTTATTCCTTTTGCTTTTGGTGTCGTGTCTAAGAAGTCAGTGCCTAGCCCAAGCCTACAAAGATTTACTCCTGTGTTCTAAGGGTTTCAAAGTTGTAGCTCTTATATTTAGGTCTTTGATCCATTTTGAGTTAATTTTTATGTATGCTGTGAGGTAGAGGTCCAGATTCATCCTTCTGCATGTGGATATCCAGTTGCCCTAGGATCGTTTGTTGAAAAACTGTTGAGCCTTTTTTTTTTAGTAAACATTTTAATTAGATTTTAAGCTGCTTCTCTCTTTGGAGGCTTTTAAAAAGAAAACCAAATTAGGTCCACTTCAATGTCCACCGATTTTCTTTTATGAAACTTGTATGATGCCAGCAGGTCATATCTTAGCTCCGCAATAATATCTATCTTGATTTTCTGTTCTGCAGCTTTCTTTTGAATATGTTCTCTAGTGAGGATTTGTGTAAAGAATATACTGCTGTTCTTGCCATTTCCAAAGCAGTCTTCAGAAAGGCCATATCTGTCCCTTTATTATTTTTGGTCCCGAAGGGAGGATTCATAATTACTGTATCGAATGACTTGGACATTCTGTTAGATAATGAGCACACATCACACTGAACCATGTCAACATTTGTTAACTCAGGCTCTTCTACATTCCTATTAAATATTTCCAGTGCATCTTCATCTATGTCAAATCCAACACACAACCCTGCTCCCAGCATTGCAGTTCCGATGCTAAGCACTCCACAGCCACATCCTAGATCTGCAACCACTTTATTTTCAATGTCATCATGTGTGTTATGAATTGTATAGAGCATACATGCTGCAATGTGCGGCCTGGTTGGATGCTGTTCTAGAAGGAGCTTGGACTTTTCGAATCCATCCACTTGTTGCAGGTGACTGTCTAGTTCCCTAAGCCTTAATTTCTGCATGTTTTAAAAAGTGTGCGTTGGCAGGGTTTAACAGCGCTGGATCTGCAGAGGAACCTGCTTCACCTGGATCTCCCCTCCAACTCTGATCCCCTGCCCCTTTTTCAGCGCTGCGGGCTGAGGGCCAGCCTGGGAACGCAGGGTGCGAAAAGTACACCCGGCTCAGTCGGTTCTCGCTCTCCTCCCCGCGCCAGCGGTGGGCAGAGTCCTCGGCCAGCCTTCGACCCGCCTCCAGGGTACCCCGGGCCGAGATTGGACTGGAGTCGCTGAGAGCTCCTCACTCCGCGTCTCTGCCTGAGCCTTTTTTTTTTTTTTTTTTTTTCCGGTACGCGGGCCTCTCACTGTTGTGGCCTCTCCGGTTGCAGAGCACAGGTTCCGGGCACGGAGGCTCAGCGGTGGCCATGGCTCACGGGCCCAGCCGCTCCGCGGCATGTGGGATCTTCCCGGACCGGGGCACGAACCCGCGTCCCCGGCATCGGCAGGTGGACTCCCAACCACTGCGCCACCAGGGAAGCCCTGCCTGAGCCTATTTTTAAACCAAAGTGTCATAGATTGCTTTACAACTCAGTACTTTAGATTCATCTTATTCTTTTTAATGACCACAAAGTATCATTTTTCATAAATGTATCTTATTAATTGCTCACCTATTGACAGACATGAATATCATGTTCAGTTTTTTCCTTTTGAAAACAGACAGTAATGCTTGTTATATGTATCTTTGTTGATACCTGTATCTTTGTATGTTTGGCCGAGTATTTTGTAAATTTAGTATGTTTGGAGATGCAGAGTTTAAATTTTGGTTAAGGCTGCTAAATTTCCCTCCAAAAAGGTTATAAAGTTTTTCTTTAACAGATGATGAATGCCCATTTTGAAGTGGAGCAATTGTCCATTCTTGTTGCTCAGTCCCTTGTATGTACAAAATTAGTGCACGGTAGGCGCCTAGTAAATATTTACAGGTGATAAAGATGAGTGTAAAACGGAGGGGCTATTTGCAATTTGGATCAGAGTCAATTTAAGCTGATCAGGTAAGGCAAGAATATACAGTTGACCCTTGAACAACATGGGTTTGAACTGAGTGGGTCCACTTACTTGCAGACTTTTTTTCAATAAATATGTACTGCAATACTACACGATCTGTGGTTGGTTGGTCAGCTGAATCCTAGGATGGGGAACCTCAGATACAGAGGGCCGGCTGTAAGGTTGTAGTCAGATTTGGGACTGATTTTTGACTTGAGGAGGTTCGACACCCCTAACCCTCACATCCTTCAAGGGTCAAAGCAGTATTCAACAGCTAACAGCAAATTGATCTATCAAAGTAGGAACAATGGTAGCCAAGATTATGTAGCAAACAGAGCATCATTCTTTGTAGATGAAACAAAGCTTATTGTTTGTTGAGTCCAAGATTTTCTGGCAATTGTAATAGGGAGTTGCCACAAAAACTTTATCAGAAGTATATAATAAAATAAATTTTGATTGACAAGTGCAAGAGATCTGGTTAGAAAAATATAGTTGAATGTGTAATGGGACGATATGCCACCTTGGAGGTGCTACAATTATTAATCATTTGGCTCTCAAATGCATTTTGATAAAGAAATGAACAGTGCAGTGAGTTCAAATTTGAGGATGTGTTTAAAAATCATTGCTGCCAGCTTTTGTCATATAGAATAATGATCTCAGACTGACTATTTCTGGCCAGCAAACAGACTAAAGGTCTGTTATATGATATAACCAATACTACAGTATAGTTTGAAACTTTGTCCCAATGAAACACATAACTGACAGAGGAAAATAAATGAGAAAACAAAAGAACAGAGCAGAAGGCTCTATCATCCCAGCAACTGGATTGATTGTGCCTCTAAGAGATTTACCTTTCTGATAGTAGACTACGGTATGTGTTCAGCCAGTAGCGTAGGTTCTATTTTATTAAATCTGTGAAAGGTTCATTTGAGGCTTAAAACTAAAAAACAGTAACAGTTTTTTCCTTTAAAAAAATCATTTTAGGCTTACAGTAACCACTGTTGAAATTATTTCTCATAATTAGGCAAGGTAACAGGTTATTCTTTAAAATTTTATTAATTATTTTCCATAGTCATACAGCTATAAAATGGGGATGATAATATCTTTTACCTACTTCAAAGTCAAATCAAGGGATGATTAGTTAGAGTATTTCATTAAGTCATAAGTAAGAGGAATGTTTTTCATGTACCTTTAAAATTCATTCATCACGGGACTTCTCTGGTGATGCAGTGGTTAAGAATCTGCCTGCCAGTGCTGGGAACACGGGTTTGAGCCCTGGTCCAGGAGGATCTCACATGCCATGGAGCAACTAAGCCCGTGTGCCACAACTACTGAGCCTGCGCTCTAGAGCCCGTGAGCCACAACTCCTGAGCCCGTGTGCCACAGCTACTGAAGCCTGTGCACCTAGAGCCTGTGCTCCACAACAGGAGAAGCCACCACAATGAGAAGTCCACACACCGCAATGCAGAGTAGCCCCCGCTCGCCGCAGCTTGAGAAAGCACGCGTGCAGCAACGAAGACCCAATGCAGCCAAAAATAAATAATAAATAAATAATTTATAAAGTTCATCCATCAGACATTTATTTTACATCCTCCACATTCTAGGCACCACACGCCCTTAGTAATGTTGGTGACGTTAGAAAGTGCTGAGGTTTGTAAGTTTCTTTGGTAATTTTGCTTTTCTTTTGAGTATTAGAAGTGTTTTAATATTTATTTATTTGGCTGCACCGGGTCTAAGTTGCAGCACGTGGGATCTTTAGTTGCGGCATGTGGGATCTAGTTCCCTGACCAGGGATCGAACCCAGGCTCCCTGCATTGGGAGCACAGAGTCTTAGCTACTGGACCACCAGGGAAGTTCTTGTAACTAGTTTCTGAGACTGAAAAGTATCATTTGTCATGTTGTGAAGCAATATTATAGTCAGCGAAAGAAGTGTTCACTCAAGCTGCTGTTAGGAAAGCCATGGGCTGCGCACAGCCTTCATCTGGCAAGTCTTTTCCTGCTGCACTCCTGGCAGGATTAGTGTTGACTTCCTGCAGAACCACAGAAGAAGCCTGTTCAGCTCCCCGCATCAGGGGCCAGATTGCAGCTAGGTGCTGGTTACAGCATCCCTATTATCTGGCACAGTGTAGGATACAGCAAGAAGTACTCCTTGACTGTAGAGCAGCAATGAATGTTGTTATTGGCAGCTAGAAAAATTTATTTATTTTTTGCAGGCTGAGAGAACTTGACAGGAATGTTAAAAGTGTAGGATAATCGTGGAATCTAGCAGGTCACTGATACATTACTAAATGCTTCAAATTGTTTGGCAGCATGGTCTGTTAGGTACAGCTGTGGACCGGCAATCGAATGAGTAATGTTTTAAGGTAGGCTCTGAGTTTCTCACATATTTGATCTTGGGCACATTTCTTTATTGTTTCATATCATCCGCCTTCCTTAGAAATACTGCATATGTAATTTAGGTGCTAGAATAAAGGACGTGTGGATTTTAAGTGTACTCAGTACATGGCTGTGAAATAGACGTCTAGCAAAATGTCTGTTTTCTTTTTTTCCTCTAATTTCTTATTTTGAAAAAATTTAAATACTCTGGAAAGTTGCAAGAAAAGTACAGTTGATAACCTGTGCCCTTCACGTAGATTCATTGCCTTCTAAAAAAATTAATTATTAATTTTTGGCTGCATTAGGTCTTTGTTGCTGTGCACGGGCTTTCTCTAGTTGTGGTGAGCAGGGGCTACTCTTCGTTGCGGTGCGCGGGCTTCTCACTGCGGTGGCTTCTCTTGTTGTGGTGCACGGGCTCTAGGCGCGCGGGCTTCAGTAGTTGTGGCACGTGGGCTCAGTAGTTGTGGCGCACGGGCTTAGTTGCTCCGCGGCATGTGGGATCTTCCCGGGCCAGGGCTTGAACCCGTGTCCCCTGCATTGGCAGGCGGATCCTTAACCACTGCACCACCAGGGAAGTCCCATGAAGACTTATTCTTACGTTTTCTTCTAAGTTTTATAGTTGTAGCTCTTACGTTTTGGTCTTTGATCCATTTTGAGGTTGGTGCCCATAAACAAAGTTGGGCAGGTCGAGCACGTTCTCAGAAACTTCTCTGTGTGTATTCTGCAGCAGAGCCTTGTGGGTATCTTCAGTTTAGACTGTGGCTAATCAGCAACTGGAGAGCAGTCCAAGAGAATGGTGTTCTGTGGGCATTCCCATGGGCCACACTTGTGTGATAGATCTGTGTTCCTCAAAGATACATGTTTAAGGTTTTTCCTGTACCAATTAAACAGGAAATTTTCCATGAGAAAAGTGGGAGGAAAAACAGTAATTTCATTTCTTTTACTCTATAGGACTGCTTTTTGTTTTGTGTGGATTTACTAACCAGGCTTGTTTAGGCTTGCTATTCAACAACTTCGTTTCAAATGAAGGAAAGACACTATTAGAGGAAAAAATGCAAGTTTAGTAAGATCATATTCCAGTCTGACTAGAAATGCTAGTTCAGATTTATTATAAGTACATAAAATATCTTTATTATTTCTGCTAAGTTATAATTTAAAACTAGAGCACAGAGAAAGTATAACTTTTGATCTAGAGGAGGTACCTAAGTGCAACAGTTATATAGCATCTTTTTAGTGCCTCTTCTGTTCCGGTCAGATGCTTTGATTGTACCACCCTGTTTATGTAAACTGTTCATCTTGCCCAGGCTTGATGAAAGGAATTAGTGGTGTCAGGATAAGGCATTAAAGACACACCTGTTTTCTTCACTGTTAGAGGTCTTAAGAGAAATGTTTGAGGACTTCAGTTGTGTTTCAGATTTTAGAGTTATTGAAGAGGTTTTAGCATTTTAAGGGGGGATAGAATGATTTTTTTTTCCATGCTAGAGGGTCTCACAGTTCTGGTTTAGTGAAGAGGACCAAGTGAGTTGGAGGAAAAGCAGATTCATAGCAGTAGCTGTTGAAAATACTAATCCATTACAGTGAGTTTACTTTTTGTCTTAGTTATTTTATGTAGGACTTTTTCAAGTGTATACTAATGTTCACTGGATACTAATAATCTATCACTGTATACATAAAGCTTGGTTTAAAAATACGTGAATGAGGATTAAAAACAGTAAGTAAATCCGGAGCATATCTAGATAGGGGCCCACAAAGTCGAGGCGAAACATAACATATCTGATATTTTTGTCGTTTGTCACTCTTTTAAATTAGGGAGAAAAGCGAGAAGATTTATTTAACACTCAATGTTGTTGTTGCTATTCTTTTTTTAAAAAATTTATTATTTATTTTACTTTTGGCTGCGTTGGGTCTTTGTTGCTGCACGTGAGCTTTTCTCTAGTTATGGCGAGCGGGGGCTACTCTTCGTTGCGGTGCGCGGGCTTCTCATTGCAGTGGCTTCTCTTGTTGAGGAGCATGGGCTGTAGGCACGCAGGCTTCAGTAGTTGTGAAACGCGGGCTCAGTAGTTGTGGCTCATGGGCTCTAGAGCGCAGCCTCAGTAGTTGTGGCACATGGGCTTAGTTGCTCTGTGACATGTGGGATCTTCCTGGACCAGGGCTTGAACCCGTGTCCCCTGCATTGGCTGGCGGATTCTTAACCACTGCGCCACCAGGGAAGCCCATGTTGTTGTTATTCTAAAACGTAAAGGTTATAAAGGAATTAATAGAAGGGACTGTCAGAGAACCAGAATGCACCCCCACATCTATATCTAAGGGGTTATTAAATCTGCTTACACGTTAGTAGTCAGGAAGAGCCTTGGACGTCGTATACAAATTCCAGGTTGCAATGCATTATTAAAATGCATAAAACCTCTAAAATGTAGGAATGTGGTGGTTAACCGTTAAACGAAAGTGCTTTGGGGTGTTTACCACAAATGCTGGAAAGCCATTCTTCCCTTTGTAGCCATGGAATTTGTCTTATTAAATAAGATTTTGTATTTATAGTTTTTTTCTGGCAATCAACTCCTAGTAAAAAATTTATAGTACAAATAATTGAGAACCACTTCTGCCTTGTTTTATACTTTACTGTTTCTAAGAATGAAGAGTCACAAAATCTTAAATTAGGAAATTGTCAGAAATAGAAAAGACTTTAGAGAGAGCTTAAAGACATTCAGAAGGGTTTGGTTTATCAGTTGAAGACAGTCATTTGATTCCATTTTTGTGGACTTCCGTCAGTCAAGCAAATCTGTCTCCTGACGGTATTAAATCTTGTCTGTTCATCCGTACTTGCAGTCTACTGTGATGACTGGCATAGAGTTTTGTATTGTTTTGTTTTGTTTTTGGCTGGGCCACGCAGCTTGCGGGATCTTAGTTCCCCAACCAGGGATCGAACACGGCCCCCCCTGCCCCCCCATCAGTGGAAGTGTGGAGTCCTAACCACTGGACCACCAGGGAATTCCCTGGCATAGTGTTTTATTAATTCTTTTATTGAAGAGGAAGTTAAATGACTTGCTAGATCTAAAGGAAGTCAGTGGCCTTAGTAAGATGCTATAGACTATCTAACTTTCTGTCTCCTAGAGCTAGCTTCAAAAAAGAAGTAGAATATATTTGATTTTTAGGTGTAATTTAGACTTTGCAAAGGGACCAGGATTAGTGTCTGCTTCTGCATGGCTCTCCAGGTCTGTTTCTTTATCTTCAAAGTGTGAAAGATAATAGTACCTAATTCATAGGACTGTTTTGAGGAATAAATAAAATAATACATTAAAAATACTTAGCACTGGGACTTCCCTGGTGGCGCAGTGGATAAGAATCCACCTGCCAATGCAGGGGACATGGGTTCGATCCCTGGTCTGGGAAGATCCCACATGCCACGGAGCAACTAAGCCCGTGTGCCACAACTACTGAAGCCCGCGTGCCTAGAGCCCGTGCTCTGCAACAAGAGAAGCCACTGCAATGAGAAGCCTGCGCACTACAATGAAGAGTAGCCCGTGCTCGCCGTAGCTAGAGAAAGCCCGTGCACAGCAACAAAGACCCAACGCAGCCAAAAATAAATAAATAAATAAATAATTAAAAAAAAAAAACATATACTGAAAACTCATTATATTCCAGACACAGTGCTAAGTTTTTTTTTTTTTTTTAATCAGTGATAATTCTGTCTTACCTTTGGTCAAACCATATAACCTCCCTGGACTAACTACTAGTCCTTATCTATGAAATGAAAGATTGAGGCTAGATAGTGCTGAATTCCCTTCAGCATTATTTCTGAAAATGCAAGACTGTAATGTAGTCCCTATTTAACTACACTTTATTAAGTAATTAATAAATATGAAAAATTGTTTAAACTCACTATATTAAGTAATTAATAAACATGAAAAATTATTTAGAAATTGTTTAAAGTCATCAAAACCATAAATTAAATCAAGAGGCCAATTTACCTATCAAATTAGCAAATGTTTTTAACTTTTAATATTCCTTTTTTATTGAAGTATAGTTGATTTACAATATTATATTAGTTATTACAAGATAATGACTATAATTCCCTGTGCTATACAATATATCCTTGTTGCTTATATCTTTTTTAAATAATTTAATTTATTTATTTATGCAGCAGGTTCTTATTAGTCATCAGTTTTATACACATCAGTGTATACATGTCAATCCCAATCACCCGATTCAGCACACCACCATCCCCACCCCCCACCGCTTTCCCCCCTTGCTGTCCATACGTTGTTCTCTACATCTGTGTCTCAACTTCTGCCCTGCAAACCGGTTCATCTGTACTATTTTTCTAGGTTCCACATACATGCGTTAATATACGATATTTGCTTTTCTCTTTCTGACTTCACTCTGTATGACAGTCTCTAGATCCATCCACGTCTCAACAAATGACTCAATTTTATTCCTTTTTATGGCTAATATTCCACTGTATATATGTACCACAACTTCTTTATTCGTCTGTTGATGGGCATTTAGGTTGCTTCCATGACCTGGCTATTGTAAATAGTGCTGCAGTGAACATTGGGGTGCGTGTGTCTTTTTGAATTATGGTTTTCTCTGGGTATATACCCAGTAGTGGGATTGCTGGGTCATATGGTAATTCTATTTTTAGTTTTTTAAGGAACCTCCATACTGTTCTCCATAGTGGCTGTATCAATTTACATTCCCACCAACAGTGCAAGAGGGTTCCCTTTTCTCCACACCCTCTCCAGCATTTGTTGTTTATAGATTATTCATTTATTTATTTTTTGGTCACATTGGGTCTTCATTGCTGCACACGGGCTTTCTCTAGTTGCGGCGAGCGGGGGCTACTCTTCCTTGCAGTGCACGGGTTTCTCATTGCGGTGGCTTCTCTTGTTGTGGAGCATGGGTTCTAGGCATGCGGGCCTCAGTAGTTGTGGCTCGCGGGCTCTAGAGCTCAGGCTCAGTAGTTGTGGCAAGTCCCCAGTATATGGTTTTAAAGAGAAAAAAAAAAATCCCCGCATGCATGGGGGTCTGTGCTCTGCCTTTTTCTTATCCTTTGGGTATTTCAGTCTCCTCAGGTCCTCTGTGGACTATGTGTGGCATTAAGGATGGCATGTCCACCTGCAGTCAGTGTGGGCAGCATCTAGAAACCTGTGCTTTCCCTAAGGTAGAATTAATTGGTTCCAAATAGCCCAAAGGACTAGATACATGGAAAAGATGAGATTGACATGGTTTTATAAGAATTTTCTCTTTACATGCTTTTTTTTCATGTTTTTTTTAACAGTGCCTTTGAGGATGAGACCATGAAGCTTCGGCAGCTGAAACTGGATAATCAGGTGAGCAGAGTCTCCTCTCTTGAAAGGCGAGGACAGCTATACTGACCATGAAGCTGATGGTCTGGACTTCGGGCTCTGGCCAGACCCACATGCCTTGAGGACATCAGCATTAAAACTGGCCTTGGATTTACAATCACTGAAGCTCCCTTGGCAGCTGTCATAAGAATTAGGAAAACGTTAGTGTTGTATTTCTGTGTAGTTAATTTGATCCTGCTGCCTTAAACACCTCTCTGCACTGTAATTTCATGTAGCTACAAGACCTTTTCCTTATCTTAAAGTGCAAATCTGAAAATGGTACTGTGCTGCTTAAAAGCCTCTGTTGTCTACAGAATACTTTTCTTCACAGCACTGGTCCCACTTTTCACTTACGCATTATTATTATCTTTTTTTTGCACTGATTTGACTTATGTTCATTTCCTCCATTAGACTAAGCTCCATGAGAACAGGAACTGAGTCTGTTAATGATGACCATTGTATCAGAAGTTCCTGGCCTAGGGCTGGGCCCATAGTAATCCTTCATTAAATGTTTGAATGAAGGAAGGAATAAATAAACAGTTTTGTACTGTTACATGATGTGATCATAATGATTAGTCAGTTTAAAACCTACACCCAACATATATTACTTCCATATGAATGTTTTCTAATTCAGGAAATTCCGTAGGTCCAGGCTGTGATGCAGGATCCTTAACAGTCAGTGTCTAGAGTGGTGGGTGACTAAAAATACCTCCAAAGTTTTGTCTTGCTTTTTTATGTTGCTGTTGGACCTCGTAACAGGACTTGGAGTGTAGTAAATTACTTTAAAGGTGGAATCACTACAAACTAGTTATGAGGTCTCCACGGGGACACGCCTGGGACCATGTGGCCTCCAGGGCCCCTCCCAAGCCCTTGGTGTCCATGGTGCCTCTGTGGGGCCTGTCACCAAGTCCACCGCCTCTTAGGCCACCACCTGGGAGGCCTTCTCATGTGCGCCTGGAACGGAGTGTGGCCCAGTGGTCTTCAGGGACCCTCCGCTTCAAGGTGACGGCAGTCGCCTTGGTGGTCAGCACCACTCACCCTGCTCTGCCCACTGCCCTCCTCCCTGGCTGGGCTCAGCCTCCCGGGCCTGGATCATGGCCTCAGCCTCACCGCCTCTGGACGAGGCTCGGTGGTGGTGCGCGCTGTTCGCCCTGCCTACCTCCAGGTGTCCTGGCCCAGGGAGCCCGGCAGTAGCAGCTTCACGGACAGGCAGGCTCCCTCACAACCACTGCTGGCATCCTTTAAGGAGACCGGGGCACATTTTAAGCAAATCTGGCGTTGCACAGCAGGGTAGGAAGCGGCCACAAACGTCTCAGCAGTTGCAGGAGGCTGCCTGCATCTCCCTGCGCAGGGCGTGTGGCCTCTAAGCAGAGGAGCCAGCTCGGGTTGTGCACCTGATTGCGTAAAACTGCTGCCGAGCCTGTGAAACAAACAATTCTTCCTAGTACTGAGAAAACAGATAAACACAGGAAGGAAATGAATCTGGGATCGTGAGGGAGATCCTGATTAGATAGAGATTTATCAGCGGTGGGGGGGGGGCGCCCCTGCCCAAGAGCAGAATAATTTCGATGAGCCCTTTGTCTTTTACATTCCGTTGCATGGCAGACTGTATTTAGGGAGACACACCACAGATTTTAGATTTTTGTTTAGATCTTTGATTTGTTTTTATAAGGCTCAGGGGTACATCCCTTACTAACGTGAAATGAAATCTAGGGTCATCTACCAAGTAATGAAATAAGACGTAAGATTTAAATTTTGTGTAGTTTTTGAGTTTTGTGTATAGGTAAATTTTCTGGATTTTTAAAAAGACGGCCCAGCTATTTTGTAATTTTTATTCTTTTCAGTGAGAATGCTGCATGTGGTGTGGTATGTGTGTGGTGTTTTGGGATTTGGGGATTTTGTGAGCCTTTCTGTAGTACAAACATTTTTAAGTTATGGTTTTACATAGTTAATAAAAGCATATGAAGGACTTTCCTGGCAATCCAGTGGTTAGGACTCAGTGCTTCCACTGCAGGGGGCACAGGTTCTACCCCTGGTCGGGGAACTAGGATCCCGCCTGCTGCATGGCCAAAAAAATAAAAAAATAATAAGAATTCAAATAATACAAAAAAGGTATTTGGTGAAAAGTCTTTCTCCCTCTACTTGGCTAGTTCTTTACCAGAGATAGTGAATATAAAGACATAAAATTTTATGGGAATTTTTAAAGATTCAAAGCGATCTCTTTGGACCTGATGTATACATTTTGTTGCTAAATAGTGTATGAGAATCCTATGAGAGCCCTGAAATGCTGCCGTGAACAGAAGAGCAGGGGGTCAGGGACTTCACCGTCAGACAGCCTATAGCAGGAAAGGCAGCGCCACATACTGAATACAGCGCTGGGCCCGGAAGCAGACTTTGGTTCCCGTTCTAGCTGTGCCTTTAATTAGCTGTGTGATTTTAAGGAAGGTCCTCAAACTCTGTGAACCCCAGTTATTTCGTGTGTGGAGCGAGGTCAGACTGGGTAAAATAACAGGTTGTTGGGGAGGATCTTAGAGTGTGGGAGTTAGGGCTGGGGTGGATGGCGGTGCCTTGAGGAGGGCTCGGTAGCTCTCACTGTGGCCTCCAGGCTGGCAGCCTCTTGGTGGGAGGCTCACAGTCCAGGGCATGCCAGTCCCCACCCCCCACCCCCCCACCTCTGAGGGGTACGGAGCATTCCCATCTGTGACAGTGAGTGTCAGTGGAGTTGGGAGGGGCTGGGGACCCTCCCTCTCCCCACCCCGCCTGCGGTGTGGGAATTCTGCTGTGGGAATGTCCCTGTGGTTGAGAGTTACTGGTCTGAGCTTGAGAAGTAGTTTGCTGAGAGCAACCAGAGTTAATCAGTCTCGTGAGGATTGGTTCATACTAACCAGTATCATAAGCAGTGAATCTAAGTCGGGATTAATTTATTAATTGCTAGTGAACCATATACCAGAATCATCAGGTCATCGGTTTCCCATTAGAAGAGTCTGGTGAGTTCGAAATCAGAGCAAGTGGAGTTTGTAAAATGAGCTTTATTGTAAATATCACTGTGTGATGGTGTAATTAATTCACCTCTACTAAAGGGATGTACCTGCCCAGAGTGAGATACATGATATCTGGCCAGGACACTCCCTGCCTTGGATCATTCGTACTAGAGACTCAGGGTGAATCCTGTTCTTCAGTTCTACTTACCTTATTTCCACAGAGACCACTTCCCTTCTCTCAGTGTATTCTTTTATCATCCACTACAGTGTTATTGATTTGATTAAATTCACTTCCTTCATATCTATGCCGTTTTTCTGATAGTTCACCTTAGAATTGAATGTTTAAAAACCCTAGACTTTCAGATAATTTACACATGGCTGTTTTTGTCCTATACAGATTTTTGAACAGATTTATTGAAATGTAATTCATATTATTAATGCTCAGTTACAGTGTACAAATGATTTTTAAATCTTGTGTAAGTGGAACCATACAATATACAGTCTTTTGTGCCTGGCTTCTTTGGCTTAGCAAAGGGCTCACCCATGTTGTAGCATGTATCAGGAATTCATTCCTTTTTACTATTGAATACATTCTGTTTTGTGGACAGACCATGTTTCTCCATTCATCAGTTGATGGACATCTGGTATGTTTCCACATTACAAATTATGCTTCTCTGAGCATCTGTGTACAAGTTTTTGTGTGGAAGTGTTTTCATTTCTCTTGGGTGATCTACCCAAGTATAGGTATACCAAGATATACCTAATATGCCTTGGGTAACAGGAGTGGCTTTGCAGGTCATATGGTAACTCTGTGTTGAACATTTCAAGGGACCGCCAGACTGTTTTCCACAGTCACTGACCATTTTACACTCCCACCAGCAGTGTATAAGGCTTCCAGTTTCCCCACTTTCCTGCCAGTACTTATTATTGTCTGTCTTTGATTAGAGCCATTTTAGTGAGTCTGAGGTAGAGTCTCATTATAGTCTTGATTTGCGTTTCCCTACTGACGAGTGATGTTGAGCATTTTTAGTGGCCTCTGTATGTTCTCTTTGGAGAAATGTCCATCCAGATCCTTCGCCCGTTTTTAAACTGGGTTACTTTCTTTTTGGTTTTGAGTTGTAAGAGTTCTTTATATAGTGTAGATCCAAGTTCTTTATCAGAAATATTATTTGTAAACATTTTCTCCAATTCTGAGGGTTGTCTTTTTACTTTTTTGATGGTATCATCTTCAGCCCAAAAGTTTTATCTATTTTTTCTTTTGTCACTTGCACTTGGAGTGTCATCTAAGAAACCATTGCCTAAACGAGGTTACAAAGACTTGCTCCTGTGTTGTTTTCTAAGAGTTTTACACTTGCCATGATCTGTTTTGAGTTAATCTTTTTATATGGTATGAGGCAGGGTCCAAAATCACTCTTTTGCACGTGGATATCCAGTTGTCCCACCACTATTTATTCCCACTGAGTATATTTTCTTTTATTTTTACTACTGTCACTAGATACTCATATTTTCGGGCTATGTGACACCTTAGCTACCTCCAGAGTGTAAAGAGTTTCAGATTGTTTCAGGGATGCTGCTCAGACAGGAATGCACATTAGGTGGAGGATGTTTATGCCGTCTGGCAGTCAGTGGATCAGAGTGTAGCACAGTCCCTTCGGGCTGGGTCCCCATCTATGGATAGTACCCTTCGAAGGGAGGCAGCCATCAGTGCGTCAAATCGGTCCTTGAAGAAGTCTGATTCAGGGACTCCTGGCGGTCCGGGCGTTAGGACTCGGCTCTTCCACTGCAGGGGCCCGGGTTCCACCCCTGGTCAGGGAACTAGGATACCCAGAGCCGTTTGGTGTGGCCAAAAAAAAAGTCAAATTTTGGGCTTCCCTGGTGGCGCACTGGTTGGGAGTCTGCCTGCCGATGCGGGGGACGCAGGTTCGTGCCCCGGTCCAGGAGGATCCCACATGCCGCGGAGCGGCTGGACCTGTGAGCCATGGCCGCTGAGCCTGCGCGTCCGGGGCCTGTGCTCCGCAACAGGAAAAAAAAAAAAGTCCAATTTTAAACTTTTAGTTTCATCCTCCCATGATCTCTGTTTGTGTGCCAGGAAGGTTGATTATTTTTAGCCAAACTGATAGACCTCTGGCAACCATTGTGATCTTGGTGGTTGTACCTGCGGTTACGCAGTCCATTCCAAGAATGTCATAAAGTAACCAACCCATTATCTCTGGGAGTCCTTAGAAAATTGAGAATCAGTGGAGTCTCAAGCTATCATTAATTTGAGGCTTGCATGGGATTTATTATTTTATTGGATAGAGAGTCCTTTGATGGAACCCCCCCCCCCAAAGATAATCTCCTTTATTTCCTCATTTATTTTGGTATTACCATTCAATATTTTGCTTCAGGGAATGATAGTAGGACCTACCACCAGATTCTGGAGAAGATGGATTCTTTGAGTTATTGCTCAGTTTCCAGGGAGCTGGGAAATTTAAAGGTTTAGTTTATGTGATACTTAAAAGTCCTGAAGTCAACATTTTTCATTGTATTTAGGCATCAAACAGTCACCTTTGGCTCTTTTTCTGACTGCCCTGACCTTCCCCTTACAAAGGTAGGGAGTCCTTTGTTTACATAGCCTCATCTAAAGCACTCTTAGCTTTTCAGGGAGGGTAAAGCATAAATAAGTTGACACCATTACATTGAAACTCAACCACATCTCTCCTCCTCCGTCCCAGTTACGTGAGGCTGATTAGAATGCTAAGTGAGGTGGCAGCTTTGACCAAGATGGCAGTTGGCCCTTTTGTGGGGTTTTTTCTTATTTACAAACTTGGACAACAGGAGGGTGTGTTCAGTGCAGTAATATAGCAGCTGTGTCCCTGAGGTTCACAGTTTGAATCTAGAGTTGTTTTTTCTTAAGTTGTTGATCTGAATGGGTGTGACTAGCGTTGACTTGGATAGAGAAGGGCTTCACCAGACACCTTAATAGGATCACTGTGGCCACAGATCTAGTCTACCCTTTGCAGGTCTCAGAACCTGGTTTTGTCAGTGAGCCCAGATGTAACATCTAGCTCTTTGGTTCCCCTTTTCTAGACCACAGGCAGCATCGTCCTCTGGAACAGATGCACACCAGTCAAACTTACAACACTCAGTCATGAAGCCAGATGCCAGTTTACTCATTTACAGTGAGGACTCTGTACTCGTGCAGTGTGTATCCATTGCTACTGTTTATGATGCTCTGTTCTTGGGAAGAACAAGAAGTTAGACTGAAAGTGAGAAGGCTGATTGGTAAGCAAGGAGTCAGAGGAAAGAGAAGGAGATAGTCCTGAGGGCTCGCTCAACAAGACCATGAAGAAGCCTTGGATAGTTTCCTGTCCTCAGAGAGAGGGAGCTTTCCCAGTAGATAGGGTGCGCTTGTCTGCCAGAGTCGGTATCTCTCTTTCTCGGACACGATGGACATATTCTGTCAGATTCTTGCTCTTTGGCCGCTTTTTTCTAGACCACAAGCAGAATGCTCCTTTTCTGTACAACAGTTTTTTCTTTACATATCTTAATAAAGTGGATTCGCTGTAGCTCGTGTTCTTGTTTCATCAGTTGTTTCACAGTTATTTTATTTCACTTTTTTGGCCGTACCACGCGGCATACAGGATCTTAGTTTCTGGACCAGGGATCAAACCTGTGCCCCTGCAGTGGGAGAGCGGAGTGTTAACCACCGGACCGCCAGGGAAGTCCCAGTTGTTTCACAGTTATGAGACTATTTGAGACTAAATAGCTGTGGCCACATGGATAATATGCGACAGTTTCTCATGTCTTTATACTTCATGTTTACCATCTCTTTGAGGCAGTTAGTTTACTTCTTATCCATTATACAGACTTCTTAGTTGCTAGAAGAATCTTACCAGCAAGTTCCAGGGGGAGAACCTCGTTATAACCTCCTGTGTTTAGTGTTCCTGGGACATTAAGGTCCACCTGTGCGTATTAATTTATGGATCTCAAAATAACCTCAAAAACCCGAATTATTCTTTCCCAACTTGCTCTAAGCTCTCTTTTCATTCTTGACAGTATAGTCCCTTTGGCATATTATTTTAGCATCCCTAGTCTTTTTCCTTATGCACAGGGTTGGGTAAAAAAGAATAGGTGTATTTCTTCTGTCTTCTGAATTTAACTGCAAGCTTTCATCAGGCCAGTTTTGGAAAAAAATGGTTCCTTTCCTACTAATAGTCTCACCCCTTAGATTAACTCTTCTTCCTAGTGGCACTTTTTAAAAGCAGTATCAATGAAAAAAGTAAACAGTTGGCTTTTTGCCTGAGAAACAGTAAAGTAGGTTATATATCTTTGCTTTTAAATCATGGCTTAATTTTTTAGCTTGGGGCTTGACACTCTCCTGTTCAGAGACGTCCCAGATGCATAGTTAATTTCTATGTATTATAAGCTCTTATTTGCCAAGGCTTAAAAATAATATATATGCTGGTACCTTCCTTTTCATCTCATTGGATTTTTTTCTGATAGTCTCTCATGCTTTTTTCCTGACTTCCTGCTACCCTACTCTTCTTTCTTGCTTTTATCCATAGAGTTGATTGTTTTTAATTGGAATTTTCCAACTGCCATTTTTTTCCCATCTTATCCTTGGCGCTAATTTTTTGGATTATTAATTTTGTAAAAATGAGCAAGAAAGCAAAACTTACTGCTTTTTAGCTGATTAAAACATGAAAATAGGGCTTCCCTGGTGGCGCAGTGGTTGAGAGTCTGCCTGCCGATGCAGGGGACATGGGTTTGTGCCTCGGTCCAGGAAGATCCCACATGCCGCGGAGCGGCTAGGCCCGTGAGCCATGGCCGCTGAGCCTGCGCGTCTGGAGCCTGTGCTCCGCAACGGGAGAGGCCACAGCAGTGAGAGGCCCGCGTACCGCAAAAAAAACAAAAACAAAAACATGAAAATAGTTTGGGGTTTAGAGGATAATAAGTTTTTTTTAATTTTTAATTTTATATTGGAGTATAGTCAATTAATAATGTTGTGTTAGTTTAAGGTGTACAGCAAAATGATTAAGTTATACATATACACGTGTCTATTCTTTTTCAAATTCTTTTCCCATTTAGGTTATAACAGAATATTGAGCAGAGTTCCCTGTGCTATACAGTAGGTCCTTGTTGGTTATCTATTTTAAATATGAGTAGTGTGTATATGTCAATCCCAAACTCCCATTCTATCCTTCCCCCCAACCCCAGTCCTTCCCCTTTGGTAACCACAAGTTCATTCTCTGTGAGTCTATTTCTGTTTTGTAAATAAGTTCATTTGTATCATTGTTTTTTAGATTCCACATACAAGCTATATCATATGATGCTTGTCTTGCTCTGACTTCACTTAGTATGATAATCTCTAGGTCCATCCATGTTGCTGTAAATGGCATTATTTCATTCTTTTTTATGGCTGAGTAATATTCCACTGTATATATGTACCACATCTTCTTTACCCATTCATCTGTCGATGGACACTTAGGTTGCTTCCATGTCTTAGCTATTGTAAACAGCGCTGCAATGAACATTGAGGTGCATGTATTCTTTCGAGCCACGTTTTTCTCCAAATATATGCCCAGGAGTGGGATTGCAGGATCATATGGTAGTTCTATTTTTAATTTTTTAAGGAACCTCCATACTGTTCTCCATAGTGGCTGCACCAATTTACATTCCCATCAACGGTGCAGGAGGGTCCCCTTTTCTCCACACCCGGTGGATAACAAGTTTTTTTTGTTTTTGATAACAAGTTTTATCTTTTTCTTCCAGTTACAAAAGTAAGAAAATTTAGAAAACTAGGAAAAGGAAAAATGATCATCCATATTCTACCACCCAGAGAAATCACCATTCCTTCATCTTTTCTCCTATTCATATGTGTTCATATATTTTAAACTTGATTGTGCTTTGATCATAATATGCTAATTACTATATCTTTTGAATATACTTAGATCATGGTCTCAGCTTTGCTAGAAATACATTTGTATAATTTTAGATCTTTTATAGGTGTTTAGTAAATATTTATTAAATGAAGTGAATGAATCCTTACCTCTCTCTGTGTCTCAATTTTCCCATTCCTTAAGTGGGAAAATTTAATTTACAAGAGGTTTTGTAAGGATCCACGAAAGACTGCATGTGTTGAAGTAGCTAGATCTCACCATCACCCTCCTGGCTGTACCATCACAATTCTCCCCAGAGAGCGCTGCTGGAGAAGAAGCAGAGAAAGAAGCGCCTGGAGCCACTCATGGTGCAGCCGAACCCAGAAGCCCGGCCACGTCGGTCAAAGCCGAGGGGAAGCGAGGAGCGCGCTCCGCTGGTGGAGCCTCAGGCCCCGCGCAGCGGCGTCATCCTGCACGGTGTGTACTCAGGCAGCATCTCTGCCTGCTGCTGCGTGGTTTTCACAAACCTGGGGGAGGCAGGAGGACTCTCAGGTGGACCAAAGGGACAATATTAGCATCGTTACCAGGTACCTTCGTTTATCTTTATAATCCCATTCAGGGCCTTTGATTTGGAATAAAAGCAGTGGTCTGATCAGTGGAGGATACCTTAAAGTTCACAGCCGTCCTGGAACTGTTGTTTTAGATGCAAAATGAAAGTGTCCGGAACTGCCCACTTGAGGAGCTTCCAGGCTCGACTGTTGCCTCCTGGCAGAGTTAACCATGAAGCCAGGAGCAGGTAGAGAGCACGCATTCTTCCAGTAGCCGGACTCAGAGGGACATCTGAGTCAGCGACGGGGTAAAGGAGGAACCAGGTTAAACAACTCTAAAACTAGCCCCCTCGGCTCCTGGTTTGGACGAGATCTGGATGGACTTCGGAGGACCTACTTGGCTTTCAGTCTCGTTCTTAAGTTTCTAAAGCACAGCATCAGGTACATTTACTTTAGTGGCAGTCAGGCCGTGTTGATAAAATGACCACCAGATCGTAGAATGGATTCCGCTGCTAACAGATGTCCTCGTGGATGTTAAAGAAGGAGTGAAACGGTTTGGCGCTTCTTAGATCACATACACCAAAACCATCCGGCCAAATAGTGGACAACGCTTTCTTCTTTCTTCTTTCTGTTGGGCCCCTAGGCATTGATGGTCCCGCTGCCTTCCTGAAGCCAGATGCTCAGGACGTGGAGACCAGACCTCACGTCCTCTCAGTAGGATCTCCTGCCGCGGAGGAGGATGCTGAAGGAGGTGCTGATGGAGATGGCACCTGGGACCCTGCTTCCAAGCCAGATCTCCAGGAGATTCTCCAGAAACATGGTGAGCATTGCTGACAGTTTTCAGGCAGTGAGTTAGTTACATAAAATATAAAACAGGGAATTCTCTGGCGGTCCAGTGGTTAGGACTCTGCGCTTTCACTGCCAAGGGCCCAGGTTTGATCCCTGGTCGGGGAGCTAAGATCCCACAAGCTGCACGATGCAGCCAAAATACATATGTAAATGTGTGTGTGTGTGTGTGTGTGTGTGTGTGTGTGTGTGTGTGTGTGTGTGTGTGTGTGTGTGTGTGTGTGTGTGTAATGTCAGCAGCATTAGCTACTATTACGGCTATTTCCTTCCTTTTGACATTTTATTTTTGTCATCCCCACCCTGTTCCTTTGAGTTGCCCCTCAGCACCCTACCCTGCCTCTGTTTCACAGTTTATATTCCTCTAGTGATAAGGGAGAGATAAATAGCCAGCTTAGTGGAAACACAAATTGGATCAGAATATCCTTAAACTAATAATACTTTTTCCATGAGAGCCTGCTTTCTGCCAGTTGGAGTTATTCTCATAAATATTCCTGTACGTTTCAGAGGTCCTCTGTAGTCTTCTCCTTCCTAGAAAACTAATTTTATAGCGAGAAGGAATTAAGCATCCCCTTTTCAGATGAGAAGACTGACGGCCAGTAATGCCTGGGTGTTTGCTGGGAACCTGCTTTGTCATAGGCATTGCTGGGTACTGGGATATGTGAGTCAGGAGGTTCTACCACAGACTGGCAGGATAGATGCACATTCAAATGGATTCGTATATTCATTCATTTAGAAAACACGATTGAGGATACGCTATATATCAGGCCTTGTTCTAGGCACTTAGGATACAATTGTGAACGAGGTTCCTGCCCTCATGGAGCAATTGTTCTGATTGAGGCTTCATGGACCTAAATGGCCAAGGGAGTGTGGAGAGGGGCGCCCACCCAGAGTTGATCCAGAGGTGACTTCTAAGCCAGAGTGTGATGCGGGAAGACGAGCCGGCAGCTCGGAAGGGCTGGAGTGCGGAGCGCGAGGTCACAGGTGGGAAGGGGCCTGGAGAGACGTGGGCTGGAGGGGTGGGCGGGCTCCGATTACACTGGGTGTTACAGGCCGAGCTAGGGTGTGGACTTCCTGTGAAGAGTAACAGGAACCTATGTGGGATTTTAAGGTGGAATGATAGCAGATTTGGGCTGTAGGAAAATTAATCTGCACTATGAAGAATGAATTGGAGTGGGTAAGTCTGGAAGCAGGAAGGCTAATGAGATAGTTTGACTGATGGCCTGATCTCGAGCTGTATTTTGGTGTATAGAGTAGAAAGCAGGAGAAATACAACTCCACTGCGGGGCAGTGAGAGGGACAAGAACCACATGGAAGGAGGTGGCGACTAAGCTGAGGCGTGAGGGGTGCGTGTGCTCCTGTGCACAGCTGTCAGCCCAGGAGTGGCTGGAGACTGACACTGTGAATGTCTTTTGCTTGTCAGGCACTTGACATACCTTATCTCAGTATTTGTGACAGTACTGTGAGGGGTTACACGTGTCAGCCTCTCCTTTTCACATGTAAGAAAATTGGCTCTCAGAAAGGCTAAGTAATTCGTTCTAGATCACACCGCTAGTTGGTTAGGTGGCAAACTTGGGCAGAAGAAATGACGTTAGCAGAGGCATCAGGTGTATAGAGCATGATGTATCTGCGGAAACTGGGGCAGGGTGTGGCGTGCTTTAGAGCTCAGCTCTGGGGCCAGCCAGCGTGGTTTGGAGTCTCAGCTCTGCCACCTCTGGCTGGTAAAGGGGAAAGCAGCACAACTTTTCTCTGCCTCAGTTTCCCTGTCTGTAACATGAATGTGGCCGTGGTAATTCTGTTACTTTCCTATCGTTATTATAACAAGAGACAGTGAAAGATGTGGAGGAGCCAGAGCAAGGAGAACTCTCAGTTTAACCAAAAGCTAGATTACTTACCCCAGGTCATCGAGCTGAATAGCGGCAGACCTAGATTTTCTGAGTCTTAGTCTAGCTCTTGATCCCTTACTGTAAATACCAAGCTGTCCCTTGTACTCTGCCCTGTTAAATGACCGCTGTGTTCTTTCTCAGAATTGGCCTTTCAGGACCAGATGGGTTAATGCCTTTTTGAGTCTGAACAAGTTGCATCTGGACCATAGAAGCCATGAAGTGCTCTCTTGACTAAGACTTAAGAAGTGTCAGTTTGGAAGATAACGTTCCTCAAGTGGGGATCCAGTTTGCTTGTCTTACAAGTTTGGGAGAAATCCTTGATCTCCATCTTAAAACATGTATTCACATGAACTGAGTTCTTGGTACAAATATGGCATTTGAAAGCATAGTACTAACATTGTAAATCACCTATACTTCAATTTAAAAAAAAAAAGAAGAAAACGTAGGACTGAGTATCCATATGAGAGTGAGATCCCTAGAGTTTTATGCGTTTTGCTACCCGTCCCCAAAAGTTAACGTTTTAGGAAAGAAAAAAGAAAGAAAGAAATATCCTTCACAAACCAAAGAATTTTTAAAATAATAGCTTTATTGAGATATAATTCACACACCGTACAATTCACCCATGTAAAGTGAACAATTGATTGGTTCGTTAGTATATTCACAGAGGTCTGCAGCCATCAGCACAATCAATTTTAGAATGTTGTCTGACGCCAGAGAAACTTCATACCTGTTAGCAGTCACTTCCCATTTCCCTCCAACTCCCCATCCCTGGGCAGCCGCCAGTCTACTTTCTGTCTGCAGATTTGCCTATTCTGGTGTTTCGTATCAACAGAATCAGTCATACACTGTGTGGCCCTTTATGCCTGGCTTTCACTTAGCGTCATGTTTTCAGAGTTCATCCACGTTGTAGCCTGTGTCAGTGCTTCGTTCTTTTCTGTCGTTGGATCACAGTCCCTTGTATGGATAAGCCACGTTTTGTTCCTCCCTTTACCAGTTGATGGGCATTTGGGTTGTTCCCACTCTGGCTATTATGAATAATGCTGCTATAAATAGTTACGCATAAGTTTTTGTATGGACATATGTTTTCACTTGAGATTAATTTTTTAACTAGCCTTAGTCTTATCCTTGGGTGTCCTTGGGAAAAACTTGATACCATTTATTTTGTGAACTATGTAAAACAGACCATCATTGTCCCTCCTCTGAGGTGGATGAATGTGGGCAGCACTGCTTGTTGTTCAGTCTCCTTCATGTGTGACTTGGGGGCTCTTCCAGCTATTGTATGAGGGGTGGCTTTACCTTGTAGACCACAGAGAAAAGCGAGGTGGCCTCGCCCATAGCTCTGCCCCTTTCTCCTGGGCAGAAGTGCTTCTCCTGGAGCATCATCCTCGCACGTGTAAATCTGAGTGTCGTGCTTCTTTTATAACACACAGCACACTTTGTGTCCCATAAACAAGCAAGAGACAAAACAAAAAATACGACTTGCCAGTCCCTCCTCCTCAAACTCATATAAATGTGAGGATAAAATGAAAAAATAGTTTTTAATCAGATAGTTTGAAGTTTTCTTTAAAAGGTCCAAGGTGGTAGTACTTCAAACATTCCCAACTCAGGGGCTTCCCTGGTGGCGCAGTGGTTGAGAGTCCGCCTGCCGATGCAGGGGACACGGGTTCGTGCCCCGGTCCGGGAAGATCCCACGTGCCGCGGAGCAGCTGGGCCCGTGAGCCATGGCCGCTGAGCCTGCGCGTCCGGAGCCTGTGCTCCGCAACGGGAGAGGCCACAGCAGTGAGAGGCCCGCATACCGCAAAACAACAACAACAACAACAACATTCCCAACTCAAATTAGTTCACAAGACTAACCACGAAAAAGATGTAGGAAAACAAAGAAGTAACTGATAGAGACATGTATTGCGGGAAAATGTGTGTAGCGTTGACCATTTTAACCGTTTGTAAGTGCACAGCTCAGTGGCACTAGGCACATTCACGTTGTTGTGCAGCCATTACCACCGTCATCTCCAGAACCTTCTCATCTTCCCAGACTGAGACTCTGTCCCCATCAAACACCAACTCCCCGTCCCCCGCCCCACCCCCAGCTCCTGGCAACCTCTGTTATACTTTCTGTCTCCATGAATTTGACTATTCTAGGCCTCATAGAAGTAGAATCATAAGGTATTTGTCCTTTCTGTGTCTAGCTTACTTCACTTAGCATAATGTCTTTAAGATTCATTCATGTTGTAGCCTGTGTCAGAATTGCATTCCTTTTTAAGGCTGAATAACATTCTATTTATGTATATACAACAGTTTGTTTATTCATCAGTTGGTGGGTATTTGGGTTGTTTCCACCTTTTGAAAACTGTGAATAATGCTGCTGTGAACATTGGTTGTTCAAGTATCTGTCTGAGCCTCTGCTTTCAGTTCTTTTGGGTGTACACCCAGAAATGGAATTCCTGGATTATATGGTAATTCTGTATATATATATTTTAGGAACCACTATGTTGTTTTCTACAGTGGCTGCATAATTTTGCATTTGCCACCAGCAGTTTCTCCACATCCTCACCAACACTTACTTTCTGTTTTTTGGATTTTGTTTTTTATAATAATCATCCCAGTGATTGTCAGTTGGTTTCTCACTGTGATTTTGATTTGCATTTCCCTAATGACTAGTGATGTTGAGCATCTTTTCATGTGCTTATTGGCCATTTATGTATCGTCTTTGGAGAAATGTCTGTTCAAGTCCTTTACCCATTTTTTAAAAAAAATTATTTATTTTTGGCTGCGTTGGGTCTTTGTTGCTGTGCACAGGCTTTCTCTAGTTGTGGCGAGCGGGGCCCACTCTTCGCTGTGGTGTGCAGGCTTCTCAGTGTGGTGGCTTCTCTTGTTGCGGAGCGCGGGCTTCAGTAGTTATGGCACGCAGGCTCAGTAGTTGCGGTTTGCGGGCTCTAGAGCGCAGGCTCAGTAGTTGTGGCACTCAGGCTTAGTTGCTCCGCGGCATGTGGGATCTTCCCGGACTAGGGCTCGAACCCGTGTCCCCTGCAATGGCAGGCGGATTCTTAACCACTGTGCCACCAGGGAAGCCCTCTTCCCCCATTTTTGAATTGGGTTTGTTTTTGTTGCTGTTGAGTTATATATTCTGGATATTAATTGTTTATCAGATATATGATTTGCAAAAGAGGATAAATTAGGGAAGGAAACAGCAGGAAGGGAAAACAAGGGATGGATCTAGGTGAGAATATGAAGGAAGAATTGTCAAAATTTGGATTAAATAGCCATGTTTTAAGTCAGAACAGCTTGGAATTTTTAAGCAAGGAAGTTGAAATTATATTTGGTTCAAAGGTCTCTGGCCCTTTTTGACAGTTTCTCCCTTTCTGCCAGGGATCTCAGGGAGTTTGAACTTTGATGAGGAGGAGACTGATGGGGAGGAAGGAGAAGGGAAAAAACTAAGATCTCATTCATCCTCTTCAGAGGCAGAGAGACCCAGTTCTGCATCCAGCCAGAAGCCAGCCACAGTATGTAGCTCTGAAACTTCCTCCTCTGAGCTAATTTCACTGCTTCCTAAACATCTCCGGAATTTAAATGCCATTACTGGATGAAGGCTGCTTCAAAGAGTTAAGCTGGAAGTTACACTTAAAGTACACGACTCCCTAATTTCTTGTGTCTTGAACCAGCTTCTGTGAAGCCGTATCCCATTTTCATACTTTGCTGCTTCATTACTCCCAGTATTCGTATACCTATTTAACTTCTCAGAGTTCTTCCCTACCTTGTCAGAAGACTGAGACATATGGGTGAATCAGTAAGCTATTTTGTCCTTTAAGTGTTTCTCAAAGAGAATATGAGGTTTCCTGACCCAGCCGCCTACTGCTCACATGTGGCTGTTCTTTCAGGATACAGGAGCTTCCGGAACTGCAGCCCAGCACACTGATAATCAGCTGGGAGAAATAGAGAATTTAGAGGGCTTCGCATACAGTCCTGCCCCTCGAGGTGTCACAGTGAAGTGTCGGATAACTCGGGATAAAAAAGGAATGGATCGGGGGCTTTTCCCTACCTACTATATGCACTTGGAAAAGGATGAAAATCGGAAGGTATGAGAAGTGGGTCTTTTTTTTTTTTTTTTTTTTTTTTTTTTTGGGCTGTGTCAGGTCTTAGTTGTGGCACGTGGGCTCCAGGGTGTGTGGGCTCAGTAGTTGAGGCACTGGGCTTAGTTGCCCCGAGGCATGTGGGATCTTAGTTCCCCGACCAGGGATCGAACCTGCGTCCCCTGCATTGGAAGGTGGATTCGCAACCACTGGACCACCAGGGAAGTCCTGAGAAGTGGTTCTTAAGACAGATCTTGAGATGGAGGGAAGAGTTCTGTGGGCTGGGTCGTTGATGGTCTTACGATGGGGGGTGGGGATGGGGGAGCACCGGTATTCGACAGGAACTAGGTTGTACTTACTAGTTCCCAAGTGCTGTGTTCTCACTGTCTTCAAAGAGGTCATAGTCTAATAGTCAAAACCTACCCACCCCACAAAGAGAAAGTTTTATCCAGAAGGTAAGAAGATGGAAGAGACTATTTGAATGTAATTATTTTTACCTCCATCCCTTTTTTGGGGTGGGGGAGTTTCCCATGTGCTCTTTGATTTTGATTTTGATTATGACAGTGTGGAAGAAAGAAGGGTTTAGGGAATAGGAGGAATTGGAAAAACAGAAAACATGCAAGTGGAATGTCTTGTTTTTCATCCTAGAAATTCTAATTTACTTTATACATAAATTTGAGGCAGTTAATACTTGCTAATGAACAATGTATTTTATAATACCAGGTCTAAGTGGATGATTTTAAGAGCCTAGAAATGTGGGCTTCCCTGGTGGCGCAGTGGTTGAGAGTCCGCCTGCCGATGGAGGGGACACGGGTTCGTGCCCCGGTCTGGGAAGATCCCACATGCCGCGGAGCGGCTAGGCCCGTGAGCCATGGCCGCTGAGCCTGCGTGTCCGGAGCCTGTGCTCCGCAACGGGAGAGGCCACAGCAGTGAGAGGCCCGCGTACCGCAAAAAAAAAAAAAAAAAAAGAGCCTAGAAATGAGATGATGATAGTAGATATTAATGTTGCTATAACCACTATCTACTGAGTGTTTACGGTTACCAGGTGTGTGCTAAATGCTTTCTGTATACTATTACCGACAACCCTGTGACAACGCTGTAGGGTAGGATTTCTCATCCCAGCTTAGGGAATGCCCCAGAACACACTAAGAAATGGCAGAGCCAGATTGAAACCTGTATCTGTTGGATTCCAAAGTGCCCCCTCCCCTTAGTTACCGCCCTCTCCTGCTTCCTTATTATCGTCCAAGTCTAGGAGTGTCTGGGAAGGATGCATAAATACGACAGTACTCATATCACGGAAGTCACAGGAGTTTAGAACAACAACATACAAAATGCAGCAAGAAGCATCAGGAAAGCCGTTGAAGGGAGGATGGGAAGCACAGGGTCCAGGGTCCTGCCTCTTCCAAAGGTGGAAAGACTCTTACTCATGAAATTGGATGAAGCTTTTTAAAAAAGTCACTGGAGGCTTTAGGGATAAAGTTGTAAATAATGATATGGAGAATCAAGCTAGTGAATTTAGAAAAATTGTGCAGGAGGGAAACCTTGTTAGTGAATTCTGAGAAGCATTATGAGGATTAGAAAAAGTGATGAGGACCCAGAGATTGGTCTTCTCCCAGAGAACCCCAAATGGCAGGTACACTGGTGCTACGATAGGGCATGGAGGCCCCTCAGGGGCCCGAGGCCACAGAGCTCGCGGGGTCAGGGCCGGGGGCAAGGATTGGCTACCCCTCACCCATCTGGGCCGCCTGGTCAGGGCTCTGGAGGAGACCCTTCTCTTCTGCTCATCCATCCGGGAATCCGAGACGACTGACTCTTCCCTGGAAGCATCCCTCCTTCAAGGATGAGGTTTTGACAATGATGCGAGCATAACCCCTTCTGCCCTGCAGCCCAGGGTCAAGGCATTTGTTGCTATTGGGGATTGCAGTGGACAGATGCTGGTCTGGGTGTTCAGTGCTTCAAGGAGATCACCACTGCCATCGTGAGGCCATCGTTCTGGCCAAGTTCTCCGTAGTCCTCATGTGGTGAGGCTACTGGGGGAACAGGATCGGCCAGCCCCAGACCATCCCTGCAGGCTGACCGGCCACTGTGGCTCTGGGCCGGTGCCTCTCATCCTGCCCTTGGACACCGGCGTCATCCCAGCCGCTGTGCCCGAGAAGCTGGTGCTGGCCGGCGTGGACGATGCTGCACCTTGGCCGGGGTTGCACCGCTGCCCTGGGCAGCTTTGCCAAGGCCACCTCTGTGCTGTCTCCAAGACCTAGGCTGCCTCACCCCCGAGCTCTGGAGGGAGACCATGTTCACTGACTGTCCCTGTCACGGGTTCACTGAGCATCCTGTAATGACCCACACCAAGTCTGCGTGCGGGAGACCCAGGCTCCAGCTGTGGCCACCCCATCGTTTTTCTGCAAGAAAAGTCAAAGTGAATTAAACCTGTTTTTTTAAAAAACAAGACCCAGAGATGGACTGCTTGGTACATGATAGGCAGTTGCTAAATATTTGCTAACTAAATAGGACAAACATGGCAGTTCTCTTGAGTGCATTTTTTACTGAAAATTTTTTTCCTTTTCTAGATATTTCTTCTTGCAGGTAGAAAGCGGAAAAAGAGCAAAACATCCAACTACCTCATCTCCACTGACCCAACAGATCTGTCTCGTGAGGGGGAAAGTTATGTTGGCAAACTCAGGTGAGAGCAGCCTTGCATCCTGTCCTGCTCCTCTGATGGTTTGACTCCTGTAGTTTCAGAACAGTCCATATCGGTTTTACAATGAGCCGGTCGATGTCATCTAAAAAAATAAAGTTAATAGAAAGTCTAAGGCCCTTCCTTGTTTTAAGGCTAGATCTTTGAGAAAGCGATGATGACCCCTTGACCTTTGGAGAGTGGGCCGAGAGGCTGTCCCATACCTCTCCTAGCTTGTGTTTGTAAGGGAGAAAAATACAGATCATTGTGGTGGCTTTTTCTCTTGATTCTAGGTCCAACCTCATGGGGACCAAGTTTACAGTTTATGACCATGGTGTCAGCCCGGCCAAGGCCCAGGGTCTGGTAGAAAAGGCCTGTGTGCGGCAGGAGCTGGCCGCCGTCTGCTACGTGAGTGCCGCCTCCCGTTTCCTCAGCCTCCTGGCGTCCCAGCCCTGGGCTTGCAGTCCCCCTCCCAAGCTTGTTTCTGTATACTCGAGTTATTTACGAATTGCCAGGTTTAGCTGTATTTACTGTTTCAGCCGGCCCTCACTCATCTCCTCTTCTCTTTTCCCAATGCCGCCATGTTAACGCAGGCCTTTGTTACCCCTCACCCGTTGGCTCGCGGTTACCGTAAATTGGAAGCCGGTCTCTGCTTTCTGCCCTCTCGACCTGGTTCATCCTGTACAGCCGCTGCTGAGCGGTCCAGCTCCAGCTCGTGCTGCTCTTGTCCTGCTCCAAATCCTCTCAGGCTGCCCCTTGAGTCCAGAATCAAGCCTGGACACTGCACCTTTCCCTTCCGGCTCCCTGGGGGCACGCTTCCTGTGCGTTCCCGTCATTCTAGCGGCTCCTCTCGTCCCTGCGCCCCACCTGAGAGCCTGCCCTGCCCCTCCTTGCCTCTGCCTGTCCACCAGCGTCAGCAGAGGGGTCTCTCCCGACACTAGATGTGCTTGATGCTCCCCTCGGTTCCCCGCGCTTTCTCTAGTGCCCCAGACTGCTTCTTCAGCACCATCCTTCTCTACCAGTTCGTAAAGTCCCATTCACTGCTGTCCACGTGAACACGGACCTGGCGCGTAGTGGGCATGTGAAGTTGTGGAGTCAAAGAAGCAAGAAGGAATTAACCCGACTCAGTTGTTCCTTTGATCCCAAAGTCTCAGCTTTCCATTGGTTGGAATTAATCTCATCACTTGATTCCCATGAGATTTTATCTAAGTGACTGAGAATCATTTGACTTAACACTTTATAATGTATAGATGTTTTCTCTTAGCTTCAGAATCAATTAAATATTTTACCTATGCATGACTTTGTGTGTATGTATATGAATACACATATATGCATGTATTTAATGTAGTTATTTTATTCATATATAATCTGCCTGGTTTGACGGGCATTTGATTTTTTTTATCTCCAGATACAGGTCCTATTTAATTTAAACTGTAATTCTCACTCTATATCATATAGTGCCGTGTCCTCACTGGGAAATATATATTTATTGAAGATGACAAAATTGGACAGTTTGCTTATAATTTTCTGAAATTTCACTTAAAGCTAAAGAGTAAGAATAGGGTTTCAAGCCTAGAGAGTGTTTTAAATTCAAATGTTCAAATTAGGTTTAAAAAGAGGAAACAGTCTTATTTTCCTGGGCTTGATTCTCCGTCTCTCTTTGTTTAACTACAGTGAAGTAATAGAATAGTGTTGAGCGCTCTCCATATTGTCCCCGTTTTACGTGCCCAGGAGGGCCTTGCGTTAAGAATGAGGTCTTGTGTGCTTCCCTGATGGCGTAGTGGTTAAGAATCCGCCTGCCAATGCAGGGGACACAGGTTCGATCCCTGGTCCGCGAAGATCCCACATGCCACAGAGCAACTAAACCCATGTGCCACAACTACTGAGCCTGTGCTGTAGAGCCTGCAAGCCACAACTACTGAGCCCATGCGCTGCAACTACTGAGCCTGCACTGTAGAGCCTGCGAGCCACAACTGCTGAGCCCTTGTGCCACAACTACTGAAGCCCGTGTGCCTACAGCCTGTGCTCCACGACAAGAGAAGCCACCGCCATGAGAAGCCCACACACCACGACAAAGAGTAGCCGCCACTAGCCCCCACTAGCCACGCACAGCAACGAAGACCCAGTGCAGCCATAAATAAATAGATAGATAGATAGACAGATAGATAGACGCAGCCATAAATAGATAGATAGGTAGATCGATAGAAAGGCAATGCATGGTATTAAGAAAAAAAGAATGAGGCCTCATCTTCATTTCTGTTTCAAGTTCCTGTTTATTTCCCTCTCTTCCAGGAAACAAATGTACTCGGATTTAAAGGCCCGAGGAAAATGTCTGTGATCATCCCAGGGATGAATATGAATCATGAACGAATCCCATTTCAGCCACGAAATGTAAGTAAGAGCATATTTCATCAACAGAGGACTCTAACAACAAGACTGCGACACAGGCAAGATGAATAGAAAACAGTGTTGATTCCTCCCGAGCCCAGCCTGGAGTGGCCACTCTTCCTCAGGAGAGCCAGCCCTCCAGACCTCGGGGTAGGTGCTGTTGCTGACGTGGTTGATTTGCAACCACTGGGTCTGCAAAGAGAAATGCTAGTTATTCTATAAGAATCCAACAAAGCTGGCTTAGTTTGGGCTCTGTTTCTGTTTTACTTGCTGAAACGGAGGAAATAGGCCCCTGCTCTGCTTCCCGCCTCAGCAGCCTTGAGGGTGAGCGCTTTGTGATGGTCCTCAGCACACACCCCTCTCCTACAGGACCGCGAGAGCCTGCTTTCAAAGTGGCAGGACAAAGCCATGGAGAACTTGATCGAGCTGCACAACAAGTCCCCCGTCTGGAACGATGACACCCAGTCCTACGTCCTGAACTTCCACGGCCGGGTCACTCAGGCCTCTGTGAAGAACTTCCAGATAGTCCACGAAAATGACCGTAAGCCCCAGGAAGAGAGGTGTTCTGACAGGATTCGGAAATGAGCATTGCCCTTCATTGGTAGGAAGTTATACTCAGGAGAGCATGATTTAAGGAAGAAATGACCTCCTCGGAAAGACAGAGCTGCAGTCTTGCAGTCAGCCGTCTGAGCCGCTGAGTTGAGGGCAGGAGCGTGTGAGGTCTCTTGTGGCAACCGGAGGAGTCCTGGGGGTGCTGCTCGGGGGGGCAGAGGCAGAGGCCCTTCCTCAGGAAAGGTTCATGCCCTTCCGGCCCCCCACCTGAGTTTGCGCTGCCCCCCCTTGCCCTTCCGGCTCCCCCGAGCTTGTGCTGCCCCTCCTTGCCCTTCCGGCCCCCCCCCGGAGGTTGCGCTGCCCCCCAACTTGCCCTTTCCTGCTGGTCCGTGCAGGGAGCCGAGTGGAGTCGCAGTAGAGCCTTGGTCGTGCTCGGTAGGCACTCTCGGTCAGGCCTTTTTCCATCTTTCTAAGGGTTTCCCATTTTAAAGAGACCTATTTGGAGGATGTCTTCCTTACCTCCTGACGTCCCGATCTCTCTCTGCCTCTAGCTGACTACATAGTCATGCAGTTCGGACGTGTGGCCGACGACGTGTTCACCCTGGACTACAGCTACCCGCTGTGCGCGCTCCAGGCCTTTGCCATCGGGCTCTCCAGCTTCGACAGCAAGCTGGCCTGTGAATGACGGCCGAGCAGGCGCTGGGCCTCCTCTCTGCAGAGCTTCTGGAGCACGCAGCCGCCGCTCTTGCGCTTGCCCAGGACACGGAGAGTGACAGGCCCCCCTTTTGGAATGGTCCCTGAGAGTATGTATGTACACGTGCACGGATGCACATACATGTGTGTACACGTATCTGTACACACACACCCTTCTCGGGGTCTCACGGCCCTGGTCGGGGTCACAGCTTGACTCGGGTGAGAGCCTGTCCAGAGCTCACGGTGACTGTGAAGGCGCCGCCCAGCGGTCAGAATCCTGTGCTTGGAGACTTGCAGCCAGAGGCAGCTTCTCACACTTCAGTACTTGGGTCGCTTTTTTTCAGAACTTTTCAGAGAGGGACGTTCCCTGAATTACCTTTAGTCTCCAGGTGTGCAGAGTTTTTCTGTAAGTGGGCGGCAGGCCGGTCCCGGCTGTAGGGTATCTCTGCCCCCTGTGGGCTTGGCCATCTTCCAGAACGGCCGTGTCGTGAGAGCACCTGAGTGGGGACGGTGCCTCCAGGAAGTGCAGGCCTGTAGGTCGGATCTGAAGCGGCACCCGGCCTCATGCGCTGTGACGTAGCCTTGTCTTTGCTTTGGCCACGGTGGTTTCCAGAGTGTCATTTACCGTTGGTGATCATTCCTCACCCATGGTGGGGGGGGCCCTGGGAGAAGCGCTCCTCTCTGCCGTCTCTGTGGGGGAGTGTGGTGCCCGTTCCCCAGAGCCAGCCACCGTCCCTCAGCTCGGGAGGCACCGTGTCACGGTCCCCCTTCCCTGAGGGCCGGCTGGCTGGCTGCAGGCTCAGAGTGGCTCTGGCCCCGTTTGTGATCAGTGATGCGAGCAGTTTACGTGCTTGTCTTAGTCGCAGGGTGGCCTGCAAGCACAACCTCTAGAGGTGGCCTAGTCTGCTTACGACTGCGGGACTTGACAGAGGCCTCACCACCTCCAGCCCAGGAGTGCGTCCCCGCTGGGTTACTGTGGAGCCGTTAGTGCAGACTCACCTGCAGCCCGCGTGGGAGGGGAGAGAACTTGCCATTGTCACTGCCCGGAGCGGTGAGGACCGGGCCTGGCTGGCAGAGCTCGGGCCTCTCTTCTTGGCCTAAGTGTCATCAGCCCCTGAGGCCTGGTTCATCCTTGGCGGATCACGTCCTGTCACTTTTCCTCACAGACTGTAAGAGTTTTGCTAAGTCGTTCCGATTGTTAGCCTCTCCCCACAAATCACACGGCTCTGCTGCTAGCTCCCGGCCTCCGCGTGCATCCGAGTCCTGAGGATCCAGGAACACCGCGAGCTCTGCATTGGCGTCGGTCACCTCCCAGGCCTTGTGGCCAGCCAAGCTGTCTGCCAGCCTGGGGCCAGGCATCGGCGCCTTGCGCTTCGTCCCGTCCCTTCTGTGGACTTCCTTTCTGTCCCTGCTTCCTATCCCTGCTCCACATCAAATAGCAGCGGGAAGGAGAGAGACCCGGGGGATGAGCAGACCCGCGGCTCACCCCACGGGTAAGTCCCACCCGCTCTGCCCTGACACGGCTGCTTCCCCTCAAGTGCCTCACTCATCAGGTGCCCGCCAGGCGCGCGGGACCACCGGCCTGACACTGAAAATGGAAGGCTGTTCACTCGTCTCCTGTTGGAGAATATGCAGTGTCTGGGGAAGGGGGGCCGGGGGGGACTGGATCTGGCCCTGCTTCCTCCTGCCCGCTCTGGTGCAGACACACACCCCGGCTTCACATCCTTCTTGCTTGATCGTGCAGGTGACCGGTTTCACATGAATCATATTTATACCTTTTGTACGCTACAGAAATAAAAGGGATTTATATAAAAACATGAGTGTTGCCATTCTTCTTTCAGACTCCTGTCCCTCGCATGCCTCCTACCGTCCTGTTCTGTCACAATAATTCCATCGCTTGGCAGCAGCGAACCAGTCAGTTCTTTGAAGCCAAGTGGGTGTCACCGAAGTTTTCATCCAGGTAAGCAGGGTCTGCAGACTCAGGGATCTGCGTCCTGGAGACTGTAGACTCACGTGTGTGCGACGCTGAGAGTGTCCTGGGCAGGTGCCGGAGCTGAGGCTGAGCAGGGGTGCCAGAGGGCAGCCTCCTGCACCGGGCAGCCTCCTGGGGCAGCTGCATTGGTGTTGCTTCCTGATTCAGCCGCAGAGCAAATTAAATACCTGATAGTGACAGAGACCCCACGTCTTACCTCTAAGTGTTCACATTTAAAGCTTCCCTATACGGACAAGTCGAGAAAAGTGTGTTCACAAGTCTTGCTGAGGCCTTCCTGCTCTCGGTGTCACGGGGATGGACGAGTGGCGTGGAAGGAAGCGGGAAGAGCCCAAAGGGCAGGACGAGAGCCGGAGTCGGTCTCATTTCTGTGGCTTGGCTTCTCTTCCACGTGATTCTTTATGGCCAGACAGGTTATTTGCAACACAGTTTTATACACTTTTCAGTGGCCAGGAATATCAATGGTCGTTGATACGAAAGACACCAGCAAGTGGTGTTTCAACGTCTAAGCAACAGGACTGCAAAAAGCTCTTTTTGATTAGAAGGTTAGTAGGTGAGGAAAAGGAATGAATGAGAATCAGTTCCCTTGCTTTCTGTTTCTTTCTCTTTTTTGGCTTGTGGGATGTTAGTTCCCCAGTCAGGGATCGAACCCATGCCCCCTGCATTGGGAGTGCGGGGCCCTAATCACTGGACCGCCAGGGAATTCCCAATATCCCTTCCTTTAGACAGCAGCACGGGTGCAGAAATAAAGTGACGGTTCAACTCAGAGTCCCTGGGTTCTGGCCCTTTTCCTGCCAGTGATTTGCCAACGTGCGCCCTCTGTAGATGGAGAGGTTTTGAGTTACCTGATCTCCTGTTCCTGAGTGATAAGAGTGCTGGCAGCCACCCGGAATTCCCGAGTGTGTTGGTTTTTTTTGTTTGTTTGTTTTTTTGCGGTACGCTGGCCTCTCACTGTTGTGGCCTCTCCCGTTGCGGAGCACAGGCTCTGGAAGCGCAGGCTCAGCGGCCATGGCTCACGGGCCCAGCTGCTCCGCGGCACGTGGGATCTTCCCGAACCGGGGCAGGAACCCGTGTCCCCTTCATCGGCAGGCGGACTCCCAACCACTGCACCACCAGAGAAGCCCCCCGAGTGTGTTTTGAATCGAGGTCTCTGCTTCTCTCCTGGACAGCTACGTGCTGTTCGTAGCTGGAGAGGCCTGGGGAGGAGCCCCTGGAGGCTGGAGCCAAGGGCCTAGAGAGGGGAGACTGGAATGGCGGGAGCGCGCCCCGGGGGAGGGCGTGGCCGCGCTGAGGAAGCCGCCCCTCCCGACCGCAGGCTGCATCTTGCTCCACAGAGAAAACTTGGGGGCGTTGCGAGCTGCCCCCTCCGCAGAGTGGCTCCTGCCTGTGTGCTCGCGCCACGTGTGCCACGCCTCCAGCGTGGTCCTCCTAAACTTCCCCACGTAGATCCCCGCCGGGGGCTCGCCCAGGACTGGTTAGATTCTGCCCCGCCCCTCACACATTTCTTGGCCAGGTGCATGTGGGCTAGTTTTGCCCCTCTCGCCGCTTCGGTCTCCTAGCTATTGTAGTCAGTGTGTACCCTTCACAGGTCCTACAACTCTTCCCTCTCCAAAAACCGGGGTGCGGGCATGGGGATGCCGCGGTCAGTGCGGTTTTCAGGCAAGCTCTCCCAAAACCGCGGGCAGCTCCCTGGCACCACCTACTGACCCAGGGGGCACATTACAAGTGCATTAACACGATGAGCGCAGGTTCTGCAACCCAGATGAGGCGACTTCACAGTGGCCCCTGTTGTCATGACTCTCTTGAAGGTCTGGGAACAGTAGTATTTGTGGAGTGCAGAAAGTGGAGGAATTCCAGGCAGAACGCGTGGGCTCTGGCCCCAAATGCCTAGGCATTTGGTGTAGGAGAGGGGCAAATATCAATATTATTTTTATTAATGTTTTAAGATGGGATAATGCATTTTGGTTGACTTTTTTAGCCACGCAGTTATGCAAAATGGTTTATAAATGCTCATAAAGCAGTTTAAGGTGGTTTTGCAGGGACTCTGGTGAGAGGAAAGAAGAACAGCATGGCTTTACTGGGTAACTAAACATACCCTGCGTTCTGGTCTCAGGCCTGAGCCTACCTCACCTTCCTTACTTTGTACCCATCTCTCCTTTCCTACTTGAAGGGACAGCCTAGGCAAAACAAACAAACAAAGCAAAACAACAAGAAAAGTAGCCCTGATGTTAATGGAAGTTTCTGAAATATTCCAAATATGAAAGGGGCCTCCATGGTTTTCTCTGGCTCTGCCAGGTCCTTTGGTCCATCAGGCCCAAGCTCCTCTGCACAGGGCAAGGCTGAGGCCCGGGAGGCCAGGTGCAATAAGAGTGTGCCACGTAGACGGTAGAGCGGGTGGGCCAGGGTGGCAGTGGGACTTTTCCTGGTCTGTTCCAACCTTTTATTACACATTTTGGTATAATATAGTGCTTCTCAAGCCTCAGGGTTTTAACATCTGGTTAAGCACTATCTACCCAGATTCCGTCCCTTGTGATTCTCAAGGCCTCCAAGAATAATCAGTAGTTCTCTCTCTGCCATAGTCTGGGGGCAGGAAGGTCAGGAAGGAAGGACGGTCTGAGACGAAAGGAGGGTGACAGGCAGAGGGAGGCTGGCAGTTAGATCAAGATTTTAAGAGTGGGTTTAAATGCAATTTTTAGGGTACTGATGCATGCTCAGGACAGACTCCATCAGGGTAAGATAGAAGGATGTCCCTAAAAATACGTCCTGATTTTGCCTTTGGTCAGTCTCCTGTGATTCTGTATCAGAGAGAAAGAGAGATACAGATTTTAAATAGTAATAATTTCATATTATTTAAAACACTTTTTAAGATTATACAATTAAAGCCTCCTCCCGTATCTGTCCCCTTCTTGTTTCCCTTGCCCTGTACTCTTAGAGTTGACCACTTTTCGTTTCCAATGTATCTTTCCAGTATTTCTCTATGCAAAAATGTATTTCTAATTTCCCACTCTTTGTGCACAAAAGGTAGCATACTATATACTTGGTTCAGTAGCTTGCTTTTTTTTTTGTTCCTTTGGCTGTGCCATGTGGCACGTGGGATCTTGGTTTCCCGACCAGGGGTGAAGCCCCCACCCCTGCAGTGGAAGCACGAGTCTTAACCACTGGGCCGCCAGGGAATGCCCACACCTTTATGATTGGTGTCTCCACAGTCCTCAGTTTGCCCCTTCGCAGGTGTTATCTGCCTGCCTGCCAAGCATCTCCTTTTGGATGGTCGACAGCTGTGCTCTCCAACACCATCGCCGCTAGTCACATGGAACTATTAATTAAAATTCAGTCAACTAGCTGCATTTCAAGGTCTCAGAAGCCATATGTGGCTCATGCCTACCATACTGGACAGCACGGATAAAGAACACTTCATCATTCCAGAATGTTCTGTCGGAGAATGTGGGTCCACAGAAATCTCAACTTTGGGTTCCAAAAATGTAACCCTCTTCTCACCAGGTGTCATTCCCTGGGGAAGTTGTGCTCGTCCCACTTCCCCATCAGAATGTCAGTAGCTTGGGGGCAGGGCTGTGACGTTTCTGTTCATCCCTAGTGCCTACCTACCTGGCGCAGTGCCAAGGACATCACACATGTTCAGTCAACGTGAGATGGAAACATGAGTGATAGGAGACTGAGGCCCAGACTCTAAGGGTCCCCAAGGTCGTAATTAGTATCGGCCGAGCTGTTGTTTGAACCTGGGTTAGTTTAATTCCCCAGTAAGGACATAATATGTGACTTTTGTTAACTTCCATTTTCAAAATTTTGTGTCAGAGTCACTGAAAATGAAACTTTTAACGATTAGACTGGAGGAAGCCTTTCCCCCCTTTTGATTTTTTCCAGGAAGCTCCTGGATATCCAGACCCTAAAGACCCCCTGGGACGCTCAGAGAAATTCTGAGAACTGTACGGAGAAGCCTTCACCCTCTGGGCTCCAGAAACCAAGAGTTTTGTGTCAGTCTGGAAATACACTGAATTAGTTTGCTCAGGCTGCCATAACAAAGTACCACAGACTGGGTGGCTTGAACAGAAATTTATTTCTCACAGTTCTGGAGGCTAGAAGTCCAAGATCAAGGTGTAGGCAGGTTTGGTTTCTCCTGAGGCCTCTCTCCGTGGCCTACAGATGGCCATCCTCTCCCTGTGTCCTCTGTGAGAAGTCTGTGTCCTAATCTCTCTTATAAGGAGGATTAGGGTGGACCCTAATCTAGGCAGATTGGATTAGGGCCCATCCTAAAGACCTCAATTTAACTTAATCACCTCTTTAATACATCTGCAGATCCTGTCACATTCTGAGGTACTGGGGATTAGGGCTTCACCATAAGGCATTGGGGGGTGGGGTGAGGAGGACAGGTCAGCCCCAGCACACACTGCCCCCTAGAGGGTAGGCCTGGAGTCTATTCTTGTCCACATTTCTCCTGGATGAAGAGACAACAATTAATACGGTGCTTTTCAAGTCACAGACTGCTTTTATTCTATAGATGAAATGAAAGACTCCAGCTTTGATAAAGGTTGGTCTGTGTTGTCGTTCAAAACACAAGATGCAGTTCAGATGGTATGGAGTGAAGAGTCTTCTTAAGGAAAAAAAAGCAAATAGAGGGAATTCCATGGCGGTCCAGTTCTTAGGACTGCACTTTCACTGCCCAGGACGTGGGTTCCATCCCTGGTCAGCAAGCCGTGTGGCACAGCCAGAAAAAGAAAGAAAGAAGGAAAGAAGTACAGCGTGCGTGGGTTGAAAAGAACAGGACCTGGAGTTACAGTGACCATACCCCAGCACCGAGTCAGCTGCATCCTATTTCTGAAGCCCAGGAAGAGGGGGCATGCTTTGGGGATATTTCAAGAGCAATATATTTCCTTTTACCTAAAGCCTAGGAAATAACCCTTCCTGGATTCTGCCCTTGTTAACTTCTTATTAGGCTATCAAATCCAGTTGTGGGTGTTGGTTTTTTTTTTAAGATGTGGAAAAAGTAGGGCAGGGTTAGATATATAGTTCCAGTCACATCCCACCCCTTACCCCCCCACCCAATTATAAAAGAAGTACAAGTTTGTTATAGAAAATAGAGAACAAAAAAATGAGCAAGAGGAGCTTCCCTGGTGGCGCAGTGGTTAAGAATCCGCCTGCCAACACAGGGGACGCGGTTTCGAGCCCTGGTCCGGGAAGATCCCACATGCCGCGGAGCAACTGAGCCCGTGCGCCACAGCTACTGAGCCTGCGCTCTAGAGCCCGTGAGCCACAACTACTGAGCCCGCGTGCCACAACTACTGAAGCCCGGACGCCTAGAGCCCGTGCTCCGCAACAAGAGAAGCCACCGCAATGAGAAGCCCGCGCACCGCAACGAATAGTAGCCCCCTCTCGCAGCAACTAGAGAAAGCCTGTGCGCAGCAACGAAGACCCAACGCAGCCAAAAATAAATAAATTTAATTAATTTTTTAAAATTAATTTTTAAAAAATGAGAAAGAAGGCCCCTTAATCTTCAACCTGTCAGAGATACTCACTGTAAGATTCTTTTCCATTTAATTTTCAAAAGCAGGACACAGCATTGTAAATCAGCTATACTCTAATATAAAATAAAAATTAAAAAAAAAAAAACAGGATTGGGACTTCTCTAGCCGTTCCGTGGTTAGAACTCCGTGCTTCCACTGCAGGGGGCATGGGTTCGGTCCCCGGTGGGGGAACTAAGATCCCACATGCCACACGGTGTGGCCTAAATAAATAAATAAAACAGGATCATCCTGTATACATTTTTTATTTTTATTTATTTATATTTATTTATTTATTTTTGCGGTATGGGGCCTCTCACTGCTGTGGCCTCTCCCGTTGCGGAGCACAGGCTCCGGACGCGCAGGCTCAGCGGCCATGGCTCACGGGCCCAGCCGCTCCGCGGCATGTGGGATCTTCCCGGACCGGGGCACGAACCCGTGTCCCCTGCATTGGCAGGCGGACTCTCAACCACTGCGCCACCAGGGAAGCCCTACACTGTTTTTAAAATCTGCTTTTCCACCTATTATGTCATGCACACTTGTCTGGTTTATTTTTTAAAATCTTATTAATCACTCTAAAGAATTCTATCACGTGGATGTGGCTGAATTTGTTTAATAGGGTATCATATGGATAATTTAACTATGATGATGTGGGTTGAAAAAAATTTATTAAAGGAATGGAAATAATACCAAACGACACATGATAAAAGTAATTAATATGATTTTTGACTTTGATTTTGGAGAATAAACAACACAAATAGCTTCCACACATCAAACCCAGCTCTGACCACACCGTGCCGTCTTCTTTCTGCACAACTTTCGTGAAGCTCGACCAGGATCCATTTGTGGGTCTGGGTAAAGTGGCTGGGATCACGAGGAAGTGAGATGAGGTGAGGTGTGGATTTTATGGTGTAATTTGAGGGGAGCCATGTGCATCTCTCTAGCTCTATCCAGACATGAAATATTTCCACCAAGAGATTCATTCCTGAAGGTCAACAAATGAGTCCTGTCTCTTGAGAAATGTAAATATCCCTGAAAGGGCAGGCACGTGTGTAAGATCACTGTCTGTCTTTCACCTTCGGGACTTCTGAGAAGTTTCCTTTATCCAGAGTGACCTCCACAGCTTGGGAACGGGAGATACCTAAAGGCACAGAGCTCTCTAGAAGCCTGTGGGAGGCTGAGGTTCTGACCCTTTATGGTCTTGGATAGTTAGGGTCTGGGGGAATAAGCCGGTCTGATCTCCAGATACCCTCTCAGCAGTGTGTGCTGCTTTCCTGTCTCCAAGGGACTCCGTCCTACCTTCCTCCCACCCCTCTGAGCCCAGCTGGACTGACCCTCCAATCCAACATAGTCCTGTCTTTCTTTGAGTTCTTATCTTTGCTAATGGTACCCCCAGTCGTTCAGCTGTCAAAGTTCTGTGATTTTTGTCTCCTCTCTCACCTCACAGCCAACTTAGTCACCATTTCTGTTGACTTTGCTTCTGGACTATTTCCTGGACCCCTTCCCTCATCCTCAGCCTCAGGACCACTACCCTGACTCTCCAATCCAGCCCTAACACCTGCAGTCCAGTCGAGGGGGGTCTTTCTGATGGAGGTGCCGATTTTGTCACACTTGTGTCCCAAGGGCCCTTTGGATGCCCCCTCTTCAGCACGGGATACAGTGATCTTCACAGCTGGCACTGCTGCTGTAATCCATCCTCCCCGCCTCCTGTTCTCCAGCCACACCAGCTTACTAGACTTTTCCTAAACTCCCCTAGTGTACAGGCTACCAGCCTTAGTGAGTCTTCCAGACTCAATTCAGCGAACTCTCATTTATCCTTCAAGAGCTAGAGTACGTCGCCTCTGCAACCTGGATTTCACTGTGCATTTCCTGGGGTTCCCCTATGGTGCTCAAAGCTCACGGACACAACAAATGGTTGTTACGCTAAGTAGCCAGTGCTTACCGTTTGTGTGTCATTCGGTGCCTGCACACTGTCCTGCGCTGCAGACTTTTCATGTGGAGGAGGTGTGACCAAGCCCTGACGAGACCCATCATTTAACAAGCAGACCAGAATTTATATCCAAATGAGACCTGCTTCCTTCAGTCTTCACCTTAAGAGATTGGATACTTTGTCCAGTGATGCTGTGATCACTCAAAACACCTTTGGAACGCCTCTCTTGGAAACAACTTCAGCACTTATAGCACTTCAAGATCCTCTGTGGTAGTAGGTTTCTGTTTTTTTTTTGGTTTTAACTTAACATTTATTACGCATTTATCTATCCCAGGCACCAAGCTGGAGCTGGGTGAAAGATAAGATAAATTGGACATTTACTGTGTCTCCAAGGAAGTTTCTGTTTGGTAAGGGAGATAAGATCTGGACCCCAGGACAATACAGGGTTAAGTGATAAGGCTGAGGTTGGATCTGATTTTTGGAAAAGGGCAGAAGTCCTTTGGTTTCAACTTCCCAACAAGGTGGATTGACAGGGGTATGTGTTTACACCCTGCATTAAGCCAGTGTGTTCTGAAGACTTCCAAACAGAAGCCCAGTGATACAGCCCAAATGCGATACAGTGATCTCCACAACTGGCACCGCTGTTGTAATCCATCACGAGACTAAACCCACCTGGCGTGTTTAAGACCCGGACTCCCCACTTTCTGGCGATGCTCCTCCACAGACCGAGTTTTCCCAGCTAAATGGAAAGCTCTGGAAGGGCAGGTGCTGAGGTCTTCTCCTTCACTATTTTCACAGTGTCTGGTGGGCGCATAACAGATGTGGGATAAGTGTTAGACGCGTCTCCTGCCGCGCCACACGCCCGTCACTTCGGGCATCCTCTCCCCACGTGCGCCGCTCTCCGCGGTGACAGCGTCGCAGGTCCGCGCGGGGCGGAAGGGAACGGCTGAAAGGAACGTGCGGGGAGGGCACGCATGTGTGCGCGGAGCTCCTGCGTCCTGGGCCCGGGAGCGGGGTCCCCGGTGGGCACCGCGGGGAAGGGAGCAGCTGCCCGCGCGCCGGACGTCCGCCCTCGACCGTCCTTTTGGGGCCGGCGCGGAGAGAGAGGCGTGCTGGCGGCCGGGCGCGAGGCCAGAGGCCGGCCCGCGGGTCAGGGGGAAGGGTTCCGGCCTCGGCCGAGAGCGGGGGGCTGGCCAGGACCGGCGGGAAGCCGGGCCAGGGGAGGAGGAAGAGAGTCTGGGCCGAGATCAAAGGGGAAGCACGTGTGCGGGGCGGCGGCCGAAGCTGGAGCAGGACGCCGAGGTCGCAGCCTAGTCCCCGCGGCCGCCCCCCGCCGGCGCCGCCCGCCCCGCGCCCGCGGCCCCTCCCCGCGTCCCAGTATCCTCCCCGAGGGCTCGGGGCCGGGCCGCCACTCCCTCCAGCTCCCGCCCTCGGCCGCGCGCATCTCATTCCAGCCCTCATTCCTCACATTCCAGGCTTCCTCCTTTCAAACCCCAGGCCGGGGGCGGGGAGGGCCCGCAGCTCCCGGCTCCGCCGTGCGGCCGCGTCCCCCAGGTGAGTGGCCCCGGCGCCGCGCCCCTCTGCCGCTCCCCTGGCGCTCTCTTCTTCCGGCCTTGGACCTGCGCTCCGGGCCCGCCTTGCCCCCCCTCCGACTTCCCTCCCTTCCGCCCTCCTGCGCGCGCTCGGTTCCCCCGGCTCCCTTCCTCTCCCGTTGACTCACCCCGCCAGGAATAGGGATCGCCCGTGCTTTCCCGTCAGTCCCCTTCTGGGAAAACTCCTCCCTCCGCGAGCCCCGCTCCGCCCGGCTCCGCGCACCGGCCACCGCGCGCCGGACCCCGCGCACCGACTACCGTGCACCGGGCACCGCGCACCGAGTACCGCGCGCCGGCGCGACGACCTGGGCTCGGGGCGGCGCGGGGTCGGCTCCGTCCCGCGACCCGCCTTCCTCCCCGCCCAGCCGATCGGCCCCGGTTCCGGAGCCCGGGTCTCCGGTCGCTGACCCCCCGTTGTCCCTGCAGCGCCCTCGCCGGCCTCCCAGGACCTCAGCGGAGCCGCGGCTGGAAGAGCGGCGCCGGGGCGGACTCCGCGGGACTGGCCCCGCGCGCCCGCCCACCTCCCCGCACCCTGGGACCGGTAAGGCGGCGGCGCGGGAGGAGCTCTCACCCGGGACCGGACTAGGTGGCGAGTCGGGCACGTGGAGGCGCGCGGACCGCAGGGCCGTGGTGGGCGAGAGGGCCGGGGGGCGGGGAAGGGGAGCGCGCGGAGCCGAAAGGACCGGAGGCGGAGCCGAGGACGCCGGCGGCAGGAGAGACCCGGCACCCGCGCCTCTTTTCTGCTGGGCGCCTCTCGGGCTCGGAAGAAGAGCCCTGGAGGTGGGTGCCTTGGCGGTTTGCAGTGCCGAGGCTTTGCGACAGCGGAGGGGACCTCGGCAAAAGGTCCCCGCTCCCCAGCGCTTGAGGAGCCTGGTGCGTTCTACGCTGGGGACCAGCGAGTCTGGGGAGCAGAGCTCCCAGACCCCGAAGCGGATATTTCCCCGGCGGGTGGGCCGACCCGGGACTCGCGCCTCCGTGTACTCGTGTGTCAGGGGGTTCGGGCCAGACCCGGAGGGTAAGTGATGAGTTCATGTGGCGTCTGGCTGTCCTGCCTCCTTAGCTTCGAGTGTATGTGAGGGTGACACCGGCTCACAGATGACTCACCTGGATTCCAGGAGGCGGATTTGTTTGTGTTGAACGGGAGCGCGTTTCCACTCGAGAAGAGTGCTGAGAGCTGAGTGTTTCTGAGCACTTGCGAGATGCCACGTCTCTCAGCGTGCGTTTTCCCCGCGAGGATGCTGTTCCTGGGCGAGACTGTCCTTGCTCCCTGCCGAAGCGGGGGCAGGAGACAGTGTCGCTGGTGGTGTGTGTACGGGAGTAGTTGGCTGTGGGTGTGGCCCCCAGGCTCCACTCGCCCTGGACCCGCGGAGCTGGAAGGAAAGCTGTCCACACCTGCCTCTTCCAGGCAGCTGTCTTTCTAGGGAGGTCGGTTTTGTTCCGCCTAGGCAGAAAGTTAAGGAAAGTTGAGATTCTTGCCTTTCGTGACGGTAGTGAGATTTGGGGATGTTTGTGGGGTTGGACCCCCCAGAAAGAGACCATTTCGAATCTTGAGATTTGTGTAAACAGGGCTTTACTTTACTTATTTATTTTTAACTTTTAAAAAATGTTATGCAGTTTTTAGAGGTAACTTTCCATTTCCAGTTACAACAAAATATGGGCTATATTCTCTGTGTTGTACAACACATCCTTGTAGCCTGTGGTACACTCAATAGTTTGTACCTCCCCCCCCCGCCCCTAAATTGCCCCGCCCCCTCCCCACTGGCAACCACCAGTTTGCTCATATCTATATCTGTGAGTCCTCTTCTTTGTTATATTCACTAGTCTGTTGTTTAAGTTCCACACGTAAGTGATATCACACAGTATTTGTCTAGACAGTGCTTTTAAATTTGGCCCCAAGAACAAGGAGGAATCGAACTACTTTCTCCTGGTCCAGCTCTCCTTAGAGCTGCCGGGGCAGTCAAAAGGAAGAATCCTCCTCCCTGGAGACTTGCTAGACCAGGAGGCACTGTCCTGAGCATTGCAGAGATGCTTTCGTGCCAGCCTGGAAGGGAAGGCTGCCTCTGATTTGCCGGTTGACCTGTGAGGAGAACCTTGTGGGGTATCTCTGTTTCCCCATCTCTTCCTTTCTGCTTTGCTTTCAGTTTTATCTCCATTGGGGTTTCACCATGTGAAACATTTTAGAGGAGGGAGCTGGGTAGGGCGAGAGCCACAATGCCCAGGAGATTGGCCGCAGTGTGAGACTGACAGCGCGTGGTGGGGATGGGCGGGGTGAACGCAGGCCGACCCCTTATCGAGTTCTTTCTTCATTCTCACAGCCACATGCTGTGGGCATAATGTTTATGGCTTCTTGAAAGGAAGGGACCAGACACTGCCAAGGGGTGGGGACTCGCCGCCCCTCCTCCACGCACCCTGAGGACACAGGTGTGCTGCTGGGGGCCACCTACCCCCTCACCGGCTCAGGCCATGTGTGGGTGGGGCTTCGAGGGCGTCTGGTCTAAAGATGGAGTAGAGCCGGTTCAGGTTTGGGGTCACACGTACCAGGGTATAAATCCTGACAGTTACTCGCTACCTTTAAGGCTTCAGGCTTGGTTTCCTGATGAGTAATATGGGAGGAGTTCATTAGTATCTATCGGAAAAGTTGGTGGTGAAAATTCAGTGTTTGCAGAGCACCTCGCACCGTGCCTGGCACAGCCAGAGGCGCAGCAGCCAGTGTTTCCTAAGCCTGTTTCAGCCTAGAACCCCTTTTTTCCTGGGAACTTCTCTGAACACCCTTTGCTAAACCCTGCCCTGCCATTCATGTTTGTTTAGCCAAATGGCTTGAGCGTTTGCTGTACGCCAGGCCCTACAGGCTTCTTCCCTCAGACTTAGGAACCAGGGTCGCTAGGGGCCCAGGTGGAGGTGGGAGCCTGGCTTTGTCACCGCAGAGCACAGGGTCTCCAGCTCCTATGTTCTAATTACTGTTTTGCCTTGACCCCAGGGTGAACTCGCTGAACATTAGTGAACTCTAATGTCAGCACCTAACTCGCTCATTTTATTTTTATTTATTTATTATTTTTTTGTGGTACGTGGGCCTCTCACTGCTGTGGCCTCTCCCATTGTGGAGCACAGGCTCCGGACGCGCAGGCTCAGCGGCCATGGCTCACGGGCCCAGCCGCTCCGCGGCATGTGGGATCCTCCCGGACCGGGGCACGAACCCGTGTCCCCTGCATCGGCAGGTGGACTCCCAACCACTGTGCCACCAGGGAAGCCCACTCGCTCATTTTAGAGGTGAGGAGCAGCCACTACAGAGAACAGCATGGAGCTTCCTTAAAAAACTAAAAATATATGGTCCAGCAATCCCATTCCTGGCATATATCCAGAGAAAACTGTAATTCGAAATGATACATGTACCCCAGTGTTCATAGCAGCACTATTTACAATAGCCAAGACATGGAAGCAACTTAAATGTCCATTGACAGATGAATGTATAAAGAAGATGTGGTGCATATACACAGTGGAATACTACTCAGCCATGAAAAAGAATGAAATAATGCCATTTGCAGCAACATGGATGGACCTAGAGATTATCATGCTAAGTGAAGTAAGTCAGACAGAGAAAGACAAATACCATATGATATCACTTATATGTGGAATCTAAAAAATGGTACAAAAGAACTTATTTACAAAACAGGAATAGACTCACAGACATAGAAAACAAACTTACCCTTACCAAAGGGGAAGGGGGTGGGGGCGGGATAAATTAAGAGTTTGGGATTAGCAGATATACACGCTCTATATAAAATAGATAAACAACAGGACCTACTGTATAGCACAGGGAACTATATTCAGTGTCTTGGAGTAACCTATAATGGAAAAGAATCTAAAAAAGAATATATATACATACACACACAAAATAACTGAATCACTTTGCTGTACACCTGAAACTAATACAATGTTGTAAGTCAACAATATTTCAATAAAAATTTTAAAAATAATAAAAATAATAAAAATAAAGATGGGAAACTGAAGCCCTAGTGGGACAGTAGCTTGCTTAAGGTCACACAGCTGGTGAGTGGCACAGCTGGGACTGGAGTCCACCCTGGTCCATTCTGGTCCACTCTGTCTCCTGCGCCGTCTCCTGCTCTGTGGGTCCCAATGCCCAGACTCCTGGCCACCTTCGTCTAACAGGCGTGGAGGCTGGCGCACTGTGCCTCCTGCCTTCCTTTGCCCCCTGTGACCCTTTGCTGGCAGGAGTTGGGACCACAGCTCCCTTTAAGGCTCTGAAACTGTAGCTGAACAGCTGCTGTCTGGGGGGGCCCCCCCTTCCCCCTAGGGTGTGGCCAGTTCAGGGGCCCAGGTGGAGGTGGGGCAGGGCTGTGTAGCCAGGCATAGTCTCCAGCTCCTAGGCTCTCATTCCAGCTTTGCCTGGACGGCTTCTGAAGTGACAGTTCTTCGCACGCTTTTGGTTTTTCCATGTAGATATTAGGGATATGGGCTGGGAGCCCTCCGCTGTAGCGACTGGCCCTTTGGGAGCATTTCCACCAGAATCCCAGCCCCCAAGGGCCTTGCCCAACATCCTCCGGCCTTCAATACATCAGGAGGATGGGCCCGGCTCCCTGCAGTGCGGACTGCGGAGGGTGGGCGGGCCCCCATGGGTGGGGACTCGGCTTCCTTTGACCCAAACTTCACTCGAACAATAGACTTCAGAGGAGTCACCAGGGGCAGGAAATGGGAGCTGTGCGGAGGCTGGGTGACCCTCGTGGGGGAGGGGATGCATATCCGGCCTGAAGGAAAGGCAGGGTGTTGGGGGCAGTGCGAAGGGCACTGGGGAGGGGCCGGTGACACACAGGGTGGGCCTCTCCTCTGCAGGGGCCCTGTTGACTCAGAGAAGCCTGAGCTGCTGAAGCCCATCCTCTGGCTGAACCCTCTGCTTTGCCTTCTCAGCCGAGGTGTCCCAGTGTCTGCTGGCCTGGCCCACCCCTGCCATGCGCTGCGTTCCCTCAAGCCCCCGAGATGTTTGCGTGCATTGTCCCGTGAACCCCCCAGGATAAAAGACCGCTCGTGTTCCTCCCCGGCTGATGGCCATCTTGGCGTTGAGCGTTGAGTAATAGTTGACTGGGCCGTGGGCAGAGCTCCAGGTGGGGAAACAGCCGGCCTGGGTCAGCTGGACAACAGAAAGGGATTTTTTTGAGCTACAGTCAGAACAGGAGGATAACCGGGACAGGCTGGGGGGCAGGTGGCGGAATGCTCTCCCAGGTGAAGCGCCCTTACCACGCCCTCATCTTTGTCAGAGTAGAGCAGACCTGTGAGAGGGGCGAAGGCCAACCTTGGGCGAGTCCGTTGGACCACACTTGAGTCGCGTTTCCTGAGCTCAGGTGGCCAGATTCTCACAGATCGCGTTTTGGGGACCTGAGAGAAGCTTCTGGGATCTGGGAGGAGGTGAGGACGGCAGGATAGCAAATGCTGTCCTGGTTCATCTCTTCAAGGGGGCAAGACCGGGGTCCTGAAATGGCCAGCTGGTAAGCTTCTTATCCATCCCTGGCCAAATTCCAGGTCAGATATTTGAACATACAGTCTGTGGGGACATCAGAAATGAAGTTGAGGTAACTAGTGGCCAACATGGGCTCACTCTACCAAGTCGTGGGAAAATAACCTAATTTGGGTTCAGGAGAATTGAGTGTGTTCTGGCTGATGGCAGCCGTTAAGATGGATTTGTGACCAGTTGAAAGACCACCCTGGGTACTGAGCTCACGTCACCCTGGGGCGAGGTCTCTAGTGATGTATGTCACATCTTTTCTGGCTTTGTCCTCTATCAGTTCTGTGCATGTTTAGGATAACAAGCCTATTGGATGACAGAACCAGGATTCAAAATCCTTTCAATTGACTAAAATGCTGAGATTAAGCAGAACCCTGAAATTAAAATAAATTTTCAGTTAAGATTAATACATGCTCATTATAGAACACCAGGAAAATAAAGAAATATATAAAGGAGAAAATAAAATGGTACACAGTGCCACAACTCAGGGATGAGTACCGTTAATATTTTGGTATATGTCCCTCCAAACTTGTGTTCATGCAAGTCTATATATTTTAACATAATTGCAATTATACTCTATTCTGTTTTTTTAACTACTCTATACTATAGAGTATATAAATTATTGAAAACCATAATTTTAAGGATCTGAATAATATTACATCATATGACAATACCTTATTTAACTGTGCTGTACTGGACTTTTAAAAAAATTGTTTTCAATTTTTAGCCATTCAAAATAACTTGACATCTAGCGATATTAAACATGTCTTCATATCTCAAGATGAAACCTAAAAAGTTTATGTGTAAAATCCTGCATTTAAGTTCAGAATATCAATTATATAGAATAGGAACTTACTGTCCATTCTTGTGGGGAAAAAAAAAAACCTTGGGGTTTTTGGTTGATGAAGGAAGGGGAAGGGAAATGAGCATTTATTAAGTGCCTACTGGATGCCAGGTGTTATTCTAAACATCTCTCTCGACATCTCTCTTTTAATCTTCACAGCAGCCCTGCGAGATGGGGTTTGTTACTATTTTTTGAACCTCTCCTTTACAGAGGAGGAAGAAGCTACACAGAGATTAATGCGGGGTTTAAGTTTGTACCCGGGTCCATCACGCGCTTCCCTTTGGGCCCTGTGGTGTGCGGAGCCTGCGTCAGAAAGGCTTGAGTCCAGTGCAGTCCTCCGGCCACACTGGGAGCCTCCTCTGGTTTTGGAGGTTGGACACACCGGACCTAGGAAGCACTGAGCTTCGAGCATCTCAGCCGAGTTTGGAGCGGGGGTGGGTGTTGGCATTTCTCTCCCAGGAGGCAGCCCTCCTTGCAGGGACAGCAGATCCATCCGTGATCTCAGGAGGCAGGACCAGGTGGAACTACACAGAATTTCTGTTTCTGTGCAGAACTGGTTAGGGATGCTTCGCCGGACATCTCTGCGCTGGATGGGAGGTGGGGTCAGATGACCTCTGGGGCCTCTGCCTCCCCCTTATGGCCCTGGCCTCAGTTTCTCCACATGTGGCAGGTGGGGACCCCACTAGGCGAGCAGGGAGGTGTTTTCCCACTTTGGCCCTCGGGGAGATCCATCCTGCCGGAGGCGAGGTTGAGAGATGTGGGGGAAGGAGCAGTGTCCCAGCGGGTGGAGGGTGCAGCACGGGGAGGTGTGGGCGGCGTTGCCTGGCCCGCGTCACCCTTGTGCAAGCTGAGTGGACGGGCGTCAGGGTCCGGGGAAGATGCCACGGCGTCGGGTAGCGGCTGCGAGCACAGACTCCGGAGCCGGTGCTGTCCGCTGGGAATGTGAAATTGTATGTGAGCTGGGAGCCACATTTAAGAGGCGCAAAGAAGCTAGTCAAATGAATTTTTTTGTTAACTTTTTATTTTGCATTGGAGTAGAGTTGATTAACAATGTTGTAATAGTTTCAGGTGTACAGCACAGTGATTCAGTTATACATTTTCCCATTAGGTTGTTAACATAATAGTGAGCAGAGTTCCCTGTGCTATACAGTAGGTCCTTGTTGGTTATCCATTTTAAATATAGCTGTGTGTACGTGTCGATCCCAAACTCCCTAACTGTCCCTTCCCCCACCCTTCCCTAGTGAAATGAATTTTAATAATATTTTCTATTAAACTACAGTGTCTAAAATATTATCGCTTAACGTGTAATCAATAGTAAAACAATATTAATGAGATAGTTGACATTGTTTTTCGTAAAAAGGGTTGGGATCCAGCCCGTGTTTTACACTCAACGGCACGTCTCTGTTGCACCGGCCACGCTTCAAGTGCCCACTAGCCGTGGCCAGTGGTTGGGCAGTATAGCTTCACAGCCAGCCTGCCTGCCTGGGTTTGAAGCCCCTACCTGCTGCTCTTCAGCTATGTGGCCCTGGGCAAGTTTCCAGGCTGCAGTGTGTCTTATTCCCACCCCCCCCCCAACTTTTTTTTTTTTTGGCCGAGCCACGTGGTTTGCGGGATCTTAGTTCCCGACCAGGGATCCAACCCGTGCCCCCTGCAGTGGAAGCGTGGAGTCCTAACCACTGGACCGCCAGGGAAGTCCCTTATTTTCCCCGCTTATTAATGGGGACAATACTAATGACAGTGCCACCCCCATACGGTTGATGTGAAGGTTGAATTAGGCAATATCTGTAAAGTGCTTGGTTTCTTTGCCGGGCACATATTAAACACTGTATAAGTGTTTATCAGGTAAATGACCTACAACTGGTCCTTAACCCCTGGAGAGGCAGTGCTGTGCTTGGGAAAGCCCAGCCATAGAGGGGCCCCGTGGTCCCTGGGCTTCCCTGCCGGTGCCCGTAGTTCTACAGAGTGAAATGGATTCAGATCAGATGGGCTGGTCAGTTGTTGCTGCACAGAGGGCCACCTCCTGGGAGAGAAATGCCAGCCCCCGATGATGGCACAGGGTCCCGTCCCTCAACAGGTGTGTCCTGAGCCTCTGTCTCCTCGGGGCTCGGAGCTATGCTTCGTGGCAAGGAGGAAGAAAAGCGTCCTGGAAAATCGCGTGACCTCGTGTCGACTTGGAGGTTTGAGTGCTTCCGACACCCCCCGCGGAGCTCCGCCAGCCGCAGCAGCGCCAGCTCTCCTTGGCATCAGCCTCCTCCGCTTGCACCTGCCCTCAGTGGTCACAGAGCACCCACGGTGTGCCCGGCCTGTGCCAGGTGCAGCGGGGGGCACGTGGCAGGTGCTCAAGGAGCGTGCGATCCAGCAGGGGAGACAGACTGAGTAACGAACGCTGAGAGCCTGCGGGGTGCTTGAAGGGCCAATGAGAAGCACAGACAAGGGACTTCCCTGGCGGTCCAGGGGTTAGGGCTCCGCACTTCCACTGTGGGGGGCAAGGGATCCATCCCTGGTTGGGGAACTAAGATCCCGCGTGCTACATGGTGCGTCCAAGAAAGAAAGAAAGAAAGAAAGAAGGAAAGAAGCAGCAGCACAGGCAAGTGCAGAGGGGATGCCTGGTAAAGAGGATTCATCCTGAAGGGGCTGGGAGCAGTCAGGGAGGGCTTCATGGAAGAGGAGCCACTTGCGCTGGCTTTGAAGGATGGGTAGGTTTTTGACAGCTGAGTGTGTACATGTGTAAGAGGGACAGAGAGAAGGAGAGAGGGAGGAAGGAAGAGGGCAGGAGAACTATCTGTGAGAAGACAGAAAAAGTAGTGATTTCAGGGCTGTGGGCATGAAATGACTAGAGGAGGGACTTTATGAACACGGTCCATTTTCCGGGTACTCTGGGTAGAATAAGGAGGACTTGTTAAAAGTTTCGTTTTTAATTTACATGCAGCCGAGTTTACCCCTTGGGATGTGTAGTCCTATGAGCTTTGACATATGCACGGAGTTGGGCGGTCGTCACCACGGTCAGGGTCCACAACCGACCATCTCCCCAGACGGCTCCTCAGCGCTGCAGCCCCTTCACCCCATGCCCACTCTGCCCTCCCCGATCTGTTCTCACTGCTGTGGTCTTGCCTCTTCTAGAACGTCAGGTGGAATCAAACAGCGTGTAGCTTTGGGCTCTGCTGACGTCACCAGCTGGATGCCCCCTTCGACCAGGTGGTGTGTGCGTCAGAAGTTAGTTCCCTTTCATTGCTGAGTCACAAGGGCCCCGTCATAGGGAATTTTGTGGCGGTCCGGTGGTTAGGACTCCGAGCTTCCACTTCATGGGACACAGGTTCGATTCCTGGTCGGGGAACTGAGATCCTGCATGCCGTGTGATGTGGCCCAAAAACAAAAAATACAAAATAAAGGACCCCGTTATATGGCGTCCCACACTGTGCTTGGCCGTTTGCTGGTTGAAGGACTTTGGCGTGGTTTCCAGACCTTGATGATTTTGTAAAGCTGCTGTCGTCGCTGGTGTGCAGGTTTTTGTGCCAACACAGGTCTCCATTTCTCTTGGATAAATACCTAGGAGTGGGATTGCTGGGTCACGCGATGCGTGTATGTTTTAAGCTTTAAGGAACCGCCGAGCCGTTCTCCCACGCGCACCGTTCGGCCCTCCTCCCGGCAGAGCGTCAGGGCTCCATCACTCGGTGTCTTCAGCAGCGCTGGTGCTGTCAGGTTCCTTTCTGTCCCGTTTGCGCCATCTGCGGAGGTGTGGAGTAGAATCTCCTTGAGGTTTTAATGTGCATTTCCTTAATGGCTACCACGTGGAACGTCCTTTCGGGTGCTTATTTGCCATTCATACAACTTCTTTGGTGAGAGGTATGTCCAAATCCTTTGCCTGTTTTTTTCGTTCGATTGTTCTGTTATGAGAGTTCTTTAATATTCTGGATACAAGTCCCCTGTCAGACGTGTGATTTACAAATTGGGGGGAAGTTCACTTAAGGAGAAAATCTCCAAAAGAAGATGCTAGGTGTGGGCTAAGAGTTTGGTGTCCTAAGCCTTGGCCTTTCTTCAGGGCAAAGGTGGGACTGGGTTGAGGTGGGACATGGGGGTCCCCTAGAGAAAGACCTACGGAAGAGATGAAGGGACCGGGTCTTCCGGGCGCAGCAGCTGCTTCAGAACAGGAGGCCACGGTGGTGTCTCGCGGGCCAGACTGGCCAGGCCCATGAGAACAGCGAGTGCTTGTGCACAGCCTGGGTATCAGCCGCTTCCGTGGCCTTGTTTCCAAACTGGGCGAGCGTGCATTCTGGAATTGGAGGCGGGGACTTGGCCGGGTGGCCGGAGTAAGGGCTGGGCGGGGGTGTGGCTGGTGCAGAGCGGAATCGGTGGGGTGGGTTTCTGGGTCAGGGTGGGTCTTCGCTGGTGTGACCTCAGCCTGGGGTCTGAGGGCCCTGCACCATTGGAACTTCTACCCCGGTGCAGGCAGGGTGGCTCTGAGACAGAAGGACATTCCTATGAAAATGACCCAGGGTGGGGTGGGTGCTGCCTCTCTGTTAACCTCCGTCCAGCCTGGCCCTCGCCTGTGTCCTGGGGGCCGTGGTGCTACCAGATGCAGGGGTCTTCATTCTCTCCTGGGCAGCCCTTTCCCAGAGGTGATTAGAGAGCGGGCAGAGCTGAGGATGGGGCTTGCGTGCTGCTCCCTGGGGCTCCCCCGAGCCCTCGCCCCGCCGTGGCTCCCTGATGCCCTGGGCCCCGGAGGGCTCCTCCCTGGCGGGGGCGGGGGGGGTGCTGAGCTGCAGGGGCACCGGTGCGGGCACAGCCCCAGTCCTGGCACGTGGGCACGGTCCTGCCCTCTGTGGGTGCAGCGGTGTAGGGGAGGCCCAGCTTGCTCAGGCCGTGCCTGGGGATTCGCCTTGTGAGGAGTTTCCAAGGCTCCAGGTCCTTGATGTCTTGTGAGATCTGGATTCCACAGGACAGGCCTGCCCAGAGGGAGCCCAGCGGGTTGGTGCGGTCCCTTGGCCTCCAGTACTTTTGTGACTTTTGTTTTATTTTAGAATCCTGGGAAGGGCCCAGAGGAGAAATAAATGCAAGGCTTACTCCTCCCATCTTTTTTTTTTTCTTCCAGCTTCCCCAAATGCACATTTATCTTTATTTATTTATTTTTGGCCGCCCTGTGCGGCTTGTGGGGTCTTAGTTCCCCGACTAGGGATTGAACCCGGGCCCTTGGCAGTGAGAGCGCCAAGTCCTAACCACTGGACTGCCAGGGAACTGCCTACTTTATTATTATTTTTTAAGTGTATTTTATTGGAGTAGTGTTGATTTACAATGTTGTGTTACTTTCTGCTGTACAGCAAAGTGATTCAGTTATACATATATACAGTCTTTTCCACCTTTTCTTTAAGTCAGTTTGTTGTTATTATTACTTTGAGCGGTTTTGGGTTTACATAAAAGTTGAGCAGAAATTACACAGAATACCCTCCCTCCTCCCCGCTTTCTCCTTGCCCTGTGTGGCATATTTGTTACCTTGCTGGGCCAGGATTGATATGTTATTAACTAAAGTCCACAGTTTATATTAGGGTCTGCTGTGTGAGTGGTGTGTTCTGTGGGTTTGGACACATGTCTCGTCACATGTAATGGTGGCATTTCAGCCCCAGACGGAGTGGCTTCACTGCCCTGGGACTCCTGTGTCCCACCTGCTCTGTTGTCCCCATGGTGTCACCTTCTCCGAATGCTGTGTGGTCTTTGTCGTACAGTCTGCAGCCTTTCCACGTGTGGCTTCAGATGGGCTTCACTTAGGGATATGCCTCTAAGTTTCCTCAAGTTTTCCCGACTTGAGAGCTCATTTCTTTTTCATCGTGAATGAGCTTCCCCTTTCCCCGCCTTTTCTCTTTGTAAGTGGGGACACCGAGGTCCAGAGAGGGAAAGTGTCCCCACGAATCATGGCAAGGCTGAACGTGGGACCTGATTTCTTCTCCTTGTGAGATCAGAGGGGCTTCTGTGGCCCCAGTGGGTGGGGCAGAGGTGGAGGGCCTTGGACAGGCACTTCCTGGATGCCTTAGGGCTAGGCCCACAGACACCCACAGCCCTGGCCGCTGGGCTGGGAGTGGGAGGATGGCTGGCCGTTCGCAGAGCTGAGGGGGGTGGGCGCTGGAGCCCCGCCCTCATTAACCCCCCGCCGCCCCTCTGGGGTGGGTGTCTGAGGGATGGGCTGGGGGCCTGTATCTGCTGAGGAATCTAATCTCCCCCTACTTCTCTGAGGCGTGCTCTGCCCCTCCCTGTTGACCCGTCCCTCTGGCCTGCTTCCCTCTTCACTGATTTCCTCCTTTCTGTGCCCCTCACTCTTCCTGCTGTTCACCTCCCCACTGTCCAGGGGAGGATGCTTCACACTGTCCTTGTCCCCCTCCCTCATCCCTCCATCACCCCTCTGTCATCCCTCCATCATCCCGCAAGTATCTGCAAGGACACAGCCCCAGAGAGTGGAATGGCCCGGCCTGTGTGAGGCCCAGCCAGGCCTCTGGCGCCGGGCTGCACAGCGCCACCCTCCCGGCTGCGCCGGCTCCCTGTGGCTTTGGTTCCCACAGGCGCTCACACTGCGAAGGACTGCGGGTCCCCTCCTTTTGCCTTCTTCGCTTTCACCTCCTCCCCATCCTGTCCTGTCGAGAGGTATGATCAACATCCCCACTGAAAGGGGAGGGAGGGACGCGCTGCTGCCCTCCAGAGCTTTGCCTGTTTCATCACACTGGTCCTCCATCATCGCTCCACAAAGGGTGTCTGGTCCCAGTTTGAGGTATGAGGAAACAGGAGCTTCGGGAGGTGAATGTGTAGCGGCTCAGAGGCAGACGTTAACCCAGGTCCTGGGACGTCCCTGGCGGTCCAGTGGTTAAGACTCCGCGCTCCCAGTGCAGGGGGCCTGGGTTCGATCCCTGGTCAGGGAAGTAGATCCCGAATGCCGCAACTAAAGATCCCGCGTGCCGCAACTACTGAGCCCACGTGCTGCGACGAAGACCCGGCGCAGCCAAATAAATAAATATTTAAACAAACAAACAACAAAACCCTGTGACCCTGAACTTCTTCGTGATAGACCAGACAGCCTGACTCCCGGCTTTCCCAGAGCTGTGTGCCTTCGGAGAGGAAGGGGCGCTGCCCGGCGCGAAGGACGGTGGGGCGTTTGGGCCTCATGACCTCAGGTTCTGGGTGGTTTCGTTACTTGGCCTCTAGCAAGCCCCGGCTGGCCTTCTGAGTCACACGGGGGCCAGCTTTCTCCAGCTGGCTGCCGGGCCCTGCCCAGCCCATCCACTACCTGTGGGTTGCTTCTAACCTTCCCCTCCTTCCTTCCATCCCGGGGCTTTGCCCGCCTTCTCTCTCTGCATTTCTGGTTATACGTAGGCCACCTTCCTTTCTCTCCTGTATGCTGGGCTCCAGACTCCTGGAGTGACCCCCTCTCCCACCTCCATCCATTTCTTTTTCCCTTCTATCTCCTGGTGACCCTTTTTAAAAAACTGTGGTAGAACAAGCACAACATAAAATGTACCTTTTTTTTTTTTTTTTGGTGGTACGCGGGCCTCTCACTGCTGTGACCTCTCCCGCCGCGCAGGCTCAGCGGCCATGGCTCACGGGCCCAGCCGCTCCGCGGCATGTGGGATCTTCCCGGACCGGGGCACGAACCCGTGTCCCCTGCATCGGCAGGCGGACTCTCAACCACTGCGCCACCAGGGAAGCCCTCCCCCATTCCTTTTTAAAGCTGAGTAATAGTTCACTGTATGGATAGATGACCTTTTGTTTATTCCTTAGTCTGTTGAAGGACATTTGGGTTGTCTCCACCTTTTGGCTGCCTTGGGGCATGTCTTTCTCCACCAGGTGTGATTTTCCCAGGGTCTTGAGCTCAGTGTCTATTGAAATCCTCCCCCTCCCCCCAAGGTGTTTGCCTGTAATGGTTTAACGTGTTACTCTCCCTGGTGCACTGGATTCTTGTCATTCCTGATTCCTATAAAGTCACTGAGAACGTGAATTAGCAGGTACTGAACCAGTGTTCTGAGGGCAGACACGGGTTAGGTTCCTGTGAGGCTCTGGTCGCAACATTTTTGTCATCCGTTTAATTCGTAATCTTGCTTAATGTGTGTTTCTGTTCAGAGACACCTAATTTAAATAGATTGTTGATTCATAAACATTGAGCTCACGACCAACAGCACCATCACTCCCGCCTGGACAAGGCTTATCTAACCGTGTATTTTCTCCATAAGGCACATCACGACCTCCTTGCACTTGGGGACACCAGGCAGCCCCCCAGCACTGCACTTGGGGGCCATTTTAAACAGTGAGATCAACAACACAAAGACAAAAATGGGAAAAGCATGGCACTAAATAGACCGGGAAAAGGACGGACGCTTGTTTGGGGTCTGAGCTGAAACTGGAAGGCAGGGTGGGCTGGCTTGACCTCAGGTGGACCACGGGTGATGGCCGCTCAGCGCAGGGACACGTCCGAGTGACCGGGAAGCACCGCCAGTGTCAGTTTGGGTTACGGATTCTAGTGAGTGAACGAATTTGCAAACACGGAATCTGTGACGGTTTTGTGGATAATAAGGGGTAGACTGTACTTGCATCGTTGCAGGGGCCCCTGGACCCATAGACTGAAGTATGTTGAGGGCAGAACCGTGTCCTAGTGACCTCATACCCCGAGCCTGGCATATAGTAGGTAATTTCAGCTTTCCTGAGGCGTAACTGACATCTAGAACTATAAGATACTTCAAGGGTCTGGTGATTTGACGTGCGTATACATTGTGAAAGGGTTCCCTCCATCTAGTTAATTAGCACATCTCTCATCTCACATGTTTTTCTTTTGTGTGTGTGTGGGAGAACATTCAGCAACTGTAGTCACCATGTGAGACATTAGACCTCAGACCCTTCTTTCTCTCTCTCTCTCTCTCTCTCTCTCTCTCTCTCTCTCTCTCTCCCTCTCCCTCTCCCTCTCTCTCTCTCCCTCTCTCCCTCCCAGCGTGGCACGTGGGATCTTAGTTCCTGACCAGGGATCGAACATGAGCCCCCTGCAGCGGAAGCGTGGAGTCCCAACCACTGGATCGCCAGGGAAGTCCTCAGACCTTATTCTTAGAGCTGAACTTTTTTGTTCCCTTTTACGGACCTCTTCCATTTCCCTCCGCCCTCCGTAGATGTTTGTGGTTGGACTGGTGTCGGGAATTAAGTACAGAGGCCTGGCCTCAGCCGGAAAACAATGTGCGTGAACTCAGAGGCTGGAGGGAAGAGGGGGACGGGGCTGGAGGGAGGCTGGGGCCCACTGTTCCTGATCTCCCTTCCTGTTCTTGTCTAAGGAATGAGGTCCGGCCAGCGAAGGCTCAGAGATGACCGCCCCTGCCCTCCCCACCCTGGCACCCCAGGGGCCTCTGTCTGCTTCAGTGTGTGCAGTATTTTGTGGTCCTTGTAGAGCTGGATCCAATCTCCAGAGCCTGGTCCGGTGAGACTAGCCAGGGTAATGATGGGAGAGCCATTTTTGTCCCAGCTCTGAAGTCTGTTGGATGAGGAAAATCCACACTGTCCAGTGCAGTGCTCTGTGGGTTCTGTAACAGCTAAGTCAGGTTGGGCGAAGCACCTGGGGTTCAGAAACTAGACCCCACCTGCCCTGATAACCGGACCTCATAGATGAGTCCTGCAGCCTGAAGGATCCCCGTTCTGGGGTTGAGGCGGAAGGGGACCCACTCCCTTCCTCCCAGATTACTTAGTCTCCACGCCCCGCCCCCCCAACCATATCCCATATCCCACATCTTCATGTATCTGGAAGATTGGGACGGGTTCCTGGAAGGAAACCCCAAGTTTTCTTTTCCTTACAGCTTCTCAGTTATAGGGGTTGTTGGGATGAAGAAGGTGGTTCTTCCAAAGGCCTCCTGGAGAGGACCCTCAGCGTTAAGAGCTGAGGCCTCTGTGGGCAGGACGTGAGAACCCCGTCCCAAGGGTCCTGTGTGGCTGGAACCTTTAGCCTGGATGCCCGAGCTCTTGATCTTGTAACTGGGCGGGAGCCTCAGGCCCCGTCCTCATTGTCCCTCCCTAACTTTCTGGATGACGCCAGGCAAGTCCCATAAACTTCCCTAGCTCCTTCCAGTCTCCATCACTTCCAGTCTGGGGGCAGGGCCATGGGGAGGAGGTTATAACATGTGTTGACGCCCAACGAGTCAGAGATGTTGTGATAAAACGGAAACGAGTAGTAGATTTGTCCTTGACCGAGGAAAGGGGATCAGTGGAAGAATTGACTCCTTAATTAAGGATGCCGTGTGCTGCTGAGTCCCCAACTTGGAGCCAGGAGTGGTGGGGGACACGGATGTAGGAGAAAATCACGTCCTCAAGTAGCTCACAGCCAGCAGGGGAAACAGGTGGGTACAGGTGCCATCACTTTTCCAGGACCAGGTGTTGCCGTGTTCTGAGTGGCATGTTGGGGGCTCCAGGCGTTAGGGGGAGTTGGGGGGGCTGAGTGATCACCGATGGCCGTGGAGGGCTACTGAAAGGGGTGGGCTTTGAGAGCAGGAGACAAGTCTTGAGGACACCACAGTGGACCAGGCAGGGGACTAGATCTGAGGTCACTCTCTCAGGGTGAGATATTGGTCCTCCTTGAGACTTGGGTTCTCCATTTATAACCTGGGGATCACAGTTCCCTTCCTGTCCTGAAGGTGTTTTTTTTTTTTTTTGCCTCTCCCGTTGGGGAGCACAGGCTCCGGATGCGCAGGCTCAGCAGCCATGGCTCACGGGCCCAGCCGCTCCGCGGCATGTGGGATCTTCCCGGACCGGGGCACGAACCCGTGTCCCCTGCATCGGCAGGCGGACTCTCAACCACTGCACCACCAGGGAAGCCCCTGAAGGTGTTTTTGAGAAGCTTATTATTCTCATTATTAGAAAGATCTTGATAAAAGCCAGGGTAAGTTCCCAATTCTTTGGAAAAGTCCTGAGTAACTGGCATCAGCGGTCCCTAGGATGGAGCTGAGTGTTGTGTGGCCTTGGGTGGGCTTTTAGGTGGGGTGGGGCAGAGCAGGAGGCCTCCAGGGCAAGCCCTGGAGCCAAGTCAGGGATTATTTTTGTTCCTCTGCTCGTGGCACCTGGCCCGGACTCAGCGATGCCATCTGTCCCCTCCAGCCCCTCCTGGCAGGGCCCCCGAGGGTCGCTGGGGGACCAGGAGGAGGCGCAGAGGGACCCTTCACTGGGCTGCTGTTGGCTTACCCTACCCGCCATCCCTTCTAGCCGCGGCAGAGGCCGCGTGCGTGGGAGCTTTGCCTGGGGAGGGAAGCACCTGCCAGGCCCGGCTGTGGGCAGGCGGGGGTGGCGGAGGGGGGGTTGTGGACAGGACAGGCGGGCAGGGCTGTGGGCTGGGAATGGCAGGCCACACGGAGCTGGGAGCAGCTCCATTTCGGTAATGGATCCCGTGGCCCAGGGCCTCGGGTGACCCTCTGCCCAGCTCTCCTCCGGGCGGACCCAGTGCGGGGGCCTCAGCAAACCTGCCTCCTGGGGCAGGGTCTGGGCCCGGCTTCCCCCTGCCCATGAAGCCCAGCTCCCAGCTCAGCCCAGCTCAGCTCCCGGCCCAGCCCAGCTCGCAGCCCAGCCCAATTCCCAGCTCAGCCCAGCTCCCAGCTCAGCTCCCAGCCCAGCTCAGCTCCCAGCTCAGCTCCCAGCCCAGCTCAGCTCCCAGCCCAGCTCCCAGCTCAGCCCAGCTCCCAGCCCAGCTCCCAGCTCAGCCCAGCTCGCAACCCAGCTCCCTGCTCAGCTCAGCTCCCAGCCCAGCTCAGCCCAGCTCCCAGCTCAGCCCAGCTCCCAGCTCAGCCCAGCTCCCAGCTCAGTCCAGCTCAGCCCAGCTCCCAGCCCAGCTCAGCCCAGCTCAGCCCAGCTTAGCCCAGCTCCCAGCCCAGCCCAATTCCCAGCTCAGCCCAGCTCCCAGCCCAGCCCAGCTCCCAGCTCAGCTCCCAGCTCAGCTCCCAGCCCAGCTCCCAGCCCAGCTCCCAGCTCAGCCCAGCTCTCAGCTCAGCCCAGCTCAGCCCAGCTCCCAGCTCAGCTCCCAGCTCCCAGCCCAGCTCCCAGCTCAGCCCAGCTCCCAGCTCCCAGCCCAGCCCAGCTCCCAGCTCAGCTCCCAGCCCAGCTCCCAGCCCAGCTCCCAGCTCAGCCCAGCTCTCAGCTCAGCCCAGCTCAGCCCAGCTCCCAGCTCAGCTCCCAGCCCAGCCCAGCCCAGCCCAGCTCCCAGCTCAGCCCAGCTCCCAGCTCCCAGCCCAGCCCAGCTCCCAGCCCAGCTCCCAGCCCAGCTCCCAGCCCAGCCCAGCCCAGCCCAGCTCCCAGCTCAGCCCAGCTCTCAGCTCAGCCCAGCTCAGCCCAGCTCCCAGCTCAGCTCCCAGCCCAGCCCAGCCCAGCCCAGCTCCCAGCTCCCAGCCCAGCTCCCAGCCCAGCCCAGCCCAGCCCAGCTCCCAGCTCAGCCCAGCTCCCAGCTCCCAGCCCAGCCCAGCTCCCAGCCCAGCTCCCAGCCCAGCTCCCAGCCCAGCCCAGCCCAGCCCAGCTCCCAGCTCAGCCCAGCTCTCAGCTCAGCCCAGCTCAGCCCAGCTCCCAGCTCAGCTCCCAGCCCAGCCCAGCCCAGCCCAGCTCCCAGCTCCCAGCCCAGCTCCCAGCTCAGCCCAGCTCCCAGCTCAGTTCCCAGCCCAGCTCCCAGCCCAGCTCCCAGCCCAGCTCCCAGCCCAGCCCAGCCCAGCTCCCAGCTCAGCCCAGCCCAGCTCCCAGCTCAGCCCAGCTCCCAGCTCGGGGGAAGGAAGGGCCCAGGGAGCACAGGCCCAGCTCTCCGAGGGGCCCACGTGGAGTCAGGGAAGTTGGGGCACCCTCCCTTTCATCTCCTAACTTTCTGGCCTCTGGGGCACCTTCTGTGTTTAGTGTCAGATCCCAGAAGAAAATCTAGGTGAAGCCAGGAGACACGACGCCGTAGGTATTCATATTATTAACTAGCTAGTATTAATTATTATTAGGCTTTAGAGTTTAAGGTGTATGTCTCTAACTGGTCTGTTTAGGGCTCTAGGCTTTACGTGCAGCTTAGTAATAGTGAGGGTGACGTGAGTAGCTCTTCCCGAGCACGGGCTCTGGGTCAGGCCCCGTGCAGTTGACATCTGGTCTTACCGACCGTCGCATGGACGCCTCTCCAAGGCAGATCGGTTTCCAGCCTCCTCTGAGCAAAGCCGCAGGCGAGAGTCCGCAAGGTATGTTTAGAGGCCGCTTGGGAGAGTAGGGGGTTGGGCTGCGAGCCGCAGACACTGCCAGCGCAGGAGGGACCTGCCAGGGACAGAATTCACAGGTGATCTGGCTGAGGCCCAGAGAAACGGAGGGACTCGTCCACGGTCACAGCGGCTTGTAGACCTGGAGCCAGAAACGGCGTCTTGATTCCCAGACGTCACCTTCTCATTTACCAGCCTCCAGAATAAACCCCGAAGGGATTTACATACAACTCAAGCTCTCCCTCTGGTGTGCCCAAGTCCAGACATTTACTGAGATTTCCTTCTGTTTCCTAACACTAAACACAGAACAGTGCATACTCCCCACAGAGAAATCATTACTTCACAGACGCACACCAAATAGCCATTGATTTGTTCACCCTTTTGTCCCCAGCGTGTGCAGCGTGTGGAGGATTTACTTGAGAAAGACGGCCAGCCCTGCCCTCGTGGGGTCTGCAGTGTGCTAAGGGGGACCAGTCACCCTGGGAGCTGGCGCTGAAGCGCCCAAAGCACGGGGACCTGCCGGAGCGCGGAGGGCGCCTCACCCAGACTGAGCTTGGGGTCATCCTCCCAGGGGAAGGGGGATTTTAGCTGAAACAGCTGTACCCCTGAAACGAACACAGTATCGTAAATCAGCTATTCAATTAAAAAAAAAAAGAAAAGATTTTGGCTGGACCTTAAGGATGGGTAGGAGTTGGCCGGGGGAAGGGGGTTGGGGAGGAAGGTCACCGGCAGCTCTGCCCTGTGCAGGGGAAGAGCTTGGCATTTTGGGGTATCATTTGGGCAACTGAGTTTGGGGCTTGGGAGGGGGGTGCAAAGAAGAGGGAGGAGAGAGAGTGGTGCAGACGGATGGAAGGTATGGATGGAGAGCCGCAATCGGCGGATAAAGGGCCTGTAAAATCCCATTATTTAAGAGCCCTGGGAAGATTTTAAGTGGAAGGATCATGTGCGGTAGAAGCGTCGCTGGCTGCAGTGAAGAGATTCTGGAGTCTGGACGGGGCTTGGCCGGTCGTCCAGGTGAGCCCTGGGGAAGCTCTGGGTTAGCGCTCCAAGAGAGAAAGACGGGGTGTGGTCGTGAATCGCTGATGGGAGAGGAGAGGGAAAAGTCAAAACGCACTCCTCGGGTTTTTTGGCTTCTGGGTGGACGGTTGTGTCTGTTCCTGAGAGACGGGGCAGGAGGAAGATTCAGCCACAAGTGGAAGGACGGGACTTTGGCCGTGTTGAGTCGGAAGAGCTTTGGAGACGTCTGGGAATCGGTGACTGGTTGCTATGCAGTCCAAACCCAGGGAAGATTCAGGTTTGGGGATCATGGTGAGGGGTAAGCCATGGGTGAGGACCCCCCCGCCCCCACCCAAGGGGTGTGTTCAGGGTTTAAAGAGGAGAGGTCAGGTCGGAACCATGGGAGACATGTATGGGAAGGGTCTGACCCAAGGTGAAGGCGCTCCGTTAGATGACTTGACAACCGTCTTGGGCATCCGTGTGTTTTGAGAATCAGTGTTAAGTTTTGTGGAAAACCTTGTGAGATTTTTATTCCTGATCTCATTGAATTTATGCTTTATCTGGAGAGGTTCAACCTCTTGGTGATGGGTTTTCCCATGCACAAACACACAGTTTCCTTTCCGTTTATGTAGGGATTGTACGTCTTTCAAAGAAATTACCATTTTCTCTGTAAAGTGACAAATCTTTGTGATCACTACTAGATAAATTATGGCTTTGGTTTCCAAATGGGGTATTTGGAATACAAAAAATTATGTTGTCTAATACCTTATTTCTGGCATAAAAGAATGGAATTGGTTTTGATATGTTGGTCTTGCTGAACTTTTTAATGATTTGTCTGTAGCATCTTTTCAATCTTCTATCATCCTTCCTTAGCGTAATGACACTTTTACTTCCTTTCCAATCTTCACAATTCTTTTTCTGTTCTACTGTGTTGGCTAGGACTTCTATTACAGTGTGAGTGTTCAGTGTTGAAACTCAGCATTCTTTATCTTATTCCTGACTTTAAATGTAATGCTTTTAGTGTTTAATCATCAAAAGTTTTGGTCACCAATTTCAACCTGTGAATGGGTTTTTTTCCCCTCACCAACCAGCTGGGTGTCCTAACAATTCAACTCAGTTCTAACATTATCTACCGGGAGGTAGCGTGAGATCCCACAGGTTAAGGGCTCAGTCCCACAAGACTGAACCCCTGCAAGTTCAGGTTATCACCGACTATACATTGGAGGGTCCAGTAAATCCCTCCCTTGGGTTCAGTTAACTTGCTTGAGTGGTTTACAGAACTCAGAGAAACATGTTACTTACCAGACTACCAGTTTACTGTAAAAGGATGTAACTCAGGAACAGCCTGATGGAAGAGATGCGTATGGCGTAGGGAAAGGGCGTGGAACTTCCATGCCCTTCCTGTTGGCAGTCACTCTCCCCATATCTGCACATGGTCACCAACTCAGAATCTCTCAGAACCTTCCCCTTTGGTGTTTTTATGGAGGCTTCACTGTTGAGGTATGGTTGATTACATCGTTGGCTGTTGGCGATTAATTCAACTCTTGCCTCTCTCCCCTCCCCAGAGGTCGGGTGGGTGGGGCTGAAAGTTCCACCCTCTAATCACTTGGGTGGTTCTCCTGGCCACCAGCCCCCATCCTCAGGTGCACCTCATTCCCGTAACAAAAGATACATTTATGGCTCTCAGCACTTAGGAAATTTCAAGGATTTTGGGGGCTCTGTGTCAGAAACAGGACAAAGACCAGATGTGTACTTCTTCTTATAAATCAAAATATCACAATAGGTTTTGGGAAGAAATCTGTTAGATTAAGGAAGTTCCTTTTGTTTCTGCAGTTTGCTAGGAGTTTTTACTGTGAATGGGTCTTGTATCAAATGCGTCTTCTGAGCTTATGGTTCAGAAATACGGTTTTTCTGCATTCGCATGTGCGTATGTATTGTGGGGCCAAACTTAGTGATCCTCAGTGTTGTTATTGTTTTTTTTTTTTTTGCGGTACACAGGCCTCTCACTGTTGTGGCCTCTCCCGTTGCAGAGCACAGGCTCCGGACGCGCAGGCTCAGCGGCCATGGCTCACGGGCGCAGCCACTCCGCGGCATGTGGGATCTTCCCAGACCGGGGCACGAACCCGTGTCCCCTGCATCTGCAGGCGGACTCTCAACCTCTGCGCCACCAGGGAAGCCCCTGGTGTTATTGTTTTTATGTAGTTAGTACGGTTTAGATTCACTCATTTTTACCAGTCACCTTGCTCACTATTCATCCATGTATGTAATATATTTTCATACCAGTTCCTTTTTTTTTTTTTTTTAAAGATACCTCTTAAAGGAAACAAAACTGTTGGTTTTTTGGGTTTTTCCAGTGAGGGTCTATTACTACTAAATTCTCTCCATCTTTGTCTGAAAATGTTTTTATTTAATGTTCATTCTTTTTCTTTCTTTTCTTTTTTAAAATTAATTTATTTTTGGCTGCATTGGGTCTTCGTTGCTGTGGGCAGGCTTTCTCTAGCTGCAGCGAGGGGGGAGCTACTCTTCGTTGTGGTGCTCGGGCTTCTCATTGCAGTGGCTTCTCTTGTTGCAGAGCACGGGCTCTAGGCACGCAGACTTCAGTAGTTGTGGCATGCGGACTCAGTAGTTGTGGTGCACAGGCTTTGTTGCTTCGCAGCATGTGGGATCTTCCTGGACCAGGGCTCGAACCCGCGTCCCCTGCATTGGCAGGCAGATTCTCAACCACTGCGCCACCAGGGAAGCCCTAATGTTCATTCTTGAATGATATTTAGGTTGGGTTTCTAATTCTAGGTTGACAGTTATTTTTCTCTCCATAATTTGGAGATGTTATCATGGGTTTTCCAGTTGACAAGTTCACTATCAATATATACAATCAGTATGATAATCTTTCCCTTGTAGGTAATCTGCCCCTTCACTCTGGATGCTTTTAAGATCTACTCTTTGTTTTTGGTATTCTTCAGTGTCTCTATAATATCTGTTCATTTTATTTGAATTTATCCTGGTTAGGATTTAGTATGGTTCCTGAATTGGAGGATTCATGTATTTCATTAATCCTGGAAAATTCCTTGCCATTATATTTTCAAATGTTGTTCTATTTCATTTTCTATACTCTTTCTCAAATGTTAATTGAAGGTATGTTGAACTGCCTTATTGTGTTCTTCTTGCTCTTTATCTTCATTCTTTTTAACGCATTTATGAATAATGTCCTCAGGTATGTCTTCCAGGTTGTTAATTCTTTCTCTAGCTGTGTCTAATTTGCTGTTACTCTCAGTCGTTGAGTTTTTAACTTCAGTGGCGAAAATGTTTATTTCTAAATATTCTAGTTGGTTCTTTTCCCAGTCTGCTTTGTACTTTTTGATAGTGTCTAATTCTCATCTTTCCAATTCCTTAAGTCAATAATCACTTTAAATACAATTATATAATAGTTTTATCTGATTGTTCAATTATCTATAGTTCTTGGGGGATCTAATCCCATCAAATCTTAATCATGGTGGACTGTTTCCTCTTACAATTTGTAATTTTGGATTTTGAGATTCTTGAGCGAGTCTTTGGATCTCTGCAGTCTGAGTTAAGATTGTCTTCTCAGAGATTTTCAGCCTGGGATCACTATTTAGTTTTGTGAATTGGCTGGGGGTTCCTGCGTAATATAAAATACAAATCTCAAATCCACTTAAAGGCAGGCCCTTGGCTACAAATTCTTAGGAAATAAAATTCTTTTTTATACCTAGGGCTTAGGCCAAGACAGGCAATCTTCCTAGTCTATTTTGTGACTAGTCTAGCTTTTCTCTGAGGATTGAGGTATTGTTCGCAGTTCCAACCTCCCTGTATCTCTCAGGTGTAAGGTCTCTGGGTGGCCACTAAAACCCAGTGTCTTCATTACTGAGATCAGCTTCATCCTCTGCTTCCTGGGGTTGTAGTAACAGCTCATTTGCCTATTGTTATAGGTTTGAGTTGTCTCATTTGGGGCCTCTTTACTTTCTTCTGAAGTCAGCTGTGTATTTAAAAGTGTATTTCTTATGTTTTATCGTTTCTAGATTTCTTTTACAGAGTGAGTTTTAAAAACCATCTCATCTACCGTATTGCCAGAAATTAAAGTTAGGAACTCTTTAAAGAAGTTTGTTTTGGAAGGTACAGAAAAATGTTTCAACATTCACAATAGGATCAAGACCAGAATTTCTGGTAGAGAATAAGCTAGTTTCTTCCAGATCAAGTGACCCCCTCAGACACACTTCAGGAAAAACTTATTTTAACTGGCCACAGAGAGGAAGTTGACATTTGTTATGCTAAAAGACCCGGGACCCTGGAGGGCGCAGATCCAGACCCAGCTACACTACTGATTTACTGCATGACCTCGGGCATGTCCCTAGGCCTTTCTGGTCTCAGTGTCCCCATCCTCAAGCTGAGAGGATTCATACTTTGCATTTCAGTGGTTCTAACCTCCTTCCGACTGCATGTCTGTGCCAGCAACCAGGACAAGCTTCTTGGAACCTCCAGCCCCTCCCAGGACGTGCTGCCCCCCACTCAGCTCCTCCTCGTGCACTTGACCATGCTCACCCTCATACCCACCTATCTGTGAACAGTGTGTACCTCTGACAGGCCTGGGGAAGGGAGAAAAAGTGAGGGGTGCTCTGGGGAGGTCTTATCTCAGAGGGTCCTGGAGGCAAGTGGATGGGAGCTCGTGTTTCAACTCCTGGCCCTGGGTTTGGGCTGCTGGACCACACTGCTCCTCAGGGCTAATGGGGGAGGGGGTGACATGTGTGATGGGGAGGGGGTCCTCCTTTGCAGATGCACTTGGTGGCTGGGAGAGGAGGGATGCTGGGACCTTGGGAGGGCTTTGGGAGGCAAATGGTACCCACCTGGTACTCATAATCCAAAAGCTGCCTTAAGAGTATTCGTATGTACTGCTTCTTCCCAAACTCCTGAGAATCATGTCCAGAAATCCACAGCTTGGACAGTTGGAGCCAAGAGATCACTGGGTTTGTCTCATGCTAGTGACTAGAATAAGGTTGTGTTGTCACCTTCTGGAGGTACCAGCCATTCAACCTTGCCATATCCCCAACATGTGAGAATCTGCCGGGGCTAGAATCTTCCTCTGAAAAGAGCCTGAGCTGGGATGGAGTAAGAGAATGGTGACCTGAATTTTACTCTGCATGTTTCATATTTTAATTATGGTTGAAATTAAACCATAATTTTATGGTGCAAAATTTATCATCTTAACCATTTAAAAAATAATAAAATTATTTATTTTTGGCTGCGTTGGGTCTTCGTTGCTGCGCTCAGGCTCTCTCTAGTTGCAGCGAGCGGGGGCTACTCTTTGTTGTGGTGCGTGGGCTTCTTATTGCGGTGGTTTCTCTTGTTGCAGAGCATGGGCTCTAGGCGTGTGGGCTTCAGTAGTTGTGGCGCGTGAGCTCAGTAGTTGTGGTTTGTGGTCTCTAGAGTGTAGGTTCAGTGGTTGTGGCACTCAGGTTTAGTTGCTCCACGGCATGTGGGATCTTCCCAGACCAGGGCTCGAACCTGTGTCGCCTGCACTGGCAGGCGGATTCTTAACCACTGTGCCACCAGGGAAGCCCCATCTTAACCATTTTAAAGTGTATAGTTCAGTAATGTTAAAAGTATATGCACAAGTGGATATATGTATATGTATAACTAATCACATTGCTATACACCTGAAACTAACACAACATTGTAAATCAACTGTACTTCCATAAAAATTAAAATAAAACATAAAAAGTCAACTTAAAACAGAAAAAAAAAAGTATATTCACGTTGCTGTGCAACACATCTCCGGAACTTTTTCATCTTGCAAAACCGAAACCCTATACCCCTTAAACAGCAACTCCCCACCTCCTCCTCCCCCAGCCCGGGGTAACCACCGTTCTACTTTCTGCCTCTATGACTTTGAGTACCCTAAGGATGTCATATAAGTGGAATCACACAGTATTTGTCTTTTGTGACTGGCTTATGTCACTTAGGATAATGTCCTCAAAGTCCATCCATGTTATAACATGTCCAACCATGTTATTCAACCTTCCTTTTTAAGGTTGAATAATACTCCACTGTATAGAGATACTGCATTTGGTTTATGCTTTCATTCATCCGTGGACACTTGGGCTGCTTCTGTCTCTTGGCTATTGTGAATAGTGCTGCTGTGAACATGGGTGTATAAATAATCTCTTTGAGACCCTGCTTTTGGTTCTTCTGGGTGTATACCCAGAAGTGGAATCGCTGGGTCATATGGGAGCTCTTATTTGGATGTTTTTGAGGGACCTCCATACTGTTTTCCCTAGTGGTTGCCCCATTTTCTGTTCCCACCAACGGTGCACAGTATTTTGCATCCTTTTGCCCCTTTTGGATTTAACGTAGAGCATCCCTGGCACTTGGTCCTCGTCTCCAACTTCTCAGCTCCGTCTGGGTTCTTAGAGCCACGATCAGAGGGAGCCTGGTCATCGAGCTCCTTGGACAGGGTGGGAAGCTGAGGTCTATGGATGGGAGATAACCTGCCCTTGACACCCCAAATCTTCCACCTCACTCTTCGTTCCCTGGGATCCCCGGCCTTTCCCTTTGAGGTCCTGTGCCCTGATCGCCAGGAAAGGAGGAGCACCTGGTTTGGGGATGGTGCTGCCTGGGTTCCCCCCGCCGACCCTGGTCCACAAATTCACCCACCAATGCCGTGGTTTCTGCCCAAACAGGTCCAACGGGCGCTCCTCCAAGCGGAGCCTTGGAGGGCACGGCCGGCACCATTACCTCCAACGAGTGGAGCTCTCCCAACTCCCCCGAGGGGAGCAACGTCTCTGGGGGCAGCCAGGCCTTGGACAAGCCCATCGACAATGACGCGGAGGGCGTGTGGAGCCCCGACATCGAGCAGAGCTTCCAGGAGGCCCTGGCCATCTACCCGCCCTGTGGTCGGCGCAAGATCATCCTCTCAGACGAAGGCAAGATGTATGGTAAGGAGGCTGTCGGGCCTGGCCAGCAGCGCCCCCCAGCTCACGGTCCAGGCCTGGCAACAGGCTCAGCACAGCAACCACGCTCCTGCCAAGTGGCGGAGCGGGGTGACTTCTTGGTGCTCCTCCCAGGTGGACGCTGCTTTACTCTGTCCTGGGCTCCCAAGGGATGGGAGGGCCTCGGAGGAGACGCCTTTGGGTGGATGTGGAGGATGGTGAGAATGTGGTACTGGAAGACTGGTAGAACATCCCCCCCGGGGCAGGCTGGGTAAGTCCCTCCAGCCATCCCCCAGGCAAATGCCTCATCTCCCAGCTTCCCACCTTGGCTGTGTAGGCGGTTAGGAAGGCTGTCCTGGCTCACTCCCTCCCTCCCTTCCCCATGCAGGAGCCTACTGTGTGTCAGGCAGGGTGGGGCAGATCTAGACCCTGCTCACAGCTCGGTGAGGGTGAGCACACGTAACTGTACACAAGGCAGACAGGCGTGTCCCCGGAGAGGCTGAGGACCCTTCCCTCAGGGACGGTCCTCTCCAGCTGAGAGCCATCAGGTAAGGCGAAGTCTTCCTGAGCCGCTGAGGATGGGAACATACAGAGACACAATGTCCAGCAGCCCCGTGGGAAGGACTGAGCGGTCTGCCCGGGGCTGTGTTGACTTTTGGATGGAAGAGAGGGTATCTGGGGGAACAAAACGAACACTGAACGGCTGTTGAGAGGCTCAGGTCAGCCCCCATTGACACTGGAAAGCCCGCCAGGACCCTCAGCTTGAAACGTGGGTCTTGGGCATCTGAGGGGGTCTCTGACTGGCTGAAGTCCCTGACAGCAGAGGGTCTCGCCCTGCCCCCCCATGAGATGGCTCCAGGCCAGGCGACCACCCGTTCACGGGTGCCCCTCCCCCAGCGCAGATGCTTTGTCAGCTGTGTGGGGGGCCCATGGGGGTTGACCCAGCTCACCTCCGAGGGCTGCTGTAAGAATTGCCACAAATTTAAGGGGTGCCTTGGACAACAGAAATGTATCCTCGTGGGTCAGGAGGCCAGAAGTCTGAACTCAAGGGGTCCCTGGGGTTGGTTCCTCGTGGAGGATCCGTTCCGTGCCTGCGTCCTGGCTTCTGGTGGCAGGTGGCAGCCCTTGGTGTCCATGGCTCGTAGCTGCATCACTCCCATCTCCGACCCTGCTGTCACATGGCCATCCTCTCTGTGTCTCTGTGTCCTCCTCTTGCACGACACCTGTACGAGGTTACCACTCATTGGATTTAGGGCCCACCTTAATCCAGTATGACCTCATCTTAACTCATTACGTCTGTGAAGACCCTGTTTCCAGATAAGGCCACGTTGTGAGGTTCTGGGTGGACGTGAATGTTGGGGGGACAGCAGCACAATTCAATGGACCAAACTCAAATCTGCTTAGCTACTGGTCTGGGGAGTCGGTGGAGCTGCACAGCCCCGCCCACTTCATCCTTTACCTACCCCTTCCCTGCAGGGCCAAGGGATTCCTTCTCTCCTGCTTGTTGGGGAAGCAGGGTCCTCTCGAGCTAGAGCCTGGGTCTGCCCCTTGGTCAGCAGTTAAAGCTCTCATCCTTCCTTACCAGTCCCTCTGCTGTGGCTCTGCTGGGGCCCCACTTCTGTGGGCCTCCACGCCCCGGGTCGGGCCCCCCAGGCCTCCCTGCTTAACTACTTCCTGCTCTAATGTTTGCTTCTTACTTTTGGTCCCTACGGAAGCTTCGTGGAGGAGAGAGCCGCCATGTACGGAGCGCCTGTGTGTCCGGGGTGGGGCTGCTGATGGAGCTGGGCAGGCGGGGCTGGTATCCTGGGCTCTTCCCGCCGCCTTGGTGGGGAGTGGGGTGCGTGCTGGTCAGGAGCTGAGGTGTGAGGGGGAGGGGTGGGTAGGGGGGGTCCCAGGTGTGGCTGGAGAGCTGTCCTGTCCCTGGGTGGGGCGGTGATCAGTGGCCGGGCGCCTCTCAGGGTTCCTCTTCCTGCTTTAAGGGGACAAATGGTGTGGCAAACACAGGTGGGCAAGAGGCGCTCAGCATAGGGAGAAAGCCAAGGGTGCTGCCGTGTGGGGAAGGCCCAGGAGGAGCTGACCGTGGAGGGCCAGCAGACAGTGTTGAGCGACGCCGTGGCCAGCTGTTTCTCTGTGCGTGGTGGTAGAATATGCCGTGGGAACCATGGGGAAGGCCCAGGAGGCGCTGACCGTGGAGAGCCAGCAGGCAGTGTTGAGCGGCGCCGTGGGCAGCTGTTTCTCTGTACGTGGTGGTAGAATATGCCGTGGGAACCATGGGGAAGGCCCAGGAGGCGCTGACCGTGGAGGGCCAGCAGGCAGTGTTGAGCGGCGCCGTGGGCAGCTGTTTCTCTGTGCGTGGTGGTAGAATATGCCGTGGGAACCATGGGGAAGGCCCAGGAGGCGCTGACCGTGGAGAGCCAGCAGGCAGTGTTGAGCGGCGCCGTGGGCAGCTGTTTCTCTGTGCGTGGTGGTAGAATATGCCGTGGGAACCATTCTTCAGTGTACGGTTCAGCGGCATGAAGTACATTCACGTTGTTGTGAGACCATCGTCACCGTCCGTTTCTAGAATTTTCTCATCCTCCCGAACTGAAACTCCGTCCCCATTAAACCCTCACTCCCCCCTCCCCCAGCCCCTGGTGCCCACCATCCACTTTCTGTCTCTATGGCTGTGATTCCTCTACGGACCTCACGTAAGTGGAGTCACTCAGTGTTTGTCCTTCTGTGTCCAGCTTGTTTCACTGAGCATCACGTCCTCAAGGTTCCTCCGTGTCATAGCAGGTGTCAGAAGTCCTTCCTTTTTTTTTTTGGTTTTTTTTTTTTTGCGGTACGCGGGCCTCTCACTGCTGTGGCCTCTCCCGTTGCGGAGCACAGGCTCCAGACGCGCGGGCTCAGCGGCCACGGCTCACGGGCCCAGCCGCTCCGCGGCATGTGGGATCCTCCAGGACCGGGGCACGAACCCGTGTCCCCTGCATCGGCAGGCGGACTCTCAACCACTGCGCCACCAGGGAAGCCCAGAAGCCCTTCCTTTTGAAGACTGAGTCACATTCCGTCGTATGATGGACCCCATGGTGTTCATCGGTTCACCCAGTTGATGGACATCTGGGTGGCTTTGCTTGTTTCAGTCGTTAAGGGTGGATACTTCTATCCGTATTCACATAGGAGGGTATAGGGTTAAGAGACTTGATCTTGGGGCCCCTGGCGATTGTGACTGAAGCAGGGTTTGGGACAGGCAAGGCTGTGCACTTCCAGCAGGCCTTGGGGTGGAACTGTGTGTGGCAGGAGGGGAGCCGTTGAGTGAGGGAAGCAAGATGAAAACAGTGTTTGGCAAACCGTCCTGGCCTTGCCGGCGTCCTTTGCGGCTCTCCTTCCCTGTGCTGAGAGACGGGGGAGGGGCCGAGGCCAGGAGCCTCTTAGTGATGGGGGAGGGGTGACAGCCTGTGCAGATGCAGAGAGAGAAGCTCAGAGAAGCCCAGAGCTTCTCCCAGAGTCGCTCAGGTAGTAAGTGGGAGTGGGGGCCGGGTGGGGCAGTGGTCAGCGCTCCCCATTACCCCGAGTGGCCCTGGTGAGCTCTGCGAAGCCAGCCTGCCTCCTGCTTGGCCCCAGCTCAGGTGGGTCAGGCTCCGGACAGGGGGACCAGGGGGCGCCCCGCGGAGTCTGGCGACCAACCCAGCCCCCATGGCACCTGTCCTCTGTGAGTACACGTCCCGCTGGGGTCCAGACGCTGGCTTAGCCCCGTCTCGTCTTACCGGCTCAGGGGCAGAGCCAAGGCAGGGCCTTGCCGGAGTGGATGGGGGCTCGGCAGAGCGGAGCAGCCCTGCTGGGGGGGTATATATAGCTCTGAGCTCAGCCCGGGTGTGGGACGGGCGGGGGAGGGGCGGTCGAGGGACCAGCCGCCAAGCTGGCTCAGACTTGGTCTCCCTCAGGCTGCTCGCCACCCCTGCTTCTCTCGGGGACCCACCCTTGCCATCCTCTGTGCCCCGAGAGCCCTGGTCCTTACCCTCCCCTGCGCCCCACATCCAGAGGCCTCAGCTGGTTTCCAGGTGGGCAGCTGGCCTCAGGCAGGAAGAGCAAACTGCCCAGAGGAGGATTTGAGCCCCGGAGTCTCTGAGGACAACGGGTCAGTCCTGCCCCCAGCTCGGCCCCCACACACCCAGATCAGGGTCACCCACCAGGGCCAAGCAGACATGCAGGTGACACGCAGGCGCAGGACAGATCCGCACTGAGCCTCCCCGCCCGTGGACCGGCTCCCGGGCCAAGGCTGCCCCTTCCCCGGCTCATGGCAGCCTTCGGTTTTGCCCCGTCACGGTGTGACCCTCGCCCTGGCACTGCCGGTCTCTCTGACCTCGTCGCCCAGCCTGGCTCTGCCCCCCTGGCAGGTGGCGGGAGGTGAGCGTGGCTCCCGTCTGGCCCGGGCGGCCTGGCTCCCCCTCCGGCTGCCGCGGCCCGGGGCTGGCTCTGTCTTGCTCTGGGCGTTCCTCGCCTCTGCCCGCCAGGGCCCTGGCTCTCCTGGAGGTTGCTCTGAATCTCCTAAGTCTCTGCCCTCTCCTTTCTCCCTTGTCTCCCTGGCGCCTCGTTTCCTGTTAGCCGCTGGGCGGTTCTCATCGAGGGCCCCACCACTCTGGACCAGGCCGGGCTGGGGCCGTGGTCTCTGCTCTCTGTGGTTGAAGGAGAGACAGGAGGAACATCTTTGGAAAGTAAACTGAGGGCCCTTAAGTTGTATGGAGCCAGTCAGCAGAGGGCTGGCTTATCTTGGAAGTTTTGTGGGAGGAAGTGGAGCTTGGCCAGGCAGAGGAAGGCGGGGGGGAGTGAGCCTTGGTCCAGAGGTGGGGCTTTGCCTGCTGGGTTTGGGGGTCCCCATGGGGATCTGGGCAAATGTTGTGATAAGGGACCATCAGAGGTGAGTCACTAGATAACGAGAGGCTGAGCAGGGGCTGGACCAGGTCGGGCTTTGGTCACTGAGGCGATGGGACAGGTCACGGAGCCTCATCCGAGCTTCTGCTGCCCCTTCCTCACCGTGGTCCTCGGCCCTCCGCCGCCCTGTGCTTCGTGTCCCTCTCTTCTGGCCTGGAGCCCTGGAGGCCTGACGATGGGCGCCTCTGTTCACATCCACTCTGTCCAGTGGCCAGTTGGGCAGGTTGTTTACCTCTTCTCAGCTTCAATGTCCCCATTTGAAAAATGGGGATAATAATGATACTACCTTTTGCGGGGTTTTGGTTTTATTTATTGATTACTTATATATATATATATTTTTAAATAAATTTATTTATTTATTTTTGACTGTGTTGGGTCTTTGCTGCTGTGCACGGGCTTCCTCTAGTTGCGGTGAGCGGGGGCTACTCTTCATTGAAGTGTGCGGGCTTCTCATTGCAGTGACTTCTCCTCTTGTGGAGCACGGGCTCTAGGCACATGGGCTTCAGTAGTTGTGGCGCGTGGGCTCGGTAGTTGTGGCTCGCGGGCTCTAAAGCGCAGGCTCAGTAGTTGTGGCACACTGGCTTCGTTGCTCCGCAGCATATGGGATCTTCCTGGACCAGGGCTCGAACCCGTGTCCCCCTGCATTGGCAGGCAGATTCTTAACCACTGCGCCAGCAGGGAAGCCCAACTTATATATTTTGTGGGAAAATATGAAGAACTTAAAATGCACCATATGACCCTTTGTAAGTGCACAGCTCAGCGGCATCAAGTACACTTACACTGTTGTGCGGCCGTCACCACCGTCATCTCCAGAACTTTTTCATTCTTCCCAACAGAAACTGTACCCATTAAACAATAACTCCCCGTTCCCCCTTCCCCGCAGGCCCTGGTGGCCTCTGATCTACTTTCTGTAGATCATGAATTTGCCTGTTCTGGGTACATCACAGGAGTGGAATCATATAGTACTTGCCCTTCTGCGTCTAGATTATTTCTCTTGGGACAATGTCTTCAAGGCTCATCCATGTTGTAGCCTCTGTCAGAACTTCATTCTTCTTTTCAATCGCTGAACGATATTCCATTGTGTGGATGGACCACGTTTTGTTGATCCATTTATCTATTGATGTATATGTGGGTGTTTCCATCTTTTGGCTGTTGTGAACGACGCTGCTGTGAACCTGGGTATACGAATATCTCTTTGAGGCCCTGCTTTCAGTTGTTTGGGGTATATACCTAGAGGTGGAATTGCTGGATCATATGGTGATTCTGTTTAACTTTTTGAGGAACTACCAGACTACCTCCCACAAGTGGCTGCACCATTTTACATTCTGCGAGCAACGTACAAGTGTTCTAATTTCTTTACATCCTCACCAACGCTTGTTATTTATTTTTTTCAGTAGACATTCTAGCGGGTGTGAGGTGGTATCTCATGGTTCGATTTGCATTTCCCTAAGGTTAGTGATGTCGAGCATCTTTTCATGTACTAATTGAAAGAAGACACCATCTTCAGTGTAGCTCCTGGGACAGCGGTACCAGTGAACAGAGTGGGGCTGCAGAGCTGGAGGGGACCTCTTCCTGCCCTTAAGGAGTTCAAATGACTTGAGCCCAGGGAGGCACAGACCCTGTGCACCAGGGCTGGAGGCGGGAGTGGCCTTGAAGATGGCGTAGGATTTCACCAGAAGCCTCAGAGCCCTCCAGGGACAATGGTGGTAACAGCTCGGGTGTCAGGCCTGAAAAGTTTCTTCTCCACAAATAGCCTTCTCCTCCAGCTGCAGGTGTTTATAGCTTCAGTTGATCCCTAGTCAGGGCGCCCCCAGGCCAGGCCGTGGGCATTGGCGGGGGCTGGCCTCCTCCCCAGCCCTGCCTGCAGGGGTGAGATGCCAGCTGCTGTAAAGGCACCCTGTGAGGCCTCTGCTGAAGCGAAGATCTGTCTACCTGCGGGAGGCTCATGCCCTTTTCAACTTTGAAAACTAATAGCTTTAGTTTAATAGGACCTTATCAACAATATTAGCAAAAGAACTGTCTCTGATGACCCTTCTTAAAGGGCATAAACCCTGAATATGTTTACGGCCCTGGGGTAGGGCTGGTACAGGGAGGAAATGAGACACAGAAGAGGCCTGTCCCAGACAGGATTTAGCAGATGGGGTTTTCGTGCTCCTGTGTGACTGAGGAAGAAAGAGCCTGGGGTGGCTGGCAGGACACGTGTGACCCTGGGTGTGGGGTTTGGAGAAGGGTGGTCGTCACTCTGTGTGGACCCTGCATTGGGAGTGCCCCGCCTTCAGCCCATGGTGGGTGGGGCTGTGGGTGTGAGCTGGGGGCTTTGGACACATGTCCTCTGACAGATGGGCCACAGTCTGGTGGGGTGTGCTTTCCAGTCCCACCCAGGCCCTCTCTGGGGTTGGCCAAGGCCACCTGCCACACTGCAATGCCCAGCTGGCCTCCACGTGGTCCAGGTTGGCCTCCTGCCCCGGTCCGGGATCTCACCCTCCAGAGGGTGGGAGGCCCGGGGTTACGCAGCTGGTGGCAGAGCTGGGACGAGGATGCAGCTCTTGCCTTCCCACCAGCTCACCTGGATTTTCTACTCGTTTCCTCCTGCTGTTGCTCTTTTTCTTTTTGGCCACGCCGTGTGGCTTGCGGGATCTCCATTCCCTGATCAGGGATTGAACCTGGGCCATGGCAGTGAAAGCCCGGAATCCTAACCACTGGGCCACCAGGGAGCTCCCCTGCCATTGCTCTTTGCTGCCTTCACTGTGGCTTTACGGCTCTGCACACTCCTTACATCTCTCTGCTTCTCCCCCAGCTCTGGGAGCCTCCTGGCGTCTCAGTCATCCAGGGCACTTTGGCTCCTATGGCTCTGAGTACTGCTGTCCAGGAGAGAGTGAAAACACATGGGCATTGGGACTTCCCTGGCGGTCCAGTGAGTAAGACTCCGCGCTCCCAATGCAGGGGGCCTGGGTTCGATCCCTGGCCGGCCGGGGAACTAGATCCCGCATGCATGCTACAACTAAGACCTGGTGCAGCCTAAATAAATAAATAGATAGATAGATAGATGCAGCCTAAATAAATAAATAGATAGATAGATAGACAGATAGATAGATAGACAGATAAATTAAAAAAAATATTAAAACAAAAACAGGTGGACCGGCTCTTGGTCCAAATAGTTGGCTCTCCCTGCAGGACCTGGGCCAGGGCCAGGTCAGGGCCAGGAGCAGTGAGACATCACTAAGGACTTACTTCACGCAGAGACCCAGGGAATCGGCCAGGGGTGGGAGGGGTGTGGATGGTCCAGAGAGGCGGAGCAGAATGGTCTCTGGCAGAAGAAACTCCCAGCCCAGCCAGGGGAGACATCCGTGGGGAAAAAGCAGCCATTGTGAAGCCCTGGGTGTGGCCTTAGAAACGGATGTTCCTGTGGCCTTGGGACAGTAATAAACCATGTGACTTTGAATAAATCACTTTCCCTCTCTGGGCCTCAGTTTCTTCTCGCTTAGGCTAGCTAGGACCCCTGGCGCCCCCTGGTCCATCCCCTCCATCCTGTGTTAAAGAGAAGTTAGGAGATAGACTCTAGGACCACGCTGCGGATAGACTGAAGATGAGAGCAGCTGCACGAGCTGTTGTGAGGACGCACGTGTGCGCACACGTAAAGCCTACCGTGTTCACTCTGTGTTTGTACGGGTGCCTGTGCGTGCTCCACAGACGGTCGTTATTGTTACTGTTATCACGAGAGTGAAAGAAACTGCAGCAGTTCCCTGTGTCTGTATAAGGCCTGGATTAGAGGCCAGCTGGTTTGCAGGCAGTTGAATGGCCGGGTCGACCTCGGGAGGACCTCAGGGGGTAGGAAGGGAGCTGTTTGCCCCCCTTGGCTGCAGACACGCAGAGAAACCCAGGGCTCCACTCCCACCCAGGTGATCCTCCACTGCTGAGCAGCAGGCCGGGCCTGGCTGGAATACGGTCCGAGGGGCCTGCAAGGGAGAGGAGGAGGCCTCTCCCGAGAGGAGAGAAGCACAACTTCCAACGTACAAAGACAGCCGAGCCAGGCTGGGACCCTGGGTCTGGCTCCTGTGACCCCACTGCTGGCCTCGTGCCTAGGGCCCGGGCCGTGCCTAGGGCCTGTCTGTAGGCAGAGCTCCTGGACCCTGTGGCAGAGGCAGAGGTGGTGCCGGGGCTGGGCGGGGCTCCGTCCTCGTGACATGGGGGTCATCTGTGACATGTAGAGTAAGGGTCTCAGCCGGGGCTGGGCGGGGGCCTCCCAGCTGCTGTTTAATGGGTGCTACAGAGGACACGCCACTGCGTCCAGCCAGGAGGCCCGCCCGGACTGGGAGTGGACTTCCTGCGGACCGATCACCTTCTCCGCCAGGCCCTGTGCCACTTCCAAGTGGCTGGGCCAGGACTCAGACCCGGGTGTTAGCCCTAGGTCTGCCGGTGGCCCATCCGAGTGGGATTTTCTGGGCTCAGTTTCTCCACCTGCCTGCCCTTCTGTGGGGGAGGTCGGATTTCCTGTGACGTCAGTGAGGCTCACACTTCGGGGCCCCTCACCTGCGTGGGCCCCTTCCAGGCGCCTAAACTTTTTCTTTTATATTTTTTTAAACTCTTATTTATTTATTCAGCTGCACCACATGCCTTGTGGGATCTTAGTTCCCTGACCAGGGATCGAACCCAGGCCCTAGTAGTGAAAGCGCTGAGTCCTAACCACTGGACTGCCAGGGAATTCCCAAAACTGTTTGTTTATTTATTTTTAATTAATTAATTTATTTTTGGCTGTGTTGGGTCTTCGTTTCTGTGCGAGGGCTTTCTTCAGTTGTGGCGAGTGGGGGCAAGTCATCGTTGTGGTGCGCAGGCTTCTCATTGCGGTGGCTTCTCTTGTTGCGGAGCACAGGCTCTAGGCACGCAGGCTTCAGTAGTTGTGGCTCGCGGGCTTTAGAGTGCAGGCTCAGTAGTTGTGGCACACGGGCTTAGTTGCTCCGCAGCATGTGGAATCTTCATGGACCAGGCAAGAACCCGTGTCCCCTGCATTGGCAGGTGGATTCTTAACCACTGTGCTACCAGGGAAGCCCCTCAATTTCCTCTTTTATAGCTGTTACCATTTGCCTTACATATTGAGGTGCTCCTATGTTGGGTGCAGAAATATTTAAAATTGTTATATCTTCTTCTTGGATTGATCTCTTAATCATTATGTAGTGTCCTTCCTTGTCTCTTATAACATTATTTTAAAGTCTATTTTGTCTGATATGAGAATTGCTACTCCAGCTTTGATTTCCATTTGCATGGAGTATCTTTTTCCATCCCCTCACTTTCAGTCTGTATGTGTCCCTAGGTCTGAACTGGGTCTCTTGTAGACAGCATATATATGGGTCTTGTTTTTGTATCCATTTAGCAAGCCTGTGTCTTTTAGTTGAAGCATTTAATCCATTCACAGTTAAGTTAATTATTGATATGTATGTTCCTATTGCCATTTTCTTAATTGTTTTGGGTTTGTTTTTGTAGGTCCTTTTCGTCTCTTGTGTTTCCCACTTAGAGAAGTTCCTTTAGCATTTATTGTAGAGCTGGTTTGGTGGTGCTGAATTCTCTTAGCTTTTGCTTGTCTGTAAAGCTTTTGATTTCTCTGTTGAATCTGAATGAGATCCTTGCCGGGTAGAGTAATCTTGGTTGTAGGTGCTTCACTTTCATCACTTTAAATATATCATGCCACTCCCTACTGGCTTGTAGAGTTTCTGCTGAGAAATCAGCTGTTAACCTTATGGGAGTTCCCTTGTATGTTATTTGTCATTTTTCCCTTGTTGCTTTTAATAATTTTTCTTTGTCTTTAATTTTTGTCAATTTGATAACTATGTGTCTCGGTGTGTTTCTCCTTGGGTTTCTCCTGCCTGGGACTCTCTGCGCTTCCTGGACTTGGGTGGCTATTTCCTTTCCCGTGTTAGGGAGGTTTTCAACTATAATCTCTTCAAATATTTTCTTGGGTCCTTTCTCTCTCTCTTCTCCTTCTGGGACCCCTATAATGCGACTGTTGGTGCATTTAATGTTGTCCCAGACATCCCTTAGGGTGTCTTCATTTCTTTTCATTCTTTTTTCTTTATTTTGTTCCACAGCAGTGAATTCCACCATTCTATCTTCCAGGTCACTTATCCGTTCTTCTGCCTCAGTTATTCTGCTATTGATTCCTTCTAGTGTATTTTTCATTTCAGTTATTGTATTGTTCATCTCTCTTTGTTTGTTCTTTTATTCTTCTAGGTCTTTGGTAAACATTTCTTGCACCTTCTTGATCTTTGCCTCCATTCTTTTTCCGAGCTCCTGGATCATCTTCACTATCGTTATTCTGAATTCTTTTTCTGGAAGGTTGCCTATCTCCACTTCATTTAGTTGTTTTTCTGGGGGTTTATCTTGTTCCTTCATCTGGTACATAGCCCTCTGCCTTTTCATCTTGTCTGTCTTTCTGTGAATGTGGTTTTCCTTCCACAGGCTGCAGGATTGTAGTTCTTCTTGCTTCTGCTGTCTGCCCTCTGGTGGATGAGGCTATCTAAGAGGCTTGTGTAACCTTCCTGATGGGAGGGACTAGTGGTGGGTAGAGCTGGGTGTTGCTCTGGTGGGCAGAGCTCAGTAAAACTTTAATCCCCTTGTCTGCTGATGGGTGGGTCTGGGTTCCCTCCCTGTTGGTTGTTTGGCCTGAGGTGACCCAGCACTGGAGGCTACAGGCTCTTTGGTGGGGCTAATGGCGGATTCTGGGAGGGCTCATGCCAAGGAGTACTTCCCAGAACTTCTGCTGCCAGTGTCCTTGTCCTCAAGGTGAGACACAGCCACCCCCTGCCTCTGCAGGAGACCCTCCAACACTAGCAGGCACGTCTGGTTCAGTCTCCTATGGGGTCATTGCTCCTTCCCCCGGGTCCCGATGCGCACACTACTTTGTGTGTGCCCTCCAAGAGTGGAGTCTCTGCTTCCCCCTGTCCTGTCGAAGTCCTGCAGTCAAATCCTGCTAGCCTTCAAAGTCTGATTCTCTGGGATTTCCTCCACCTGTTGCCAGACCCCCAGGTTGGGAAGCCTGATGTGGGCTCACAACTTTCACTCTTCACTCCAGTGGGTGGACTTCTATGGTGTAAGTGTTTTCCAGTTTGTAAGTCACCCACCCACCAGTTACGGGATTTGATTTTATTGTGATTGCGCCCCTCCTACCATCTCACTGAGGCTTCTCCTTTGTCTTTGGATGTGGGGTATCTTTTTTGGTGAGTTCCAGTGTCTTCCTGTCGATGATGGTTCAGCAGTTAGTTGTGATGCCGGTGCTCTCGCAAGAGGGAGTGAGCGCACGTCCTTCTACTCCGCCATCTTGAACCAGGATTTCTGAGGGTGGCCTCTTGATTCAGCCTTGGCAGTGGGGAGAGGTCAGCTGGGGGCCCCATGTGGCCTTGGCCGTGCTCTCTGGTTACAGCCCAGGTGGCTGACAGCCCACTTGTCTCGCCTCTTCCCTGCATCAGCAGCTCCCTCACTCCCACTGCTGCGGCCCTCTGGGCTCAGCCATGCCCAGCAGGACAGGGCAGTTCCCGGAGGTGGAAAAAGGAGGTAGTAACTCCCGCTCAAACCCTCTTGCTCTGCCTCTCCCCACCAGCGCCCTCTTTATGGTCTAATCCTACCCGTGGTCAATGCAGCTCAAGGCTCACCTGGCCGCCCAGCCTGAGCGGGCCCCTCCTCTGAGCACGTGGCATGGTCCCGCAGGGCCGTCATGTGGGCACACTTCTCTCCTCCACCGGGGGGGTGAGCTCTGGAAAGCAGAGAACCCCTTGTCCTGATCTCATTTACAGTAAGGGAGGACATGGGGCCTGTTCGTCCTGGGGGATCTTGCAGCATCACCTCTAGGAGGCTGGGCCCACAGCAAGCACTCGTGTGACCCGTTGACGGTCTAGCTGGAGCCGTGGAGCTGTGCTTGGCTGGGTTCCCTGTGTCCGGGTTAGGGCCACGGGTTCCTCTCTGGAGACACTCTGTGTCTTGGCACCTGCGTCCCTCGTCCCCCTTGCTGCCCACGGACAGGGCAGACGTCCTGTCAGGTCCTGCTCATTAATGGAGGTGGTGGGGACCGTGGGAGCTGCCCGGGGGAAGGGCCAAGGAGGAGGCTGCCAGGCTGCGGCGGGGGAGGCTCTGAGGGGGCTTTCCGAGCTGTGCGCCCACCGGCCAGAGATCCACAGCCCTGTCACCCTGCTCTCAGGTTAACAGTCCCCCAGCGAGGCCTCGGCCTCCTCTTGCTGCTGGGAGATCCCTGGGCTCTCAGGAGGGCGGGAGGGGCCCCGCAGAATCCTCACCCCAAGTGCCGCTCAGGTTGGGGAAGGCCGGTGAGGGTCCCTTGAGCTCGCCTGTCTTTGTCCTGGTCCTCCCGCTGAGTGGATGTTGGCGTCTCTGCAGGTCGGAATGAGTTGATCGCCCGCTACATCAAGCTACGGACAGGGAAGACCCGCACCAGGAAGCAGGTGGGCCCTGGGGCAGGTACCCTGGCACTGGTCGGCTCCCAGGGTGGGCCCGGCCCTCCGCAGGACTGGGTGTGGGCTCTGGGGGCCAGCTTGGGAGGGGTCCTCTGCTGGGTGTGCCACAGATGGTCAGTTTCCTTGGGGTCCCTTCTGCCATCGCCTGGGAGGAGACCCCTCCCCATCCGACTGCACTTGTATTTAACTGGGAGAGGTGGGACCGAGGTCCCATCAGTGACTGAGCCTTTCATTCATTCGTTCGTCCATTCAGTCTGTGATGGGATGGGGGGCTGTGGAGGGCCGAGGGTCAGGGGAGCCGGCCGTCGGGGAGACAGGAATCCCTCTTCCCGCCACAGGTGTCCAGCCACATCCAGGTTCTGGCTCGGCGCAAAGCCCGTGAGATCCAGGCCAAGCTGAAGGTAAGGCCAGGGCCGCAGCGGGAGGGCTCGGGTGGGCCAGCCTCCCGGGGCTGGGGCCCTTCTCCCAGGAGGAAAGGTCTTCCCTTGGGTGTGGGGGCTGACTGCTTATGTGTGGAGCCGTGAGCTTCTCAGTGCTGAGGAAAGTGGGGTTCAGCCTGTCACCTTTCTCCCACCTGCACAGAGGACGTTGACTGCGGGCCGTGTCTATGTGTCTGTGTGTGAATGGCCGGGCTCACAGCATCCTGGGAGATACAGGCCGGTCTCCTGCTGTGCTCCCTGCCCCCTGCAGCCCAGAGGAACCGGGCACACCCTGAGTCCCATGGTTAGAGCAGCAGGACTGCCCTCCAGACCCCGTTTCTTGCGGACCGTGTGGCCCCTTACTGCCGTCACCCAGATCCCGTGGGTGGCAGGCCTGCAGGGTGGGGTCCACGCTGGGGGAAGGGCTGGAGGGGCTCCCTGGATCAGCCCCACCTTGCAGGCCTGTCTGCCAACAGGCGACTGCTACACGGGGGGCCAGCCGCTGGTGGGAGTCCCCTCGCCGCGGGACTCGGGCCTCCTGGACCCTGGACCCAGGGGACCTTGGCTGGACCCTGGGAGGGAGCAGGCCACCCATCACGGTGGGTGTAACAGAAGAGTCTATGGCTGCTTGGCAGGAGGAGCCAGCACTCGGGGCTGAGACCAGTAAATCACAGGCATTTTAATTTTATTTTTATTTTTATGTTTTGGCCGCACTATGCGGCTTGAGGGATCTCAGTTCCGTGACCAGGGATTGAACCCGGGCCCCCGGCAGTCAAAGCGCGGAGTCCTAACTGCTGGACTGCCAGGGAATTCCCCACAAACATTTTTTAAAGCAGTGGAAGCCCTTTCGTTTTTCTCCCAAATTAAATATCACCCCGATCCGTTATCAGAGGAGCTACTCTGGTCAAAAGCTAGGTTGGCGAGAAGCTGGGTAGGGACCCTTCGTGCTAGTCACCTCTCAGCCCCCATGACTCTCGAACCCGAAAGCATCCCAGAACCCAGTTTAAAAGCCCCTGGACTAGAGGACCATGGAGGCCCCTTCTGGCCCCATTGTCCGTGACCCTGACACTGGAGGCTCTGATGGCGTGGGTGGGAACTCCCAGGAGGTTCCATTCCTCCTGCATCAGCCCAGCTGTCCCCCGCCCCTCACAGCTGTGGCCCAGCCCTCGCTCCTTTGTCCCCGGGACAGCTGGCTGGGCCGCAGCTGCTGGTCTCTCCCTCTCAGGCCAGCACATGTGTGCCCGGACATCCCCGGCCCTGCAGCCCACTTGCCCCTCACTCCCCGCTCTGGTCAGCCTGTGACTCGCCAGGGCCTGGTAGGGGACCGGGTGGAGAGCCGAATGTCTAGGGTTCTGTTTAGAGCCATCGAGGGGAGCTTTGCATTCCCGTGGGGGCTGGCTGTATGGCTCATGTGTGCTCGAGGAACGGAACCTGTCCGTGTCCACAGGCTCTAACGTGGGGCTGGGAACAGCCTCTGGACCGCCGGACAGGCTGCGAGGAGAGCCACGGACCCCTTCAATAACATGCACGTTTTCACGTATGTGCATTTCTTGGAGAAGATGGGTCTGAGGATTTTGTCATATTCTCCAGAGGGTCTGGGGCCCAATGTAGTTAAGCTCCCTGGTGGATGGCAAGGTTAGGTAGAAGTCTGGTCTGGCCTGGCTCTGCCCTGGGCCGTGGGCCCTCTGCCATGTCACCCACCTGCCTCGAGCTCCATCCAGCTTCCCCGCCTGTAAAATGACAGGGTTGAGCAAGGTGGTATCTGAGGTCCCCTCCAGCCGCAAAATTCAGTAGCCTGGTCACTGCTGTCACCCCGCACTCCCACCCGATTCCTGTCCCACTCTCTGGTCCCTGGCCATCGGGAGGAAGGGACTCAGGCTGCTGACACAGGGCTGGAGCTCTCTGCCCTCCCACCACTGCAGTTGTTAACAGAGGTTTGTGGGCCTCCTGGGGCGTGGCCTGCCACCCCATTCGTGTCCTGGAGGGAGCAGGCCTGGGCATGTATGGCATCTCCCTCCCGACATCAGCAGAGCCCTTGGGGAGAGACAGCCTGATGCTTTGGTTATCAGAGACAGCCTCAGAGCAAGGCCCGAGTTCGGCCCCAAAAGGACAGTGGGCTGGGGAGTCCCACCACTCAGCGCGGCCTCCCGGGCCCTCTGTGCTGAGGATGGGTGCCGGCAGGTCCTGACGTGCCCCCTCCTTGGTTTGCTCAGCCCCCCCGGGCCTGCAGAGGTCAGAGGTCACGGATGCGCCATCCCGGACGGACCTTAAGGGGCAACTGTCACGTGACCCCTGTCAACACCCAAGCCCCTAAGTCCTCTGAGCCTCAGTTTCTTCATCTTAGAATGGGGAGCCTACGAGTCCTGCCAGCCTCACGGGGGTGCTGAGATGTTCAGAACCAAAGTGAGACAGCGTTCTTTGCCTTCCGGGGGCCGTCTCGTGTGTGCCGCATGAGCGTAAGGGGTCCCTGAGAAGCCGAGTGGAAGGGCCTGGCCCCAGGCCTCATCGCGCAGGATGCCGGGCGCACCACCTGGACCCTTCGGGCCTGACGCCGTGGTGATGCTACCCACCGGGCGAGTGAAGTCATACGCAAAACCAGCTGTGGGCTGAAAGGACCTCCCTCAGCAATTAGCTTGCTTATTACTCAGGACAGATTTGGGTCCACCAATCTGATTATTAAATAAAGGGCCCACTTATTTTTCCCTTTTAAAAAGTAATTCATCATAAAGATACAGAATTTCTAATCAGAGCTCCCGAGTTGACATAAACCAACCTTTTGTCTCCAGTAATGCTACCCATACTGAATAATACTTGCTGTTCAGTCTGGATGTGTGGTCTTCTTTTGGACCCACTAGGCTTTCTGACACACAGTATGTTGTCTTATTGGTTTTGAAGACCTTTGGGATTGGAGAGCTCAGGATGGGGGACCACTGGCTAATACAAGTAGTAACCAAGTATTATTACTGTTGTTATTATAAGCAGGTCATACTGCTGATTTGTTCAGAGCCTCTGCAGGGTGAACCCATTCTGGAGGGGGTCTTTGGACCATAGAGGGGACCCATAGAGGGCAGATGGTTGGTATTCGCATCCTGACACATAACAGGTCCGGGAGCCATGGCTGCCCGTGGTACAGTAGAGACCCACAGGCCAGGGCTAAGACGGGGGCCGCGGGAGACCATCCCTTGTCACCGTCCATGTGACCGAGGATGACCCCTGCCCAACAGATACTCATGCACCGTCTCCCGAGGGCCAGGTGAGGCCCCACCCACCCCTGGTGAGCAACACCTGGGTGGTCCCTGTGTCCCTGAGGTTGGCAACAGGAGCGCCATGGTCTGGCAGGTGGCCTCCAAGTCTCTTTAAACCCTCATGAGACTGGCAGGGCGAGCGATGTGCCCCTTGGACGGATGAGGAGGGTGATCAGAGCCACCGAGTGACTTCCTCAAGTCACAGGACCAGTTCCCAGCCCTGCAGGACGTGAGCCTGGTCCCCAGGGCCGAGTCCAGGGTCTGACTTCCCTGTCACCAGCTGGACCCGCCTCTCCCGGCCTGCCACGGTGCCCACACTGAGGCCTCCCTCGATGTCTCCCCAGGATCAGGCAGCTAAGGACAAGGCCCTGCAGAGCATGGCTGCCATGTCGTCCGCCCAGATCATCTCTGCCACAGCCTTCCACAGTAAAATGGCCCTCACCCGGGGCCCAGGCTACCCGGCGGTCTCAGGGGTAAGTGGGGCTGCCTGGAGTCGGAGGCTGGACTGCCCCGTCCTTCTCACTCCTCCCCCTTCCAAGGCACTGGCCACACCAGAGTCCTCACTTGAGTCCTCTCGGGCCAGGAGAGCCGGGGAAGGAGAGACCAAGGACCGAGGGGCCATGCAGTCGCTGGGACCGCCCTCCTGGGGGCCTCGGCAGTGACAAGGGTGCAGCCGCCCCGTCACACGGCCACCTGGGGGCTCTGCAGAGTTGGCCCCGTTTACAGAAGAGGAGGCTGAGGCCGGGCTTTGGGGCGGCGCCGGCATGTTCTGAGGAGCCGCTCTGCCCCGCCCCCAGCTCAGCCTCGTCCCCCCCTCCGCCCTCAGGGGCTCCTTCCAGGTAAAGGGCTGATGTCCAGGAACAAAGTCCTCTCGAATTTTAAACTGAGAATGGGTCTCTTGGCCGTGGCCACGTGGGTCCCGCTCTAAGAACAGTCCAGAGACGCCCCTCCTCCCCGGGGCTGAGTCCTCCCTGGGTGTTGTAGGCTGTTGGGACTGACGCACCGCCCCAGACCCTGTGTCCGGGGAGGCTCTCGTCCAGCATTTTTCCGAGTGTGTCCAGAGGCCGCTAGTCCGGAAGGGCGTTGAGTGGACAGGACGACGGGACAAACGAGTGCGCACGTGACTCGGGCACTCAAGTCTCAGTAGGGTGCCTGACTCCAGATCTCTTGAGAGTCCTGCGTGCCACTGTCAGCAGGCATCTGTCCCCGAGGAAGGGGACGAGTGCCGTGTTTGCAAGCCTGGGGGCTTCTCTTGGGAGCCCCTTATCGGCAGGCGTTCCAGAGGCTGGAGGTCCTTGCAGCGCTCGCGGGGACGCCGTGCCGCCTGGCTCTAGGCAGGCACCCTGCCCAGGCCCAGGCCCTGGCCTTGCCCTCCAGCTGAGCCCCTGCCCGGTCTCTCTCTCGACGCCGCTGGCCGCGCACACTGGGCTCTGCTGACTCTGTGCTTTTGTCTCCTCAGTTTTGGCAAGGAGCTTTGCCGGGCCACGCCGGAACGTCCCACGAGTGAGTATGGCCCCCGTGCTGCCCCGGTGCTCCCTGGGCTGTGCTTGAGCCCGTGAACTCGTGCCGCTGACCCAGGCCTGAGTGTGGGAGAGCCGCAGTCTGGGGTCAGCCTTTCCGGATGGCCCTGCGCTTACGGATGAGGCTCTCCTGCTCTCGGGCACCCTGGGGTGGCGTTTGCTGAAGCCCCAGTCTATCCGGGGCGTAGCAGAACCCGAGCTCAGGACCCCGAGGGGAGCAGGCTAGGAACCAGCCCTGTGGCTGGCCTGGGAGGGAGGGAGGAGGGGTGGGTTTTCCAAACAGACCCGCTGCTTCTGTGGGTCGGCCAGAATCCCGAGGGAGCGGGAGGCCAGAGCCACTGACCACCCGGGCCTGCCTCACTGAAGACAGCGTTGGAGCCTGACCGAGGCTCTAGGCTGCCACCTGCCCCCAGGCCCACGCGTCCTCTCTCGTCTCCCACAGTGTGAAACCTTTCTCTCAGCAAACCTACACTGTCCAGCCGTCACTGCCTCTGCCAGGTGGGTCAGCAGCTCTGCCTCCCTCGTGCACCACACCCCTGTGGTTCCTGCTCCGGGTCCCAGGCCCTGACTGCTAGACGCCCCTAGCAGTCCCCTTAGATGCTGCCCTGGCACGTGCTCGCACCGTGCACCCCAGCTCCCAGCTCCACCTCGATCCTCTTCCAGGAGCCAAGCCCCCTGCGCCCCCAGGGCTGCCCGTCCTCCCCAAGCCCCTCCCCAGCGAGGCTCAAGGCTGGCAGGGTGCGCACAGCTCAAGGGGCAGTGCCTGCGCCCCGGGGTGGCCACTCCACCAGCATGTGCACCCTGTCCTGCTTGGCTTCTGGGATGGCTTCCCTCTGTGACACTGTAATCCTCTCCTTCAAGGCGGGGGTCCAGCAGAGCATGGCTTTCCAGCCCGGAGCCCCTGGTTAGCAGAGGGAAGGCTCCTGGCATGAGGCAGATGGAGGTCCAGCTGGGCAGCACGGAGCTCCCGCCCTCCCCGCTCACATGACCCGCTCTGTCCCTGCCTCTTTCTCAGGAAGGTCCCTCCACCTTCCGCTCTGCAGGGCGAGATAGGATCCTCGCCCTCACCCTCCTTTCCTGGCTTGGGAATGGCTCCTGCCTGCCCGGTGGCCTGGCTTTTCCTGCTCTGAGAGCGGGCCCTGCCACCCTCCTTAGGTTCCCGACGGTTGCTTGGGGGCCTTCCACCCCTCTAGTCCGTGCTCTCCCCTCACGGCTCCCCCACCCCGTCTGCAGTCACATCCCCACTCTTAGCCTCTGTAACTCACCTGTCATCTTTTTTTTAATATTTATTTATTTGACTGCGTCGGGTCTTAGTTGTGGTGCGTGGGCTTAGTTGCCCCGCGGCGTGTTCGACCAGGGATCGAACCCGCGTCCCCTGCATTGGAAGGTGGATTCTTAACCACTGGACCGCCAGGGAAGTCCATCCATCATCTTTTTAAAGCATCAATCTCACCGTGCTGCTTCCAGCTTAGAATCTGTTAGTGGCTCCCTGGTGCCTTCAGGACACAATCTAAGCTTAACTGTCACTCTGTGTGCCTTGGGCAGTGTCTGGGGCTGGTGTCTGTGTCTGTCTTCTGTGCGTCGGGTCACATCCGGTGTGCACGCCACACTTGAACAAATGAACGAGTGATTCGGCTCACCCGTCAAATGCCAGCTGGTGTGCCCAGCATGGTCCTCCGCCCGCCCCCCGCCGTCCCTTGTCTCTTTCCTCCCCGGGCTTCTGATGTACCTGCCTCACTGCCCTCGTCCCGTCCGCCACCAAGCCCCGGGGTCTTGCTCCCTCCGTGTCCCTCCTGTGTCCCCTTCTCTTCACTCCACTGCCCTCTTCATTTTCCCACTTGGGAAGAACCCACAAGGCCTGCGCCTCTCGTCCACCTTGCCCCAGCCCAGTCCTTCCCCCACTCGGAACAGGATCTTCAGAAAGGCACAGCCGGTCGCTCCTCAGCCCCGCCTAAAATCCTCCCATTGCCCTCCTGAGCTCAGGCTGAATCCTGGACCCCTTACCTAGCAGCCAGGGCCCGTCTCTTCAGCCTCGTTTCCAGCCCCGGCGCAAACCCGCCCTCCCCGTCACATCTGCCAGACGGAGCCTCCGAGCTCACGGTGCATCTCGCGGCCCCGTGCCCTCTGCCTGGAGCCCCCTTCCCCTGTCTGCACCTGCTGCCTCCCACTTTTACCCCGCAACCTTTTTCAGCATCACCTTCGGGTGGCCTTTTCTGACGCTCTTCAAGGTGGACCAGGGGGCCCGCTCCCCTGCTGTGCTGGGCGCCTTCCTGTCTGTTTTCCTCACGTTCATTGCTTCGCTTACTCGCCAGCCAGCAGCCAGTGCTTATTCTGGGCCGGGCGCTGTCCCAGGGGCTGGACAGCAGACACTCATGTCATTGTGATAGTTGGTCCGGTCGTCTCCCTGGCTGGACCAGGAGTTCCTCCAGGGCAAGAACCAAGCGGAGGCTGCCCTGGAAGCCCTGGGTCCAGCAGCCATCCCACCCCCCAACCCCAGCCAGCATCCAGTCCCCCTTGAACGCAGTTCCGTGCAGGGGCCCGAGGGGGCTGAGCTGTTCCAGGCTGAGCTCCCCGCCAGGGCTGCCCCTGGACCGCTGGCCAGTGCTCTGCCTGCCCACCCCCCCGGCTGGGAGACCCCGGTAAGGCAGACAGTCTGGGGGCCTGGCGGAGGGTGCGGCAGGGAGGCCCTGTGGACCGGCTCCCATGTGCCTTCCACTGTGTGCAGGGTTCGAGTCTCCCGCAGGAGCCTCCCCGTCGCCCTCCGCGCCCCCAGCACCCCCGTGGCAGGGCCGCAGCGTGGCCAGCCCCAAGCTCTGGATGCTGGAGTTCTCTGCCTTCCTGGAGCGGCAGCAAGACCCTGAAACGGTAGGTCCTGGCCTCCCTCTGGCCGCTCTCCCGCCCGGTGCTCATTCCTGGGGCGGTGGCTCCCCTGCTTCCCCCAGCTCCTCTTCCTCTGGCTCTGGCTTTCTCGCCCTGCTCTCTGCCCCGCTCCACCTTGGGGCCGAGCTTAGGGTCCTTGTTGCTTTCCATCCCCCCTTATCCTTCCATCCTCTCCTTCCCCGCTTCCTTCTCACTGGACCTTCCCTCTGTCCCTGGCTCTGTTTCTGCTCCCCACCCCAAGCCCTCTCTCGATTCCTGCGTACCATCCCGGTGCCCCGAGGCTCTGTCCCTTCCCTGCTCCCACCACGTCCGCCTTCTTCCCGGTCCGGCCACCTCTCCGTCTGAAGGCACTGGTCCCAGTCCTGCCCGCAGGCCCTGTGGCTCTGAGGAGTCTCCTGTCTGCCCCGTGTCCTCGGGGACGCCAGCAGGAGCAGCAGCCCACCCCCATCCCGCCCCCTTCAGTGTCTCCGTCCTGGGTGACCGGCGTCACCTGCAAAGTTCAGAGGAGCACCTGGCCAGGTGGACAGGATGCCAGAGTCGTGGGGACTTCACTGACCATTTCACTTTGACGTGTTCAAGCTTATGGTTTAGATGAGGAACCCAGCGTGGACCACGAAAGAAGCGCCTCTTCTTTAGCCGCAGCGAGGGGCCGCAGCCGCCGCCTCGGGGGGGAGCACCCCTCGTATGGGCCGCTGGTCTTCCATCACAGATGAGATCACGGGTCTAAGTGAGTCGCCTAAGGATGTTGGCGACAGAGTCAAGACTCAGTACAAGTAGCGACCAGAAAGTGCCAGGCGCCTGCGGGGGTCGCCCTGCCCAGGTGCTGGGCACCCGCCGACTCTGCTGTGCACTCAGCCCCTCTGCCGGCTCCGCTTTACCAGAGGGGAAACAGGCCCCCGCCGTGGCGTCCCTGCTCTGGGCCACTGGCCGGGCTCCGAGCCCCGGTCTGTCTGGTCTGTCTGCCCCGCCGCCCCCGTGGCCCCTCAGACCAGTTCTTCTCTGTCCACAGTACAATAAGCACCTGTTCGTGCACATCGGCCAGTCGAGCCCCAGCTACAGCGACCCCTACCTCGAAGCCGTGGACATCCGCCAGATTTACGACAAGTTCCCCGAGAGGAAGGGTGGTCTCAAGGAGCTCTTTGAACGGGGACCCTCCAACGCCTTTTTCCTCGTGAAGTTCTGGGTAAGCCTTGGATGACCTCCTCCTTCCCACCCCAGCACGTCGATGACCGCAGGGAGAAAGAAGGAGGGGTGGGCCTTGGCGGCGGCGGGACCTGGGACACGCAGGACAAGAGCGAAGGGCCAGCACAGAGCGGCCCTCTGGTGCCGGGAGCTCAGACCAGATGGGGCCATTGGTGCCGCAGAGCAAGGCCCCCTCCTGATGGCGGGTGATGGTCACGCCCAGGCAGAAGTGCGGCCTCAAGGGGTCTGTAGTACCAGAGAGGACCTACAGGAGACCTGAGGGGTAGTCACCCAAGGCTTTCAATGCCAAGGTTTCCGGGCCCGCAGCGGGGCAGCCGTTGGGCTGGGTGGGGCTTGGAGAAGTGGACGGTAGGCTTAGGCTGGGTCATCCCCAAAGAAACACCGAGCTTCTCCAAGAGCTCAGCCTGTAGCTCGGCCTCCGCCGCCCTCCCCAGCTCACCCCTGCATGGGTGCTGTGTGGGTAGAGCCTCCTTCTTTGGAAACCTCCTCCAAGACCAGGAGGCATAGGACCTCTTCCAGGGGCCCAGCACCCAGAGAAAAGGGATGCCGGGAAGAGGGACAGGGCAGGAGAAGCCAGCGGGAGGAAGTGCAGGAAATCCTGGCTGGTGATCAGAGCCTCCGAACCGTCTCAGAGCCCGGAAGCTGGGCCTTTGTTTGGTCTCGGACTTTGATAACCTGAAAGCTGTGCTTTTCCTAGAAGTGGGCGTATTCACACGAAAGCGTACACGCAGTTCCAGGTGGCTTACTGGTCCCTGGCTAGGAGCTCTTAGCCTAGCCTTCATCTGCAACTGAATCTGTGGGGCTGGCTGTCTACAGAAAAGGCAGGAACGGAGACCCAGGGCCCGGATCCCGAGGAGGCTCAGTGTTTGCCCTTGCAGGACAGCTTGCTCTGCGAGCCGATGGAGGTTGGTCCTGGGCCTTCAGGGATGGGCAGAGTTAGGCGGAAAAGGGGAAGGGCCTCCAGGGGGGCTAGTCATGGGTAAACATGTAAGAGAGGGAACCGCAGAAAGTAAAACGGGAGAGGCGAGTCTGATCCTGGAAGGTCCTGATCCTACAAAGGTCTGGATTTGACTCTATGCTGGGATGAAAAATAGGTAATAGTTTCTTTTACTTTATCTTATTTTTAAATCAGTGCACGTTCATTGTTATTAATACCAAGAGGCTTAGAAATGAAAACCGTCAGGTTGTCGTCCGCCTCCTCCCAACCCCAAGCCCAATCCCGAGAGGCAGTCACTGTAAAATGTCACTGTTTATTCTGGGTTTTATCTCCTTAGTTCTAAATATCTGCTTATATTGCTACACTTTGCTGTCACGACTGTGTGTTGTGTATTTATGGTAGAAAAACACTGGCTATGTTACAGCACTTTTCCCCTCATCGTCCCAGTAAGTTATGTAACTTAGTCAACGCAATAAAGCGTTTAGACTTTGTGACAGCGTAGGTTGACCACCGGAGTGTGTGAGGAGCACGTGTCATTTCTTGTGCAACTTTTTGTTTTTTCCTAAAAATAAATGGTACTTTCGCTTGCACATTTCTAAAAAACCTACTATTAAAATTTTACAAATTGTTCTATCATAACCAACATATAAAATTTAAAAAACTTGTTTTTCACGCAGTGCTCAGGCCTCTCAGAGAATTTATCCTTTGTCCCTTTCTCCTTCTGGATGCCTCTGTTCTGCTCCAATTTGAACCGGTTTTCCTCCAGGCCTGCTCAACAGCTGTCCCGAGACCTCTGTTTACTGCTCCTCTGTTTTGAATCTACAGTTTCCTAGATCTCCTATTTCTCTCTTTTTTGGTGTTCCCCCCTCATTTTGCTGGAATACATTCTCTAGTCCCTTCCTAAGAAAAGGTGCATGGTAGATAAGTGTTCTAAGTCTACCTGTTTGAAATGTCATTTCTTTTCAGTACTTGATTCATAGTTTGGGTACAGAATCTCCATCGTAAATGATTTTCCCTAGAAGTGCTTTTCAAGAATCATTTTTTGGTTGCTCCGATGTCTTACGAGAGTAGTCCGGTAGTATTCTAATTCTCTGTTCTTTGTTATGTAACTCGGTTGTTTTTAGCCTCTAGGAGCTTTGCGTTTCCTCTCTGTTCCTTTCGTTAAATTTCACATTGATGACCTTTGGGATCTGTGTTGTTTTTCTTCCTATTTTTGAGCCAGGTACTTGGTAGGCAGTGAGATGAGAATCTCTCAATTCGGTAACTTTACTTATATTATTTCTTTTTCTTTGTTTTCTCTGTGTTCTTTTCCAGGAACCCCTGTTAGTCTGATGTTGGATATCCCGGACCTATCCTCTCTGATTTTTACCATTTATTTATTTTCCAATTCATTTTCTTAGAGACTTTCTTAACTTTATCTTCTAATTTAAGAGTGAATCTGAGTGAATATTCCATAAAACCCAAAGTAACATTGGCATGAATGAATAGTTCTTCTTTCATGTAAAGTAAGTCTGGAGATAGAGTGTCCAGGTCTGGTCCAGCAGCTCCGTGAAATTACCAGAGACCCTACTCTTCTCTATCTGCCATCCTCAGTGTGTGGCTTCTGTTCTTAAGGTCAAGGCTGCTGGGGTTCCAGCCATCACATCCATTTTTCAGGCATCAGGCAAGGGGAAAGCCAACTTAGTTCCCTTTAAGGAGCCTTCCTGGAAGTCCCACACAATTCTCAATTAGTTGTTTGTTTGCATGTAGCTGCAAAGGAGCCAGGGAAGTGTACTCTTTTAGTTGAGTAAGTTGCCATTCTGAATAAAATCAGGGTTCTGTTACTACAGAAAATGAACGACTCTTTCAATTGTTGATGTGTCGTAGTTTAACTGATGGCATTTTTTTTCTTAATTGTAAAATCTTGGTGCATTGTACATTTAGTGGTGAAATAGATTAACAGAATATGGTGGCATTCTCTGCCCACCCCCACCCCGCCCCTTGTATCGAATATTTAATTTTGACCATGACGTTTTTAATTTTTAAGAGCTCCTTCTTCTTCTTTGATTGCATCCTGATCTTGTTTCATGTCTATTTTTTTTAACTTTTCTTCTGCTCCCTTTGTTTCCTTTTCGTCCCATTTTCTGTCTGGGTCTTTGTCTTTCAAGTTGGAGGATTTTCTCAAATGTCTATAATTCTTGGCCAGATTTTTTGGTCCTTATTTTTTTGACAGCTTTATTGCTATGTAATTCACTTACCATATAATTCACCTACTTAAAGTGTACAATTCAGTATTTTTAGTGTATTCACAGAGTTGTGCAACCAGTTAATTTTAGAACATTTTCATCACCCCCAAATAAACCCCAAACCCATTAGTTATCACCTCCACCCCCAGCCTTAGGCAACCCTAATCTGCTTTCTGTCTTTATAGCATTTTTAGATATTTCACATAAATGGAATCTTACAATATATAGTCTTTTGTGACTGGCTTCTTTCACTTAATGTTAAGTTTTTAAGGTTTAGTCGTATTATAGCACATACCAGGACTTCATTCCGTTTTATGGTTGGGTAATATCCCACTGTCTGGATAGACCACATTTTGTTTATCCATTCATCCGTCAGTGATGGGCATTTGGGTTGTTTCCACCTTTGGGCCATTGTGAATAATGCTGCTATGAACTTAATACACAAGTCTTCGTGTGGACATAGCTTTTCATCTCTCTTGGGTAGATACTTAGGCATGGAATTGCCGGATCATATGCACTATGTATTTATTTATTTTTGGCTGCATTGGGTCTTCGTTGCTGCGCGGGCTTTCTCTAGTTGCGGCGAGTGGGGGCTACTCTTTGCGGTGCGTGGGCTCCTCATTGCGGTGGCTTCTCTTGTTGCAGAGCACAGGCTCTAAGCACGTGGGCTTCAGTAGTTGTGGCTCGCGGGCTCTAGAGCGCAGGCTCAGTAGCTGTGGTGCACGGGCTTAATTGCTCTGCGGCATGTGGGATCTTCCCGGACCAGGGCTTGAACCTGTGCCCCCGGCATTGGCAGGCAGATTCTTAACCGCTGAGCCACCAGGCAAGTCCCCTCTTTTTGCATTCTTGACAGTGTCCTTTGAAGCACAACCTTTTCCATTTTGATGAGGTCCAGTGTATCCTTCCTTTTGTTGTTCGGGCCTTTTGTCCATGTCCAGTGACTGGGAACTCTGTGGACAAGGTGTGGGCCTTGCTACCTGCCGGGCTTCTCTTTCAGGTGGTCGGAGTTGGGGAACCAGCTGCTTTATCGAGGACGCTAGTAAATGTCAGCATATTTACTGGACCTTTTCCTTGCCTGAAGTGGTTCAGTTTCTCCAAAGAAGACTCCTACTGTCCCCCCACCCCTTGGCAGGGACAAACGAACATTCTAGCAGTGGGGCAGGGCGAGGGCTAGGGGAGCCGACCGTTTCTTAGGCAGCGTTCACCTCATGCCCTGGCTCCCACCCCCTCTCCTGACATGCCTGGGGGCCCGAAGACCTGACGCCCTCCTGGGTAATTTCTTCTCCTGATGTGTGAAGAGTGGGGGCCCGGAGGCCTGACCACCCGGTGTACAGCCTTTCAGCCGGTTCCTTGTGTCATATCCTGCACCCCCCTGGCCATCACTGTCCGGGCCCCTGTCGTCCCGAGGGTGGTGCTGACTCCCACCCGGCACCCCTCTGAGGCACTTTCAGGCTGTAACTCTTCTTGCGTCCGTTTCCCCGCAGAAGCCATCCTAGCTCAGATCAGCTGTCAGTCCCCTCGAATTCGTTGAATTCTCCTGTCCGTTTGGTCTTCCTCCGTTTCTTCGTGTGTGTGGTACAACGCATTAAAAAAGGTCTTTGCGCTCATCCTGCTGGCTCGCAGGCTCAGCGGCCATGGCTCACGGGCCCAGCTGCTCCGCGGCATGCGGGATCTTCCCGGACCGGGGCACGAACCCGCGTCCCCTGCATCGGCAGGCGGACTCTCAACCACTGCGCCACCAGGGAAGCCCCAGTCTCCCATTTTAACCAGAGGTCCACGAGGGCCACCGCTAATGGATCGGTAGCAGTTGTTTGGAGCGCTGGGTTGAGGAAGATCTGGAGGGAGCCCTTCCTGGATTGACTGGTAATGTCTGCCATGGGTGCAGCAGGGGAGGGTAGTGTGCATTGCCTACATGTTTACCATCCCGTTGTTTAGGTGATGAGGAGTCCTTGAAGGTTGTTGAACGGGGCATGGCCAGAGCTGTGCTTGGTGGGCTAGCGCGTTTCATCCTTGCCACACCCCTGCAGGGAGGTATAGCTGACAGCTTCGTTCCGTACAGGGGAAGGTGAGGCACAGAGAGGTGAAAGCATGTGCCGGGCAGCCCAGTCCGCAGCGACAGAAGCAGGATCAGTGCCAGCCAGCCCCGCTCTGGGAGTGTGCTCGGAACCGTCACCCCACACCATTCTGCCTTGCCGGGTGGCTGGGGTCCCCCGTGCGGCCCCGTGCTCCCCCTGCTTCTGGGGGAGAAGGCTCTGGGTAGCCTAAGAAGGGCCCTGCGCCCCCGAGGAAGGGCAGCTAGTGGGGGCAGGGAGAGAGCAGTCTCAGCTGTGCATTCAGTGTCGAGCCGGCACTGGGGCTTCCTGGGGCTTCTAGAGCCCAGGCTTCCCTTCCAGGAGATGGGCAGGGCTGTCCTGCCTAGAGATCAGAGCTGGCAGGTGGAAAGGAGGACCAGAGGATCCTTCTCCTACCTGGCTCGCGACCCTCGTCCTCTCCTTCCTCCTGAGTCTGGGGAGGCTGGAGGTGGGGGTGGGGGAGGAGAGAAGGTGGAGACGGTGGTGCTGGGCAGCGTGATTGGGCGGGTTCCACGCCGGGCCGCTGTGCTCCGTCCACAGGCTGCGCACACAGCCCGTGCCGTGCGGACCTGATAGGAGCTTGCGTTCCGAGTGGGAGAATCAGAGCAGGTCCCGCCTGCTCTGTGTGGGAGGGGGTGGGCTGCCAGTGAGCCCTCCCAGCGTGTCAGGAGAGCGAGGCAGGCAGCCCTCTGCCTCTGGGCCCTCTGCCCAGCTGGAGAGCTGTGTCCCGAGGGAGTCTCGGCTCCTGTGGGCCCTGTTTCTCCACCTGAAAAGTCAGTACTTTGTTCCGGAGGGCCTGCGAGGGGCTTGTGTCCGAGGACCCTGATGAGTGGGGTCGGCTGGGGGTGGGAGGGTGGGCACGTGGGCGGCCAGGGCACCTTGGCTGTCATCCAGTCCCTCTCCTCCTGCGTGGGGAAGGTAGAGGCGCCAGGGAAGGACAGACCTGGGATGTGGGAGAGGAAGGTCTCCTGCGTGCTAACCACGGGACTTGGGGTCCTCCCAGGCAGCCCCGGCGCCCTAGCCATCTGGAACCCTCCTCTCCTGCGCCCTGGCCTGTAGCTGGTGTGAGACTGACCACACAATTAGGAAGGGATGCTGCCAGGAGAGGACAGTGTCGCCACACACCCCCCTCGCCCCACCCCAAAGCCTGGCGGTTTTCTCGTCCGGCCCCAGGCCCTGGGCACGCAGGCTGAGGAGTGGGTCAGAGCCCACTTGGAGTGGGAGGAGGACTTTGATGTCCCAGCTCGGCCTCCTGTCCCCCTCCTGCCGATGGTACTGTTCTCTTTGGTGGGGATGGGTAGTAAGTGGCCGGCTCGTGGGCCGCCGGGACTCATCGGTTCCAGCTGGCGGTGGCATTGGGGGCAGGAGGGGTTGGGTGTCAGGCTGTGCTCCGCGGATGTGAGATGCAGGGGCTGAGAAGCTCCCAACTCCCCCAGGACATGTGGGACCAGCAGAGGCCACCTCTGTCCTTAGGCAGTGGGAGAGGGGACTCTTACACACTGATGGCCGTGAACTCCAGTCTGCAGATTGAAAATGCTGGGCAGAGCCGGGCCAAAGCCGGGCAGGGAGGACGGTACCCCAGACCTTCCTCCGTCGAAGGGCCCTGACATTTCTCCCAGGCACATACCAGCCCATAACAATGAAGCTGAGCCCCCTGGCCCCCGGGCCCGGCTGTCCCGGCTCATCTGTCAGCCACCCGATCCGCTGCACCTGTTCCAGGCCCAGCCTGGGAGCTGCCACCACACCGTAGCTATGAATAGGGTGCAGGGCAGGGGGCCGCGGGGGTACTCTCAGGGTAACATGGGGGGCAGCTTTGCTCTCAGGCTGAGAAGGCAGAGACGCTGAGCGTGTGCGGGGAGGTTCTCAGATTGGGGGGGGTACGCGGTGGGGCTGCAGGAGGTGCTGGGTCGTAATTAGGATGGCACTGAGGATGGTGAGGTGCTGCGGGGTGTGCGTTTCTCGCTGGCCGGGGTCCCCCGGGACCAAGCAGTGGGACCACAGGGTAGGTTCTGGGGCAGACATTGGACCGCCAACGTCTGAGACAGATGAGGCGTCTGAGACTTTCATCTCCGCCCCATCTCCTTCTCTCTCTCTCTCTCTCTCAAGCACCAGCTCACCTGTTCTACCTGCTCCCCCAAAAGTCACACACTCCATGAGAGCAGAGACAACACTGCAGCCTCTTTGGGCGCCCCCTGTCCCGGCCATGCTGGGCCAGGCAGGATAAACGGGCAACGGAGCGACTGGAAGGACCAGGCGAGTGGGAGGCGATGCCAGAAGCCCCTGGAGTGTCTTTGAGCCGGGGCGGGGCTCCGAGGACTGGCAGGGGTGCAGGGGGTGGAGGCCCCCCTTGTGAGCACAGGACCGCTCCGCACGCAGAGCCGCCGACAGGGGAGAGTTCCAACAGCCCCGTGTCACTCTGGAAGGCACGCCGCGTGCTGGGCCTGAGCCCTGGGGGAGCTTGGTTCCCGCCTCGAGCGTGCTTACCGTCTGGAAGGGGCAAGGCCAGGCCCTGCCAGCACAGGGTGGTGACGGGCACGTCCCATCCCCGCGGGGCGCTGGGGAGAGCCTGGAGGGGCCATGCCAGCCCTGCCCAAGCCCGGGGCACAGTGCACGGATTCACATTTCTTCATTAACAGTTAGGTGACTGTTTTCATGTCTATTAGGAGAAACAGAATCCCTGATGTCACGCATATGACTGCTTAGAATAAGAATGAGTTGATTTGAAAGAAACAGTTAGGGGCGGAGTGGGGCGTGTGGAGAGTGGGACGTGAATAGCATCAATCAGGGGGAGGACGGCGGTGGCTGCATCCGGGAGACATCAGTTCACGTCCTGGCCTCGCCCCCTCGTCCGGGCGCCTGCCCTCCCCAGGAGCCGGGCTCCCTGCCAGCTCTTTTCCAGGCACGGTCCACGTTCCTGCCCTGCGCTCATGTGTCTCAAGCACACACGAACTGTCCCCCAGGCCTTTTTGAGGACGTCCGACGAACCGGGTCTCCGAGGAGAAGCGTGTGACTCAGTAGAGAGAACAGGAGACAGAGAGCTGGTGCTGTCCCCGGGGCCAGGTTTAACTGCACAGCCCGTCACAGCAGCAATTAATTCCCAGCCCACCGCAGGCCTGGCCCACCTCCACGGGCCCCTGGGCGCCCCTGCCCCGCCCCACGCCCACCACAGATGCGGGAGACTGCTGCTCATTTTGGAGTTTGGTTTTTCTCCTTTTCTTTCTTTTGGCCACGCCGTGCAGCTTGCGGGATCTTTGTTCCCCAACCAGGGATTGAACCCAGGCCCCCAGCAGTGCCAGTGCAGAGTCCTAACCCCTCGGCGGCCAGGGACGTCCCTGTAATTCATTTTCTTCTTTCTTCCTAACGGCCCCATGAAAGCCCTTGCTGGGCACACTGAAATGTATGCCATCTAGGTCAACACGGAAGCAGCCTTTATTTTCATCATAAAGGTAACACATCCTCGGGGCTTCTCTGGTGGCGCAGTGGTTGAGAGTCCACCTGCCGATGCAGGGGACGCGGGTTTGTGCCCCAGTCTGGGAAGATCCCACATGCCGCAGAGCGGCTGGGCCCGTGAGCCATGGCCGCTGGGCCTGCGCATCTGGAGCCTGTGCTCCGCAACGGGAGAGGCCACAACAGTGAGAGGCCCACATACAGCAAAAAAACAAAAAAAAGTAACACATCCTCGTTCTGCTTTATGACCTGCTTTTTTCTTTCTTTCTGCTCAACATTATGTTGTAGTCAGTTCACAATAGTAAATACAGGTCCCTGTCGACACGGTGTGTGGCTCTGTAATATTTCTGCTGTGCCCAAGACAGTTGCCCCCCTCCCAGTCTAGAGGGTCTTCTTGCTCTTGGAAAACTTCTTTCCCCAAAGGAGAGAAAAGTAACGACTTTGATGGCCAGGGGCAGAGCAGCCCGGGGCCCGGCTCTGAATCCTGCTGGAAACTTCCCAGGGTTCTGGGGCTCCCTGTAACTTTGTGCAGAAGAGTCCTTGGGGTCAGAATCCTTACCGCGGTCAGGAGCTCCCCTGCGTTTGTGGGGCTGCACTCTGGGTCCCGCTGGGCAGTGATCTGGGACGAGTTGCGTGGACGGGAGGAGAGGCTTCCCCCTAAGAGTAAGCCATTTGTGATGTTTGCACACTGCTTCTGAGTCTGAAGCCGCTCTGTTAGCCCCTCAAACGGGGTGATTGGCTGTGGAGCCCAGGTTCCGGAGTGGGGACCCCTCAGTGGTTGGGGGCTTCGCCGAGGCACCGAGCAGCCTCACCCAGCGTCTCTCGGCTGGGCGGGAGAAGCAGCGGAGCCGGAGCCTGAGGACCCAGGACCCGTGACTCATCCGCTCTGTGGCCTTGGGCAAGGCCCGCGGTCGGGAAGCCTGAGATCAGACTGAGGCCCCTGTCCTGCCTTGTCCCCCTCGCAGGGAGTGGGTGTGAAGTCATGAGTCTTATTACCCACCTTTCCTTGGGGGGGCAACTTCAAATCACCCCAACACGCAGCAGGAGGCGTCCTGGACCCTGCCTTCAGGTGCGAAGCTGATCAGAGGCCCGGGGGCTCCCACGCCAGGCTGGGGAGGGGTTCCCTTTGGCAAACGGGCTCGATGAGAGGGTGCTAACCAGACTTCTGTCGGGCACAGAGCTCTCAGAGCAATTGCAGAGGAGCCCAGCGGAAGGAGGCCGGTGTTGGGGAGATTGGTCCGGAGGCAGAACAGAGATGCAGAAGGTCAAGGGTGGCCGGGCTCGCGGTGCCCCAGAGATGGCGGGAGGCCAGGCCCCCAGAGCCACTGCGGAAGGGACACTGGCAGGGCCCTAATGTTCTAAAGACCGATTTGGGGCCCCGCCTGCTGGGCTGTTGGTACCCGGTGGGCAGCAGGGCCGGGAGCTGATGCAGGCCCAGGTTCTTGCCATTGTTCAGGGCACACGGCCTGACTTTGCACCAGGCCTGCGTGTGGATGGACGAGGGAGCTTTCCGAGGTCCTGCGTCCCCGTGTTTTCTGAGCCCCCTGATGGCGTCCTGGCCCTGGGGCCTGGGCTGTGGCCCCAGAGGCCTCCTCGGTGCCGCCCCCAACAGGGCCCCTCTGAGTTACCGCCCCTCCTTGGTCTCCCCTTGTCTCCCTCCAGGCAGACCTCAACACCAACATCGAGGACGAAGGCAGCTCCTTCTATGGGGTGTCCAGCCAGTACGAGAGTCCTGAGAACATGACCATCACCTGCTCCACCAAGGTCTGCTCCTTTGGCAAGCAGGTGGTGGAGAAACTGGAGGTGAGCACGCGCCGCTGCTCGCCCGCCTGGGCGCCAGACCGTCGCGCCCCTGCGGCCCGGGCTTCTCACCTCTGTGCCCAGATATGTCTGAATGATGCAGTCTGACCCTCGCCGTGCCTCTTCATTGACAACCCACCTCCCGTCCAACACAAGCAGAGCACCTGCCCCCCCTCCCCATCCTGGTGGGCCTCACCTGTTGCCCGTCAGGTCACAGGGAGCCGTTCCAGCGCCCCAGAGCTGAGCTCCCCTACAGCTCTTAACCCACGACCTCTCGGGTGGTTGCGGGCAGCAGCGGTCTCTGAGAAGCTCTTTGAGTTAGTTATTTCTAGCGAAATTTTAATTTTGAGGTCGCTGTGGCTCCACGTGCAGTGGTAATCCCTTCCCTAGTTGCCCCGATGGCAGCATCTTACATACCTAGAGTGGACCATTAGTAACCTGGCTGTTGACACCGACGTAGCCCACCAACCCGAGTCAGATTCCGTCCGTTTACACGCACTCACTTGTGTGCATGCCTGTGTGTGTGCGCCCAGATGTGTAGCTACCCATACGTGACGGTTCCGTGGCCACAAGGTCCCTGTGGCCCGTCCCCCATGTGCGGCCGGGATTGAGCTGTCATTCCGTCTTCGTCTCCACGTCTTGAAGCTCCTTCCTCCAATACCCGGCGTGTGGGTCACAGGGGGTGGGGGGTGCTCTGTCTCGAGGGCTCCCTGGGCTCTGCCCGTCCTTCCCACTTAAGGCCGGGCGGGTGGTAGAGCTTCCTCACGGGGCCGGCCAGGTTGGCCTTGGGCGGCGGCCTCCTAAGCCCCACTGTCCCCGGGCCCCGCAGACTGAGTACGCGCGCTACGAGAACGGCCACTACTCCTACCGCATCCACCGCTCGCCGCTCTGCGAGTACATGATCAACTTCATTCATAAGCTGAAGCACCTGCCCGAGAAGTACATGATGAACAGCGTGCTGGAGAACTTCACCATCCTGCAGGTGTGCGCGCAGGGGTGTGCGCGGGGGTGTGTGCGCAGGGGTGTGTGCAGGGGTGCGCGCAGGGGTGGGCGCAGGGGTGTGTGCAGGTGTGCGCGCGCAGGGGTGCGCGCGGGGGTGTGCGCAGGGGTGGGGGTGAGAGCGGGCGGTGGGCAGGGAAGGTGGCATGCTGTCTCCTGGGCCCGACCCCCTCCTCCCCTCACCCCTGCAGGTGGTCACCAACAGAGACACGCAGGAGACGCTGCTGTGCGTCGCGTACGTCTTCGAGGTGTCGGCCAGCGAGCACGGGGCTCAGCACCACATCTACCGGCTGGTGAAGGAATAAGAGACCGGGGAGCAGGGAGGGGGGCAAGACATCGTGTGCGCAGGGACGCGGGGTGGGGACCCGCGGGGGCAGCCCCCCCGAGCGCCAGGAGAGTTGAGGTCATGACTCTTCTACCAGGAACGTGACCCCGCAGTGCCTAAGCCCAATAAACGCAAGACCTGGGCACCTTCGGAGGCCCCGTCTGGCTGTGTGAGCCCCGGGAGGGGCTGAGGGAGCAGGCGGCTGGCTGGGAAACGGGCCGGAAGCAGCCCCGGGGTGCCGTCCTGAAGCCAAGGCCCCAGTGGACTCGGCCAGGACCGTCCAGACGCTGAAGCTCAAGACGGGTCAGCCCCTGCGCTGCACTGGAGCCGCTGCCGGCCACGCTGGGAGGCCTGAGGGGGGCGTGGGTCCGCGGCCAGCTGGGAGTGACGGATGCATCCGCCCTGGCCACCTCTGCTGCTGCTGCCCCAGGACAGCCGGCAGGGAGGCGCGGCCCAGTCCCGGGGGGGTGGGTTTCAGGTGTGGAGGTGACTGAACTCTCGGGAGGTTGGAAGTGGACGCAGTCAGAGCTCTTTAGGTAGTTTTCATCCGTCTCCAGGCAGGGGCTCCGTGGCCACGCTGGCTGCCCGGGGTGGGGTGGGTCCCAGGTCAGGGGAGCCCGAGACAGCGAGTGTGGGAGTGCAGTGGTGCAGCCAGCTTTTGAGTGTGGGCGGTGAGGCCGGAGTCACGCGGCCTCCTCTGTGGTGGGAAGGCCAAGACAGTTGGTCAGAGGTCTGCGGTGGACCAGTGGTTTGAGACCACGCAGTCTGCATGGTCTGTGAGTCTCAGCGCAAACCCCTCCCAGCCAAGAAGCCTGCCGGGTGCCGCCTTGGAGCAGCCCAGGCCGTCCACGCCCTCCCTAAGTCCACTCCCTACCCAAAGGTCAGGTTCTGTGCGCCGCTCCCGCTGCGCCCGGAGGGGACCCGCGGAGGGATTTCCCTGGTCTGTTTCTCCTGGGAACTGGCCTCAGTCCTCGTGTTCCCTGCTGCCCGAGCTGTCTCAGCGTGAGTGTCCTTCCTCCCTGTAAAGGGGGATGGGCGCCGTGAGGAGGAAAGATCACGTCGGTAAAGGGCCTGATGCAAGATGCACCAGATAGAGTAAACATTATCATCATCCCCTTATCCCTGCCCTCGGGGCTCTCGGGGCCCGGCTCTTTGCTGCCATCTAGCGGCCATTTGGCATCACCTTCTCTAGTGGGGAACCGCAATTCCAGGAGCCTGGGGCCGAAGGGGAACAAGATTCAACCTGCAGGTGGTGTGTGTGCCCAGCACTCAGGGAGATGTATGGGGATAAGAAGCCAGTAAGACGACGTTGAGGAGGTGTTACGGAGCAGTTAGGAGCAAGGGCTCTGGAGTCAGGCTGCTAGGATTGGAATCCTGGTGCTCAGCTAGACTAGCTGTGTGGCCTTGGGGCACGCTACCTAATTTCACCGTGCCTCAGTTTCCCCGTCTGTAAAATGGGTATAACAACAGTACCTACCTCGTGTATGCAGAGCGCCTAGCACGGTGCCGAGCACACAGCGTGTTCGATACACACGCGTTATTATTCACAGCATCTGACTCCTTGCAAGCTGGGAAGTCAACCTGGAAAACTCTTAAGTGGGGTGAGCGGTCCTCAGAGCAGCTGGAGTTCAGAGGTGGGAGGGGGCAGGGTGTGGAAGGTTCGGGGATGAGTGGGAAATTGAGAGGGGCTGCCCCTTGAAAGAGGGGCAACGTCTAGGTAAGCAGCCTGTGGACGGCTGCTAGGCTCCATGCCAAGTTGTGTGACCCTCGTGCGTGCGGGGACCCAGCTCCCCCTTGTGGATGATGTGACGTGGAGGGGGCCTTGGGGTCCCTGAGAAGCACTCACACGTCCTCCTCTGTTTAGTGTCTGCTAAGGCTCTCCCGCCCTCCCCCCTCCCAGCCCCTGTTTCCGGGGCTGTCAGAATAAGGGGAGCTCGTGACGCCTGCCCTCCCAGCACGACTGAACCTTCCAGCAAGGGCTTGAGAAGCGTGTGTGAGCAGCCTCTGGGCCCTGGGACGGATGCACACACTAGGTCCCTTGTTTTGTATCGTGGGTGAGGGCTGCCAGTGCAGCTGTCGGGTCCACGTGTTGGCTGTGAGTCTTCCCTTCTCTTTAGGAACTGACCTCAGTAGCCTAAGGGACACTAACCTACTTAGAGCTGGGAAGTCCAAACCGGTCACAGCCACGGAGAACACAGGTGCAGGCGCCTCTCCCCGCGGTGTCGTGCAGACCGCGGCCCTCGGGGCCCGCAAATGGGAGACCCGACCCGGCCCCGCCTCTCCTGCAGCCTCATCTGACACCCCCCTGCGCCCCTCCCCGCCTTTCGGCTCTGGCCCTGGAGAACTGTCACTCATTCTTCAAGAGCCAGCGTGGAGCCACGTCTTCTCCCGCAGAAGGGCCTGTTGCTCCTGTCCTGGCGTGGAGAAAGCGTTCCATTCACAACCCGTCAGAGCACCTGCCACGCGTCCCTGGACAGAGGGCCTGTGTCACCTCTTCCACCCTCACCCGGGGGCGCTGTGCTCTCCCCGTTTTAAAGATGAGGAAGGTGGGGTCTGGAGAGGCCGGCTGACTCGCCTGAGGCTGAATGCGTTTATCCACTCGCTTAACACACGTTTATTTAACTTCTGCTTCGTGCCAGGCGCGGGACGTACTGATGGCCGGGACAGACGGGGTCCCTGGGAGCTTGCGTTTTACTGAGGAGGGAAGACAAAGTGAGCGGGTGAAGGACGTGCAGACTGACGGGTGCTGACAGGAGAGGGCACCGAGGCCGCGGCCTGGGGGGCGGGCGTGACGCGTGTCCCGGGGACAGCAGGGAAGCCACAGCAGGAACCCAGAGATGCAGGCCCAGATCCCGCCCAGGCCCTGCCCCGCGCTCGGGAAGGGCTTCGGCTTTTTCCGCGTGTGATGGGAGGTCCTGGAAGTGTTTTAAGCAAGGGAGTAAGACTGTCGGTGTGATTTTTGGGAAGCAGCACTGGTGGCCGTGGACCACAGAGCAGTGCGCGTCCTGGTTTCCGAGTCAGCCTCGCCCCCTGGACTCAGCATCTGGCTGGGGAGACCGTAGCTGCCCTGCTCTGTCACTTTCTGTAACCTGAACCCACGTCTGGAACACAGCAGGTGCCTGATGAACGTTTGAAGGGTGCCCGTGTGCAAGGCTGTGACCCGTGCCTTTTGGGCCTGGGAGGGGTGATGGGTGGGTGTCCCCGAGCCTGCGGGATAGGACTCTGCTGACATCAGGAGTCAGCAGGCGGGGATGTGGAAACAGGATGGGTGCCTGACCCATGGGGTCCGATGGCCCAGCAGACAGTGCCCCAGTGACCACCAGTGACCTTCCATAGGGTGGGTGACCTTCTGCATGCGACAGGAGTTTGGGAGGCGCGTGTGACGCGGCCCCGCCCTTCTGGGACCGGAGCCAGGCTGAGGAGCGCGGGGCTGTGTGTACCAGCTTGGGGCCCCTGCTTCCTGGCCCGCCCACGGGGCTCGGAGGGCAGTGGGGTGGAGCAGGGCCCGGGTGTCCCTTGTTAGCAGGGGTGGCGACAGCAGGGAGCCCCACAGGGACCGGGCCACCAGTGCACACCTGGGCTGCACCTGCCTGGAGGAGGGACTCGAGCTGGAGCGGGGGCGGGCTTGATTTTCCCCCTCATCCCAGAGGTCACTGCATTTGACCCCTTCTGACATTACTGCCCAAGACAGGAAACGAGAAGGTAACTCCGGATAAGTTGTTCTTGAGAACGGAAGCCCCGGAGCCAGGCTGCTCCAGGACTGAGTTGGCTTCTTACAAGTCGTGTGACCTTGGGCGAGTGACTTACCCTCCGGGAACCTTTGTAACCTCGTGTGTGAAATGGGAATAAAGTGGGCTGACTGTGGGGAGGAAGAGGTGACCGCACCTGTGAGGGGTGGGCCCACACCTGTGAGGGGTGGGCCCACACCTGTGAGGGGCGGGCCCACACCTGTGAGGGGAGAGGTCCACACCTGTGAGGGGTGGGCCCACACCTGTGAGGGGAGAGGTCCACACCTGTGAGGGGCGGGCCTACACCTGTGAGGGGAGGGGTCCACACCTGTGAGGGGGCGGGTCCACAGCTGGCCCGCGGAGTCGGGCGAAGAGGACCATCCCACCCCGGCCACGGACACTCACGTGTTCACACAGCACTCACACGCTGAATACACACACACACACTTAGGCGCACACACACTCCTACACACTATATACACCTACACACACTCACCACATACCTACTCACACAGTGAGTACACACACGCTTACACACATTCATACACGCATCACGCACACACATGCGTATACCACACACCTACACACACCACAGAGACGTACACACACACTCACCACACAGATGTATACACACGCACACACACACGCTCATCGTTAGGCAAAAGCTCTGCTCCGATGCCCCTCGAAAGGCAGAGAGGAGGCCTCGGGGCTCCGGGTCGGGCAGACTTTCCTCCTCACTTTGGGGTCAGAAACAGGGGAGCAGGTGTTCTTCATTGAGAAAATAACTCTCGAAAGGGAGGGCCAAGCCACTCCGAATAAGAAACTGTCCCGAGTTTGGTTTCTGTGTTACTTCCTGAGACAGGACGGGTGTGGTGGGCACGCACCTTCGCGGAAGGCTGGAGCCCAGCGGGAGAAAACCGTGTCTCTGAGCTCATGGATGTCTGATTCAACTTTAAGTTTTTTGTATTCTGCTCTGTAAACCCCCTTTGTCTCCACATCTTCAGTAAAGTCTGCTCCACACACCAAGGCCTTTGTGCGAGTGATTTCTTTGTATGGAAATGAAGGAGCCCCAGGCGCTGTTGGTAGAGCACAAGGCAGCCGCTGCAGAGCCGTCCAGTCTGGACCAGGCCAGGGGGAGCAGCGTCTCAGAGCCGCCCACCAGCTGACGGCCCCTCCCGAGAGGACAGGAGAAGGGGCCGCGCGCGGGGTGACGTCCCAGCCCGTCCGAGCCCTTGGAAGGATGTGCCTTGGCTGCCATCCGAGCCAGTCAGTCGCCTCCCAGCTCCTGCGAGGCTCCGGGTTCTGTGAGCGCCGCAGTTTCAGACGCAGAGCGTTAGGTGCTTAATAAGCAACAACTGGACTCAACCCCCCGGATTTGAAGAGCCACGAAAGCAGGAGGTCCGGGCCGCGCCTGGCAGGGTGTCGTCCCTACTTTGGCCTCCTAGGAACTTGATTTTAGCCCTTGACCCGGGAGTGAGTGGGCCCACGGCACTGGCTAGCCAGAATCAGAACTGCGAGTTGCAGCGGACTGATGGGCCCAAACCCACTTTACCAGTTCGCCTGAGCAGACCCAGGGCACGTGTGTCAGCACCTGCCCTCCTCCTGGGGGCCCTTCCTCTCCAGGAAGCCAGGGCACCCGCAGACGGTGGCTGGTGAGTCTGTGCAAGCGGGGACGTGAGTGACCTCGAAGGACCGAGTGCCAGCAGTGGTGAGCGTGTGAGGCCCCGTCTGCACCTTGGGCGCCTGAATCCTCCCATCCGAGGATCGAGGAGTCCTTTTCTCTGGGTGAGAGGTGGCCCCTCTTCCGTCACCACGAGTCCCAGCACGTGGTGCTGAGAAGCTATGATGCCTGTGAGCATTCGGCCAGTGGGATCCCGCAGACCCTAACGAGCACTTCCGTTCATCCTCACTGGTTGTGGGTTCATAGGGGATCGTTGTGCGTCCCTGTTTAGCCCGGAGCAAATCCCCCCAGCTCTCTCCCTCTGAGTGGTGCCCACGGGGGCCTTGCTCTACCAGTCTCATCCCAAAGGTGGCGGCTGCCAGCCACCTGACACTACGCCCTCCCCTCAGGCCAGGGAGCTGTAGGGACAGCGCTGACCGTGGGCTTTTCGTGGCGCTCAGGTTCGTGGGTAGCCCTGGCATCACCGAGGGGCTTAGGGTGTGGGATGGAGAGAGGGAAGGACTGGGAAAGGAGGGGGTGAGGGGCGAGCCGGGCTGGGAGTGCCCGGCTGTCCCCCAGAGCTTGTCCCGCGGGTGCGGGGCGGCTGGTGTGGCCCACGGCGAGCATTTATTGAGCACAGACTGTATGCCAGGCACGGCTCTGGGTGTGAGCATGGCAGGTGGGACCAGGGGTGTGCAGGGGTCTTTGCTCTCACGGAATTTCCGTTCTGGTCCGAGAGACTGATGAACAGTAAGCAACAAGAAAAAAGAAGTGAGCAGGAAGCAGTTAGCGCTTTGATGAAGGGAAAACAGGAGGATGTCTTAGAACAGGGTTTGGCCATAGCGGGCCTGCTTTTGTAGGCCAATACAAAATTGGTATTTTGTAGAGTCTGGGAGCTAAGAATGCTTTCTATGTTTTTAAATGGTTGAAAAAAAAATCCAAAGGAGACTAGCACTGTGACCTGTGACAGTGGTCTGCGGTTCCAGTCGCAGTGTCGGTAAATCGAGTGTCACTGGAGCAGGTCATGGTCACTGTGACCCGGGGTCCATGGCAGCTTTCGAGCTACGATGTAGGGCTGGGAGGTGGCAGCGGAAACCACTCTTGGCTCATGGTGGCCCTTTCCAGGAAAAGCTCCCGGACTCCTGAGTCAGGGAGTGACGCGGGAGGGGCGGGGGGGCGTCCTCGGAGCGGGTGGCCATCGAAGGCCTCTCCGAGGTGACAGCAAGAGCAGCCACGAGACGACCCAGGGAAGCGAGCCTCCACTTTGAGGGCGCTGAGGTGGGAATAGGGGCAGGAGGGACCGGGGTGCAGCTGGGGTAACGTCCCATCCCTATCTCATGGGCCACATCTTCATTGCTTGGCCTGCGGGTAGCAATGGTTTCAGGGACGTGGTTCTCCTCCCAACCTGATCTGTTTCCTCTGGGTCTGTTTTGGCCTTTGTCGTTTGCGCCAGAGCCTTTGCTCAGAAGGTCACCCTCGGTCGTCCGTCTCTACTTAAGACTGGCACTGACGCTCATGGGAGACTCAGAGCAGGTGGGCAGGTTTGGGAGGCCGGCTGCATCCATGGCCACCTGGCAGGGCTCTCGTGTTAGAATGCAGATTTCTTTAGGGCAGGGCTTCCTGGCCGGGTCAGATTCCATGGAAAGGGCTCCCCCAGTTTCTTGCTGTGGAGAACAATCCGGCTACCAGCATCCTGGGAACCACGTGGGAGAAAAGTGCTGCCCCCCCACCCCCAGTGTTCAGTACGGAACCCCTGTTCTGCACGGGGCTCTTGTGTTCCCCTGGACCTGGTGTCCCCCACCCTGGGGACACTCTGTATCATCCTCTCCAAGGGAAAGAACTCTCAGCTTCTGCCTGCGTAGGGAGGGGCACCCCCCAGCTGCGTGTGGAGTCAGGAGAGGATTTAGAGCGTCACCTCCTTCGGAGCCGCCCTCCCGTCCCCACCTCCGCTTCCAGAGACGCCCAGTGCTGTCAGCTCTTGACTCTTGGCGAGTTCGTTGGTAGAAACTATGTTTCTTTCTGGCTGTCCCTGGGGTAAGGTTCAGCTCTCTTGGTGTGCTAAGTCAGCTGGCACCCATCCTTCTGTTTTCCGAATTTTTGTTCCTATCCTCCTGTTCTCTTTGTCCTTTAGGATTTATAGCTTTAAAAAAATCCTTATGTGGTCATCTTAGAAGGGTTTCAAGAGGGATCAAAATAGATGTATGTGTTGAATCCACCACCTTTGTCCTGACTCACTTATTTGAAGTGTCGCTCTGGCTGTGATGGAAAAGGGGAGGGGCAGGGGTGAGTGGCAGCAGGGAGACCCAGTTAGGAGGTCACTGCAAAGTCAAGGAGGGAGGCGACGTGCCCTGGACGCGGGTTAGTGATGGAGAGGAAAGGAAGCCAGTGACCTTGAGATGTGTTTTGAAGATTGTCACTATGACTTCCTGAGGCTTTTGGGTGCAGGGAGGGCAGGAAGGTGGGGAAGCAAGATTAACTCCATGTTTCCTGGCTCAAGTCACATGTTTACTGTGGTGGGAGAGGCTTGGGGAGGAGCAAGTATGTGGGTGGAGATCAGAGCTGAGTTGAGATCCCTGTTAGACCTCTGACTGGAGGCTTCCGTAGCAGCTGCCTGTGTGATTCTGGAATGAAGGGGAGAGGTCAGGGCTCGGTCTAGGATTCACGGGCGCCTGGATTGGTATTTTAAGTCTTGAGACTAGATGAGAGCACTTAGGAGGAGAGGAGGTGTCCCCAGGACTGCCCTGAGTCCCTCCAATGTTGAAGGGGAGAAGAGAGGAGAGGAGAGGAGAGGGGAAACCAGGAGAGAGTGGTTTTCTTCTCAGTAGTGGAGAAGAAAGCATTTCCAGGGCAGCGGTGAAATGCTACTGGTGCGTAGATTAAGGTGAAGACAGAGAAATTACCACTTGTGACAGATACGCCCTGGTTTCCCCTTCTTCCTGAGTAATCGGATCCCCCATTTTTAGCTGGGCACATGGTCACTCAGAATAAAAGCCATATTTCCTAGTCTCCCTTGCAGCTAGACGTGGCTTTGTGACTAAGTTTGACCAATGGAGATAAACAGAGCTGCAGTTTCCAGAAGTGTCCTAACAGGGAGAGGGCACGCTCTTCTTCACCTCTCCTTCTTTTCAGTTGACTGGGGTGTGATGTGATGGCTGGATTTCCTGCAGCCATTTTGGACTCTGAGATGACCTTAAGAATGGAAGTTACCCGTGGTAACGCAACGAGATAAAATGCTCTTGGGTCTTTGATTCCACGGACCACCATTACAGCTCTGGACAGATTTTATATGAGAGAGAAATAAACTATCTTCTTTAAGTCACTTGTATTTTGTGGGGTTTTTTTTGTAATTCGCAGCCAAACTTATTTCTCATCGATACCTCCTGGGATCTGGTGATAAACACAGAGGCAGAGTGTCTGAAGCATGAACAGCTGTAACAACAACAACAGGAATAATCCCACCCCTGACTCTTTATAGCACTTTTCAGTTTCCAGAGCACTTTCAAACCCGCTGTCTTGCTTGACGTTTGCAGCTGCTCTGTGATGCTGTAGACATTTTCTTCCTAGATGAAGGAACTGAGGCGCAGAGAAATCACTCGTGTCGCCTGGTTACTACATCGCAGATCGTGTACTTCGACCTGGATTCTCTGGTCCCTCCTCGGTGCTGGTGACCGTAGGTGGACAGTGGGTTGTGAATGTGTAGGAGGTTCTGCCCCAGAGCTTGCCTGGTGCTGGGCAGAGAGCTGGGAGCTGGCCCCGAAGGCCCCGGGAGACACTGGCCTTCAAGGGCAGCAATGAAAGCTTTCTCACTTCTCAGGGAAAATGTGTCTATTTCCACAGGGGTGGAGACTGTGCTGGATAATTAGAGAAGTAAAGATCAGACAGCCACCAACACTGGAGGGAAATGTGTTTGCCAGCTGGCAGGCGAGCGATCCCATTTTGGAAGTACTTGGGTAGCAGTCAGACGTTCAGAGCAAGAGTCTGCGGAGCGTCCTCTGACTGTGGAAATGTTTTCTCGGTATCAAAGGGGATCTGCTTCTCTTTGCAGCCTCCCTTCCAGAGGCCGAGCCCAGCACTTTTGAAGTTGGGCACGCTTCTCTCCTTCTGCTTTTCCTCTTCGGTCATTACTTTGCTGACTTCTTTCCAATTTCTCTCTCTAAATCCCCACTGATCCTGATGTAGACCCTTTGTGGCGGGTGTATGCCTCTGATCGTTTGGCGATTGTTGGGGAGATACAGACTTTAAGCTGATTATGGGTTGCACCTTCCTAAGGGTTTGCGAAGTTGAGATGACTTTGAGTGACTTGCTTGAGGTTATGTAGGGAAGTGCAAGCTGGAACTTGAAGCCAGCCTTGGGACTTGAAAGACCACACACTGCCTCCTAGAAAACCAAGAGCCCCCGGGAACTGCCGTTCTGTCCGTCCCACACAGGGCCCCCTTTAATCTTTTTTTTTTTAATTTATTTATTTTACTTATTGAATTTTTTGGCTGCGTTGGGTCTTGGTTGCTACGCATGGGCTTTCTCTAGTTGCGGCGAGTGGGGGCTACTCTTCATTGCGGTGCGCGGGCTTCTCACTGCAGTGGCTTCTCTTGTTGCAGAGCACAGGTTCTAGGCGTGCGGGCTTCAGTAGTTGTGGCGCGTGGGCTCAGTAGTTGTGGCTCGTGGGCTCTAGAGCGCAGGCTCAGTAGTTGTGGCGCACGGGCTTAGCTGCTCCGCGGCATGTGGGATCTTCCCGGACCAGGGCTCGAACCCGTGTCCCCTGCATTGGCAGGCGGGTTCTTAACCACTGTGCCACCAGGGAAGCCCAGACCCTCCCCAGCCCCACTGCTGGAGGCACATTAAAGCGAGCCTCACATGCCTGCTCCAGGGAACGGCCCGGCCCCTCCCCACGTACCACAGGCCCACTTGCCCTTCCCCTTCGTCTCACTGAATCTTGGATTCCTGGCCGTGGTCCCTGGCTTTGATATTTGCTGCTGCTGCCTCAGACTTGGCAACTCATCACATTCCCCTTGTAGCTTTTTGGGCCTCGGGTTTTCTCGTTCACCCCGTGCCCTGTTCCTGCCTCTGGTCTGTGTCCTCTCTCGGTCTTGAGTGAGGCGTGCCCTGCCCCCGGCCTGGGCCGGAGATGGAAGCGGCCTTCAGATAGCACTGTGGCCAGGGGCCTAAGAAGACCCAGATCCTTCTCTCGGTCACAGTTCTTCCCCCTCGAGGGAGAGAGATGCCTGCAAGAGGCTCAGCCAGGCACGTACCACTGTCTTTATCAGGTGAGACTCGGACCCCAGTGTCGAATTCTAGAAGGGTTGGCCTGAACGCCTACTACCCAAACAGGCCTCATTTATCCCATAAATAATTGCTGAGCACCTAGGATGTGTCCGGCACGGTTCTGGCTCCTGGGAATGCAGCAGTGAATAGAATCAAAGTCCACGTCCTGGGAGAGCTTACACAGTAGTGGGGGAATCACACGACAAATAAACAAAACGGCGCCAGACCTCCTGTCCTGCTTATCCCCTCTCCCACCACAGCCGTACCCAGACAGTCTAGGGTACGATCTCTGTGAATCGGGGAGTGCGAGAGTCAAGGGCAACGGAGGGCATTTGCCTCCATGTCTCCTTAGAGGAGACAGTGGCTCCCCTCTCCCGCTACCGTATGACAGCAAGACCGCTTGTCCCATCCACAGAGAGATAGACGTGGCCCATCCGGCTGAGGGAGCAGCGTTGGCCTTTGGTAACTGGGACCCCGGAAAAGAGCCATGTCCACATGTGCTCACATGGAGAAAGCATGCCCTTCTGGCTCAAAGTGTGGTTCTGTTGCATCCCCGGAACCCAGGGGCTCTCACCCCACACACCCGTCCTACTGGAATCAAAATCTGCAGGTGATTCCTATGCACAGCAAAGTGCGAGAAGCAACAGGCTAGGCTTTTTGACCAGGTGCAGAGAAAAGCTACGCCCCCCCCAACTGGGACCAATCTGTGATCATTCCTCCTTCTCGGAGGTGGAGCAGGTGATGGGCTTCCTCCCCTGGCAAAGGTATGCATTTGAGCAACACATTCATCATTGTTTGATTTAGTTACTATAAATAAAATAATATCAATAAAAATAGAACTTAAAAACTAACTTCAAAAAAGGGTGCTTCCTTTTCATTTGACGTGATATTTTCAACTGTCAAAATTTCAACAAATAAATATTCTATACCTTTGTATTAGTTTATAAACTACTAAGTCACTATCAATGGAGTTTTTAATGTCTGAGGGGAACTTTTGTGCATGGAAAAGACTACTTCATGTTATTTGTGTATTTTAAGTTTTTTTTAATTGATTAAAGTTGTAAAATTTAAAGCCTGATCTTATTAAGTTCAACTTGTAAATCTTGCCGTTTGGTTCAGAAGGCTAGTCATTTTTTGGTTAAATATCTTTTTGTTTCATTAATGTTCGGTTACCTTACAAATTCTCTAAACATTTACTCTCACAAACTGGATTAATTAAATTAGCTTAGACTATTTAAACTATAATTAAGCGCTTCAAATATCTAACAAGGCAGACTTATAAATCTAACAAAATCTTAGCCACTAAGCATTTAACACTAAGAACTTAAACACTGTTCACGAAACGTAACAAGTCTCAACTTAAGATCTCATCAGATTTATTTAGGTGTTTAACCTTCACACTTAATCCACCTCCGTATTAAACTAGCATCACAAGTCGAATATATCACATACTTCTATACTTTTCCAACACTGTAAACAGCAGGTAAAAATTGTTCACTTTAAAATGGTTAATTTCATGTTATGTGAATTTTTTAAAAGCATTTAAATTTTAAATTATATTTTTAGGGAATTCCCTGGTGCTCCAGGGGTTAAGGCTCCATGCTTTCACTGCCGAGGGCGTGGGTTCAGCCCCCGGCTGGGGAACTAAGATCCCACAGCCAACCAACCGCAACAAAAAATAAATTATATTTTTCAACTTACTCTCCAAACCCAGATAAAATATAAATTAAATTACCCTAATGGTTACGATAATGAACTGTTACATCCTTAAACCCATCACAAAAGTTTTAATATATATTTGTGTCACATTTATATTTATTGTCAAGCCTCTATCTAAGCAAGACGAGTAGAACCAGCCTCACAGGTGTGCTGAGGTGACTGCGGTGAAGGGTTAGGACTCGGTTACACTTTACACTTCGGGGATATCAGCTCCGTGTTTGGAGCTGCCACACTGTTACAGATACGGAGACTCGCCCACCTGGAGACCGGGCGAGGCTGGGAGAGGGGTCTGGACGTCACCCAGCCTGGCAGTTATCTGTGGGAGTGGCTTCTTGCCGTCAAATTTTGCCTGCCACGATAACAAAATTCCTAAAACCCTCACCTTAAAAAAAAAAAAAAGACACCCCAGTGCCTCCTTCATCCCTGGGTGTCTCACTGCCTGGATCACAGCACAAGAAATTCACAGCTTAATTATTAACCAGCCCTTGGCTATGGTGTGCACATTGCTGGAATAGTTGACATTTTTGGGAACTCACATACACCTTTTTTTAGTGCAATCTGGATTCGGTATCATTAGGGACTCGGGCTTTTTGTAAGTTTTGATTCCTTTCTGATACTCAGATCGTCCGCTTTGCCTTGTTTTGCTGTGTCCCTTTTCCTTTTCACACTACCTCACGTGTCCTTTGAAATGCTGTGCTCTGGCCTCATCTAGCAGACTTAGGCCTGCTTTGACCTTTCTGCCCCGAGGCGTGGAACCTGCTGCTCTCCGGGGCGGCCTGGTTTCTTTAAGCGGTGAATGTTATAAGTGACCGATATCTGGGCACTCGTGGTGCAGATCGCGTTATCCGTGTGAGAACGGAGGGAGGACTCTCCATTCCCAGTCCACTCCAGTGAGAGAGCCGGAAAGTGAGTTCACATGGATGTGTCCAATAACCTCCAACCTTGCTCTGTCCTTTAGAAAATATACTTTAAATGTGAGAGCTTCTCATTTGATCCCCCCCTTTAAATTCCAGCTTTTAGCGACCAGCTGCTGCTGCTTCTTTCATGTCATGCTATACATATTTTAATTCTAATATAATGAAGTTTTTCATGTCACATATGGATGTACATCAGCTTGGATCCTGGACGTCCTGGCTAGGGCCCCCTTCACTTGTACGATCCTCCTGTCTTATCAGCCGCCGTCCTCTGGGCATTTTATTGACAGTCACACAATTTCATCTCTTGCAACCTTATGGAATTCACTAGGCTGGGTTCCAATTTCAAAGCATCAGCTGGGACGCTCTCCTTTCTCCTTTGCCTTCTGGCTCTCCTCGGCCTTTTATGCTGGAGATGGGCTGTCATTTTCTTTCTCCCTGTTATCTTCAAGACTCCTCTCTCAGGTTGTCTCAGAGTGTGCGCCTCAACCATCTGCTTTTTAAGGAGGTCAGCCTTTGGGAGGAAATAAAAATCAATACATACTTAACAAAGTTAACCTGTTTGACACAAGATATTTTTGTAGGTAAGCAGATTTCTTCTTCATAGTGCGTATGATGGAAGAAGGCAGAGAACACAATTTCCATCAAAGTCTAAGCCCCTCTCCCCGATACCCCATCCATCTCCAGCCAGACCCTTGCCCTCCAGTGCTCGCCACTTTGCCTTCACCCAGCGACCACCTCCATCCAGCACACTGCACCGCAGTGCCAAGCCAACGCCCCGAATCCCCTTCCCTTCTGGGAGGACAGACCCCAAGGCGTCCCCCAATCCCTGACTCCTGGTGTTCGCGCCTCCCCTTGAGCGCACGCACCTGTGACTTGCTTCTAATGAAGAGACCAAGTTTCTATACTTCTATAATTCCTTCCCTCCTTCTATGGAAACATCTACTAGTTGTGGTCTCTTATCTTTCCCATAGATTCAAGCTCTTTGTCTCAACTGGATCCCCCCCGTAAGCTTTTTTAAAAAACTTTTAAATTTATTTATCTATCTATTTATTTATTTTTGGCTGAGTTGGGTCTTTTGTTGCTGAGCGCGGGCTTTTCTCTAGTTGCGGTGAGCGGGGGCTACTCTTCATTGTGGTGCATGGGCTTCCCACTGCGGTGGCTTCTCTTGTTGCAGAGCACGGGCTCTAGGCGCATGGGCTTCAGTAGTTGTGGCACGTGGGCTCAGTAGTTGTGGCTCGCGGGCTCTAGAGTGCAGGCTCCGTAGTTGTGGCGCACGGGCTTTGTTGCTTCGCGGCATGTGGGATCTTCCCAGAGCTGGGCTCGAACCTGTGTCCCCTGCATTGGCAGGCAGATTCTTAACCACTGCGCCACCAGGGAAGCCCACCCCCGTAAGCTTTTAAATATATATGTATATGTATTTTCTGTCCCATTTTTCCCTTTCTTCTCCTTCTGGGACTCCGATTACCCATATATTAGACATTTTGATATTATCCCACAGATTCCTGTCACTCTGTCATCTTTTTCCTTTCTGATTTTTTCCCCTTTCTTTCAGATTCATTACTTTCTATTGATCTATCTTCTAGTTCATGTTCTCTTTCCCCTGGATCTTCATTTAGTCATTAAGCCCACGCAGTGAAATATTTTTATTCCAGGTATTTAGTTCTAAAACTTCCATTTGGTTCCCTTTTATATTTTCTACTTTGGTTTTCTGCTGTGGTTTCCTATCTGTTCTTTTATTATAAATGCATTTTTCTTTATACCCTTGAACATAGTTATAATAGCTACTTTAAAATCCTCGTCTAATAATTCCAGCATCTGAGTTATCTTGGGATTGGCCTCTGTTTTTCCCTTGAGAATGGGTTACATTTCCCTGGTTCTTTGTATGCCGAGAATTTTGGGTTATATTTTGAAGGTTATTTTGAGGAGGCCCTGGATTCTATTTTATCCCTTAGAAAAGCATTGCTGTTTTCCTTTGACAGGTAATTAACTTGGGTATTGTCAGCTACAAACATTGTCTTCCTTGTAGCAGGCAACTACTCAAGTCTCAGTTTGGTTCTCTTATCTTTGCCGGGATTCCTTTCGTTTTTCCTGCTCAGATGTGGTTCAGGCATGAGTCGGGAGACTTGGGCAGAGTTTGTTATACAGGGAATTCTGGATTCCTCTTCTCTGGCTCTCTCCTTCCCAGGACTCACCCCTCACTCTTCAGCAACCTTAATTGCTCTGGGCTCCATCCTCTGGTTCCTCCTGCCAGAAAGACAGTGGGTTTTCTGTTGCAACTTTATCCATCTTATGCTGCAGAGTGACTGTGGCCAGCACAGGTAAAAAAATTTATTTTACTGAGAAATCACCTCATGCCAGTTGCTTCATCCACGTTTGAATCCCCTCCAAAATCTCCCTGCTTGGGTTCCCTTTCCAGAGCCTTCAGGTAGTTGGGTTTGGGGGCGGCGGGTGTTGTTTGGGTTTTGTTTGTTGCGTTTTTTGTGGGGGTTTTTTTGGCTTTGTTTTTTTGTATGTTGTCCAGGGTGTATAGATATTACTTGTGGGAGGTTTGCTCTATTAGGACCTGATTCTTTTACACCAGAAGTAGGACTCTTCCCGCAAGGTTTTACAGAGGCTCCATTCTCCCGTTAAATTCCCCAAACCCTCCCAAGCTCTACAACCTCCTTCAGTCACCTGCCCTGTGTCTCTTCCCTGTGGGAAGAAGCCTATTTTGGGAAGAATTGTCTCACTATCTCCCTCTCTCAGCCTCCATCCCATTCTCAACTCTCCCCAGCACAGCTTCTGCCTCGTTATTGCAAAGAAATGGCTTTTGACAAGACCCCCAGGGACCTTAAACTCACTATAGCTGATGGGTATTTTTTGTGTTTTTTTTGGCTGCATCACACAGTGTGTGAGATCTTTGTTCCCCGACTAGGGATCGGACTAGGGATCGAACCCGGGCCGTGGCAGTGAAAGCGCCAAGTACTAACCACTGGGCCGCCAGGGAAGTCCCTGCTGGATGCTTGTTAACCCTCATCTTCCTTGAACTCACCGTCTGCCCCGTCAGTCTAGTCCTCTTCCCCTCTTGCCCATCTCCGTGATGGCTCCGCCAACCGTCCTGTGAGGCTGGCCAGAAACCTGACAGTCATTCTCGACAGCTTCCCCCCCGCCCGCCCCCAGTCCTTCAGATCCACTCTGTGCATGTCGCTTTCTGCCTCTCTCAAGGTCTCTCTCAAGTCTCTCCACATCCCCCTTTGTTACCACCACCGACTGGACCAAGCTAACTTCACCTCGTGCCTAGACCACTGCTAAAGCCTCTTGCTCCCCTCCAGCCAGAGGGAAAGTCTCACAATGCAAATCGGATCCTGTCTGAAAGGCTCCAATGATGACTTACTTATCTTCGGACATACCTGCACGTCAAAATCCTTCGCGTGGCCCATCATAGTCTGCTGCCTGTGTGACCTGCACTGTGACCGCCACAACTCCCTCGTCCCAGACACATTACATTTCCTGTGCCGTGGCCAATTCCCGTTTGGGTTTAATGCTTTTAACTGGACAGTCCTGTCACATGTGATTGTGGTCTGCAGGGCAGAATTTCAAGTGTGGTTTTAAATCGTGGAATTGTCCTTGGAAAGCATACGGAACTATTCGAAGAGCATTAAGAAAGTTGATACAAATGCGGCCATACAAACGTATGGCTACTACTGTTACATTTATTGATTCCAACAAACCAGCAAATTCCTCAGGTGCTCCTCACACTGTTCAGATAGCTGGTGTCCATGTGGCACGCGTGCGCGCACACACACACACACACACACACACACAGGCGGACAGTTACCATGTGCTTCTCCGTACGCCACATCAGGTGGGCAAATGCAAAGAGCTTTAGCTCACCCGAAGGCCTTCCGCAGGGGTGATCTGCTTTTCTTGGCCTCTGTGCCTCCTGTCTGATTTCACAGTGTTGCCTGTGCCTTTCTGTCTTTACAGAGTGCGTGCTGACCACCAGGAATTCCAGCAGAGAAGCTGCACTTCTTCACACAGGGGCTGACCGAGACTTTGCAGAACCTAGGCAGCTCCAGACCAACCCTGCTCTAGAAGTACATGCTTTCTGCAGGCACCGACCCACCTTGGCTCACACATGCCCGTGTGCACACCCACTCCGAGTTATGTGTCTGTTTTACGCTAGTGATTTTGGTCAGTCTCTTTTAGTTTTTCATGCCTGAGAACTCGGATACAAGCCACTCTCGCCCCTACAACACATCTGAAGGTAGCCCGGAGTCTGAAGGCCCTAATTTGGTCCAAGGGTTGGCAAACTGTGGCCTGATGCCTGTTTTTGTAAATAAAACTTTAGTGGGACACTGAATGCTCGCTCACTCTGTGTTGTCGACGGCTGAGTCTCGTACTACAGTGGAAGAGTTGGGTACTTGCAGCAGAGACCGTATGGCCTGCAAAGCCTAAAATATTTAGTATCTGGCCCTTTACAGAAGAAGTTCGCAGACCTCTGACTGTCTATGTCTTCTAACTGCTTCAGCAACCATCAATAACAAAGTAGAGTTGCCAGATTCAGCCGTTAAAAATACAGGACACTCAGATAAACAACGAAATTTCAGATAAGTGATGAATATTTCATTTAGAATAAGCATGTCCCAAATATCACCTGGCAACCTTCTAACAAAGGCTTGTACAAGGTGCCTGTGGTCTAAGGCTCCCTCAGCCCTGCCACCCCTGCCTCACCTTAGCTTTGGAAGAGAAAGAAGTTTGAAGGAAGGAGGTGCCCTGGGGATGACCTGCGTCCTTTACAAGAGAGAGCGTGAAAAGGAAGCAGAAGAAAGTCGTTGGTCACTTCTTCCTTCCTCACTGTAAGAACTTTGGGAGGTTTGGGTTTGGGTCCCCTGGGGGCAGCTGGCAGGCTGCAGTGACCAGCAACCACTCTTCACATTTCATGAGCAAATGTTGTTGAAGGGGATGGGGAAGGATGGAGCTGTTTCATTTTTCATGCTGGAAAGTGTTTCTTTAAATGAGCAGCTCCACTGTGCATTTAATGGATGGTTTATACATTTTCTTGTTGTCCGGTTTAATGCCCTGATTTTAATCCCTGGTAGATGCAGAAACTACCACTCTTTCCTGGTAGATGTGGAAATAGACCTCCTGGTACACTCTGCCTCTTTTTTTTTTTTTTTTAAAGTCTTTATTGAATTTTTTACAATGTTGCTTCTGTTTTATGTTTTGGTTTTTTGGCCTCGAGGCATGTGGGATCTTAGCTCCCTGACCAGGGATCGAACCCGCACCCCCTGCATTGGAAGGCGAAGTCTTAACCACTGACTGCCAGGGAAATCCCTACACTCTGTCTCTTACTGTCCCTTTGTATCATCTCCATGTCAGAGGGGTGGTTGAAGTCATCTTAGATGGGAGATGCCTCTGAATTAGCATCTAGCTGATGGAAACTGGATGAGGAGACAGTCCTGTGCCCATTTCCTAGCTAAATGACCTGGAAGACATTACCTAACCCTTCTGAGCCTCACTTTCCTCCTCTGTAAAGTGGAAGGATGACGGCAGCCCCTACATCATGGATCTGTTATGAGGATTCAACGAATCAGAACACGTGAAGGACTTAGAACCGTGCCCGGCACACAGCACTTGGCGAATGTTAGCTGTTGTTCTTTGCTTTACCAGCTGACTTGAAGAGACCAACGGCCAAACATGGAGTGTCCCCCAAACCCAGCCAGCAGCAGTGTGAAGTCTCCCCACTAGGGGTCGCAATTCAGCAGGTCCTGCCTGTCCCTTAGCTTGACTTTTTGCTTATTATCATTTTTGATTTGATTTGGTGATTTCAAGGGGATATAAACTAACACACTATCTCTTGAAGTATCTGGGGATCCAGAAATTCCAGAAGAATTGCTGACGTCCAGGGCTGGAAGAAGCTCTTTGGAGTGCTGCCCTTGTCCAGAGTTAATGCGACACGTAATTTATTGTCCAAACCAAGGTATTTTGAGAGTGAAAGGGGGGCCGTTAATAACGGTGCCAGGACAAGAGGAGTACATGGGATGTAGCCCAAGATCCTGGACATGGACACCCCATCTATGGGGGGTTTTCCTCATCATTTTCAGAATCCTCAGGACAGAAACTCCCAAGGAGCCCAGTACAGTAAACTGTGACATTGTGCTTAGGGGGGTGTCTTAACTCCCACAGGTGTCTTTCTGCCCTAAGAGTGTCCTGCCTCCTTGTCAGGTCATTTGTTTGAGTTTGTCCTCGGTGGACACGGTGGGAGTGTGTCTGCCCCACAGACCTCGAGGCACCTTGCCCTTCTCTATGTTGAATATTTCCTTATCCTCTATGGCTTTTCTCCCAGCTGTAAACCCCTTCAGAGGCACAAGCCCTCCATCTCTGGATGTGTCGAAGGAGGGTGAGCTGTGTGGCCACTTTCTGGGTTATTGCCGAGGGGATTCTTCTTCTTTTTAAAAAAATTTTCTTGAAATATAGTTAATTTACAGTGTTGTGTTCGTTTCAGTTCTACAGCAAAGTGATTCAGTTATACATTTACATATATCCACTCTTTTTTAGACTCTTTCCCATATAGGTCATTACAGAGTACTGAGTAGAATTCCCTGTGCTATACGGTAGGTCCTTGTTGATTATCTATTTTATATATAGTAGTGTGTATATGTCAGTCCCAATCTCCCAATTTATCCCTCTCCCCCCACCTTTTCCCCTGGTAACCATAAGTGTGTTTTCTACATCTGTGGCTCTATTGAGGGGATTCTTTTAAGGTTTCTTCCAACCCTAAGGCTCCATTGTCCTATTATTTCAGATTTGCTTATCTCCCATTAAAGGGCAGAGAGAGGCTAATGTTTGCACCCACCATGCATCAAATGTTGTGCTTTTGCCTCAGTCATCTTGGCCATCCCATCAACCCTGTGGGATTGGTATTATGAAACCCCATTTCACAGGTGAGGAAACTGAGGCCTAGAGAGGTCACAGCCCATAAGAGGCAGAGCCAGAGTTCAGTCCCGGGTCTGGCTGGCTCCAAAGCCCTGTCCTACCACGTGAGGCTGCCTCCCAGTGTTTTTACAGTAAGATGACTCCCGCAGCGGACATCACAGGCAAATCCCTTCCCCTCTCTGGGTCTCACTTTCCTCTTCTGCAAGCTGGGCAGGGTTAGTTGCATGTAGTAATGGCTCCACAGTGACTGGAGAGAATGGGGCTTAGGGGTCAGCCTGGAAAGACTTTATGGGGGGCATTGAACAAGGGTTGGAAGGAAAGAAAGAGGAGTCAGGGGGGTGGATTATTGGGTTAAGTCTAATAGACAAAAACAAGATTGTGTGTGTATGAGAGGAGGGGGCCCAAGAGATGAGCAGAAAGTGCCATCCAGCTAGGAAAGGCCAAGGGGACCCTGGTGATTAGTCAGGTTAAAAACCTTTGTCTCAAATCATACTTAGTGCAGGATGGTGCAGGTGGGAAGCACAAAACACATTTGCATGACAGTAATGAAGCAGAGGAGAGGTGGCTGTGCAGTGGTCACTTTGGAAGGGAGTCCAGGCCCAGAAAGGAAGGCCTATAGGAAGCCCTGGGCGGGATACGCGTAACCTGCGTTTGTCCCACTGCAGTTCAGGTCCTCCGGACGCACGGTGCCCTTTACCAGAACTTGGAGGCTGTTACTCCTGGGGAGGTGGACAGCGGGTCCTCCAATAGCCTCTCCGGGGAGGCGGTCCCTAATACACAGACAGGGAAGGCCTGCCTAGGTGTGCGGGCAGGCGGGAGGCCACAGAGGCAAGGCTGCGACCCTGGCCGGGACCGGACGGCTTTGGGCCGGTGTCTGGTCGCCGAGAGCAGAGGCGCGAACTCCCAGGCCCTGACCACCCCAGAAACTCTGGTCCTGCTGCGGCTCTAGCCCCTGGGGAAGGGGTCGTACCAGCGCCCGGGAGGAGCGGCCGATCCAGGCGGCGGGGAGGGAGGAAGACTCCCGGAGGGCAGCCACGTCTGGCCCGGGACGCCCGCGCCCAACACGGCCCTGTCCTGCCCGTGGGTTCCTCCAGCTCCAACGCTGGGGATCCGGCCAGGGGTTGCTGGAGGCCCCCGGCCCCAGTTCCCGTGCTCAGCCTCGCACACCCCTCCCGTACCCGCTGTCCCGCCCGCAGTGCCCACGCCAGCTCCCGGCTTTAGTCCCCGCCCCCACCCCTCGCGCGGCGGATCGGGCCCCCACGGCCTTCCAGTTCCCGGGCCGGCCCCGCCCCCTCGCCAGGCCCCGCCCCTCGTCCGGCCCCGCCCCCTCGCCCCGCCCCGCCCCGCGGCCTCGCCCCGCCCCGCGGCCTCGCGGTCCAGGGTAGGCCCCGCCCCCTGTTTCCGCTGGCTGCTGCTGTGGCGGCGGCGACGCGCGAGCGCGAGAGAGCTGGACCCCGCATTCCTGGGAGCTCGGTGAGTGCGGCCCGGGGCGGGTGGGGCGGCGGGCCGCGAGCCGGAGGCTCGGGATCGTGCCGGGTTACGGGCCCCGGCCGGCTGGAGGCGGGCCCACAAGCCCCCGACCCGGTCCCCGGAGGGGCGAGCGGCCCGGGGCGCCCCTGGGAGGGGTGTCGGGGGGCGGCAGTGGGCGAACTGTGGGAGGGGTGGGGTCAGCGCCCTGTGAGGGGGCGGGAGGCCCGAAGGGGACGGTGTGCGCGGCTCCCGGTAGCTAGGCGAAGAGGAGTCTGCAAGGGGAGAGGTTTCGAGGAAGACCTTTTGGAAATGCGGCTGCGGGAGTGGACGGCGGAATCCCAGGCGAAGGGATGGGGGTCTGTAGGATGCAGCAGAAAGGGGGAGCCCCGGAGCTGTCAAGGGTTTCTGACTGTGTGACCCAGTGGACCGGCTGGGGGAGGTCCATACAGCGCCCCCAGGCAGGGCCGGGGGCTCGGGCAGGGCTGGGATACTAACTGCAGCCCCCCGGCACCCCGACCACTCCTTGCGCCACCGCTGGCAGATCGGTACTCAGAGTGACAGGGCTTTGGCACGCCCCGAGGTCCGAGATGTAGTCCATCTGTCCAAGTTTGGGACTTTAAAAAACTTTGTTGTGGTTAAAAAAAAAAGAAAAAGTCCAAACAAAAAACTGGCTTCTTACTGAGAGCAGTATTTGTACTCGTGTATTTCAGAACTGGAGTCTTGGATCGCCTGTTTTTGAAAAAGATACTGGTCCCTTCTCAACCTCTTTCCCAAATGCCTGTAGTGTCTGGCGAGGTTTGAAGCACTGGGGTAGTATGGAATCCCCTGGGCTGGGTAGATCTTTTCTCCCCATCCCCCAAACAAGGATAAGACCGCAGCAGTTCACCTTTCTTTGGTTCCGAGAACCAAACTCACTATGCGAGGATGCCCTTCTGACAGGCAGCTGTCCCCTTGCCTGGGGTGACTCAGGTATCCTCCTCCAGGAAGCTTTCCTGGACTAGTGGAGAAAACTGAGGACTCATGCTCTGATCCCTGTATACCAGCCAGCTTCTCTCTCTTTACTGAAAATAGCCATAGAGAATGTTTTGTATGTATGTTCTGCTATAAAGATGTGCAGTCAGCTTGTCACCCTAAGTAATGGGAAGGGGAGGAGAGGTATTATGGACAATTTCAAAGGATGGACTGGACAAATCATTTATATTTAGCTAAGGAATGCAGCCAGGGAGGCAGAGGTTCACACTGGCTTCCTACCCTCCGCCTGGTCCTGGCAGGGCTGTTGCAGCTGAGCTGTGGGTTGTGGGGTGAGGGAAGGAAGAGGGTTGAGGTGGGTACAACTTGAAGGGTAATTCAGTCCTACACTCACTCATTGAAGACTTGCTGTGTGCAAGGCCTGGAACGGCTGAGAGTGGACCAGAATGGAGAAGGAGTTTTCTTTGGTCTGACTTATTCAGATTTTAATCTTTCAATCTATAAAGTGATAGTTAATATGAAGAACAGTAACTAGTGTTTATAAAGTAATTTGTAGGGGATCTCCCGGTGGTCCAGTGGTTATGACTCTGTGCTTTCATTGCTGAGGGCGTGGGTTGGATCCCTGGAGGGGGAACTAAGGTCCCACAAGCTGTGCTGTGCAGCCAAAGAGAATAAATAAATAAAGTAATTTGTAGTTGGCCAAGTGCTTTCTCTGCACATTAGCTGTATATAATTTTCTTTGATTCGCACATAATGTTGTAACGCATGTGTTATTTTTAATTGTCTCCGTATAGTTTAGGAAAGTGAAGCTAAGAAAGAATAAATGACTTCTCTGAGGTCACAGAACTCATAAGTGGAAGAAGCAGAACTTGGGCTTCTCTGGTGGCGCAGTGGTTGAGAGTCCGGCCTGCCGATGCAGGGGACACGGGTTCGTGCCCTGGTCTGGGAAGATCCCACATGCCGCGGAGCGGCTGGGCCCGTGAGCCATGGCCGCTGAGCCTGCGCGTCCGGAGCCTGTGCTCCGCGACGGGAGAGGCCACAACAGTGAGAGGCCTGCGTACCGCAAAAAAAAAAAAATTTCTAGAGTCTCTTTCAGCATTGGATATCTTAACAGTGTGCAATGCTATCAGCAGCCAATCAGTCAGTTAATAAGTGTGCTTTATTTATTTGTTATTTTTTAAAAATAAATTTATCTATTTATTTATTTTTTTGCTGCATTAGGTCTTTGTTACTGTGCGTGGGCTTTCTCTAGTTGCGGCGGGCGGGGGCTACTCTTCATTGTGGGGCACGGGCTTCTCACTGTGGTGGCTTCTCTTGTTGCAGAGCATGGACTTTAGGTGCACAGGTTTCAGTAGTTGTGGCACGCCGGCTCAGTAGTTGTGGCTTATGGACTCTAGAGCGCAGGCTCAGTAGTTGTGGTGCATGGGCTTAGTTGCTCTGCGGCATATGGGATCTTCCCGGACCAGGGCTCGAACCCATGTCCCCTGCATTGGCAGGTGGATTCTTAACCACTGCGCCACAGGGAATTCCTATTTGTTATTTTTAATTGTGGCAAAGAAACACATGACACAAATGACCATCGTAACCATTTTTAAATGTACAGTTCCGTTGCATGAAGTATATTCACATTGTTCTGCAACAGAGCTCCAGAATTTTTTCGGCTGCGAAACTGAAACTGTACACCCATTAAACAACTCCCCATGTCCCCCTCCCCCCAGCCCCTGGCAACCTCCATTCTACTTAGTGTGCTTTATGAAGCTCCTACTATGTCCTTAATTAATGTTGCCCTTGAGGAGTGAGTAAGGCGCGTCTGGGTAGCTGGCCAGAGTGCCAGTCGTCATCTCTGAGAATGTAACTCCGGCACGGGCCCTCTAGCACCGGCCGTATTGTTCAGTAAAAGAGTGAGCAGGTGAGACTAGGCAGTGGTCATGAGTTGCAAACAGCAGGATGCTTTCCTTTAGATTCTGATCTCACCATTTATTAGACGATGGCTTTGGTTAAGTTACTTAACTTCTCTACATCTCAATTTCCCAGACTATAAAATGTACATATTGTGGTACATACTTTATAGAGAGATAAGGATTAAATTGGTTAGTATATGCAAGAAACTGACCATGGATTTTAGAAGATAATAAATGCTAATTAAAGTTTTTATTACTTAAAAGAAAAAAAGAGTGAGCAGCTGAGGCCTGGGCAAGGCCTTCACCTCTTGGAGCTTTCGCTTCCTGCTTGCAAAACAAGGATAACAATACTGCGCTCTCAAGGCTGTTGGAAGGAGCAGTGAGATAATGTATGTGAAGCACGTAGCTAGGGCCTCAGACACAGCAGGTGTTCAGTCAACGGTGCCTGTTATTTATAACCTAGCTGAGGAAACTAGACTAACAAGAGAGGATAGGACTCCTTCTGCCATCAAGGCCCAGGCCTGCTGCGGTGGGCATCCCACGGACTGAGGGAATGGGTCTCATCCAGGTGCCTTAGCCTGGCGCTGCACACCCTCCCTACCCATCCCGGCCGGCCTGTCTAGCCTTACCTCCCACTCCCCTTCCCCCAGGGACCCCCGGTGCCAGCCAGACTCATCTCCGAGCATGCTTCGCTCGTTCCTTCCTTGTCCCTTAGTTCATACTGTTCCACCTTCCTGAAATGCTCCTCCCCACTCCCTCCTTCCCCTCTTTTGAAGATCCTACTCACGTCTGGCTCCTTCTCGGAGCCTTCCCTGGCCACCCATCCCCAAAGAACCTCCTTTTCCTTGGAACCCCTTTGGCATTTTATGTCTTCATCTCTCCTGGCTTTTCTACACTGCCTGGGGTCCAGATCCTTTAGTGTGTATATCTTAGTACAAGAGTCTGCGCTGAGTTCTGATGATGCAAAAATGAAAATGGTAAATGTCCTTGTCTCCATGGGGCATAAAACGCAGTAAAGGGTTAAGAAAGGGCTTCAAAAAATGACAATTCAGGGACTTCCCTGGTGGTCCACTGGTTAAGAATCTGCACTTCCACTGCAAGGCACACGGGTTTGATCCCTGGTCAGGGAACTAAGATCCCGCATGCCACGTGGTGTGGCCCCCCCCCCCAAAAAAAGACAATTAAAAATATAAGGTGAATAGCTTATGAGAGTAGAATGTGGTTTCAAACAGAGGGATAAATCACCCTGATGCTAGAGGACCACCTCATGCAGCAGGTGGTGTTGGATGCGAACTTTGAAGTGTGGCTTGCATTTCTACAGAAGGGAAGAAAGGTCAGCCTGAGGAATGGCATTAAGAAAGTGCTGGGGTTTGGAATAGCTCAGTCGGGCCAAGAGTGGGTTGTGTGGGAGGAACCAGAGAGACAAAAGGCTGGACAGGTAGACAGTGACCATATTATGGGTGGCTTCAAATGTCCAGCCAAGGAATTTCCTCCATCCATGCATTGAAATTAAGTGTCTCCCATGCACTGCCTGCTGGTGCTGGGGGGACTGCAGTTAACCTTGGGGGGCCTGGGAACCTTGCCGGTTTTTGAGTAGGGGTCGCAGAAGCAGGGCTAGGCCTGTGGAGGGCGAGTATGGGGTCTGTGAAGAGAGGAAATCATGGTGGGGAGAGTGGCTGGGCAGCTGTGAGGAACAAACCTGAGACATTTTGGAAGTAGGATTGAGACCATCAATGGATTGACGGGATGGGGTGGAGAGGAAACGATGCAGGGGGACTGGAGGGGATTCTGGGCTGGGTGATGGTGAGGATGCAGGGCCATTTGCTCTTTTCAGGGTGGCATCATCGCTCCTCCAACTAGATTGGAAGCCCCTCAGGGCATAGATTTTCTTTGCCCCTGTGTTCTCCTCGGCCCCTCACTCACCTCCGAGGGGCACAGAATAGGCTCAGCGTGGACCCGGATGTTCTCAAGAAATGCATCTTTTTTTTTTTTTAATTGACAATTTATTTTATTTTTAAAATTTATTTATTTTATTTATTTATTTTTGGCTGTGTTGGGTCTTTGTTGCTGCACGGGCTTCTCATTGCGGTGGCTTCTCTTGTTGTGGAGCACGGGCTCTAGGCGCGCGGGCTTCAGTAGTTGTGGCACGTGAGCTCAGTAGTTGTGGCTCGTGGGCTCTAGAGTGCAGGCTCAGTAGCTGCGGTGCACGGGCTTAGTTGCTCCGCAGCATGTGGGATCTTCCCGGACCAGGGCTCGAGCCTGTGTCCCCTGCATTGGCAGGAGGATTCTCAACCACTGCGCCACCAGGGAAGCCCGCAAGAAACGCATCTTGTCATGGGGACGTAACATACAGCGTGGTGACTGGAGTTAACAATCAGACTGTGTTATAAATTGAAAGTTGCTGAGGCCTTCCCCGGTGGCGCAGTGGTTAAGAATCTACCTGCCAATGCAGGGGACACGGGTTCGAGCCCTGGTCCGGGAAGATCCCGCATGCAGTGGAACAACTGAGCCCGCGAGCCACAACTACTGACCCTGCGCTCTAGAGCCCGCGAGCCACAACTACTGAAGCCTGCGTGCCTAGAGCCTGTGCTCTGTGACAAGAGAAGACACCGCAATGAGAAGCCGGCGCACTGCGATGAAGAGCAGCCCCCGCTCGCTGCAACTAGAGGAAGCCCGTGCACAGCAACAAAGACCCAATGCAGCCAAAAATAAATATATTAAAAAAAAAAGTTGCTGAGATAGTCAGATTGTAAAAGTTCTCATCACAAGAAAGACATTTTGTAACTGTGTGGTGATGGATGTTAACTAGACTTGTGGTCATTTTGCAAAAATATGTACAAACAGCCAATCCTTATGTTGAAACGAATTTGTGAGATGCCAGTTACATCACAATTTAAAAAGTGCCCATTTGCCCCCCCCCAAAAAAAGACACAACTGAATCTTGCACCTTCTAGAATCCCAAGTTTGCATCCACGGCAGTGTTTGTACACTGGCCTGGCTGTCTCTGGAGTCATGTTTCCGCAGAGAGCCAAATGTTTCCTGTATATATCTTCACACCCCAAATTAACTACCCTTTCAACTTCTGCTACAATTTTATCTCTCACTTGATGGCCATTTCCCACCAAGTTTTTATTGCTCCTCAAGAGTAACTTTAGATGTGGCAGAGATGGAAACAAGAGAGTTGTCTATTCCTTTACCTCAGCCTCAGTTGTCTATTCCTTTGATTTGTGTGAATCAAACTCACATCTCAGTAAAGTTACACACTTTTCAGTATCTTGAAACTTCGTCTCACTTGTGAGTGGTCAAAATTACAAATGTTAAATCCCTGGATGCCAAGGGGCCACCCCAGAGATGGCAAATACCTGGCACGGATACACTTACCGTTAGAATGACCCGTAGCAGACATCACTAGTTGATCATGGCTGTCTTTCCCATCGAGCCAGGGCTTGGTCTCTGTCATCATGCTTCAGCACCCCCCACCAGCTGAGTGGCCTGCACAGCGGCTGGAATCCATTTGCTCTTTCTGGCCTTCTCCAGCTGTTGAATGATTGGGTTCTCGATGGGAGACTGCAGCCCAAAGAGTGGCCATTGCTGGACAGAATTCACCCTGGAGTGGCTTCACAGCGAAATGATGACCTAATGTTTCATTTATTTTCCTGCAGGAATATCCTGGGATCTTCTCTGATCTGTCAGCAGCCAAGGTGTTCGCAGGAAATTCAAGGAAAACAGGTCAGTGCTGGTCTGGGTCCTCTGTGTGCTGGGACCTCTGAAAGTCTACGTGTTATAAACTGTCTAAAGCCAGAGTCTCTCTTGCCCTTTCACTGTGGCTTGGGGAGGGAGGATAGAGTGGGATGTTGACATCTTCTAGCTGTCTCTCTGCCCCAGCTCTCGACGTTGAATTGATGAGCTCCTTAAATGGGGCTTTGGGAGCCGGGAGAGATTTCCCTCCTCCCCACTGTTTCTGAATGGTGGCCGGCAGTATTCTTAATTTCTTTCTTGACCACCCTTATTGTAGGGAGGGAGCCTAGGGAAGCAGGAGAGGCCTGTAACTTCCTGCTTCCTGTCTCCTCCCACCAGCCGGCCAGAAAAGAATCTGTGGGAATCAGACCAATCCCACCTGTGTCTGTTCCTCTATCCTGGCTGCTGCAGGAATGCCCCTGGCCCTCCGGTGGTGGGCACCCTCTGCCAGGATGCTCACTGGGGGTCCTCGTCTCTGCTCCTGCAGGCTCCAGGGGTCTTGCTGGTAGCTTCATCGTTCCTAGCACCTGTGCGTCGAGGCCCCTGCGGAGCTGGAGCTGGGCAGGAGCTACCCAGGTCGCTGGTGTGGATGGTGCTGATTCACGTTCCGGGGGTGCTGCGTACAGACCTGGGTCTTTTTAAATTTATTTATTTATTTTTGGCTGTGTTGGGTCTTCGTTTCTGTGCGAGGGCTTTCTCCAGTTGCAGCGAGCAGGGGCCAATCTTCATCGCAGTGTGCGGACGTCTCACTGTCACGGCTCCCATTGTGGAGCACAGGCTCTAGAGCACAGGCTCAGTAGTTGTGGCTCATGGGCCCAGTTGCTCCGTGGCAAGTGGGATCTTCCCAGACCAGGGCTCGAACCCCTGTCCCCTGCATTGGCAGGCGGATTCTTTTTTTTTTTTTTTTTTTTTAATTAACATCTTTATTGGGGTATAATTACTTTACAATGGTGTGTTAGTTTCTGCTTTATAACAAAGTGAATCAGTTATACATATACATATGTTCCCATATCTCTTCCCTCTTGCGTCTCCCTCCCTCCCACCCTCCCTATCCCACCCCTCCAGGCTGTCACAGAGCACCGAGCCAATATCCCCGTGCCATGCGGCTGCTTCCCTCTAGCTATCTACCTTACTATGTTTGTTAGTGTGTATATGTCCATGACTCTCTCTCGCCCCGGCAGGCGGATTCTTAACCACTGCACCACCAGGGAAGCCCAGACCTGGGTCTTTTAATGTTTTAATTGATGTGTGTATTATCCTGTGGCTTCCTCCTGGGGGGTGATCTGTAAACCTCTTACCTTCCAAGAACCCCGCTGCGTGGTGGTGGGGTGGTGTGGTGAGAAGGAGGGTGCTGGCTGGTAGCTTTTCTTGCCAAAGGTTCCCTCCTCTTTGAGTCCCAGCGGAGATTAATTGGAGTCCCGGGAGTGGCTGCGGACCTGTGGCTGGCCTGCCCGTGCCTTGCACATGATACTCAGATGCCGGGATTCATATTTGTCATTGTCATCATTGGCCACAGTTTCAGACTCTTTACATATGTCCACAACTAATTTAATTTAAATCGTATTAAATCTTAATTTAACTCTCATTTAGCTTTCATGAGAGTCCTGTGAGGTAGCTATCATTTCCCCCCGTTTCACAGCGGCAGCGGCTGAGGTGGAGTGCAGGTCAGAGACTTGCCTAAGACCACCTCCTTAGTGCCAGGAGAGCAGCGGCTCACACCCAGGCCATCTGATTCCCACTGCCCCTGCCCTTCGCAGCAGACCTGCGGCAAGGAATCTGCTTCCCATCCCTCCTGGAGTCTGGAGTCTGTTGCAGCTGGGATGCAGGGCTCCCATTTTAAGTCTTCCCCCCTCCCCCCGGGGCTTGGGGGGTGTCTGCTTTCAATCTTGCTGCCCTGGGATTTGGGGCACCGCCTACGGGAGGACTGGCTGTGCAGCCAGGCGCGAGGCCAGGACGAGGGAAACCAGTCTGCTGAGAATCAGGTGGCAGGGAGGAGGAACTTGAGGACAAGTGGGTGAGGGTCCTCGCGGCTCATGGCACGCCCCACCCCGTCACAGAGACCCACGGGGCCCGCCCTGGGGGGCCTCAAGGGAGGAGACAGATGGGCCTGCGTCACCAGCCCTTTCTAGGCAGACGACTGTCCTCCTCTGCGTCTGTTTGAAGGCAAAGTGAGGGAGACCTGCGTGAAGGCCTTTCCGGACAGGAAGCTTATCCTCTCCGAAGGCCTTGGCCTTCACAGCCTTTCGTTTGGCCGTTTCTTGTCCTGCGCTTGCGCCTGTGGGATGGTGACCAGCTCCCGGTGGAGCTTCTCGTCCCACCTCTCCTGGTTAGGTCCCCTGTGACGGGCTGGTTGGTTCTTCAGGCCGGTCTCCTCCCCGCCTTCGCTCAGATGCCTTCTCGCGCTGGTGAACGTGGTTTCTGAGTGGCCGAAGGCCTGCCTCGGTCTCCGCTTCCAGTCTGGGGGCCTCCCCACCGCCCTCCTCTCACAAGAACCTCCTCTGCCCCTGGCCTCGAGGTGCACGGAGGAGGGAGGGGTGAGGTTCATGAGTGAACAGGTGATCTGGGTCCTGATGGAAGCCGGGCGGGGGGGCGGAGATTGTCCACAGAGGTGCGCGCCGGTCTGGTTAGCGGCAGGGTCTCTGCCGCCCCTTTCATTTGGCCTGCCTCCTGCCCCAGCCCCACGCACTTGGGAGTGAGAGGCCCCATCGCTGGACCCGAGCCCAACGAGTTCATAATTTCAGCTTCCGTCACAGCCCCAGCCTGGTGAAATGAGAATATCTGCCTGGTGGAGGCCAGCTTCCACCCGCCCTCCCCTCGAACCAAAAAACACAACCCAAACTCAGCCCGCAGTGGCCGGGCTCCCGGAAGGGGCGGCCGGAAGGAACATGTCTGGGGGGCTCACCGGTCAGCGCGGCACTTTGGGCCCCACTCGGCAGCCACGTGTAGATGGTTTTTGAGTGTCTGTTGTTTAATACTACCTGTGCTTTTGAGTTTACCACCCGCTCCCCGCTCTGCCTTCCTCCCCACTCCCCTTCCAGTGCCTGGAAATTTATTGCACTTTGAATACTTGCTTACTTTCCAAGAGCCTCGTGATCATTTCTACACCCAGCGTCAGCATTTGTTAAAATATCTGACCTTGTGCTGGAAACAGGAAAGGATGGGGGTGGAGGACCATCCAGGGCGCCTGGAGAGTCAGGCAGCTCAGCCAGTCTCCTGGAACCTCCCCCTTGTTGGGGAGGCTTGGCTGTCACTGCAGGGAGGCCGAGGGTCCCGCAGCCTCCTGTGTAGGATCTTGGCGTGTTCCTGGCCTTGGCCTTGGCGGCTCAGGGCCGCTGCCGACCCTCACAGCACCTTTGTGCGGAGTCCAAAAATGCCCTTCCTCAGGTGAACAAGAAAAATTAGAGCGAGCAAATTATTGTAAAGCCTGAACAACGTGCCACTCCGCCTGGGCCGGCCTTCTAGAGCCCTGGCGGGCGGCGGCCCAGTACCTGTGCTGCATCCCAGCACATCCTGTGCTCCTCGCACCCCCAGGGAGGAAAGGGTGTCAGGTTCAGAGTCAGGGAGAGGGCCAGGGGTAGGAACGGGCCTCTGAGAACAGTGGACGGACAGATGAGGGGAGTGGTCTCGGGGATGCTCAGAGCGAGGTTGGGACAGGGTGTGGCCGTGCACTAGCGCGTGTGTGTGGCGGTGAGTGTGTGTGTGCTTGTCCTAGCAATTTTGTGTAGGGGGGAGTTCTCCCACATTGTTCTCAGCTAAGAGGCCCACCTGGGCCCTTTCAACGGGTCAGTATATACCTGTGTCGTGAATGCCCCTCCTTGGAGGGGAGTGTGAAACGAGCACAGAACCTGGCCGCCTGCCCCAGTGCGGAGGCTGAGGCTTCGGCCCAACGCTCTCCAGCAAGCCCGGGGGCGTGCGGGGCAGAGAGGGTACATCCTGCCCCAGCGAGTCCCCACCCTGTAGAAGGGCTCAGAGGAGCAGCGTGCGGCTGGGTGGGAGTGGGGGGATGGGCACACGTAGAATGACACATGTTGCTTCAGAGAAAGTGAGGTAGAGGTCTGGGCTTGCACTTTTCCACTCGTCCCATCCTGGAAGATTCTAAACAGCTTTGTTTACAATCGGACACGCAGATGGCAGAGTCCTGCGTGAGGAAGAGCGTTGGGTCCCCCAGGAAGGCAGGTCGGTTTGAAGCCAGAGTTCAGCTCTGCAGCACGTGGGACCGGAGCGGGGGCAGGGGAATCTCTCGGAGCACCCCCAGGCCAGAGTCACTCTGCATTAGCAGCCATGGCAAAGGGGCTCCCAGTGCTTGCCGCTGAGATGGGCCGGGTGGGGAGGAAGTGCCGGTTCAGGGCCACCCCCCACCGTGCAGGCTGTGGACAGCAGAGAGGGAGTCGGGGTGGAACCACCGTCTGGGCTCTGCCCCCTGCCTACTGCAGACTGAGAAGCTGGAGCTGGCGGTGGCTGGCTGGCCTGTGTGGGTGAATGTCTTCTATGAGGGGCAGTCATTCCCCACAGTGCAGGGAGACTAATACAGGACACTGGCCCATCAAGGACAGGGTTGGGTGGACCGCTCTCTGAGGACCGGCGGAGGAACGCAGGGGAGATGGGGCTGGGCCTTGAGGGAGGGGGATGCAGGGGTGGATGGCAAGCTGGGCGTGGCCTGGTGATTGGGCTGGAAGGGGGAGGAGCAAGCTGTCAAGGCGGGGCCTCTTCACTCTGGGGTACCTGAAATGTTCCCCAGAGGAGACTGACCTCAGCAGACTAGCAGTGGGGAGCTGGTGTTGGTCCCTGGACAGGGGAATGACAGGATGAAAACAGATTTTTCGGAAAAATAAGCTTGTCACGGAATCCAGTTTTTTTTGTGTGTGTGTGTGTTACGCGGGCCTCTCACTGTTGTGGCCTCTCCCGTTGCGGAGCACAGGCTCCGGACGCGCAGGCTCAGCGGCCATGGCTCACGGGCCCAGCCGCTCCGCGGCATGTGGGATCTTCCCGGACTGGGGCACGAACCCGTGTCCCCTGCATCGGCAGGCGGACTCCCAACCACTGCACCACCAGGGAAGCCCCAAGGTGAATTTTTTTAAAGTACTTTTTTGTTGTTGTTGTTGCAAAAATAATACAAACTCCTTATAACCGTCAAGCGTTCCAGAACTGGTAGAAAAGGAGCGCCTCCTGTAATCCTGCCCCTCAGGAACAATCGCTGTTAGCACTTTGACTTATATTCCTTGTGGGTATTTTAATGATAGACTAGTATCCAGCTGTCTACCTATTATCTTATCAATTTCCGTAAATAGCATTGTGTTTCACTAACTGGAAACTTCTTTAGCCGTCCTCCCGCAGCCGTGCCCATAGCACTGGGCGGGGCTCAGCTGGTCCCATCACCTGAGCTTGTGAACGCGGTGGCAGCCACCTGGTGGCTCTGCAGGGCCTGGATGGTCCAGGAGCCCCTTGGGCACGTGTTGGGCTGGTGTTGGCTCTTGGCTGGGCCTCTCTTCCCCACATGATTTCTCATTCTCAAGGGAACTGGCCTTTTAAGTGAAAACAGAATCTCCAAGACCCCTTGAGATGCAGGCTCTGAGGTCTCACAATGTATATCCACCTGCCGCTTGGCCAGAGCAAGTCACCGCCCCCGCTGGAACTCCAGGGCTGGGGCAAAGACGCCACCTCTTGATGGGAGGACTGGCAAAGGCACGTCAAGGGCAAGTGTGTGCAGCGGTGGGAGGGCAGGGGTGTGCAGCCCCTGCACGGGCCCAGAAGCAGGAGGATTAGAATGTTGGGGGCTAGACGCCACAGACCTTTGGAAGACAGCCCAGGCTCGGTCCCTTCTCAGCCCCCTCTGACCAGATGGGTCACCCAGGGAAACTGGCAAGGCGGGATGCTTCATCCTCCTGCTGGCTTAGAGGTGTCGTTCCAGGTGGATTCTGTGTGGATGTGTGTGAGGGGCTTGTCTGGCCGGAGGTGAGAGTGAGCTAGAGCACAGGCCTCGTAACGGACGGCTTCTCCGGCCCGCGGGCTGTGGAAGCAGAGGGGAGCCTGCCTGCCCTCTGGAAGCTGCTGGCAGCTCCGCTGCTCGGTACCTGCTGCTAATTTTCATGGCATCTCCGAAGAATGTGCGTCAGTGAGTGAAGCCAGCCAGTCACTCTAGACTCAGGCCTCTGCTGGGAACTCATTCATTCATTTGCCCAGCAAACAGGGCACCTCCTGTACTCCAGCCTTTCTCCCCATCCCCTCCTACCCTCAGAGGTGGAGTGAGAAGACCCAGCCTGCAGGATCAGACTTCACTTCCCAGACAACTCACAATGGACTTAACATTCTGACTCCCTGTGACGTATTCGTTTGTATAGTTTTCTCATCACCTGCCATGCGTGGTAGCTCTTCTTTCCTGGGAAATGCCTCAAATGACAGAGACAGGAGGAAACACTGGGGCGGGGAGAGCCAGCTCCGGGTCATTAAGGAGTGCCACTTCCAGTTTCAAGGAGGATGCTTCCACGGAGCCGCTGGGGGAGAAGTCCTCCCTGGGACTCACATCCATCAAACTCCCCTCTCCCTGGAGCCCCCAGGCTGGCCTTGATGAACTGCGCTTTCCTCACACGCCCGCCCCGTGTTCTTTTGCCTGTCAACTGCCTGGTGGTTTGTGCATTCATCAAACTAGAACAAAGGCTGAGAGGGCTTTCACATTTGAAAACCCCTTGGTGTTTTATTTTCTCTCTGCCCCTCTTGGAAAAGAAATGTTTTGTGGCCGAAAGGTTCACTGTGAAACAGTCCACGCTGCACAGCTCAGCCTCTTGGCCATTCTCCTCCTTGGCTGTGCTGGGAGAGAATGGACCCGGCTCAGCGACAGGGCTTGGTGGGGACTGGAGGATGGGAGGCAGCCAGCAGCTGCAGCTGCCCTGATGCTTCCCTGGGTGCCGGGGGCGCCGGCGTCATGCTACCGTGGCAGGGTGCATGATATCTGATCAGCTCACGGGCTGAGTGTATCCCGGCGCTTAGTGTTGAGGAGAACGTGCAGAGCTGACGCTGCAGACCTCGGAGAAATCTGGCATCACAAGCAAGACAAGAAACCTCAGCCGCTCCTTTTGGCCAAGGAATTGGAAAAACTAAACGGAGGTCCTCAGCCTGTGCCAACTGAGCGTTTGCTGCTTTGAGGCAGATGGTAGGTAAACTGTCCATCAGCGGAGACCCAAGAGGCCTGTCTCTGACTCCTGACTTCCCTGCCCATGCCTCCACCCCCCAGTTCTGGTTCCCTGTGGCTGCGAGGATAATTCTTACTTCCATATCATCAAGAGTTATAATATCACTTCATCAGCAAGTGAGTGACCACTTAGCTTTATGTCTAACTCCTTGGGCGAGAAGCACAGTCTAGGAAAGGAACAGGAGATTTTTTCTTTTTTCCTTTTTGGCATGCGGGATCTTAGTTCCTCGACCAGGAATCGAACCCATGCCCCCTGCAGTGGAAGCGCAGAGTCTTTTTTTTTTTTTTGGTATAAATTTATTTATTTTATTTATGTATTTTTGGCTGCGTTGGGTCTTCATTGCTGCATGCAGGCTTCCTCTAGTTGTGGTGAGCCGGGGCTACTCTTCGTTGCGGTGTGCGGGCTTCTCATTGCAGTGGCTTCTCTTTGTTGTGGAGCACGGGCTCTAGGCGTCCGGGCTTCAGTAGTTGTGACACACAGGCTCAGTAGTTGTGGCTCGTGGGCTGTAGAGCTCAGGCTCAGTAGTTGGGGCGCACGGGCTTCGTTGCTCCGCGGCATGTGGGATCTTCCCGGACCAGCGCTCGAACTCGCGTCCCCTGCATTGGCAGGCAGATTCTCAACCACTGCGCCACCAGGGAAGCCTGGAAGTGTGGAGTCTTAACCACTGGACCGCCAGGGAAGTCCCACTACTGGCCACTCTGACTCTGCGAGGGTCCGAGGCATCTTTGAGCCCTGGTGCTCTGTGTGGTAAGAGCTCCAGCCAATGTTGGCTTAGGTGAGTCCCACACCTTTTCTGTTCTAAGCTACCAAAGGCCTTCTCGATTGCATCGTGTTCTCCCATTTCCCCCTGAGGTTCGGCCCCGCAGCGTCCGTGGCACCCGGGCATGGGCTCTGGAGGCCGAGTAGGAAGGGATGGGATTGCTGTAGCCAGAGCCCTCAGTGTAGGGCTTGGAAGAGAAGCCAGCCTGACCAGCTGAAGCCTCATGCCTGACAGTCACACCTAATCTGGAATGAAAAGCGATGTTACCTCTGTTTCATCATCCACTTTCATCACTGCTTCTCCAGATGGTTGATGGTGCCGTGCCTGTGAGCGAAGTGGGGGGACCTGACGCTCTGTCTGTGGGCCGGGGTGAGGGAGGATGCTAGGCTGGGGAGGTGAGCCCCACCCTGACTCTGGGGCAAAGGGGAGGTGATTCCTTAGACTGTGGGCCCTTTCTCCTTGGGACCCCCACCAGAGAGTGCTAAATCTTCATTTTGCCGAAAAGTCCTCAAGGGCGTTCACTGGAGGGGCGGTGCAGCTTTAAAGAAATACCTAAGAGGGTGTATCTATCTTATGATGGTGGTTGTTTAACATTCCTGATTCATGTCAGGAACTAAAGCATTCGGTGCTGCACACCCTAAACCTGGCGGTGCAGGGGACCGGGGGCCGGTCTCCACCGACCCCGGTGTTTCTGAGACCCTGCAGCCTCCCCCTCCGCCAGCCCTGCAGTCTGAGCAGTGCAGTGTTCGTGCAGCCAGAGGACTCAGACGACTCAGGACTCGTGCAGCCTCTGGGCATTGGTTTTCTGCCAGGCAGGGGCACTTCTGACCACTCGCCTCAATCTCTGTCTCTACTTCTGCTGAAGAGCAGAGGCCTGGATTTTCCCCTCCGTTGATGCTCTGCCTGTTTTCTCATTGTCCAACACTTGGTGGGCACGCCGATCGTTTTTGAATGCATGAATACTGCATTTGCGACGTGAAAAGAAATGTGTCCCCCATCCTACCCATTTCCCTGGACACTTGGAGCACTTGCCTGATGTAAAACTGCCCCATCTTCACAGTTGCAGGGGTGGGAGATGTCTCTGGGGAGGGCGCAGGACTCTCAAACCAGGAGCTTCTTATTAAGGCGTCTGCAGCTCAGGGAGGGGGCCTTATCGCTGCCTTTCCCGAAGGGGCGGACAGGAAGTCTTGGGCAAGAGGAGGCCGCTGCTTGGAGGTTTCACGATGAGGAAACTGAGGCTGGCTTCCCCAGGAGCTCCAGGCAGTCGAGTGGAGGAGGCTGGAGCCAGCCTTTGCAGATCCCAAGCCTGGATTCTGCCTCTCTTATCCCCCGCCCCTTCCCTCCCCTGCTCCCACCTTCCTCAGCTCCCCCAGGGGTGCCTCAGAGGTAACCTCACAGGGCCAGGGGGGCAGCTTTGTAGGAAAACATGCACCCAAAATGGCCAAATCCCTGAGGACTTGAGAGAGGCACGTGTGGGGTTATTTTGGGTTTGGTGGGCCGGGCTCGGATCTCTCTGGCATTCCTGGCCGTTGGCCTCTCAGAATTGACCAGAATGGAAGGATGATAAAAATCGAGGCCCCAGGAATAGCTCAAGAATTTGCTCATTCGTGACCCCTGTAAAGAGGTGCCGCTCAGCCCAGAGCCCACAGCAAGGCTGGGGCTGAAGGAGGTGCTGGAAAGGGTAGGGGAAGAGGAGGAAGGTTTCAGACAGTCTCCTCTTCCGGGCAGGAGCAGGTGGGAGCTCAGGGCTGGTTCGGGGCCAGTCTGATAAGGAGCCAGAGGAGTGTCCCTCCCACACCAGCTCGTCCCTGCGTCTCGGGGGTCGCCTGGTAGCACCCGCTGGCCAGGTCAGTGCAGCCCTCTCTCTGACCTCTCTGCTCTGTTTCTCTGTCCCCCTTGGACCTAGGCAGCTCGGGGCAGCTCTGGCCTTGCACCCTGGGGAGCCTCATCTCTCCCTCCCTTCCCCAGAGCCAGGCCCAGAGACCCTTTTGCTCAGTGCGCGTGAAGGGGGCGCGTACTGAGCACCCATCCGGTAGCAGGTCAGGAGCACAGTGATGCCAGGCATCTGCCTCTGCCCTGGAGGAGCCGGCATGGGTGTGTAGAGACCCGTGTAGATGTGCACTGACCCATGATGCCATCCGGAGCCGTCCGTGGTGCTGGAAGGGCGGTGGGGATCATAGCAGGTGAGTGGTCAGTGGAAAGAGCAGCCCCGGGGAGTCAGGACACCTGGCTGGCCCTGGATCAGTCACGTCACTTCTCTGGGTTTTTCGTGTGTAAAGTGAGGAGTCTGTGATCCCCAAGTCCCTTCTGGCTTGAGAGTTACCTGGTTCCAGGAGTCGCGAGGAGGAAGACCCTTCTCAGACGGGTGGGATGTTTTTGTTGCCTCCGCTCTTTGTTCCAAAGGGGTGGTCCAAGGGTGGACATCTCAGCTGAGTCATCCCCATGGGGACAGGCTCAGGGCTCAGATGTCACAGCTGGGCCTCAAACCTCTCTTCTGTTCTCTGGACCCTCCTGCTTGTGCAAAGTCAGACTTTAGGTTTAAGAAAATAGTTGCCCTTGTCCAGGTTGAGGTGGTTGCCCCTTGGCCTACAAGATGAGGTCCGAGGGGCTGAGTGAGGCTTGCAGAGTCTGCAGTGACCTGGAGCAGTGTCCAGCCTCACTGCTACCCACTTGGGGCCACTATGTCCCGTTTGTCTGTGTAACGCCCTCCACACGGGTTCTCATTTCCCATTGTCCTTGTCATTGTCTGCCTGGCTTGGAACTCCCCTCCTATCCTGCATGGTTTTTTCTCTTATGAGCATTGTTTTACCAAATCTGAAAACTCAGTCAGCCATGATTTCTTCAAGAATTTTTTTTTTTTTTGGGCCGTGCTGCACGGCTTGCGGGATCTTAGTTCCCCAACCAGGGATCTAACCTGGGCCCCTGGGTGGAAGCCCAGAGTCCTAACCACTGGACTGCCAGGGAATTCCCTCTTCAAGTATTTTTCTGTTCCCCCTTCTCTCTCCTCTCTTTCTAGAACTTCCACTATGTGTATATTAGACTGTTTGATGTTGTCCTGTAGGTTGCTGAAGCTCCATTCATTTTTTTCCATCTTTTTTCTTTCTGTGCTTCGTCTTGGATAGTTTCTAGAGTTAATATCTTCAAGTACAATTATCTTTTCTTCCGCAGTGTCTAATCCAATGTTAATAAGTCCCATCCAGTGTATTTTTCATTTCAGATATTGGGTTTTTCATCTCTGGAAGTTCCATTCGAGTCTTTTTTTATATCTTTCATTTCTCTTCACACCAAGCTTATGTTTTCCTCTGAATTCTTGTGCTTATGGAACATACAATTCCTGTTTCTTTTCACCCTTGTTTACTGGTTTCATCATCTGTCATGTTTGCGTCTGTCCTGTTTTTTCACCCTTGTTTACTGGTTTCATCATCTGTCATGTTTGCGTCTGTCCTATTTTTTCACCCTTGTTTACTGGTTTCATCATCTGTCATGTTTGCGTCTGTCCTGTTTTTTCACCCTCGTTTACTGGTTTCATCATCTGTCATGTTTGCGTCTGTCCTATTTTTTCACCCTCGTTTACTGGTTTCATCATCTGTCATGTTTGCGTCTGTCCTATTTTTTCACCCTTGTTTACTGGTTTCATCATCTGTCATGTTTGCGTCTGTCCCATTGACTGCTTTTCCTCCTGGTTATGGCTCATAGTTTTCGACTTCTGTGAATGCCTGCTAAGTTTTGATTGGATGCCAGACGTTGTCAATGGAGCGTTGCTGGATTTTGTTACATTCCTTCAAATAGTATTGGCCTTTATTCTGGCATGCCTCTTAACCGCTTGGGATTGGTTTAATATGTCCGAGGCTTGCTTGTAAGCTTTGTTAGGGTGCGTCCAGCCTTCGGGCTAGGGCTAATGTAGCTTCACTACCGAGGCACCACCCTCTGAGGACTCTACCCAGTGCCTTGTGTGTTGTGAGCTCTTCTGCTCTCGTTGGTGGGAATGTGGCCCTGAGTGAGCTCTGCAGATTGGCTGGCCCGTTGCTTTCTGTTGGTTCTGTTCCCAGGCTTGTGGTGTTTTACCCTACACTTGTGTAGGTCAGCTGGAGATGCCAGGGGACTCTTCTCCGGAGCACCCTCTCTGTGCAGTCCCCTTCTCTCCAAAGTTCTGCCCTAAAAATTCTATCTCTGTGAACTCCAATTTCTGTCTCCTCAACTCGGTGGGACCACTGGACCCCGTGTGGATTCCTTGTCCTCAGCTGCAGTGTGGATGCTGCCTCCGGGCAGTAAGCTTGGCCCTCGTGGGACTCCCTCTTGTGTTTCCTTCTCTCACGGATTACAGTCTAGTGCTGCCTGCTGTCCAGTGTCTGAAGCAGCTGTTTCGTGCCTTCTGTCCAGCTTTTTAGTCGTTTAAGGGGCAAGGGTGAAGCCAGTCCCTGTCACTTCACCGTGGCTGTAATCTGAGGCTTGCATTACCGGAACACTCACCTTGGGCATCGTTACCCTCTGGGGCAGGTGTCTCTAGTCAGCCTTCCTACAGGAAAAACCCCATTAGCTGTGTGTTCTTTCCCCCGTGTTTCATCTGGTTTGTTTTTTTATCTCTCCACACAGGCTGTCTCCCTGAGCACAAAGGTGATACGGTATTTCCCTTAACATCCTTTGTACCTAGCCCAGTGCCCGGCACATAGGAGACAGCTCCTGTTTGTGGACCAAATGAATAAATCGGAAGAAACTATAAGCTAATTGTGCCGTGTGGTTGCCAAGGGAAACAATGCTGGTTGGGATACTGGCAACTCTGAATTCATCAGAGGAGGGTGACTAAGATGGGGGAAACTACACCACATGGGGACTGGGTGAAGGGTCTGGGAATGTTCCTTTTGTCTGGAAGCTATTTTTATGGAGTGTTATGGGAAGGGAGGGGATGCACAGTAATGGCCTCCTGACGTGGGCAGGATTGATGTGGACAGGAGGGTGTAAACATGTCCTGTGGCTTCAAAGCCTAAATACCCAGGTGCCTAGGACCCATGGGGGAGGGGATTCAGGGAGGTCAGACGTGGGCCCAGCTCCAGGAAGAACTTCCTAACAGCTGGAGCCATCCGGCAGAGAAGGAATGGGCTACCTTGGGAGGTAGTGAGCTCCCCATCACTGCTGGGGTTTAAGCAAAGACTGATAGTGACCCGGGATTTTGTTGGGATGAAGAGTAGGTACAGTGTTACACGAGATACTCTCTAAGATACTTTTCTACTCAATGAGGTTAAATGTTACTCCTCCTTTTGAGCCCCTGATTCATCCGCCCTCGCAACTCTGCATCCCACGCACACACACACGCACGCACGCACGCATGTACGCACCTGTGCAAGCATGTTCAGAAAACACACCTGAAACATGCTCCTTACTACTCTTGTGAAACTCCTTGCAGCCTCCATCGCCGGGCCTCGTCTGGGGCCCCTGCAGAAGTGGCCTCCTGCTGCCGGTGCTGGGCCCCGTCATCCCCCTTCAGCCTGCCTGGCACCGCATTGATCCGGGCTGGCCCTGTGTCAGCGCCTCGTCCCATTGTCTCCTGTGTCTGGACACACAGTGCCTTTGAGGCAGGGTGACTGTGAGCCTCCTGCGCAGTGAAGCCTGGCGGCCTTGCTGCAGCCCTTCCCGTGCTGGCGAACATGGCTCTGCACAGGCACCTCCGCTCTTGCCTGCTCGTTGGCTTGTTGCTCTGGGTCTTGGGTCTCTTCCTCCGTGGGGCCTCTCCTCCCTGGACTGGAAGTGCCCGGGAGGTTTCACCCCCAGGTTGAAGATGCTGGGGAGGCCTGTTTAACGGTGGTCCTGGCAGATTCTCAAGGGAATCCTCAAGCACCTGCCTTTTCCCCTTTCTAAGGATGCAGCCCAGGAAGGACGGGCGGGGCTGCGGCTTGGTGGCTTTGGGGGAGGGGAGGGGGACAGCTCAGAAGGGGTCCTAAGCCAAGGGCCTGTCTCCTGCTTCCTCGAGGCTGTTGTCCCACCTCTGTACGGAAGGAGCCCGGTCAGGTCGCTTGTAAGCGGTCACAGCTGGGCAGGCTCTGGGGCTTTGCAGAAAGAGAGTTCTTAAAAGAAAGAAAGAGAGATCTTCCTGGCAGCCGAGTGCTGGGCTGTGCCCCGAGTGAGAGGCCTGAGCTCCGGGAGCCTCTCTCCTGGTGCACCGCTCCCTTCCCCCACCGGGCGAGCCAGGCACCACCATGGGCATAAGGAGCGCTCTTGAACTGGGGACTTTCTGGCCCTCTTAGCCTTGGCCTCCAGACCAGTTTGACCTGCAGGAGGCTCCGTTTCTTACTTTGCGAGATGGGAGGAACAGTGGCTCTCCGGGGAGCTGGAGGATGGCCCGTTTGCAGGACTTTCTTTCGTGTCCGAGGCTGCCGGGTCCCCAGAGCAGCTTTCACCAACCCGAGCAGTGTGGGCTTGGCCTCCTCCTCAGCCAGTGCTCAGAACCCTTTGTGAATGAGCATCCTTTCTCCCTTAACGGAGAGGGAATGTTCTTTGGAGACCGGTGTACCTGGAGGGCTGGCACCTGCCTGCGTTCGGGCTCACAAAGCCCGCGCGCCCTGGAAAGGGGGCCCAGGGAGAGGAGGTGCATCACTCTGTGTGCGTTCTGTCTGTCCAGTGCCCAGACGGCGTCTGGCACAAAGCAGGCACTCAGGAGCCCTTGATGACCGAATGGAGTCGGCCCTTCATCCCCATGGCTGGGCCGCGCTGCACTCCAGAGGTGCTTCAGCGGGAAGCGGTGCGCCCGGGCCTCTCACTGTTCGATGGGAAACCTGAGTGTTCTGTCTCGTTTCCTGCTTGTTCCATTGGAGGGTGCCAGGACCATAATAAAAGCAATGGTATATAAAAAACAAAAAGCAAAAAAACAAGCAATGCCGTAATCACAGCTAATATGGATGGAGCGCATTCTGTCATGATCTGCAGGATTTTGGCCTCCTTCTTGAAATGCACTCACTAGAAAGAAGTTTCCCGAACTTGTTGTCCATTCCCCGTGGCTTTTTGCATCAATTCCTGACTTCTGCCTTGGAACACATTTGCCTCTGCTGTGAAGATAATAAAAATGTATTCAGTATTTCTGTCAGTCTTATCTGTGCTAGCTGTTGTCTACGTGCTGCTTTAGGTCAACAGATATTTTACTGAGGATTTTTGTGTGGTTGATCTTTCTATTCTCTGTGTGGTTATCCATGTGGGACTTTCTCATTTATGCTCTGCCAGGCATTTACTGGGCACCTGCCGTGCGCAAGGGATTCTGTGGTGAACAGCACCACGCGTGCCCGCGGGTCCGAGGGCCTCAGACTGGTCCTTGGAGGCAAGGACTGTCTGTGTAAACCCCTCTCTGTGGTGTCCTGTTAGCACTCAGGGTCCCCACCCCGGGACTGAATAAGTAATTATTCAGTTGGTGCTGGATAAATAATTTGGGGGTCTTCCATTTCTATAGGGCGCCCCACTGTGAAAGCACCAAAGAATATTCCCAGAAATCATCTTACCTGTCGTTTCCTCCTGACAACGACCTTGAGAAGTGGCTAGAACGAGCATGTTTTTTTTCTAGAGGAGGCCACTAAGCCTTAAAGGACTGGCAACCCCCGAGTGGGGCTGTCCTAAATGTCCTGAGACTCATTCATCCCACAAATGTTTGGGGGCCAGCACTGTTTAGGCTCTGGGGATGCAGGAGTGAAGAAAAATCCATGACCCCAAGAGCTTATGTTTTGGAGGGGGAGACAAACAATAAACAAATAACTAAAATCTATAGTGACAAATGTTATGGGTCAGAGTGAGATAGGGAAGGGGGTGGGAGGAAGGGGCAGGGGGCAGGTATTATGGGTTAAACAGTGTCCTTAGGAAAGGCATTCCTGAGGAGGTGACATTTCATCAGAGAGGGAAGAAGAGGTGGGTGAGTCCTGGAGATATCTGGGGGAGGTGCATCCCAGGGCCGAGAGAACAGGAGGTGCAAAGGCCCTGCGGCAGGAGCGTGTGAGGCTTGTTGGAGCCCAGTACAGCTGAGTGAAGGGAGCAAGGGAAAGGTCACAGGACTCAGACCCTACAGGGGCTTGAGGGCCATTCTGAGGGCTGTCGCTTTTATGGTGGGCAAGGTGGGCGCCTTTGGAGGAATTAGATCAAGGAGACGGACCTGCGTTTCATTTCGGAAGGACCGTGGTGGCTGTTGTGTAGTCAGCTGAGCGTGCAGCAGAAGGAACAGCAGTAACTGTTGTCTATCCAGTGCGTGTTGTGTGCTGGGCACCAGGCAGACCCCGGGCGTGCACGTCCCATTGGATCCTTCCGACGACCGACGTTACCTGCATCTTCCTTAGGAGGAAACCAAGAGCCGGCTGCTGGAGCAGCTGCCAGCTGGGGACAGCCTGATTCCAAAGCTTGTGCTCTCGACTGTTGTCCGGTTTTCAGGGGCGAAGGGACAGGTTGCTTAGGAGGACGGCACAAGCGTCTGGGGTCAGGGTCAGGCTGCCCTGTGCCTGTTCTCTGGCCGCTCTCAGCTGTTCAGCTGGCCAGCCAGCAGGGGTGTGGGGCAGGCTCTCCCCTTTACCTCAGTGTTTGCTGGAGGGTGGGACAGATTGCTTCTAGATGAGGGAAGGCAGCTTGGGGAGTGGCGTCTGTGCCCCGACTCTAGACAGCAGCCTCTCTGGGCCCGCAGGGACCCCGTGTCTTGTGTTTGGCATGTTAGATAAGCCCTGTGACTTAGAGGCCTGGGCTTTCTGCTGCCGATCAGGGCTCAGCCCGAGGCTGGCGGGCGGCCACTGCAGATGGTCCCCCCTCCCTGGAGGCAGACCCTCCCTCTCTTTCTGAGTGAATCTGGGCCAAAATGCCCTGTATTTTATCCACCTCGTCTTCCGGGTAGTTCAGATCACTTGCAGAATGTCACTTCCGTAATCCTCTAATTTACTGCTCCTGAAGGAAGCGAGGGGGATTTTTCCTTGTTTTTAAAAAAAATATGCTGCAGGGTGGAAAATCGGGGTCAGAGAGTAAAGCTGGTGTGGGAGCAGAAGAGGGAACCCAGAGGCCCAGGCCGGGTGCAGCTGGCCTCGAGGAGGGGCGAGGGCATAGGTGAGCTGGTGGGAAACGGGGGCTTCTGGACTGGGGGAAGGCCGCTCCTTTTGCGTTTACCCTGCGCTTCGGTGTCTGAACCTGGGGGAGGGGGGCTGGGGTGGGACGCCCTGCCCTTACCTAGCGGCGCCTCGGGGACTCGGGGCCCGCTCTCTGCACAGGTCCCCGTGCACGCACGTCTCCTGTTCTCACACACTCACTGTCTGCACCCTCCCCCGCATGCACACGCACACGGAGCATGCACGCGCACGCTTGCATACGGCTTACTCACGTGCTGGTTCACACTCGTGCTCTGTACGCGCCTGCATGCCTGCTCACGTGCTTGCCCACAGCGCACGTCAGCGGCTGGACCCCAGCTGCAGGTGATCTGGCAGGAGAGTTTGTGACAGCAGCGGGTCCTCACAGCCCCAGCCCTTCGCCTTCTCTACTCGTGCCTCGAGTTCACCTTGGAGAGACAGGGGACGCCTCAGCTGGGAGGTGCTGTGTCTGTGATGAGTAACAGGCCCTGTAGAACCAGCCAGGAGGGGACTGGCCGTGGGAAGAGGGGAGACTCTGGACGGGGAGGAGACGGCCCCTCCGCCGGGCCCCCTGCATGCACCCCCCAGTCCCTCACCTCGAACGTACGCCTTTGGCAGAGCCAGACCTCGGTGGGGCTGGGAGGAGGGCGCCCTGTTCAGTGCCCTTTCGGGGCCGGGGCTGTTTCAGGAAGGAAAGGCTCCTTGTTGGCTGCTCGGATCCCAGCGGGTTACCAGCCTCAGAAGCCAAGCAGGCAGGCCCCTGACTTTATTTCTATTTCAGAGCCGCCACTGCTGCAGAGCAGGAAATCGTCGAGGGGCCGTGGGAATCCACTGAGGCTCCGGCGCCTCCTTCGGGGCGGGCATGGGGGAGGGGGCCTCTCCCAAGAGCCGCCTGGAGCAGGTGCCAGGCTGCGGCTCCTCCATGGCGGCTTCTTCCCACCTGGAAATCCAGCAAGGGAACATCCTCATGAGAACCTGCGCTTGGCCAGGCGGGACTGAAGGGGTGGGAGGGGCCTGGAGACGGGGCTTGGATTCCCAGCTGGCTGGGCGGACCAGCCAGGTGGCCGGGCCTCCGTTCCCAGTCTCTGGGCCTGGATGTTTCTGAGCCTCCGAGCTCTGGCTTTCACGGGCAGGGGTGAGGAGAGAGGGCCTCCTTGGCCCAGGGCAGCCCCCAGGCCCAGGTGCCCTCCCTCCGGGGCTTCCGTGTGCTTGTTGTAAGGTCCAACTTCCCCTTTGTGTTTCAGACACTGGTGTCCTGGTGGCCTGTGCCCTGTGGGGCTGCCAGACTGCTCCAGGGACCCTTAGGTCACACCCGGAGCCAGGCTTCTGCCTCACTGTCCCCATTCTTCATGCCCAGATTGGTTGTATCTCATCGACTCATATATCACCTTGTTCCAGAAAAGCTGATTAAAACAAACCCAGATACCTGGTAACATCACCAGCGCTACTTGCGCGTGGATTTGTTCATTCCTGGCTTGAGTTTCCCCTGCCAGCTAGAACTCTTGTCTGTGGCCAGCAAGTTGATGGGTTGTGACGGGTCCCCAGCCCCGGCTTGTGTTCTTGCTGCCCGGACCGCATGGTGCTGTGGGTCCTTATCCCCGAGGATTCCGTTTAGGGTCACTTCCCTTCGCTAAGTGCCCCCCACCTCCCCTTTCTTGGGTAACCCCATAACATCTTGTGCTGAGGCTACGGGGAGGAATAAGACACAGCCTCTGGGCTCTCGTCTAGGGGATGGACCGGTGGTAATCCAGTGCGTGCAACGCAAGGGAAATGCATGCACTGCGCAGGAGGTGCTCTGCGAACCTTCGTTGGCCTCACGGATCTGAGAAAATATTCCTTCCACGCTTGCGTGTTACTGATCCTGTGGCTTGCTGTAGGGTTCTAGGCTAGGGATCTTTTTTGTGTGCAAATCATTGCTTAAGTTCCAAGGTTACTGTCTAATGTTCCAGTTTTAATCTTTGGCAGGTGACACAGTTTTTCTCTCTGGAATCTCTAGTGTTCTGCGTGTAAAAGTCTCCGCTTTGGCTGCTGTTCTGAAACTTCAGAAGTAACATGACTCAGTGTGGATATGTTTCCATCCAGGGCTCCCTGGAACCTGTCAGTCTTGAAACACCCATTATTTAGTGCTGAGAAATTTTCTTAAATGACTTCATTGATTTGCTCCTTTCGTTTTCTCTCTTCTTTCCTCTGGAGCTCCTAGAATTTGGATATTGAATCTCCTGGATTAGTCTTACAATTTTATTGTCTTTCTCTTTCTCCTTATTTGCACTCCCCCCAACCCCTGCAAAATCTGGGAGATTGCTTTTTTTGCTTTTTGGTTGCATTGTGTCTTTGTTGCTGCGCGTGGGCTTTCTCTAGTTGCGGCGAGCGGGGGCTACGCTTCGTTACAAGAGTATGCGTAGGCTTCTCATTGTGGTGGCTTCTTTTGCTGCGGAGCATGGGCTCTAGGCATGTGGGCTTCAGTAGCTGTGGCACGTGGGCTCAGTAGTTGTAGCCCATGGGCATTGTTGCTCCATGGCTTGTGGGATCTTCCCAGACCAGGGATCGAACCCGTGTCCCCTGCCTTGGCAGGTGGATTCTTAACCACTGCACCACCAGGGAAGTCTGGGAGATTTCTTCAGCTTTATCTTCTAGGCTTCTGTTGAGGGTTTCATGTTAATTAGTATATTTTTAATGTCTAAGAGTTCTTATATTTTCTAAATATACATTTTTTGTTTTTATAGCATCTTGTTTTGTTTTCATGGATGCAGCATCGCCTCTTACTTCTCTGAGGCTATTAATGATACTTTTATTCATTAAAACTAAATGGGAGGGCTTCCCTGGTGGTGTAGTGGTTGGCAGTCCGCCTGCCGATGCAGGGGACGCGGGTTCGTGCCCCGGTCCAGGAAGATCCCACATGCCGTGGAGTGGCTGGGCCCGTGAGCCATGGCCGCTGAGCCTGCGCGTCCGGAGCCTGTGCTCCGCAACGGGAGAGGCCACAACAGTGAGAGGCCCGCGTAACGCAAAAAAAAAAAAAAAAGACTAAATGGGAGGATTCTTCCTCACCATTTCTTATAAAGTGTGTGTGTGCTTTTTCTCTGTCTTTCCTGTGACAGGCTTTCTCCTGAAGTCTGGTGATCCTTGTAGTCTGGTTACATGTGTGTGGGGCATTAAGGTGTGTGTGTGTGTGTGTGTATGTGAGTCTGTGCATACCTTAATGGGGCATTAAGGTGTGCATGCATGTGTGCGTGCACATGTGTATGTGTATCTATGTGTGCACGCATGTGTATGCATGCGTGCATCTGTGTGCATGTGTGTGCGTGTGTATACATGTGTGTATGTATGCGTGTGTGTGCGTGTATGTGTGTGTGCGTGCACATCTGTGTGTGTGTGTGTGTGTGTGTGTGTGTGTGTCTGTGTCTGTGTCTGTGTGTGTGTCTGTGGCAGGAGGATCCTGTGGACTCTGGGCCTCACGTAGGGTAACCTGGTTGGCCTGTTTCATTTAGGAACCCAGTAAGTTAACATCTTCGGTATTTTCTGCTGAGCTGTTAGATTCCCTAGAGAAGAATATTCTAACCTACCTGGGAACTAATGGAAAGAGGGCAGGGATCTCGGCCTTCTGCGCTTCAGCTGAATCCCCTGTTTTCAACGTAATGCCTTGTGCTGGGTGTCCCCAGTCCACAGACCTTCTGCCTTTGCCCCTGCAAAGAATACCCCCCCGGGGTGGGGCGGCACGGCCACGGTCACCTGCCAGATGGTGTGGGAGAGGAGATCTGGGCGGGGGGAGCTCTTTCTAAAGCAGACTTTTTTTTTGGCCATGTTGCGCGGCTTGTGGGATCTTAGTTCCCTGACCAGGGATCGAGCCCGTGCCCCCTGCAGTAGAAGCGCGAAGTCCTAACCACTGGACCGCCAGGGAGGTCTCCCAAAGCAGACTTTTCATCAGGCCTCCTGGTTTGTTTGTTTGTTTATTTATTTATTTTTGGCTGCGTTGGGTCTTCGTTGCTGCGCGTGGGCTTTCTCTAGTTGCGGCAAGCGGGAGCTACTCTTCCTTGCGGTGCGTGGGCTTCTCACTGCGGTGGCTTCTCTTGTTGCAGAGCATGGACTTTAGACGTGTGGGCTTCAGTAGTTGTGGCTCACGGGCCCAGTAGTTGTGGCACGCGGGCTCAGTAGTCGTGGCTCGCAGGCTCTAGAGCGCAGGCTCAGTAGTTGTGGTGCACGGGCTTAGCTGCTCCGTGGCATGTGGGATCTTCCCAGACCAGGGCTTGAACCCGTGTCCCCTACATTGGCAGGCGGATTCTTAACCACTGCGCCACCAGGGAAGTCCCGCCCCCACTTGTTTTTAACAAACCAGTGTCTTCAGCCTTCGTGGGGAAGGAATGAAAGATTATTTTATCGTGTGTGTCCATTGCAGAATCCCAGTAACTGGAACTGGGCCGGGTCTGTGTGAGACCCTCAGTAATCGCCGGCTGAGTGAATGAGTGAGCAAATGGACGAACTGCAGACAGACTTGGTAACAGAAATGGAAACAGAAGCACAGTTCACGCAGGTTCCCTTCTGTTCTGAGATGCGAGCTGATCCCTGTGACCCTGAGCCTGGTGGATGTGAAACTGACATAGCTGTGGCTGGTGGTGGGGACACAGGGAACACTTTTCTTGTTTGGAGTGTTTCTCCGGCTGTAGTGAGCGTGTACTCCTGTGATTTTTGAAGGGAAGAGACGAGTAGGAATAAGGATGAAGTGTCAGCGTGGGCACAGCTTTCACGGCGTCCCCAACTCACCGCGCCTTTGTTTCTCATTCTGTGAAACAAGCGGTCCGACCAGATGCATCTAAGGTTTCACCCAAGTGCCAGCCCTGTGAGGCCACCATTGTCCTCTCCTGTTTGTATTACGACAGTGGACAGTGTACGCTTCTTGTTGAAAAGAACTGCCCCCACCGCCTTTTCTGTTTTTTGACCTAGAATGACTTTCACCCACTCTTCTGCTCATGTGCGTCCTTTTAGACCTTCAGAACAGGGTGCTTCCTTCATGAGGGCTCCCCAGCTGTTCCAGGACATGCCGGCTCCCTTTCCCCAGCCTCCTCGGGCATTTTCACTTTGCAGCTGGGTATAGAGGAAGGGGCATAGCCCTGGAAGCCCGATGGTGCTAGTTTGAATATTAATTCTGTGGCTTACTGTGTGACCTTGGACCGCTGACCTAGTGTCTTAGAGCTTTAGTTTCCTCATCTGTCCAGAGGGAATTTGTAATAGAAGTTATCTCATGGGGCTTATATGAGAATTAAATGAGATAGGTTTTAAAAACTCCCCTTTTAACGTGTGACACAAAATAGACAAGTAACACAAGAGGACGATAATGACAGTAATAATCAACATTTATGTGCATTACCTTATTTACCGTGAAGTAGATACCTTTATTATTTTTATTTTACAGATCAGGAGACCGAGCCCTAAAGAAATAGCTTGCCCAAGGTTGCAAATCAAGGAATTTAGCCCTTAAATTTTCTTTAAGAGTTGTGTGTTTGCATTTATTCTGCAAATATTTATATGAGAGCCGACTCTAGGTCAGGTCATGGTGCTGGAAATGCAGCAGTGAAAAAAAAACAACAAAGTTCCTGTCCTCATAAAGCTCGGATTCTAGTGTAAGAACTGGTTGGTGAACAAGCAAATGCATGTGTAGCAGGTAGAGTTAAGTGCCACGGAGAAAGCTAAGCCAGGTAACGGCTTAGGGAATGCCTGGGGCGCGAGGGGGCAAGGAGGGGGAGAAAGGAAGAGGCGCCAGAGGGAGAGAGGGGAGAGGAGGAGCAGGGAGGGGAGAAGGGGCGGGAGGAGATGGACCTCGGGGAGCACAGACTCTGGTGCTGCCTGCAGGCCCTGCCCTCCACTCGGCGCCCAGCCTTAGCGGCCTTCGTCTGGACCCTCAGTGGGCTGCGTGCCCCTGCCCCAGGGCCTTGCACACGCCACTTCTCCTGCTCCTCTTGGTCTCAGAGGCCAGTCCTTCCCAGGAAAGCCTGCCTGCAGCAGGCCTGGTCGGCCGCCTTGTTCTGTGCTCACCGCACGCACTCAGTGTGTGGTCCTCAGAGCCCGGCTGTCTGGCTGTTGGGGCCATGGACAGACAAGAACAGAGGCCCTGACCGTGACTGCTCCTCTCTTCTCTCCCCTAGATCTCCAGCATCTGCGCAGGGGCTGGTAAATAGTGTCTGTAAAGGACCTGGTTGTAAATACTTTAGGCTCTGCAGACCATCCTGTCTTTGCTGCAGCTGCTCACCTCTGCCCTTTAGCTCTGAAGTGGCCAGAGACTACACGAACACCAGTGAGAGTGGCTGCGTTCCAATAAAATTTATTTATGGACACTGAAATTTGAATTTCACATAATTTCTACATGTTGGGAAATATTATCTGGCGTTTGATTTTTTTCCAACCTCATAAAAATGCTATAGTTGTTCTTGGTTTGCAGGCTGTAGAAAAACAGGCGAAGGCTGGATTCAGCCTGTGGGCTGCAGTTTATTGACCTCCGATGTAGCCTGATGCATGGCGTATAGTATGTTCTCGATAGATGTTTGTTCAATGACTGACTGATAGATGTTTGTTGAATGACTGAATGAAATCTTGGCCGTGGGCAAGAGGTAGTGAGATTACGAGCTGTGGCCTTCCAGTCAGTTAACGTCATGATCTCTACCCCTTATCAGATTCCTTGTAATCTGTTAAAATTAAGGAAGATAGGCAACTGGTTCTTTTTTTTTAAAAGAACAGCTTTAGGGACTTCCCTGGTGGTCCAGTGGGTAAGACTCCACGCTCCCAGTGCAGGAGGCTCGGGTCCGATCTCTGGTCAGGGAACTAGATCCCTCATGCCGCAACTAAAAGATCCCACATGCCAGAACTAAAGATCCCGTGTGCCACAACTAAGACCCAGTGCAGCGAAATAAATAAATAAATATTTTAAAACCCCAGCTTTATTGACACATAATTCACTACCATAAAATTCACCCATTTAAAGTGTACAGTTCAGTGGCTTTCAGCAGATTCTCAATCGTGTGACCATCATCACCATCGATCTTAGAACATTTTAACACCCCCAGAATAAACTCTGTACCCATTAGCATCTCTCCTCTTCCCCCCAGTTTCTACCCGCTCCCCAGCCCTAGACAATCATTAATGTCCTTTTTGTCTCTATAGAGTTGCCTATTCTGGACACTTCATAGAAATGGAATCGTACTCTATGTGGTCTTTTGTAACTAGCTTCTTTCACGTAGCGTGGGATTTTCAAGGTTCATCCATGTGATGGCACGTATCAGAATTTCATTCCTTTTTAAGGCCGAATCATATTCTGCTGCACGGACATACCACATTTTGATTGTCCTTATCTGTTCATCAGTTGACAGACGTTTGGGTTGTTTCCACTTTTGATAGTTATGAATAATGCTGCTATGAACATGCATATACAATTTTGTGTGTGTGTGGACATGTGTGTTCATTTCTCTTGGGGAAACACCTAGGAGTAGAATTGCTGGATCACATGGTGACTGAATGCTGAACGTCTTAAGGAACCACAAGACTGTTTTCCAAAGCAGCTGCACCAATTCACACTCCCACCAGCCATGTGCGGGCGTTCCAGTTTCCCCCGTCCTCACAGACAGCTCCCACCAGCCATGTGCGGGCGTTCCAATTTCCCCCGTCCTCACAGACAACTCCCACCAGCCATGTGCGGGCGTTCCAATTTCCCCCGTCCTCACAGACAACTCTATTTGCATTTTTTGAACATTTTTTTAACTTTCTTTTTGACTGGCCAACTAGTTCTTAAATGGACACACCACCTTTGGTTGTGAGATTGTGGGCTGAACAGGAACATTTTGATAAGTTTTGTTATTTTCTTTTGTAAAAGCAATGCATGCTTATTAGAGCGTATTTGGAAAACAAAACCCGATGCATCTTAGTGATGCACTTGTGACATTTGGTCACAGCTACCAACTCTTTAAGGGTCTCTGAAGACCGAGGCAGGGGCCGCAGGGAACAGTGCAGTGGCTCAGGATGCAGACCCTGGGGGCTCAGCCAGGCTTCACTGACAGCTCTGCTGCTGCCCGGCTGCTGGACCCTTGACAAGATGCCTATCCTCTTTAGGCTCCAGTTTTCTCGTTGGGGAAAAGGATTCACTCATTCATCATTCATTCAGTAGATATTTACTGGGCACCTACTGTGTGGCAGGCATAGCATCTGTCTTCAGGGTTATGGTGGAGATTAAACAGGGCGATGCACGTGCAGTGCAGAGCATAATCCCAGGCACTTAATAAATGGTAATAATAAAACCCGGGAAACAGAACCTGCCCTTCCTGAGGCCACGCAGCTCCTCAGGGTGCACGGTTGTTGCCAGGTAACCACAGGGACACTCAGAGGAGGGGGAGGTCCTCACATGTCATCCTCCCCACTCACGCCTCGCACTGGGCTCCGGTCTGGTGGATTCCAGCCTCTGCTGGGACAGGGATGAGTACCCCTCACCCCAGCCCACAGCTTGGCAGTCTGGTCTTCATCCCTGCCTTTCTGGAGCCGTGCTATGGCCATGCCTCTGCCGGCAGAGCCGAGGACGAGCCTGCCGCCTCGTCCTCATGGCAAGGCGGGAGCATCGGACGACAGCTACCCTCCGTCCCCTCTCCAGTTCTACCAGCTGTCCCGCCGATAACTCCATCCCTAGACCCCACCGCCCCGTGGCCGCCTTTGGCCGCATCCCAGCCGTTTGTTGTTTCCTGGCCTGGCCCGAGCCTTCCCCGTTGGAGATCCACACACTCAGTGCCAGAATGAATTGTAAGCCTAGAGGGTGACAGATCTTCACCTTTCCCGCGAGGACGGTTTTATGGGAGGAAGTGCTCGAGCGGGAAAGATAACTTCATTCTAAATTATGGAAAAAATAAAATTCCAGCCAAAGCCTGCCCGGTCTCCCCATCCCGCTTTCCAAGCTCCGTCCAGGAAGGCAGCCCTGGCCACCTACAGCATCTGGCTCCCTGATGGGTGTCACAGGGCAGCTCGCTCTGCCCAAAGGGTTTGTGATTGGGGAGTTTGAGTTTTCCCCACTGTCGCCTCTCCTGTCACCACGTCTGTCCTAACGGGGCAGAGCCATTGATACACTTCTTGGGCTTGGTTTTGTAAGCTGCTGGAGGGAGATGGTGATCAAAGCCCAATGATAAAAGCAATTCAGCAAAAACAACACGGGAAGGGAGAGGAATCAGCGCTCCATCATTTGTCCGTCTGATTTTTGTATTCTAAGGCGTCTCTCTTCTCTTGGTGGGAGGAACCCACATGTGTCCATCAGTCCCTCTGCTGCTGCCCATGGGGTACAGACCTTGCAGTTATGTAATCAGCGGCGTCTGGAAACCCACAAGTGGCCCAGCTCTGCCCTGGGCGGCAGCAATGAGGCAGCATTTCCCACTCCCCGGGCCTGGTTGTTTGAAAGCCCATCCCTAACTATGTTCCTGGCTGAATGACATAACTGTATTCTTCTGTGGTTAGTTACTCATTCAGAAATTCCCCCGTCTGTCTGTTCTCCTGGGATTCTGAGTCAGTGGGAACAGAATATCCGGGTAGCATCCTGGCCCCTGGCTTCTCCTGGGTCTCATCCCTGCCTGGAAGCAGAGGCAGCAGGGGAGCCCATGCTGCAGATATGAGTCCCGGCTCCTGCCGCTGGAGGGAGCAGCCTGGGGGCAGCTGCTGCAGGTACAGGAACCCCGGGGCCTGCAGACTGGCTGCCGGTGGGGCAGCTCAGGGCTTGGGCGGTTAGTGGGGTGGGCCTGTGTGCTGAGAGGTACCACAGGAGACGGTTAGGGCTGTGTGCATCCTGGTTCACACCCTGGCCACCCCTCCGCAGTCGTGCGACCTTGGGCAGGCTGTTTAAGACCTTTTCTCTTCTGTAAAATGGGATAATAAAGGACCTGCTTCACAAGGTTATTATAAATATTAAGTGAGTTAACACAGGTCAAGCGTCTAGAAAGCGGATGGAAAGCACTGCAGCTGTTAGTGGCGGCGATGAGGATGCTCGCCGACCTTTCCTATGGTATTACCTGATTCCTCCTTTTTTTTTCTTTTTTTTTTATAGAACAGGGCCCATCATCTGTATTTATTGACAAATATGGGAAAACGTTGGCCTCAGCTCAACCCCACCGCGTTTGCCCTCAGGTTCCTTAGTGCCCACTCACTCCCCCCTCCTGCCATCGCGGTGAGAGCCAGCCTTGGTCCGATTGCCAGGTGGCAGCAGACAGTCTGGTTTCCTTGCCCCCGTTTCCTCATCTGTAACCTGTGGGAAGACGTTCACCCCTCCCTTTCCTTGTGCCAGCGCCTCCACGGTGTGAACGGTATCAGGTGGCATTTAGTAAGCGAGGCAAGCGGTTAGGAGGACAGAATCTTGGTTGACGGTGTGGGAGAGCTGGGGGCCCAGGGCCGAGCCTCGGGGGTCCGCGTGGTCTGGAAGTGGAGCTGAGCGCCCTCTGTGCGGTGCTGGGAGCAGACTCGGTGGTCTCGTCCACACTGGAGCAGGTGAGATGTTGTTGAGAAAGTTGGTCACGGACGAATGTTCTCAGCGAGCACAAAGGTGCTCATTCTCTGACCCCAGACCGGACTGTGCTTTCTGCCCTCAGGATGCTTACAAAGGGGCGGAGGAGGCTTTACCGGCAGGAGGAGGCTCGCTGCTTTCCCTTCGTGCACCAGGCAGCTGCTGTGTGAAATGAGGAGAACAAGGCCCCCGGGGGCTCGTGAGCCTCCCCCACCCCGAGGTCACACGGTGGAATATGCCAGAGGAGGGATTTAAATGCCCATCTGGGGGATTCCAAAGTCTGTGTTCTTTCCAGGTGGGGAAAGCCAGAGGTGGAGTTCCCAAATCTCTCTGACTTTCTGGACCGTCGTTGTGAAATCTCTCAACACGTGATGTTTGTGTGCTCTCTTTTCTGCCGCCCCTCCCACCCCTCACCTCGCTGGCTGGTGTTTAACCACAAGTCCCCTGCCTCCCCGCCTTCTCTCCCTGCCCCCTGAGACTTGGAGAGAAGAGGGAGCCGCAGCAGGTGAGAGAGACTGAGCTGCAAGGTGCGGATGACCTTGGGCTTTGTTATGATTTTCCGGGACCCTTGGGGAGGTGAATGTGGGGTTCCCAGCTGGGAAGATGCAGGGAGTCGGGGAGCCTCCAAAGGGCACGGCCTGGTGCTGGCTGCCACGTGAGGCGTCTGTCCCGGGTGGCCCCTCAGCTCCCCTCAGCCCTCCCAGTTCCCCTCTTTGGAACCTCTGTTAGGGAGCCCGGAGCCCAGGCCCCTCCGCTCTCCTTCCCCACTGCCTCTTTAAGGCTAAGGTGTGCTTCTCTGCTGCTGATGGTTGGAAAGCTCCCGTGTGTGCCGTGGAGATGGTCCGGACCATTCCCCTGGACATCAGGGCCGGGAAGTTTTCAACTTCAGACAGGATACCCCCAGGGCCCGGGGACAGGATGCAACCCTGGTTCACCTCAGCGAACACAGCAAGTGCTTTGGGACCCGGCTAGTTAAAGCTGGCTGGTTACAAGCTGCCCAGTTAGTGCCCTGGTGTGGCAGAAACCCAGCTGGTCCAGAGCCCAGGCACCCGCTCCTTCCACTTGTCCTCTCTCCTCCCATTGCCCCGGCCCCAGCTCTGGCCCCGGGCGCGCTCCTGGCCTCTGGCCTGCCTTCCTCTGTGCTTACGCCTCACCTGAGCCTCAGCCTTTCTACCTGCTGACGGCACCCCATCCTTTGGTGCCCTCCTCCCTTACCCCCCAGCTCGGGCTGGGGTGGGTCAGGGGCAGCGCCTGGCGCGGGGCCAGCCCGTGGAGCCCGCTCAGTGTGAGTGGGAGTGCAGGGGAGGGGAAGCAGCATGGCCACCGGTCACCTGGTCGGGGCACAGTGACCGGGCCCCTGACCTGCGTGAGGCTGAGTGCACAGCGTGCTTACCTGGGGGGAGCTGCCCATCACAGTTGGTGAGGCCACACCCGTGAGGGACAGTTATGGAGACACCTGGGACACACCGAGTGGAGCCGGGAGAGGCTGCTGGGGTCTGTGGGACGTAGGCGAGAGCCCGAGCGTCGGGGCCAGCCCGGCTCTTGCCGCTGGTGTGTTTGTGGATCTTGGCTCGGCCCCAGGGCCTCTGGAGGTTTCCTCTTTAGGAGACGGAGCAGATTGGGGTGGTTCTTCCTGAAGGCCCTTCCAGCTCTGGCTGCTGGACAACCGCTATTTGTCAGGTGCTTTCTGAGGGTCACGGGGCAGGGGTCAGGCCTAACCCCATCTGGTCCTCCCCACGCCGGGCTCTTGCCTCCACTTTACACATGCTAACGTTGGAGCCAAGGTTACAGTCTGGCGCCTGGGTCACATCCGGCCGCAGTTGTATTTTGTTTGCCCCGTTGATGTTGTTGTTTGTTAGAGCCAACGTTTAAACAGTGAAGAGATTTCACAATCTTAAGAGATTTCTGGCTTTTTAGAGATTAGAGGAGGACTAGTTGCCTGGAGCCCACACCAGCCAGGGGGCAACCCCTGGCTGCTTGAGTGTCAGGCATCACCTTTGGGTGGGACCTGTGCATTCCCGAGCCCTCCCTCCCTCCCCCCCGCCGCCCCCCAGTCTTGACAGCAGGGGACGTGCCTGTGTGTCTGGCCAGAGCTGCTCATTTACACGTCCTACCTGCCTCTGCAGGTTTGAGTTTGCAAACCTTGCTTTAAGGACGTGCTGTAACTCACACCTTAGGTCAACAGCTATGCAGTGTGAGGGGCAGGATGTAGGCTTGGCTGAACCACCCAGCTGCTTTTCCCAGCTATTTGCAAACCCGGCAGGGATTCTGGGCTCCTCTGCTGGAGCCGAGAAGCCCCCCGGTCAGGCCTCTAGATGAGGAAGTTGGCAAGAATTCCCCTTTGCTGGGACATTTGTCCCCAGCCGTGTCCTGGGCCGTGGTGGTGAGCTGGTGTCCGCTTGCTCACATTCAGTCCAGAGAGAAGCCATCTCCCTGCCGCAAGGTGTGTCCTTGTCAAATTCGCCCGATTGTTGTTTGTCTACTGCCCGTCTGCCTGCACCTTGCCTTCTGTTTACTGGCAGGTGGAACCTGGGAGACCCACCTCCCCGCTCGCCGCCCCGCCCCCCCACAAGTGTTGCCAAGATGCCGCACAAAGAGCTTGTATTTTGCCCCAGGCAGGGGGGTCGGGAATAGAGATGTCTGCTCAGGCTGTGGGTGCATGAGGATTGGCCAGGGGCCCCTGGGGTTGGGGGGGACAGGCAGGCAGGATGCTGGGCCTCCCAAGCAGGGCGGGGCCCCCGAGGGGAGCCCTGGTGGAGGTGGAGGTTTCCTGCACTTGGTGTCGGTCTGTCCAGCTGTTTCCTCCTGATAGAGCGGTCGGACAATGCTGTGGTGACTCAACTCCCACCGCCCTCAATGGACAATAGCAGATTTGTCAGGGTCAGCTAGGGAGCGGCCCTGTGCCGGTCGCCGGCTTCCAGGCTCCAACTTGGGAGGGAACCGTTGCCCTGCTGGGTCTTGGTGTCCCAGGGTCCTGTCCGGCTTGGGGTGGCCTTAGGCTGTTGCTCTTTGGTTTCCCAGTAGCTTGTCCTCCCTTCTTCTTTGTGCACAGCTGGTGCAGAGCTTCTGTGGCTCCGTGCTGACCAGCTGCCCGCCTGCCTTTCCAAGTCCAGCTTTGCCAGACCTCCTTCGCCCTTGGTTTGAGGTTCTGTGGGTTTGGTGTAGTCCCTGGGGTCCTGAGTCTCTACCCAGGCATCCAGGACCTGGATGAGCTTCAGATGAGAAAGACAGCTGTAGGATTCTTTAATCTCCTCCAGTGGGTAGAGGATTAAGCAATTTTTTGGTGGGTTTGTTATTGTGTATTATGATTTTTTTAAAACAGAAGCTATCGTTTTTTTGAGTGTTTTTTAGGTTCCTGTCATGCTTGCTTAGTAGCACTTTTCATGACTTATCCAACTTAATCCTTCCAGTGACTCTCTGAGGGAGGTATCATTACCCCCGTTTTACAAATGAGGCATCCGAGGCACCAGAGGGCAAGGGGCTTGCCCAAGACCTCAGATCCTCCTCACATGAAAGTGCTGTGACGTATGACTTCCTAGGGAGGGATGTGAAAGAACAGCCTGAGAACCATTGATGCACATTTGAAGGGAGCTCTGCAGGGAGGATGCAAAGGTGGTGACACTTCCCTGGCGGTCCAGTGGTTAGGACTTGGCACTTTCACTGCCAAGGGAGTGGGTTCAGCCCCTGGTCGGGGAACTAAGATCCTGCAAGTCGCGAGGCGCGGCCGCCCCAAAAATTCAGAGGTGAGCAGGGCCCCGTTCCTGGAGTTTACAGCAGAGTGGAGGAGCAGACATGTTAGCAGCCAATTCGGATGCGAGACACAGTGTGATTGGTGCTAACGGTGGGGCTGCCAGAGTGATCTGGGACCACATTTCAGCTGGCATATGAGCAAGTAGCAGATGAGACACTTCAAAACCGAAGTGGGACATTCCTGGCCCATAGGACTGATTCAGCCGTCAGCACGGTTGAAACTGGTCCACGTAGAAAACACTGAGGTGTAAGTGCCATTCATGTCTAGAGTTGCGAAAAGGCAGCGTTGCTTGGAATTATTTTCAGTAGTAATTTGGAAATTGGTATCAGTAGCCTGAGAAATATTCATTCTCTCTGACTCAGTAGTTCTGTTCCTTAGAATTTTTTTAAATATAAATTTATCTATCTATCTATTTATTTTTGGCTATGTTGGGTCTTCACTGCTGCGAGCGGACTTTCTCCAGTTGCGGCGAGCAGGGGCTACTCTTCGTTGCAGCGCACGGGCTTCTCATTGCGGTGGCTTCTCTTGTTGCGGAGCACGGGCTCTAGGCATGCGGGCTTCAGTAGTTGTGGCTCACGGGCTCTAGAGTGCAGGCTCAGTAGTTGTGGCGCATGGGCTTAGTTGCTCCGCGGCATGTGGGATCTTCCCGGACCAGGGTTCGAACCCATGTCCCCTGCATTGGCAGGTGGATTCTTAACCACTGCGCCACCAGGGAAGTCCCTGTTCCTTAGAATTTATACTAAGGAACTAGTCATATATATGTATATATGTACAGACATAGATACATATGTGTATATACATATATATCTTCACTGTAACATTACTTACAATAGTTAAAAATTGGAAACATACCAAATGCCCAAGAATAGATGATTAGTTATGTAAATCTTGATACGGTTATAGGACAGCAAACTGTATAGCCTTTAAAAAATCATATCTTCAAAAATTATATATAATGATTCTAGATCATGTTTATGGAAAAATATCAAGCAAATACTGTAAGATGTAAAAGTGTATATATTCTAAATTCCAATTTTTTTGCAGTGTGAAGAAAAAAGACAAGAGGAAATATACCCCAAATGCTAATAATGGTAGTGATTATTAGTGATTTTTATTTTCTGTTTTATGTTCTTCTGTGATTTCTAAAATTTCTTTAGTGACCAACAGTAACAACAATAAAAAAGTCTCGAGTGTCTGGGGACTGTGGGGTGCGTATTGCATGGATAGGACTCACCTGCCCTGGGACCCAAGATCTCCAGCACTTTCCCAAGGACAGCGATGGGCCCCAAGGGCGGGGCCTCTACCCTGGGTCCCTCTTCCTTCCTTCTCGGTCACACTCTGCCCCTCCAGTTTTCTCCCTTAATTGGCTATAAATTTATAACTGAAGAATGATTTAAAAAGTATGTATTATTTTTATCAGTCGCATTTCCTGAGCACCCTGACAAGGAGGTATTTTCTACTTCTCCCTCTAAATTAAAAGAAAACCCTAATTGAAGTTCCTTTCCACTCACGCGATCCAAATTGATTTTTCTTCTCTGTAGTTTAGATGGGCTTTGTCAGATAGATGAATTTTCTGCTCCTGCCTTAAATGGCCTCTGAAAGCCCAATTTAAAATGATGCTGCATTGCCACGGCCTGTTAGGTAGTAGCGGTCCAGCCCCGTGGCACACAGGAGTTGAGAGGGCGAAGGTTGCAGTTCGGACAGCGTTTTGTGGTAGATGATACGATTGAAATTGACCCCCATGCGAGCCCAGAGAACACCTGTGACACCTGTGATCCTGACTCAGAGCAACCTTTGTGTTTGTGTTTTGTGGATATTGGTCGGGACGAGGCATGTCACGTGGCACTTAAGGCCCCACCCATGTTGTTTGGATAAACACTGGCCTTCACGGCAACATTTGCTCTCAACAGTGCGACTTCCTGTGAAGTTGTATTCAGGTGTACAAAGAGGATGGTCTCCTGCAGCAGTTAAGAAAGTAGATTTTGGATCAGAGAGATTCAGATCCTGGCCCACCAGCATGGTGACTTATGTCTATGTATGACATATATATTTATCGATTACAAGTAGTTGGTTCACGTGATTATGGGGGCTGAGAGGTCCCACCATCTGCCATCTGCAAGCTGGAGACCCAGGTGGTGAAATTCGGTCCGAGTCCAAAGGCCTGAGAACCAAGGGAGCCGGTGGTGTAAATCCTACTCCAAGGACAGGAGAAGATGAGATGGGATGGCCCAGCTCAAATATTGAGGGAAAAAAAGAGGGGCGAATCCCTCCTTCCTCCGCGTTTTGTCCTATTCAGACCCTCAGTGGGTTGGGTGATGCCCATCCACATCGGGGAGGACCGTCTGCTTTACCGAGTCCACCAGTTCACCTGATAATCTCATTCAAAACACCCTCGTGCAGAAATAGGGTTTAATCAGGGCACCTCACGGCCAATCAAGTTGACCCATAAAATTTACCTTCACCGGTGGCATTTAGTACCTCCACATTCTTGTGCAACCTTCACCACTAGCCATTTCTAGAACTTTCTCATCATTCGAAACTGGAGCTCTGTACCCCTTAAACACTAACTCCCCCTCCAGTCCCGCTGTGGATTGGAGTCCCAAGGGTCAGAGGGGGAAGCCGTGCAGAACAGGGCAGAGTGGGAGCCCGCTTACTGCTGGTCCCTAACTGTCCCCTGCATTCGGGAGGTTCCTGGTCTTCTTGGATGCCTTCCCTGCATCCCTCCCCCCAGCCCCTGGTAGCACCTTTCCACTTTCTGTTTCTATGGCTATGACTCCTCTAGGAACCTCACATAAGTGGAATCATTGTATTTGTCCTTTTGTGACTGGCTTTGTAACTTAGCATCATGTCCTCAAGGTTCATACTTGTCTTAGTGTGTGTCAGAACTTCCTTTGCTTTTGTGGCTGAATAATATATTCTGTTGTCTGGATAGACCACATTTTGTGTATCCAGTTAATCTGCTGATGGACATTTGGGTTGTTTCCACCTTTTGGTTACTGTGCATCATCATATTTTAACATTAAATTCCCACCATCCCCCTTCCCAGTCATTCCAGTGGTTCTCCAGTGCATGTGCATGCAGGCTCACACATGCTCACACACACACATGCTCACACACACACACATGCACACACACACACATGCTCACACACACACACATGCTCACACACACACACATGCTCTCACACACACACATGCACACAGGGTACCGTTGAAATGATGGGTGCACATAGAGTCACAGGTCATTTTCCTGTGCATTGGATCCGTTTATCCTTTTCCCTCGTCAGCCTGGACACGCTCTGAGGCCGGGAACTAGGTTGAATGGGCCTGGGAGTCTGATTTAGGAAGTGGTAGAGGCTCGTGGTTTAGAGTGTGGGCTCTGAGGTCAGACAGCGTGGCTGCATCCTGATTCCAGCCTCACTGATGTGTCACTTTACCCTTCGGCACGCAGCTTGTCCGCGCTGAAGTGGTGACAATGGGGTATCTGCCTCGTAGGGCCGTTAGGAAAGTTAAACGAGATAATCCATGTTGAGGGCTTAGCACCATCTCTGATGCGTTCTAAGCCCTTAAATGTTAGCTTAAGAAAACAGTATGATCTCAACACCCCTTTCAGAATTTGCCTCTTTCGTCTTCAGTTTCCTCGAGAGGTGGCTTTAGGCTGAGATGGATGGGTCCCCTGCTGTGGACCGGCATCCCAAAGGTTGGAGGGGGGGACCGTGCAGAACCAGGTAGAGCGGGAGCCCACTTTCTGCTGGTCCCTAACTGTCTCCCCACACCCGCCTCCTCCTCCACTCAGGTGGTCCCTGGTCGTCTTGGATACCTTCCCCTCAGCCTCTTTCCTGAGGGGCCGCTGGTCCTAGGGGTGGACTCGGACATGAGGGGAGGCCTTGGGCACCACACCAACTCTTGGGCTCCTGCAGGCTGTGCTGCGGTGGTGGCCGGAGGCTCACTTCCCCAGGCCGCCGAGGAGCACGTCAGCTGTGGGCCTGTGGCCCGCCTGGGAAGCCTGAGTCCTGCTGGGCACCCACGGGGGGTGCTGAGCGCTCGGCAGCCACGTGATTCAGCCTGTGTTCTCCTAAAGCTGATGGAGCTGGTGAAAACAGAAGTTCCTCTTTTTATTTTTCCTCTACTTAACAAAAATGTCTTAAATATTTACAGCCTCCTCTCACAATTTCTTCTTACATCAGCTTCTGGCTTCAGCTTTCTGGCCGTGGGGAGGCGGGGAGAAGGTTCTGGGCTCCTTGCTGATTTTCGACTCTGGAGGACTTCTGCTTGAAAGCAGAGGGCAGGAGCCGGCACGTGGCGTCCAAAGGCGGTCACCCCTCCGGTCAGGTGACGGGCCTCTCTGGCCCGGCTCTCAGGACTGGCCCGTGGCTCGGCGGCACCTGTGTGACCTTGAGCACGCTTCTTGACCCGAGCATCAGCTTTCTCATCAGTGAGACGAGATAATAAGAGCGTCTGCCTGCAGAGATGTGGGGCCTCAGTGAGATAATCTGCGTGAAACGCTTAGCGTAGCATCTGGCACACGTGCGGATGCTCTAAAAGAGTAAGTTACTGCTATTTTTTTTTTTTTTTTTGCGGTACGCGGGCCTCTCACTGTTGTGGCCTCTCCCGTTGCGGAGCACAGGCTCCCGACGCACAGGCTCAGCGGCCATGGCTCACGGGCCCAGCCGCTCTGCGGCATGTGGGATCCTCCCGGACCGGGACACAAACCCGTGTCCCCTGCATCGGCAGGCGGACTCTCAACCACTGCACCACCAGGGAAGCCCCAGTTACTGCTATTTTTATTGGCAAACTTTATTTTTGCTGTTCCCAGCCATTCGTTTCTCTCCACCTTTTCTTTTTGGGGCAGCCCCGATCCCCCCAAGATCCCTGCGTCCTTGAATTGTCCCCTTCTCTCCTCTGGCGGAGCCCACTCTGGGGAGCCCTGCCAGGGTTCAGGGGTGGAAGCTTCAAGGGCATCTGGGCCCGTCCCCGTCTGATACGTGTCCTGGCTGAGTGGTACCTTTGCTTTTCCTCACCTCCTCTGACCCAGAGCTCTCTCCCTGCTGACATAGTTCCCTCTGTCTTTGTAATTTTTTCCACTTTGGGGGGAAAAAGGAGCTCAATTGTGTGGAGTCCCCTGTGCCAGGAGCCGCCAGGCACATTCCTGGTTTCACTTCCTCGACCCAACAGGCTTGGAGCCTGGTGATGGTGTTATGCCAGTTTTCACAGGGCAGGAAACTGAGGCACAGCCAGGCTGAGTAAATGGCCAAAGGTCACACACGAGAAGGGGCCAGTGGTGCTTGATTAAGGCTGGACTCTGTGAAGCTACAGTACACTCTCTGCGTTGGTGGCCAGCAGCACAGGTGCCCCGCTCCCCACTCACTGTGAGGCTGGGGGCCTCAGTTTGTCCACCTGGAAATGGGGATGACAGTAACGTCGGGTGCTGGTGAAGCCGTGGGCCTGGTGTGTGGTGAATGTGCAGGGAATGTGAGCCCCTGTCGGAGGTGGACGTCCTGAGGGGCCTGACTCTGGGAACCCACAGAGCAAGCCTTATGACCACTTCTGCACGGGCCCTTGGGTATTTGATATCAGGTATCCTGTCCCTCCCAAAGTCCTCTCCATTTTTTAAACCTTTTTTAAAAAATTGCAGTAAAATACACACAACATAAAATTTGCCGTTTTAACCGTTTTGAAGTGTACAGTTCATTGGCGTTCAGGACATGCACATCATCGTGCACCCGTCACCCTTACCTAGTCCCTCGACTTTTTCGTTGCCCTCCAGTAGACACCCTGTACCCTTAGGCGTCACCGCCTGTCCCCCCAAAACCCAGCCCCTGGCAACCACTAATCTGATTTCTGTCTATGGATTTGCCCATTCTGGATGTTTTGTATAAATAAAATCATATAGTATATGGCCTTTTGTGTCTGGCTCATTTCAGTACTTAGCATAATATTTTCAAGGTTCCTCCACGTGGTAGCATGTATCAGTATTTCATTCCTTTTTACGGCTTAAATAATATTCCGTGGTATGGATATACCATATTTTGTTTATCCGTTCATCTGTTGATGGACATTTGGGTTGTTTCCACCTTCTGACTGTTGTGAATAGAGCTGCTATGAACGTACATGCACAGTTTTTGTTTGGACACCTGCTTTCCATTCCTTTGGGTATATACCTAGGAGTGGAATTGCTGGATCATCTGGTAATTCTATGTTTAACATTTTGAGGAACTGCCAAACTCTATTCCATAGAGGCTGCACCGTTTTATATCCCCACCAGCAATGTATGAGGGCTCCAATTTCTCCACATCCTTGCCAACACCTGTTATTTTACATTAAAAAAAAAAAATTCTGACCGTCCTAGTGGATGCGAGGCGGTAGTTCGTTGCGCTTTCGATTTGCATTTTCCTGATGACAAGTGACATCGAACTTTCTCCTTTGGTTTTAACCGTCCCACTTTCTCTTGACCCAGTTCTCAGGTCTTCCACCATTCTATTCATGGTTTTCGAAACGTGGCCTCATTTGTCTAGGCCCTGTTCAAAATGCTTAGATCCCAGGGCGGGCCTCCAGCTGGGCTGGGACGCACCTGGTGTGGTGAGCCCACTTCACTCTTTCCAGATCCGCTGCTTTCTCTCCCCGGTGTCCTCTGGACGGCGCCATCCTTTGCTCTGGCTCCTGGGGCTCCTCAGATTCCGACCCTTTCCTCCCAGGCGGTCACAGCTGTTTCAGCCTTGTGCTTCCCACTCCTGGCCCGCCGGCTCTCTCTTCCCGCCTGGTCAGGGTGAGGACAGGCGGGCCCAGAAATGATCCGTCTCACCTGCGGGCAGCGACTAATCACCTCCAGCCTCAGTGTCCCCGTCTCGTCCGCAGGACTATTCTAAGAGCCTCGTCAGAGAGCCTTGCTTCCTCAAGTCCGGTAACCTCGCTCCCTCCAAGTGTGACTTGAAGGCGCCGTTTTGCGTCTCCGGGGTGGGTTTACGGTTTCAGGCCTATTTCTGACCGAGGAATCAAAGACTGCTCCTCAGGGATGGAATTTCAGGCATGAATGAGCAGATGGATAGGGTATTTTGGGGGGCAGAGAGTTCGTCTCTCTGTGCTCCAGAAACCACTCCAGCATCTGCCTCTGAGTGAGAGACCCCACCCATCCTGGAAAAAGACTGGGCTCATTTCCTGCTCCCGGGCCCCGGCTGGTGAGACCCGGCCTGCCTCGCCGGGCACTTTTCTCGCAAGGGCAGGGTGTGGTCGTATGCAATGGATCTGTCCGCGTACGGTGTTTACTTTAAAATGATGACTCGATTATTATATGAAAATTAGGTTGCTGCAGAAAATAAAATAACATCGAAGTAATAGAGTAAATGTGAGAGACCCCGCCTCCATACCCCTCCCCTCCCCCAGTGCCCTTAAAGGGGGAAACTGCAGGTAAAACTTGCTATGGGTTCTGGATCCTTCCAGGCCTTTCATCCCGGTGCATTCATTTTTCTCATCTAAGGGCAGCTCCAAAATAAATAACACCATTAGGCTGAGTGTATCAAGCAAAATGGGTTCGGATGTTCTCTAGAATGATGCTTCTTTTTTTTTTTTTTTTTTGCGGTACACGGGCCTCTCACTGCTGTGGCCTCTCCCGTTGCGGAGCACAGGCTCCGGACGCACAGGCTCAGAGGCCGTGGCTCACGGGCCCAGCCGCTCCGCGGCATGTGGGATCTTCCCGGACCGGGGCACAAACCCGTGTCCCCTGCATCGGCAGGCGGACTCTCAAGCACTGCGCCACCAGGGAGGCCCCTAGAATGATGCTTCTTAAGAGGTGGACAGCAGGTGGAGTTTTCCTCCCCAGGTGGGACTTGAATGCGGATAAGAGGGAAGGAAAACCTTGCGTGAGGAGGTGGAGGATGTTGGGAGGCAGACGCCCTGAAAACAGATGGACCGAGGGCAGGACAGGGGCCTGCCACATATGTCGGCCACTGGTGCACAGAGTCAGAGCTAGACAGCTGCCTGGGGCCCGTCCTGGCTCCACACTTACTGCCTGTGTCCCTTTGGGCGAGTGTAGGTTACCGAAGCTCCTTGAGCCCCAGTTTCACCAATTATAAAACAGTCAACTCCTAGCTTGTAGTGAGGGGTGAGTCCTGCAACGGGGCCTGCGTAAGGTGCGGTGGAGGGTTTGGCTGTCGGTCCCTGCTGTGTGTCAGGCTCGGGGACCACTTTCCTTCCTCCGCTTTGCCTGTGTCAGCTCAGCGTCGGCCCTTGACCTCCCTCCTCGGCCTTTCTGCCTGTGGCCAGAGCAGAGCTAAGCAGGTCGCAGAGCTAAAAATAGTGATCCCAGCACCAGTGCTTGGGCGGCGGTCACGTATGAATGAATGGGTGACAGGCTGAGGCTTCCCCCTCTCAGGGTGAGGGTCTCGTGGGAACAGTCACACAGTTAGCTGTTACTGGTCATTGACACATTAGTGTGAATTAGTGTCATAGAGTTTTTTGACCTGAAAGGGACCCAAGAACTGATCCTTCATGATACAGATGGGGAAGGAAGAAGCTTGCCAGGAGCGTCCTGCAGCCAGTTAGGGGCCAGTTGAGGCTGGAGCCCAGGTCTCCTGATTCTGTCTGGTGCTCTGCCCATCCGACGGGAACACCCAGCCCAGTATGTGGGAGGGCCTGCCCGCCTCTGTTCAGGGTTGCTGCTTCGTGGTGGAGGGTCCCCTGTGGCAGGAGGCTCATGGACAGGCCAGCAGACAGATGGGCCTTTTGGAGGGTTGGAGGGAGATCTAGGGATAGTGGCCCTGGGGCTTGGCCTCCAGGTTTGGGGCCCTGCGTCTTCCAAGAGGGAAGGCGAGAAGCATTTGGGGCTCTGAGATGTGGTTTGGCCATGCAGCTCTGTAGATGCGACCAGTAGCTGGATGAGTGAACCCTAGTCCTTCCCCAGTCCTTTCTGCTAGGTTCTGCCTCACATAGCTGGTCGCTCACTCTGGTCCAGGCAGGCAAGGCTGACCACTGGTCACCGAGGCCTGCTGGAGGCCTTCTGGCTCATTGCCTGCTCTTATTTGTATCGGCCACTAGATGGCAGCAGGAAACTTGTCAATTTCTCTTCCGCGTGGATTTTAGATCAAGCCCTTTGCTCTGGGCTGGATCAGCGTCGCTTCTTGGATGGCACAGGGACTCTCAAATTCCAGGTCTCACTGGTTCCGGGATGGGTGTGAGGAAAGGCTGGGATGAAGCCTAGCGTCCGACTCTCCCGCAACGTCCTTGAGAAGTGACTGTATCAGCTTGGACAGTCCTGTGCTTGGAGGAGGCTTTTCAGGAGCCCTCAGTGTGGCCCAGACTCTTTCAGCACTGCTCCTGCTACTGAGAAGGTCTTACCCTATGTCCCAGGCTGAGGGTTCGTGCCTTAGAGGGACCAGAAACTGAGACCCAGTGTCCCTGAGGACGTCCACCTGCTCCTGGCGGGGTTCCCAGCGTGGCACCTGTGCTCATATGAATGGATGCGGTGGTGGTGATGGTGGGGACACAGCACAGGCCAGGACATGTGCCACATGAACAGTGGTCCATACAAAGCGCTCCTGGAGCGGGGATTGCTCCCCTTCTCCCGGCCAGAACCCTTTCCTCACAGGCGGCTGGCAGCGTGCGGGCGTTTGGGCCAGACCGTGACTCCGAGGCTGGCTCTGGTGTGAGTCACACGCCACTGATGGTGGCCGTTCACCTTGCACATCGCTCAACAGTACGCCCTGCAGTTTACGGGTTCTTCTTCTCTCCCATGGCCCCCCTCGGTCTTCCCAGTGACCCTGTGTTGGGGACGGCCCCCTTTCACAGGCGAGAGGCTGAGGCCCAGAGAAAGGAAAGGTGTGTCCCACACTTCAGGGGCAGGATACTGGCCCCGCACAGTAGCTTCCAAGGCCGGGGGCTTTTTCTGTTTCTGCCCACACCGTGTTGCCTCTCTCTTGGGAGTGAAGCAGTTTGTATGCTGGTGGTGGGGGGAGGTGGGTGGGGTTGGGAGAAGCACTCGCTCCGTCCGGGATCAGGGTGACTGTTAGAACCCCTGTGCTGTAACTTTACAGTACCAGCCGGCACCCCTCTGAGAGGGAAGGGTGTGCAGGTGCCTTGGCAGCCCAGCCTCTAAAGGAACAGGGACCGGAGAAGGGAGAGGGCAGATGAGATGGGACGGTGGCTGCCTGGCCGCTGTGCCCTGCCCCCTCCTCCCAGCATCCCCCCATCGTGTACCCCGAGCAGGGGGCGGGGTGGAGGGCAGGCTGGCCTGGGACGCTGCCCCAACTCCCACTTTGCACTGTGGAGCTGCCGGAACCTCAACTGGCCGTCGTGCCATGAAGGCCTGGGCCAGGTGGGGGTGTTCTTGCGCTGGAATCGGCTTCCGGTTGGCCTTGCGAGCTCTCGGCATTGCTCTGAGCTCATCTGAAGCCGGGGGCCTTGCTGGGACCCCCTTTCCAGTCGGACCCTCTCTGGTGCAGCGCCTGCCGAGCTCGGGGCCGCAGTGGGGGCCGCTCCTGGGCTCCTCGTCTTTTCCCGTCTCCAGGTTGGGTCTTCTCGCCATCCTGGTCCTCAGCCTCTCCGGGTGCGGGTGTGGGTGCAGGGCCCGTTACGGCCAGGTTGACTTTGTCAGAACGGCAGCAGCTGAGTGATGGGCGCGGATGGGGAGATAGGCCCCTGCCCCGGGCTGCCAGGGGCCCCACCGCTCCTCCCGGGAGGACCTGAGGCGCTGTCCCGACTGTCCCTCTCTCCAGAGCTCTGCCTCCTCCCTCCTACCTGGCTTCACACCCAGCGGGTTCTGCCAGGAGACACAGCTCCCTTGATGCCTGGATTTGGGCCCCGAGGGAGCACTGCCCCCCCCGATTGCCAGACCAGAGGCTTCTGCTTCCCAGCCAGACGCCCGCCGAGGACCGTGTCTTGGGCTCCAGCATCCTGCTCGGCATGACCTCTCCGGGCCCCCGGCGCCAGCTGCAGCCTCCCTGTTGTGCTCCTGGCAGCGGCTTGCTGGGGTGGGTGGCGCTCGCCTCTCCACATTATGTCAGCTTCCCGCCAAGTACCCCTGGGGTCTGCTAAGGGAGGGCCTTGTATTAATTTTTTCCAGGGGAAGTAATTCCACCCCCTGTCACACGGATTTCTGCGTTCAGTTCTCTAGGGGGCTTGATTTGCCCCTTGCTTCCCATCCCACCCCCTTGATGCTCTAGAGACAGGGCCGACTGGTTTCCTTGAACTGGGGCCCAGAGGAAGGCAGTGCTGGGAGTGGGGAGAGCGTGCAGCTCGGCGTCAGGTGTCTGGGGCCTGGCTTACCCCACTGCTGTGTGACGTGGGTTCGGCCCTCCCCCTCTCTGGGTACACCTGCCATCTGCAGCGGTGCGGGGGGCAGTGCCCGCCCTTCCCCCTCTGGAGTGCAGACTCTGTCCTGAGCGCGCGGGCTCGACAGAGTGAATTTCCCGTGCTGCTGCCGCCCCGAGCCGCCCCTTCCACCTGGGGCGCGTGGGCTGGTGCGGCAGGAGCCTGGAGGCTGGCACCCCTGTCAGGGTCGAGGAAGACCAGGCCCTGCCCCGGGGCGGAGGTGCAGGGCCAAGAAGGGAAGGCAGCTTTGATCCGTGGCTGGTTCCCACTCGGCGCCTCCTGCAGTCTCGGGGCTTAGAGGCAGGAGCCAGTCTAGGGGTGGGTGGGCTGGAAGGCAGAGCCCGCGGCTTATAGCCTGCGCAGCGCTCCCGTGGGCCCCCCCTTGGGTGGGCCCCTCCTTGGGTTCGCCCCTCCTGGCTTCTCCTTCGGCTTTGCTCCGTCTGCCTCCTTCCCTTTGCTTTGCGTTGCCCTCGGCTGCTGGCCCCGGATCCACCAGCCCTGCAGGCCCTCAGCCCTCCCTGGGGCCTCTGCGCCCCTCCCCCATGCACACGTGCATTTGGGCCCCGCCCTCCCTGGGGCCCATCGCCTCCTGCTGCCCCTTGGCATCTGCTCGGGTTTCAGCTCCACGAGTCCCTTTCCTGGGGGCTCAGGGCAGAGGAGGCTCGTCTGGTCCTTCCCTCCCTACGCTGGCAGTGGAGAGACTCTTGGGCCGTGTTGTTGTCCGGGATCCTTCCATCCAAGTCTTGGTTTCTGGCAGGTGTCTGGGCAGGAACCAGTTGTCATTAGATTTCCCTTCTCTGTTCACACCTTCCCTTCTCTGCTCAGCCATCCTGCTGAGGAGGGGCTTCCTCCCCAGGGGCCTGGCTTTGGTAGTGGGACAACCTGGGGACAGTGGACTCTCTCTGGCCTGCCCCCCTTGACATCCTCGACAGAGTCTGCAGCCTCGGGGGCCCTGGCACAGTCCCGGGTGGATTTGCTCTCCATCTGCAGGGGGTGAACCTCCAGCCTCGCCGCCGACCCCCCGGGGCTCAGACCGTTCTGCCCACATCCCCCAGAAGCAAGGGGACAGTAGCTTCCAGCTGGTCCCATGGGCATCTGCACCACCTGCCCCTCTTGGTTATCCGTACCTGGGGAGGTGACTTGTTGGGCCATGGAAGGGCGTCTCAGGGCAGTCACTGGACAGTCTAAGAGGGTTTAGGCTAGTGCTACTTAAAGTGTGGCCCGTGGGCCAGCGCTCATGATGACGAGGCGGGTACGGAAATGGAAAGTCAGCATTTAGCAATGTTCGCAGTGATTTGACTGGCCGTGACGCCTCAGGGTAGTGTGGTGTTTCCTAGGGAAGCGCGAGGTGAGTCTTGGATTCTCGTGGCTGGAAGCATGCAAACTCTTTGGGACTTTTCGTTGAAGCTGAAGGACTTGTCTCTTTGAACAGGGTGTCGGCCAGTTGGGACGCTGCTCGAATCTCCAGGCAGTTCCCCCGGGGTGAAAGGCAGAATCGTCCCCCAGAGCAGCACCACCCGTGGGCCCAGGATGGACTGGAAGTCAAAGGCCTGGCACTTGTCACCACCAAAGAGTCCCGAGAAGGAAACTTCGGGGGTTTCTTGGGAGAAGCTACAGAATTAGACTTGGTATGGGAAGTTGAGAAAAGTTTGGGGTTTGATGATGACGACTCAAGGGAAGTTCAGGATTTCTGGGGGGAATTTGAACGCGGAAGGTTGTAGGCATGGGAAGTTAGCGGGTAGTGTGGGGTTTGCACTGGGAGGATGTGGGGATAGTTTCGGGTCGGGGTGGGTGAGAGGGAGGATGACCGCCTTGAGGTTTCATGGGTGACGACACAAGAAAATACTGGTTCCTGGAAAGGACAGAGAGAGCAATGGGTTTAGTCATGTGGGCCTGTGGAAGTTTGGAGGTGCTTCGTGGAACAGCGGAAGAGAAATTTGGGGTTTTATTCAGGAGACAAGAAGGAAATTTGGACGTGTGTTGGTAAGGACTGAGGGAGTTTCAGGCTGGAGAAGGCCAAAGGGAAGCGCTGGGGAGAGGGCCCTGGGGGTGTCGGGCTTCATAGGAGAGGCCGGGGGGTTTGGGATGCTGTGCGGGAGGCCGAGGGGGGCCATGCGACTCCGTTGATGGGGACCAAGGGGTCCTGGGTTCCTTGCCAAAGGCGACATCTGGGTTTTGTGTTACACAGGATGGCCCAGGCTTCCCCAGGCTCCGGCAGCTCACAAGTATCCTGTGTCATGAGAAAGTTTTGAAACTCTTTCGACGTGTCCCCTGAAAACTTGCTCCTTGGCGCCAAAAGCTTCCCTGGCCCAGCCTCTCCAGCTCTCTCAGCGCAAAGGCAGCCGTGCCCATGCCGAGGGGGCTCACAGGGGGGCTTAGCTCAGAGCACCCGCCCTGGCCCTTTTCAAATGGCTTTCCCAGCCCACCGGGCCCTCCACCACGGCGGTGAGGATGCCCTGCCTGCCCGGGGAGCATGCTGTGCCTGTTCTGGTGTCTGTGCCAGTCTCCCCTTCTCCTGCCCCGTCTCGACTCCTTGGGGTCCCACACATCTTTCAGGGTCCAACAGGAGCCCTGCTTCTTCGAGGAAGCCTTTGTGACCTCGCCCTCCCCAGGTGCCCGTGGCGTGTCCTCCGGTCCCCTCTCCTGCCCTTGGCCTGCCCGGCAGATGTTCTGACCTGACTTTCCCGTGTGTGCGTGTTTTAGGTGCTTGGGAGACACAGGCCCCCGGTCTGAAGGTGTCTCTCTGAGTTGGGGGCCCACCCCTCACACGCCCCTCTTCCTCTCCAGCCTGGCCCAGGCCTGCTCTGCGGACCTTACGGGGCAGCTCTCGGAGGGACAGCCCTGCACGCGAACAAGTCACCTGCGCAGCAGCTCGGACCCAGGGGCCCCGCCCCTGCTGCTCCGCGGGGCTTCTGACAGTCAGCCCCTTGGGGGACTCATGGCCTCTCTCCTTGGGACCAGCGGTTCCCCCCGTATTTCCCACCACGCCTGACGCCCACTTTCTCCATCTGGCCCTTGCTCTGGCCCTGGCCACGTGGCTGGCAGGTGAATAGCAAGATGCGGTGTCAGAGGTCATGCTGAGTGCTTAACGCGGGTGGCTGCTTCCAGGATCCCGTCATAGACGTGCTTCGCGGATGAGGGCGTGCCCGACGGCACACGCATCCTGGAGGCTGAGGGCTGGTGACCGCTCCGCCCCCTGCCCCTGGGTTGACACTGCTCCGCCGCGTGCCCTTCTCGGGAGCCTGCCACCTGCTGCTCTGTCCCTTGCCCACCCTTTCATGGAGCATCCCACCCACCCTCCTGCCCACACCGTCCTCTCCTCTTAACAGCTGAGTTTCCCTTCTTCTCTGACGGGGGTCCCGACCCCCCGTTTCTTGGAAGCCAGGTGGGGTTCAGATTGGGCTCCTCTGGGTGGGCTGGCCCCCTCCCCCACTCCTCTCTTCCCCCCTTCCCTGGGCAGGGCTGAGTGGGTCCCCAGGCTGGTCCCTGCCTAGGAGAGGGCTGCAGGGTGAGAGGTGATATATACGTGTAAGGCGATGATTATTTGTTTGACAGGGACAGCTGCCTGCAGTAAAGAATGTAATCTGGTAATCCTTTTGTGTGAATCAGACCCCATGCTCAGCACGGTGCCTCAAACAGCAGGAGCCTGTTTCCCCTCCCTCCCCCTCCCTCCCCCCCCCACCCCTGCACACTTGCTGGCACTCCTGCACCCGTGGTGTGCCCTACGCACACACCAACACCCTTTTTCTTTTGGTTTTTTTGGGTTATTGTAAACATCTTATGTAACCATAGTGTACTGTGGAAGCCGAGAAATTCAGATTGGTATGGTGTTATTAACTCAGCTGCAGGCTTTCTTTGGATTTTCCCACTAGCGTCCTTTTTCTGTTCCAAGCCCCCACCTTGCATTTAGTTGTCCTGTCTCTTTAGGCTCCTCCAACCTGTGAAGATTACCTGGTTTTTCTTTGCCTTTTGTGGCCTTGACGGTGCTGAGGAGGACAAATCAGTCACTTTGTAGGATGCCAGCATTTCTTTGTGATTGGGGTGAAGTTATGCATTTTTGGCAAGGATGCCACAGATATGGTGCTGCGTCCTCGGCGCTTGTGTCACGGGGTAAATGGCATCAGTATGTCAGCCTCAGTGCTTGGAGAAGGTGATGCTGGCCGGGTATCTCCTCTATGAAGTTACTCTTTTTCTCTTGGTAATGAATAGATGTCTTGGGGGGGGGGTACTCTGAGACTGTACAAATATCCTGTTTTCCTTCAAACTTTTTTTTCTTTTTAAAATAAATTTATTTATTTTTTCGGCTGCGTTGGGTCTTCGCTGCTGTGCGCGGGCTTTCTTTAGTTGCGGTGAGCGGGGGCTACTCTTTGTTGCGGTGTACGCGGTGGCTTCTCTTTGTTGCAGAGCACAGGCTCTAGGCGTGCAGGCTGCAGTAGTTGTGGCTCGCGGGCTCAAGAGCGCAGGCTCAGTAGTTGTGGCGCACGGGCTTAGCGGCTCCGCGGCATGTGGGATCTTCCTGGACCAGGGCTCGAACCCGTGTTCCCTGCATTGGCAGGCGGATTCTTAACCACTGCACCACCAAGGAAGTCCCCCTCAAACATTTACTCACTAATTTTAGCATCCATCAGTGGTTCTTTCCTGCAGTAGTTATTATTGTGGTGTTTGCCTAACGGTCATTTTCTGTTTCCCTCATTTCCTCTGCATTTGTTAATTGGAATTCTCTTGGAAGGAAGAGCTAGCCCTTCTCCTTCCTTCCTTCCTTCCTTCCTTCCTTTATTTGCTTACTTACTTAGTAATTTTTATCATTGGAGTCACAAATTTTATTTTATAAAATATATAATATATAATAAACGCATGGATATGTGTTATATAATAGAGGTCACGGGTATGTATTCTATTCTGCGGATTAGAGTTATAATTTGACACCATTGTTTTGTTGCTGAAACTGCTCCTCTGGAAGCTCTTGCAGGTTGGCTCCTGTGCCCTTTTGCGAGGCCCTCCTCTTTGTTTTTTGAGCACTTTCTTACTTCCCGGCACCACAAGATACTCCAGACTCATGTTATATTTTTCCTGTCTCAGCCCTGGACAGGAATCAATCACTTGTCTCAGGAGCTCTGGGTCCCTTGCTGGAGAATGGTGTTTAGAGACCAGGATCTAGGCACTGAGTGTGTTTGTTGCTAGTGGAGAATCACTGCTGCTAAGTCCTTAGAGAGAGCATAGCTGGGAAATCTATGTACATACATAGCTAGGTTTATTTGTGTCTGATTTTAAAAATCATGAGTTTGTATGGATTTTCATTTGCTTTTAACTTGACAGTTTGGGGGCTGGAAGGAACCTGGGGAATCACATCCAAATTCTCCCCTCAAGGACAGAGTCTTTGAGAGGGTTGGCATTCCCGCTGAGATGACCTGCCTAGTCAGAGGTGGATTTGGGGTTAGAACTCAAGACTGTTAAGTAATGTCTCCAGGTAATGCCTCTCCACTGCGACAAGCATCTCTGTTGATTAGCGCCTCCCCCCAGATGCGTGTCTACCCTAACCTGTGAACGTGACCTTGTTCAGAAATAGGGTCTTTGCACGTGTAATCGTGTTACGATGAGGTCATATTGGATTAGGGTGAGCCCCAATCTGATGATGATATCCTTATAAGCAGGATAAGAAAGAAGGATAAGAAGAGGGAAATTTGGATATAGAAATATAGGGAGAGCACCACGTGACAACGGGATAGGAGTGAGGGTGCCGCGCGCTCAGGAGCTGAGGGCTGCCCGCAGCCGCTGGGACCATGCAGGGGCACGGAAGGATGCTCCCCAGAGCCCTCAGAGGGATCACAGCCCTGCTCGTGCCTTGATTCAGACTTCCAGCCTCCAGGACGAGAGTCGATACACATCTGATGTTTGAAGCCCCCAGTTCGTGGTGCTTGGCTGTACCAGCCTCGGGTACTCATGCAGCGGCATTTCCGGTGGGTGTTGCTTTCCAGCCTCTGCTGAGATGTGGATGGCTCCTTGCTTGGTCCTCCTGTCCCACCCCTGGGTGGCCCCTGTCACCCAGGTAAAAAGCGCAGGTTTCATCAGCACGTCAGCCACAGTCAGGGCGCCCTCTTCAGTGAAGTTTGTGTTTTGGCTACATTAAGACCCAAAGCGTTTGGATTTTGAACAATATCTGGTGATGGTACTTGTCCTTTCCCCCTGTACCCAGAGCATTTATGTTACAAGGAGAGTCTGACTGTCAAATTGTGTTTCTTAGCGTCTAATTTGACCTAAAGTCTGTCTTGTCTTCCTTTGCTTCCTCATGTAGCTCAAGGTCACCTCCCGGGAAATGTTCCTCCTTGTTTCCTCACGTCAAGTGCATCCTGAAGGCGCCTTTACTCCCCGTCCCCGGCGTGGGCGCAGTGCACGGCAGTGGCCCTGGGCTGCCGGGGCGGATGGCGTGTGTGTTCACTGCGTGGACAGCAAGGACCTGCAGGACGGACCCCGCTCACAGTGGGCTCAGCAACCCCTGTCTCTTGCTTGAGGTCACACCCGTCTTTCAGTCGTGCCGTGTCTCCCCTAACCGTGCCCTTGCCCTGGGGCCTTCACCTGGCAGTGTCTCATTCGGGAACTTACCTTTTTGCGTGAACTTCTTTTGACTCACTGATCTTGACTGAGAGCGAACGCAGCCGGAAGGTGCCCGACTCGGGTTTGTCTTGGATTTTCTCCTTCTTTACATCTGGGGGTAGGGGAACTCCCATCTCAACACATCTTGCTGAGGTTGGGGCTGAAGATTCCCCACTGCTTATGGGGAAACTGAGTCCCGGGAAAAGAGAACCACGCCCACCACCCCGCGGCCCCAGGGCACGTGTATAGCGAGGTTAGGAAGGGTAGGGACCAGGTGTCTTTAGCTTCCCATCTGTCCTCTGCCAAGATCATCCTGTCCTGCTCTTTCCTCATTTTTGTGTCCAGATGGCTGGGGGGAGGCATGGCTGGCACCAGCCAAAGTGATGTATGACCACATGGGGCTCAGAGCAGAGAGGGCTCGGACATTAGGGGTGTCAGGCTGGGCAATCGGAAATTAAAGGCCTGGTGCTACGGCCAGCAACACCTCCCCATGGTGCAATGTTCTGAAGTCACCTGCGGTAGGTGTCATCCGCACTGGCACAAGGGGAAGGAAGGCCTCTTGGCAGGCTGGAGAGACAGATGGGCCGCAGGCACCAGGCCTGGCCCCGCAGGCGAGCTGCAGGCCCTCGGGGCTTAGCGTGAGCTTCTGTTATCAAGCTCCTGCTGGCATGGGCACGAGGAACTTTCTCTACTTAGAAGCTGTGCCCCCGGGCAGGACAGTTCCCCTGCTTGGGTCTCAGTCTCTTCATCCGTAACATGGGAACAGTGGACCAGATGATATTTGAGGTCTCTGCGCCCAGAGAGTGGTGACAGGGTTGGGACTGATGCAGAGGGGCAGACACGGCCCAGGATAGAGGAGGACAGCTCCTCCCCACCCGAAGTCTCAGCCCTCAGAGCTGAGCTGGCCCGGCAGTCAGGAGGACTTCTTGGAGGAAGTGGCCTCTGAAAAGGCAGAAAAGAGGACTTTTCTCTCTCTGTAGTCCCTGGACATTCTGTTTATCATTCCATCCACCCATCTGTCTTTCCTGCAGGTACTTATTGAGCACCTACTGTGTGCCAGGCTCTGTGCTAGTGCTGGGAATACAGCTGTGAACAAGGTGAGGCCATTGCTCTCAGGACCTGTGGTCTAACTGAGGAAGATAGTCATTAGACAAACAGTCACAGAAATAGTGACACTGGGAATAATTTCAGATGCCTCTATATGCCCTGCCTCTCTTCCTGACTTTACTTTTCTGTTCCCTCCACTCTCCTTCTTCCCCTTCCTTGTCCTCTATGTCCTCTATGGCTCTATGGCTTTCTTCATCTCTCCAAAACCAAGACCTTCCAGAGATTCTGGGCTCTCTCAGGCCAGAAACTCAAGAAACCCTAGGTCTTGACCTTCGTGCTTATGTGTCCGGGGACTTCCCTGGGGGAGGAGAGTGGCGGGGCCCCCTCCTCCTGCATCTGTTGTCACGGACCCCATAACCTCTGAAGGGTAATAGCTCATAGGCTTTGGAGTCAGACATTCTGGGTTTGTGTTCAGACTGTGACCCTTACAAACTCGCATGAGTGCTTACCTTCTCTGAGCCTCAGCTTCCTCATCTGGAAAATGGGTTTACCAACCATTACCTTGCAGCAGTTTTGGGGGATCAAATGGGAAAATGCAAGTGAAAGTATCTCGGTGGTACCTTGAGTATAGTAGGTGCTTGATTAAAACTAGCTTTTGCCCCTTCCTCTCCTCCGTTTGGGTTTGCAGCCAGATATTTTTGAGTCTGGGGTGGAAGCAGAGGGGCCCCAGTCCTCTGCAGGCCATTCTTCAGCTGAAGCTGGGCAGCAGGACGATGGCAGGAGGGTGCCTCTGCTCTGGGGCAAGGTGCAGATCTTGAGCTAGGAAGGCCAGGAGTCCGCCTGGGCCTGGAGAGAATGACAGGCGTCCCGTGCATCTCCCAAATGAAGCGTGGGTAACAGCTGCCTATTGCCGGGTGCCGGGGCCAGGGAGACCCTTGCCGAGTTGGTGGGTCTGTTGCAACCCCATCCTGGTGGTGTCTCCAGCCGAAGCAGTGGGAAACGGCCCCTCTCCCTCTAGGCTTGCCCTCCCTCGCGCTCCCTGTTTCCTTCAGGTTCAGTCTGAGCCAGCTGGGCCTGTTCTGCCCGGGAGGGGAGAACATCTTCTAGAGCAGTGCTTTGCCCAGGGCGCACTCACCGGCTACACGCGGCTGCTGAGCGTTTGAAATGCGGCTGGTGCACCCGAGGAACTGAATTTTTACATTTATTTAGTTTTCAGTAGCTGAAATTTAAATTCAAGTGGCCACATGTTGGACAGGACGGTGCTACACCGACAGTTTCCACTTGCAGTGTTGCCCCCCCCGGGGGGGTCGCCTTTGGTGTGTGAGGTGTGCTGTGAGTGGGCGATGTGCTCTTGGTAAGAAGCTCCCGAGCTGTGTGGGTGGTCTACACGTGTGGGGGGCACAGCTTGGCAGGTGAAGGGTGGCCCTGGGGAGTCTGATGTGGACACCTGTGGAGATGGAGTTGTAGGCTCTGAAGGGGGGCTTGGAGGGGAAACATCTCAAAGGCCCCATTTATCTGGGAGACACAGCAGGACTAGGGAAGGTATTCTGAGCAGCCATTCTCTTTAGAGGAAAGGGACGAAGGAGATACCTCCCAGGGTTATTGGGCAAAGGGCTGAGTGAGTTTCATAGGAGCTGGAGGAGACCCATAGACCATCAAGTCTAGCTTGCTCCTTTCGCCCATGTGGAAAGTGAGGCCCAGCATATATCAGGTACCTATCATGGGCCACGATATGGTTCCTTTCCATCTAAGGACTACCCTATAGAGTAGATAGTATCATCCTCATTTTGCAGACAGACGACCAGGAGTCAGAGTCACGAAGGTTTTTGGTGGAACCGAGATGGACCCCAAGTCTGTCAGGAGTCACATGCTTCGTTTATGACAGAACCCCCGTCCACTGATCGTCAGACCAGCCCTCCGCGCCCCGGGTCATCATGTCGCCCTCCCGCGTGCTGGGTGGGGTAGGACCCGGGCGTCTTCCTGCGGCACGGTGGCCTGTGGGGCAGCCAGTGGAGGTGGGGCCTCATGTCCCACGCGGGTGGGGCGTGCGGTAGGTTTGTAGGGAGCACGGCTGGGGCAGCGTGGGCCGCCTGACCCAGGGCCCCGGGTGTGTGACCCCACTGCTGAGCAGCTCTGCTCCTGGGGGATCTGGGGACAGCTACCCACCTGGATGGTGGGGGAGGGTTCACGGCGGGAGGGGGCCGAAGGCCCTCGTTCTGCTCCTGGACGAGGCCCGTCTCTCTCCTCGCTCTCCAGCTCCGGCTGGACTCTGCCCAGGTCGGGGGGAGGGCCCTCCCTCTGTCCAGCTGCTGTTCCCCCCTGCCCCCCGCACTGCTGCAGCTGCTTCAGCTCCATCAATCTCATCCAGGGCTGGGGGCAGAGGGGGCCTCTTGGGCGTGTCCGGCCGAGGCGACTCTGCCCCTGCCTCTGAGCAGTGTCTCCAGCTGCTGAGGGAGGGACGGAGGGACCTGGGAGGGTATCCCCCCCCCCCCCCGCCCACTCCACTCCTGGGTAAGCTGCGGGCTGTGGGTGGCTCAGCTTTCGTCCCTCCAGCAGGGCCGCTCTTTAATTGAAAAGAAGAGGAAAAGTTAATTCTTGCTTCACGCCCATGGGGACTCGAGCCTTCCTAGCTCTCCTGCTGTGCTCAGCACTGCTTACTTTGCTGTCATTTTCATGAATGAATCAGTGAACGACCCCCATCACCTCCAGGACGGGGAGATGGGCGCACGCCTGAGACGAAGGGGGCAGGTCTCCTTCCTTCTGGCCTGACGGTTTGACGTTGGTGGGACTCTGTGTTTGGGGTGTGTGAGCCATCAAGAAACAAGTGTGCTTTGTCCTCCAAGTGTGCGCAGGAGGAGGAGAGGTGTCATTCCTGACATCAGCACCTCCTGCAGCAGCCAAACACGTGCCTGGCCTTGGTCTCTCTCTTTTTTTTTTTTTTTTTGCGGTACGCGGGCCTCTCGTTGTGGCCTCTCCCATTGTGGAGCACAGGCTCCGGACGTGCAGGCTCAGCGGCCATGGCTCACAGGCCCAACCGCCCCGGGGCATGTGGGATCTTCCCGGACCGGGGCACGAACCCGTGTCCCCTGCATCAGCAGGCGGACTCTCACCGGTGCGCCACCGGGGAAGCCCTCTCTTTTTTATGAAATTTAGCTGAGTCCCTAATACCCTAATATAGGTCTAATACCCTGCCTTCTTCAGGAGCTAAAGGCAGCGGTGAAAAGCAGACTTAGTACTCTTTCTTGGGCAGACCTCAGTTTGCCAACCTACAGAATGGGGAGAAGAATTGCCACCCTGTTTCATTCCAACAGGTAACAGCATCTTGGCATAAAACGATTTGAGCTCTTTGGAAAAAAGGCTCTAGGAGAGAGTCACTTATTTTGTTTTGATTTCTTACCTTCATCTGGTCCCAGCACAGGACCGAACGGCTGTTAGCCAAGTAATATACATCAGTGATTCTAGACCTGGCCTTGAGTTAGAGACATCTGGGGACCTTTTGAATAATTCAGACTCCTGGGCCCCCAGCCCAGAGCTTCTGGGTCTGACACTCGTCAGTGGGGCAGGAATCTGTATTTTGACAAGCTTTCCAGATGATCTCAATGCAAAGTGAGGTTTGGGAAGGTCCAACTCTTCCGCCTTTGGGGAGAAGTCTGGCGAACAGATATTCCCAGTGCTTCCTTCCGAGGTGGGCCTGACTTTCAGGACACTTCTTCATGCGTCCATTCACGGAGCCATCCGCTCGGCCCGCCGACACTGCCCCAGTGTCTGCCGGGTGCCAGAGGCTCTGGGCAGAGAGATGCAGCAGAATCCCATGGAGCTCCCTTAGTCTCGTTGGGTTCCTGGCCAGAGTTAGAGGCTTACGTACCCTTCCTGCACCTATTGAACAGGAAGGGACCTTGGTCGCCCCTGTTCTGAGGCCCCCAGGGACCAAGGGGCTTGACTGAGGCCGCCCAGTGAGCTCGCTTACACGCTGGTTGTTGAAGGTGGCGTCTGGAGTGGGCCAGGTTTCCTTTAGGAGAAACTGCATTGTGCAGCCCCAGGTGGACTGTGGTCTCTCTGGACCCTGGAGATGCATGCAGACGAGGCGTCGGGCTTGGTTCCAGCCACGCGCCGAGGGTCCATCTCCAGGACTCCCAGGTTCTTGCCTGTAGTATGAGAATGACGTACCCACCTACTGCGGGTTCTTAGACCTAGAGGGGCCGTGTGCTTGGTCCATGCCAGGGGCTCAGGAGATGCTGGGGTTTCTTCTCCACCATTTTATTTGGTCTCGAGTGAGGACACTGTATTTTTTTGGCCTCAGTTTTCTGAGCCCTCCTTGCAGCAGGGGGGTGGCCTGGAGCAAGTTTCCACTGCAGGGCGGGGTTCAGGGTGCCAAGTTCAGGCACTGTAGGGGAGCACCTGCCACCCCTTCCTCACCGTGGGCCTGGCCCTGCCCAGGGGAGTCCAGCCCCCGGCCCGGGCCTTTGAACCCAATACTCCCTGCACAGCCCCGTGCAAATTGCTGGAGCGCTCGGTGCTCGTTTCTCAGGAAGGCTCCTGCATCCAAGCCTTTGTCCTTCCGCTCACATTAAACTCGGTCAACATTTTTTCCCAATGAAGTTCTTCCTGCCTGTGCACAGTCTCAGTCTCCAGTCGGCTCCTCTGGCCAGGGACACAGTTGGATTGCAATTGCTAGCATTTCCTGGAGCTCAGGTCCCCGAGGAGCTATAAGCGTCCAGGAGTGTTTCTGGCCCCTCTCGGCGTGGCCTGCGTTTCCCTCCGGGACGCCCTCAGCTGGCGTTGCCTATGTCCCTGGTCTCTGCTGCCAGTTGGAGTTTCTGAAACGGATTTGCTGATTACAGGCGCTGGGGGCCCCCTCTGTGTGTCATGGGCTCGGAGCCAAGGAGGGTGGATTTGGGTAACGGCTGGGCTGCATTCCTCCCATTCTTTTCTCACAGGAAAAAGTGCCTGGAAATAACCCCGTGGGGGATTGCTTACAGAAGGGGCGGGCCGCCTGCCACCAGCCTCACATTTGGTCCTCCGGGCCTCTCCAGTCCATCCTCACCACCTCCCCTCCGGGCAGATGCCACCAGCTGGGCAGGCACCAGGGTTGCCAGTGCCCGTCCGTGGGCTCAATGACCTGACCAGCTGGCTGCCCTTTTCCCACCCTCGCTTGTCGGGACTGTGGCCCCATCCCTGGGGACTTGCCCTGCCAACCCCAGGTGCTGGACAGAATAGGGCGGCAGTGAGGGAAGTCTCCTTCCGCCCCTCCCTCCTCCCCTCCCTCCTCCCTTCCTTCCTTCTTTCCTTTCCTTTTTTTTCTTTCTTTTTTTAAATTTAAATGAAGCCAGTCTCAGGAATTGAGAAGTAGAAGCCCGACAGTCGAGTTTCAGTGAATTTCCCTGCACGTGGGGCGCCCTGCTGGATGTGGGTGTGATTTGGGGCCCGGCTCAGCTGAGGAGGTTTTTTCTTCTCCGGCTCTCAGTCCCATGGGGAATTCAGAGCAGGAAATCTCTCCCTGGGGAGTGTGATCGTTTGGACCGTGCATGTAAGGAAATGTCTCTGTTTTCCGAGGCCCCGGCTCTCTGTCACAGTTAACAAACAATGAAGCAGCTGCCACTCCAGCCCGCAGCACCCGCCCCCCGGGCCACCGCGGGGTCAGCTCTTCTGGTGTCCACGCGGCTGGACCCTCAGCCCTGCCCTCGCCTGGCGGCTCCCCGGGGTGTCTGGCCTGTTGCCCTGTTAGCCCCACCTTCTAGAAGGTGCTTGGGTGTCTCCCGTCCTCTGACAGGCAGCCCCCTCCCTAGACCTGGTTCCTGAGTCTCCAGAGAGGGACACGATGAAATGTGTATTGGAAAGAAAAGAGCGACTGACGGACAGGTCGCTGGCGTGGCCACGTCCTGCCTGGAGGCCCCAGGGCTTCTCCTTTCTTCATGTGGCATCAGAGACAGACCCTGAAGCCACTGACCAGGTGACAGAGCAGCAGAGGGCCAGCCACACAAAGGGCGGGCCCCGAGGTGTCTGCTGGGCCAGGAGAGCTGAACTCCCCTTTACAGTGCGTAGCGGGGGTCGGGGGGAGCCTGCTTTGAAGCCCCCAGCTATGCGCACCTGGACCTGGTGCCTGACCACCGCCCCCGAGGGACTCGCGGGCTAAGGAGCCGTGCCTGCCTGACCTCATCGCTGTCTGGTTGAGTTGCGTGCACTTAATTTGGGGACAGGACCGGGCTGGGTATTAAAAACATACTTACGGAAATAATGCTGTGCAGGAAGAAAGAGTATGAATCAAAGGAGTAGCGAAAAAAAGGGCCTCACAGACCCGCCACCACGACAAATCAACGTTCCATTTTCCACGATGCCCTCAGTCTGTACCTCCTTGCAGACATAATTTTTACGTGGTTATAGTCATAATGCAGGTAGACTTTTTTTTTTTTTGTGGTACGCGGGCCTCTCACTGCTGTGGCCTCTCCCGCTGCGGAGCACAGGCTCCGGACGCACAGGCTCAGCGGCCATGGCTCACGGGCCCAGACGCTCCGTGGCATGTGGGATCTTCCCGGACCGGGGCACGAACCCGTGTCCCCTGCATCGGCAGGCGGACTCTCAACCACTGTGCTACCAGGGCAGCCCCTGCAGGTAGACTTTTGCATTCTGTTTGCTTTAATATTCTCCCACAAGCTACATAATCATCACAATTAGACTTTTAAATGGCTACATAGTAGTCATTGAGTTTTTATCAATTTTTCCATTGTTGGAAATTTAGTTTGTTCAGGTTTTAACAGATCTAAATAATAATGCATTAATACTACTTCTAAATAAAACTGCATTAATATGCATAGGTATGTTAATATTGTATGTGTGTCTATGTGTGTGTGTGTGTGTGTCTGTCCTTCCTTTCTCTCTGTCTTTCTTCACTCTGTCTCTCCTTTCCTTCTCCCTTTCTTTCTCCGCCTTTTGTATTATTTCTCAGGACGAGTCGCGCAGCCAGGCACTCTTTCCTAGAGTAATGGGGGAGCTCGTTCTGGGTTGTGAAGTGCCGACCCGAAGTCAGGTGCCCGAGGGCAGCCACAGGACTCAGATCTTCGTCTAAGCGTGTGGCCTTGGGCAGTGAGTTAGGAGGCAGAGTCCCTGTTTTAAAGGCTTGTTGTTGGAGCCCCTGGCCAGGGTGCATAGGTTTCCACTGTGTGTGTTTAACTGTTTGAGCGATCCGTTAGGGCACTGCCTCACCTGACCCCATTCACAGCAAGAGAAGTAGATCCAGGGCTCACCCTCAGGGAGCTCACGGTCTGAAGCGAGCACAGTGCACCTTTGATTACGTCACCCGAACTGGACACAGAGCTGCAGACTCAGGTGCGTGAGACAGGCCACGCCCGTTTGGGGATGCACCTGCTGTTCAGGGCCTGCCGACTGCTGCCACACCAGAAATAGCCTGGTGTTGCTGGAGCCTCCATTCTCCAAGGGAAGCTCGAACCCCTGATTTGGGGGTAAAACCTCCTGAGCTTTATCTGTTGGCAACTAGTTTAAAATATTTAAAACATGATGCAGACGGAACGGAATGTATCTGTGGTTAGGGTGCTGGTTTGTGGCCCCTGCTTTCTGTGTTGTGTCTGGGCCGTTTGTTACGCTGGGCACCTTGCAGGGATACCAGGAGCATAAAGCTATAACATGACCACAAATCATGGGGAGGGCAGCAACTTGCACACAGAACACAACACAGGAAGCATCTTGTGATCGGTGACACGCGTGAGACAGAGACACGCCGTTCTGAACGTGCCTGGCGGGGACGACAGTCCTGTCCTGAGGGGGTAGGCGGTCGTCCTGAGGAGGCCACTCCTGGGGTTAGAACTAACCGAGCTGTCTTGAAGGACATATTCTCTGTACGCTGTCTGGTGTGTGATGAGACGGAGATGTCTGTCTGTCTGTCTGTCTTGAGCAAGAGACCACATCTTCGCTTCCAGGCCCCTGGTCGGCCGCAGAGTGGGCACTGGGGATCGGACCAGGTGGATTCTGGGGGACCCCCCGCCCCTGCATTTCCCAGCTGGGCAGGGAGGACTTGTCAGCGGGTGTTCTCCGCAGGCAGATTGCTGGCCCCAGCCCCGCTGAGAGCCTCAGGGACCACAGAGGGGGTTCTGCGTGAGGTGCTTTGAACTCCTCAGGAAGGAGAAGGGCTTGAAGACGCCGCATCGTCCCTGCTTTCCCCAGATGACAGCCCTGACGTACGAGCCTAGTGATACTTAAGAAATACGACTTGCTGGGGAAATAAACACCCTGTGTTATTCATCATTTATTGAAAAAACAAAGCTTCCCTCAGCTGGGAGGTTTCAGATCACTGACAGTGTCAGGTCCAGTTTTCCTGTATTAATAGCAGGTCGGTGTCCTTCCCACTGTGTCGGGAGCTCTCGATGTGTCTGGGTGCTCCTCTGTCGGGGGTGACCCCCAGGAGGACTAGAGTCAGGCTGTGGAGTTGGTGGCTGGGCCCAGAGCCTGCTGTGGACCCAGTGCTTGGCACTGTGCCGGGACTCTGCACCCTCTCACATGATGCCCCCCAGGACGGGGTCAGGGACAGTGGTCAGGAATGGGTGCTGATGGAGATGCCCGCCGTCTCCGGAGAGGACGGACTCCTGGAGTTTGGAATCGGGGTGAGATGGGCTTTGCTTCTAAGAGTCCCGTGGAATCCAGGGACCAAGAGCATGACGGGGACGTGACCGTGGGTCAGCAGTGGAGCAAGGGCTGGACCAGCTGGGAGCGCTTTCTGGAGCCCCAGTTGAGGGGTGGTGTAGCTGATTGATGGGTTCCAGGGGATGGGTTCCAGGACCCCCAGAGACACCAAAATCCGCAGATGCTCGAGTCCCTCATACAGAATGGCGTAGTATTTGCATATAATCTATGCACCTCTTCCCGTATACTTTTTTTCCCCACATACTTTAAATCAGCTCTAGGTTACTTATAATGCTTGATACAATGTCAATGTTATGTAAATCATTGCCGGCGTACGGCAAATTCAAGTTTTGCTTTTTGGAACTCTCTGGAGTTCTTTCTTGAATATTTTTGGCTCGCAGTTGACTGAATCCTGCAGATACTGAAGGCCGATGGTGTTGATAAAGGCTATACGCTGCAGTATTGGTGCGAGTTCTCCCCACTGAGCCTCACAGCAAGCAGGTGAGGGAGGGGAGAGCAGGGTTATTTCCACTCAACTCACATCAGTGTGGTATAGTTTAAGAATGTGGGTTTTGAAGCTGGTCGACTAGTTTTCTGACCTTGATTAACGATTTAATCTCTGGACCTCTGTTTCTCCATCTGTGAAATGAGGAGACTAATACTTCCCTCATAGGGTGCTTTGTAGAGGCTAAACACCTAAACTCGTCCCTGGCACAGAGTAGACTCTGAATAACTAATAGTAGTTGCAGATGTCATTGGTGTGGACCAAGAAGTGGAGGTCTGGAGAGGTCTTGTCTTCTCAAGGTTGCAGAGCTGGTGAGGGAGCAGCCAGGACTTGAACCAAGCTCTTCCGACCTCTTACGCCGTGTCCTCCGGTTCTCTGAGTCCCCGGCCCTTCCTTCCCCATCCCTGACGAGATGGAGGCTTGGTAGACGTCGGCAGGCAGGCCCCGCGCCGTCCAGGCTGCCTTGATGCCTGAATTGTAAGTCACGGGCTGTGTCCCTGCTTGGCTCTGATTATAGGGTGCTGACAGAGCAGCGCACTCGGATGAAAACGAACAGAAACGTACCGGGGCTTTTGTTCACCAAGCAACTCCATTGTGTCTCTCTCCCCTTCCCCTCCCCTCCCTTTACCTCCTAAAAAAATAAAAGAAATGGAAAAGGTGAAGGGCTGTCAGCACCGGATCACAACACGGGCTCCAGGAGTTGGCGGCTTTTCAGTGCCTGCAGAGAGTCCCCTCAACTTCTCGCTTTCCTGAGTTTAATTAAGATAAATCTGAGAGCGCCCCTAGAGGCAGGAGCGCCCCAGTTCTGGCTCCCCTTGGGTCTTTCCTTCGGCTCTCTTCGAACCCTCCTCCCCCATCCTGTGAATGCCTCATGCAAGGGCTCGTGAGGCGGGCCCCAGCCGTCCTCTGGCCGTGGGTGAGCCCCCTTGCCCTAGCCCGGCTCAGGTGATGTCCCACCCCTGCCCCAGAACCTTCCGCAGCTCTGTCACCAGCTCAGGTCTGTGCTTCTGAGCATAGCGTGCAGGGCTGTCCGGAAGCTGACCTCAGCGTACCTTTGCTGGGTGTCCCCGCTGCTCCTGGTACAAAGCACACGCTTCCACCGCTCTGCAGTTGGCTGTTTCCTGAGCAGGTCTGGAAATTACCTGCCTTTGGTCACGCAGTTCCTTTGGCTGGTAAAGCCCTCAGCCCCGTGGAATCAGGGCCATGTTTCAAGGATTAGCTGATGTGCCAACTCTTCTGGAAACGACCTCTTTCTCAGGAACATGCCCCTGTTTCACCTGGCACACAACAGACATGGAATGAATGTCGAACTCACTCATGGCCTCCGCAGGTCTCTTCCAGGGCCTCCTCGGAGCTTTGCTGTCTGTCCCCTTTTCCCACAAGCCGTGGAGCGTGTTTACTCCTTGACTGCACATGATCTAACTTCTTGGGCATTTTTCTTTTTAAGTTTAAAGTTTTCGTACTTTCCCCATCGTTGTTCAATTTACGAGTCCCGGAGGCTAGGACGGCAGGAGGGTTTGGTGGAACGAGCCCTAGACTTGGGGCAGGAGCCGTGTGTTCTGTTGCCCGCTCGGCCTCTGGGATTCAGGGCAAGTAGCTCCCCTTCTCTGGGACCCAGTTCCCCATTTGTAAAACAAGGGGTTGGATTAGCCGGTCTCTGGGCTTTGTGGTGGGATTTTTTTTTTTTTTTTTTTGCGGTACGCGGGCCTCTCACTGTTGTGGCCTCTCCCGTTGCGGAGCACAGGCTCTGGACGCGCAGGCTCAGCGGCCATGGCTCACGGGCCCAGCCGCTCCGCGGCATGTGGGATCTTCCCGGACCGGGGCACGAACCCGTGTCCCCTGCATCAGCAGGCGGACTCCCAACCACTGCACCACCAGGGAAGCCCGTGGTGGGATTTTTAAAGATACTTCTATTGAGATACAATTCACGTACCATAAAATTCTCCCGTTGTTTTGGACTGCGCTGTGGCCCTTCCAAGTTCTTATGTCAAAGTCCTAACCTCTTGGACCTCAAAATGTGACTGTATTTGGAAATAGGATCTTTAAAGAGGTAACTAAGTTTAAGGAGGTCATGAGCCAGTACAGTTGGCGTCCTTTGAAAGGCGATTGGGACACAGACACACACAGAGGAAGGACCATGTGAAGACAGGGAGAAGACGGCCATCTACAAGCCAAGGAGAGGGGCCTCAGAATGAACCCGAACCCGCCACCACCCTGGTCTTGGATTTCTAGGCTCCAGAATCAGGAGAAAACACATTTCTGTTGTTCAAGCCACCCAGCCTGTAGTACTTGGTTATTGCTGCACGAACAAAGTAACCCAACCGTTTCATGTACAGCTCAGTGGTTTAGTATGTTCACAGTTGTTTAACCATGACCACTATCTATTTTTGAGCATTTTATCACCCCCTAAAGAGCGCCCGTACCCACCAGTGGTCACTCCTCATTTCTCCGCAGCCCTTACTCCACCCCCAGCCCTGGGTGACCACTAATCGATGTTCTATCTCTGTGGACTTGTCTATTCTGGACATTTCTTATAAGTGGGGTCTTTTGTGACTGGCTTCTTTTGCTTAGCATGATGGTTCAGGGTTCATCCGCGTTGCAGCGTGTAGCGGTGCTCCATTCCTCTTTACTGCTCAACGAAGTTTCATGGTGTGTGTATGCCACGTTTCGTTTATCCATTCGTCACTTGATGGATATTTGCGTCATTCCATTTTTTTGGCTGTTATGAATAATGCCACAGTGAACATTTGTGTGCGAGCTCCTGTGAGGACATGTTATCATTTCTCGTGGTTATGTACCTTGGAGAGGAATTGCTGGGTCATGTGGTAACTCTAGGTCGAACATTTTTGCGGAACCACCATACTGTTATCCACAGTGGCTGCACCATTTTACATTCCCACCAGCAGCACACAGAGGATTCTAGTTTCTCCACACCGTTGTCAACACTTGTTATTGTCTTTTTGTAGCCCTCCTAGTGGGTGTGAAATGGTATCTCATTGTGGTTTTGGTTTGCATTTCTCTGAGGACTAATAATGTTGAGCATCTGTTCATGTACTTATTTGCCATTTGTATAGAAATATCTATTAATATACTGTCTATTTTTAAAATGAGTTGTCTTTTAATTACTGAGTTGTAGGAGTCCTTTATATATATCCCCTTATCAGATATATGATCTGCAAATATTTTCTCATATTCTAAGCGTTGTCTTTTCATTTTCATTTTCTGGGTGGTGTCATCTGCAGCATAAAAGTTTATAACACTGATGAAGCCCAGGTTATCTAATTGTTCTTGTATTACTTTTGCTTTTGGTGTCATATCTAAGAAACCATTGCCTAACCCAAGATTTACTCCTATGTTTTCTTCTAAGAGTTTTATGGTTTCAGCTCTTCCATGTATAGCCATGATGCCTTTTGAGTTAGCTTTTGTATGTGGTGTGAGGTAGGGGTCCAGCTTCATTGTGTGTGTGTGGGTGGGTTTGTGGATGTCCAGCACAGTTTGTTGAAATGGATGGGATCTTAAGGTTCATTTGGGGCAGGCTGCCATCTGGGGAGTGTGGAGACCGGCCCAGGGAAAATGCTCTGGGCACCAGCACCCACATGCAGCCTCCAGCCCCTGCTGGACAATCTTTTTTTTTTTTTTTTGGCTGTGCTGTGTGGCATGCAGGATCCTAGTTCCCCGACCAGGGATTGAACCCGCGCCCCCTGCAGTGGAAGCACAGAGTCTTAACCACTGGACCTCCGGGAAAGTCCTGGACAGTCTTTTGTGTTGAGATTTTATCATTCTTTGTGTGTTTAACTTGCTCTTAACAACTTCCAGAATAGTGTTGTGTGCAGCTGGGTGCTAAATCATTGATTCTGTGATGGTGGAGGCTGGGGGCTGCCGTCATCGCAAGGCTGTCCTTGCCTCATGAGACCCACTGGAATCAACAGCCGAGGAGTCATCAGCTTGCTTCTACCGGAGTCCAGGTGATGGGACCCTGGCAGGCCCGTCCTCAAGCTGGGAAGGAGAAGACAGTGACAACTGAGACCAGAGGTGATGGATGTTTGGTGAAAAAAAGAAAGAGGGCATTTTCAGCTCTTTGGCTCCTTTAATCCAACTCTGCATTCAGGCCAGGCAAGGACCATTTTCTTCCCCCTCAACACTTGTTTCAGCAGCTCTTATAGGTCCCCCGGGTGGATTTAAGGGGAGTTAGTGAGACAAGTTGTGGTTATACCAGACTCTAGGCTATGTGTCCCCCTTTTCTCCCCAGGCCTCCTGGGCCAAGGCTCAAAGCTCCATCTCCCCCACCGTGAGAGCTGGGTCAGATGGCCAGGTACTGGGCAGCCTGCTGGGTGGAGGGCAGTGGGGCCCTCAGAGGGCTCAGGGCTTCTCCTTCCTCCCACTGTTGACAGACTGGGACGGGGAGGCGAATCTCTCCAGCAGACCCCCAACTCTCTTTCCCAGGCTCTTCCCATCCTCTTCCATGGTCCCTGCTGGGGTCACGCAGACCCCTCCCGGGCTCGTTTGTCCTGCTCACCTCGCGTCTGCGGCATGGCGAGCTGCCTGGTGCTACAGACAGTTGTTGGATATGAGCAGATGGGTGAACGCGTGCTTTTCCACCTGGATCGCAAGCTGTCCTCTCCCTCCTTCCCCATCGCCCTTTGGCGTCTCTGTTCAGAGTCCGGGTTGAAGATCTTGTCCATAAAGCCCTGCCACCCCTTCTTGCCCCCTTGTTGGATATGATGATCTCTTCCCTTCCGAGCCTTCCCTTCTTTATGTTTCTACCTCTGTTTTGCCACTTGCCACACTCTGTCCTGTGGTAAAATATTTGCGTGTACGTCTTCACCCCGGAAGTGGAACACAGGGCGTGGCGTGGGGGCCGTGCTTTCTCATTCTGTATTTTCCTGCGTGTCCGCTCGTTCCCTCTCCGCCACACCCAGCGCGGAGTTTTGCAGAGTTTGCCACTCAACAGTCTGCTCAAGTCACAGTGTCTGGGCCTCGGGTTACTGGGGCTGGGCCTTGCCCCCCAGGCTCCTGTCCTGCCTGCGGATTCATGCTGCCCCGAGGATTTTTCCGGGCCTCACATCCTGGAGGAGGAAGGATTTGCGGAAGACAGACGGCGGCATGCGTGCGTGCGTCGCGCCGTCCGTCCGTTGTGTGTAATTTACATATCTCTGTGTGGAGACCATCCGGGCGGCCGCATTACTGCGGTATTATACTCGACTCTGGCAGGAAGAACTGGAGCAGATAACACATCAGTGATAATCCTTGCTCTGCCTTGGAGGATACAGAAAACCTCTGAGTGAGCTGCTGCCTTGGATGTTAGGAACTTACCTGCTGCTGCAGGCCTCCTCCCTCCCGTCCATGGGGCTGCCCTCTCTGTTCTCTCGTATTTGTGGGAACCCCGCCTCCCCCCACAGTCCTCACCTGGAAGGTGGGGTGAGTGGGGCAAGAGGCCGCAGCAGGGATGGAGAAGCCCCTTGGGGCGCTGAGCTGAGGAGGGCCTTAGGGACGCCGGGCTGGATGGGCACCTTGTCCCTAAGAGAGAAAAGGGAGGGAGGGAGCAATCTGACCATCGGTGCTGACGGGCTTTCTGTTTCCTAAGGGACGTCCTTTCACGTGGATTTCCAGGTTTGAGTCTCACAACAATCCTGGGAGCTGTTTTTAGCTCTGTCTTCAGGCCCAGGTCTGCAGAGAGAAGGGGTAGTGGCAGGGTCAGGCGGGCTTCCATGCCTGGGATGTCGGTTGGGTAGGAAGCCACACCGTCCCTTGCACACAGTGGGTGTTTCACGCACGTTTGTCCCATAGACAAATAGTGGGCACTTGGTAATGAAGAGTCGATTTGACACACAAGCAGAGTTTTCTGCATTTGGAACACAGCGATGCCTCAGGTCCCTGAAACGCTAGTATTCTGCGGTTCCCTTGCCTGGGGAGGGGGCCCTCGTCACCACGCGGCCTGGCCGTGGAGGGGTCGGATTAACCTCCGGGGTCAGCAGGCTTGCAGAGCTCAGGAAATGCCTCTCTGTGATCCGAATTTGGTCCAGAGACAGGTGGTGGAGCCCAGAGGAGGGGGAGTTCGCTGGCCGCTCCAGGGCCGGGGAAAGGGAGCCCCAGCTCAGCTGCCCTTCCTTCTGATGGACTGAAGGTCTTCAGGCCGGGTCCTCAGTGTGGTTAGATCTTGGCAGAGGAGCTGAACCCCGTGAGTTAAGTACTTGGCCCCCATCCCGTGGTTCACCCTCGGCTGGTGGGGAAGGAGAGCTGACCATGGTGCGTTGGCTGGGGGTCCAGGTCCACCCGCCCTCTGTTCAGGGGACTTCCTTCAGGTGTAATTCCCTGGGCAGACCTGCCCTTCTGAGTCTCATCGTGGCCCCAGGAAGTGACTTCTTTTGAGCTGTGTTCCCCCTGCTCCCTTGGGTGCTGAGGGAGCCCAGAAACATTCCAAGCGCATCAGTTCCTGTGTCTGCAAAGCAGGGCGAGGGGCACAGAGCGGGTGTCCCCCGTCGTGCGGAGGGAGACACCGAGGCCCTGGGGGGAGGGACCTGCAATGCTGTGGTTGTGCAGGCGGCGGAGGTGGGCAGGAGCCTCGGGCGGAAGCTCTCGAGGCTGCGGACCTTCGTGGATCTGTTCGTGTACTTGCGAGGTGCCCGGGAGATTGGCCACCGTGCAGAGGTTTTATTTATGAGGACGCCTCGAATCCCCGTCCTGCTGCCTGCGTGAATCTGTGACCATCACTGGTGCTGTCCAGCTCCCGGGGGCGTCTTAAGTCTCCCAAGTAATCCGTGTTTGAAGGCAGCCTGATGCAGAGGACGGTCCTCAAGGAGGGGGTCAGCTCGGGGCTCAGACCGGGCTCGGCTTCTCCCAGGTGCGGGAGGGTCTCACACCAGGAAGCGAAGGGCCGGGCTTGGGAGTCAGTGATGTCTGCACCTGTGTTACCCTCAGGACGCTCTGATTTGGTCACTTGTCTTACAGCAGATGCAGTCATTTGGCATTCATGCCTCCTCTCGATTAAAATGGTTGAAATAAGGATCTCACGTGAGCAAGACACAGAATTTTAATAATATTCAAGTAGTGTTAAGTCTAATGTACATTGCCATTTTTTTCATTAACTTCAATTTAGTGGACATTTACATTTTAATTTGTAATATGCTTAGTTCTTGAAAGCCGTCACCCTGTCATCTTTAAACAAATGCTGCATATTTTTTACTTTTCATTAATTTGAGAATGATTTCTTATTACTGATTAATGAGGTTTTTTTACTAAGAATAGGATCAAAGCATCATACTGTCTAGAGCTGGAGGGTTCCTTAGAGATCGTCTCGCAGCCTTCATTTTGGAGATGGAAAAACACTAGGTTATTACATGTGCTCGCACACGATCAGCGACTCCTTTTCCACGAGCAGCTTTGTCCTTCCAGTATGAAAGGGCTGCAGGGCTGCATAAGTGGAGAGAAATGGGAAAATTCCTAACTTCTGATTGAAGTATAACTTACATATACAAAGGGGTAGCGTTCAGAGGACCTTTATAAAGTGACCAGAGCCCAGATCAAGAAACCGAACATTACTAGCCCTCCCGAGCCCCCTTTCTGCCCCTCCAGCCGCTACCCTGGTCGGTGTAACCGCTGTCCTGACATCTGATAGCACAGAATAGTTTTGAACTTGGCATCGCTGGGATCGTACAGTATGTGCTCCTTTGTGTCTGACTCCTTTTCGTCAACGTTTTCCCTCCGGATTTTGGTTATTTTTAAGTCGTACTTCTATGCATCTTCTTTTCATCGAAACCCATTTCTATTGGTTTATAGCAAAGATCGGAACTGCTGGGACGTGGAATATGGGTAAATTCCAATTCTGTAGACGTGACCACTTTTCGAAAGTGGTGGTTTTGACCTTTGCTCCCAGCAGCGGTGTGTGAGGGTTCTGGAGGGCCCGTGTCTGTGCCAGCGTGTGATGTTCTCTGTTGTTTTTGTTTTAGCCTTCTGGGGGGTGTGTAGTGGTATCTCACTGCAGCTTTTTTTTTTTTTTTTTTTTTTGCTGTACGCGGGCCTCTCCCGTTGCGGAGCACAGGCTCCGGACGCGCAGGCTCAGCGGCCATGGCTCACGGGCCCAGCCGCTCTGCGGCATGCGGGATCTTCCCGGACCGGGGCACGAACGTGCGTCCCCTGCATCGGCAGGTGGACTCTCAACCACTGCGCCACCAGGGAAGCCCTCACTGCAGCTTCTATTTGATTTCTCTGATGACCGGTGACACTGAGACCTAGAAATGGGGTTTTGAGCACAGACTGGGGTTTTTAGCTCTTCCATCATCAAGGAAGTTACTCTCTGCCAGCCAAGGAGGACCCAGAGAGAAGAAGACATATTTCAGGGATGATAAGTAAACATAGAGCTCCAAGTTTAGAATAGAAACGGCTGCAAGTGCCTTGAGGCTAGGGCTGTGGCTTGTGTCCTTTGGCACCTGCCTCCCCTTTGGTGGTGAGGATAATGCTCGGTGAAGACAGGGGACGGCAGAGACTCAAGGTGCAGCTGGAGAGGCACGATGGGGGGTGCTGCGGGGGTGTGGGTTACAGAGCCCGGGTTGGGCTGGATTCAAGGTGTGTACAGGCCTCTCAGATGCGGCTCTTGCTCTGCCAGCTGCTGGCTAAGCGCTGTGAGCACAGCCCCCCGTGGTCCCTCTGCAAGCTTGGGATGGCAGGAGCTGGGAGCTGTGGGCGACAGATGTGGACCTTCACCTGGAATGCAGGGGCCAAGGCGGTGGGTCTCCTCCAGGGTCCTTGGCCGGCACAGGGGCTGGGAGTACCTTACGCTGGACCTGCAGAGTCCCTGTCTGGGGCAGTGTGCTTGCTGGGCCCATCCTCTGGCTCCTTTGGGAGCTCTAGGCCTGATTCTGCAGGGTCAGGCTGTGGACAGATGCCCTGGGAGGGAGTAAAGTCGGCACCGGCTGCAGGTCTTTGTTGATGAAGGCGCGGCCGGCGTGATTCCCGGTGTAGGGCCTTGGGCAGCCCCCAGGCTACAGGGGAAGAGCAGCCCTGGGGCAGCCATCTGTCAGAAATAATGCACCAAAACTTACTGTAGAAGCTCAGATGCCGCACACCTTTCAGCTCAGCTCCCTGCGAGGGGCCCTGCAACTGTCCTCAGCAAAAACTGTCCTCTCTTCTTTATCATCAGAAAAATCTCGTCTCTCTCTGCTACACCAACTCCTTCCACATGCTTCAAACCTTCTGGTTGATGAGGCCTTCGTGAACTTGCCTCTCTGCCCTCTCTTCTTTATGCCTCCTTCACGTCAAAACCAAGAGGGGGGGCAGCACGCGTGTGTCCCCAGTGCATGCGCGCCAGGTGCTCTGGGGGCGCCAAGTGCTCGGGGGCGCTGGGTGGGCAAACCTCCGACCCCCCCGAAGTTGCCCAGCGTGTAGCATGAAGAGCAGGGTGTGTGGACACTAGTAATGCGTGCGGGACCGGGTGTGAGAGTAACGAGGACTGGGGGGGGTCCCGGCAGAGGCGTGTACTCACTTCCTGCCTCTTCCCCACCCCCGCCCATCCCCCTGCCTCCCGGTCTCTTTCCGTCTGGGAAGCATTATTACTCACTCATGACGCCTGCATCCCGTCTCTCTGCGGACAGATGTCTCCAGAGAGGTTGGAGGGATCGGGGAAGAACAGGGTGTGGGTGGGGAGGATTGGGTGAATCTCAGCTCCTCTCCCAGGCCCCCCGTCCCTCGGGAAGCCAAGGCAACCTCCCCCCACCGCCCCCGCCGTCAGCAAAGCACCTGAGGAGCAAATGACTGGATGGGAGGTGGTGCGTGGCCACCCGCCCGCCCCCTCTCTGGCTGGCACCGGACTGGCGTGCGGATGTATAAGCTCAGGTTTGGACCTGACTCAGGAGGAAGGTAGGAGAAATTCAAGGGGGTGATCTCATGTGGCAATAAATGGAGCCAGGAACACGAGGGGTGGGTACCTGCGTCTTCCGTCATTCCCTCCTCGGCCCAGATCCGGTGACAGTACTCTCCACGGAGGCTAGTCAGCGGACGCCGGCTGCTCTGTCACCCACTCATGGGTCTCATGCCCGTTGGAGCATCGGACAGGGGCGCAGGCCCTTCACCCTCGCTGCGTTCTCTCTGTAAAGCGCTCTGCCCTCCCCATAGGGAGCAGAAGGCGCTCCGTCCGTTCCGGGGGTTTGGGATGGGCTGTCGGGAAGGCTTATTGGCCCTGGGGCTCTCTGAGGACGTGGTGGAGGCACGGGGAGGACTCAACTCCAGGGCGTCGGGGCAGACAGAGGGAGTGCGTAGGGTCTGACTGAAAGACCTCTGGCCTCGAAATGAGCAGCTCTGATTTCTAGATCTGGTTCAGATATTAATTAGTTTGGTGTCCTTGGAAAGGTCCCCTGGCCCCTACGTTTTAGTTTCCGCACACGTCAAATGTTGATATGCATGCCTGCCCTCCTACCACCCAGGGTCGTGAGAAGGACCATGTGTGTTAGCCATGTGACCGCCTGGGAGAAGTGCAGTGCAGAAGTCCTGTGACGTCACTGCTGATAACAAGTGCTGTTGTCGTTACACTCAGGCCGCAGGTATCTAGGTATTGATGGGGTCGTGAGCAGTTGCAGCTGGAAGGGCTGTGGATCCTCGGGCCGAGGTCAGGCAGTTCAGAGCTGGGTGTTGGTGAGGTCCTCCCAAGTCCCCGAGCTCATTGGAGGGGCTGGAGCATGGCGGTGAGCCTGGAGCCCTTGACAAAGGGGCAGCTTTGAACAGTATTTGGAGGAGGGAAGAAGACTGGGTCAGGCATCACGGTGGCAGAAGTAACGGTCCTGCAAGATGCCACCTGGGGGTGGAGGAGGTGAAGAATGCAGGGAGCCCAGACCCCGGCTCCCCGAGTCAGACGGAGCCATCCCCTTGGGCCTGCGCGGGGGGGGCCCTTCTGCCCTCCTTTTGGGGAGCTGCGTAGCAGTGGGAGGGCTCTGATTTAGGAGAGTGTCGTGGGGGGGGGGCGAGGCGTCCCAAATCCCCCGTCTGTCATTTTCTGGCTGCTGTGACCTTGAGCCTGTCCCTTACCTGTCTACGTTCCGCTTCCTTCATCTGGGAATCATCATACCTGTCTTACAGGGTCGCTGTGAGGATTGAGTGAAGCCATACAACAGCCTGGAAATAGAAGGTGCTCAATAAATGTCACTTAAATCTGAATTTCTCTCCCATCCATCTCGTCTGTGGCATTTGCTGAGAATATTCCGGAGCTTTTGACACATGCACACTGGTCCAGGCCAGGGCTCAGTATTTTCCTTCCTTTCTGTGGAGACAGACATTGCAGCTGTGCCAATGTCATACCAATAACCTATATTCTTGTGTCAGACCTGCCTGTCTGTGTCCAGTTCGCCTCCAGATATCAGGGAGCGTGGATTTTGCATGTAATGTATGTTCATAGGAAAGAAATCCGAATTCAAAAGCAACTTTATGAGAAAACTTCTAGAAGCAGAGGTCTTTCCCTTGTCATCAAAATCACATACCTGGAAACAAAATCTAGTTTGTGGATGTGGGCGGCATAGAGAAGGTCTCACCCAGGCGGCCTCTGCTGCCGGCGGGGGTGGCCTCGGCCCCATCACTTGGCTCTACCAGCCTCAGAGTAGCTCACCTGTAGAATGAGGCGGGTGCAGAGACCAGGCCTCTCCGGTGAGCCAAGCAGCAATGCTGGGGATGCTGACATGGACCCCAGAGTGGAGCAGAGCGGCCAGCATGGCCACGGCCCCTGCTGGGAGGGCTGCAGGGGAGGCTTCCAGGGCCACCAGCACGTCACTACCTGTTGGGCGAGGACTCTCAGATTGTCCTCTGTGAAGTGTCTCCTGTTTCTAAAGTTCTCCGGCTCGTAAAGTTGTGGGTTCGCCTCTCTGCTTAGGTGACCGATAGACATCTTAATGTGTTGACAGCCCCCTTGGCTTCCCTACCCTATTTCCTCCTTATAGCACCAGGATCCAGCTTTCCTTACTCCCTCCACTGCTACGGCCCTGATCTGAGCCAACATCCATCATCTCTTGCTTGGATTTTGATAAAACTTCCCAAGGTGTCTCTCTACCGCTGCCCTTGCTCAAAGGTACCACAGAGACCTTCCCCGATCATTATTTATAATAGCTGCCCACTCCGCACCCCGTATATTCATGGTCTCCCCCATCCCTCTTTATTTTCTACTTAGCTTGTCAGACACGTATTTTTTAGTTCTTTCTTAATTGTCTTTCTTTGTCACCCCCTTGCCCTCAAATCAGAATGTAAGCCATCTGAGGGCAGGGATTTTTGGTGTTTTTTTCCTTCTGGTTTTGTGCGATGCCGTAAACCTAGTAACTAGATTGCACGACTAACCTGTGATCTTTAGAAACTGCTGTCAGTTTGGAAATTACTGTCCACCCTCTTGTCATGTTTTCCTTGATGCCAGCGCCAGTCCCTGAGGGTCCCTTGCCCTGGACATTCTGGCCTCCCTGCTGTCCTGTCCCCTCCCCCTGGCAGACGCCTGTCTTTCCTGAATGGTTAGTTATCCGGCCCTGTGTTCTGTATGGGTAGATCTGGTAGGTAAGATGATTGAGGACCTGGTCTTACACCCCAGCCCCTTTGCCCAACACAGCCCTAGCGTGTAATAGAAGAGGCTCAATAAATTCATTTTCCATTCCTTTTTTTAAAAAAAAAATTATTTATTTTTGGCTGCATTGGGTCTTTGCCGCTGCATGCGGGCTTTCTCTAGTTGTGGCAAGCGGGTGCGTGGGCTTCTCATTGCAGTGGCCTCTCCTGCCGCGGAGCATGGACTCCAGGTGCGCGGGCTTCAGTAGTTGTGGCTTGTGGGCTCCAGAGCGCAGGCTCAGTAGCTGTGATGCACGGGCTTAGTTGCTCCGCGGCATGTGGGATCTCCCCAGACCAGGGCTCGAACCCGTGTCCCCTGCAGTGGCAGGAGGATTCCCAACCACTGTGCCACCAGGGAAGCCCCCATTTTTCATTCCTTTACTGGCAAATGTTTTAATGAATTGCTGTTGACAGATGATTAAAATTCAACCGTGGAGATGATCTGGGCTTTTAGAAGGTGTGCCTTACGGGCTGGACAAGGGGCAGTGGCAGAGGGTGGTCTGCACTGGGTGGTGGGATGTGGAGGGGCGTGGGTGGTGCAGCGCTGGGAGAGGTGGTGGAGGGACGGGGCTCCTGTGTCTGCTTTGAGAATGGCCACAGCCCCCAGAGGGTGAGGAGTGCATCTATTCCTTTAAACTTCCATGGAGAGTGGAAGCTGCTCCTTGAGATTTTAAAATATGCTTCACAGTCCCGATGGTGTCAGGTAGCTAGTTTACAGGTCTGTCCTGGTTGTGATAACTCAGGCTAAGCTGGATAATAAATGAAAGTGGGACAGAGCCTCTGGATAAATATTGCTACAGAACATCTTGGCCGGCACAAATCACAGGGAAAAAATCTCCGGGCTGCTTTTCATTTCTCCTCTTCCTCCCTGGCCCTCTGGCAGCAGCCGGCAAAGCAGGACCCATCCATCACAGCTCCCCCATCCCCACCTGCTCTCAGCACACTGCTGTGGAAGGAGGGATGCAGACTGGTCCTGGGATGCAGGTGCCGCAGCTCTGCCTTCCTGCCCAGCTCTGCGGGTGGCCCTGGGAAGCCAGCACAGATGGGACCATGGCGGTTCTCTATTCAAAGCCGTGCACCACTGCTTAGCTCTGCAGGCCTGCTTATCTCTAAAACGAGGGGGTTAATAATCAGTGGTTCTTAGTCTGGAGCGAGCGTCTGCGTCACCTGGGAATTTAAAAGCAGCTCGTGAGTCCTGCCCTAGCGCACAGTCAGCATTGCAGGGGGCTAGTCTTGGGTGTTTCCTCTCACCTTCCTGGGCCCCTGCTGGGGTGCTCCTGGTCAGGACCATCGATGGGACACATGAAGAGTGAGATGGGTGATGGGTTAGGTGGTGGGATGGGCCGCTTTGTGTGACCCTCTCTGGCACTAGATCCATCAGCACTATCACTTAGCCTGGATTTCATCATCTTCGGAGTCGCGCTTGCCTTGTAATCAACGTCTGCCTGCAGGTATTGATTGCGGCCATTGGGAGCACAGAGCTGCCATAGGCGTGTAGGTACCAGAGGTGACTAACCAAAGGCAGGGGAATCTATCAGCGGAGAAGGATAGTCTCCTGCAGGGCGGCCCTGCCCACCCCACCTCCCCTGCTAGTCGTTTGGGAGTCTTTCTCAGTTTTTCTCCCGACCCCTGCATCCACATTCTGTGATCTCCTTCCTCACTCTGTCTCTCCATCCCCCTGTCCCAGTGCAGATGCTCCGGGGCTCCTGCCTGAACCCTAGAGTAGCTTCCTATCCAGCCCCCCTCAAGCCGTCTTCACCGAGCTCCGGGGCGGCCGTGCCCGCGGGCCTCGGTGCCTGTGCCTGCCGCCGGGGGAATGTGCACCGTGCCCGGGTGGATTCACTGCGGTGGCCGCCGGTCATCCTGGGGGCAGAGCCGGGCTCTGCGCGGCCTCGCGGGCCCTGAGTGGGGCTGCAGCCCTGCCCTCGAGGCTCCCACAGGCTGCAGCCCTACCCTCGAGGCTCCCACAGGCTGCAGCCCTGCCCTCCTGCTCTTCTTGTCCCGCCGTGATCCCGTCACCTTTGTCCAGCCTCTGGGTCTCGCCTGTGCCGTCAGCTCCCCCTGGGACGGGGATGCCCTTCCTCCCCCTCTGCTAGGCCGGCAGGTGCGACTCACCGCTGGGTCGGCCCAGGTGTCCCTGGCGGAGAGGCCTGACCATGGAGTCGAGAGCCCTGGGGTTTGTGTTGCTTCTGTTACTGCCTTCCTGGATGACTCTGGATTCATTCATTCTTCCCTCTGGAAGCTCATTTTTTTTCCGGTGTAAAGCGGGCACACACCCGAGTGATTTCTAGGTCGCCTTCCAGTTCTAACCTCCCTAGTTTTGTGTTAGAGACGCAGAGCGTGTGTCTTGCGTGCCTCGACAAGGGCCTTCCCCAGGGGCCTGGTGACAGGCCCAGCGCACAGTGCTGTGCGGCCGTGTTGTCAGCCTGAGCGGGACCTCAGGAGCCTCCTGATTTGGGGGTGCGCACGCTGCCGGGTCTCGAGCGTCCCCCGCCCGGCCCCTCATCTTTCCTTATTTGCTGAGCCGGCCAGGAGTGCTCACAAGGCCCTGCTCGCAGCTTTGTGCCCCGTGTGATGTGCGGTGTGGGACCAGCCTCTGACTTCTCGAGGGCTCTGTGGGTGCACCCTGCCGAGTGGAGGGTGTCCTCTGTGATGTGCTGGTCCTGAGGGACTTAGGAGCCAGGCGCTGGGCCCCGGGAGCAGGACAGTCCTCAGCCTGAAGCAGGAGTGGGCGGGAGACGCCCTGAGGGCGGCGTCGGGCGCTCCTCCTTGGCCTCGAGCATGAAGGCCTCGGGTGTCCAGGCCCCTGGAGGTGTCGGGCCTGGAGAGACAGACAAGGAACCAGGAGGCCGCCCCTTGAGCTGCAGCATGGCCGCCCCGGGGAAGGTGTGTGATGGGGTGCAGCGAGTTCAGCAGCCTGGACTCCGGAACCCAGGCTCCCGTGCTCATGTCCCCTTGGGCTCTGTCCCCAGCGCTCAGAGAACTCACTGTGGAAGGCCCGGCCTACCTGGCAGTGGTCGTGGAGGCCCCAGGGAAGGGCAGCGCCTTCCAGCTGGTGAGGACCTTGGGGTCGGGGGAGCCTTTCTCGGGCTGGAACCCGCAGGGCATTCCCGGCACCTTGTTCTTAGGCCTCAGTTTCTGCTTCGGCCCAGGTTGCCCCACCCTGTGGCCGCTGTGGGACCGGCATTGCACCGCTCTGGGGAGTCGCTTTATAAATAGAAAGATACTTAACACCCGAGCCTGGAATCAGGCAGGGAGGGTGGCTCCAGGCAGCAGTGTTTTAAAAATGAGCATTGATTTCTGGGACTCTGCACACTGCATCTTAACCAGACCCACGCTGACGCCCGGCACTCTGCTTGGCCCCGTGCCTGCTCCCTGCCTGCTTGGAACCCCCGCTGCCTAGAGCCCCGCCCTCCCAGGGCTTTGGATCTGTCTACCCCACCTCTGTGGACCTTCTCTGCCGGCCGTGCGTCTGTTCGATGGGTCGTTCATGCATTCGTTCTCTCATTTTCCCCTGTTAGGGGCCAGGCGCCGTGCTAGGCTCTGGGATCCCAGGATGGACAGGAGCCCTCCCCGCTGCCCCTCCTCCCCGTCTGAGCACTGAGACTCGCAGGGTGGCAGGCAGCGCGAGCCTTAGTCCAGGGCTCCGAGTGCAGAAGAGAATGTCCGGTTTTGCCTGGGATCGGGGAGGCGGGCTTCACGGAGAAAGCCGAGCGTGGCCAAGGGAGGGCGTGCGTGTAAGCGTGGCCAGTGGACAGCCCCAACCAGGTGACGCTCCACTCCTCCCTGCTAGCCCCCCACGGGTCAGAGGATGCTCTGTCAGTGTCTGCTGCTTGACTAAAGTATTTTGTCCCTTGGCCTGGTCACAATTGAAAAGTTAGTTAAAAGGAGACTAAGCCGTTGACTAAGCAGTTTCACCACCACTAGGGCTTCCTTCCTTTTCATCCAGTGACTTGGACCCCTTTCTGGGGCCTGGTCACAGGCGAGAGGGTGTCAGGTCACTGTCAAGGAAAATCCCAAGGAAAAGGTACCCCAGGTCCCATCTTTTCATCACACCCCGGCCCACCCTCCCCTACTAGGCCATGAATTGTGCGTGTTTTAGGTCCTACTGAGTCCTGTCCAGTCTGCCCCAAGGTACCCACCAGGGCTGTTCTTCAAACACGCCTTAAAATCGTAGCCATTGAAGTGTTTCAGCAGGTGAGTGAAATGAGCGGGCCTGAGTGTTAGGAGGATGGCCGGCCGCCTCCCGGAGAGGAGGCTGGGAGGGACCGAGGAGGTGCACCCCACTCTGGCCAGCACCGGACGGCCTCGCTTAACCAGATGCATATGTTTTACTAACCTGGGGGGTGAACGGCGATAGCTTGGCTGTTTTAATTTGTATTTCCGTGACTTTTCGTGTTCCAAGTGTTTCTTACAGCCAAGAAACAAAGTAGTGAAATTCCTCATGGCAGAAGTTATTCACACAGAACCCACCTCACCGGTTGGTTACGTGGTTGGTGGGAAGGATGGTGCGGGTGCTGCCTGGGGTGTGGGACTCTGCGAGCTCTGCCCCGGGAAGGGGTCTGGCCCGCTGACTGGCCTCCCGTCAGATGACGGGCTCCTCGTGGGCCGCAAGCAAGTCTCGCGTCGTGCTTGACCTCTCCGAGCGGGTTAAGACAGCGGGGTCTTCACCTCGTGCCCCAGGTCACAGGGCAGTGTCATCCTCTCCCCACGGCAGACTCCATCGTTCTTTGTTTCTGCCCGTTTCCCTTCCTCCCCTCCTTTCCTCTTCCCTCCCTGCAGTGCTCAGCGTAATATTTCTTGTGGCCTTTTCCCTCCATTTGCATTTCCGTCTCCATCTGGTGACCCATAGGGGTCGGGAGGTTTCTCACCCGAGTGCTACACCCAGTGCCCGAGAGCGAGGCTTCTGGAACAATCAGCGATCGTCTTCCCTTCTCCGAGGGTTTCGTTGCAGTTTTCAGAAAGAGCCAGGGAGATAGGTGGTGTAGAGACACGGCCACTTCAGAGGCAGCATGTCCGGACCGAGGAGACAGGTGGGGCCCGGGCTGCTCACAGCTGCTCTTGGCTGCTGTGACTGGAGGTGGGTTAGGCCCGCGGGCAGGGGCTCTGTGGGAAGGGGCTCCGTGGCAGGGACTCCGTGACAGGGGCTCTGTGGGAAGGGGCTCCGTGGTCAGGGGCTCCGAGGCAGGGGCTCCGTGGTCAGGGGCTCTGGCAGGTGCTCTGTTGGAAGGGGAGAGTGAGCTTTCTGGGCAGGTCTGCCCCTGCTGCCGGGGAGCTGCTGGGCAGGGGACACCCTGTGGCCGTCTCCCTTTGTTCCCATCACACACAGGGATCTGGTTGCTTGTCCTCTGATGTGGTTTCTCCTGGGAGGTGGAGGAATGAGAGTTATTCAGTAGCTTTTTAAGCAGAGGAATGTGTGATTTGAACAATGCTGGGCCCGGGATGCCCTGGATTCCTCAGTTGATGTTGGCATTAGACAGGAACCATCGGGGGCTGGAAATAGGCCGTGGGGCCCAGGCGGAGGGCCCATTGTTGGTGGCAACGCCATGGTCACCATCGCTTCTCATCCTGGAACCAGGGATGCCGCAGACAGGAAGGCACCTTCCAAAGTCATCTAGGAAGGAAGGGACGGGGCTGATCCCATGCCGGGTGCATTGCATTACATGCCCGACACGACGTGGCCCAGCCGGGCTCCAGGTGGGGTGGGGTTCAGCCTGCCCAGGGTGGTGGTGAGCACCTGCTCCGGTCACCTGTCCCTGTCCTTAACAGCTCTCTTCTGGAGGCTTCCCCTTGTGTTTCAAGACCATTCCTCGCATCCTGCCTTAAGTGAAACAAGACCCTAGCCCACTGTCCTCAGCAAAGAGCCTTCGGATGCACGAGGGCCGATGTTCTCCCTCTGTTTTGGGGAACCAGCGGGAGGTGGTGTTTCCTTCAGCCACATGAGGCAGGCAGCTGAGTAGATTTTGTAGCGGATAAAATATTGGCTCGGTTCAGAATTGGTTTTCTCTAGTTTAATGGGTTAGGAAGGTATAATTCTGTGCTGAGCTAACTTCATGCATTTTTTAAACCAACTTTGATTTGTTTCAGCAATCAAAGAGGAATACGCGAATAGAGTCCATGTTATCCATGGTCCGTTTGAGGTTTTGCTTCACTGTGACGTGGGCACTGATCTCCTGTTTTGCAGGCCAGCATCCTGCGTCCACTTTCCCAGCCAGGGTTCTGTCCAGCAGATGATGTTGCTGGATCCCATGACTCAGGGACGCATTTTCCCTAGGATAAGACTGTCTTCTCACGGTACACGTAACTTGTTGGCATCCTTTTTAAGCACATTTCCATCTCGGAGGGTGAATCCAAGTGTACTTCCCGCAGTTGGGGTGGCCGCCTGCAGAAAGTAACTCGCTCTGAATTTCGTGCCTAGAAAGTACATATTCTCATGGGCAGCTGGCCCGTGTTCTGAGACTCTCGTGGGCCACACATGTCACCTTGAAAGACCCAGGCTGTGTTTCTCAAACTTTATGACTCAGCGTGTGCATGTGTGTGTGTGTGTACGTGCGTGCTCACCCTGAAAAAAATGTTTCGCAAAACTGTGTGAGATACATTCTGGTATTTTCTGTTTTGTTTTAGTTTTTAAAAAATACTCTTCCCGACCCACTAAACTGATTTTATAACCCACGAATGAGAAATGACCCACCCACAGTATGAAAAGCGCTAACCTGGGAGTTCCTACAGATGACAGCAAATGGAAACAATTAGCAAATTAGTTCATTTGGGTCACAGTCACACATCTGTTATACCTGTTATAGCTCAGATTCTTTATTTCTCAAAATTGGATTTTTCTACTCTTTATTGTCACTGATGCCTCCAAAGTGAGTGCCTGACAACCAGGAAGCTTGAATTTCGTGCATTTTTACAAGGACCCTTGTCAGTCACTATTTTAACATCATGTTTCTGAAATAAATTTGATCTTAACTCAAGACACAGGTTTTTATTGAACAGAAGATTATTTTTTGTAATAGAATTATAAACAGAGCCCTGCTTTATGAATTTGCTAGTTTACTCAACCATTTTCATTGAGCGTTTTCAAGGTGGAGTAAATTAGCAAATGAGTAAATGAGCATATCCGTGAGTTGGAGCTGGGGATTCAGAAATGCCACCTTCCTGCCCTCAAGGAGCTCACCTCCAAAAGAGAGGGGAGAGACCTGCTGAGGAAACACAGTGAAGAGCAGAGGCATTCACGGAGGCTGAGTCATAACGACTGACTTAGGGAGGTTGGGAGGGCAGGGGCCAGACGAGGAGCAGATGGGGTTTGAGTTGGGTCTTGCAGGATGCATAGGAGTTCAAGTGGAAGGTCTGCCAGGTTGTGCTGAAGGAGCTGGTCTGCTCTTCAAAGAAATTTGGAATAGAACCAGCCAAGTTTTTAAGCTGGGGCAACGAAAGATCAGCTTATTTTAGAAAGATGATTGTGAGGACAAACGTGAAAAGTGCTCAGGTGATGGAGATGGGGAGAGAGAAACCAGGCAGAGGTGTTGGTGATAGTCTTGTGTAGGTTTCGGAAGGAGGATGAGGTTGAAGAGCCTTGCCAAGGGGATGAAGGAGAGGAAGATGGATGGGTTCGAGGCCCTGGGAGCTGGCTTGCATCTGTGGGGTGAAGAGGTAAAGTAATAGAGTCTGAGGAATCTCTCTCTCGGTTTCTAGTTTAAGTGACCACATTGGTGGTGATGCTATTAACAGTAGAAAATACCAAGGGAGGAACAGGTAGGTGTTGGAGAGAGAAGATAACGAATTTAGATTTAGATCTGTGGGCTCGCGTTTCTGTCGGACGTCTGGCTGGAGGTGCTCCGCTGCTCAGTGACCTTGGGAGGCGGGGGCGGGTGGGGGGCGCATCTGGAGTAAGATGGAGCAGCCTCTCTTCCTTCTTTGGCCACATGCTCCTGGTCTGTGTGGTCCAGGACCTGAGCTCTCTCATCCGTCAAATGGGGAAGCAGTGTTTATCTTGCAGGGTCGTAATGAGGATTGGAGAAAACAGATATTAACATCCTGGCACAAGGCGAGCACTCCAAAGTGCTGTAGCATCACTCTTAGTGATGTGGGCCGAGAGGAAGGATCCAGGGCTCACAGCTCAGTTTTGCCAGAAAATTACAGGTGTCTTCGGACAAGTTACATCACTTTTCTGGGCCTCAGTTTCCTCATGTGGATATGGAAGGCATTGAATTTGACCATCTCTTACGTGCATTCTAGGGCAAAAATTCTGTGATCTTCTGAACGTTGAGAGAATTTACCAATATACTGGATGTTAGAACTGGGGCTTTAAATCACTAGTGTCTGTAAGGATGGAGAAAAACTAACAAGATGAAGGATAGTGGGCAGATGTTTACAGTTGCCCCTGTAGCTCAGGTCCTTACTTGGGTTACTTAGATGTAGAAGAGGCAGGAATTTTGATCGGGGAGCTTTGGTTTGAAGCGCTTGAGGTCAGACAGCGGGCAGGCCCCGGTGCCGCTCAGGGCTCTGTCTCCGATGGTCACAGTGTGAAGGGAGGTGGTACCAGGCTGCACTGGTGGGGATGGAGCGTCCACAGCCAGCCAGCCTGTTGCCACTTGCAATGTTCAGATTCCATGGAGCGGAGTGTCCGGCTCATTCATCCAGTGCTTGGTCACCAAACGATTCCGTGCCCCTACTACGTGCCAGGGGCTCAGACGTAGCAGTTCAGGGCACTGCGTTTCAGGGAGGACAGGAAGGCGAGTTGGGCCGGGTGGCAAAGCCCTGCAGGCTGCCGAGAAGGGGGTGTGTTGCTTGGAGAGGGAGGCTCGAGCGACTTGACACTGTCTCCCTACGTGTGACAGGCTGGCACCTGGGAGAGGAATTCGGCCTCTGCTCTACCGCTCCAGAGGGGAGAACTAAATCTTTTAGCCAGGGTAATGATGATGCTGCCACTGAAAAGAAATATCGTCTACTCTTTATTAAGTGCAGCATGTGCTGGGCACTAAGCAAGGCACGGCGTGTGCGTCACGCATGGGCTCCGTGCACGTGCTCATGATTCATGGAGCAGCGAGTGTCATGGGAAGGGGCAGAGCTCCTGTCACCAGGCTGATTCCATGGCCAAGCCGCCCAGGTAGAAGTTAGAGGTGGGCAGCTGGGGCTCAATTAGGGAACAGCTGCCTGGTGACAGTGTTGAAGCAGCGGGTGAAGCCTGTCTGTGCGGGGTGGGGGGGGGGGTCTCCCCAGGGGGTTTCTGCAGAGGGGAGGAGATTGGAGGCAAGCGAGTAACTCTTCTGGGCTCCCTGGATCCTCAGGAAGCCGTCGGGGGAGGTAGGCTCTATGTCCATTTTGCAGACAGGCAGACTGCAGGCACCTCAAGGCGTTACGTGGCTCGCCCAGAGTCACACAGGCCCTGAGAGACGGGACTCAAGCCTGGGTCATCTGATCCCCCCACCCTGTGTGCCCTTCCGGCCGCCCGCTCTGCCCCCCCAAACCCGCCCCGCAGTCCTGCCTTCTGGGCTTCCTTGCGCCTGTTCTCCCCTGCTCCTTTCTGGACCCCACAGACTCCCAGGCTCCACACGGAGGCCACGGCCAGCACCCTGGCTGGTGGAGAGGTTACCACAGCCAGTGTGTGTGCACGCGTGTGCGTGTCGTGGAGGCCCTGCGGGCGGTGAAGTCTGGGGCTGTGTGTGATGTGGCGTGGGCAGGCTGGAGTTCCTGGCACTGCGGGGCTGGTGGACAAGGCGGTGGGATCTTGAAGGGCAGGTGCTCTGCCCTGCCCCGTGCAGGCCCCTGCGCTGCCGTCCTTTCTGAAAGGTGGGCCCCGAGGCAGCAGATTAGGGAAGTTAATTGCTCAGTTAATTCACCCAGATCAGGCAGGCTCTCTGCTTGGGAGATGCCCTGCCATGGAAGGAGGAAGCTGCTAATTGGCCAGTTCTGGTTCCTGACGGGGCCCTGGGGGGTTGGGGAGTGTCTGAGTGCCTGCTAAGCTCCCTGGGCCTGTGGCCGCCCCCGCCCCCACACACCCCGAGCGATGGCCTTGGTCTTGGCCTGTAGGCGAGCTCTCCTCTTTCCTTTCCTTTTCTCTCTCTCCCTGGGCTTTTCTTCCCTCTCCTCCCCCATTTTTCTGTTGACACGAGATGCCACCAGGAGAGCCAGCTGGGCCAGGTTTCCAGACATCGTTCATTCATTCGACAAGTGCTCATGGGATCCCTGGCTCGGGACTGGGACATGGTGGAAGCTCTGAGGGGACATGGCGAGAATCCGACTGTGCTCTGCTCTCCCGAGGCCAAGAGTCCGCTGGCCAAGACGTGATCTGACCACGCGGCTGCTCGGGCTGAGTCAGCGAGACCACGTGATGGGGGCGGCAGGGCGGGGGGGCCTTGAGAAGGGGGATTGTAACTGGGCCATAGGCCCGAGGAGCCCCCAGGCTGGAGGGGGGAGGCTAACGGAAGCCTGGAACTGGGGCAGCTGGAGAGAGCTGAGCCAGGCCCGCAGGCCTCCCCGAGGCTGGGACAGGGTGGTGGGTTCAGGGTCAGGGTGGGTGGAGGGCGGATCGAAAGCCATCTCTAGGGGGGTGCAGGGAGCCCTGGGTGTCTGTGCTGTGCAGCTGTGTCGGGGTGAGGGCCTGTCTGAGGGTGAACAAAGGCAGAACCCGTAGCATTGACTCTACAGCACGAGGGGGAGGGGCAGCCCTGCAGTGACTTCATCCTATTGTTCTGTCCCCCCCCATCCCCCTGCATTAGGCACGTCTGTGAGGATGGGCTCCGGCTGACTGAGTGGTTTTGGCAGATCTGTCCCTGCTGGAGGGGGAGATTTTGGCCAGGGTGCCTCCCCAGCTGGTGTGACTTCAGATTACGGACTGAAATGTCTCAGCGCCACTTTGGTGATCGTGTGCAGATGTCTCTTCAGGAGACGCACCAAACAGGGCGGGGGGCGGGGGTCTCATACCCCCCAGATCCTCTGGTTTTGGAAGATTTCCTAGAGGTGGTGGGACTTGAGTTGCTGCTTGGGTAGTGGATCCAGTGAACCACTTTCTCAAGGCGGGGAGGGGGGTCAGTAACAGAGGAGGTCATCGTAGCCCTGGCTTCAGAAATTCTGACTTTGGTACCCGACGCCTGAGGACTCCGAAGTGGGGGCCTGGGCGGCTCGCTGCGGGAGCGTGGGACTGGGTGGCGGTGTGAAGGCCTTGGTGCAGGTCATCTCATTTTCCATACGATGCTCTCTGCACCTACTTCGGGGAGAGTCACTTGTGTGAAATCCCTTTCAACAATGTACCTTTTTTTTTTTTTTTTTTTCTGTAAACGCAGGCTGCTGTCATTGCTTTTACAGTTATAATAGAAATGTTCAGCAGAGTCTGGAATGATGGAAGCCAGGGGAGGGGAAGGGAGGAGAGTGGACTGAATGGTCTCTGAAGACCCTCAGCTTCTGGGATCTTCCTCCAACAGGGAAATTCAAGGAATTTCCCGCTTCCTCCCCCTAATGCAGGTGGTGGGTCTGTTTCTTTAAGGTGTGGGTGGCAGGTTCCCTCTCGAGGTAGACGGGGAGCGAGGGGAGCGAGGGGGTAGGTCGCAGAGCTCCCTAATTACAGCACCTTCTGGATCTCCTTCCCTCTTCCCCGGGGTGCTGATGGTGCTTAAACGGAGCAATTAGAGCCAGAGGATGTGGCTGGGAGCCTCAGGCATGTGTGACCTGTCTGCCCTGGGCTTGCTGATGTCCTGCGGCAGGAGGCTGGAGGTGGGAATAGCTCACACCCAGGGTTTCTGTTCTGTGCGTTGCTTCTCCAGGCAGCTCCTGGTTGCTGGAGGTCCTACGGAGGAGGGTGGGTTGGAGCAGGGCGTCCGCGTCGCACGACTTCAGGGAACCGTCTTCCCGGAGAGCACAGTGTAACCGTCCCCCCGGAGTTGGGGGTGGCAGCCCTCCCGGAAAGGGCTGCAGCTTGGGGCGCCCCTGTTTTGTCACCGAACTCTCTTGATTCCTTGGTTCTATGGTCTCTATCCTCAGGTCTGGTGCCCGGTGGCGTCGGCAGAAATGTCCGTAGTAGTGTTGCTACTGATAACAGCCCTTGAGACTGAGCTGTCCCCCTACCGCTTCCGTCACATGTGGCTCAGAACACATTTGGGACTACCATTTGGTCAACAAGGGTTTGTTGAGCGCAGCTGTGAGCCAGCACTGTGCACAGTCGCTGGGGAGACCGAGAGGGGAAAAGGCTGGGGGCCCAGTGAGTGAGCCGGTCCCAGGTCTTCTGTCCACATCGTGGTCTGTCTCGAGTTGTCAGGCCCCGGGGGGTGGGTGCAGTGGGAGCTCCAGCGTGGTTGGAATGTCTGGGGGTAGGCAGGGCGGGACCAGGACTCATTCTGATGTGGAAACTCAGGGGTCACATTCAGCAGTGGAATCTGGGCGTGCCAGGGCAGCCCTTGACTCACTTTCCCACGGCTGGTGGATCTGAGGGCGTGGACGGGAGTTTCCGGTCCCTCCTAGGAGTGCTGCGGTCACAAAGGATGACCGGCCCCCTTCGGAGCTCCCCAGGTCAGTGCTCCTCTGTGAGCTGGCTGCTCCTGCCTGCACCCTGGGCCACCAGCCCGCTGTGGTGACGAGCTGCAGCTGGGCCCGCAGGGCTTAAAATAGCTGGGTGAGCTGGCCGCTTTGCATGTGGGGCGCCCGCGGGGCATGATGGGCAGCTGCTTGGAGTTGGGGCGCCAGTGGCCCTGACCCAGGGGTGGACAGTGCTCTTTGGGAGTTTCTCCCGATCTCAGGGCTGGGGGACAGGGGGCGGTGTGGCTGGGGGCTCAGGTGTGGCTGGTGCAGAGGGGACGCGAAGAGCTTGTCTTTCCCAAGACCTTTTAAGGGAAGGCCTCGAACCTGACCTTGGGGCCTCCTGCTGTAGAGTCAGAGGGCTTCAGACCCGGCATCCTTTAGCCATGTAGGGTCCCGTACAGCCTAAATGAGATGAGAAAATGAGACGCAGAGGTGGGGTGCCAGGTCACGGGCACCTGGAGTCCCAGCCGGGCGGGCACTGACCACTGGGCCCCTCGCTCCCCAGCTGCCTCCTGTTGGGTTGGGCAGAAGCCTTCTCTGGGCTTTCCTTCACTCAACAAGTATTTCCTGACTAATGACCACGTGTAGAGCTGTTCTTGGCTACGGAAACACAGCCAAAACGCTGCCCTCATGAAGCTTAGTTCTGGTGAAGAAGAGAGCTCCTAAACAATCAATGAATAAAAGAGCAAATTACACCGAACACTGGGGTTACGTGCTGTGGAAAGAGCGGAGCTGGCTGACGCTGGGCGCACTGGGGGAGGTACAGAGTTCAGTGCGGCAGCCCTTGAGGAGGTGGCTTTGGGTGGAGCTGTGAAGGAGTGAGAGCTGGCAGAGCAGACACGTGGGGCAGGGGTGACCCAGAGGAGGGAGAAGCCGGCGTAAAGGCTCCCACGTGAGAAACGGCAGGAAGGACCGAGTGGCCGGAGTGGAGGGATGCGTGGGGTGGACGTGTGTGTGTCAACGGTGAAAATGCTGCGAGAGCTTTGTCTCTTACTCTGGGAGAGATGAGGGCCGTTAGAGGGTTTTGTTTTTTTATTTTTTGGCCGCGCAGCATGTGGGATCTTAGTTCCCCGACCAGGGATCAAACCCGTGCCCCCTGCAATGGAAGCGTGGGATCCTAACCACGGGACCGCCAGGAAGTCCCCCGCTCGAGGGTTTTGAGAAGAGCAGGGACCTGGCCTGACTTACATTGTACGGGAGCTAATGTCAGCGGTCTTTCTCTGGTTATTAGGCCACCTGTGGGGGACCCCGGGAGACCCTCCCCATGACGTGTGCAGCCTCCATTCCTGTCCCCACCCCCAACGTGCGACTTCTCCTGGGAGGACGAGCAGGGTGCTGGGTTCTTCTCCTTGCCGTGGAGTTTCTCCTGGACCGAGGGAGCTGGGCCGTGGCAGTGGTTGGCCAGAGGCTGCTCATGCTGGCGGTCAAGAGCCTGTTAGTAAAGAGTCGGGAGATTTGCCATCGGGAGCTAGAAACTGGCCGCGGTGGGAGTATCTGCACCGTGGAAAGTGGCGCGCACGACGAGCCACGGCTTTTCCCCGGAGAGCTGGCTGGTAAACGTGGACCGCCCACCCCTGGTTGTCATCCCCTCTCTCCCTGGGCCGGGGTTCCGGGGGGCGGGGCCTCTGCCTGCTTTCATTGGCACCCACACCAGCGTTCAGGCTCTACGAGGTCGGAGTGCAGCGGACGTGTTGGCTGGGGGGTGACATGGGGTGGTGCTGGCGTGTTCCCTCGGATTTCCGAAGCACGCCCATGGGCCGGTGACGGGGTGCTTCTCTTTTGTTCCTGGACGCGTGGTCCCGAGGGCCCTCGCACCCCACTTCTTTCCTTCCCTTTGCCCCCTCTGTGTGTGTGGGACGGCTTTGTGCCTCTGTGCATAAGAGCAGCGTCCAGCACCAGGCCCGGGCAGAACCTAGGCGTAAGGAGAGGGCTCTGTTCGGAGTGAGGAGCCCCAGCTCCGCCACTAACTAGCTTAGAAGAGCCCTCTGCTCTTCGGGCCTAGTCTCCTCGTGTATGACTGGGATGACTGCCCTGCTTGTGTGTCACACACGCGTGCGGTGAGAACCAGCTGAGTCCCCGTGATTACGCCTTTGCACTCGACGTGCAGCACCTGGGGCCCCTCCTCCACCCGCCTCCAGTGGGGGTGACAGCCCAACACGCTCCCACTTCCTCCAAGAAGCCTTCCCGGATAGGCCAGGCCTCCCTGCCCTCGGTTCACACCACCCACTCTGGCTCGTGCTCGAGCTGCCTTTTCAGTTTTCGGCTCTTCCCCTGCGTGGACGCAAGCTCCTCGGTCACAGCCACAGTGGCGAGCCCAGGGCGGCCCACAATGGGTACTTGGGGAGTCTTATTGACTGGTAATGATTGTCTGTGTCCTTGGTCTCTGTATGGAGCCCTTGAATGTGCTGGCTGGTTGTGTGTGTGTAGATGGGAGGTTCTGAGGTGTAGACGGCCCACCTGGTAAAGCCCTTTCCCAGCAGTGCCTCTCTGCTCCCCGGAGTCCTCCCTAACCGCACTCTGCAGACGAGGAAATGGAAACAGCTCACTCCTTTGTTCATTCATTCAAAAAACGTGCACGCTGCTCCGAGAGCTGTGCGTCTCTGGTCCGGGTCACACAGGTGGCAAGTGTCAGAGCTGGGCCTGGGCCTGATTCCCTGCAGTCTGAGCGTGTGCCCTGTGCTGCGTTAGGACGAGTGGGCACCCACGGAGGGATGCCGGGTGAGGCGAGGAGAGGCGGCGCCGGTGGTCAGGACCTGATCCCGCTGTGTCGTCCCACCCGGCCGAGGCTGGCATTTCGTCCGGCCACGGTGTGGGGGAGGGGGAGAGCAGGTGTGCCCTGGCGCCCAGCCCGAATGGGATACGGAAGCACCCCCTGGGGCCGGAGCTTGGGGGATGAGTGACACGCAGTCACCCAGATGCGTCAGGCCTCGCGGAGCCCAGAACATTCTCTGAGCTCCAGGCTGGACATCTGAGCCCCCCAGGGTTCAGGAGGGGACCGAGGCTGCCCGGTGACCCTAGAGGGGGCCTCCAGGGCGAGGACAAATCGTGGTGATCTGGCAAGATGCGTGCCCATCGGCAAGGCTGAGGGTGGTGTTGGGGGGCGTCCAGTGCATGGGCCGAGGTGAGTACACACAGGGGAGGCAGGGAAGCTTGGGGGCCGTGTGCACTGCGTGAGGTGAGTACACACAGGGAAGGCAGGGAGGCTTGGGGGCCATGTGCACTGCGTGAGGGTTCAGTTAAGGGCCCTTCAGATTTTTTATGTGTCCACCACGGATCCTGCGAGAGGAAACTCGGTGGGTTCATCCCCTCAGGGGCTTCCCGTAGGAAGACATGCAAACAACCTTGATACAGGGCAGAGTGAAATCAGCGCCCCGAAGAGAGGTGGGTTAGGGACAAGAAGAGGGCCTCTCAGTTCGGGGGGTCCTTCGTGGAGGACGTGGCATCTGAGACGCGCCTCAAAGCATCCACTGAAGGCAGAGGTGGCTGGGTGGCGGCGGTGGAGGGCGGCACGGAGCCCCAGACGGAGACAGAGAAGTGGGGAGCTCCGCGTGGTGGGAGCTAGGGCACAGGTCAGGACTGACAGAGCACAGCGCCAGAGGTCACGACCCCACGTTTGAGTACTTGTGTCAAATCCCTGGGGAGCCAGGGAAGGTTTTCAGCTGGCGAGAGGGGCAGCGTGGCACCCCCAGGGCTCTGTCTCAGAATAGTTATGTGGCAGCCGGTGGCAAGGTTAATTGTGGAGGGGACTGGAAGCAGGGACCCCGGGAGGGAGAACTGGGCCAGCAGGAGCCTCTGCTTTCAGGGTTGTGTGTGCCGCCTGCATCCTGGGAGGTTTTGAGCAAGGCTGGGTCCCCATCGTGTGTGAGCGGGTTCCACCAGCAACGACCCTCTGCTAGAGCAACCGGAGAGACACTGTGGAAAGAACTTGCCTAAGAGTTTCGGTACCAACAGCAGACTACCTTCAGGTCTGGGGTGGCCCAGACGCTCCTCTGAGGCCCCTCAGTAGGAGGCAGCCTGAATGGCAGCCTCCTGGACGCGGGGCAGCCTGAGTGGACACAGGGGAGGGAGCCTCACTTTACAGAGTGGCCAGTGCTTCAGAGACCACAAGGCTTCATGCACTGAGACCGCCGAGTCCTCAGACAGCCCAGTTCTACCCAACAGAGATGCGCCCACCACTCATCCCCACGCCTCTCGTTCCCTTCTGCTGGGGGGCGGGGGGGCCGTGTGCAGCCTCCCCTCCCCCATGGCTTCAGAGCAGATGGGGTCCCGGCCACTGTTCTTCTCCGTCTTCTTTGGAGCATCTGCAAATGCTGTGTGCCTGCTGTTCTCCCTGCAGTGGTTCCAGCCTCAGTGAAGAGGCAGGAAGAGGCAGCAGCTCCTGAATCGGCGGGAGGGCCCCAGCCGCATGGGCTGCTCGCACAGGCTGGCCACTGTGTCAGAGAGCGCTGTCCCTGCCGGCGGTCAGTGCCCTGCATGGACTGGCTGAGGAATACTAGATTTGCTGGGTCAGGAAATTCCACTGGTGCATGACAGTTACCTTCGGGCTTCATTACACTTCCCTGGGCCCACTGCCGGGCCTTATCTCATTCTCCGCAAGCTGCCTGCCCTCCTTGATAAGCGCTAATCACGGTGCCTCATTGCTGCTGGGCATCCGGGAGCTGATGGCGTGGATGGCGCGGTGTGTGCCCACCGCACACAGCAGGCCCTTCTGGGGCATCTGACAGGGAGGCTGATTGGGCTTGGGGTGAAAGGTGGGGCTCGTTTGGGTCTTGCCTGGAAAAAAGGGCCTGTGAGCCCAGGGGGTGCCGCTCCCTGGGTGGGCCCCCAGCCTGCGCCCTGCATCCTGTAAACCTGCTCAAATAGGAGGCGTGGCAGCCCTCACTCCCCTCCCAAAGGCAAGGCCCATTCTCCTGAAGAGTGGCTGTCACCTTGCTCGAGGTTCCCACGAGGCCCGCTGTCTGCACCCGCTGTCTGCACGCGTGTGTTCGGTGGTGATCTCACAGCTCCTGTGCGCTGGGCACTGGCTCTGAGCCAAGCGCTGGGATACAAAGATGATGGACGCAGCCCTTGCCCTGAAGGGGCTCACAGTCTGGGGCCAGGATGTTGGCGAGCAGGTAGCTCCGTGGTGGGATGGACTCAGGTGCGTTGGCGCTCCAAGCAGAGGCCCGAGCGCGGCTGTGGACACTGGCATTCAGGGTGCGGGGAGGGAGGTCCAGGCAGAGGAAGCAGCAAGTGCTACAGCTGGGGGCGAGGCAGACGTGGGAGGTCTGTTCTGGTGGGAGGTTAGCCAGGTAAGGGCGGGGGTGGGAGAGCACCTGGCGTCCAGGGTCATGTGTGCTTCACCCCCGCCTCCCTTCCCAGTCCCCTTGCCGTGAAACCTCACTTTGGCTGGGTGTGTGGACGTGTCCTCCCCAGACGTCCTGGGCACTCGTCTCCCTCTGGCTTCGCCCAGCCTTTTTCCACCAGCATGCTCTTCCTTCTGCTGCCCTGATCGGCCCTGCCCATCTCCCAAGAAACAAGGTAGGTCCCGTTTCACTGGGTGGGAATTTCAGGGCTGGAAGGGGCCTTAGAGAAGCAACCAGTAGAAACTTCCTGTTCTGTGGTCGAGGAGGTGGAGGTAATTGGCGTCCTGAGGCTTTGTCCCTCAGGCGACCCAGGAAGCCCTTCTTTGGCGGTGCTGCCGTCCCAGCCCCCGTGCCCCCCCTCCATTGAGCCCCTCCTCTCATGTTCACCCAGCATTCTCTGGTCCCGCTGCTGGTCACGCATTGTCCTGGGTTCAGCCCCTGCTGCCCTGGGGTTTATGGTCCGGTAGGAGAGCCAGACAGCAAACTGTCACTCAAGTAAGCATGTGCTTCCAAACGGACAAGTGCTGCAGGAGAAGTGGAGCTCTGAGAATTTAGGCTTTAATTAGGCGGGGTGGGAGGGGAGCCACAAAACCAGAAGAGACTGTTGTGAAGTACTCACAAGAACTCAGGGGTGAGAAGAAGTACGTCAGTTGGTGGGTCGAGGAAGAGCATTCCAGGCAGAGGGAACAGCATGGGCAAAGGCTCCGAGGAGGGCAAGCTCCACAGGTTCACTGGTTGGAGCACAGTGGGCTGGAGAGGTGGTCAGGGGCCAGTCCTTCCAGACCTCCAGGGTGGCTTAAGGAATTTGGATTGTAATAGAAAAGTAGAACAGCAAATACCACACACACACACATGCACGCACGCACGCACGCACGCACGCACACGCACACACACATACACATGACCATAATCTCAGCAGAATGGAAGCCACTGAGGGCGGTAAGAGAGCAGTGTGAGTGAGAAGATGGGCCTCAGGCGGGGGCGGGAAGGAGAGCCCTGGCCGAGATGCTGCAGGAGCTGGACCAGGGCCGTGGCCGTGAGCCGGTGAGGAGAAGGAAGCTCATTGGGTGGGATTTGTGTTTGAGAGGAGGTGGGGGCCCGTGACCACGGGGAGTCAGGATGAATCTTGGGTCTCTGGCATGAGCAATGGGGTGGGTGTTTAGGCCGTTTATTGAGGAGGGGATCGCTGCCAGGGGAGCAGGGCACGGGCAAGGTCAGTCCCTCTGGGGCACGGGAAGCGGGAGCTGCTGCGAGACAGCCGCGTGGGGATGCCAAGCAGGGGCTGGGTGTGCGTGCCTGGGGCTCAGAAGACAGGTCAGGCGCAGGTAAACCTCTAGGTGTCGTCAGCACGTGGACGGCCCTGGAACAGATGGGGTGGCGAATGCAGGAGTGTTGGCAGAGGGGAGGAGGGCCCCCGAAGGAGGACCTGCCAGCACTTGCCCTCAGAATTTGAGCCACAGGACCTTTTGCATCAATTATGTGTTGTCTTGTATCTTTCCCTGTTCAGTCACCCTATGATTGGATGGGCACTGGGACCATATTTGCTATAACAGCGCTTGTTGGTGATGACCGTGCCTCAGTTCACTGAACACTCTGTGTCCAGCACTGTGCTTTGTGCATCACATTCCTAACCTCCAGTCTTTGTCTTTCTGCACACTGCTCGGGAGGTGTGTATTATCATCTCCATCTCACGGTTGGCGAAACTGAGATACAGAGCAGGCAGGGGGTCATTCCAGGTTACCCGGCACGTGGGTAGCTCACTGCAGGTGGGATCTGGACACAGATCCGTCCAGTCCCAAAGCCCGGAGTTTGCAGGACATTGTTCTCTGTGGTCGGGGCGGGTCGTGGGTACGGACGGCAGTCACTGCAGGCGTCTGAGCATATGCTGTCCTTTCTCCCAGACCTGGGCCCCTCTGGCCCACAGTTAGGGGCAGGCGGAGTGTGCCGAGTGGGTTGGCTTTGGGATGGACCCTCCTCACCTCACCTGGTTCCTCGATCCAGAAGCCTCCCTGAGAGTGGGTCAGGAGTGGTACGGCTGGTCTGGAGCTGTGACTGCGATTCCTTGGAGCTAAGCTAAGCGTCCGCAGTATCAGCAGCTCGTGCTCTGACGTGCATGCCCACCCGTCCCTCAGGGGTGTGGACACAAAGCTGAGGTCTCTTCACGGGCGTGCTCCCTCCGTAGGCAGGAGTGGCCACCACCTCTTGGGCCTGGAGATGTGATGGAAGGAGGGAGTCTGCATGGGCCCACCGGGTACTCGGGGCTGGACGTGGGTGTCTCCACCAGGTTGGCTGCCCAGGGCGGGGAGGGCCTGGAGGGGTTCTGTCCTCTCCTTTTCCCACCTCCTACCTTTTCCGACTCTTCCTCTCTGCTCAGTAAGTTTGTGTGTTTACCTGTCTGTCCGTTTGTCCATCCGTCTCAGGCTGGACCACATGCTGGGGACGTGGCTGTGAGCGGCAGCTGACCACATGGTCCTCACACCAGGTCCCGATGCCCTCGATAGCCTGCTTCCCAGGAGTGGCCCCATACACGTCTGGTTTGGGTCCCTCCCTCTGGTTAGTGAACCTGGGCCCCCGGGTGATCCGTGGGGAGAACTCAGGGCCTAGGCCTGGTGGGCTTCCTGGCCCTCCACCTGCCCTGACTGAGGTGGTCACAGGGGCAGGCACCGGGGCTGAGGAAATGGTTAAGACACAGCCCCTGCCTCCTCTGAGAAGCCCAGTGACTAGAGCAGAGGCAGGTGGACAAACTAATATGTGTGGACGAAGATCTGGGGGCCTGAAGGAGGAGGGGCAAACCTCTTCCCAGGGAAGGAGGTGCCGCCCTTGGTAGAAGGTCCTGAGCAACACATCCCTCCTTCTAAGGGCGCCCCTCCCACTGCAGCCAAACCCAGTTCTTTCTTTGTTTTCCTTACTGGTCTCAGAAACTAAACAAATAACAAACACAATGACCTTTAGTTCCTTTCTACCCCAGCCCTTTTACTATCATCACCGTCCTTCGTGAATCCCGGCCAAGTCTGGTGACTCGTGGCCCTGGAGCTGTTTAATTTCCACGGCAAATTGGAGGCCCACCCCTGCCCCCTGCCCCAGACCCTCCTCATCTCCCCCTGCAGAGTGAACCTTCATGCCAACATCCCGGGGTGTGGCCCGTTAGGCACCGCTCCATCCTTCTCCCCCTGCCCTCTTTCTTTTTAAAATTTATTGAGGTGACGTTGGTCTATAACATCATGTACATTTCATGTGTACAACATCGTATCTTGACTTTTGTGTACTTTACAGCATGCTCACCACCAAGGGTGTGGTTTCCAGCCCTCACCCTACAGCTGCCTCCCTCCCCCTCTGATAACCACTGCTCTGTTCTCTGTATGTACATATTTGGTTTGGTTTGGTTTGGCTTGTTTATGTATTTAATGTCTGACATATGAGCGAAATCATACGGCATTTGTCTTTCTCTGTCTGACTTATTTCACTTAACCCGTGAGGTCCATCCACGTTGTCACTAATGGCAGGGTTTTGTCTGTTTCATGGCTGAGTCGTGCTCCATCATATATACACCACATCTTCTTTATCTATATTCATCCATCGTCCATCCTTGTTCCCTTTTGGCACCATCGGTAAATGGTTTGCTTAGCAATCAAAGCATTTTCTATATTGCTGAAGAGGATCCCAATTTGGGAGTTTAAGAACTAAGCTGCGGTGAAAGGCTCCCTTCTGCAATGGTGGCCCCTCTGGATGGCGAGGGCCCCTCTGTCTCACCTGAATTCTGGTGGGGCCGCCCTGCCTGAGCCTCGGAGGTTCAGGATGCCTCACGAGCTACACATGTTGTCAGATACAGAGATACTCGGTGTGGGACCGGAAGGGGATCTGTGTGGCCCGTCACCTGTGTGCAGGTTAGCGAGAGCCCAAAGGCCTGAGAGACGCAGGGAGAGGCCAAGAGCTTGGCATTACTCTGAAGCTGCAACATGCAGCATCTCCCCAGCTGCCAGGCAGCAGAGATGCTGCGTGTTGATTTCACGTATTCGCATCTCCTCCTCCCCTCTGGGAATTCTGTACCTGCTTACTTTTTTTGTTGTCCAAAGAGAAAGAAAGGAAAGAAAAAGGCAGCTCTGCCTTGTTCACATGCTCTGAGATCCTCAAGGGCAGTCTGTACCTTCCGGCTCCCCTGAGCCCGGCGAGTAGATGAGGACCATCACGGGGGAGAGATGGTGTCTCACATCACCTTCTCTCTCTGATGGTTCCTTCTGCGCCCAAAGTCTAAGAAATTGAGGCAGCACAGCAGCTGACCTTGCCTCTCCACCCTGCTGCCAGGCCTGGCTTCCCAGGGCCCCGATGCTGTCACGTGCCCCACTGCTTGGGAAGCCCCGGGATGAAGCTCAGACTCCTAGTGTCACTCGAGGCCTCACCGGTAGCTCACTGTGGCCCCCCAGGCCCCGTCTCCTCACTGCCCCCGAAGTTCCCGTAGCCGTGCTCTCCCCACTCCTCTCCCTGCCACGCCCACTCCAGCCAGCCCTTCTCCAAGGGGAGGCCAAACGCCAGCTCTGTGCCGTCCTGTCGTGGCACGTGTGCGCTCTGTCATTCTGCTGTGGGCTTCTCCAGGGATGGTCTGTTCACTGCATCTCGAGCCCCTTGGGGCCACGGCCGTGTCTCACTCACCTTTGTCTCTCCCGGTGCCCCCGCTCATTGTCCCGCCGCGATGAACTGTCTATGACGCATGAGTGGTCTCTTCATGGTGGCAGAGGAGGACGACGTTCTGGCTGAAACCGCTTGCCCCTGGCGGTCTCCTGGCTTTGCCTGAGCTGCCTCCCATGGGGGACTCAGTTCCTGTCTTGCAAACTACCTTCTCCCCTCACCCTTCCTTCTTCCAGCCCGCTGTACGATAATGTAGGGCCATCTCCTGGGGGACTCCCCTTTGCTGACCACAGGTCCAGCGGCACTGCCCTGACCACCCCTCTCCCCTTTGCCCCTTACTCAGCTCCTTCTGCTAATGACCTCATCAGGCTCCCTGTTGTGCTTTTAGATTCTCTCTGTTAGACTGGCAGATTCCCAAGGGCAGGAACTAGGTTTAGAGCCCAAGAGAGTAAAGAACATGGGCTTTGAAATCACAGTTTCCTTATCTGTAAAATGGGAATAAGAACCATACCTATCTTGTGGGGCTGCCCTGAGGATTCTGTGAGTTACTGCGGGTGATGCTTGGTGCCTGGGATACACTGGGGACTTGCAAATAGGAGTTGCCCTTATGCTTCTGCTCACTGACTAAGCTGGGAGCGAGCCCTCACGGGAGTGGGACCTCAGTGCCCTTTTGATGAGCATGGCCAGGAGGGAGCAGAGCAGAGCGCTTACACTGGGCGGCCCCTCTTCCTCTCCTACCTGCCTGTTGTCCTGCACCCCCGGCCCCCCAGGGCTTCAGCTGCTGAGGAAATAGCTATTGGCACAAATCCACGTATAGTCAGAAATGAGGGTGGAACGATCGAGGACAGTGGGGAGGCTGTTCTCACGGAACAAGGTGTGAGCTGGCGAGAAGAGAGAGATGAAAAGAAAGGAGAAGGCGGGGTGGGGAGTGGGGGCCAGCCTGGGAGGTGCTGGCTGACTCCAAGTCCACGTCGGAGACTAGTAGTGACAGCCCCTGGGACTGGCTCAGCCCTTAGGGGCCTCAGACGGTTCTCACACAGGCCGACTCCTCTGGGGCTGGGCTCTGTGAACCCCACTTTAAAGAGGAGGAGATAGCACCTCACAAAGGCGGACCACCTAGCCCTGATCACAGACCTCAGATCGAGCTCAGAGTGAAAAACAGGTCTCCTGACTCTCAGTCCAGCTGGTATGATCTCTCCCGCATCAGAGAAGGGATGTGGCAGCCGCGAGCCCTCAGGAGCCGGTCCAGGCTGAAGAGGACAAGAGGCATTCCAGTCGGGTGGCCGTGGGATCTGCCAGGAGCCAGCCGGACATCTGCCCCTCATGTGTGCACAGCACCCACGGGACCGCTGTGCCCAACCAGGAGACAGCAAGGTGCCCTGTCTGTGACACACACTGGCTTTCGTTGCTGGGCTGCCATCTGAGTGGGGGAGGGGCTCAGAATAGTAGCGCCGCTGTTGGTCCTTTTAAAGAAGCTGGGCTGCCCTCAGAAAGAGCGCCCGCACCCCTGGAATGCAGGCCTGCCTCCGGCCCCGAGGTGCAGACTCAGCAGCTTAAGGCCCCGCAGAAGATCTGTGACAAGGGTCTGGTCGGAATGAGTGTCCCCCTCGGCCAGAGCGGATGTGGTAGCTCTGTTCCTGCCCATGGCCTTGGTGATTAATGTCCTTCTGTCTTCCTGGCTAGATCTTGTGTATCTGAATCTGAAGGGCAGGGAGCAGCACACCTCATACCTGTTTCCCCAGGTACCTGGTGCGCTCAGCACAGAGCAGGTGTGGAGTAAACGTCTGATGGGATCCCGGGAGGACATTTTCACACTCACACCATCCAGCCGCCCTGCCCAGCGCCTCCCGGCGGCCGAGCGCGCTGTTAGGTGTGGGATGCAGGGCCAGGGGAGACGTGGCGCTGCTCTGGGGCTCTCAGCACCCTCTTGCTGGTGGCAGAGGTGCCGCCCCCCACCTGTCTTCTGGTCTTCTTTATTTGCCAACTGGGCAGCGCAGACCTCTGCACAAGCCCGGGACGCAGGTGGTGTTTCATGGTAGGATGAAGGGCTCCTTCTGGATGCCCCCAGGCTCCTAGCGAGAGCATTCTTGGTGCTGTGCCCTGACCAGCCCTGCCGGAGCGCCGGTATCCCAGCGCGCTCCGACACCACCCTTGGCAAGGCAGGATTCGCGGGGGCAAGGCAGGACCTTACCTGGGCCACCTACTCTTCTCAGCCGGGTGGGGGGGGGTCCCGACCGGAACGCAGGTCAGGAGTTGGGGGGGGGCTTGCGCAGCTGCAGGAGCCTCCGGAGCCGCGTGCGCGCGTGCGCGGAGGGGGCGGGGCAGGCGGCGCGGGTCGCGAGGGCCTTTCCCACACCTCGCGCCTCCCCTGCGGTCCCAGCTCCCCGTGTGCCCTAGCCTGACCCACGTGTGCAGACACGCGCGCCTGTGTGTGTGTAGCCGGCAGACCTTGTGCCCAGGTCGGACAGGCCCCGTGGGCACAGGGGGCGGCGGCCAGCTGGACAGCGGCCGCGCTTCTTTCCCCTCCAGTCTTCCCCAGCACTTTCCTCTGGGGAGGTTTCCGTGGGTCGTGGTACCTCCAGCCATTCCCCTCCCCTCCCGCCCCCTTCTCTCCCCGGAAAGAGGCCAGCACCTTGCGATGAAGGTTCTGGTTCACCCCGGCTCCGGAGCCCTTGACATTTAGCGAGGCTCGCGGCGCACTGGTGTAGGCACCAGGCAGAACGCTAATCCCATTAAAGCTGTGGTGTCATCCGGGAGGGAGGCTGCCCCCCGCAGTCCTCGCGTTCATTGGCCGAATGCAAACCAGGGGGCGGGGCCGAGGGCCGGGGAGGGGGCTCCGGAGATTTCGGAGTCGGGAGTCGGGCCGGGATTTCGCAGGGGTAGCCCAGCGGTTGAAGCTGCGGCGGATCCCTCGGCACTGCCCGCCGCGCGGCCGGGCAGCCCAGGGCCGGGGGCAGCTCCGCAAAGTCGCGGGGCGAGAGGAGGCGGGCGCCCGCCAAGTGGCCGGGCCGGGCCGGGCTGGGACGGGGAGAGGGGTGCCGGGGAGCCCGGAGCCGGGCGCCCGGGTGCCTCGCGTGGAGCTGCGGTGCGCCCAGGAGGCGAGCCGACGCTCGGGAGCGAGCAAGCAAATCGCTGCCTCCCCAAAGACTCTAAGTTACGCAGGCCAGCCGGTTCCCGGGGAGCGCGCGTGGAGCCGCGCCGCGCCGCGCCGCGCCGCAGAGCCCTCCCGGGCCGGCCGGCGAGAAGCGGGGCGCCGGCACCCCCAGCGCGGGGTCCGGCCGGCAGTGCGCCCCGGGACTGAGCGACGGCGTGCGAGGCTCCTCCGACCCGCCCGCAGCCCGCACCCGACTCGGGCGCTCCCTCCGTGCCACTCCGGGAGCGATGCCCCCCGCCCCCCGCGCCCCCCGGGAGCGACGCGAGCATGGAGAAGTCGAGTAGCGAGGATTCTTCGATCCACCGGAGTCCATCTTTGGACAGCAAGGACTCGGACTTTGCCAAGCCGTCCACCTCGGGCCGCCCGTTCGGCCGCGGCTTCACGGCCGGCGCCTTCTACGGCACCGCGGGCTCCCGCGGCCAGAGCCGCGCCGAGGCTGGCGTGAAGACCGACAAGTACAATGCGCCCAAAGGCAGCAAGTACGTGGTGTTTTACCTGGACCTGTCCTTTGTTCTCCTCCTAGAATTTAAGAAGTGCAACATGGCCAGAGGCTGCCTCTGCTGCTTGAAGTACACGATGTTCCTCTTCAATCTGATATTCTGGGTAAGTCCTTCCCAGTATCTCTCCTTGGTCTCCTCTCTTCTTTGCTTAAGCACGATATCCTCTTCCCCTTCAGAGCTGCATTGCTCTGCTCTCTGCACAGCGGTAAGTGGGTTTTAAAAAACCGTTCCCCCGGCCCCCGCCCCCCCGCCCCCACTTTCATTCATCTTTCTCTTCCCTTCTCTCTCCTCGGTGGCTGAGTGGAGGCTGCAACTTGCCTGTCTTCCAGGAGAGACTTGTTCTACTCCTGGGAGGCTGCTGAAGTTTGCCGCCACCTTCTCCCCCTGTAAGAAACCCGTGCCCCCAACTGGGAAATGTGTAGAAATAGGTGTGGTGTCGGAATTTTTAGCAGCTGTGACCTTGAGTTGAATTCAAGCAGAAGTGCGGACGGTTTTCCGAGTTTTTTCTTGTATTCCTCCTGAACATGCACGAACACAGTCTGCGGCACTTTATGGGCGTGAGATGGGGGGAGTGGTAGAGGTCACGCCCTCCTGATCCTTTCAGTGAATCCCAGGAAAAGGAGAAGGAGCCCCTATCCCAGGCCGAGGGGCCCGCTCGCTGGCCTGCAGCTCTGCCCCCGAGTTAGGGCTTGTGTGGAGAGGGGGGTGTGGGAGGGATGCTGCCATCGGGTGGCCGCAGCTGCTTTTGAGGGATTGCAGTGGACTGGGCAGGGAGCGGGCCGGCCATGTGGTCCCGCCATGGGACCCAGAGCCTGGAAGGGACAAAGGGAGTGCCCCATCCTTGGTGAGAGAGGAGGTTCTAGAGAAGGTGCCAGTGGGTGGGGCAGCTCGGAACTGTGCTCAGTCCCCTGTTATTCTGCCCCTGTGTGCCCCTGTGCACGAGAAATACTAGGCGAATTTGAAAACTTCTTAAATGCGTGTCTAACTCTTCCGTCATCCCAACTTCTGCCTCTGCCTTTCTTCTCTGGAGCCCAGACGCAGTCAGCACAGATGTTTGGCCCTGCCCCAGGGCTGTCCTCCTCCCTTGTGGAGGCTGTCCACTGCCCATGGTCCAGGAGGAGCATGGGGCAGGAGAGTCACCCAGTGCGGGGGGCTGCGTGTGGCGTGCTTTGGTGTTCCGTGCTTGTGTGAACTGACCCACTTTAACTGAGAAGCGTTCGTGGGTGTGTATGGGTGGGTGACTTTTCCCGGGGAAGGGGAGAGCTCAGGCCTGGGCTGGAGGGAGACGGGGCTCTGGCCTTGGCTCCGCATCAGCTCTTTGTGTGACCTTGGGCAAATCACTTTATCCCTAAGGACTGGGTTTCCTTTCCAGTCCAATGTGGGGGGCGGTCGTGATGGTCCCCCTCACAGCCTCGCCTCCTTAGTTAGGGACGTCCTGCCTCCTTACCTTCTCTCTGGGGAGGGAGCCCCCTTCCCTTTTCTTCCGAGGAGCCTGGTCTGAGATCTTTTGAGTAGGATTTCCCCAGGTCTGGGTCTGGGCCACTGCTGGTAAGATGTTACCTGTCCTGTGGTGAGGATTTTGTGGAAATTGGGGCAGATCCGCTGGAATGTCAGGAACGATCTTGTGGCTGCCTCTGGGCAAGTCCTCCTGGCCCTCTGGCTCGTTTGCCAGCATCCGTGTCAGCCAAGCACTGGTGTGTGTTTGTCTGGGGCCTGCGGATTTCCATGAATGCTGCCCATTCATTGTGCACGGCTTCCCTCTCTGTCCTTGTTCACAGTCTCCGCCTACCTTTCTGCTTTTCTGCCTCGCCCCACTCTTACTAGACAGACCCTCCTGGGATGCTCGGTGCCCTGGCCAGTACCTCCCACTCAGACGCGCTCCTCCCCGCCCCCACCCCGCCACCTGCTGGCCAGAGTAGGTATAACTGCGTGTGCCGCCTCTTTTTTTCTCCGGGCGTTTGGGGACCTCCCCACGCGCTAGCTAGTGCTGTGGTCTGTGCCCTGCACATGGAAGGCACTGGTTGTGTGTTTGTGAGTGAATGAAGGGAGGGTCAGCGCAGTAAACCCACACATGTGGTAGGGATTCCCAATCCCACCTGACAGGAAAGAGAAGTTAGTTCTCAAACTTGCCAGCGATGAAGGCTGTCCTGGCGCCTTAGCTGTGGGTGACGAGTGACTTTCTCTCTTCCGGTGGTTAATGAACCGGTCAGTGGAATGGCCTTCCTTTTTGGTTATAGTGAGAGAACTTACTCTTCCTAATAAGAAAGTACCTACCCCCTCTCTCCTACCCGGCAAGGACTCGATTTCTTCTAGCCTCTGACTTTGCTGGCTACGTAATATTTTCAGAATTCCCACAACATGCTATGAGCTGGGAAAAATTCTGAGTCTCAGAGACCCAGTTCTTTCATGCTTGTAGCGTATGGGATGATGAAATGAGGCCTAGACCTTAGGAGAGCTGGAAAATTCAGCAGAAGAGAGACGGATGCTTGTGTGTGTGAGAGTGTTGGCCGCTGCGTTTCTTGGCAGGTAGACGAGCAGGTGTAGCCAGGACTTGGGCTTGCGCGTCCCTGTACCCCAGTCCAGCAAAGGCTTCCTGCGGGAGGTGCTTGGGCCTGAAATAGAAGGAGCAGTGGAGGGAAGAGCCAACTCGGAAGAGAAGGAGCGAAGGCGGGTGGTGGTGTTGGTGAGGCAGGACCTCTGGAGACCCCTGCTGCTTCCCAGGGCATCAGGGAGGCAAGGACAGACGTGAGTGAGAGGGTGGGTGCGAGGAGGGTCAGCGCCAAGCCCTCTGGGACCCAGAGCAATTGTTAGGAATTATGTAGCCATGACTTTCTAGTGTCATGGCTCAGAGCCCAAAAGGAGGCTTTCCTGAGGCATTAGAGTTGAACCTGCGGCCTGTAATCAATAGGTTGAGATCTCCCCATGGATCCTGAAGCCTACCTGGTCGTTCTCCAAACCCACCGCTGCGGCCACACCGCCTGCCTCCCGGGAGCCCGCTGGGAGGAGTCCCGCTGCCAGGAGAGGTGCAGCTGTCTCACACTGCAGCCCCTCGCAGGCCTGAGCGGGCCTGGCTCCTCGCCACTGGGTGGAGCTTCTAGGGTACTGGTGTTGGCGGGGGCCCGGGTGACATCACCGGGGGCAGGATGGAGGCGGAGCTGTGCGCTGGCCTACCCCCCACCCCCTTCCGAGGAAAGGGCAGGTGCCTTGCAGGCTGCTGGGCGCCTAACTGTGGGGGGGAGGGGATGGCGTCCAGGTCTGCCCCTGGCACTGCTGCCTAGAGCCAGCTGGTGCTAGCCAGGTTGGCGCCCAGGGCAGCGTTTCTGAGGGCCTGACATAGACGGTGGGGTAGAGGTCAGCCTGCCTGAATGAGCCCCACCTCCTCTGTGCCCATGCACGCCCCACCCGGATCCTCAAAGAGAATGCTGGCTTTCCAGGTGGGTGCGAAATGAGCTGGCACAGAAGTTTCCCTATGCTGAGGGGCCTGTCCCCCAGCAATCCAGCCGCCCCAGCTATCTCTCCTCGTCTCAGCCCCATCTCTCAGTCCTCCCGGGACCATCTGGTGGAATACTCCAGGCAGAGATTAAGCGAAGCTAAGCCCCTCAAGGAGGGCACAGAAGGCTCAGAGCTTTCAACTCTGAGTATCGGGGCGAGCTCTGAGTGCTGGGGGCCTTTGTCCCTTTCTCGGGACGGCAAATCGTGATCCCATCCCACCTCCTCCCAACCCAAATTTGGCTCCTATCTGATGGGGGCAGTGGTGGGAGTAGGGCTGGCGTGGCTAGTGTAATTGCCACTCAGAATAATGGTCACTTTGCATGTTCACCAGCAGAGCTGTCCCATCACTTTAAATCATGGCTGGCAGAGCAGCGACATTCTGGCCTCACCTGGAAGTCTATTCCTTGTGGATTGGTCTCTTAAGAAAGGCCAATTAGCCAAGGAGGCAGCGTTCAGGGTGCCTGCTGGGGCAGGAGAAGGGCTGGCGCAGGGCTGCGTGCGCCGGGTGTCGGGCGGGCACCCTGATTAACTTCCCCTACGTGGGGGCAGGCATTCGCGGCCTGGCCCCTCTCGGGCCGCTCACTCTGCCTCTGGGTGCGGGCAGCGTGGTCACGGCTCTCCAGTCACCTTGGAGGCATGCGTTTGGTACTGGCTTGGCCGCCAGTGGATGCCGTAGCCACCCTGTGTCCGTGAAGCCCAGGATAGGGTCTGGTACAATCTGGGCTGGGCGGCCTGGGGTGTCCTGAGTCTGCGGGCTGCCTTCTGTCTGGGAACGGAAGTCGTGAGTGGGCTGAGGGGTCAGAACAGAGTCCCAACAGGAGATACAGGCCAAGCTGGGCAGCAAGAGGCACGTACGTAGAGGCTTCCCAAAGGCTCCGGCCGGCTCCCAGAGGGCGGCTACACGTGGGGCCTGATCCTTGGGGTGGGTCAGGCCTGGCTCTGCTCGGGGAGGGGGGCTGATGCCCCGAGACCCGGGAATGTGGCCGTGAGGGAATGCCGGCTCTGTGTTCGCTTCCTTTCCAAAGCATTAAAAATTAAACTTCCGTGTCTTGATATCTATTTTTAAATCATGTCAGAGCCAGCATTGGTGTCAGTCAAGAGGGGGTGGGGAGGAGGAGGGCAGGGAAGAGAGAGTTCCGCTGAAACGGGGGGGAGTGCTGTCACCCCTGTGGGGAAGGGGCTGCAGGCCTGCCCCCCCCCCTCCCGCTGTCCTGAGGAGCACAGAAAAAGCCACAGGCCTCCTCCCCCGGCCTCCGCGGAGGATGGGGCCTCGCCCTCCCCTGCCTCCGTGTGCCTGGCTGCCCTTGGCCGAACTTGGCGGCGGGCTGTGGGCCTCACTGGGCTGCAGGGTCCCAATCGAGCCGCTTCACTCATGCCACAAGTATTTCCTGAATGCCCGCTGCGTGCGCAGAAGCCTGCAGCGCTGAGGACCGGCTGACTGGGCTCGCACAGGGCAGATCAGCTTTCCCGGGCCAGGAAGTCGTGGATGGGGAGGTCACCTGGCCCGTCCTCCCCCAGGCACCAGAACACGGAGCCCCCCTCCCCCTCCGCAGCACCCTGGGCCGGGGCAGCGGCAGGCCTGGACTCAGCGTCCGTCCTGGGGCCCTGACTTGACCTGTCCTTCCCTTCCCCCACGCCGTGTGATGGCTGTCTCGCTCCCTCTAAAATGTTTGCGTCCATCAGAAATAAAGGGGAGGAAAAACAGCCTGTTTCTTTTAGGAGCATCTGAGTTTGGAAAAAAGAATTCGTGAGTTGTGTCTTTTCTGTTTCTTCTTACGGAAAGGGCTGAGTGGGCGCTCTGTGGCTAGTGTGCGCTAGGTGCATTTATCGAGCACCTGCTGTTAGCCAGGTCCCTGGGAGCAGTCAGGTGCATAAACAGATAATGACACTTCTGGGCAGTAAGTGCTCAGTCGAGCTTCTAAGTAGAGTAATTAATACTGCTTAATAGAGACGAGATACAGAGATGACAGTGACAGCTGGACTTGGAAGGATGGATAGGAGTTTGCTGGATAGATGCGGATGGGGTTCCGGGCCGGGGAGAAGGGTGATCCAGACTGAGCCTCCGGCATGTGTGCAGTGAGCCGAACATAGGGAACAAAGGGCGGTGTGAGCCTGGTGGTGCCAGCCGAGGGCGGCTTCCTGGTGAGTTCGGCCTGGGTTCCGAGGACGAGGTGCTGGGGCTGCCGCTAGGTTTGTCACCGGGGCTCTGCACAACGGGATGCTTTGCTTTTCGGGCGGTGACCCCCGAGACGGGTCTTGCGGTGCCGCTCGGGCTGCAAGCTGTCGCTGTCGCTGATGCAGCTTACGGAGACGCCCGGCCGCTCCCCTTCGGCTGCCATGTACCTGCTTCCGTGGTTCCAGTTAGCAAGCTCTGAGGCTGAGGCAAACCCATCGGGCAGAGTTAAGTCTTCTGAGCCAGCTTTGTCGCTGCTCACGTGTGAAAGCTAGTCTGCCGGCAGGAGTCGGGGAGGGGGGGGAGGGGGGCATTGGGGCAGGGACATTACAAGTGGCACGTGGAGGGGTGAGCAGCTTGGGGTGGAGAAGGGGCTCTCACCCCCCACCCCTCGCTCTTCCTCCCCCAGCCCCAGGACCTCAGGGGGCCTGAAATCTCTTTTAACGTGGTCGGTCCGTGCTTCCATTTGGATGGGTTCTGCCGTCTCCTCCCTCGGGCCCTGGCAGGCCTCCTGAGAGGCTGTAGGAAGGCCCTGGAAGGGAAGGCCACAGGGTTTCAACTCCTCTTCCGAGTGTGGGCAGCTCAGTACCACGCAGGAGGCCGGGTTAGGTGGCTGGTGCGGGGGTGACTGCCTTCAGGGAGCTTCCCATCCGTTCCGGGGCTCTTCCCTAGTGTGTAGGTTCGAATCACCCAGGCAGCTGTGTACACGGGCAGAGATCACCGTGCCCCTTGACCTACGACCTACTGACTCGGAGCGCGCAGGAATGAGGCCTGCGTTGTGAAGCGTTCCTACCCCTCCTGGTGCCTGGGCTTCCTCACGTGTGACAGTATCACCTATCCTGCAGGGCTGATGCCAGGGGCCCAGGTGAGGCGGTGTGTGCATGACACAGGTCCGCTTCTTAGCGGGATGCTGGCACGCCGGACTCAGTGACCAGTGGTTGCAGGTGTTGTCACCGCCCTCCTGCAGTGACCGCATGGACCCCCAGGGAGCCCCCCACAGTGAGTCAGGTGCCCAGGGCTGGCGTGACAGTGCTGGGCGGGGCTTTGGAGCCAGGACGGAGCTCCAGATGTCTTGTTAGGCTGGGGTGAGTACCACGTCCTCTGGTCTCAGGGACACGTGGTAGAAATGGGGAGGCGGCTCTGTGGGAACGGAGGATGGGGTGGAAGGCAGTGAGGGAGGGCCGGGGTCTCGGACGCTGGGGCCTGCAGCTGCCCTGCCACACTGCACTCTTCTCGGTTGGGCCACGCCCTCCCCTGCCTCCCTTTGTTCCTGGTGCCATGAATCGGGCCGGCTGGGCCTGTGGTCACATGGCAGGGTCCCATGGTCCTCTGCCCTGGGTGCTCCAAGGGCAGGTCACGGCGCACACTCCGGGTTGGGCTCTGCTGGGCAGCTTGGCTGTGACCTGAGCTGACAAAAGACAGGCAACTAGGGCCTCCAGGTCACTTTACTAACCAGAAAAATGGTCGCTTAAAACTTTTTTCAAATAGCAGAATATATCATATTTAAATTCATATAAAGATGTATATAACGAACATGTGCCCACCATGTAGTTTAAGGAGTGAAACGTCATCTGCACCTGCGAAGCCTCTGTGTGGTCCTCCCTGGTCCCGCCCCCGCATCCTGCCTGGAGAGAACCATTCTCCTTACGTTTCGTGTTCAGTGTATTTCTTTACGGTGTGTGTGCATCCTTAAACTCCACATCGCTTGGCTTGGCTTGTTTTTAAGCTTTTGGTAGTTGGAAGCCTTCTGAATCTTTAAAATTCAGCGTTACGTTTATTGATTCATCCGTGTTGATATGTGTGATGATAGTGCGTTTATTTTTGCTGCTCCATGGGATTCCGTTATGTGTGTGTGCAGCAGTGTATTCTTCTGGTGATGACATTTGGGTTATTTCCTTCTTTGCAAACATGCTTCTGGAGACGTTCTTGAATAAGCCTCCTGGTGCACATATGCCAGAGCGTCTCTAGGGCCTCGCTTCTGAACGTGTCTCTGGAGGAGCAACTCTTTCCTTCCAGTCTCTGGACAGGGCTCTGCTGTGCATGACCGGTACCCGGCTCCAGCCAGAGGTGACCCCACTGCATCCCCGAGCTTGTTGATCGTGCACTTGAATGTTCTGGCCATGTCAAATTGCTATAAAGTTCCTCAGCGTTGAGCCAGTCCGTGGGCCACACGTGGAGAGCTGCTTTAGGAAACAGCAAGGATTGGCATTGATGAGTTTCAGAATACTTGCATTTCCACTTTATTGGAGAATGACAGATTATTTTCCAGACTGGAAACATCAGTTGACACTTCCCCCAGTGGAATGGCAATTGAAAATGGAAAGTTTGGGGCATTTTCCGATGCGGTGGGTGTAAAATGCTGTGTTATGTTTTCAATTTGCATTTCTCTGATTATTAGTCAACCTCTTTTCATAGGTTTATCAGCCATTCTTTTCTCTTCTGTGAATGCCGCTTGATGTTTTCGTCCATTTTCCTGTAGAGTTGTTTGCTTTTTCTTCCTAATTTTTAGGAGTTTTATCTCTGTTCTGGGTACTCATCCGTTGTCCGCTAAGTGTACCACAAACACCCTTGACAGCTTCCGGTTTGTAGCTTGTCTTTTCACTTTCTTCAGAGGTCTTTTGATAAACAACTTCTTTAAATGAATGTAGTCAAACTTATCAGTCTCTTTTCTTTGTGAGATGGTACTTTTTATGTATTATTTGACGTAACATCTCAGGGACATCTTTATGTCCCTGGTAATAGGACAGTGCTTTTGTCACAACATAATAGACGCTCATATTCATGAGGTCTGAATGAATGAATGCATGATCAAAGACGAGTCCCTGTATTTATTTCTGAAGGCTTTACTTTTCATATTTAAGTGCTTCGTAGCTCTGGGATGTATATCTGCGTGCGATGTGAGCAGGGCCCTGACTCCTCTCTCCCCTTGTCACAGCAGCTGCCTGAGCCTCCCCAGCTGGCCAGGCCCCTTCTCCCCCACTGGTGGGTACCTTGCACCTTTCCCTGTGCTACACTGTCTGAATTACGGCCCCTTTGTAACAAGTCTCCGTAAGTGGTAGGGCAAGTCCGTTCATCTCATGCTTTTCAAGAATGCTTGGGCTATTCTCGGCCCTTTGTTCTTTTGTGTAAGTTTTGGAATCAGTTTGTCTAGTTTCACCAAAAATCAATCCATCAACCCCACCCCCCAGCCCTGGTGGTATTTTGATTGTCCTTTCATTGAATCTCTTGATCAACTTGGGGAGAATCGCCATCTTTGTGTTTGCATTCATGAATATAAAGTGTATTCTCAACGTGCATTTCTGTTCACGGACGTGGTTTACTCCACGTATTAGGCCTCTAATGCTCTCCGTGAGGGTCTTACGCGTTTTCCGCCGAGTGCAGACTTTTGATCCTTCATCCTTTGCCACGGGTGGCTCTGGTGTGAGGGATGACGGGGCGGCGGCTATGAAAGGAACAGTGAAAGAGGGAAAGTAGGGTTAGAGTCTCCTCTGGGAGAAGAGGAGCTGAGGGAACCCCAAAACCAAACACCACTCAGTCCCTGGTGCCTGTCCAGGGGCTCCACGTGGCCCGTGCTTGAGTCAGGCGGGGGTGTGCGTGTCTCCCTCCAGCTGCTGTCCTCCCCCCGGGCAGGGAGGCCCTTTCAGAAGTCTCAGAGCGCAGGACCCTGTGGTCCAGAGTAGAAGCAGAAGGGGTGGGGCCGGGGGCAGCCGGTGTGTGTGTCTGTCTCTGTGTGAAGATGCTGTGATAGCACAGAGGGCGGGGCAAGTTCCTGAGAGTTTTTACAATGGCCCCACTGCATGGCATGCGGTTCCCCGGGCAGGGATCGAACCTGGGAGGTGTACTGCTAGGGAGAAGGCAGGGCAGGAGGACAGTCACGAGAAGGTTCTGGATGAGAGGGGATGGGGGGAGCATGGAGGACGAGGGGGCAGGAAAAAGAAGGTGGTATGGGGCTTCCCTGGTGGTGCAGTGGTTGAGAGTCCACCTGCCGATGCAGGGGATGCGGGTTCGTGCCCCGGTCCGGGAAGATCCCACATGCCGCGGAGCGGCTGGGCCCGTGAGCCATGGCTGCTGAGCCTGCGCGTCCGGAGCCTGTGCTCCGCAACGGGAGAGGCCACAACAGTGAGAGGCCCGCGTACTGCAAAAAAAAAAAAAAAAAGAAGGTGGTATGGAAGACGGAGAAGAGGCTAGTAATGCATAGGGCTTGAAGCAGAGTGTGATGGGCAAGGACTTGCTCCCTGGCACATTCCATGGTAGCCAGCGGACGGTAGAGACTGTAGGTGGCAGGTTTGGAGAACAGGTGAATGTGGCCTGGCCCACAGACTCCAACGCCCCTTTGCAGGGGGCTCTAAGGAAAGGGAGGCTGCTGGCAGGACCTTCCCGAGCCTTCTGTGCTGGAGCGGCGGCCCCAGGGTTCTCTCTGGGGGTGGTCATGTGTGTTCCCAGGCCCAACCGTGCTCCCCGCCTGTGGGCAAGAGCGAGTGACAGCTTGTCAGGCCGATGAGCCTGGGCCCTGGGCAAGAGATCTTTGATGTCTGAGTCATTTAGGACACGAGTCCTGACTGGGCCCTGAGGCCTGGGGACCCTCGGGGGGGCCGGGGGAAGGAACGTGGATGCAGTCAGAAGAGCTGAGCGCACAAGGTGCTTGATTCGTTACCATTTATGGCAGCTAAGAGAGCGGTGCAGGCCCGCCCCCTCCCCTCCGCCTGGAGCCCCCCTCTGCCTGCCCCTTTCTCAGCCTGCCTGATGGGAGGAGGGGCGTCTGTGTGGAAAGCGCACGCTGAGCTGAGAGCTGTGGGAGGACTGGCAGGATCCTCGCCTCCCTCGTGGGTGGAGGCGCCTCACATCTTACTGCGGCTGGGTGGGCAGGGCGGGGCAGCCCCTCCAGCAGCCTGCGGGATCCTAGTGGGCCCGGCCACCAAGCCTGCGTTTCCTCCCCGTTCCACAACAGAAGCGCCGAGTTCCGCTTCTCATGGAAGACGTGCACCAGTTAGCTCTTCATGTTGCACCTGGGATCCAGGTGGGAGCGTGGGAAAGAGCAGCGCGTGGTCACAGAGCCCTGGGTTCTAGCCCCAGCAGTTGCTAACTGGCTGTGTGACCCTGGACAAGTTACTTGCCCTCTCTGGGCCTGAGTTTCCACATCTGCACGATGGTAGACTTGGACCAGCTCACCTGGGAGCCCCTTTCGGGCTGTGACATCTGTGATTTTTCTTCATTTCTTTGGCTCCCTTTGTGTTTTCAAAGAGCTGGTGATTCTTCAGATGCTCTATCTTCCTCTTCCTCTTGGGTGGAGTGAGGGACCAGGGATGGAGTTCTTTACATCTCACAAGTGGGGACACTGAGGCCACAGTGAGGGAGGACCCATCAGGCAGGACTGGGTGTGTCCTCCCTGTGCTGGAACTTGCTCTCTGAGTCTCATCAAACTGCCCCAGGTTCTGCTCCGCCTCGGGTCTCCCGGCCGCGAGCTGGGCCCAGGCACAGGGGCTCTGGCTTCCATGGCCCACCCGAGGGCAGGAAGAGATGGGAGTCTGGCTGGGCATTCAGCCACAGCAGCCCCCGCTTCCCTGCCTGGGAGGGCTGTCCCCACCAAGCAGGTAACGAGGGGCGGGCTGCTTTATTCAGCGCCCCCAGTGCCGCGTCTGACACCCAGCGTGCTGTGCGGCTCCCTTCCTGTTGTTAGAAAGACACCTTAAAGACGACTGTTCCAACTGCACCCGCCAGCACTAGGAAGGGCTTTCTTCTCCCTCGTGGTTCCCCAGCCCCTGCTCCTCCAGGCCCCCGCCTCCAGCCTCCGTCTCTCCCTCTGCCCGTGGTTCCCCAGCGCCTGCTCCTCCAGGCCCCCGCCTCCAGCCTCCGTCTCTCCCTCTGCCCGTGGTTCCCCAGCGCCTGCTCCTCCAGGCCTCCGCCTCCAGCCTCCGTCTCTCCCTCTGCCCGTGGTTCCCCAGCGCCTGCTCCTCCAGGCCTCCGCCTCCAGCCTCCGTCTCTCCCTCTGCCCGTGGTTCCCCAGCCCCTGCTCCTCCAGGCCTCCGCCTCCAGCCTCCGTCTCTCCCTCTGCCCGTGGTTCCCCAGCCCCTGCTCCTCCAGGCCCCCGCCTCCAGCCTCCGTCTCTCCCTCTGCCGCTTCCATAGCCCCGGCACCTCCCCATCCAGCCGTACTTGCAGCCGCTGCCTTTGAGAAAACGAACAAACAAACATCCCCCCACCAACTCACAGCTCCAGGCTGTGATGCTGTCCCTTCCTTGTGAACACAGGGACTGTCCCGCTCCCCCACTGGAAAGGACACGTGCAGTTTCACTTCCCGCTGTCCACCACCGCTGGCGGCGGCTCCCCTTCCTCTTAGCCCCTCCTCTGTCCTTCCGACTTTGTCGTGAGGGCTGCGGGCTCGCGTGGAAAGAGGCTTGACGGGAGTGCGGGTTCCCCTCGCAGCCCTGCCTTGGCTTTCCTGCGGGGACTTCAGCTTCTCATCTGCAAGATGGGGATAAACCTTGACTCTTGGCTGGCCAGCCGGGGAGAGTTGTCCGGAGGACACACTGAGGTGTTTGGGAAGGTCTCTGAAGTCTGTAAAGGGAGATGCTGATGTAAACTGGGATGACTGTCGTGTTCTTTCTGTAACTTCCCGTGGTGCTGTGTCCGTGTTTCCATTTCAGGGTGGGCCCGAAGGCCTGCAGTGGGTGTTCCCTGAGGCATTTCACCCTCCAGGCAGCCTCGCTGTGTGGTCCTGGTTCCCGCAGGCCGCCTGCCCAGGTGCCCACGGAGGCTGACACCTCAGCAGAGCCCGCTCGAGGCTACCCGCGCAGTGGGGTGTCGGGCGGGAGCCCCCTCCGACCTCCCCGAGGCTCTGCGCTGAGTCAGAGGGGAGAAGGTGGGCCGGACCGGGAGCAGCTGCAAGCGCCGGAGAGAGCTGCTCTGTCACGCTGGTTCAGGCTCCTGGCTGCTGTCAGGGGTCCTAAGAGCACAGTGGGATACCCTGTGTGTCCCAGGATCACAGAGCATGGACCCTGTGACCCAGGGCTGCTGGAGGAGCCTCCCGGGCAGGCCCTTTTCTGGCGGCCCTGAGTCTGCACTGGGACTGGCGGGAGTTTGGGTGCATTTGCTTCTTGGCTTTAACTGCCCCTTGGGGATGTGCCACCCGGGCTTCTGTCCTCTGCTGGACAGAGCCACTGGCTTGCGCTTCAACCGTGGGTAGTGGAGGTAGGTTTCGGGGGCAGGATGCTCGCCCACGTCGCTGTGGACCCACACGAGGGGACCAGGACCCTTCCCCTCCCACCCCGGGCACTCACACCAGGGCAGGTGGGTCTGGGGGCGGCGCGGGGCGGGGGGCAGCTTCTCCAAGCGCGTCCTCCCCGTTTTGTAGTGTCTTGGAGGCACCCGAAGCACGTCTTCCCCTTAGAGCATCAAAGGCCTTAGTTTGCTTTTGGGGAGGCTGAGTCGTAGGGGAGGCATCACGTCAGGGGTCCAGGCCACACCAGGAATCAATGAAGCCCGCCTGGCTGCGCTGGAGCCACGGGCACCACACCCGAGTAGGCAGGGAACCCGAGTGTATTAGGTGGGTCAGGAGGTGGCCTGGCTTCCAGGGTGGGTGGGTCCCTGAGGGGTCAGCTGCTGCCCCTTGCCTGCTTCCACTGAAGTCCACTGTGGGCCGGTCTCTCCAGGGAGCTGCGGGCGTCCTGGGGGAACGTGGACCTCCTTTGCCAAGGCCCTGACCTCCAGCCTTTAGACAGACACCCATGGCCCCTTGCTTCAGGGGGCTCTGAGGATCATTCTGGATCCTCGTGAAATTCCAGGCCAGGCCGCTACCCCAAGGGCCCACTGTCCTGGGGGGTGGCTAGGCTGCCAGAATGCGCCTCTGAACCAGGGTTGGAGGAAGGGGAAGGGGCAGAGGGCATCCTCTTGCCTTGCCGCTTAGCTTGCTGGAGTTATTTTTCTGTGTCTTTCTCTGTCTGGTGTTGCCAAACTTCTATTCGTGCCTTTCTCCCTCTGGGTTTTTGTTTTTTTTTTTGTTTTTTTTTTGTTTTTTTTGCGGTACGCGAGCCTCTCGCTCCGGACGCGCAGGCTCAGCGGCCATGGCTCACGGGCCCAGCCGCTCCGCGGCATGTGGGATCTTCCCAGACCGGGGCATGAACCCGTGTGCCCTGCATCGGCAGGCGGACTCTCAACCACTGCGCCACCAGGGAAGCCCTCCCTCTGGGTTCTTATCACCTGGATATTAGGAGGTATTGGGAGGTGAGCCTCCACGCTCCCCTGGTGCCACCCCTAAGCTGGAATTCCGGGACCTAGATGAAGGCAGACCTGGAGCCTTCTGGGAAGGCATCTTGCGTCCCCTGATGGAGATGCCCACTGCCCAGCTTGGGGACGACTTAGGTCTTGCATTCCCGGTGATGGAGAAGGCAGTGACCCCACCACATCCAGACACCATCCAGACACCACATTCTCTGGTGTCTCCCGCATCACCGAGGCAGCGGTGAGGAGCCCCATTTGGGTGGGTGGCCTGGTCTTTGGGAGGGGTGAAGGGTGACCGCCGCTCCAGACCTCACGCGCCCTTGCAGACACTTCTCTCTCCCTTTCCCTTGCCCCAGGGAATTGGGGGTGGGGAGAAAAAAGTCAGAACACACAGAGGGGGACTTGTTCTGGCCTCAGCTGTCTCCTGCCTGCATCCCTGTGCCCACCCTTCTCGCCTGCCGCCCACTTATCCCCCTCCCCTCCTTCCAGGCCTCCCTAGCTGCCCAGGTGGAGGTAAAAGGTACCATGGTGGGAAGGGCACCGGCTTCAGAGACACACAGGTGGGTTTGATTCCTGGCATCACCGCCACCTGTTTACACGAACCTGACCTCCTCATCTGTCACATGGCTCGGGAGTAACCGAAACACTGTCTGAAGAGTGCTCAGCCCGTTGTCCCGCACACGATGGGCGTGTTGGGTCCAGGTGGGGTGTGTGTGGGCAGCTGGCCGACGTGGGGAGCGTATGTTCAGAACTGGTTTGGGGGGCCCGGTCGCTGTTCTCGGCCACCTTCCCCAGCTGGGCCCTCCTTAACTCTAGGCTTTGCTTTGGCGCTCTCTCCAGCTGCATGAGGGGCGTCATTCTGTGCCTCCCACCCCTCCCCCGGCTCCTTCAGGGCGGGAGGACGAGGCTAGGTGAGGAGTGAGTCCAGCCGCCCAGGGCTCTGAGAGGCGGAGGAAATCGAAGGTGGGGTTCTGGGCTTTTAGGATGCTCTCCAGGGACTCAGTGTTTAAACTGGAGTTGAAACCTCTCCGAGCTCTTGAGAGGGGGGCCGGGAGGAGGCCCTGGGGCCTGCATCAGCCGGAGCAGCCGGGACCTGGGTGGGCAGGGGAGGGTCTGGGATGGGCAGCGGCTTGCCCACCTGGCCTTGACGGCGGGGCTGAAGCCTGCCTGTGGGGAGACTGGGCGCCCCACCGAGGGTCTCAGCAGAGACCGAGCGAAAGAGGAGAGCAGGGCCTGGGAAGGGAGAAGGAGAGGAAAGGGAAGAAGGGCAGGACGGAGCAGGCCCGGGCCAGCCAGGGTGGGGCGGGGGAGGGGGCTGGTGGGAGGGGCCACCCGGTGGGCGGGGCCTGCGGGCGGGCCGGGCGGGCAGACGCGGCCAAGCCCCGCAGGTAGGATCGCCGGGGGCCATGTCTGCTGCCCCTTCCTCTGCGCGGTGGTGGACACGTCTTCGTCACCAGCTGCCTGTGCTCAGCGGCGCTCGCTCTCCGCTGCCAGTAACAAACGCGGGTGGCTGGATCTGGGTCATCAAAAAAACAACCTGGCCTTCCTTGTCTTCCTTTACCTCGGGCAGCCCGTGCACTGGAGTGGAGGTGGGACCCCAGGGAGGGGCCGGAGGCACCGGCGCCACGGTGGACGTGTTGGCTGTCAGGGCCACTCAGCCAGCCTGGCAGCCGCTGTGCTGACTGTCCGAGTTGTGTGGTTGTGAAGCGAAGGCCCCAAACGGAGAGGGATGTGCTGGAGATGAGGGGTTTCCCCTCCCACTGGCGGCCGTGGTGGCGGCCGCGAGCGTGGGCTCAGGGTCAGACGCTGTGATCCAGCGAGGCGGCTCGGCCGACTCGGGGGCTGTCGGCTGGGTCTGCAGGGGGTGTCTTGGCACCGCACGAGGAACGGAGCTGCTGCGTGGTTGGTTGTCGCTATTTTGTTGTCTCTGATGAGGAGCCGCTCTGTTTGCTCAGCCTCAGGCCCTGAGCTGGGCTGAGCGCCTGACCAGGACTGAGCTCCCGGAGGCGGGCGTCGGGAGAGACGTCCTGACTTCTGCCGGGCGGGAGCAAAGGAGCAGCGAGGCCGGCAGCCTCTTAAACGGAGACCCCTCTTAAGGCTATAGAGGCTGGTTAGTACATCTCGCTCTGGGATCTAGGATTACGGCCCAGAAGGGGGAGGTGGCAGGGACGAATTCGAGGTACCCACAGCAGCTGTCACTTCTGGGAGCTCCCACCACGCTGGACCCTGGTCTGAGCACCCACCTGTGTTGAACCTTGTCTGGCTGATTCCAGAGCCTTCCATGCTCCTGACCACTGTGTTGCCCTTTACTGTCCCAGGCTGGTGACGGACCAGGGCATGTGACTTAGCGTGAAACTCTCAGGGCTGGCAAGACCCTGGGCCTCTTCCCAGATCCCCTCCAGGGGTCTGGGTGGGCGGGCGGCCCCTGGCCGACAGGCGGCAAGTCCCACCACCGCATACCCTCCTGGTGGGCGCTCAGGGTCTGGGCCTGGCGGCCTGTGCACGGCACAGAGCAGCTCAGCAGATGTGGGCAGAGGTGCCTCTTTGGAGCAGGCAGAGGTGGTCAGGCTGAACCTGGCTGTTTGCTGGGAGTGGGGAGTGTGGGGGGGCAGTCTGTGGAGGAATCTGATGCTGGTGTTTTCCTGGGACTGACATAGCCCCGCTGTCCTGGCCTGTGGGGTCACTGCCTCCCTGTGATGTGGGACCACTCCCTGCCCCCTGGGGACGAGCACACCAGGCTGCTGGCGGAGGGGCCCAGGTGGGAAGGGTTTTGTCCCTCAGAGGACAGGCCGTGCTCATCATAGATCTTGGATAAGGAACGTGCTGGCCTTTGCCCGTGGCTCCCGACTCTGGAGCCATCCTTCACCTGTTGCTTTTTTCCTAAGATGCAGAGAGATATTTCAAGTTGCCTTTTATGGCTCTGGGACAGGAGAGCCCTGGGACTGGTCAGCGGGCTGACCTTTTGCAAGTTTGCTGGCTGTTGGTGGGAGGAGGGGAGACAACACGGGTCATGGGGCTGCTTCACTGCGAGCACAGGTGGGGCTTCCCAGGGCTCCCTGGTGGCAGGCCTTGGGGTCGGGGGAAGGCCTCTCATCAGGACCGCTCGCTAGGTCTCTCACCCCATCCATTACTCCTCCTTCCCTCGTTCATTCGTTCATTCACGCCTTCATTCAAACACCTACTTATGCAGGCATGAGACACAGACCTTGTCTCGTCATGACCAGACTGCCTTGACACCCGGAGACATTGTTTTGTATTAAAGGGAAATATTAAAGAAGGCTGAGCAACTGATCGAAGCTTTCCCTTTTTTTTTTTAGTTTTTTAAAAAATATTTATTTATTTGGTTGCGCCGGGCCTTAGTTACAGCAGGCGGGCTCCTTAGTTGTGGCATGCAGGTGGGATCTAGTTCCCTGACCAGGGATCGAACCCAGACCCCCTGCATTGGGAGCACGGAGTCTTAACCACTGTGCCACCAGGGACGTCCCTTTTTTTTTTAGTTTTGATAAAACTTAATTTAATAACATTATCACTAGGACATTCAATGCACTTATTATTACATTTCCTTTAAAATTTTTATTGGAGTATAGTTGCTTTACAATGTGGTGTTCGTTTCTGTTGTACAGCAAATGAATCAGCTATAGGTATACATATATCCCCTCTTTTTTGGATTTCCTTCCCATTTAGGTCACCACAGAACATTGAGTAGAGTTCCCTGTGCTATACAGTCGGTTCTCATTAGTTATCTATTTTATATATAGTATCAATAGTATATATATGTCGATCCCAATCTCCCAATTCATCCCACTCCCCCACTTTCCCCCCTTGGTGTCCATACATTTGTTCTCTACGTCTGTGTCTCTATTTCTGCTTTGCAAATAGGTTCATCTGTACCATTTTTCTACATTCCACATATAAGCGATATTAAACGATATTTGTTTTTCTCTTTCTGACTTACTTCACTCTGTATGACAGTCTCCAGGTCCATCCATGTCTCTACAAATAACCCAATTTTGTTCCTTTTTACGGTTGAGTAATATTCCATTGTATACATGTACCACATCTTTATCCATTCATTCCTCTGTCGATGGACATTTAGACATTGTTTAGAGCAGTTTTAGGTTCGCAGCAAAACTGAGTGGAAGGTTAAAGACAGTTCTCACATACCTTCTGCCCCCAACCCTATGAAGTCTCCCCACTATCAGTGTCCCAGAGCAGTACACTTATTACAATCAATGAACTTACTTTGACACACCTTTGTCACCCAAAGTCCATCATTTACATTGGAGTTCACCCTTGTTGTTGTACATTCTGTAGGTCTGACAGCTGTACCATGAAAGGTATCCACTGTTACAGTGTGACACAGAATAGCTTCACTGCCCTACAACTCCCCTGTGTTCTACCTATACACGCGAAGCTTTCCTTCGGACGTGGTAAAACGCGTTGTTTAAGGACATCACACACCGAATGCGAGTGTGTTGGAAAGAAAGCAGCAGCGTCTCCGGTGCTCTGTTTCCTTAGAGCTGCCCAGGGCCCTTTGCCATCTTCTCCTGACAGTTCTTCCAATAAACGGCTATCGAACTTCTAGGCTGCCCCAGACACAGCTCTGGGCTGTGCCCCGCTGGGATGCAGGGGGCGGGGCACAGCCCTGGGAAGAGGAGGTGCGAACGGGATCCCCACTTCCTGCACACAGGGTGCTGGCTCCGGCCCAGGTGAAGCTTGCTTGGCCTTGGGCGGAACTGGTACTTCCAGCGTCAGGAACGGCCGCAGCTGGCGGGCTCGGCGGCCCTGCTGGGTTGGCCTGTGACGGCAGCAGAGGGAAGGGAGCCAGGTCCCGCACACGCCTACCGGCCCGGGCCTTGCCCTTGCCAGGTGAAGAGGCCCTCCCAGCACCGCGGAGCCACGTCTGGATGAGTCACAGGGGTCTTGGCTCTTGGCAGTCTTTCCCGAGCCTGATGCCGCCCAGAGGTGATCCTGGTCAGCTCGTGTGGGGCCTTGTTTGCTTTATGGCTCACTTCGTGTTCTGGCTCTGTCACCCACGTTCCTGCCAAGAGCGTGCCGAGTCCAGGGCCCTTTCTCCAGTGGGCCCTCAGGAAATAGTAATTGGCAGTTGAGGACCAGAGACTCTGGTTCACCGGTGCTGGCCTCCGGGTCCTTGTTCTCCCACGATTTATAGCTCTCTTCTTTTTTTTTTTTAAATGTATTTATTTTATTTATTTATTTTTATTTGCGTTGGTTCTTCGTTGCTGCACGCGGGCTTTCTCTAGTTGCGGTGAGCCGGGGCTACTCTTCATTGTGGTGTGCGGGCTTCTCATTGTGGTGGCTTCTCTTGTTGCGGAGCATGGGCTCTAGGTGCACGGGCTTCAGTAGCTGTGGCTCGTGGGCTGTAGAGCGCAGGCTCAGTAGTTGTGGCGCACGGGCTTAGTTGCTTCGCAGCTTGTGGGATTTTCCTGGACCGTGGCTCGAACCCGTGTCCCCTGCATCGGCAGGCGGATTCTTAACCACTGCGCCACCAGGGAAGCCCTATAGCTCTCTTCTTAAATCATCCCCCAGGCCTCATGCGGGACCTCTCCTCCTCACTGCGGGTTTTGTCCTACACTGTGGGTTTCATCACAGCTCTGACCATCCAGATTCGGAGAACCGCCACCGGAAATGCACGTGGAGGCCAACGTGGACAGATGGGTGGAGCGTGGGCAGGGAGGCCCGGCCCCGGGGGTGGGGATTGGCCCTTCCCGGCCCGTCTATTAACTCTGCATTAGCATGCGCTGTGGCGTTATCTCTAACAGTTTGATATATGCCACCTCGGTTTTGCTTACAAATTAGAAGCCGCTATTGTGCTAAATCGGCTTTAAAATCAATGTGGAGTAATTGCAGTACACGGGTAGCTGGATGACATTAACATGAGAAATGTGCCGTTGTCGTCATCCTTGGAACAAACACGACCAATTACAGTGAAATTGCACGCCCTTTCCCCGGCTGATTGGAACACAGCTCTCCACCAAGGCCTCCCTGGCACGGCCAGCCCTGAACAGAGATGTGTCTCAAATGGATTTGTCAGGAGTTGGGCTAGGAACCATCACGTTGACGTCCCTTGGAGGTGTCGGGCCAGACCGAGTTTGTTTCACTGCCTGTTCCAGACCCCTGGCTTTTGAAGTGTGGTTTGCTGTCGCGGACACTTTGGGCCTGGTGTGACGGCCCTGAGAACCTCAGAGTGTGGTGCTCTGTGTGAGTGCCCGTGTGTGCATGTCTGTGTGCACACCCACGTGTGTGTGTCCGTCTTGCCTTAGAGTAAAAACAGTACCCCTGAGGCCAGGCCATCCTCGTGCATCCTGCCCTTCCCCAGCAGTTCCTGTCATCAGCTCCCCCATTTCCTCGCTGCTCACCCTCTGGTGTAAGTGCTGGGCAGGGCACGGGAGTCCAGATGTCTGGACGCTGGAGCGTGAACCGGAGGCAGCAGCAGCAGGAGACTGTTAGGAGAGCGATTAGCCCAGGGCCGACAGGCGGCCAGGCAGCAGGACAGCTGTCACTCTTCTCTGCACAGTGGGGTCGCAGTAGATTTAAGACAAAATCCTGATGCTGGGCTCCATCCTTCGAAATCCTGCTTTAATTGGTCTGGGGTGTGTCCTGGGCATCTGGATGTTAAAAGCCCCCTGCCTGCCCCCCCGCCCCCCCCGCCCCGGGCCAGGGATTCACATACACGTGTTACCAGGGCTAAGAACTGCCATCTGGTCCATTTCTCTGACTTCAGATGGGTCTGTGCTTCTCTAGGTGGGACCCATACTAACTGATGTTAAAGATCTCTGGAAAAAAAACAAAAGGCGGGACATGATAGGCCTCCATCTAACCAGACCCCCTGCTGCTTCGAATCCTCCCCTGGCTGGACGCGAGTGGCTGGCGCCGTCTCTCCGTCTGGAGGGTGGCAGGCAGCATGTCATCACTGGGAGCACGGAGGCCTTGCCGACTCATAAACGGGACAGTAAGGCTTTCGTTGGAGGGCAGCGCAGCCCCCCGGGGATTGTGCTGCGTGCTGCACGGCCTGCCGGCACCTTCCCCGGCCGCTGCAGTGGAGTTGAGGGCCCTCGGGGATCTGCAGGTTGTTGGGGGGAGGGGCACAAGGGGTCCGGCCCTCTCCTTTTATACAGGAGGGACCCCACGTAGGAGAGGACTCTGCCAGCAAATCACAGTGATTTGGTGGCAGAGGTCAGGCTGGAAGGCCAGGCCTGCTCCCATCAGGGCCGTTAACCACACGTGGCAGCCCCAGCTGGGAGAAGTGGGCCCTGGACCCCGTCTCTGGCGAGGCTGAGCCTGGGGGCAGGACCCCCGCGAGCGAGGACCCTGAGCCGCCCGCGTCTCGGCGAGGCTCCCAGACGCACGCATTGCGCCAGGCTGGCCGCCTGCCGGGCTGGGGGAACGACAGCTGTCAGGTCTGCTTTGACACCAGTGCAGGCCCCTGACAGATCCCCCAGTTCTGTCAGCTCGGCTGCCGCAGCTGCATACTTCTTGCTGTGGGAAAGCAGGTCTGCCTCAGATGGATCAGCCCCCCGGGGAGGGGGAGCAGAGCGAGGGTCGGGGTGACCAGGCAGCCATGGGGCCGGTGCCCGTCCCCATGCGGTGGTCAGACCATCACTCGGCCACTGCACCGGGAGCGTTACCTTTGACCTGGCTCTGGGCGGGGCACAGAGGGGCTCTGGTGGGGCACAGCCCCCTGCTCGGAGAGCTCCGTTCTAGTGAAGAGATGGGCTCCATGTCATCCCGGCACGCTAAGAGCTGTGGTGGGGTGAACACAGAAGCTGTGCGCACGCCTGAAGCCAGGGCCTGGGGAAGGCTTTCTTCTGCACCCACAGTGAGCGGAGGTGAGGGGCTTCAGGCCAGGCAGGGCTTTGCCTCCTGGTGTCCCTCCACCTGCCCCCAGCCTGCAGGCCTGTCCACCCGGAGCCCAGCAGTGAGGCCGGTAACAGTTTCTGCACCTCCCGCGGAAGGGGGCACGGTGGTGGGGAGGCTTCATGCCCAGGGCCGGGTGGGAGGCGCAGGGCTCTTGGGGGGGGCGGGTGTCCGAGCACAGCAGGAGCCACGTGCACGCTGGTGCCACTCGGGGGCAGTTCGCAGGCAGCTGCAAGCAGGCAGGTCCCCGTGGGATGCTGGCCCGCTGTCGCATCCTCACGGGAAGATGAGCAATGCATCCCTGCGCACTGCCTGACTCATGCCTGCTTCCGGAGCCTATGAAGGTGGGAGAGCAGCTCGCCCGCCACACTGACAGGAAGAAGGGGCATTGGCTTAATCTGGGGAGCAGAAGGGATTCTTTCCAAATAGATCATGCTCATCAGAGGGGCATGACCATGGCCACCCCGTAGCCTCGAGCCTCCAGGCTGATTCCCAAGAAAGCTGGACGGGGTCTTTCTTAGCTGGAAGAACGGGCTTGTGCCAGGAGGACCCAGAGGGACCGTTCTTTTGCGCTCACTCTGCCTGCTGGGCCAAGCTGGCACCCACTTGGAGACCGTTTTGCCTTTCTTCTGACCACAGTCGAGCTCACAGGGCCCATCAACATCCCAGGCCTGGCACGAGGTGGGAGAGGGGTCAGGGCCACTGTTCTGCCGTCTCTCCCACCGGTCAGGATTGCAGGGGGACAGAGTGCCCAGGCCTGACACGAGGTGGGAGAGGGGTCAGGGCCACTGTTCTGTCGCCTCTCCCACCGGTCAGGAGTGCGGGGGGACAGAGTGGAGACTGGGGGGATGGAGGCCCGGGAGGTTGCCCTGGCTGAGCGCTGGAGCTGGGGAGTGCGTGTGTGATGAGGGGAGCAGGGGAGGGGGAGAGCAGGGCTAGAAAGGAAGGTTCTTTCTTTCTTTTTTTTTTTTTTTTAATGTTGAGCCTTCTTTTTATTTATTTTTATTTTTGCTGTGTTGGGTCTTCGTTTCTGTGCGAGGGCTTTCTCTAGTTATGGCAAGCGGGGGCCACTCTTCATCGCGGTGCACGGGCCTCTCACTGTCGCGGCCTCTCTTGTTGCGGAGCACAGGCTCCAGATGCGCAGGCTCAGTAGTTGTGGCTCACGGGCCTAGTTGCTCCGCTGCGTGTGGGATCTTCCCAGACCAGGGCTCGAACCCGTGTCCTCTGCATTAGCAGGCAGATTCTCAACCACTGCGCCACCAGGGAAGCCCAGAAGGTTATTTCTTATTCTCAGAATTGCACATAGCGGGAGAAGCTTCTTTCAAGACCAGAGAAGATAACCTTCCATTCTTGGTTTTGGGGCTTTGAAAGGAGAAACATTCCTAATTGGCCCACAAGTTCAAGAAGACTGGCTGGAATATTTCCTAGGGGATGTTCAGCTCCGGAAGGGCCAGATGACATCTCAGCAGCCTTAAGAGGGCCCGTCCCCAAATCCTCTGGCCGTGAGGATCCTAGGGGCCGTCTGGTCTCTTTCCCTCTCTCTGGGTGGAACGCTAACTCTTTTCCTAGGGATGGAGAGTCCAGGCCTCCCCATGGGTATTCAGATTTCAGGGCTCCCTCCTCACACGTGACCCGAGTCCTTTCCATGCAGTAGCCTTGACAGCAGAGAGGGCCCGAGCCCATTGCTTAGTGAGATACTGAGGTGCAGACGGGAGACCCAAGTGCTTACCAGGCATGTCTGGAGGGGGGCGCAGAGGCCAGAATGGAGCCCTTGTCCCCATGCCTCTGCCTGTGGATGCACCGAGTCCTGTAGCATCTTCTGTCCGTGCACCAGTGACAAGCATCTCAGTGGGCAAATCCAAACAGGTGTTTAGTGGTGAAGACTTAAATGCAAGAGCTGAAGCCAGCAGTCATTTCAACCAGCACAGGGAGACCGAGAGCCCCAGAGCAGCCTTGGGAGCTGTCTGCCCCACATGGGCCCGGTTTTCTCGGGGCCTGAGTGTGTCCCCCAGGGTTGTGCAGTCTGGCTTGTTGGTGCTGCTGGCACAGGCTTCAGAGAGCTGCTGTGGCCTCCTGACGAGGGCTGGCCTCTGTGGGGAGCTCTGGGCAGCCCATCTTGTGGGTGGTTCCGTGGCCTGTACACCCCTGGACTCCATCAGCCACCAAGGTCAGATGCCCGGAGGGACAGAGCTGTTTCTGGTGGGCAGGGAGGAAGGGTGTGGTGAGAGACTGTGCAACTACCCCAGGTCCCCTCCTCACCCCCTCGCACGGCTGCTCTGATCGCCCCTTTGCCCCGCTGGGCAGGGCCCTCCCTGCCCAGACCTGTGTGAGGCGGGGGGCCTGGTGCCCTTGGGGGCCTTGTAAGGGGAGGTGGGGAGATGCTTCATAAACAGGGGTGATCGGTCCCCCTCACGTGGGCTGGGGTGACGAAAATCTTGACTTCTGTGAGTTATAATGACTAAGGACCACTGACACCTGTGTGATGCCACACTGTTTAGCCAGTGCCTTCATAAACATTTCTAGTTTGCTCCCCATGGCCCCTTTCAAGGACGTAACAACAGCAGCTAATATTTGTTGAGCAATTACTATGTGCCAGGCACTGCACTAAATGCTTTATGTGCGTTTAAAAAATTTTTCTCCTAAAGGGAACCCTCCTACACTGTTGGTGGGAAAGTAGGTTGGTGCAGCCACTATGGAGAACAGTATGGAGGTTCCTTAAAAAACGAAAAATAGAATTACCATATCACCCAGCAATCCCACTCCTGGACGTATATCTGGAGAAAACCATACTTTGAAAAGATACATGCACCCCAGTGTTCATTGCGTCTCTATTTACGATAGCCAGGACATGGAAACAACCTAAGTGTCCATCAACAGATGAATGGGTAAAGCAGATGTGGTGCATATATACAATGGAATGTTACTCAGCCATAAAAAAATGAACAGCAGAAACAGACTCCCAGACTTAGAAAACAAACTTATGGTCACCAAAGGGGAAAGGTGCGGGGGAGCAATAAATTAGGAGGTTGGGATTAACATGAACACACTACTATATATAAAATAGGTAACCAACAAGGACCTGCTGTATAGCACAGGGAATACTCAGTATTCTGAAATAGTCTATATGGGAAGAGAGTCTGAAAGATAATAGATACATGTATACGTATAACTGAATCACTGTGCTGTACACCTGAAACTAACACAATATTGTAAATCAGCTAGACGCCAGGATAAGATAAAAATTAAAAAAAGAATGCTCTCCTCACCATCACCTTGGGACACAGTACCAACGTGATCTCATTTTCCCCATCATGAGACTGCAGCTCGGAGAGGTTGGCTAGCAAGGTCACAAAGGTGCTGCCCAAGCAGATGGGTTCCAGAGGCCAAGCTCTCACCCCAACCCTCCGGGGCCCCCATCGGCAGCAGGCCCGGAAGGGTGCGGCTCTGTCCCAGTACCAGCTCTGGCTGTCAGCAGAGCAACGCCCCGTCCCCAGCCCGGGGCACGAGCTGATGCCCAAGCGGGTTTCTCGGTGGAGGTTCACTGCAGCTCACTTCCAGGCTGTTTCGTGTCCAGTGGCTGCTCTACCGAATCACCACGACTTTGGTGGCTTAAAGAACAGGACTGTATTCTCCGTAGTTGGCGGTCAGGAGTCCAACACCAGGGTGTCGGCAGGGCCGTGATCCTTCCTGCCTCTTCCAGATCCCGGTGGCTGCCAGCGCTCCTCGGCTGCTGGCCCCTTCACTCCCATCTCTGCATCCGCCTTCGGTCACACTCTGCTCTGTGTGTCTGCCTCTCTCTTATAAGGACACTCGTCATGGCATTTAAGGGTAATCCAAGAGACCCTTAACTTAATCACACACGCATATAAGGTCACACAGGTTCCAGGGATTAGGGTGTGGGTGGGCACGTCAGCCCACGACGCCAGGCGTCCTCTTCGGGCGGCAGGAGTCGGTCCCAGTTCAGACCCAGGGGGCGGTGGGGGCCAGGGATGTGTGCCAGCCCTCTCAGCAAGGGGCAGCCGGCGGAACGAGCATGGTGACGCCCCGCCTTGGGCCTTTCTCCCCTCTCCTCTGTCTGTAGACTCTGAGCCTCGGGACAGGGAGGCACCTTGCGTTGTTTTGCTCTTCTCTTGGCCTCCTGCCTCGCCTTCTCCGGACAAATCCCCCGGGCGCCCTCTGCTTCCTCTCTGCTGATCATACACTTTCTCCTGACTTCTGACCACAGTGCCTCTGCAGCGCTCCCGCCTGGAGCTTGCTGGCAAGGGCCTCTCACCAGGACCTGTCTACGCAGGGAGGGCTGCTGCCAGCCCGAAAGCCCGGTGCGCTGTGCTGGATGGGGGTGGGCGCTTCGGGGGATTGCCCAGAGGTGGAGCTGTAGGCTGTCTCCCTGCTGGGTTTTGCTGAACTCGAGAGAGAGGGGAAGTGGGCCTGTGCTGGCATCGCTGTCCTGCCAGGTACCACCTGGGCTGAATGCAGATGGAGCCCCTTGCGGCCTCACAGGTCCGGCCAGCAGCCTCCTCCCTGGCGGGCAGGCGGGCACTGCTGCCCCAGCCTCTATTGCGAAGACATTTCAGGACCTGCTGCTGTGTGGGCTGCACGAGCGGGAGACAAGGGTCTCCTGTCCTTTCAGCTCATTCCCCACATTTCCCACCCCTCCCACACATCCCAGCACTGCCCTTGGGGCCCTGCATCCCCTTACAGAAGCCACCCCACCTGCCCCCCACACTGCCCGAGCCTCCCTGGGCTGTGCTTGGAGCTGCCTGGGACCTGGGCAGAGGTGGTGGGCATCATGGATTATCCGAGGGGATGAAGGGTCGTGAAGGTCAGGAGGCAGGGTCGGTTCCAGAAGACATCTGCTTCAGGTGGGAAAGCAAATGTCTTCCCTGGTGCCTGGTCCTGGGCCCCAGCTTTTTTCTCCCCATCCTTGTCTCACCATCTCCCCCCATCCCCACCCCGAGCCCTTGTCCCTCCACCGACCAGGTGGTCTCCTCTGTTGCAGAACAGTGCCCACCGGGGACTTGCCCTCCCTGCCCTGGGACTGAGCGTTTCCAGAGATGAGTAAAGCACTCACTTTGCAGCCACCTCTGCAAACAGGTGGTGCCTACTGAATGTTCTTCAACACTGTGGGGCATAGCCTTCTAAAATAAGGGTGGAACAGAGGTTTCTCAGCCCTTGGAGACTGCCTCACACCCCAGGGGTTTTCCCGGCTCCTTTGGGGACCAGCAGGGGCATGTCCTCCTGGCTGTTCCCGACTCCCCCCGTGTCCCGAGCTCCCCGGTCAGCCGCTGCCCCTGGTCCTCTGCTCCCTGAGGAAGTGCCGATTTGTTGGAGGCTTGTCCAATCCTCAGTCACCCTGGAGACCCCTTAAGGATGCCACGGGGCTTCCCTGACCCCCGTCTGGAGCCCCAGCCAGTAGGATGTCTGTGCAGCCCTCCCCGCCTGGAGTGATGGGGTGGGCAGGGGGGCTGGCTGCTCTCAGGGCCCACCATGACCTACATCAGCCTGCTGCCCGGGAGGGAAGGACGCCACACACTGGGGACAGTGCTTGGTCGAGAGTGCGCGCCTGGGTGTGCAAGGACTGTGGGCTTTTAAAAGTGATTTTAGCTTCTTGCCAAGAATGCCACACACTCTTTCTCTCTCTGCCCTCTTACCCTGCAGGAGGCAGGGGGACAGCAGGTGCAGCCGTGAGAGAGGCAGGCGGGGGTAGAGGGGCAGGAATGTCCCAGGTCCCCCGGCTCCTTGACCAGGGCCGGGCGCCTCCCCCATCGGGACCTTAGGATTCCTGTCGGCGCACTGACCCTCCAGGTCCCTGCAGGTGGAAGATCCCGGTTCTGCTGCCCCGACCGCGGGCACCAGCGGGCTCTGAGATGGGGACACAGGATGGCGCTCCCAGGCCGGGCCTCGCGCTGGCCTCGGCTGGGACTAGGACCCTGGCCTCGCCCCACTTCCCCAGGGAGAGGTGCTGTGGGCAAGGGCTTGGGGGGAGCTCTCTAGATCCACGCATGACGACCTGGCCTGCCTGTGCCCGTGCTAGGCCCACCCTAAGGAGGTCAGCAAAGAGTGGAGCTGGCAGGGGCGGGGCGGGTGGAAATTCACGTGGAATTGGCCGGCCTGGGTGCCAGGGCAACACATGTTGGCTTTGGAGCCTGGATGGGGTTTGCTCCAGGCCGTGGGCGGGCGGCAGCTTCAGATGAGCTCCCGGGTCGGGTTTCTCGTTGGCTCTGGGCAGGGCCTTTCACTTTCCTCCCATCTTTTCACCTGCTCTGGCAGGCGGGCCCAGCCAGTGTCGGCCGCCCGGTGCTGCGAACTCCCTGAGCCCGGGGCTGGCTCTCCGACGGCCCGGTCGGCCAGGGTAGCTTCTCCCCTCTCCCTGGGAGCATCTTGCGCGTCTCGGGTGCAGCCGCCAAGTTGCACGCACCCCTGCAGGGAACCGGGAGCCTGCGGGACCTCAGCCCCTGCTTCTCCCGAAGTCGCTTCTGTCCTGTCGTGGGGTGCACCCCTGGATCTTCTTTTTGGTACAATTGTTATGGGACAGAGGAAGGTGAGCCTTGGAAGTGAGGCGGGCACAGGCTTCCCAGCTACCAGGGTTCCCTGTGTCAACAGGTAGCCCCCCCCACGGCACACGTGACAGCAAATCAAATCCTGGGAAATGCGTGCAGTCTCCTCCCAGAACATTTTCTCTCCCGAGTTCCAGCTTCCTTGGTCAGCTCGTTTCTCTTTTTACTGTGAGCTTTACTTATTTATTTACTTTTAAATCCTTCCGATAAGCAGAGGATGTGAAGCCACTTTAAGTTTTTTTCAATAAGAGATGAGGGAGAGGAAGTGGGGTGAGAACTTGGCTAACAGGATCTAGGCTGGGTCTTCAGAACCCTGGGAACCTGAAGCCCGTCCCCTGCCCTCATGTGTTCCCTCTCGCACCTCCTCTCCCTGCCTTTGGTGCCTGGAATCTTGAACTCAGAGAACACTCAGAGGACATTAAATCTGGCGGCTTGAGCCTGGCTGTGCATCAAAGTCACTGGGAAGCTTGTAGTTCCCACCCCGGGGCAGGAGCGGGGATTGGGGTTCGGTTTGGTTAATAAGCCCCCGGGTGATGCCGACACGTCCAGCCCCTGCGCCCCCGGTCCTGTGGCTGGTGTTCGGTCCACATGCCCTAGTGCGGCGCCGGCCTCTCCCCTCTCAGCTGAGGCCGCCGAGCTCCTGCTTCTCCAGGTGGCCATCTGAAGTGGCTACTCACGCCTCCTGGGCTGCCCGCTCCGCTGGGGGTGCTTAACTGTGGGAAGTTCCTTCTCGTGGGCCCTTGTCTGTCCCCCGGAGCTGTACAGAAGGCTTGTGCTTGCCCTTCTCCGGGGTCCCGCCCGTCCTGTCCTCCCCGGTCTACGCACCCCTGCCCCTTCTCAGGCTTGTTAGCTGCCTTCCCCTTGCTGCAGAGCATGAGGGGGGCAGGGGGGAGGGGCCAGGAGTGGGGCAGGGCACCCCAAGCTCGCTGGCAGGGCCAGGGGTGAGCTCTTCCCCCGATGGCACCACCGCCTCATCCCTTTCAGTCTCTTCCAATAACCCTCAGCAGATTGTCCTCATGGAGTGCTTCAGCCCCCTCAGCCATGCCTAATTACTGATTATTAATAATTCATTTAGCAAGCACCTTAAATTGTTTCATTAAGTAGTATTTGATAGGTACGGAAGGTACATGCAAGGTATCAAGGTTAATAGAAGGGACCCCACTGAACCCATGGCCCACCCTGAGGCTGGGCCCTCCCCAGCACGTTGCCTGTGGCCATCCCTGTGCACCCCAGCCTCCTCCGGCAGAGGGGCCCCCCTCCTGGTTGTGTTCTGTCCCTCTTTCCCCTTGGTTTTGCGATGCCGCCGCTCATACGTGGCCCTCAACTGCGTGCTCTGGAGCTGTGCCTGCTTTGAGCCACCTGCAGTGGCGTGTGCTCTGTGTAGCTTTCCGTAGTTTGCATTTCTCTGACGTTCATCTGTGTCATGTTTGTAGCTGTGGTTCATTCATCTTCCCTACTTTATAATCTGTCATTGTGTGAGTACAGTGCACGCATCTGCCCTTTGTTGCCCATTTTTGCCTGTCCTGGACAGATCCTCTGTGGGCGTCTGGACCATCTCGTCCCTCCAGGGCATTTCCCAGGGTGGAATTGCTGGGCCGCGGGGCAAGGGCGGTTTCATCTTTTGAGAAATACATCAGATCTCAGAGCGAGAAGAGCCGTGCTCCTGGCCCGGCCGGGGCCGGTGTGTGGTTTCCTCTGACTGGCCCGGGGAGCAGCCAGGTCTCTGCAGGGGGAGATTCTCAAGCTGAGCGGCAGCCCCAGGCCTGAGCCCACGCGGGCTGTGGAGAGCGGCGGGGCCACCTCACGGCAGAGGAGGGATGAGTGGAGGGTGTGAGCATGCATCTGGGGCTGAGATGCGCTCACAGATCTAATTTACTGCCCTGCTTTTCCGTCCTGGAGCCTCTGCCGTGTGCCTATAAAAAAGATGAATATTTAGCTAAGATCAGGGAAGAAAGGACCAAAAGGCAGGCTTTTGTGTTAGCCGTGGTCCCCGTCCCGGATTTAAGCCTGGCCACATCTGCCCCACTTCCCACAGTCGGGATGAGATCTCTCCTCCCCGGAGCAGGTACCTTGCCTTCCTCTGAGTTTCTCGGCAGCATTTAGGGTCTGTGCGGTAGCCGAGACGCGGTGCTTCCTGCCTGCCCAGACAGTTCTCTTTCCAGATGTGTCTCTTCCCCTCAACCAGACCGGCAGCCCCTTGAGGGCAGGGCCTGTGTTCGTCCTCCACAGTGCCCCCTGCGGCCCCAGGCCTGGTAGAGGCCACTCAGTCAGTACTGTCGTTAACTGACTACTTAATTGGCTGGGTCCACGCCAGCCACGTGCCCCTGCATGTGAGCTGGGGGACGGGCTGCTTTGTCCTTCCCACTCCTAACCGCGTGTCCCCTCCAAAAAGGACATTCCCAGAACCGTATTCCTGGGCGGTTCAGACGTTTTCTACGAGGATTTTAGCTTCGTTGTGCAGTGGAGGGGCAATGCTAGGCCAGGGCTGCATTCCGGGCAGGAGTGTGGCATGGGCTGTGCTCTGGGATCTGCTGCTGGTCACCGTGTCCACTCTGCTGGGAGGGCCTGGAGAGGTGCTCTCCCGGCAGTCCTGCAGGAAAGAAAAATGCCGTCCTGGTCTCCCAGGCTTTCTTGGGCAGCAGGAGGCAAGCGACCCAGAGGGCAGTGAATTATAGCTGTTTAGGAAAAAAATGTAGTGAGCGAATGAAGGGATGAGTGGAGGGTGAATGAATGAATGGATGAATGAGAGGGCAAACAGCCAGTGGCTGCACCAGAGAGAACCCTGGCCGGGAGCCCCAAGGCGTGGGGTTTGCAGCGAGCATTTTCCTATTTGTATGACGTTGGAAAAATTGCCTAATGTTTTCTTAGGTCCCTCATCTGTAAAATGGGGCAGAAGCATGTCCTTCCCCAGGGTGGCCAAGGAGGCCAAAGGAGATGACGTTTGGGAAGGTGCCTGCTCCCCTCACGTCTGATGTAACCCATCTCAGTGGATGGAAGACTGGCTGTGATGGGCACGTGTGTGTTTCCCCATCGAGTGGGTTATGATTTGAATAGTGCCCACGGATCCTCTCTGCCAGCCTTGGTGACTGCTGGCTGTTTGCTGAAGGAGAAGGCGGTTCCCCTGCAAGCTGGGTTCGCACTGCAGCCAGAACGTCGCAAATGGTTGCTTTCCCATCGCGCTAGAGCGTGTGAGGCCTGCCGGCTGCTTCCAGCCAGTGGCACCTTCCTGGTTTGCCTGCGCGGGGAGAACAGGTGCCGGTCCGATTAGCTTTGGGGGCGGGAGTTGCCTTGCTGCTGCAACAGCACTTAATTTGGGGACACCAGCCAGTCCTCTCAGACAGAGACTTGCTAAGGCCATGCCTCACCTTCCAGATTCCCGGGGAGCTGCTGACGTCGAGGAGCGGGGCAGTCATCTGACCCAGGGTCCCACAGCTCCTTGGTCCTCGTGACTTGAGGCTTCCCCAGGGTTGAGGGCACACCCTGCTGCCTCTATCCTTTTACGTCCTCTGCAAGCCCCTGTTGTAAGAACAGTGCCCCTAAGGTCAGAAGACCTGGGCTCCAATCCCCATCTCTGTCTCCTTAGCAGCAGCTGTGTGACTCTGAACCAGTTGCCTGACGTCTCTGAGCTTCACCTCCTGCGTGGTAGCGAGAAGACAGTGATACTTACCTTGAGGGCTTGATGCAGTCACGTGACACTAATGACCGTTTACTGAGTGCTTTCCAAGAGTGTCAACACATTACAGATATCATTTCAGCAACACCCCCGAGAAAGAGGTGGTGTGGACCTCCGTTTTATGGAGGGGCAGCTGCAGATCAGAGAGGTTAGGTAACTTGCCCAGGTCGCACAGCTGGTGGTCGCAGGGCCGGTTGGCACCCGGTGGGCGCCTGTGCTCTCCACCACCACCGTGCTGCTCCTCTTGGTAAATGAGATGACACGTGAAGAGCATCTGGCACGCGGTTGGCTGGATCCGAGTCTGACGCGGCCTGTGGTATTCCTGAGAGATTAGCTGGGGCTTTCTGGGGACCGGAGAGAATGGGGGTGGGGGTAGGGACTGGTAAGCTGGGTCTGTGCTCCCCACCTTCGTCGCGAGCGCTCTGAGAGCGCAGGCGTTGTCGTATTTTTGGCGGCAGCCTGATGACTCCTCCGAGCTCAGCAGGAGGCGTAGGGCGGGGGACTCAGCTCGTTCCGCGGGTTTGTGGAAGTTCTGCGGGCCCAGGCCCAGTCGTGGCCGTCGTCTTGGGGTGCCCTCTGCGTCCCTGGGACGGCGGGGGACACCTGAGAACTGTCATGCGGATGGGCCTGCCCAGAGGGAGCACCTGGCCATCCTGCAGCCTCAGGGCACGCACGGGGGTGTGGGTGTAACGGGAGCAGGTGCCGAGGCACGTGTGCTGCACTGCAGAGGGGCTGCTCCCTCAGATGTGATGTGATGGGGGTGACTCAGCAGGGGGGCTTCCTGGAGCGGAGGGGCTGCTGAAGCAGGGGCAGAGTGTGGCCAGGAGGGGGAAGGGCATCTTGACCTGGGGCCAGGAGCTCGTTGTATTATCCTGATCAGTGTTGTCCCCTTCGTCGCGTTATTAGAGCATCCTATGTGGGCTGCCCTGCTGGGAGCTGATGACACACCCGGTCCTGGACCTGTCTCCTGGCGGCTCGCTGGCAAAGGCAGGCGGCCTGATGCCACTTGGGTGAACGTGACCTACAGGCTGTGCGGGGCCGTGAGCGGCAGAGAAGGCTCCAGTCCCTGCGTTTCCCACCTCGTCTCCTCATACCAGGGAGAGACCTCAGATCTGCTGACTCTTTCTCCTCCCGCACCAAGGACACTCCAGGGCTGGTCCCCCACAAGGCAGGCTCAGCCCACTCCTCTCTCTCTGGGTCTGGCCTGCCCTCCTGGTGGGGCTGAAATCGAAAACCTGATCGATTGACGTCTCTGGAACGAATGGCTGTTTTATGGCTCAGGGTCTCCCTGTCCCCAGTCACAGAGAGGGCAGGTCGGCATGGCCCTCGGGCTCCCCTGCAGCGGCCCTGAGTCCACACGGCCAGCTGTCCCTGCTGTGGAGGGCACCGCCGCCAGCATCTGTAGCTCATCCCACTGTATGAATTTTGCAAACAGCCTTCTTCATCATGTTTATGAGCTCGGCGTACGTTGGCTGCAGGTCAGCGTTCCTGTGATGATGGAGGGCTTGCCTGGAAAGCCAGCAGGTTGCATTTCAGAATCTCAGCCTCTTTGGGGATGCTCCCTCCTACCTCCTCTGCCTTCCCACCTCCCGTCCCCTCCCTTCCCCTCTCGTCCTCCAGAGGAAGACTAGAATGTTCCCTCGTTTCTGCATGCTGCTTGCAGGTCACACAGCACTTTCACCTCTCCTGTAGAGAAGATGCGTTATTCGCACTTTACAGGTGAGGAATGGAGGGTCAGAGAGACCCAGGCCAGAGGTTGATGGTTCCAGGCCGCTGAGCTGAGCCCTGGTCCCTAGTCCTGACTCTGTGTCCTTTGCTGTTCTCAACTGGCTTTGCTCCCTCGATCTGGCTGGCATGACACATGCCTTCCCTGGGCCCCGAGCAGAGTCCCCGCCAGCCCCACTGGGGATGTGGGGTTGAGCAGAGTCTGAAGCTGCCAGGGGCCAGCCTGCCTTGTGCTGAATGTGGTTTGTGGCTTTTGTTTGTTCCCACGGTGCCCTTCGTGAATGTCATTGAGTTACAACGGGGCTGGCCTCTTCTGAGCTGGCAGCAAAGCCCAACTCCCCGAAGTCCTCTTCCCCAGAAAACTGTGTCAACCCTGCCATGTCTCGTGGGAGGGCCCTGGCTGGGAGGGGGACTCCTGGGTCTATTAGACCCCAAAGACAGCTGTCCCTTCCCCCTGCTCTGGGCCAAGTCGAATGCCCTCATTTGCCCGCTCAGGAGATGGGGCGAAGATTGCTACGGCTTCAAACCCCCGTCCCTAGTGGAGCACTGGGTGGACCAGTTAGCGTTCAGCTGCTGGCCAGCTTGGGCCGCTGACGGCCACTGGCCCCGGGCGTGCGGGCTGCCCTGTGCCAGGGGCACTTTCATCCCCAGGGAGTTTCCTGCTGCGTTTTCTCCTGGTTCCCCAGAGAGGGTTAGGTAGCCGCTGCTGTGCCCTGAGTGGCGGTTTCTCCACAGTCACTGCAGGGTAGGGCAGGGCTGGAGTCAGACGGGGGCTCAACGATTCGTCCCTGCATCTTAGGAGCCCACTGCCAGCCCTTCGAGAAGGGAAGGGGGAGGCCGTGTTTTGGGGGTTCTTTGATGATTTTCCTCTCTCAGCAGCTGTGGCTGGAGCCAGCCCCGGCCTCCACCACAGCCCTGGCCTTTCCCCTGGCGGGCGGTTGAGGCCCCCCTCCCCAGGCATGTCTCCTGCCTGCTGCTCTGTCCCAGAGGACTGAACCCTCCACACCGGGGCTGGAACCCCCTCGGCAGGAGAGAGCTTACCTGTTTCACGTCCTGCCGCCTTTTGAAGCTTATGGTGACTCTGAGCTCTTTTCTTGTCTCCTGGGGAGGAAAGCCAGGGTCATGGAGTCCGTTCCCACGATGATGTCATAGCAATGCAGTCCCCCTCCTTCCTCCCACCTCTCAGGACCGGGGCTTTGCCTAGCAGCCGTTTGGTAGCATCCGTGTGGTCATCGTTGCTTCTTGTTGAGCTCCACAGGGGTGTGGCCCTACACTGAGTGCCTCACCTGGTTCTCATGGGGGCCCTGCAATGTCGTTACTGTCGTTCCATTTTATAATTAATTCCACGGCAGGTGAAACTGGGGCTAAGAGAGGTTAAGTAACTTCCCCACCGACACACAGCTGATACGTGAGGGTGTAAGCCCAGGGCTGCCAGGATTCAAACCTGGTGCTCCTCACAATACCCCATGCCAAAGCGCTGTGCTGCTGTGTTAAACACGAGCATACTGTTAACTCCTGTGGGTTCACGTGTATTCGACATATTATAACAGTAACACTATAATGGCACAGACGTTTGAGAGTTGTGGCTTGCCAGCTGTTGTGGTAACTAGATTTGTGTAAGAAGAAATATCAGTGATCAATAAACATGAGAAGGAATGCATAACATTACTAGCAATAAAAGTAACCCAAGTTTTGACGATAATAGTGTGCTGTCTTCTAGCCTCACAATGTGCACAGATTTTTAAGCTGTTAATTGCCAAGACGATGGAGTCCTCTGATACAGCCCTGGGGGGGAAGGAAACAGTGTCACAACCTTCGCACTAAACAACTTTGCACAGGGTATTGAGAGCCCTAAAAACGGCCTTGTCCTCTGACCTGGGGCGGCCCTTGCAAGAATCCATCCTGAGAAAATAACCTGAAATGCTGTCCAGTGTGTTATCTGTCAGGGTGCTCACCAAAGAGCAGTTTGTAACAGAGGAGAATTAAGAACAACTTGCATGTCCTCCAGGAGGGGAAGCGTTAAATAACGTGCAATACGTCTGTGGGTGAGTGAGTTTGGGAAATTATTACATGACATGGGGGAAAATGTTGGCAATAGAGTCTACTTTACATACAAGAGTAGAATTTACTCTTTTTGCTGTGCAGTTCTGAGTTTTGACAAATACAGGCAGTCACATAACTACCACTACCGTATAATTTTAAAAGAGAAAAAATAGTTTACCACGGTGTGTACACAGTAAGTTCCTAAATTTAAAACATATGTATGCATACGTGTCTGACTGCGTATGACAGGAGGGACATCCCAAAAAGGCGAACCAAGGAAGTGGCTCAGGAGAAATGGGCTGCGTGAGTTCTGAACAATTTTTTTTTTAAATTTTTTATTTTTGGCTGTGTTGGGTCTTCGTTGCAGTGAAGAGGCTTCTCACTGCGGTGGCTGCTCTTGTTGCGGAGCATGGGCTCTAGGCGTGCAGGCTTCAGTAGTTGTGGCACACGGGCTCAGCAGTTGTGGCTCGTGGGCTCTAGAGCGCAGGCTCAGTAGTTGCGGCGCACGGGCTTAGTTGCTCCGCACGGGCTTAGTTGCTCCACAGCGTGTGGGATCTTCCTGGACCAGGGCTTGAACCCGTGTCCCCTGCATTGGCAGGCGGATTCTTAACCACTGCGCCATCAGGGCCTGGGTTTCTTCCTTGTAGCTGGGAGGCCGGGCGCCGGGGCTCTGACCTTACACCAGTGATCTCACCCGGTCCTGGCCCGCGTGGAAGGGCTGGCCCGGCCAGTGTGCTCAGCAGGGCTGGGAGGCAGTTGGCACTGCCAGCCTGGGGCCCTGCTGTGTCACTCACTCAGGATAGAATGGAATGCTGCTGGCCGGGCTGTGGAGGGCAGAGTCCCGTCCCCTGCCCCCTCCTCACCGTGGCCACCGCGCAGCTGCTGAGTCGGGGCCCTGGCAGGCTGGGGGCTGTGCCTGGGGCAGGAGGGGCTCTCCATTCTAGACCCGGACACCTCCCTCTTCCTCTGGGCAGGGAGTAGCCCTGATCCAGGGAGAGAGCGTTTTGCTGTCCTGCCCTCTTGCCTCCCTGCCCCTCTGGTGTCCCCAGGCCAGCTTCAGGGGTCTCCCTCTCAGGCCTCCTTGGTCCCCTGGGGATGGGACCGCTTGGGAGCAGGCAGGGAGGGGCCCCATCAAGAGCCCCTCTTACCCAGCCCTGAGCCAGGGTGGGGGCCAGCCTGGGAGGGGCTCTTCCCCGTGGCCTGGTTGGGGTGGGTGTGGCCGAGGCCCGAGGCCTGGGTATGCCTCCTGCCTGGTGGCCTGGCACTCCGGGGTTGCCGACCCCCTGCCCCTCTGCACCGAGCATTCCCAGCCCCCAGAACGGGGACATGGCTGCTCGGCTCCCACGGTGAGCTCTGGGCGGAGCCTGGACGTCTTCTCCTCCTTTGCCCACCAGGTCCCAAGGACGGGGCTGTCCCTGCCCTTCTCTGTGCTCAGCTGACGGCACAGGACAAACAAGGGGCTCTAGTGGTCAGCAGGTTGAGGGGCAGGCTGTGGCAGGGGTGCCCTGGTCACCCTGAAGGTGCCACAAGGGCGCGGGGGCCCTCGTTGAGTGTGCGTGTGATCTCCTGCGCTGGTCCTTTGCGCTGCTTCTTCCCTCCCGGAATATCCAGCAGCACTGACAGCTGGGCATCCCGTGTCCCTCCGCGGTGGCTGCTCCCTGAACCCTGCCCGCGTTCCTGGGGCAGTGGGAGGGTGTCCTTAGAGGCGGGACCATGGCGGGAACAGTGCAGGGGGCAGAGAGTCCCTGGGCTCCGGGCCCCACCTCCGAGTCAGCCAGAGGGTGCTGGTGGTGGACCGGTGTGCCGGGGGATGAGGGCTCAGGATGGGCCTTAAAACCCAAAGTAGAGAAGATCACCCAATACAGAGTCATCCCTCAAGCCTGTCCTAGGGATGCTCTAGTTTTCCATGAGTTTTTCCACCTTTTTCCTGCCTACGTTACTGCATAGTGGCTGGGCTCTGCACCTCGTTTTCTGCTGGTCTAACCCGCGGTGCTTCCACGCCACTGTCACGGGCCCCTGCGTGGAGGTCTCCTGTGGGCCAGGCACGGAGCTGGCCTCGCTCCTATGGCCCCACCGAATCCCCGTCACAGCCAGGAGGCAGGGCTGCCCTCGTCCTTCTTCAGGAGGCTCAGAGGAGCTGAGGGACCAGCTTGGCTTCACTGATGGCCGCACCGGCTCTGTCTGGCTGAGGCCGCCCTGCTCCCGCATCCCTAGACGCCAGTCCTGAGCTGAGGAGATAGGGCCCTCGGCTAAGCCGCTTAGCGCCGCACTGGTCACAGCCAGCCGGGGCTGGGGGGCACGGCAGTGCGGGGAGCAGCAGGCTTCAGGCCCTGCCTCTGCCACCCTCCTCCACTCCCTCCCCTTGGCCACCTTGCCCAGGCCTGGCTGAGGAGGGACACGAAGGCCCCACTGATTTCCTGTCTCCTCTGATACAGGCTCTCAGGCCCCGTGGCCTCTAAGGGGCGGTAGGGCGGCAGGAGGTGACTGAGCTCAAGACCGCTGCCTCTGGGAAGCCTTCTGTGATTGAGCTACCCTCGTCGGCTGTCCTGGGGCCCCGCTGTCCCCGCATGCCCTCTGGTTCTGCCCTCCTGGGAGCCGAAGCCTTGCTGGCCAGGCCTGGCTGGTCGGCCATAAGCACCTGGCGACGTCCACTTTGGGAGACCCTGCTCTCGTGCCGCGCCAGCCCTGCTGTCCCCGGTGCAGCAGGCACACAGCGTCGGTCCCACCAGATGGTGAGCCCCCCGCTGCTCCCTGAAGGGGACCATCTGGCTGATGGGCTCTTTAGTCATGGGTGTGAGAGCTTGGGTAATGGAGGGGAAAGGGGTAGCAGGAGCCAAATCTTGCTGTTGGACAGCAGAGAAGGCTCTGGAACCTTCTCCCTGTGTGTGTGGCTGGGCTCTTCCTCCCTTCCCCCTCCTGAGGTCAGCCGACCCAGCTCTGTCTCTCGGCATCCGGCCACACTCCTGGGGCCAGGCCTCCCCCTCCCTGGGCTTCGCTTCCCAACTGCATGGGCATCCAGTCTTTCCAGGCTTCTGGAGAAGACAGGTCTGTGCACAGCAGCCCAGCTCACCTGGGTGTGAGTTCCTGGGATGGAGGGAGAGCAGACCTCCCGGAGTCCCCCTCCAGCCGGGCAGGCTCTGCTCCTCTGCCTTTCGCTGGCAGCGCCCGGTTCTGGAACTCGGCACCGCTCTGACCGGACCATCCCGGGGCGGCCAAGCCAGCGAGCAGGTGCCTGGACCAAGGCACGTTTCTCGCACCTGCCAGCCAGCGGGACAGCCCCGGAAGGTGCCAGGCCCGTTTCTCGTTCTCGGGACACTGCCAGAGGGAGGTGCCCAGAGGTGCAGCAAAGACAGACGGATGTTCTCAAAGCTGCCCCACCCTGAAAACGGGGAGGCAAGGTGGACTCCTGCCAAGAGAGAGAAACGCTTTCCAGTTTTCTTTCTCTCAAACCTCTTTTGAATGTCCCTAAGGAGGGAAGCACGTAGAGCGGGAGCCTAGCTGTGTGGGAGGCGAAGGGAGTAAGGTGAGGCCCGGTGACCGTGGACCACCTGTAACCAGGAAGGAAGGGCTGGCTGTCGCCTGTCCTCTCCACGTTTCTTCCTTGCGCTGTGTTGGTGGAACCTGCGCTCCTGGAACAGTCATAAGGGGTGATGGGGGCCTAGGCTGCTTCTCCCAACCCCCAAACATCCTTTGTTCACGGTGCAGGGGATGGGACCGTGGCGTGCAGCCGGCACGGGCAGTTCTGTGTCTGTGGGTGCACTCCTGTGTTGGGGGGAGGTCACCCGGGTCGTGGGCTGCAGTCCCTGCTGGGCAGACCTGGGCAGTCTCCTCAAAGTCCAGGGAGGACCAGGGCTGCTCACCCTGCCCTGATGTCCCCTCCTTCTCCCAGCTCCAGTGCCTCCCTCCCTAGGGCCCTTGGGGCAGGGGGACTGCAGCTCTTCTGGCAGAAGGGCTTGAGCCCCGTTTACTCCGAGGACGCGCCCTGCAGGGGAGACGAAAGGCAGATGGACATCTGCAGAATTTCCCACCTGAGAAGGGTTCCAAGCCCGTGCCTTTCTCGGCGCCAGGGAACAGTAGCCCAATTGTTCCAGACCCACATTATCTTGGTCACGGCACCCGCATACTTCTGGACCGCCACCCTCCAATTCCTGGGCCTAATAATGGCCTTGTTCCGGGCAGGGTTGAGCAAAGCCCTGTTGGTGGCTGTTCAGAGCAGCCCCGGCAACGCTCCCAGCTCCCCCTCCGTGCGCCGCCCGGCCGTCCTGGCAGCCCAGCCCTCAGGGAGGCTCACAAAGGTGGCACTGGGCTGGCGGTGAGTGGGGCTCTGCTCCTGGGGGCACAGGGAGGCTGAGCACGGTCAGTGGGCAGTGGAGGCCTGGGTGAAGTGCAGGCAGTCTCCAGTCTGTGGTGTGTTTATAGCTCCTGGACTGAGGGTAGAGCGCGGTCCCAGGTGGATGGAAGGAAGGGGTGGGTGGACAGGCTGTGGGTTTGTCCAGGGCAGAGAGGAGGAGTGTCTCGCATGCTGGACTCATGGAAGTTGATTGTAAACGTACCGTGTTGAAGCCGTGAGGTCGTAGGGAAAGTGTCTTGGGACGCCCGTGAGCCTCTCCGAGGCCTGGCAGGAGCGATCCAAGTTACAGCAGAAGTGACTTGACAGAGACCCGTGAAATGTGCTCGGGGCAGAGTCGGAGAGGAGCTTTGCTGACTCTGGCTACGGCTGATGGAATTTGCTGGCCTGGAAGAAAAAGAGTTGTGGTCGCCAGGCGTCTGTGATGCCGGAGTGTGGCCCGCGTGGAGCGGGGGGACGGCACAGAAGCCCTTGGCAGGCCTTCCTGCTTCGGTGTCTCTGTCTGCAGAGCAGGACAAAGCACAGGAAGGCCTGAGAGGTGTCAGGCCAAAATGACAACGAGGTCTGGGAGCCTCCCCAGGGCAGGCAGGCTGGGGAAGACCCCTTGGGGGGGCTGCGTGTTCCGCCCACAGAGAGACACCCCAGAGGGCACCCGCTGAGCGGCCGTGGCCAGCTTCCGCCTCTACCCCACTGTGCTGGTGTCTGCCCTGGCCCCCTCCACTGCTCTCCCTCTGGGCTCTTCCTACTGATGGGCTCCCCCCACCCTCTGACCCCCGCCCTCGGCCTCTGCTGCCAGCACAGGGCGGCGTGCCCTGCAGCACGTGCCAGTGGGCAGGCGTGGTGGGCCCGGAGGGGGGCGGGTTAGAAGACTGCCTCTTGGTCTCACGATGGTCAGCCTGTCTTCCTGCCCGTCTCCCCTGGATCTGCTCAACCTCCGCATGTCAGAGCAACAGGCTCTTCGTTTTTAAAAAATTTTTATTTATTTATTTATTTATTTAGCCTGCGCCGTGCGGCTTGCGGGATCTTAGTTCCCCGACCTGTACCCTCGGCAGTGAAAGCCACAAGTCCTAACCGCTGGACCAGGGGAGTCCCTAACAGGCTCTTCATTTTCATCAGGGCGCAAATGGCTCCTGAATGCCTCCTTCCTGGCCATGTCTGCCCCCGAGGACTTTGATGAGTCCCCCGCACAGGGATGCTCACAGCCCCTGGTTACTTCTGCAATAGTTACTTCCTTACCTTTGAAACTGTCCTCCTCTTCGGGGAGAGGAAGAGGAGTCATCCCTGTGGGACGCTGGGCGGTGTCGGCCGGGCTGGCAGCCTGGGGCAAGAGTGTGCGCTGCAGAGGACTCCGTGCAGCTCCTCTCTGAAGGCACCGCTCTCTGCCTTTGACTTTGGAGGTGGCGTGCTCTCCTAGTCTGTCCTTCTGCTTCTCTGCTTTCTCCACGGCTGCTTCTCGCCTTGAGCTGATGGCCTTGGAAGTGACACCTCTGGTCCTTCCCCCTCTCTTCTCCTCCTCGCTCTCCCTTGGCAAACCTGTCCAGCCTCTTGGTTTCAGCTGCGAGCTCTGATCACAGCATCTCAGGTGTATCAGGTGCCTTTGTAGTTTGCAGGGCGTCTTTATGAGCAATCGGCCTGCAAAGTGGAAGAGTTCGTCCACTTTTTGGATGACACAGCTCAGGCACGGAAGGACTGAGCCACAGCTGGGCTACATCTCACTCCCCAAATGCACGTCCGTCATGCCTGTGGGCAAACCACGTCTGAGTCACCCCCGCGGTGAACGCGGACCCTCGTGAGGGACCCCTGGTGCACCTCCCTCACACCAGGCCCTGTCCTCGGGGTTCACGTGTTACTTGCTTTAGTCCTCATGTCGTTCCTCACGGGAGATATCCTCATCTGTGTTTTACAAATGAAGGACTGGCCAGTGAGGGGTGTTATTTGCTCAAAGCCTCCGAGTGAGTGACGGAGCTGGGAGCTGACAGCAGACCTTGCGTGCTTTCTGCTCACCCACACCTGTTGACGAGGCACGTGACCGCCACCCGTGCTGGCCACAGGGCTGGCCGTCGGTGAGGGCCACGCCCCCAACACCCCTGCTTCCTGAACGGCCCCCTGTGGTCCTGTCATCGTGAGGTTCTCTGAGCTGTTCTGTCTCGGGCTCTGTTGGGCTGGTCTGTGCTGCTTTCTCGTTGTCCTTCGTGATTTTGCAAACTTTGGTCTAATCCCCCTCGACTTTGTTTTTCCAGAATGAGGAGGTCTCAGCTTCTTAGGAATCTCCCCTCATGTCTCAAGTTCTCACTTGCTTCCTGTCTATCTGGTGTGTTTATGTGGGGACGAGTCTCCCCCTTGGAGTAGGGCCACCCCCTCCCCAGATCCTCCCACAGCTGGCATGCACAGGACACCTCCCCGCTGCACAGACACACCACGAGAAGCCCCGTCTCTACTCCCACTCCAGGCCCAGCCGCCCATGCTGAGGTCAGCTGAGCAGCGGCCGCAGATACAGCCCGTCCCAGGCCTGCTGGCTCACTGCATCGTGTCTGTGACAGGAGAGCCTTTCCTGGTGCTGTGACGGAGTGCCGGAGGCATGCAGAGCTGGGCTCCTGGCCTCCTGTGCTAATCACGGGTGCCAGGCCTGGGGACGGCCAGGTTAGTGGCAGTGATGGGCATGACCTGCTGGGAGGAGGGGCTCTGGGCCGGGAGGGGTCGCAGGCGGACCGAGGTGGACTTGGTGGCCCTGTGCTCTGGCCCAGGCACTCTCTCATCTCCTTGTGGCCTCCCCTTCCTGGTCAGCTCCCTTTCTTCCTCATTTTCCTTCCCCCCTATGTTTTGGGAGTCACCACGGGGATGGGCGTGGGTGGTACCATCCCAGCCCGAGATCAGAGCTCTGAAGATCTCCTGCTTTGGGGCTTCATGCCAGCCTGGGTTTCTTAAAGAGGTCGCAGGCATATTAAAGATCCAAGGCCGGGGCTTCCCTGGTGGCGCAGTGGTTGAGAGTCCGCCTGCCGATGCAGGGGACGCGGGTTCGTGCCCCGGTCCGGGAAGATCCCACCTGCCGCGGAGCAGCTGGGCCCGTGAGCCATGGCCGCTGAGCCTGCGCGTCCGGAAGCCTGTGCTCCGCAGCGGGAGAGGCCACAACAGGGAGAGGCCCGCGTACCACAAAAAAAAAAAAAAAAAGATCCAAGGCCGTCTTCGGAGGTGGTGAGGGAGCCTTGGGAACAGCAGAGACCACTTCCGCGACAGGAAGGAAACTCGCACCCCACGTGCACCTGCTGGGTACGCCTGCTGTCACACAGGCGTCTAGCACCTGAAAAGCAGGGAAGTCGAGTGCTGTGACCTTCCCAGCAATGAGCTGCCCTAGAAACGAGATCCACTTGCATGTGACACTCTCCCCTGGTGTGTGTGAATGTGCCAGAGGGTACGGGAAAGAGGAGGATAGAGTTTTCCAGGTGGTCCATCTTCGCTACTGATGGGGGTGTCTGAGGGGAGAAGGAAGTGGGTTCTTCTTTAAAAAAAGTTTATTGCTGATGATAAAATTTGTATGTGGTCATTGGAGAGTATTGGAAAGAACAGAGAGGTAGAGAAGTAGCATAAATTAAAGTTTTAGCTTCATCGTGTTGCCATGCCGGGCTAACCTCTGCTCGCCTCTGATGAGTTTCCAGGTGTGTATGTGGGAGGAGAGACTTTTGTTGCCAAGGATGCCTTGAGTTTAAAGGAATAGAAGGACACAGGATAGTGGGTTCCCAGCCCTCCTACCCTGGGCTGCCTGGGGCCTCCCACTTTGACCGTCAGCCCTAGCTGGCTGACCCTGGGAACCGGGCAGCCACTCTGCCCAGGCTTGGGTGCCCCCTGGAAGGAGGACCCTGCTCCTGGGACTTCCTGCAGAGTGGCTGGGACCCCAGTAGCTCGTGGGACAGCCCCTGCACCAAAGCAGAGGCTCCTGGCAGGTGGCCCTGGGGTCTGGTCCCAGACTTCTAGTGGCAGCTGCCGTGTTGGTGAGCTCCGGGTCTCTGGGTGAGTGAGGCTGTCGGATCGTTTTTCACCTGTCGGTTCCGACCCTGGTCCCCGCTCTGCCCTCCAGAGCCTCGTGGGATAAGTCCAGACACCGTGAGCCACGGCAGGGCTGCCCGTACTTCAAACCTGCAGCCGTGCACCTCCCCGCTCCCCCCTCCCCCCTCCCCTGCCCCCAGCCCCCTCTAGTTCCCACCCGTTCCTCATGGGCAGCGTGGAGGGAGGCAGAGCCTCTGGCTAGGCTTCCGGGAGCAGGTGAGAGGGGATGGTGATGGCAGCGGGATGGGGAAGCCCATTCCAGGCCAGGGAATGGCACGCAGGAATGTTTATCCGTGGCAGGTGTGTGCACAGGCCCGCGTGAGTGTGAGCTGCTGCCGGGGCCAGAGGACTCCCCGCCCCCTGGGCTCCCTTATATAGCCACCGCCCTGCTCCCAGAGCTCGGGTGGGGATGACCCCCCCGCTGGACACACTCGGGGAGCCTCTGCTGGCTGGGCCCCAGCCAACTCTCAGGATCGTCTTGTCATCACAGCCCGAGTCAGCTGTTGGTTTGGGAAGCCTTCCCTGGTGTTTCACGGTGCACAGCCAGAAATATAACCCTCCTGTTTGCCAGGAGCGCACTGGGTCTTGGCAGGCGTCCTCACGGCCTATTTTAAACTGGAGGGAGCAGTGAGAAGTGCCTCTTGCGCTGAGCCTGGGACCCTTCCCTTCCCTCGCGGGGCTGCTGGGGGCTGGTTGCTTTTCCCTCCTTGGGCCCATGGACACGTGTCCTGGGGGGAGGACACGGGGGTGGGAGGCGGGGCTGTTTCAGGGCCATCTGGAAGAGGGTTTGCACGATTACACGGTGGGTGAGCCCCGGGCCGGCAGCGGGAGTCTGCTTTTTCCGTCCTCCCTCCCTCGGTGGTGCTGGCGCCGTGTTTGAGCAGGCGGCTTGGCCACCCTGTTTTCCTTGCCACCTGGAAAATGGGGACCCACGTGGCTCTGCCCTGCCTCTCAAAGCGTTCCCGTGACCTCAGAGAATTGTTATGAGCTCCTCTGGGATCTGCCGACCCCTGTCCTCCCGCTTCATTTGCCAAAGTCAGTCTCCCCACCAGGCAAAGCCTCTTTAAGTAGACACACGTTTCCAAGAAAACCAAATAAAGAGATGATGGAAACAGGCAGCAAAGGCTGTTCAGCTCCGTAGAAGGCTGCTGGCAGCCCAGTGAATGAAATAATCACCAGCACCTCGTGAGGGACCCAACGTGGCCTGTGCTTCGCATCCTGGGTTCTGGGTCTGGCTTGCCGAGCCTGTCACAGGGCAAGTTCCTCAGCCTCTCTGAGCCTCGGTTTCTCATCGGTAAAGGGGTGATGATGATGTCCACCTCGTAGGTGTAGTGGACATGCACCAAGATGATGGTCTGTAGGGCGGGTGCGTGCTGCAAGTCAGTGCTGAATGGCTTGGCCGCTGCGGTGGCCGCTGCTGTGACCTTCCCAGAACCCCATCACAGACAGAGGGTACCTGCCGTGATGCCGATCGGCCCAGGACCAGCTTCGGTGGAAAACTAGTCCCTCCCCATCGGGGTCCACAGCGTGCTAGGCAGGGGTCGGATGGAGTCTGGTTACTGCCCCCAGGAGCCCTGCCTTAGGGGGTGGGATGCCAGGGTGCTGGTGACAGGGTGTTCATTCTCCAGGGGATGTGGGGAGGGGTCACAGCATGTCTGGCCTCAAGGGGCAGCATGTCCCTGGGGATATTTCTTTCTTTTTTTTACAAAATAAATTTATTTATTTTATTTATTTTTGGCTGCGTTGGGTCTTGGTTGCTGCGCGCAGGCTTTCTCTAGTTGCAGTGAGTGGGGGCTACTCTTCGTTGCAGTGCGCGGGCTTCTCATTGCGGTGGCTTCTCTTGTTGCGGAGCACAGGCTCTAGGCACGCGGGCTTCAGTAGTTGTGGCGCGTGGGCTCAGTAATTGTGGCTCGCGGGCTCCAGAGTGCAGGCTCAGTAGTTGTGGCCCACGGGCATTGTTGCTCCGCAGCATGTGGGATCTTCCCGGACCAGGGCTCGAACCCGTGTCCCCTGCATTGGCAGGCGGATTCTTAACCGCTGTGCCACCAGGGAAGTCCCTCCCTGGGGATATTTCTGTCCGCTGGAGCCCAGCGGAGCCCACTCCTGGCTGGGAAGCTGGCTGGTTACAGCTCTGGAGATTCTGATGCTCAGCAGGTCTGGGGTGGGGGCCTGGGCAGCTGCAATGCCAAAGTCCTTCCCGGTGATTCTGACACCCAGCAGGGGAGTGGGGTAAGGGCTGTGGAGGCAGACAGAGCTGGGCACTCAGCCTGGCCCTGCTGCTTAGTCTCGGACAACAGTGCCCACCTTCTTGGACTGGTGTGAGGTTACATGGAACAGTGGGTCTGGAACACCCGGCCCAGAGCCTAGTGCACAGGCCCTACTCCCTGCGTGGTGGCAGTGACAGTGAACTTGGAAACACCGGCTGGGTGGGGGCCCCTCCTCTGTTGGGCCAGGGGCTGGCTGCCTTCAGGGTCTCAAGCTTCTTCTCCAGACCTTTTCCGGGCTTGAGGGCCGTCTTCCTTGCCCTCACCCCTCCCCTCCCCACATCCCCAGATTGGAGGCCTAAATGCAGGAGTGGTGGTTCCTGTTTTAGAGGCTGCGGGGAGAACCATCTGCAGGTCCGTGGACATTGGTGCTTGGCTTGGGCTGCCCCTGGGTCAGGTTCGCAGGCGCCTCCTAACCCAGCCTGGGCCCGAGTTCCAGGCCCCAGACCAGTGCTCAGGGCATTTCTCCATAAAGAGGACTAAGGTGAAGGACTTGGGTCTGTCTTGTCCATCCTGATGATGGTGGTGGCACTGTCCAGCGCCTGTAGAACACTTACTCAGTGCCAGGCACTGTTTCAGGCGCTTTTCGCACTTGAACTTATTTTAGCTTCATGACAGCTCTGAAGGAGGTACTATTCGTAAACCCATTTCACGGATATGGAAGATGAGTCACAGATGGACCACGTGTTGCTAAGCGCTGTGTTTTCAGGCATGCCGTTCCCTAATCCTGTCCTTTTAATATTGATTCCGAATCGGTTTCCATTAATAGCTCATCAATGGCGACAAGCACGTAGCGCACATTTTCCCGTGGACACTTCCCTCTGTGGTCTGTAGCTGCCGCGCAGGGTGGATGCTCCGTGCACACGTGTGTTGACTGTCGGGTGTATTTATTTGTTGGTTTCCAGGGGACGGGAGAGGCTGGACAGAGGGCAGCAGATGCACCATTGCCGGGAGAGCTGCTCTGACGCCAGCCTGCCCGCCATGTGGGCTTCCTGCTGCGGTCACCAGCTCCCCTCTGCCCCCCAGAGCCCAGAATAGCAGTCTGTGGTCAAGAGGGGCAATGGGGAGCAGGGCGCATGGCTGGGCTGCAGGGCTGGTGGGTGCAGGATGGTCAACCTTGAGGCTCGCGGCCTGGCCCTGTCTGTCCCGCCAGCTCCAGGCTTTATATAGCGAAGCTGCGCTAGGTGAGCCCTGCAAGTGTGTGTGTGGCCCTCATCTGACTGCGGCATGTGGACCCTTCACCGGGGTGGCCTGAGGAGACGTGGCCCCCGGGCTGACCTGGGTTTGAGTCTCAGCAGCAGCTGACGGGCTCTGCCCACAGCCACATCGCGTAATGGGAGCAGTCCGCCAGGGAGCTGAAAAAGGAAACGGGCCGTGCCCAACCCAGCTATTATTAAACTTTTCTCTAGCACTTTCTCCCCACTCAGCCCTTTGCCACCGTACTTGAGAGATTGTCCCTGTGCCACCCCAAAGGGATGTGGCTGCTGTGACCTGTATAGGGAGGATGGCAGGGGGGCCTGTTTTAGTGGCGTGGAGCTGCCAGCGGATTCCTGCCACCTTCAGTGGTAGAAGAATGCCTGGCTTTCAGAAAGGACTTCTTGGGACATCTCACCTGTAGCCCAGAAGCCAGAGAGCCTTTCTCTTTGGGTGACCCTTAGAATGAAGCAGCATCTTTTAGATGAAGTCCTCGGGCAAACAAGTAAACGGACTCTCGACTGTATGGCAGTGCTGGGAAGGGTTGGCATCTCTCAGGTCCGGAGATGAGCCTGTGGTTCAGGCCTCTCCTTTGTGGGAACAAAGCCGGACCCCCTTCGTGTCTCTGAGGGACAGACACCTGCTTTTATTAGCGTCCTTGAGTGGAAGAGCCTTTCTTTTGCTAGTTACATCCTTGTAGGGCTGTTTGCTGTCACCTACCATTTTTTTTTCTTTAAAAGAGTTTTTTTTTTTTTCCTTAAGACCACTTTTAGGTTTACAACAAAATTGAGAGGAAGGTACAGGAGATGTCCCGTACACCCCACACATGGACAGCCTCCCCCATCATCAGCATCCCCACCAGATGCAACACTGGTTACCAAGGATGAACCTGCATCGACAAGTCGTGGTCACCCAAAGTCTGTAGTTTACGTGAGGTTCACTCTTGGAGGTGTACATCCTATGGATTTGGCAAACGTATAAGGATCTGTTCCCACCACTATAGTATCATACAGGGTATTTTCACTGCCCTAAAAATCCTCCAGGCTCTACCTTTTTACCTCCACAAACCCGGGCACGCAGTGATTAATGTTCTGTCTCCATCGTTTTGCCTTTTTTGGAATGTTATATCGTTGGAATCCTACAGTGTGTCGCCTTTTCAGGTGGGTTTCTTTCACTTAGTAATATGCGTGGAAGGTCCATCCGTGTCTTTTCATGGCGTGACGGCTCATTTCTGTTCAGCACAGAATACTGTTCCGCCGTCTGAATGGACCACAGAATGATGAAGGGATGAGGAAGAGGGAGGGGCCCCGGGGGAGCCAGCAGCTGGAGGGGCCTGGGCGGTGAGCTGGGGAGAGCCGCATCTGGTGCTCAGCCTGGAGTCTGCACAAGGAAGTGCAGGGCCCTGGCAGAGGTGCACTCGGCCAGTGCAGCAGAGGAGACAGGGCAGGGCGGCTCAGAGCCTGGGAGGAGCGCCTCCTGCAGGGCCCTGGGCGGCAGCGGTCTGGGGGCCGAGTCTCGGTGCCTCGCTGTGACGGGAGGTGTCTGGTTCCTCCCAGAAGGCGAGCGGGTTATAAATAGCAGATGACAGGCTGTGGGGAGAGCTGCCTCTAGCGTAATCGCCGATTTTGAGAGTGCCCTGGCGAGGGTGGGAGGATGGCTGAGGTCAAGTTTGGCCCTGTTGGCCGATTGGCATTTCTTGAGCTGGGTGCTAATCCCTTCAGGAGGTCAGATAAGCTCCACGGCGGCGCCTGCTTAAGGCGCCAGGTTTGAGGCCAGGTTAACTCTTTTGGGGGGACTGCAGAAGACCCCCAAAGTTGTGGTGACTCCACATTGTCCAAAACAGAGCCGGAGCCGTCGTGGAGCTGGACTTCAAGAGGGTCCATCCAGGGGAGGGCCGGTGCCTGAAGTGCAAAGTGGACTCTGCTGTGTGACTGTCTTTCTGACGAGGCCGTCCTGTGGGAGGATGTCCTGGGGCAGCCCTGTGGCACAGAGACGGTGCCTTTCCCCCTGGGAAGTAGCTCAGGCTCAGGGACCTGCCTTGCTGAGTATCGGGGTGAGTGGGTAGCACCACTGAAGGTCAGGGGTTCCCCCTCCTGGTCCTGTCACCTCCCCCCACGGCCTGGTGTGTTAGGACCCACTTTCCAATGCCTCGCATAAGAGCAGGAATCTCTCCCACTACAGTTCTAGGCTTTGGGGGTTTCCTGCTCCCGCCCCGTCTGCTGCAGGCGTTAACCCTCACCCTTTTGCAGAGAGAGGGTAGGTTTGTAGCCTGCCTGCCCCTCCGGGGTCTGTGGGGGCGGCGGGTGGGCAGTTCTCGGCCGCCAGCCTCGTGGGAGGTGTGCACTGCTTCCCCCGCAAGTGCCGCTTCCAGCCTGGATTTCTCCTCCAGCCTGACCCCTTCCTCCCGGGGCTGGGGGTCCCGCTCCATCTCCTGCTGCTGTGGATGGGCCGTGCTTCTGAGCTGCTCGGAACCTCCTGTTTCCAGGACCGTGAAACTGGTCCCCGTGGAGTGTTGCACCCCCCATGGGCCGCCCTCTGCTTTATGGCCACTGTCGCTCTGCGCTCACTCCCGTCACAGCCGAGGCGTCCGAGAACAACGGCGCTCGCTGCTTGTTCCATCTCAGCTCACCCAGCCGAAGCCTGCAGAGGCGCCACGGGAATAGATTACCCCAGCGAGCTCTCCGGGCCCCTCTGCTGTGGCCCCGGCCCCCCTCTCGCCAGCATCTCAGCGGGGGTTCTGGAACCTCCCGCCTCTGTCGTCCTCCCCATGTCCCTTCCGCCTGGGGCGACATCTTCTCTCTAACTGGCCGCTGCGTGTGCCAGGTCGGGAACTTCGCGCAGAGCGCTGATGCCGCAGGGGCGCAGACGTGGAGAGGACAGGCCTTCATCCCTCGGATTCTTCATGCTCTTTGTCAGAGAACCATGCCCTGTGGGAGGAGCCCTTAGCTGCCCTTGCAGGGTGAGCTAGGAGAAGGAGGGCCCTCCTTTCACGAACAGGGGATATTTGGATGACGACGAAGCTGGCCTCTCCGTTTTGCCAGAGTCAGATGGTTCCCAGCAGGCACGCTGGGCGGGGAGCCGCGGCCGGCTCCTGAGGAACTTGACCGCCAGGCCAGGGGGCGTGGGCTCCTCGCAGGGCAGGGAGGAGAGGGGTGCTGGGGTGCTGCTGGCTAGCTGAGTGTTGAGCCCCCCGCAGGCAGGCTTGCTCTGTCCCGGGCTGAACCTGCACCCTGGTGGTCCAGCCCACGGGCTTTGGGGGTTCAGCAAAGGAGAGCCTCGCAAGATTCGTTTTGGGTCTGAGTGCTATGGGCCTGGGACGTGTTCTCCCATCCATGGGTATATTCCGGGGCTCGAAATCTCCCTGGTGTCCTGTCCGCTGGGATGGGGGAGGAGAGCACAGGCCCTTGACTTCTGAAGGAGGGACTCCACTGTGAGCATCTCTGGCCTGGGCCGTGTGGCTTGTCTCCTTCAGGGAGCGGCTAAAGGCAGAGGGAGCCTTCCCCGCCTTCCCTGGGTTTGGAGCTGCTCTTTGGCATTTGATACCAAGCCGTCAGGTGAGCTGGTTCTTTTTCTCGTCTCCCCCTCCCATCAAGGCTGCAAGGAGCTGGGGATGACCCTAGAGCCAAGCGGTACTGAACGGCACCGGGCCATGTCCCCGCCCCCCGCCCAGCCCCACCACTGTACCTGCTCCCAGGGTCTTGGCCCCAAGCCACGGTCAAAAATGATGGCTTGGTTGGGAGCAGACGTTCCTTGCTGACGCCCAACAGAGATTCACTGGAATTGAATGCACGTGCCAGCATGTCCGTGATCTTAGCAGACAGCATGGGGTATGCCCAGCTTCACCATGTCCCCCCTCACTGCCCCTTGTCCCTTAGGTGAGACCCTGAGATGAGGTGGCTGATACATGAGTGGTGGTGACACCAGGCAGCCTAGCATCCGGGAAGCAGGAGGACGACCTCATTTAATTAGAAAGAGTGTGTGGCCTGAGCCCCCAGCATCCTTGGAAAAAAAGACTTTTTTCTGTGAGCATCACTCTGTACCAGGCACCGTGCTTATGCAACCTGTGAGTTTGGTGGTGTTGTCTCCGTCTTGTAAATGAGGAATTAAGGCCCAGAGAGGTCAAGTTGCTTTTCTAACGTTGCACAGCAGGGGCAGGGAGTTGAACTCCCTCGAGTCCATGAACTTCATAGCCCGTGCTCCTTCTTGTTCTTTTTCACCAGAGCTTTTCACATCCTGCAGCATTTTCTCTGTGCTGAGCTCAACCACCCTTCTGCTACTCCCAGGCTCTCGGTGACGCCCGAGAAGTTTACTCCACGTATGCTGAAGGCGTACGTTCCCCAGGACAGGAGGTTCCCGAGTCCTGGTCTCCCCCCTCTCTCTGTTCCTCCCTCCACAGAGATTCATTGAGCCTTTGCCATGAACCTGGCACCCGAGGGACACACAAGGGGCAAGTCAGGGATCTCTGACCTCATGGAGCTCACATTCTAGCAGGGAAGATGGACAAGAGTAAATAAACACTTAAAGTCATAATAGGTTTTCATACAAGATGGGGAGCAAAGGAAGCTTAAAGGAGAAGAAGGAAACCACGCGTCTCTAAGGAAGAACGTTCCGGACAAGGGACACCCGAGTGCGGAATAACATGGTGTGCCTGGGAGCTAGCAGAGGCCGGTGAACGGGACCAGGGCACGGAGGAGGTGGGCAAGGCAGAGGCTGGATCGTGTAGGGTCCCGGAGAACACGGGAGGGGATTTGGGATTTGTTCTGCATACGAGGGGAACCTCTGGAAATTTGCTGCTCTGTGGAGAGTGAGGAGTGGAGGGGCAGGTGTGGCAGCTGGGAAAACAGAAAATGATCGCAGAAGTTCAAGGAGGAGGCTGGGGTAGCAGTGGAGTCGGGGAGAGATGGGTGGGCTGGGGTCAAAAATCGGAGGTAGAACCAGCAGGAGTTGCTGGTGACGGGTTCCCCGTGACTTGCGCATCAAGCTTCCCGTGTGACCCTGTTAAGCTTGAGCTGCCTGTAAGGCGTCCGAGGGGAGGTCACGGTCGGCACGTGGGTGCGCAAGTCTGAGCGCAGGGAGGGGCCGCTCACTTCTGCCTGGCAGTAGTCAGGTGGAGCAGTCCCTCAGGACACTTTGAGAGCCTGTGGGGGGCCCAGCTCTGCGGGGTGTGGTTCCTGGCGTAGCGTGTGCTTAATAATGGCCTTTGGAAACGAAGCAAGTTGACGGCATGACTGAGTCACACAGAGGAAGCGGGGATGGGGATGCAGCTGCATCAGATACAACAGCATTTCTGTGCCCCCGGGGTTTGCGTATGCTTGGTGTTCATGGAAAGGCTTGACCCTCGTGGTCTTCGACAGTGTGAGGGCAGGTGCCCTTTCCCCCAGGGGACCAGCTGGGGGCTGCACAGTTGTACCGTCTCAGTCCCATGCTGCCGGGAGCTTGCCTTTGTGAAAACGTGAAAAATACCTCTTGGGAGCCTGCTATATGCGAGGCACTGTAGGAGATGCCAAATAAGAGTCGACTTCGGCAAAACCAACAAGGAATGAACCTTGTAGGGCGAAGGGTGTTGGGTGCTGTGAGGGAGGTGGGAGGTGCTTCTAGCGTGCAGAGGGGGCATGGGGAGGGTGGAGCTCATGGGCCCTTCCCGGGAAGGATGGCACTGCTGACTGGTTGGGGCGCAGGAGGGGCAGGGCTGGCGGGGAAGAGCCGGCAGGGAGGCGCACAGGCAAAGGCTTGGGGTGCATCACAGAGGGACCAGTGCCCTGGACTGTGGGGATACTGGCAGGCTAATAATGAAAAGATGAGCCTGCAGGAGGTATCAATTGGACGCCGTGCTGAGAAGCGTCAGCCGCATCCTGCAGGCTGCAGGAGCCCTCCGGGGCCTGGAAGATGAGGCATGATGTACCCCAGGTGGAGTGTTCAGATGACGGTGGTGACGGCGGGGGGAGGTGGGGTGACCAACAGGGGTGCTTCTCAGTGTTCTGGCCGAAGGGATGAGACCAGGACCTGGGCCGTGGGAGTGGAGAGGACCAGGTGGTTGCAGGAGAGTTGCAGGGGTGTGGCTGGAGGATTTGGAATGGGCGAGATGCAGAAGGGTAACAGCGGTGGTGCCCATCGTTTATGATATTACGCCGTGTTCTTGTTCTCAGGGCTTTAGAAGTTTTCTCCTTTTTTTTCTTTTTGGGGGGGTGGTACACGGGCCTCTCACTGTTGTGGCCTCTCCCGTTGTGGAGCACAGGCTCCGGACGCGCAGGCTCAGCGGCCATGGCTCACGGGCCTAGCCGCTCCGCGGCATGTGGGATCTTCCCAGACCGGGGCACGAACCCGTGTCCTCTCCGTCGGCAGGCGGACTCTCAACCACTGCGCCACCAGGGAAGCCCAGTTTTCTCCTTTTACTCTCCACAACAAACCTTGTAGGTACTACATGTAGTTTGGGGGAGTTAGCATTATTATCCCCATTTTACAGATGAGGAATCAGAGTCACAGAGGTCAACTGGCATGAGGCTACATTGGGGAAGCGGCAGAGCTGGGATTCAGAACCCAGGCGTTCACTCCAGAGCCTGTGCTCTTAACTGCTGGCCCCAGATCCAAGTTTTGATTCCTGGATGGAGGAAGAGATGGGGACACGGGTGGAGGGGCATGTTTTCCAGAGACTGGGACAGACACCCTGATTCAGAAGACGTCATTCAGAGAGCATACGACACCACGGAGATGAAATACTGACGGTCGGGGCAAGCAAAGGGCCCCGGGCCCTTTGCGACCCGAGAGGCAGTGTGGTACCTGCACGGTCAGTGTGCCCCCCATCCTGATGCAGGCGGCAGGGTCCTCCCCCAAGTCCTGTGTGTCCAGTGTCCACAGCATCAGGCCCACAGGCGGATGACACGTGGTTCTGTAGGCCTGTCCCCAGCACTCGTCCCCGCTTTTCTGGGCCTCGGTGACCCGCTTTCTGTAGGACTGCCTTAGGTTTTCTTGTGCAAAAGAAGTCAGAGTTTTCCTGAGATGAAGCCAGGCTCTGGCTCCCCTGAGCAGCTGGTACCATGAACCTGGAAGCTTCCATCTCCAAGGAAAATCTTTTTTTTTTTTTTTTTTCTTTTTGGTAACGTCTACTTCCCGAGATGCAAACCTGCCACGTGGACGGGAGCGGCCCCTCTCCGTGGTAATTTGACGGTGTCTGTTTAGTGGGTGCCCTGCAGGCAGCACCCTAAAATCTCTCCACTTACAATGTTATTTCTTCTATTTCTTCTGACTCCCGGGTCAGCCTGCATCTCAAAAAACACTCTTTTGAGAGCTTCGGGGAAACGTGGAGCCACAAAATGCAAGCGTCTGCATTGTGCTGGGTCCTCATCCGTCTCCGGCTACTGCTCGTTTTTTTCTGTCGAATAAGCAAAAGCCAGAGCACGTTTATTCCCGGGGATGGGATCTCGTGTGAAAATGCGTGGTAATTGTTTCCTTTCGCTATTGTCAATATGTTTCTGTTCCGTTCATTGAACTTTGTGCTCGGCTCCCGCCATCTCACATGTCAACATCTGAGTTATTTTTCTGTTTGCTGTTTATGAAGTGGCATCCTTTCCCCTCCAGGTCTTGATGCGGGGAGCGTTTGTGCGCCCGCTCTTGCGTGCGCGCGCGCCTGTGTGTGTGTGTGTGTGTGCGCGCGCGCGCGCGCGCTGCAGAAGAGGGGGCTGGGAGGAGAGAGGGAGGGCCATTTGGGATCTGCTTGGAGGGAGGCCTCTCCGCTGCCTGGACTCGGTCAAAGAACTCACACTCCTCTACTTCCGCTTTTGGGAAGTGCCCGGACTCAGAAGTGATCGATTCTGGTGTACATCCAGGGTGGGGTATAATTAGCCGTCTTGATTTCACGTCGTTATGGCCTGAAGCCCTGCCAGCCCCTCCTGCTGTGTGTGTATGTTTGAGTGGTCAGTTCCTGTCTTGGCGTCGGCCTGGGCCCTTGACCATGGGGCCCCGAGCAAGTCTCAACTCCGAGCATCCGTCTCCTTACCTGGGGGATTTGGGTCACGGGGGCGGTAAGTCACACAGCACTTCTCAGGTCCGGTGCAGTGCTGACACTTCTCCTTCCTGCTGCCTTCCCCGAGGGACAGGGGCTCACCCTGGGGAGGCAGGTGGGGGGGGTTCCAGCCTCCCAGCTCCGGGGCAGATCATTCAACCTCAGAGACGTCACCTCCTCACCTAACAGTGGATGTAGCCATCTTCCTTGTTGCTCAGCCAGGCTGAGGGGAGAGCAGAGGTGAGAGCCCAGGACCTGAGGGCTGAGGAGTTGGGATGTTGTGAGGTTCGGCCTTTTCTCTGGAAGGTGGGGGCCGAGGCTCAGACGAGGGAGAGGTTTGCCGGGGGTTGCAGCCGCTGGTGGCGCGTGGCCAGTGCGCTGTGCCGTTTGGGGTTCACCCTGCCGCCCTGCCCGAGGGCTCACCTGTCCGTTAGGTCCTGAACATATGTGGTGCCGCGCCTCCCCACGTGTGGTGCTGGATGGACAGGTGGCCCTTCTCCTGCCATATGCTCTGGCCTGTTTCAGTGTCATGGCGCCAGGGCCAGGGAGGTGCTCTGTTGCGGAGCTGGGCACTCGCCTTGCTTCCACGTCCCCGCACTCCTCCCTCCCTGTGCTTGCTCCGTCCATACCTGGCCCAACGCTCAGCTTGATGCCGGGGATGCACACAGAGAGGTATGAGGGGAGGCATCCCGCCCCGCCCCGCCCCGCCCCGCCCCGGGCGGCCATTGCGCTGGAGCATCGCCGGCCAGGGCAGCGCTGGCGGGTGGGAGAAGGGTCCAGGGCTGGTGAGTGGTCAGACGGTCAGAGCCGCTGCAGAGTGTTGGGTGGGGGTCAGGGCGGGGCTGGCCATCCTGGAGGAGGAGGTGGGCGTCAGTGGGGACCCGAGGGCCCTGGGTGGGACTGAGAATGGTGCAAAGGGGGAAGAGGAAGGTTTCTTGGGTGGGTGGGGTGCTGTGAGACAGGCATGGAGACGGTGGTGTGGAAGGTGCAGTGAGGGACCCGAGGGCTCCCGCCGAGGAGTGGGGAGGCTCTGGCCAAACACGTTTTATTTTCAGGGCTGGGTCTCAGTGTCAGTGATTGGGCGGCACGTGTCTGATTAGATTTAGCTCGTCTGACACAGCGATCGCGATCATTATTTTGGCTCAGAGCATTGCTGAGAACCTGACTCTACCTGTCACTGCCGCTTGCTCACCTGCCGGAGGATGGAAGGGACCGGAGGGAGGCGGGGGACTTCCCGAGCCTCCCGTCGCCAGGAGCCCGGTGGAAGGGGGCCCTTGGGATCCAAGGACAGGAGGCAGGGAGCCCAGTCCTGCTTTGGATTCACTCCGACCCCTTCTGGGTCACAGAGCCACTTCCCGCCCGCCGCCGCCTGCCTGCCTCCGCCCACCTCCTCTCGAGCTGGCTTTCCGCTTATCTTAATTTATTGATGAAAACTTGTTTTACGGTCCAGAGCACAGACGGCAGCAGCTCCCTGCCAAAAGAAAGCATGCTCGCCAATCGGGAAAGCGAGCTGCCTCCGGGAGATGGGTGGCTGGGGAAGGGAGGGTGGGGCGGCAGAGTGAGGGACGCGCATCTGGCCTGACTGTGCGGCGGCCTGGATGGGTGGGGGGGCCCCGCGGGGCTGGGCGCTGCCGCCTCGGCGGGAACCCTGGCTAACAGCCGCTCTGCCGCGTCTTAGCAGTCAGGATGAATGAGGACCGCAGGCCATAAGTACTAATAATGACCCTCGTTTATAGCTTTGTAAAGGCGCTACGCTGGGGAGTTTATTTTCGTGCTTCTCATTCAGTCCCAACTACAACTCTGTGTAGTGGGAACCATGAATTCCCCATTTAAAAAGCAAGCCCTGGAAAGTCGTTTTCTGAGATTCCCACCCCCCCGCTGGTACATGAGGGCTCCGTGAACTTGAACCAAGGCCAGAGCCGTCTGTAGCCCCGACCCAGACCTCCCACTGGCCCTGTGCTCTTCCGCGTCGTGGCTGCCTGTCTGGCTGGTCTTGCTGGTCCAGCTGGGTGTCCTGCTCCTGGGTGGCCGTGGTCAGCAGGGTGCCCGGCTCAGGGCAGGTACTGAGGCCCCTGCGAAGGGACTGGGCTGAGGGGCGTCAGGAGTGGGGGTCAGGCCTCCCTGTCGCTTCTTTCTAAAGACAGGAAGTTCTCCGAGTCACTTCTGAGCGTTCCTCTGAAGCTCCGTTTCCTGGTGGGTCAGAAGTGGATGTCCCCATGAGGCTGCTGACCACGCCGGGCGGGGACGGGCCTTCGAAAGATGGGGCCTGGGCCCCCGCGAGCTGCAGCGGCCTCATCTGCAACGTGGGGTAGTGAGTCCAGGGGTCTGTGGGTAGCGTGCGGAGTGGCGTGTGTGAAGGCCCCCTCCAGAAGAACGCAGCACGGGGGTGGGAGGGCGGAGAATCGTTTCCACCAGCTCCTCTGTTGTGGAAATAGAGGCACAGTAAGAAGGTCCACCGAGCCCCAAAGTATTTATTTTGTTCCTTCCTCATGCAGAGCTATGGCCATCAATTTTCGCAACTCTGGTGAAATCAGCAAAGCGGGCAGTGCAGGTTGGCTGGACGTCTGCCCCCAACACATGTGCACTCCGTGCACCCCTCCCTGCGGGGGGCACCCCTAACGATTGTTCCTCGCCTCTACCCGCCCAGCCGGCACGCAGGACAGACCACCTGCCGCTCCTTCCAGCTGCGCCTGCTGGGGTGTGTCCCGGACCCCTGCACTTCTCCCCGCCTCCCTTGACTCAGACTGGGCTACAGTGGAGAATGTTAATAAAATGAAGTTTGGGGGTTTTGTTTGTTTGTTTGTCTGAGGCATACAGAGGCTTCAGTCAAAGGATTGGAGTTGCATCAGACTGGATTAAAATCCAGCTCAGATGAGATACTTAACCTCTGATCCTTGGTTCTCATTTGCAAAGTTTGGGGAAACAGTAGGAACTACCTTGTCTGTTTTTTTTAAATTATTAAAAATTTTTTATTGTAGTATAGTTGCTTTACAATGTTGTGTTAGTTTCTACTGTACAGCAAAGTGAATCAGTTATACGAGTATATATATGTAGACCCCCTCTTCTTGAGATTTCCTTCCCATTCAGGTCACACAGAGCACTGAGTGGAGTTCCCTGTGCTCTCCAGTAGGTTCTCATTAGTTATCTATTTTATACATAGTATCAATAGTGTGTATATATTAACCCCATTCTCCCAGTTTATCCCACCTTAGTATCCATAAGTTTGTTCTCTACATCTGTGTCTCTATTTCTGCTTTGCAAATAAGTTCATCTGTACCATTTTTCTAGATTCCACATAAAAGCGATATTATACGATATTTGTTTTTCTCTTTCTGACTTACTTCACTCTGTATGACAATCTCTGGGTCTGTCCACGTCTCTGCAAATGGCACTATTTCATTCCTTTTTATGGCTGAGTAATATTCCGTTGTATATATGTACCACATCTTCTTTATCCATTCATCTGTTGATGGACGTTTAGCTTGCTTCCGTGTCCTGGCTCTTGTAAATAGTGCTGCAATGAACACTGGGGTGCATGTGTCTTTTGGAGTTATGGTTTTCTCCGGGTATATGCCCAGGAGTGGATTGCTGGGTCATATGGTAGTTCTGTTTTTAGTTTTTTAAGGAACCTCCATACTGTTCTCCATAGTGGCTGTACTGATTTACATTCCCACCCACAGTAGGAGGGTTCCCTTTTCTCCACACCCTCTCCAGCTTTTACTGTTTGTAGATACCTTGTCTGGTTTTTGTGGAAAGGGGTTGACACAGTTCCTGGCGTGGATCAGCGGTCAGTAGATGCTAGCTTCCTCATCCGTGTTCTCAGTATCATCATTGTCATCGTCACCACCCTTGTCACCACCATCACTGTCACCATCCCTGCATTTTCCCCCACCCTCTTAGTCTACAGGTGGGTCCCAGGCACGCTGTACGCAGCGGCTGGCCTTCCCCTCTCCAAGCATGGACATGTCCAGGGACTCCTTTCTGAGGTATTTGGGACGCCCTAGGTCTAAGCAGTGGGGTCTGGTGGGTCAGAACATGGTTTCCAGAGGCAGATTCCCTGGGTTCCTTCATCACCTAACCTCTCTGTGCCCTCACCCTTCCAGGTGTAGAACGGGAGGACGAATGACCTCCCCCTGTCCCCACCATTGGGTTGGGAGGATTAAGTGAGGCAGATGCGGCCAAGCACTCAGAACCACGGGCACATGGTTGGGGTCCCTGGCAACACAGCTTCGGGGGGGTAGTGAAGACAGGGAAGGTGCCGGGTGGGTGAGGACAGGGCATGAGGCTCCTCCCTGAATGAGCTCCGCGAGCTTGGGCGCGCTCGCCTGCCAGGCCGTGGCCCGGCTGCTTTCAGCGAGTGACCCGATGGCAGTGGGCACATCAAGGAGTAGAAGGCGGGCCAGGGTCTCCCGTTCTGCCAGATGGCAGCGTCGGCCCAGGGCCGGGGCGAGGAGGGGGTCTCAGGCTGACACGTGAAGTTGGTGCAGAGACCATCTCTGGCAGAGGCACCTGAACTTAACCAGCCCGTGTCCCCCACAGAACATGTCAGAAATGTCAGATCCCGACGTGGGTGGACACGGCTCCCGGCTGGCAGTGCATCCCTGCAGAGAGGACCAATCGTGTTGGCCACGTCCGAGGCTTACAGCCGAAGTGTGTGTGGGCGGCTGTCCTGGGGCCAGAGCTGGAGCTGGTTGTCCACCACGATCCTTCCCAATATCTACACATGTAATCAGGGAGTGTTATTTGCTGAGCTCAAGCCAGGGAAGACTGTGCCCTTTACATTATGAAAGGGCCTCCGTTCTGTGACAGGCTGAATGGAGGCAGCCCTGACGAATGAGAGGCACCCAGAAGTGGACGTATTTTCATGGCGTGACTCTTCTTCCTCTCTAGGGGGGCTGGGGGCACCTTTCCTCAAACAGGGAGAATGATCCCCACCCCCTCCCCATTCTGCAAGGTGAGTTATAGTCTCCCAGATCATTTGAGCTCTTTGCCAGAAAGATGTGATGTGAATTCAAGGTTATCCCCTGCATTTTCCAAGGAGTCTGAATAATAGCACAGTGCCTTGTACCATATTTATATACCGAGGAACACAAAGGGCTCGGCAGGCATAAGCCTATCCATCCTCTGTGTCCCCGAGTGCTGGGGAGGTGTTTTTTTCTCCCTCGGTCTTTCAGCGGAGAGACGTCCCAGAAAGGCGGCTGGACCATTACTGTCCCCTGGGGCTCCATGTCCAGAGAGCAGGCTGTGGGCGGTTCCGCTTTCTCAGGGAAGCCCGGGTGGCCCCAGTTTCAACATGAACCTTGAAGATAGGTTTCTGAAACCCATCCCTGACTCCCAAGGCAGCCCCAGCTTCATGTTTTATTCTGTGCTTCGATGCCGTCAAGAGTGCCTTTCTCCCCAGAGGCACAAAGTAAAACAAATGCAGGAAGGGAAAAAATACGCCTGTGGTGGGAAAATCCCTTCTCCAGACTCCTCTGACAAGTATTCTGAGTCCTTGGCGCTTTTCCCTCCCAGCTTACCGTGACCTTGGGAGTTCAGACAGTGCCTCTTGCTGTGGCCCAGGCTGTCTCCCCGTGGCTCCCTCCCGGCTCCAGAGCCGTGGCGCTTGGGGCGCAGGTGATGAGGGCTCCGTGCACACCCCTGCCCCAGCACAGGGCATCCATTCTTGCACTAGCACCTGCCCAAGAGTTGCTGGTCTTGGGTGGCCCGATGCGCCAAGCTGTGTCCTGTGGAGTGCTGACAAGTTCTGCAGTTTGGGGTCACCTTCCCCGACTCTCCCAGCGAAGGGCAGTCCTCCCACTGGCTCAGGGAACAGAAGCGTCCAGTGGAGCCGGGACAACCGACTGTCTCCTCCATCTGAGAAGCTCTTCCCAAGCCTGCCCCCTGCTGTTTTAGCCCATCTCCTCTCCTTTATAGAGCAGGGGTGGAACACAGCTGTGTGCGCTCCCGAGGGGAGCAGAACCCCGCCATCCATGGGCTCCATCCTCGTGGGGCGAGCTTGGGAACGCTGGGTTACAATGCTCCCCTCGTGTCCCTTCTCCCCTGCAGCCACCCCACCCCACCCCACCCCAGCTTGAACAGGAAGCACGTGCAGCCCTGCCAGCCTGGTGGGCCCGCCCTGGAAGGGCCGCCACGTAGCCTGGGTCAGTGTGGACAGACTGATGAGTGGCCACGCCCCCTTTACAAGGCTGGCAGGGGCTTTGTCGCACCCGCTGCTCCTTGGCCTCCTCACCACATATCAGCCTGTGGTCCATCTGGGCCTGTTCCTTGGGCCCCCGTGGGGGCTCTGAGCTGCTTCCCACCTCCTTTTCTTTCCGTCTCCCCACCGAGTGAGCAGGCCTGTGGCCAGTCCGAGACTGAGGTGCCGTGGCTGGCACCCGAGAAGGTCGATTTGGGCCCCGCTGTCCGATTTGAGGAGCCCAGATGGCCTGGGAACTGGGGTGCGGGTGCACGTAGGGGAGGTGAGCCCTGTTGCCCTGCATGCCTTCCTCCCAGACAGGAACAGTGTGGAAGTCCAGAGTTTTAAAGGGGCCGTGTTGGGAGAGCCCAAGGTAGACCCCCTTCCCCAGTTCTAGTCCTTGCCCTTTGCTCCCTGGGCATCAGCTGTCGTGGAGACTGGGCCTGCTGTTGGCACCCCTGCCCTGGCCTTTGAGGCCCAGGGACAGACACAGGGCTTGCCACCCTGCGGTCCCACAGGTGCCTTGGCTGGTGTGAGCCCCTAGGCAGGGCAGGTGCCCTCCGTACTGAGGCCAGGCCAGGAAGCCCAAACAGGTGGGCAGTGCTTCAGCAAAGCCAGTCTCCTCCCTTGCCTCCAGTGGGGTCAGAGGATGCCAGGCCCTTTGTGCAGCCAGCTTGGGGCCAAGGCTGCGGTACCTGCATTTACCCCTACCCAGGACCCTAACTGACTGGAGGGAGGAAGGGCTGGCCTCACGGTCTCAAGAGGGGTCTCCCCCCGTCTCAGCTCTTTCATCCCCAGCACTTTTAAGAGTCTTCGATAGCAAGAGGTATTGTAGCAGGAGCCCCTCTCAACCGATGGGGTATGCCAGTGAATTGGGGGCGTGGTTCCCATGTTCCCGATGTCTCTGCAAAGCTCGCTGGAGAGAAGTGGGCTCGGGAAGCATGTAACTTAAGAGCTTTGTGAACGTCAGAGACTCAACAGCTCCCAAATACAGCATCCCCGCAGTTTGGCCACATTTAAACGCTCTCCCCTAGAACCATCTTAGATAGACAAATAACCACATTCTGCAGTAATCAAAATGTGACTGGGTTTTAGATACGCAAATGCTTTATGTCGTGTTTATTCGGAGGAAAATTCGGCTCGGAAATATGGGTGTGATCTCCCTATCACCTCTGCAAGCTGGTGATATTGGAGGCTGTGAAGTCGTGAAGAAATTGGAGGCTTTGAGAGAGAAAGTGTGGGGTTAAAAATAGAATGGCCGAGGCACCATGCTGTTTGGCTTTGAGTCACGTGCAAACTCAGTGTGAACCACACCTGTGCTGTGGCTCCCAGCCAAGCCAGGGGCGGCACAGGCTGGATTACTAGAGGTATAGAGCTCAGAGTGCGGGAGGGGAGGGTGGTGTCTTGCACTCTGCACTGGTCCCTCTGGAGCTGGAACCTAACTTTTGGTAGTGGAGGGTGACTCAGAGGTGAGAGCCCTAAACGCCCTTTTATAGGCCAGGAGGAGGTCGGGAAAGGATTTTGTTAGATACAGGCCTTCAAGAACCTCAGGTCCTGCCACACTGGATCTCGGCGGGCTTCGCGGGCAAAACTAGGACTGCCGCACGTTAGCCCTGGGGAAGCGGATTCCTGAGTTAATAAGGAAGAATTCTTGACCAATTAGAGCTGTGCAAAAAAGGAACAGAGTGTGTTATTGGCAGGTGAGCACCGGGACCCCGGGGTGCTCAAGCGGAGGCTGGACCCCTGGGGCCAGGCACAGAGGAGCCCTCTCACGGGCGCCCACCCCTTTCCGTGCCCTGGTCCTTCTGTCTCCGGGTGGCTTTGGCAAAGGTGTCCCTGTGACGTTGTCCCTTCTGTGTGGAATTGGAAGCTCTGTCTGGAGGCCCCCATCTCCCTTTATGGCCGTGACATTGAATGAGCTGCAGCCCACCTCCCCGCCAAGAGGCGAGGGTGGCTGAGACACGATGTAGCCGCCCCCTCAGTCCTCGCGCTGACACCTTTCCCCTTTCTCTGCGTGATGAAGTTCCTAGCAGCCGGCTTCTCCCAGGGCCAGGCAGGATCGTCACCAGCCAGCGCACTGGCTGTGAAATTATAGTCGTTTCTGTTTGCTGTTTTATTCTCCACATCCACTAATTTATTAAATGCTGTTAAACGTTGCACTTGGCCCTGACTCATAGAGAACACGGGGGCGTGCTGAGGCCAAGGATTTGAGGGGCTCCTGCAAAGCAAAGAGAGCGTGGGGGGCAGGGGCGCTGCAGAGACACAGAGGCCTCGGGGATGAAAGTAGCCAGAGGGTGTGCTGAGCTCTGAGGGGATGGGGCAGGTAGAGAAGGCGTCTTAAACAGGCGAACAGGGGCTACAGGGGAGTTGCGGGGGAACTTGGCACGGGGGTGGTGAAGAGGGTGCAAAGGGGGCCTTCTTTTTCAGGTGGGTTTGTGTGTCTGGCTATGGTCCTGTTCCCAACCCCTCCCACCCCTCCCTCCCTCCCTCCGTCCCTCCCTCCCTCCCTCCATCCCTCCATCCCTCCCTCCATCCATCCCTCCATCCATCCCTCCCTCCCTCCATCCCTCCCTCCATCCCTCCATCCCTCCCTCCATCCCTCCCTCCCTCCATCCCTCCCTCCATCCATCCATGCATCCCTCCCTCCTCCATCCCTCCCTCCCTCCCTCCATCCTTCCCTCCACCCATCCCTCCATCCATCCATCCATGGAACAAATATTTCTGCAGTATCCAGGCATGTTCTGGGCCCCACGGTGGTAGAGAAGGGGCTGAGACGTGAACCTGGCCTGGGAGCATTGGTGTTTCTGTGGAGATGGGCAGCGCGTCTACACAGAGGGCCAGGGAGGGATGCCCAGCCCTGGCACAGGAGGTCACCCCAGGGAGGGCCTCCCTACACGTTGGGGAGATGGTGGCAGCTGTGAGGGACACAGGCAGTGGCTGCCCTTTGGCTCTAAGCAAGTGAGGGAGGAAGCTCAGGGGGGAGGTTTGTTCAGGGGAGGTTATGGTTTCCCTCCCGGAGAACTGGGGCGCTGTGTGAAAAATGCATAAGGACACGTGGCAGGAACATGAATTAAAACCACAGATCAGTGTGGTTGCAGCTGAAGATGGGGAAAGGCCATGGGGGTGTTGGCTGATTACAGCAGACTTGATAAATGAGGCCATAGCCTGCGGGCCTCAGTCTGCATGCTGTGCATCTGTTGGATGGGCCCAGGGTGATGAGGAAGATGCTGAGACCCTGAGGGTCCTGCACGTTCTCCCTTCTGAAGAGAGAGCCTGGAGGAGGGAGACCCATGGGCATTGCCAAGGGGAGGCGCTGTTCTAGGCCCTGGGGATTTAGTAACGGACAGTACAGACCAGGTCCTGGTCCCTGTAGAGAGCAGGGAACGGACAAATGCCAAGGGTTTGCTTACCTTTGGATGGGGGTTCATTTGGAGCCCGAGTGGAAAATACTTGGAAGTGCCCTTGGTTGGGGGAGGGGCAAGGGGCAGGGAGGCTCGGTGGTCAGGGTGGCCCCTGGGCCTGCCTCTGCTTAGAGAGGAGTGCCGGACCGCAGCAGGGTGGCTGGTGCCTTTGGGTCGGTCAGTTGGCTGGGTCCTGGTGCTTGAGTCACCCCGCCTCGCCCCGGGGTTTCTTCCTGCCGGGGGGCTTGAATCCAGCTGGTTGTGTCTGAGACAACCCTCTGCTTTGGGAAGCCAGTTTCCCCGAATGCCACCAGCTGAGCTCTCCAGCGCTGAGCTCTGGCTGTGCCCCTGCAGGCCCCGCCTCCATCCTGTGCCGGGCGCCCCCCCGCCCGTGTGGGGTGGTTTCCCCCTGTCCCTCCCATCCCTCCCTCGCCCTCCCTGCCCCTTCTGTGGCTTCAGAGGTGGCTTCCTGTCCTCTTGCCCTCCCGCCCAACAAACCCTGTCTGCTGCCATTGCCCCCCCGCCAGACATCAGCCCCTCTCCGGCCCTCACCAGCACTGTCCTCCCGTGCGTGTCCCTCTCAGAGCTAGGACGCACCCCACCCTGGAGGGACACACCAATTCTTCCTCGGGTGTCTGTCTTCTCTGTGAGTTGGTAGCTGGGGGGTGGACACCTGGCTTGGGCAGGGGGCTAGGGCAGCGGTTCTCAATCTCTATTGGCATTTGGGGCCAGATGTCTCTTTGTTGCGTGAGGGCTGCCCTGTGCCCTGTAGGACAGTTAGCAGCGTCCCTGGCCTCTGCCCACTCAGGTGCCAGTAGCACCCTCGCCCCAAGCTGTGACAACAAAAAAGACTCGACATTGCCGATGTCCCCTGGGAGTAAAGTTGCTCTGGTGGGACCACCGGACCGGGGTGAGAACAGCGTGTCTCAGGCTCGGAGATTCTCTAGTCCGGATGCCACATCTTAAAGGGCTTTGGGCCGCAGAGAGGGAAAGAACCTTAGGGTCACACGGGAGCAGCGTAATGAAGGAGGCATTTTAGGGAAAGGATTCAGGCAGGTCTTTGCAGGCTGGGCTGAAAAACGGAGGCCAGAGGAAGGCAGGGGTGCGTGGCCGGGACCTGGGCTTGGGGCTGAGGCAGCGGCCTGGCGCCTCTCACCCGTCGGGGCTCAGCGGCGGTGGCGCCGGGGCTCTGCGTCAAATGCCGGGCAGCCAGGTCCCGGGCTGGGCCTGGCAGTGTGATGTCCTAGTCTGTGAACTTAGGGTCTGGGGGCTCTGCTGGTTTGGGGTCAGAGACGGGAGCAGAGGGTCCCTCCATCTCAGCAGGAGGCCGAGGATGTGGGGTGAGCAGGGCCTCTCGTTGCCTGCAGGGCCTCATTCATTCAGCGATGGCCTTTTGGGGACGGGGACGCGTGTGTGGCTCTGAGAGGAAGGTGCGGGACTTGGGTCCAGGCTGCCGGTGGAGGCTGCCCTGCTGTCCGCAGCAGGCCTTACCTGAGACTTACCCGGGGCAGGGTGACCTCAGACAGGAAATGAGAGGGAAGCAGAGGTGTGGGGAGCAGCTCGTCCTCCCCGGCGGGCTGTGGGGAGCTGGCACAGCAGGTCAGAGGTTGGGGGGCCTGAAGTCACCGAGGTGGCTGGCTCCTGGAGGTTCTGAGCTGTTGGGGTTTCCCACGTGGGGGCCCCTGTCCACGAGGCACAAGGGGACCCTCCCAGGCCCACTCCCGGTGGGAACCAGCTGCTGGGAGGGAGCCGGACAGTCGTCCCTTGGTATCCGGGAATGCTAAGGTCCCTTACATAAAGTGGTGCGAGTGCCCTGAGGACTTTCCCGGGCCCAGGGATGGTCCCGAGGGGCCCGGTGTCTCCAGCGCAGGGTGGGAAGGCGTCCTGCGGCTCCAGGGTCCCAAGGCCAGGCTCCCTACCTGTAGCGAGCGACCTAGCCTGTAGCAAGTGACCTGGCAGCAGCGGGGTCTCCTCTTTTTCTTTTCTTTTTGCGGTACGCGGGCCTCTCAGTGTTGTGGCCTCTCCCGTTGCGGAGCACAGGCTCCGGACGCGCAGGCTCAGCGGCCATGGCTCACGGGCCCAGCCGCTCCGCGGCACGTGGGATCTTCCCGGACCGGGGCACGAACCCGTGTCCCCTGCATCGGCAGGCGGGCTCTCAACCACTGTGGCACCAGGGAAGCCCGGGGTCTCCTCTTTTTCATTCCAGGGTCTGGCTTTTAGAGCCATAAATCTCCAGCATGGAGAGCATGAATTTCCACGGTGTGATTAATGAAGGAAACATTGAGCCGGCAGCCACAGAAAATGACCGGATTGAGCAGAGTCAGTGACAGGTTGGAGGTCTCTGAGCCTCCCTGCAAACCCAGAGCTCTGACCGGCTTGGGGCGCCACCTGGTGGTTGCGGGTGTGGGTGGCACCCAGTCCCTGGCTGAGCTGGGTGGATGCCCCGTTGCGTGGGGGGCCGCTCTGGGCCCGGTGTGCCCACACCGCGGACTCGGCCCCGTTCCAGCGGGGCTGCCGCAGGGCACGGGGCGAGGGCGGCTGTCCACGGCGTGGGGCCCCAGCAGCTGCTCCGCTCGGCCGGCTCCATCTGCAGCCCTGGGAGCTGTCTCCGGTTTAGTGCCGCGCGGGAATAGCCCCGCTTCTTTCGGCATGCCCCGTCTGGACTGCCTTTCCGTCTCCTCATTTATCAAAATCCTACTCATGCGTCGAAGCCGAGCAAGCCCTTCCAAATACATCTCGAATTGGACTGTCTCTCGGCACTCCTGCACAGCCTCCCGCTGGAGGTCCCTCCAGCCCCGCCTGGTCCCCTGGTCACGGCAGTGGCTTCCTGATGGCTCGCCCATCGCACTTTGCCCTCCGATGCCCTATTCTCCACACAGCAGCCAGAGTGACCTGCTGAAACCACAGATCACGTCCCTGTCCTGCTCCCGGGCTTCCCATCCCATCAAGAACACCACCATTTTCGTTCCCGATGCCTGCGAGCTCCCACCCGCCGGTCCCCCACCACTGTCACTCTGTCACCTCTGGTCCCCGGCTGGCCAGGCTCCCCCCCCCCCCAGGGCTTTGCACTGCTGTTTCCTCTAGAACATTCTTCCCCCGCTTATTTGCCTGCTTATTTACTTCCCCTCTTGTGGGTTCCTCCTCAAGTGCCACCTTCCCGAGGGGCCTTCCCTGCCCCCTGCCCCACACTCCCTCTCATCCTGACTGTTTCTCTTCACGGCATTGGGAAGCCTGTCGTGTGCTTGCTTGTGTGTCCCCTCTTCCCCAGGGCGGGTCTCTGCCGGCGCCGTTGCCACCGCTGCCCCGTGCTTAGAGCAGGGCCCGGCTTTAACGAGTAGGAGCTCCATTCCGGTTCGTGGAGCAGATGAGAGAGGAAGTCATCTCCTGGGCAGCCTCTGCCGGTGCCTGGCCTTCCCGCTGTGCGCCTGCGTGTGGCCGCCTGGCCCTCGCTGCCACGTGTCCGCTCCCCGGAGTGGGGGCAGCTCGAGAGCAGAGATGGGCTTGCATCCTGGGGGCCGCAGCATGGCGCCCGGCTCGGGACCTGTCTCCCGGATGCCGGCGCCTGGCCCTGCTCACCCTCTTCACGGGCCTTCTTTCTTTGCAAGTCCCACAACGGTCCAGACAGGGAGTGGTAGTGTCTCATTCCCCACCTGCCCCGTGCACGTGCCTGCGGGGCTGCCCCTCCCCCTGCCACCTGAACTCTGTGCCACTTACTTGGCCCCCGTGCGTACGGCCTGGGGTGGATGCTGCCCTCCCCTGGCTCCCGTCTGGTCCGAGCCGAGGCCCTGGGAAGGCAGGTCCCTAACGTGGCTGTGGCTCCTCTGTGCTGTAGGTTCTCGATAGATACCTGTCGGCCGACTAACTAGCTCCCGAGACCCCGCAGACATCCTTGAGCCCCTGGAGGGAGCAGGGGGGTGTCAGCTTATGGAGTGTGAAACAAGGCTGCTGTGGAGACCTGCTGCCCGGGGAGTGGGAAACTGCAGCCGCGGGCATCGCAGCCCCAGGGGTGCCGTGGAGCGGAGTGGGTTCCAGCCGGGGGCGGCTGCTGCTCCCTGGGATGGGTGGTGAGGTCATGGCGGACCCATGCCCTGCACATCGGCCAGCCCCTCAGCCAGGCCAGGGAGCCCCTTCCTGTTTCCATATGCGTGAAATTTGTTCTTCCAGCTCCTGAGGACCATGGACAGGTGGCCCTTCTGGTCAGGGCAGCGGGACCCAGTCACCGCAGGGTCTGGCTCTGAGAAACTGGCTCGGCGGTTCCCTCCCAAACTCCTCACTTGCTTCCATGACCATGTGGCCCCTCCCCGCCTCCTTCCGGAGCGCCAGGCCCTCCTCTGCTGAGTGGCACCCCCATGGCCACGCACGTGCAGCTAGGACCTTCCGTACTTGTTACGTGCTTTCCCTGCGCCTTGTTTAATTTGTCCTCATTGACGTGACCCTCTGAGCTTCGAGAAGCTAGTTCCATCCCGTTTGACGCGGAGAGGCTGGGGGCTTCGTGCAGGTCACACCACCCAGCTGCACCCTGTCCGTGTCTCACGGTTGGGGCCGGGGGAAGTGGGGGCAGTGGAGGGACACGCAGTCCTTTGAGTCTTGTGGAGACGGATACCAGAGCAGTGCCGGGCTAACAGGCTTCCCTTTCTCTCCAGCTCTGTGGCTGTGGACTGCTTGGAGTGGGCATTTGGCTCTCCGTGTCCCAAGGCAATTTTGCCACCTTCTCCCCCAGCTTCCCATCGCTGTCTGCAGCCAACCTCGTCATTGCCATAGGCACCGTCGTCATGGTGACGGGCTTCCTCGGCTGCCTGGGCGCCGTCAAGGAGAACAGGTGCCTCCTTCTGAGTGTAAGTTGGACCCCAGACCCCCCAGCCCTCCGAACGCTGGATCGCCCTGCATCTGAGCCCCTGAGCCCCCTGGGTGCCCAGCTTGAGCCCGGAGAAGTAGCTCCTAGAATGGTCTTTGCCTGACCCCGCCCCTCTTCCTCATGATTGGCTGCCCCTGCCCTAGGTGCCCCTCCCACTCCTTGACTGGTGTCTGCCTCCTCTCCCTGCCCTCCCCATCTGGGAGTCCTCAGGAGCCGTGGCCTCTCCCGTACCTGGGAAGTCCTGTCTAGGTGTTACCTGTCCCCGGCCACCCCGTTTGCACCCCGTCCCCGCCCGGGACCGCTGCCACGTGCCCACGCCTGCACCTTCTCTTTGCAGTTTTTCATCGTCTTGTTGATCACCCTCCTGGCGGAGCTGATCTTAATTATCCTCTTCTTTGTCTACACGGACAAGGTAAGCCTTCCAGGAGGGGAGGGGGCGTATGGAACTTCCTTGCCCCCGGGGTTGGGTCCGGGAAGCTGGAGGAAAAGCAGTGACAGTTCATACTTGTGAGGAGAGGAGAGCTAAGAAGGGCCTGGAGGAGAGGTTTTGGTGGGGGCTCATTACCTAGTGTAGTCTTAGGAAGTGGAGTCCTCCAATGACCACGGGATGCCACGGACGGCCTGTGGCACAGAGAGCTCCCCGTCACTGGGAGTATTCAAACACAGTTGTGGGGAAGGGATGCAGGGCTCACTAGGTGCCTGGGCTGGGTGATAGGAGGGTAACCTATTGGTAACACAGGGGAAGCTTCCAGGTGACAGTGTGTAGGGCTCACAGTGGAGGCAGCTGTGATTCCAGAGACCTTTGGGGACAGACAGCTGCTCCCAGGCTGCCCCGGGGGGTCAGGAGGGTGGAGCGGGGACCCCTGGCGACCCCGCCAGGCTGGACGGTTCCCTGCAAAGTTGGGGAACTTCTTCTGGGACCACCAGGAACGACTGGCCAAGCGTGGGCTTTGGGCTCGGTGGGCCCTTTGGGTGCGTTGTACCCAGAACCGTGTTACCATCTTCTCCTTGGGTCTTGAAGGAGGCGCCCGGGCCACGCTGAGAGGGAGAGGCACTCTTAGGATTTGTTAACAGTAGTTCCTTTGCATCTCTGAAAAGGAGGCACGAATAATACTGCAAGATCCCTGCGGGCCAGCCTTGTTCTCAGCTCTTTATGGGAGTCCTTTCCTCTAGCTCTCACAACCCCAGAGATAGAGGCTATTTTCCAACTTCACAGACAAAGCAGAGGTGGCCCACGCTCGGGACAGCTGATCCGCACCCTGCAGTTCCCAGGGTGTGTCCCGACAGGGGCAGCGTTGGGGGGTGTCATGGCCTGGAGGCAGGTGGCCTGTGCGGGGCTGGTCCTGGGACCAGGGCAGCTGAGCGGCTTGGGCTGTCCCCGCCTCCGTGTCACAGCTCTGGCCCGAAGAGCTCGGCTCTCCAGGGTCACCGCCCGGCCCCCGGCGGGCCTCCCCCGCCCGGGAGAGCTGTGGCCAGCTGTCCTGGCCAACCTGGGAGAGCTGGGGAGCGGGGCGGCCTCCTGCTTTCGCCCAACCTGAGTCTGCCCTCACCTGCCAGGTGAATGAGAACGCCAGGAAGGACCTGAAGGAAGGCCTGCTGCTGTACAACTCGGAGAACAACGTGGGGCTTAAGAACGCCTGGAACATCATTCAGGCCGAGGTGCGGGGTCGTGCTGGGTGGGACGGCGGGGCCTGGCCTCAGACTCTGGGACCCGGCTGGGCACCCTGGCCTTCTGGGTCAGACACCGTGTGGCAGCCGCAGAGGGGTGAGGGGGTCGGCAAGCAGGGCCTGGACGTGGCCTGCAGCTGCGGGGCCCAGGGAGCTGGGAAGGACGGATGATCGAGAGGGCACCTCGTCCAAGCCCTTCCTTTCTGAAGCTTTGGCACGAACGACAACTTATTTTAGCAGCAGGGTTGCCTCCCTTGTCATGACTCAAGAGGTTCTGTTCTAAGAGGAAAGGAGTTAGCACAGCGCGAGGGGGCAGGGGGCTACAGCCAGCTTGGGCGATCCACAGAGCCAAGAGCCAGGGCGCTGGTGGGCGAGCGGAGGGCTGAGCGGCCTGCCCAGCGCCCAGCGCCCAGCGCCCAGCTCAGAGGGCAGGTGACATTGCCTTCTCCCCATCCAGCCTCCAGGAAGGAGCGATCACTTCCTCCCCTGGGCCCGGCTGAGGCCCAAAGAAGGGACAAGAAGGCTGTCACCCCTGGGCCGGGTGACAGGGGAAGCCCAACGGGGAAGCTGGGTGTGGCCCGTCTGACCCTGGGCCCCTCCCCCTGCAGATGCGGTGCTGTGGTGTCACCGACTACACAGACTGGTACCCGGTGCTGGGGGAGAACACGGTTCCCGACCGCTGCTGCATGGAGAACTCCCAGGGCTGTGGGCGCAACAGCAGCGCCCCCGTGTGGAGGACGGTGAGGCTGCACCCCACCCCACCCCAGGGGTCCGTGCGGTGGACAGCCTGGGGACGGTGGCCCGGGCCACCAAGGAGGTGGCTTAATGTGGGACGGGCGGGGATGCACAGGCCTGAAGCCAGAAGGCAGGTGGGCAGTGGGGGATCTGGGCCCACATCTGGGGGCGTTGGAGGTCGGAGGGAATGGGGTCTGGGGCTGTGCGGCGGGGCCTTGTAGGCGGAACCCCTGGGGGAGATGCTCGAAGGCAAGAGGACCGGGGCCGGGGGCAGTGGCAGAGGCGCAGAGAGGGTCACGCCGGCGCCTGAAGCTCTGGTCCTCACTCCCCAGGGCTGCTACGAGAAGGTGAAGATGTGGTTTGATGACAATAAACACGTGCTCGGCACGGTGGGGATGTGCATCCTGATCGTGCAGGTAAGGGGGCCGTCCAGCCTCGCGCAGCCCAGCCCCAAAGCCCGAGGTAGAGAGGACCGACCTGCCCCTCCCCGCCCGGGCTGCGCCCCCGGGGCCTGTGCGAGCCTGTAGGAAGCCCCCATGGGTTTGCCTGTGACGTGCCTGTCCCCACAGCACGGGGACGTTTACCCTGTGACTGAACTGAACGGCGGTGAGTCCTCAGGCGTCAGCTGTGAGCAAGGCCTACAGGTGCCTCCGTGGGGTCTGCCCCATCCCGTGGGATACGTGCGACCTGGCAGGTGGCTGAGCCGCTGTGCCTTCGTTTACACGTCCGCGTAGTGGGCGTGATCGTGGGCCGCTTCTCAGCGTTATGTGAGTTTAATAGCCGACACGTCGCACGGGGGAGGTGCTCGGGAAGGGCTCGCTGCCCTCAGCCAGCGTTTCGCGGGCGGTCATGCTGTGCAAGGCCCAGCGTGGGTGACGGAGGGGGACTCGCAGGGGCCCCCGGCTCCCTCCTTGAAGAGAAGGCTGACGTGGTGAGAGCAGGAGCCCCTGGCCTTTCTGGGGGGGCATTATGGGCTCCCCCTTGCCCACTTGTGTGTAACTCCTACCCTTGGTGACCACCTGACCCTGACTGGTCCATCCACGAGGAGATGAGCTCCTGCACGAGGTCCCCTTTCTTCCCTAAACCCTGCGGGCCGGACCATGTCTGGTCATCTGCGAGCCTCCGAGCTTAGCAGACAAGCCACTGTCCCTGCTCAGGGCTCTGACGGAAGACGGGCTCATGGGAGCAAGGGTCTCTCCGGTGCCGAGAGTGGGGCTCGGCTCGGGGCTGCCTGCAGCCCGGCCTGGACCAGGACGCCGGGGCCAGGCTGGGCCCCTCGGTCTCCAAGGTCACGGGCAGACCTTGAGTGTGAGTGCCGCGGGAAGTACGGTGTCCTTGGCCGCGGGATTCGCGGCGAGTGCCGGTGCCCGGGAGGCCGCAGGCTGGCTTCCTGCACGTTCTGCCCCGCTCGGGATCGGGGGGTTGAGGGGACCCAGATGAGTGGTAACTTCCTCCCAGCGGAGCAGCGGTCAGACGCCACGCCATGTACCCCAGGACCCCGCGGAAGTGAGGCGGGGGGCTGTCCACGTCCTGCCGCTACCCCCACGCCCCCAGCTCCCCGTCGGCTGCCACTTAGGGTCAGGTCCTGCCCTCACCGCAGCGCTCTGAGACGGCAGGTTTCTGGGCCTTGAAGCTCGGTGACGTCCCACACGGACAGTCCGAGCGGCCGAGGTCCCCACGTGCGGCCTCCCCTTTTCTGCATCGTCCTCACTCCGCCAGCATCTGCATCCTGCAGGGGGCTGCCTCATGCTCTCTGGGTGCCCGTGGCCCCCATCTGAGGCCTTCCCCGTGTCTTTCAGATTCTGGGCATGGCCTTCTCCATGACCCTCTTCCAGCACATCCACCGGACTGGGAAAAAATATGACGCCTGAGCGGGCCGGCCGAACGCCCCGGCCCCGCGGACACTGCGCCTGGGAAGAGGCCTTCAGCTTGTGTCGCCTGCCCGCACCCTCCAGACTGCTGACCCCTGCGCCCGCCGCCCCGGCCCGCCTTCCCCGCCGCCCACTGCAGCCTTCTCGGCGGGCGGAGGCCAGGGAGGAGGAGGTGCAGAGACCTCGGGGTGCCGGGGTGCCCGGATTCCTGTGTATTTGCCAAAGAAGACAGGGTGGGCAGGCGGTGTGCTCTGGGAGCCCCCCGGCACCAGTGCGCTTCTGCCCTGTCCTTCCTCCGCTGACACTTTGTCCCCGCGTGGCGTGGGGCGGGAGGCGCAGGGCTCCCTCCCGGTGGAGAGACTGCGCGGCGGAGGCCCCGGTGCCCCTGGCCACCCGGAGAGCGGGTGCGCGGATGCGGGCGGGGCTGACCGTCTCCCGGCCGGGCCCCTGGAAACATCTCGCCCAGGCTTTTTATACCTTACAGTGTAACTTTTCTATTTTATTTTACTCTGATTACGATTATTCAGGAATACTATCTCTTGGATAAGTTTAGGGTTAGCTTTCTGATTTATAACTTTTTACTGCGTTGATTTCTGTAACGGTTTGATTTTCTTTCTGAGGGTGGGGACAGGCAGGGACAGGGCATGTCCGCCCGGTTTCTGTCAGGACAGACCGCTGTGCACACTCAGGAGGCTCTCGCCAGGATGCACTGAGGGTGGGGGAGCAGGGAGCCTGGGAGGGGCAGGGGAGACGGAGGCGCAGGAGGCCGTGCGGGGGCGAGGCCTGCAGGGTGCAGCGTTTGCCGAGGCCCAGGCCGCGTGAGAGGCCCGGGCCGGGGGTCCTCTGGGGGCTGCGGGTGCTTTGCTTGGGAACGAGGCCGAGCGGTCGTGGGTCCTTATGCGTCACTGATGAGCAGTTCCTTTTCCCTTCTTCCTCCCTCCTGCCCTCTGTGGGCCCGGGAGGCTCCCCTTCCACCCCTGCGGGCATTCCCGCGACAGGTTCTGCAAACACGTTATTTCACAGACATTCCTGCTAGAAACTCTTGGACAAATACCTCTGTAGTTCAGACGCTGCTTACTCTCTCACATTGCTTCTGGAAGGGGAAGCGGTCCTTCCGTGGAGCTGCTCAGACAGCGGCAGAGGACCCACGACCACCAGAGGGGAGGCGGAGCCGTGGTCGCTCCAGCCAGAGTCGCTTGGCTGCTGACTCCCTGCTGGGAGGGAGGGAGAGACGTCCACCCGGGTCCCAGGACCTCATCTCCTTCCCTGGGGTTCATCGATGCTGAGGTGACTGGTGATCACGTCCTCTGCGACCCCAAGGCAGAGTACCGAGACCCAAGAGAGGTCAGACGGGATCCTGTTACGGTCGCCCCAGGACACAGCAGCCTGAGTCAGGGCCTGGAGATGGACAGTTGGGGGGCATCCGACTGCCGCGGGGTGCCCCGACTAGGGTTCATGCTGGTCTAAGCAAGTTGTGCAGTTAGAAAAATAAGTCAAGAGTCCATGGGGCTGAGATTGGAAAGGTTTCCCCACCAGCTGGTGCTTCCCCAGGTGGGCCTCACCTGGGCGCTGCCTTTGTTCTGCACTGTTTGGATGGGTGCCCTGACCTCCTGGGGGGCCCTGTCTCCTCCCCAGCCTCCACCTGTCTGTTCCGAGAGCTGAGACCTGGCCACCCAGCCAGCAGCCCCCTTCTCCCTTAAGTACAAGACGGTTGGGACCAGTACAGAGCTTTTGGTGTGCTCGGGAGTCGAGCTTCTGGGTGTGGGGCAGCAGAGAGCAGGGTGCGCTCAGCGGGTTGGGCAGAGCAGAGCCCACCTCCTGAGACGGGAGTGGGATGCTCATGGGAAAGCCTGTGGGCAGGGCCGTGGGCGGAGGCCACAGGGGACGGGCCTTCCCCGCCCTCTGGCCCTGCCTTCCCGGGAGCCCAGGTCTGCAGAGCCCAGAGAGGACGCACCACCATTCCGCCGCGAGGGACCCTCCACAAACGAGCATTCGGGCGGCACAGTGGCACTGCTGCTTAATGGGTTTATCTTGGGGGGGGGTTTACGCCTATCAATGCAATGTAAAAGTTTTGTTAAAATCAGCAGCGAAAGCCTAGCACCTTGGTGGTGTATGGCCTCGCTGGCATCTTCTGTTTCTGGGGCTTCAAGGGGCGTCCTCCGGCCCCCTCCTCCCGCCAGCCCCTGCCCCGTCCGTCTGTCCACAGAGCCTTGTCCACAGTTCCCCAAACTGCCTTCTCGCCTGACCCTGTGCTTGGCTGTTCCGTGATTCGGCCGAGTCCGCGCACGGGGCCGGGGGGGCTCCTTCCAGGCCCTCTCCCATCATGCAGAGCGGTCCCCACCGCACCGTGTGACGTCAGTGATGGGGCCCAGCACCTGCTCGGTTTCTCCCGACCCTGCTGTCGAGCGCAGCACTACCTGAGGGAAACCCCTCCTTGGCGACTCCCCTGCCAAGGTCACAGTTAGCTCAGTGGGGTCTGATGCAGGCGGTTTACAGAGTTGACTCCCAAGGCCAAGGTCCTGCAGACGTCAGGGGAGTGCCTGTCTCCACTCGGCCTCTCTCTGCAGCCGTCTCGCAAGGGAGGTGAGCCAGCAGGGCTGAGCACGGCCCTTGCGGACCCCAGCAGGTGCCGACCCCTGTTCCCCCGCTGGAGGCCCTCTCCTCTCTCCCCTCCAGCGTGGGCCTGCGTCGTGGCCCCTCACCCTGGAAAGGTTGCTGGCCCACCCCAGGCCCTCATGCAGGTGTTCTGGTTTCACTTGGACCAGATGGCCGTCCGTCCTTGCTTTGGTGGCCAAAGAGTGGTCCAGGTGGATGGAAAGGATGTCCCGCCTCTCCGGCCCCTGCCCACCGCTGGTGGAGGTGCTAACAGCAGCGACCCAGCCAGGACGGAGCGGGAGCCGGGTGCCTGAGGTCCCCCCGCCCCTCAGCCCTCCAGGGCCGGCCTCTTGCGTTCCTGTTCTCCCATCCCCCCGCTCCGCCGCCACGAGGCCAAGGCCAGGCCGTGTCCTTGCCTCGCCACGCTGACCGGGCCCCTCGAGGGCCAGGCCTGGGGCTTGTGCCCACACGCTGCCCGCTGGGGCAGCATGGCCGAGCGGGGGGGCACGCGTGCTGTTTTCAATGCACTTTTCTGCTTGCGATGCCGTATCTGTGCGCTTCCTTCCTCCTGGTCCTGGCTTACGGAACGCCATGTTTTTAGCATGTTTTTAAATAAAAACTGATAACGTGTCAAAAGCACACGCAGCCTGTCTCTTTGTGGTGTTTGTATCCACTGAGCCACGACTGTGGCTTTTTCACGAGGTGTTGCTGTGGGGACCAGCCTGCCTTGTCCACGCACAGCCCACAGCAAGGACCTCTCGCCACCTCCTCGGGCCCAGGCTACAGATCTGCTGGGTGGGGAGGGCTGTCTGGGGTCAGGGGCCTGTCCCGGCGGCCTGGCCGCGCGAGAGGCCAGCTCCCACCTCAGTGTCCGCCACCCGCCACAGATGGCCAGTCCTGGGGTCCTGTAAGCGTGTGAGGGCGGGGCCAGGAACAAGTTCTCAGAGGCCCCCAGTGGGGCGGGGCTGTCAGCTCTAGGTACAGCCTCTCCCCCGTCCCTGCGACGTTCCTGGGTTCGTGTGGGCCTGGCGTCTCTCCCAGGACTGAGGGGGCCGCACCTGCTGAGGGTGGCCCTGGCACGGCCTTCAGAGGGCAGGAGGCACCCGTCAGCAAGAGATGGTCGGCGGGGACGGAGGGCGGCATTGGAGCACGAGAGCCCTGATCTGCCGGCCAGCGGCAGCGGGAGGCTCCCAGCTCCCTCAGCTGGGGTTCTGGCTTGTGGGTTTTCCTCTGCTGTCATCGTCACAGTGACAAGGAACAGGAGAGGGGTGGGTGGACGGGCTGGGCGGGAAGGAAGGGTAGGCACAGCACGGGGTCTCCCTGAGTCCCTCCACACGTGGAGATCTGCCCCCCTCCTCAGGGGGAGGCCAGGCTGGCACGAATTGTCCTGAGCACCCACCTTGGCACCCCTTCCCACGGCTGCTGTGCCCCGAAGCCCCCGGGGGTTCGCTGAGGACTGAGGAGTCTGAGGCGACCCTCTCGAAGGTCCAGTGGAGTGGGGTCCCTGGGAGCCTCCCCAAGGACAGTTACCGGGGGACCTTGGGGCCGAGAGCAGGTGACCCTCTGTCATCTGCTGAGGACCAACCAAGTCAGAGGAGCGCCGGTGGGGCCGCTCCCCCTGCCATCCTGCTCTTACTCCTGCCCCAGCCCGTGGGCGCCCCACGGCGATGCCACCTGGCCCCTGTGCTGTCTGCTCCTGGAGCATCCCGGCTGCACTGTGAGCGCTGGGTTCCTGCCAGGTGTGCTGTGAGAGGCAGCTGCCCTGGCTGGGCAGGGGTCACAGCCTGTGAGCCGGTGGGTGAGTTTGAACTTTAAGCTAAGAGCAGTGGGTGCCCGCTGAGAGGCTTGAAGCCCGTGGGACCGGCTCAGCTCTGCCCTTGCGTGCCATGCCTCTGGCTACAGCGTGAGAACGAAGGGAGTTACCAGCGGGATGGGGGAACATCCAGGGCTTCCCTGGTGGCGCAGTGGTTAAGAATCCACCTGCCAATACAGGGGACACGGGTTCGAGCCCTGGTCCGGGAAGATCCCACATGCCATGGAGCAGCTAAGCCCATGGGCCACAACTACTGAGCCTGTGCTCTAGAGCCCACGAGCCACAACTACTGAGCCTGCAAGCCACAACTACTGAGCCTGCAAGCCACAACTACTGAGCCCACATGCTGCAACTACTGAAGCCCATGCGCCTAGAGTTCATGCTCCGCAACAAGAGAAGCCACCGCAATGAGAAGCCCACGCACTGCAACAAAGAGTAGCCCCCGCTCGCCGGAACTAGAGAAAGCCTGCGCGCAGCAACAAAGACCCAACACAGCCAAAAATAAATAAATTAAAATAAATAAATTTAAAAAAAAAGAAGACATCCAGCTTGTTCTGAACCAGAGTAGGTGCTTGGCAAGACACTGGTCAAATCTGGGGCCTCAGGAGCCCCCAAACAAGAGGTGGGACCCCAAGGAAGAGCATCCCCCTGGCTGAAAACTGGAGTTGGAAGAGAGTGATCTGGGGGGCGGAGCTGGATGGAGTGTGGAGCCGGGATAGAGCTCGGGAGATGTGCGGGCTCGGTGGGCAAGCTTCCCCCCCTCCCCCGGGGGGCTTGTTCTGCTCTGCTGGTCCAGTAGCAGCATTCAACAAATCCACACAAGTCAGATTAAGTCAATGTCATTTTGGACACCAACGTATTGGCATTGCAATGGTTCCTTCTTAAAGTGTTCGGCAAAGGTTGGAGGCTATTGATTTAGCCATCTTGTTTTTGCTGAGTGTAACGCAGCCACGGAGACGGACTAGTGTGTCTCCTTAAACTAAGAAAAAGCGTAACAACCCTCCACAGGGCATGCCCGGGCCAGGCTCTCCGGTTGAAGCTGCTGCTGGGCTCTCCCTGTCGAGGCGCTTGGATGGCAGCTGGGGCACCCCTGAGCACTGCCCAGCTGCCCTCAGTGCCCCTTGGTGCTGAGCAGAGGGGGGACTGTGTAGCCAGGCCCCAGTGTGCTCTGGGGGTCTGGTGGGTAGAGCCTGCTGCCACCCAGAGATTTTTCTTCGGGTGGCTGCAGAGCTCAGGGAACCAGCCTCGCCCGACGTCTACAGCAAGGCTGATCCAGCGTGTGGACAGGTGAGGCCATCTCACTGGTCTATGGCCTCAGGAAGCTCCTGGTCTTTTGCCTCCCTCTCCCCACACTGAATTCCTGCAGGGCCAATATCGTCTCAACAGATATCTTCTCTGGGTCAACAGACCCGGTTCCAAAGGACTCAGCCTTCTCACTTACTGGTTGGCAACTCAGGGAAAGCATGTGAAATTTGATCTGTGGTCCCCAACCTGGGGTTCCCTAAACACCAGATAAGGACTTTCAGGGACACTTACAGCTTTTGAAGGGTCTGGTGGAAACCGTTCCCACCTCGTGAAACGGCGCCAATGGGACCATTAGCCCTCTTGGCTCCGGCTGGCCTGGCTGACGACAAAGTGCAAGGACAGAGTCTGGACCTTGCTGACGGACAGGGCTGGGTTCGTGCTTTACTGACCACCCTCTTCACCCCCTGGCCTGACCCAGAGGCTCCCCCAGGCCCCGCTGCCGGCCGTCAGTCACTGTGTCACCATCTTCAGCCACTGCGTCATCTTCAGCCAGCGATGGATGCAGGGGGAGAGCGGGAGCGGGGCTTCCTGTGCCCCCACTGACAGCCTGTCCATTCTCAGCTGGGGGACGGAGGGAAGCAGGGCCCAGCTCGCGGCAGCCCAGCCACTGCAGCCTGACAGCCCGGCCCTCAGAGCTGGCACGGAGCGGCAGGCGACGGGCCCGCCGGCGGGCACCGAGGCGGACAGCTTCGCAAAGGTTTCGTGCTGCCCACCCACCTGACCGGGCCCCGCTGACTGCCAGCCTGTGTAGACAGCAGTGCCCACCACCCCCAGCGCTGCTTGTGTGCAGCGGGGAGGGGCCTGCAGGTGTGCCGGCCCCCCGGGCACACTTGAGCGTTTGCGCGGACACGCGTGCATACTCACGCCCACGGTGATGGTGCAGGTGAGCAGACATGCCGGCCCAACAAGACAGATGTGCTCAGACGTGCCTAGACCGGGTCCAGCCCCTGCCTGATACCCAGGCCATCGGAGGGCGGCCCCGTGGTTGTTCAGAGAATAATCTCGACCAAGATGCGGGCGTGACACAGGAGGAGGGCAGGGCTGTGGACTCCCCTGCAAGGTGGGTTCCCCCCAGGGACATCCCTGGTGGATGGAGGGCTCACATAGTGAACGGGACTGTCGGGTTCACACCAGGCGAGGGGCTCGCGCCCAGCCTGCAGACCCCCGCACCACCCCGTGCCCCCGTCTTGGGGCCACCCAAGCCCAGCTGGCCCAGGTGCTCCCACGGACCCCAGCCCCGCCCACCTCAAGCAAGTTTTCTAGACAGAAGAGTGAATGAAGTAGAACGAGCGCGTTCTGTCACAAAAGACGAAGCATTTACTTCCTTCTGGCTTCACACTGGGCAACCTGGGTCCCCCAGCTTCTCTGAATTACGATGGAAGTCGCTTTGCTTTGGGGTGAAAAGTGCCCCCCCCCCCGCATCTGGGGACGGGGACAAATGAACTGGTCCCCGTGGAGAAACGCTGCCACTCTGGAGTGAGGTGGCCTGGGGTCCCGGTACCGGCGGGAGAGTGTGACGTCAGCCTGGCCTCTAGCCCTGCAGAGAACTTGGGACTTATGGTTATTTTTCGATTATATGCACGAATCCCAGGAAGTTGGAGGGCAGCAAAGATAATCGCAGCACCATGTTTTTTGGCTTTGGTGCAATCTGGGATTGCTGGAAAGCTGGCCTCCCTTTTAATGAACTGGCATCGGTGACCCTGAGATTCAAGCCATGGACAGGAGACCCCCGAGGGGCATATGGCTAGAGACGGGGCTTGGGGACCTCTCCCGGGGAGGGGCCCAAGGCAGGACCCTGCTCCCGGCCCTGGCAGCTCCACCCCGCCTGCGCCGCCCAACCCCGGCCCTGCAGGAAGGAACCGGGCCACCTGACACTCCTTTCCAGGTGAGAAGGTGTGGTGGTGGGCAGAAGGCTAGGTCTTCTGGGGGCAGAGCCAACCCTACCTGCCCACCTGATGCATTTCCTGGGCCGGGGGGAGGGGGGGAAGCACACCTAGCAGAGGCACGAGGAAGGATGCTGAGCACAGGTGGGAGGGTCACGGGCCCAACGTAAGCATTGCAGAGGGGCCAAGGTTTCTAGCCCTGGTTCAGGGTTCAGGAGCAGGGAGGGGGCACAGCCTGAGCCCAGCCCCCTGCGGTCCTCGGGAGCCCATGCCTGGAGAGGCTCTGGCTGTGGTCTCCCAGCAGGCTCCGTCCCCGGCCTGGGGGTTCTGGCGGTGAGCCCACAGAAGTGCAGGGAGGGGGCTGAGGGTCCCCGGCCCGGGTGGGGGCTGCAGGAGCCATGGTCTCAGGCACTTGTGGGTCCCAAGGGGCTGGGCACAGAGTGGGGGTTGTTTCCGGGAGCTTCTAGGCCAGCTGATACTGATGTCGCAGGCCTGGCCGATGGCATTTGGGCCCCTGAACTTGCGAGGGGCAGTGGGACGGGGACAAGGTTGGCCGTTAGTATAAGTGCAGCTGGACTCTCCGGTGCAAACAGCAGGTGAGAATCATTCCGCAGATCTGCCGGGTGGAAAGAGCAGAGGGACAGAGCCATCAGAGCCCGCCAGCGTGCCGGCCAAGGGCGCCCTGGAGCTGGGCTTCCCACCCCCAAGTGCCCCCTGGGGACCTGATCAGGGGCAGATTCCGACTCGGGGGGCCCTGGGCCTGGGACTCTGCATTTCTAACAAGCTCCCACGTGATGCTGGGGGTGGAGGTGGGGACCACGTTGAGAACCACACCCAAGAGCGGTATTTCTCACACTTGAATGGTCACGGATCCCCGGGGACCTTGTTAGCTGCAGATTGCAATTCTGTGGCCTGGGTGAGGGCCTGCACGTCGAACCAGCTTCCCGTCCACACGGCGGCTCTGTGGTCCCAGATATTCTCTGGAGATGGCCTGGTTTTATTAGATTCTGAACGGTGACACCGCCACTCCCTCGTTGCTGGCTGAAGCCGTCTTTCCTGAGGAAAGTCTGTCTACATCTTGCTGCTCTCAGATACCAGAGAAAAACAAGGCCCCGGAGTCGATTCTCTGGCTGACGTGCAGGAGGGGAAACTGAAGTCCTCAGTGGAGCGCCCAGGACCGTCACCAGCTCATCTTGTAAATCAGCTCGGGACGCGGCCCCAGCCCCAGGCCCGGGGAGCCTGCCTGCCAGCCCCTCTGTCCCATCTCCGAGCTGCCCAGAGCCGGGCAGTGCTGGGCAGTCGCCTCCCACGTCTCACTTGCCCGTCTCTAAACGCAGAGGATGAGGACCTTTGTTCCCCACCCTGTTCTTTGTTTGCTTCTTCCTCTTCCTCTCCTTCCTCACGCCCGAGGATGCACTGAGAACGCGGAGGTGAGGCCGTGTCAGACCGAGGAGGCCCAGGGCTGGGGCCGTGGCCCTGATGAAGATGGCGCTGCTGGCTTCCGGCTCCTGGCCCGCAGGAGGGGACACTGGGAGGGCAGCCCGTGACTGTGCCGTGGACAGGGGTCCAGGTGGGCTTCCCAAATATAGGAAACAGTACCCCATCTTTCCCAGTGGCTGCTGCTGACCTGATCTTTCCAGGGTACCTCCGGATGCACACGGAGGAGGACAGGCTGATGAGGACAGCGTGGGGCTGGCAGACCCTAGTTTCTCTTTGAGAGACTCAAGGAGGGAGCAGAGGTCGAGCCCTTCTGTGCCCCCTTCCTCCCTCCCCTCTGTCCCCACGCGGGAGTTTCACGCCCTGGGAACACAGCTTTCAGCTTTCAGACTTGGCGCTGAGAGCAGCGCTAATCCACCTCTGGGATTCAGAGCCACGGGCTCAAAGGTGGCTTAAGAGGTTATCTCATCTCCCGCTGGCTTTAAGCGGGTGGCGGTCACAGTCATTCCAGCCAGGTGGCGTGCAGGCCCTCTGCCCTGTCCCACCTCATGGTCTGATGACTTGTCCTGGGGGATCATCTTGTCAGGGGGAGGCCAGATGGGGGCAGCTGGACCAGCACAGACTCGTGGCTGCGTCCCCTACAGCACACCTCTCATGCCGGGGAGGGCCCGGAGGGCTGAGCGTCCAGCATGCACACTCTGTACATGACACGTGTCCCAAGGGTGCCCCTGGGGAAGGCACGGCGAGGTGGACGTCAGCGCGTGTCCAAACACACACACACACACACACACACCCCACCCTGATACATGCAGAGGGGCAGACGATGTGCTCATCAACACGTGGGCACATGTACACACACGTGTATACACACACATGTGCACACACGCACACACACACACACCACTTTGATGCATGCAGAGGGGCCGAGGATGTGCACACACATTCACACACGCACGCACGGACGCACACACCACCCTGATGCGTGCAGATGGGGAATGGGCCCAAACTATCCAGTCCCTGAGGGACCCCCAGTGTCCCGTTCCTGACAGAGGACATGGGGGACTCAGCGCAGACGGCTGTGAGCAAGGAACACACAGGCCAAGGGGGCTGCAGGAGCAGGAGATGGCAGAGGGTGGGCTGGACAGGCTGCTGGGCTCAGCCTGTGTGGGGCACGGGTGAGAGGTGCCCTCTCCTGGCAGCCTGCCTGGAGGCGGTGATTGCCGCGTGCGGGCTTTTTAACAGGGAGGCCGGCATGCTTTTAGCCTCTTGTGAGGTTTTTGGGACGGCAGCCGGCTGTCATTACAAGCATCAAGGATGGGCCAGGGAGGTCCAAGAAGCCGTTCCAATAAGATCATTCAGTTCCCCTTTAAATGACCTGCAGACCCCAATCTCGCTGTCCGGTATGTTTCTGGGCTCAGGTTTCCATCCTACGTTGTGGGAATGTCAGGGTGGGAGTGGGTTAGCTTCTATCTGGGGCTCTGTGACCTTGGGTTCAGTCATAACCTCTGAGCCCCAAGTTCCCCTCTATCAATAGGAAAACATCCAGACCGTTCATAGGTCCAGAGCCTTCCCAGCGAGATTCTTTGAAACTCAGTATGACAAGACCAACACCATGGCACCCAGCCCCTTCTGCACCCTGAGCCTGTGAGAGGCTCCCCAGGGCCCTCAGGATAAACCTCCCCCATCCCCCAGCCAGCCAGGGCTTTGCACGTGTAGTCCCCTCACCCTGGCATGCTTCCCCCTTCTGCTTCTGTCAAACTCCTTCAAGGCTTAATTATATATCACTTCCTCCAGGAAGCCTTCCCTGACTGCCCACGATGGTTCAGGCCTCCTATGTGCTCCCCAAACACCAGGGCTCACACTGTGACTGTGCGTGGCTCCTGTGTTCTGTGTGTCTCCTCCCCTTGAGTGAGAGCCCCTAGCAGAGGGGACCACGTGCTGCTGGCTGGTGTGGCCTGGCACTGGGCAGGGCGCCTGGCACACAGCAGCTCCCGTTACAAAGCTGACAAAGAGTGCTCGCCCTCCCCCTCCTCTGCCCACCCTGCCCCTGAGAGGGAGGATCCCGGATTCTGTGTGTGAAGAGGACGGTCGGAAAAGGGGCTGAGCCACTATGTCCTTTTTAGATAGAAGCTTCCTGGCCAGAATACGCTGACAATTAGCTTCCAAAGTGACCTCAGCGTGGACAGCCTCCAAAGCGCACCCACGGAAGGGGCCGCGAGGGTGGAGCTGGGTCCTGGCCTGGTGCCCCAGAGGTACGTGAATAGGTGGGCGTGTTCTCAGCCCCGAGCACACACGGGAATCACCTGGAGGGATTTAGAAAACACCCGTGCGCAGGTCTCGCCCCAGACCAACAGCCAGGATGTGTGGGGATGGAGCCTGAGCAGCGGTAGATTTTAAACCTGATTCTACTGTGTGTCCAGGGTTGACATACCCGCCTAGAGAATCTTCGAGTTTTTCCCGGACTACAAGCCTACGATGTGGGGCACCTTGCGGGTCTGGAAATCCAGTGTACGGAGTCACACAAGACGGGAGGGTGGGGGGGGCCCTGCCAGCTCTTGCTGAAAGCGACAGGTGCACAGCCTGGCAGGTGCGGGACCTCTGTCCTTCAGTGTCCCCACCAGCCCCCAACCGCTGTCCCAAGCTACAGCCAGGAGCGCTCTGCGCTCTTCAGGGACGCTGCCGGCTGGCTCCAGTTCTTTGAAAGTTCTCCAGTCGGGCTCCCTGTAAATTCCCCTTCCCGTTTCTGTCTGTCCTCCGGCCCCTGCCTGCCCCCCTCAGGACTGTCTGGGGCGTTAAGGACCGTGAGGGTGCGGTCCTGTCCCCCAGCTCCTGATCTCTCCCACTGCTGACTTCCAGGCCCCCAGGGCTCCTTCTCACGTGTCTCCTCCCGGCTGCACGCTGGACCCACCAGGGAGCTTTACAAGCACACAGCTGCCCGGCTGCCAGCCCCAGATGGCGTTATTTAATTGTTCTGGGGGTGCAGCCTAGGCCCGGGGTGTTTTAAAGCTTGCCAGGTGACCTCAACGTGCAGCCCTCAGAGGCTCCAGGAGGCCCGTCCCCCCTCGCATCCTGGCCATCCAGCCTGCCAGCATCTCTGCAGGCAGACCAGTGCCTGGTCCACGCGCCCTGGAGGCACACGCGACGTCTGACTGGAATCAGCTTTGCTACGTTCGTCGTTTGTCGTTGCTTCCTGCTTGGTCTTCAGAGTATTCATGAGACATCTACCTAACGTCCCAAGAAGCGGCAGCACCTCCGTCTCACTGAGGCGGGAGCCTTCCCAGAAAGTTGGAAAATCGCGGGGGGGCCAAGTGCTTCCTGAGGGCTCTCACGCCAGGCTCATCTCCCGACTCCTCCATCGCATCAGCTCTGGCTTCACGTTGAATAACTGGGTTCCTGTGCAAGACTTCCAGGATGAGAGATCGCTGCTGCTTAAAAAAGGCTTGCAGACATCAGACTCCTCCATTTTCCAGGTAAAGAAACTGAGGCTCAGGAGGGAGGGTGGCTCCCCAGATCACACAGAAGGGGGGGCTCCGTCTACCACGGGGGCCTCTGACTCCAGGCAAGACTTCCCCTGTCCCTGAGGACAGGGGGGCATGACATCTTGGCCTTGTATCTCCAGGGCCTGGGGGTCTCCGAAGCGCCAGGCTGGGCGGGTGTGGGGAAGGTGCTAGGTGCCTGGTGGAGGATGGCAGCCCGGGGGGGCTGGCCTGGTTTGAGCCCCTCCTCGAGGCTGGGTGGTAGCTCCAGAGCCAGCCGGCAGGGGGCGCTGGAGCCCCGAGGCTCGGCCGCCGCAGCGGAACGGACGGAGAAAATGGGCCGGGGATGGGGACCCAGAGGTGGCCCGGTGACACTCTCTCCGGCGCATAAGCACTGTCCCACAGGGCGCTGTGGAGGATGAGCCGCCCTTGGTGGGGGTCAACGGGGGGCTGCGGGCACCTGCCCTCGACCTGGTGACCCGGCCTCCTCTGCGTTACTCCTACAGCTGGACGTGTCCCACCCTGACCTCGGGCTCAGCGGTCAGCCCGCTCCCTGCCCTTGGCCTCACTGCTTCATCTTCAGCTTCACGCTTTTGAGAACAGAGGTCAGGAGGAAACGGACGGAGAGTGCGGCCCAGGTCCGGTCAGCGTCCGCAGAGCAGGCCCCCAACACCTGAAGTCGGCAACAGGTGTCCGGGAAGCTCGGCAGAGTAGGAGCCGCAGCGCAGAGCATCCCTCCCCCGGCTCCGGCTTGCGGCCCCCCGGGGGTCAGCGCACCGAGCGGAAGGCCTGCCTGGGCGGTGCGAAAGGGCCGTGTGAGTGCCCCCGACCTGCCGCCCCCGGCTCGCTGCGCCTGCACCTGCGTGTGGGTGAGGGGGACAGGAGACAACTCGGCTCTTTTGAGAGATGCTGTGCCCACGTAGAAACGATGAAACGGTGGTGGGTACCATTTTCTGAGTGTCTGCTGTCTGCCCAGCGATGAGCTGAGTGATGTATGTGCTCGATGCCCATCCCCTCTGGTCACCCATCAGCTCCTTTTTACAAATGAGGAACTGAGGCTGCACCCGCAACTGGACTCCTGGGTGGTGGCCGGGGGAGGGGTGTGGAGTGGTGAAACAGAGCAAAAGGCATCGCTCGTCCTCAGAGCACAGAGCTGGGTGTACATACCTCCAGGGGCACACACACGTGCATCACACACGCACACACGCACACACAGAGGAATGAGCGCGTGTCCATGCACGAGAATATACACGTATGCACAGCCCGCCTAAACACATATGTGCATCCGGCCCCGACCACGTACACCCAGGCATGCAGACACACCCATGGACCACTCGGACCCCAGCAGGCTGTGCACACACCCCCGCGTGCACACACACAGTGCATGCACGTACCTGAGCCCACACTCCCACTCCTCCCAGGTCTCTGTGCCTGACAAGTTCAAGGTGGCCCCAAGGCCCGGGTATTTTCCTTCATGTTTTCTCGGCTGCAGAAGGAAGAGGAGGGGATGGGGGAGGAGGGGGCAGGCAGGGCAAGGGCGGGCAGAGGGCCAGGATCTGCGACCTCAGCTAGCGAGAGAGGGCTTCAGAGTTCCAGACACTGCCCCCCGCACCCGAATCCCTGCTCCGGCTCACCTGCAGGCAGGCCACCCCGATGCCCACCGCCCCCATGAGCAGCAGGTGGTCGGCCAGGAACTGCTCCAGCTTGGTGATACAGCCTCCCTGGAAGGTAGTAAGGCAGGTCACACACCCCTTGGTCCAGAGGCGTGTGAGGATGGGGAGGGAGGGCTGGCTGGGGGGCTACGCCCACCCAGCTCAGGGAGGCCAGACACTTAAAGGGCCGGGTCCAGCCTTTCAAGTGCCCGTGGGCTTCTCAGGTGGCCCAGGGGCGTGCCACGATGTCCCCGAATCTCCCAGGAGCGGCTGCCGCCCCCAGGCTTCGTGGGGACCTTGGAAGGCCCACCGCCGTGTCGTGGCCAGTGAGTATGATCTCCACCTGGCCCATCTCGAGCCCTTCCGGGCCGCCCGCCTCCCCCGGCAGGACGGGCACTCACCTCCACCTTGTAGATGTTGGAGGGGTGTGCCCGCTGGCCGCAGCGCGCCACCACGGTCTTGCAGCAGCTGTCGGGCACCCGGCGGCCCTCGGCCTCTGGAGACAGAATGTACGTGCTGTGCTGCCAGTCGGCTGAGCTGTTGCTTCCGCAGCACCTGAACTGGAGCGAGAGACGGGGCTGGAGGCGAGGACCCGCCCGGGGGAGGGGCGGGGCCTCCAGCCCCTCGCTTACGGGCCGCAGGACAGTCTTCAATCTTAAGCCAATCCCTCTCTGCTTCCGCGATTTCTTCCCTTCCCCTCTTTGGAGCGGGCGGCTGGCTCTGCGGGGCCCTCCTCTCCGGGCGGGTGGACAGCCGGTGGCGGGAACACCGATCACCACCTTTTTGTTCACCCACGTCCTTTCAGGAGATTGCGCTGGGTGTCCCTGGGGCAGGGAGGGTCTGGGAGAAGATGTGGGGAGACGGATGCCAGCGGGTCCCCCAGGGAGTGGGGCCGTGCACCGCTGCATGCAGGCCCAGGGCAGCACCAAACCACCAGGGGGTGCTTTCCTGGTCATCCAGGGAGGTAGGACACCCCCCCACCGGCACAGGGTCGCAGCCTTCCCAGAGGCTCAGATGCCCCCCATCCAGGCCTCGAAGCCTCAGATCCCCTAGACCTGCAGGACACAGAGGTGCCCAGAGGCCACACACAGCCAGCTCAGTGCCGAGCAGAGGGGCCGAACAAGACCAGGGGCTTCCACACGGCTCCGGGGCGTGGGGAGCACCAGCCCGGGCCTCAGGGGAGCCGGACGGCTGGACACGGTTTATTTCCTGCACCCCGAGTTAGGGGACTGAGACTCAAGTCCCTGTAGGGGCCACAGAACACGGCTGTTGTGAGGCTGTCTGGTGTGTGGGGTGGAGGTACATTTAGTCCAGTTAACAAGCATTTATTAGGCACCGGCTGTGTGCCAAGAGTGGAGCTAGGCCCTGGGCCTGAACTTGAGTAAGAAGCTCCTGGCTTTCCCAAGCTTGTCACTGACTATCACTTAGTAGGAGGGACAGAGGTGCTCACGTGGGCAAAGGGCCAAGGAGGCCCCGCAGGGCAGCAGACGAGCCCGAGGGCCAGGCGGAAGGGAACAGCAGGGACAGCAGGGAACAGCATGGCGTGTGCTGGGAATCCCGCGGGACTGTCCTCGTATGCCACCTGAACAGGTCGCTTAGCCCCCCTGGCTTCAGTTTTGCCCCCGGTAACATGGGGATGGCCAGGTACCTCCACGAGGGCTGCTGTGAGGCCTGAAAGCGGCGGGTCACGTAAAGCACTTGGCCACGAGCCCAGTACAGAGGAGGCAGTTAGCGAGGGGCCCCCTGTGGTCACCATACGTGCGTGAACACAGGCCTGTGGTGCGGCCCAGAGCCCAGACGCTGCCTCTCAGGGTTCAGTGTCCTTAGGCCCAAGATGCGGGCCGGGCCCCATGTCCCTCAGGTCCCTGTGAGGGTGTTCTAGGTGTTCCTGGCATGTGTGGGAACCCGAGTCCATGTGCTCTGGTGCCCGCGGGGCAGCACTGCAGAGCTGGCCCCCTCTGCTTAGACTGTGCCCTCCTGTCCTCTCCCCCTGGCAAGCCCAGCTGGCCTCCCCGGCCCCGCTCTCCATGTCAGGGTCCCCCAGCCTCACCTGGACCGTGGTGGCCTGTGGGGTGTCGGGCTTCCTAAGAGAGGCCCCAGGGCAGCGACCCAGCACACTTCCTATGTGGGAGGCCTGCCAAGTGCAGACGGAGCTGGACGGGGCTGCCCAGCCGGGTGTGTGTGCACCTTGGGGACAGGGCTGCCCTTCGCCACTACACTGGAGGACAAGAGAGCCCCTGGGAGCTGGGCCAGTCTCGGGGAAATGGGGCAGGTGCCTCGCCCTACTGAACTAAGACACAGCCAGAGCTCAGGGTCCCCCAGCCTCTTCCCCCTCTACTTGCCTGGGGTCCCGGCAAAAAGGCCACGGCCCCAGGCCCAGGGTGGGACTGCAGACGCAGGATGGCACAGGGCCCACAGGGTGAGGGTGGCATGGGTGGCAGGGAGCAGGGGCACCAGGGCAGGCGGGGAGCATTGTCTCAAATTCTCCAACACGAAACCCCCAAGATTGCAAGCTGCAGCATCCAACAGAGTTTTCTGGAACGTGGAAATGCCCTGTACCTGTGCTGTCCACCTTGGTGGCCACTAGACACGCGTGGCCACCGGGCAGTGAGATGTGGTGAGTGTGAGCGAGGGCCTGAGGTTTACGTTTAGGTGTAAGGAGCCACGTGTGGCCAGTGGCTGCCATATTGGTCTGAGGTCCACTTGCCCCGCCCAACCTCTGGCAGGACTGTGGGCCTCACTGCGGGGATCTGCTGGGCCTCTTCTTGGAAAGGAGAGACCGCTTTTCTGTGCCCCTAGTTCTGCCCGATGGCTTGCAACTGGGTAATTCTTACAGCGGCTTTGCTCAGATGCCTCTGCCTGTCACAGTTCACTCTTCTGGGGCCTCAGCCGAATCCTGGTACCGCCAGCTTCCTGCCCACCAGGCACCCAGAGGGGAGGGCAGAAGAGGAGGAAAGAAGGAACCAGGATTCAGGAAGTAATTTCGTGGTGGGAGGGACTTCTACCTATGGGCGTAGTTAATGCTCCCACGCCCTGTGAGGCTCAGAGAAGCTGAGTGACTCGCCCAGGGTCACACAGACGGGAAGGGACAGAGTCAGGATGGGAACCCATGTCTGCGTGGCCTTCGGGCCCGCAGGGCAGGTGCTTACGTCCTGCTGTAGACGGTCTACGGAGGCTGTGATCTCCGCAGCGCCGGGCTGCCTGTAGTTCTGGGCCAGGGTCCGGGTCAAGTGCTGCCTCAGCTCCTCGCTCAGCTAAGGAGGGTGGAGAGGAAAGGTACGTCAGCAGAACCACCCACGGACACGCCCCCACTACTCTAGAGCTCCTTGAACTTGAATGTTGCTATGGCCGAGGCCTCCCACACAGTGAACTGGGACCCCGGGCGGGAGGCGGGGTCCCTAGAGATGGCGTTGCGAAGGCTGGGGACCTGCGTTAGGTGGAGTGTGATGGGCTGAGCTGGGAGACAGGTGGGGCCCCAGAGCTCAAGGCTGGTGGGGGCACGGGGGAGGCTAGGCACTGGGTGCCTTTAAATACAGTCGTCCCTCGGTACCTGGGGGGTGGTTCCAGGACTAGCACTGATCTTCTGCGGGCGCTCAAGTCCCTTGTGTATAATAAGATGGTGCAGTATTTGCATATAACCTATGCGCATCCTTCCGTACACTTAAGTCACCTCTAGATTACTGATAACACCTAATGCAACGTAAAGGCTGCGTAAATAGTTGTAAATACAGTGTAAATGTTACATAAATAGTTGTGCAGGTGCTTTCACTGCCGTGGGCCAGGGCTCAATGCCTGGTCGGGCGGGGAACTAAGATCCCGCAAGCCACGCAGCACAGCCCCCCTCCCACCACCCCCGCCCCCCCCCCAAAAAAAAGTTGTGCACGGCGGAGTCAAGTTTTTCCTTTTAGAACTTTCTGGAATTTTTTCCAAATATGTCTGATCTATGATTCGTTGAATCTGTGCACCCGGAACCCCTGAATATGGAGGGCTGTATCTGTTGATTTTCATTTTGAGGTGACATTAAAAATATTTACAATCGTCATCTTGAGGACATCCATCAGTCGTATGGGCGCTGGCGTGAAAGGCCAGTGCAGTCATCTGTCTCTACCAGCCGAATATCACCCTTGCGTCACTGAGCACCCAGTGGGAGGGTACCTGACCGTGGCATCCTTGGCCAAGGCAGGCGGGTGAGGCCCAGGACCACCCGCATGTTGCTGCCTCCCCACCCCCATGCACCCCTCCCCGCACTGTCCCTCCTTGGGGAGCCGACGGGGAAAGTACGAGGAGGACGCTTCACTCACCCTCTGGTAGTACACGTGGGCCAGGACCCCCGCCACCAGCTCAACAAGGAAGATCGCCAGCAACAGGCAGAAATACTAGGAGCGAGGAGAGAAGGTGGTCACGGCCGGGTCAAGCCTGGGGCAGGCAGCCGGCCCTTCAAGACCTCTGACAAATGCTTCCCCAAAGCTGAGGGGGGCTCCCATCACTCACAGCTTCTTCCTACTCTTCCCAGCAGCCCTGGACGGGGGTCTGGACACCCGCCTCTCCCAGCTGCTGGCCTGGAGGTCCCCCCTCCACCCTTCATGTACCGGTCTGCTGTCAGTTCATTAATCCGTCCACCCACCCAATGTTTATTAAACACCTACTGTATGCCAGGTATCGTTAAGTAAGGCAATTATTGGCCTCAATTATTGGTGGAAGGGACAGATAAGTAAGTGCCTACAACGTTGTGTTATAAATGCTATTATGGGGCAGGCCCTAGAAACTATAGGAGGCCCCAGGTCGGGGAGGGCAGTCAGAGAGGGCTTCCTGGAGGAGGTGGCACCTGAGTGGCATCTCTAAGGATGAGATGCCAGGTGAAGGAAGTGGGAAGCACATGCCAGGTGGAGGGGAGAGCGTGGGAAGCCTGGAGGGTGCAGAGAGCTCCAGGGGTGGGGGGGCTGCAGTTCAGGGAGTGGGGAGAGCCGGTGAGGCTTAGCGTGTTGATGCTGCCTGGGCAGCTAGAGCCAAGCCTGGGGAACAGCAAAGCGCAGATCCTGGGAAAGGCACAGCCCTTCAAAGCCCTGCAGGGGCTCTAAATTCCCCTCACCACCGCTCCGCCCCTGTCACAGCCCTGCTGGCTGGCTTCCAGGCTGTGCACCCGGCTGTGACCGGCAGGAGGATGGGCCTGCATCCCTCTCCCACTCCCACCTGGTGTCACTGCTTGGTCCTGGGCTGCTCTTACAGGAGCCAAGGGTCGGAAATGCATGCCAGGCCCACGTGGCTGGGAGGGGACAGGGAGAGGTAGCTGAGGGAGGATGGAGATGAGGGCGGGGGAAAGGAAGAAGGGGAGGAAGAGGAGGGACGTACTGTTGGCTGCAAGCGGGCCCTCTGGGGCCGCTCAGCCCCCCCCCCGCCCCCCCCCGAGCACTGGCTGGTGCCGCCTCCTTCCCCCCAGGGCCGCCCACCTGGCTGGCCACGCCAGGGCCGCAGCCCCTGGTCACTGGATCACTGGGTTCCAGGGAAGGCTGAGCCTGGGGGCGAGCTCTGAAACTTCAGGGCCTGTCAGGTAGGGAAAGGAAGGAGGGCAGGAGGGGATACAGATGGAAGGAGACAGTGGCAGGGCGGGGATTGTGGGGCCAGTTCCAAGGGATGCCTGTCCATGGGTCTGCAGGCATGGCCTGGACACCTCCCAGCCCACGGGGGAGCTGGCACAGAGAAGGAACTTTCCACCCAAGAGCCAGGCTTCCTCTCAAGTTAAGTGAATCCTGTGCCCCCGCCCCCATCTTACTGGGCCCCATCCCTCCCAGCATCAGAGCTGCTAGTGGTGGGGAAGCGGGGATGTGGGGAAGCGTTCCCAGTCTCTGCAGGAGTGGCGACCGCTGGCCCTAATCATCTGTCGGGCCTGAGGCAAGAGCACAGTGGAGGTCCCTGGTCCCCTTCCCTCCAAGCCCAGGCTCAGCACTGCACCAGGAGAGCCTGCGTGCCCGAGCTCTGTCCGTCCCCAACCAGGGGCACATGCCCGGCCTGCAGCTCCTCTGACACGGCGGCCCCTCCACTTCCCCTGCCCGCCTGGCACCGAGGCCGCTCTCCTCCCTACGCGCAGTGACCGCCAGTTGCTCCCTTGGCTTCCTGGGTGCGCGCCGCACGCCCATGCCGGCCGCGCCGGGGGAGGGCAGCGGGGGCCGAGGCTCCTCTCCATCACCCCTCCGGCTGCGGGTCACGTGGGAGGGTGGTCCTGGAGACGTGGCAGTGTCACGCTGCTCTGGGGACGTTGCTGCCACAGGTGCTGTCGAAGCCAGGCTGGGGAAGAGGGTGGATGGGAACGGAGGGCGACCCAGCCACATCCTGACATGATGGCAGGCTAAATGAATACCTGCCAGCCCCTCAAAACTGTTCTGACGCATCAGCAGGCATCAAACAGACTACCCGACCTGCCGGAGTCGTCAGGAGGGGAAGGGCGGTCCCGAGAGGCTGTGACGCTCCCTCCCACCCAGGAGCTCCGGCCGGCGGTAAAGATGCCTCTGTGAGGGGGGTCAGGGCCGGGCTGGGCTCTGCAGGACGGAGGGCGGGTGCCAGGGACAGGACGGCTGGGTGGTCGGTGGGCACGGGCACTGGTTCCAGGCAGTAGCTCCAGCGGCAGGAGGGCTGCAGGTGTGTGACTCACCTGCGCGGGGGAGGCCCTGGCTCATAGCTCGGGGTGACAGTCCCCACTCCCTGGGATCCTGGCAGCCTGGCTTCTGGAGCTGGCCGGCTGGAGCCTGGGCACCGGGGCCGGGCTGGAGGGCTCTGCCACGTGGCGCCCTGAGCTCTGACATGCCTCGCCTCTGCCCTCCGCCTTGCCCTCCACCAAGCCTCCCCTGAGGCCCCGGGTCCAGCCAAATCATCTCGCCCCACGGTGCAGGGGGCTGTCTGAATGCAGGCCCAGCCCCCCACCTCCGCGCCTCTGCCCTGTCCCCCTGCCTGGAGTTCCACACGCAGCTCCGCCACAGCCTCCACGAGCCCGCCCTCGGGTCCCAGCCACAGGCCTGCAGCGCTTCACCCGCCTCGTGTCCCGACAAGAACTCCAGCTCTTCTCCTTCTCCCCTGGGCTAGACCCGGGGCCCACCCTGCCTGCCTTCCGCCCCTCATCCCAGCCCCGGGCGTGGGCGTGGCCTCCGCGGGGTGAGGGACGTAACTCCACCCACTGCTCCCAGGAGCCTGCTTCTGGTGCTACTGCGCCGTCTCTCCAGGATGACCGTGAGCTTCTGGGGAACAGGCACCCTGTCTCAGGCTCCTCCGGCTCTTCCGCAGGGCCTGGTGCCCAGCTGGGTCTAGATGCTCGGACAGCAGCCCTGGATTAAGATCTGCAAGTGCGCTTCTTACAAAGCGTGCCTGTGAGACGGGGGACTGGCCAGAGCTCGCAGCCCACGCCTGGAGGCAGCAGCTTAATCCTCTGCTGACCCGTGGGTGGCGCGGAATTGTTACTTCCATTTAATTTATACCAGTGGTTCTCCGCCTGGCACGATTTTGCCCCCAGGGCACGTCTGGCAACGTCTGGAGCCATTTTTTGTTGTCATAAGTCGGGGAAGGAGTGCTACCGGCACCTAGTGGGTGCAGGCCGTGGGGACACGGCCAAGCCTCGCACCGTCACAGGGCAGGCCCCGTGGCAAAGACGATCCGGCCTAAATGTCAAGGCCAGTGCCAAGGCCGCCGAGAAACTCTGACTTACACATTTACCTTCAGGTTCTAAGGCGGATGCTGGGGCTTGATTTGCATATGTGCCCGTATGCACTATTGGAGACATGACAGAAAAGATCTCAGGAAGGTTCTGCGGTTCCTGAGAAGCCTGAAACAACACGGACAGAAGCAGGGGAGGGGCTTTACCCCGTACCTGCCTTGGAGGGCAACTTTGGGGCAGGAGGTTGCCCCCCCCGACTCGAGGAAGGATCAGGGAGGCCTACGAGGCTTCAGCTGCGGGCGCGCCAGCACCCGGGGTGCAGAGAGGAAGCTGCTAGCCTGGCTGTGCCTGGGGTCCCCGGGCAGGCCCCTGGGCAGAGGTGGGCTGTTGAAGTCTGTGGATAACGGTTGATTCTGGGAAGCCTGCAGAGGTTCTGGAGCTGCAGTGCAGTCCAGCCCCTTTCAACTCGGCCTGGTGTGGGTTGGGAATTATTGAACAAAAGTCAATAAAAAGTTCTCAGATCCCCTGTGAGTAATGTGGAGAAGTCATGTTTCAGTGTAAGTCTGGACGTACTGGACCCTGAGCCCACCATTCCCAAGAGACCACCAGAATTCCTGGCCTGTGGCTTAGCAGGTGATAACCCAACGCAGGGGGTGCTGCCTTCTGAGGAACAGAGGAAAGGCAGGTCTTCTACAGTGGGAGCAGTGGACAGCATCCCCTCCACCGAAATACTCCTGAAAGCCCCAAATCAGCCCTCCTGGGAGAACCAGTGCCTTACCCACCCGGGTGCTCCCTGCATGGCCCTTCTCATCACGGTGCTCTGCGGGCGCCAGCACCACACACGTGTGTGGCGAGGCTGCAGCCTGGCCGAGGCCACGTGGCTGGCACGTGGTTGAGTCTGGAACTGGGCCCAGGGATTCTGGCTGCAGGGCTGTGTGCTCACACGCTGGATCACCCTGATGGCTGACGGGCGGGCTGGCTGAGCTCACAGCGTGGCTGGGGGGCAGGTTAGGTGGATGCCGGGTGTCAGGTGGTGACAAGAGACAGAGGGGAAACCCAGGCGCAGGAGGGTCTCTCTCCGGCCCCCATGCAGCCTCCAGCCCTCAGCACCAACCAGGCAGCTTCCCCGGCCCCCAGCAAAGGGCCCCGTGCCTTCACACCTGTGCTGGGCTCACAGCCGCAGCTCTAACGCCCACGTCTGTCCCCTTCGCTTTACTCAGCCCGGCCTGACCGTTTGAGAGTCTGGGGGCCGCACAGCTGGGCTACACCCCGAGAGGGCACACAGGGCTGCACCTTGGTCTCTGCGGGCCCTCCCGGTGTTCGCTGCTCCGAGCACGTCTGTGCTGTGCAGCTGACAGCCGTCAAGTGTGAGCTTGGTCAAGGCCTCCACAAAGCGCTCCTGGAGCCAAGAGGTCCTCCACGAGCTCCCCTGGCTTCCTGGGTGCGCGCCGCACGCCCAGGTCCTGACTGCGACCCTGCGGCCCTCACCCTTCCTTCTGACCCCTGTCTGACTCACGGGCCTCACGCCTGTCCTGCTCCCGGGAGTGTATTGGCTTTGATCCCCGTGTGCCCACCTGCTCTGCCCTGCCCCTGTGTACCGCGGGGCGGAAGGAGCCCACCCCACGCCAACACCCCCCGACCCTCAAGCCCCCCTGAGCTTTGCGAGCAGCCGGCCTCACACTCGGCCCCACCCCCAGTCCTTCCAGAATCGACCACCGGAATCCTGGTCGGAGAGAAACCAGCAGTGAGAATTCCAAAGAAACCTCTTGTAGCCTCTGCCCCCAGAGCCCTCCATAAGGACACGTCACTTCCAAATACACCAGACTGGACCCCAGACACAGAAGGGACCAGCCTGGTAAGCACAGAACGGGACCCAAACATTCACCTCCACCCCTGTACCACCTACCAAAGTTTTGTGTTTTTTTTCCCCTTTAATTCTCTAATGGAACAGTTTGAACTGGAAGCAAAGTTGGATATTTTCTAAAGCTACAGATCCCAAACGAAGCTGAGACAGCACAGGACTCTCTGAACCAAACCGATGCTTTCTTTAATAAGAGGCTGCGCAGGACGCATGCGGAATTATTCCTCACTGTGACATGACGGTGATTAATTAGAAGGTGAGTCTTCAGGTGGATTGACCCTGCACGGGGCCAAGCCGGGACATGGTTCCTGGGACCCACGAGACCAGACGGCTTGGCCCAGCTGGCGCCTTCCTTGACGTAACTTTTAAGAACTTTACACCACTGGACTTCTGGAATTTCTCCACGGGATTGATTCTACCACAAAGAAGGGAGCTTGGCCGAAGCTCTTCTCCTCTGTCCGCTCTGCATTCTGCATGATTAGCGATGGAAACCAGGCTGTGTCCAGGCAGGCGGGGCTGGGGCAGGGGGGAAGCCGGCCTACTCTCAGGGAGGTAGTGAGACAGGAGAGTCAGGCTGCAGCCGAGACCGAGTCACGGGGAGAAGACCAGCCTGCAGCCCCCCGCTTGGCTGTGTGAGCTGATCACAGCCGTGGGACGGTCCAGCAGCTTGGAGCAGCCAGAGAGGCCGGACCGGAAAAGGCGGGGCCAGATGCTTAAACGGCAGTGACCTCAGGGCGCGTGATTTTCTGATAATTAACCGCCGGCTGGAGGCTGTCAGGGCTCAGGGCGCAGCTGCCCGCCCGTTCGTGCAGAAAAGAGCCTTGGAGCCTTGAGCCATTCCAGTAACAAGATGTCACTGCTGGAAGGATGAAGGTGACCTCTATCCTCCTGGCCCAGCCCAGGGCTCCCGGCCCAGGCCGTCCAGCCACAGCGACTTCAGCTCTGGGCTGCTATAAAGGATGTCAGGGTGTGCTCTGGCCCGTGTCTGATGCTAATACAGTATTGTGTGCTGGCCCAAGGGGCTGGGAAGAGGAGAGCCGGTCCACAGAGGGAGGGGCAGTTGGAAGAGGGCAGAGGAGGGAGCAGATTGGCCGTGCGGAGGCAGGAGGCTTTCGAGGGACACATCTAGAGGATGCAGCTGAGGCCATCCAATGCCCGAGCCAAAATGTTGGGGGTCCCAAGGTCATACTGTGGGGCTCACAGGAGGAGAACACATTTCCAGAACCACAAGCCAAAGCCAGGCATCCACTGGACTTCAGGCTAGGACTGCTAGGAGTTCGGCTGTGTGGGGGGAGAGAGCAGGGTCAGGAGGGGATGGCAGCGCCTGGCGGGGGGACAGGAGCAGGCTCCCCTGGACGTAAGGGGCCCAGGGACTTGGGGGGTGCCACCGCCTGATGGATTTGGGCTCGGGAGGGGGAGGTCACCCACTGCTGCCTCCTGCGAGTCCCCTGAAAGGGCCTGGGTGTTCCTTGGGGCTGACTGCTCACGGGCCCTGGAGAGATGTCATATAACCTGCGGGCACCTGTGCTCACGCCAGCACAGATGAGATTGTGCAAAGGGCTGGGGTAGCACGAAGCAGGTGGCAGGGACCCCAGGGTGGGATGGGTGCCGGGGTCCCCAGCAGTGGTCGTTCTAGGACAGAGTTGGCTACTGGGGGAAAGGGAGGCTGAGTAGCGTTCCTGCCGAGCCTGGAGGTTAGGAAAAGTCTGGGGGCTCAGAGAGGCCGGGGGCTCTGATCAAGCCAAACGGGAAAGTCACCCACCCACACGGTCCTCTGTCCTTTCATACAGGCGTCTCGTATTCCCCACCAGCCTCCAAGCCAAGACGGGGTTTTAGTCCCTCCGCGTCCTCTCCCCTGCCCACCCGGCCCACCCTGCCTTGTGCCCAGAAGGGCAGGAAGTCTGGAATGTGCTGGAAATGCTTGTTGAGGCGGATGAATTAGGCAGGCCCATCACTGTAACTTGGAGCGTGAGCTGCGGAAAACTGGAGAGGAGAAGGTGGCGGAAGGTAGCTGGCTGTAAAAACTGCCCCTTGTAGAAGATTTGCTCCTACAAGCAGGCGGGGATCAGTTACATCTGCTGCAGCCCAGGAAAAGGTGGGTCTTGAGCCTGAAGGGTGCTGGTCAGAGAAGAGAGTGATGTCACACAAGGCGCCCTGGCCTGGGAGTCTGGCCTCTGGGACAGGATGCTGTGTGACCCTGGGGGAGTCCCTCACCCTCTCTGGGCCGTCTGCATAAAATGTGGGGCTAAGATGGGAAGAATGTCTTGGTGCCACAGCTGCATCGGTCTGTGCAGTCAGGGCCAAGCCTCCTCTGTCCTGGCCTCCCGCCTCCCTGCAGGGACATCTAGAAGGACACCCGGATTCTCCCCCCATCCTTACTCACGGCTACTCCAATCTGCTTGGCTAGCGGGCCTCCCTCCCTCCCCTTGGGGCCAGTCTGTCCTCCGGATGCCACATTCTCTGCTCGCCACCACACGGTGGGTTGAGTGATACCCTTCTTAGGCATGTACGCATGTCTCCCCAGAGCTGGAGTTGCTAAGGCTTCTGGACACAGATGTGAAGACACACACTCCCATCAGCTTCACTAGGAATAAAGGTGACATTTGACTGCCATCTCTCTGTTTCCTGCTCTTATGCTCCATTGATTCTAAGCCCTCTAAAGCCTCCGTGTGAAGTACGGTGAGATGGAAGAGGGCACCCCGTGTCCCAAGGCCAGTGCCGGGACCCGACATGAGGGCAGCATGTCCAGACAGCTGTCCAGCCACCACTCCCGTCCGGGTCCCAGTGGCGGAAGGGGCCTGCAGCCCCAAGTCTGTGATGCGCTGCTACCACTGCCGAGAGGTTCGGGTCAGCCGGCGCGCTCACCTCACTGATGGGAAGGAAGGTGGGTCCCGCCCCCTGCCTGCACCCCTGGCTCATGCTGGCGGACAGGAGCTGAGGCCGGCTCTGCAGGGCCAAAGCAAAGCGGGGGAGGTGCCCACCTGCCCCCGCCAGCCACGTCCTTCCAGGAGTCCCGTCAGAGTAGAGCGGCGACACTCACTGCTCTCAACCACCTTGCCAGCTGCCTACACGGGGGCCGGGAGGGGAGCCTCTCCTCTCTGGGTCAGCTCTCCCCAGCTGCCAGCCCTCGCCAGCCTTCCTTGCTGGGCACGTGCCTGTGGCATAGGGTTTGTTTTAACGTTAACATAAAAAGGAGTGAAATGATACTGGGAAGGAAAAACGTCTGCATACACCCGGGGCCTCTAAACGTTTGTTGAAGGACTATCTGCTGTCCAGATCACCTGCTCTGAGGATCTCCTCGGTTGAAGGGCTCAGTGATCAGGGCTGACCGTGCCCAGCTAGGTGACAGGGACCAGAGCACGTCCCCTCCCGGGGACGTGGTTAAACCCAGACTCTGCTGAGGAAAGGAAGCAGGAAGCCGAATGATGGAAAGGCAGAGGATACTCCCGCAATCAACTCCGGGGTTTGGGACGCAAATAGATGCCGTTTACCAACCATCCCTGCCCTCCTGCAACGCACCGTACGGACACAGGCACCCACACACGCGCTGCCTCTCCGAGGTCGGTCTGCTCCGACACCTGCTCGGCCCCCACTGCGGGGTGGTCACCCACTCACACATAGCTGAGTTAGACTCATCTCCAACCCAGCCGAAGCACTTCCTTGGTGCACAGCCGACCCCTGCACCCCGCAGCACCCTGCAGCCTGCCCTCCACTTCCCAGTGGACCAGGTGGCAGGCAGCTGGGTAACTTGTCCCCAGTTCTCACCTCCCTGCTTCCCTTTACACCTGGGATGCCAACGACGGGCCCCGAGTCACGAGAAGGTGCGTGCCCACTCCCTGTGTTGGAGGCGTCCAGGAAAAGGGGACCATGCCAGCTGGGACAGCGGAAGGGCCCGGACCGAGCCGGGGTGAGGCCCATATGACCTCAGGAGAGTCTGTTTCTCTGTGGCTGAGGAGAGGGTGGGGAGTTCACTCATCAGCCGCCTGGCAGCCCTTTCTGCGCAGCCCCTGACCCAAGTAAGGCCAGCAAGAAGGAGGCTGAGGGGAAGGATCTGCGGGGCCTTGAGAGGAAGGGGTCACATCCAGGAGGCAGCCGCGTGCAGCCCAGGGCCTCTCCCGCCTGGGTGCGCCAGGCCTGCTGGGAGAGCGGGCTGCGTGACCGCGGGGCTCTCGTGCAGCGTCTCCAGGACGTTATCTGTACCTGCTTCCCCAGGAGCCTGGCGAGGATCCTCCTGCCCACGCCAAGCGGATGAGGAGAGGTCCTCTCCTCCGACGGGGCGGAGCTGGGGCTCCCCAGGCCTTGGCTGCAGGACCCATTCCTTTGACGCACGTGGGCAGTGACTCAAAGGTCAGAGTAGGCTGTGACCAGCTGGCTGGGTGGCTGGTAGGGCCCCGGCAAGGTAACATGTGGGTGAGGAACCAGCCCGGGGAGGACATGGTCCAAGGCCTGGGCGAGGGGACCCAGGCACCCTCCACGCCGCCTGCATCCCCTGCCTCTACAGTGTCCCAGCAAGCTGTGAGGACCCTGGGAGTCACGGCCTAAGAATAACTCCATTTATTTAGGCTTCTTCTCAAAGGAGCTGGTGATGGTGATGCAAGTGATAATTATAGCCACACTTTATGATCTTTATATAATGTGGTGACTCGTTTCCTAAGAGCTAAAATGCTGCCTCGTTCCCCTCCTCACTCCTCACCCTGAATGGGGATGGGGAGGGGGTACCACGGTGGCCGGGAGTGGCCGGGTGACGCCCCAGAGGTCCCGGAGCAGGCCAGGCAGGAGGCACTACGAACCGCTTTTCAGCCGCAGTCCTTCCTCCTTTGGTTATCCAAGTCTGGATGTATCTGATGGAAGTGTTGCAACTCGGGGGCCCCTCATTTTCAGAAACTGTTTCTACAACTCCCTCCTTTGAGTCCATCCCCTAAATAGAAAAGAACCCCTGACAAAGACCGGTCGAGCCTGAACCATCTATCCTAACCTTCATTTGGCTGAAGATACAAAAGTGTTCAGAGCCCATATTCCAAACGCTACAAATATCCCTTTCTTTGGATCAGGGTGACATCTGTGCTGGTCATCGGCCTCGGGCTGAGATGGCCTGAATTATCTGGCTCTCTCATGCAGCCTGCTAAAAAAGAAGATCTGGTGTGAATAATTTAAACCCTGTTCCCTTTCCCCCTTGCAGATTTCTGGCTCCGCGCTGGTCATCATTTCAGCACCGGCGAAGATGTGCTATTCCTGTCCCCGATGAACATTTGCTTCTTGAGAAAGTGAGTCTGAGGGACTGCAGATGTGCTGGGGGAGGGGCTTGGGCCAGGACGGACACCAGCCCCGGGGGCCCAAGGGAGCTGGACCGCCCTCACCAGGCAGCTCTCAGGGAACTTTTGATGTCAAGCCCCTCCCTCGTCCTAATGCAAGGTGGACGCCCATCATTCAGATGCCTGGTCTTTCATCGTCCCTTTTCCTCTTTAGGGAGCGCTGTGTAGAGAGCTACCCTCACTGCATTTGTCCATTTAGCTGATGAAAGATTTCAAAAGGAAGTTAGACACGAAGGGGGAAGAAAGAAGCGAGACCAGGAAGGAAGAAGCTCCAGGAACCACAGAACACTTTTAGACTGACTTAAGTATCCCTCTTGCCTCTAAACGGGAACATGGGTTTTAAAATTCCTACTTTGCGTTAACCCAAGAGAAGTCTTCCAGCCGTCCTCCTGGCTTAAACATTCAAATGCTCAGTAATTTAGAGGCCCATGGGCCAGGATGTGGGTTTCTCAGGATCCGCCCCCTCACCTGTGCTCTGTCCTCGGACCTGGTCTGTCTTTGGTTCTTTCAGGGGTCGGGCGGGGAAAAGCAAAGCAAGAAGATGCGAGGCTTCGAGGTTTGCTGTCTGTCAGCTCTCATCCCCACGCTGCTGGCGGCGGGTGGCTGTGTGTGTGTCCACACACGCGCTTTCTCCTGACCTCACTTTCAAGTTAGCGCCTCTCTGATGTGTCTGGTTAGTGATGTCGGGGCAGAGAACTCGTCAGTTCTGGGCGGGATAGAAGTGAACACGGGCAGGAGGGTCAAGTGGGGCTGGGAGGAAGGACGGCATCTCACACCTGCCTGTCCAGCAGCCCCTGCGCCCCCCAGCCCCGCCTCCAGGCCCAGGGAGACAAGCAGGCCCACCTGTTTGTCGACCCTCTGAAGTTCAGAAGCCTGGAGCAAGAGGTGTGCTCCCGGCCCACAGGCCAGACCGAGCCCCTGGGCTTCCTAGGTCTTCGCACGGTCTCTGCCCGGCCCCGGGCACAGGGGTGGTCCCCAGGCCAAGTGACGGTCAGGCTGCGACTGCGGAGGCTGGAGACCTGTTTTCATAATGGCTTGGCCTGGATGGCGGGACACGTCTCGCGGATGGATCGTGTAGGAAGGGGAGGCTGGGCGGGCAGACAGCGGCCAATTACAGACCCCTCGGCTCCCCTCTGGCCTCCGAGACGCCAAGGGGAAAAGAGCTTATGGTTTGACAGCCTCCAAAATGGCCACTGACGCTGAGTGCCCCCATTAACATCTGGGTGACCCCCACTCTCCCCGGGGTCCTGCAGCCCCTTGGATGGAGTGTTGGACTCGATGGCCCTTGGGTTCCCTTCTAGCCTGGATGAGTTCTGACCGTGCACAGTTATTTCTGCAAGGGCTTCTAGGGTTCCACCCCACCCCGTCTCCTGCCCTGGGGCCTAGCTGGGCCCCGCGGGAGTCACTCTTGCACCCCCAGACTTCTGAGGGCAGCTGCTCTGCGCAGGTGTCCACGGACTCGGGAGACGGTGTCTCTGTACTCGCTGTCCCGCTCGGCTTCCCTCCAGCACGCTTGGGCTCCCCAGGTGATTCTAACAGAGCAGCATCACACGGCAGCCCCGGCCCGCGCTGGCCCCCGTCTCCCAGGCCAGCTTTCTCACCTGGGGGTGAACGGCGCCTTCTAGAGGCTGTGCTGAGCGGCGGGTGGGAGCAGGGGCCCGGGGACGGCCACCCGCCAGCAGTGTGACCCAGATCTGATGGCTTAACCTCTCTAACCCCACCTTCCTCGCCTCCAAAACGTGGGGCTGGCATGAGGATCAAAGGAACTAACACGCCTGAGCGTTTAGAACGGCCTGGCACACAGAGGTTACGACGCTTGTGACTCTGCAGGGCTGCTTTTAGAGGAAGGGGGCGCTCCGTGATCCAAGCCCATTGTGTTATAATCGCACCCCGGTGGAAAGCAGGGGGCTGTTTCCCAGGCTGCAGGGGACCACGGGCCACAGGACTCCTTTAGAACCGAGAGGGAGAGCTCTGGGTGGGAAGGAGGGCCGGCAGCTTGCCTCCCAGGCCAGAGGGCGAAGGCCGAGACCAGAGGCCAAGGCGAAGGCCCTGCTTCCTGCAGAACCAGGGCCGAGCAGGGCAAAGGGGGTCACAGATGATGCAGGGGACGGGCCAGGAGCCCCGGTCCCTGTAAGCCTCAGTCCCAGAGGGCTGGACCCCCCTGCTCCTCACCACCTGCTACACCACAGGCCCGGTCCCTCAGTCATGTCTCGTGTCCTCATCCAGCTCACACGGGTCCAATCGAGGGTGTCAGCAGGCTCACCAGGACTCAGGAGTTGGGGACGGTTGGCAGGGACAGGCTGGCTCAGGGCACCCCTGTCCCACGGCTGGAAGGACAGCTCAAGTCAAAGCCACGCTCCGGTGGCTGGTCCCCGTGGGCCTTCACCCCCGCACCGTCCACGCGGCCCGCACCCTGCTCTGGGCGACCCTCAGCAGAGCTAAGGACTTTTGCTAGGCAGGGGAGGGCTGTCCCGCTGAGCCTGGGCGCAGGTGCTGCTGCCTTCAGAGCGAAAAGCTAGGTCACGGCTGGCGCAAGAGGCGGCGGGGCTCGGCCCCTCCGGACCCCCCTCTCTCTGGTCAGACGCGGGGGGCCGAGGCTGCCACGTCAGTGATGGGCACGGGAAGCGGGGCAGGGAGGGCGTAGCCCTCAAGGCTTCTTCCTGCAGCCTTTCCAGGCTCAGCCTGATTGACTCCAGCCCCGGCCCTTCCTTTCTGAGCCCAGATGTTTTGCAGCCTACCCTGCCCGCGCTGGGCTTGTCGCTGGGGAGATGAAGGGGGAGATGCCACCCGGGCCCCAGGGAGCCTGCCCTGGCAGCAGGTGCCCAGGAGGGAGGGAGGGTCTGGGAGTCCTGAGCGGGACTCCGGCTTCTGCCCCCTCGAGTGCAGCCCTTCCTTTCCTGACACTTGGAGCCAGAGGTGGGGTGCAGGTGTCCTCTCAGCTTTCCAGGGGGGCATCCGACGCGGAGCCTGTGCTGCCCACCTCACCCATGAAACACCTGCCCAAACAGTCACACCTGAGTCTGATCAAGCTTCTACACCCAACTACGAGAACATCACCAGCAAGGCATCAGGAAGCCCAGACTGGGAGACAGCAAAGCACAAATGACCTGGTTCCTTCAACAGGTAAATTGCAAGGAAAAAAAGCAGAGAGAGATTGATGGGGAGCTTAGAGACCAGAAGTGACTTGGGAGACACATCGACCAACTCTAATACGCAGACCTGACAAATTTAGATTCTGATTCAAATAAACTGCAAAAAAAAAAAAAAAAAAAAAAAGAACAGCTCATGGGTCAATTGGGGAAATTTGGAATTGCCTGGTTATTTCATGATATCAAGGAATGACTATTAATTGTTTTTAGGTGTGATAATGGTCTTGTCATTACCTCTTCTAAAAAAGGATCCTTATGTCTTTGAGGTACACCCTGGAATTCTTACAGGTGACATGATATCTGGGGCCTTGGGTGGGCGGGGAGCAGGGGAGGGTGCAGATGGACAGGATTGGCTCTGAGATGGTGGCAGTGAGTCTGGGTGATGACCTGGACCTTCATTGTAACATTCTTTTCATTTTTGCCTATTTTTGAAAATCACCATGATAAAATCTGGACAGAGGAAGAGGAGGAGCGGGGGAGGAGGAGAAAAAAGGGGAGGAGCAGTGCTGCCGCCACCTCCAAGGTGCCCTCCTGGCTTAGGTCCCAAGCACCTGGAGACCATGGCAGCCTTCCCGAGGCCTCCAAGACCAAGGCCAGCGTCACTGGGTGGGGCTCTCAGAGCGGAGCCTGGTCAGGCTCTCAGAAGCCCGGGGCAGGTGGCCCTCCCTCTGCCCACGGCGCTGGGCAGGGCCGGGCAGACACTCACCGCAGAGAGGCAGCTCCTGTCCTCGCGGATGACGGCACCGAAGCCCAGGAAGCCGGTCACCATGACGAGCGTGCCCGCGAAGATGAGGATGTAGGCAGACGCGGCAAAGGTGCTGGAGGCCAGGACGCCGAGGTAGCCGCTCTTCTCCACCAGGGTCCAGACGCCCACGGCCATGACCGCGGCGCCCCCCATCTGCGGGACACCGGGTCTGAGCACCCACTGCCTACGAGCATCATCTCATTTGGTCCTTTGAGAAGCCCGTGGGAAGTGTCTGGCTGCCCATTTTGTAGATGGGGAAACAGAGGCTTACCCATGGTCGAGGGGAGAGGCAGGGACAGAGTTTGGGTCCAGGTCTGACTCCCGGTCCCGTGCTTCCCACCACGATGCCCGTGCGTCCCCATCATGAGGCAGGGACACTCCAGTTGTGGGGACCCCCTCCCGCCGTCCCCGCCCCCAACCCCGAGCGCTCCTCCCCGTCTTGCCTCCCTGGCAGGCCACTTTCACAAGCCCCCTTCTCATCGCCTGTGGGGGAAGCGCGACTGGGCTTCTTATCTCTGCTCTACAGACAGAGGACAAGGCCAACAGAGGAAGGGGAGCTGCCCGAGGGCCGCCTCTGTGGGGCGACACAGGGCAGGGCCAGCCCCAGCTCGGAGCCCGGGTCTGCAGCTCCGCCGAACTGCCCCCGCAAAGGGAGGGACACACGCTCCACAGGCTGGAGTCGCTCTGGGACGGCAGGACACTGAGTGGGGGGGAGGTGTCCTCTTTGCTGGCCGTCTGATCCCTTTCGGCCCTGATCCCAGGAAGGGACCCTGGGAAATACAGCTGCCCTGTTCCTTCTGCAGTGAGGCTGAACGACCCTTTCTGTGGCTGTGATCCTGCAAAGTATGTGTGTGTGTCCCCAAGGTGCCAAATGGTGAACAGCAGGGGTGTCGGCCCAGGGTTTGCGGCGGGGCAGGATCCCGGCACCTGTGACCAGATCTGCCACCTGCTCCTGGGAAGGCAGATGGCCCCCAACTTCCCTGCCTCATCTGAGGATGAGTTCTTCTCAGATGGGGGCTGCTGCTCCCTCAGGGGGTCCTGAGTGTGGCTGAAGGTGGGCAGCCCCAGTGGGCTTGGTCCCACTGCCCCGATGACTCTGTATAACCCGCCTGCCGTTCGCAGACCTCAGCGGGGCAGACGGAAGCTCCTTAGCAACGAGGCTGCACCAGGCGCCTCTTCGAGCTTCACAGTAGTCGGGAGGCTTAGGGCTGGCAGGTGGGAGCAGGCGTTTTCTCTTTTGCATATGAAGAAATGGAGGCTGGAGAGAATAGAGCATGCTCGAGAGGACACCCTCCTGCACACGCCTCCCCGCCCCCCCAGAAACCCACCCAGAGTTTTGAGATTGAGATGCAAACCCAGGTCTGCTGAGGGCCAGTGTGGGACTCTGTCCTGGGATCGCACACACTGGGCTGGGCCTGCTCCTCTACTCTCTCCTGCTTTTTAGATACATCTGTTTTCTTTTAAGGGGCGTTTCATCCCCCTTAGCACCTCTAGCGGGTAAGAGAACCAGGTGGAAGGACGTCGCACGGCTCCAAATGGAATCCACCTCCTTTGATTCCACGGCACATATTTTTCCTCCCGTTTTAACATCTCCAAAACCAGACACATCTTATGGTTGATGGCATCTTACAACCACGCTTGGCCGCACTCTTGCCTTGCGGTACAGAAAACAATGGTGTATCTTACAAGTGACGGTATCTTAGGCTGGATGAAATCCTGGACTACAACAGGCTTTCTAATTCTCAGGAGCGTGGGCTACCTCTGGCCACATAACCTCCAGGACCAGTGAGGAACTTCCTCCGTCTGGGTCAACAGGATCGTGTCAAGGGAGGGTTTCCAGCAAAATATTCTGCACATAATCTTTCTGCCCCTACAGCATGCCCGGGAGGCTCGAGAGAGGGTCTCAACTGGGCATAACTGGCTGTGTGACCTAAAGAGGGTCCCTTAACCTCTCTGGGCCTCAGTTTCTTCATCTCAAACAAGGTGGACGTGTTAGGCCAGTGGGTCCCAACTATAACCATCAAGGGCCCCTTTGATTACTTTTCCCACGGGTCTTATGTTTTGAAAGGTTTCTGCCTATCAAACACAGTGCATGAAGTAACAGTTCATTTCTCATTCTTGATTAATCAAAGGCACGTGGTAGTACCAAGCAGAGATTCTGAGCAGCATGAAATAGTCCACGTGACCACACGGAGTGGATCTCACTGTTGACGCGTGTAGCGTCTTCATAGAAACAGGCGCGTCATCCATTAGGCTTGTCAACCCCACAGGCTTAGCATCGCATCTGGAACCACCCAAAGGGGTGCGTGTGGACAGCACTGGGGACACCTAATCTGCTGGGGGACATGGAACCCCCTGAGAAGCTGATGAAAAGCCTGGGACGCTTTGCCCAGAGGAACGTCACCCACGGAAAATAATGCGCTCGGCTTCGGAGGCTGAGGCCTCATCTTGCATCTCACAATGACCCCGGCGCAGACGTCTCTGGGGCCCCCCCACCTTGCACCCTCTAAGGCAGTGCTTCTCAGCTGGGCCGCACCACCACCCAGAGACCTCCGCACATCACCAAGGTGACTGGATTTCGGGGGGTGGGATCAGGTCTGGATCCTTTACTAAGTTCCCAGGTGGTTCCAGTTGAGAACCACCGCATAGTTTCCTAGTCAACAGGGGTCAGTCCTGTCCCCTCCCCCAGCAGGGTCCCAAGAACATCCTCCCCTGAGGCCGCGGCCTAGAGGCCCTTGGCCCAGCTCAGGACTGCCCCTCCCACCACTTCCCTGTCTGCATCAGGGTGTTTGCTTTTTTTTTTTGGTACGCGGGCCTCTCACTGCTGTGGCCTCTCCCGCTGCGGAGCACAGGCTCCGGACGCGCAGGCTCAGCGGCCATGGCTCACGGGCCCAGCCGCTCCGCGGCATGTGGGATCTTCCCGGACCGGGGCACGAACCCGTGTCCCCTGCATCGGCAGGCGGACTCTCAACCACTGCGCCACCAGGGAAGCCCAGGATGTTTGCTTTGACAGGAGCTTTGGGGAAGAAGGGGGGTGACAAGGAGCAGTATTTTCAGTCCAAATGGAGGAAAGTTAAATTACGCAAGAAAGGAAGAAACTATGTGCTCCCAGGGGAGGGAGGGGTGCTGTGAGCAATGCAGCCGCAGCACACTGACCCCCTAAGAGAGGAGCATGTCCCGGTCACAGGAATGGCTGGGATCTGCAAAGCAGGCAGGGCTGCAGCTCAGCCAGGGCGGCAGCAGGGCCCTCGCCCACAGGGGAGGGTCTGGGCGGACACGCTGTCCTGATTAAGGTCTGGACAGCAACAAATTCACACTGGCCCTGACGTGCAGAAGAAATCAGGAGGCGAGTCCGAGTCAGTGGGGCCCCCAGACCTCCCCTGGGGTGTCACATAGTGTCTGCTGGGGACACCCAATGGGATTTGCCATCCGGGGCAAGAGAGTTTCAAGTCCTTCAGGGGGTGTCCTGCTTGGGACCCGGTTGGCTCTTTAGGAAACGATCTTTCCTGTGGACAGGAGAAGTCAAAGCTGCCCAACGTCGGGACGGATCGCCAGAGGGCGTCTTGGGAGGGAAGCGGTCAGTGGGCTTGGGTCCCAGCCCTGGCCGTGCCCCTGACTAAGTGTGTGACTGTGCAGACATTTCGCCTCTGGAAGCCTCAGTTTCTTCATCTGTAAAATGGCCGGATGACAAGCTCGGAGGTCTTCCGCATGGGTGACATGTCCCCACGACCATCTGCCAATACACCTCCAGCAAGATGCTCGTGGCTTTCGTCAAGCGGTTCAGAGATGCCGGGTCAGCAGAAAGAGCGGTGGAAGAGGCCCTGCGGAAGACCGACTGGGGCCGGAGCCAAATGGCCCTGCTGAGCTGTGCACCGGCTATTTGCATAGAGTTGATTCAACAGTATCTGGCTCCCTACAGAGACTGGGTTGGATTTCTTCGGAATATTAAGTACATTTTTCAAAACCATAGCCTGTAGCCAATCAGGCAGAAAGCCCTGCAGAGGGTGAAGCTGGCCTTCTTACCAACCAGGACACGGGCAGGCCGGGAGGGGCGGGCAGGTCACCCAGGCCGTGTAATTTTAGGAACGGCCCATTTATAGAGAAGAAACATGGCCAGAAAGTTGCCTGTCAGACCCAGGGGAAAGCAGGCGGGGTGCAAAGGTCATTGCAGGGTGTTCCTCTCCTCGTCAGCAGCTGAATGGCTTCTGGGCTGGGGTCGGGGAGGGGACCGGCCGGTGCAGCAGGCCCAGCACGCTGGGGCTCCCAACACGGGAGGACCCCGGGGCAGGAGTGCTCTCTGCCCGCAGTGCCGGGGCGCCCGTGGCACGGGGAGGGGGCGGAGGTCGCACAGGTGGTGGTGCAGTCCACTCCCCTAAGTGTTTGCTGGGGGCCTCCAGGTGCCAAGCACCACCTGGACTGGGAAGGACCAGGGGCTGGACGAGTGTTCACCCAGTTAGAGCCACCCCTGTCCTCCGCGCCCCTCCCCCCCCCAGTCTCATCAACGGCACCACCACGGCCCACACCAGGACCCCCGTGGTCGCCACTCTGGACTTCTCACTCTCTTGCAGGGACAGCAAGGGCCAGTCTCCTCATCACACGGGCACATCTCACGGGACTTACTGCGGGTCGGGGCTGGGAGGGGACTCACATCACCTGTTCTCTTCCACACGCAGCTCAGAACCCGGAGGGATGCTGCCTGGCGCTGTCCCCGCCCCCCTCCCAGCAAATCAGCCTGTCCGCCCTGCTCGTCCCCGCCCGCACGGGTTTCTGCAGTTACAGGCGTCACGGCATGTTTGCTGCATTCGGTACTTCTTCTGCCTCCCCCTCTAGATTCTTGGTTAAACCTCACTCATCTTAGCATCTGCAGCAGAGCCCTCCACGTATGACAGATGCCCCATAACTCCCCATGGAAGCAGGAGGGACAGAGGAAGGGGGCAGAGGAAAGAGTCAGGTCTGACCCTTTTATATTCCGGATGAAGAAACTGAGGCCCAGAGAACAGTGACTTTTCCAAGGACCCGTGACCGGCCGGGGGCCTAGAACTCAAGGAACCTGACGTCCACTTCATGCCCTCTTCACCCACTGGGCTGCGGACACTCCCAAGCAAGCTGAGGGCTGTCTGGGCTGCAGCGGCGACGGCTCAGAGTGGCCACCACAGGCTTCCTCCTGGACCGGTCTCCCCACCGCGGCCCTGGGCAGACCAGATGTGCATTCCCCCCGAGTAGGGGCCTGTCCCCCAGCAGAAGCTGAAGCACAGAGAGGCAGGATGCCCGGACACCACGGGGTCCTGCGACTTCACAGCACCTTAAGAAGGGACGCAGCAGAAACGCCAGCCACGGGGCCCCTCAGCTCTTCTTCCTCAGATGGCCTGTCCCAGGAGGTCGGCAGAGGCCACCATCAGTGGGATGATGGTGAACAGAGTGAAGGCTTCTCCCCTCGGCAGGGGGGTAGCGGAGGCTATTCCCTACCAGGCCCTCCCCTGGGACCCTGGAGGGATGCTCTCAAGCCACTTCACTGCCCTGGTCGGGCGAGTCCTCCATCACCACTGCCTCCTGTCTTGGCCCGTGTCCCCCTAAGGGACCCCAGGGATCCCCTGGAGTCTGAGCCCCACTGGCCCCTGAGGGAGGTGCTGACACTGCAGCCAGCGCCGCGGGCAGGACAGAGCTTCCGGAGGCAAGGCCACCCCAGGCAAGGGAGCCGCTGCTTCCCTGGCTCTCCCACAGCCTGCGTAGCTCCTGGGAGGCTGGAAAAGTTTTGATTATTAACACTGCCAAGGAGCTAATTAAAATAATACATTAGAGAACAACGTTGCAGGGGTGATGGGAGCTGTAGGGACCCGTGTAGGAAATGGGAGGGGGAGGTAAAGCATTTCCTAGGCGGCTGCGTAGGAAGCTTGGGTCACACTTTCTTTTAGGGTCATGAAAGCTTTGGCATTTTTGGTTCCTGACCCAGAGCTGTATCCAAGGGAGCCGCCCCTGCCCAGTGAGATGGTCACGTTCAACTCTGCATTAGTCGAACTGCATGGTGGGGGTGGGGTGGGAGTCAGGGGCAGGGCGATGGTGAAGGATGGGGGGCAGGCATGGGTTGAGTAGGGGGTAGGGGTCCAGAGGTGGGGCAGAGCTTAGATACAGGATGCGGGTGTGTATTGCGATGCTGTACTTCAGTTCTGCTTATAATCTTCATGCGCTGCGTGTCTGAACTGTCCACACCATCAAAACGTCCTAACCCAGGTTCAACCCTGACTCCTGGAGACATTTTGGAGTCCAAGTAGGCATCAGAGTGGTGGGTCTAAGGCTGTGGTTACGAGTCAGTGGTCTATGGAGATGGGAAGGGCAGCAGACGCAGAGTCAGAAAGCCCAGACTTGACCTAGAGCTCTGCCAGGCATCTCAGCTGAAGTTTCATCATCTACAGAATGGGAGTGAAGGTAATGACAGAGTGCTTGTGGAATCATTTTGGAGTGTAAGGTGGTTTATAACCCTCACACCGTGCTACGGTGGCAGCTGGCGGAGACTCGGTTTAAAGTCTCACCAGGACCTTGCACTGCATGACCGGCACCTGAATCCTGCCCACCTGGGGGTGGAGGGGGTGCTGTTTCCCCCCATCTCACTGCTCTGGGTGTTTCAAACTTTGGGATGTAAACATTTAGGGCTGTGAGCTACACTTGGTGGGTGGTAACCTGTGCTAAGCAACCAAACCAAACCAAACCGCCACGCCATAGAGGAGAAAGCACCGGAGTGCACTGCACGCGGTAAGGGCGAGCTTAGCTTCGTGAATGCTGCTTCACATGAGCAATTCTTATGCTTCCATGAACTTCTTATATGGGTCACATGATCCCCAAAGCCGCCAAGCCAGAGCTATGGACGTAGGAAGCGGTTAGAGATGAGGCGTGCCCCTTAGTCTAATCATAATAGCGTAGCTACGCGGAACAGCTAAGCACCAGGTGGGCGTGTGCCAGACACCGTGCGAAATGTTTTCCTAAATATTCGTCTTTAATTCTTACAGGTACTGATGTTCCCGTTTAACGTATGCAAAACGTGACGCTCGGTGAGATGGAGTGATCTGCCTGATGTGTTAGTCTGCTCAAGGTTGCCCTAATAAAACGCCATAGAGCAGCTTAAACAACAGCAATTTATCTCTATTTCTCACGGTTCTGGAGGCTGGAAGTCCTCCAGATAAGGTGCTGGCTGATTCAGTTTGGGTGAGGACCTTCTTTGCTTACAGACGACGGCTGTCTCCTCACCGTGTCCTCATGGCCTTTCCTCTGGGCAGGCTTAGAGAGACAGCTCTCTTCCTCTACCTGTAAAGCCAATCCCATCGGATTAGGACCTCACCCTTGTGACTTCATTTAACCTTAATCACCTTCTAAATGCCCTGTCTCCAAATACAGTCACATTGAGGGTTAGGGCTTCAACCCCTATGGGTCACAGTTCAGTCCGCAGCACCTAATCTTCCACGGCAAATAGACAATGGGGTCTCAATTTGAGCCTGAACTTGAGCCCAAGTTTTCCCGGCACCCGGGACACTGGGAAAACGCGGAACTCAGAGCTGGAGGCAGCAGGTAACGTCAGAGCTGACGGCCAGGCACACCGGCTTAGGGGTGAGAGAGAGGGGCCCCCAGCTCCGGGGCTTCGGGCAGACTGCTTCCACCTTGTAACGCAGGGCTCTCGCAGAGCCGCTCACAGCCTCGGGGCACTGGGAGGATGCGCATGGACGCACAGCCCAGGGAAGGCCTATCACAGAAGCTCCGTGGATGCTGGGAGCTTTGTCCACGGACGGATTCCAAGCGTCCGCAACAGGGCTTGGCACTTAGCACATGCCTAATAAATGCCATGGAATAGATTTTCCATTATCACTGACCAGAGTACCTGGACGTTAGCACCAGCTTCCCTTACCACCACGACAAGACCTTGGGCAGGATTCTGAACTGGGTGTACCTGCTCCCTGTCTGTAACATGAGGATAACAGTGACACAGCCGCCAGGGTTGACCTGCGGATCACAGGGGATGGTCCACGGAAGGTCGTTATCCAGCAGTACCTCTCAGATGCTAGGCATCGTAACCCCGGTCTCTCCTGGTTTAGACAGGGCAAACGGGGACACTGTGGACCCTGGACGCACCCCTGATATCTGGGACTCCCACATCTCTCTCTTGCCTGAATTCTCAGCCCCCATGCTCTCCCTGGGATTCTCACCCAGTCCCGTGGCTGCAACCACCATGGGGGTGGAGATGATGCCCATCTGAGACCCAGACCTCTGAGCTGACTTCTCTCACTGGGCATCTCCGCTCAGATGGTCTCCTGGCAACTCAAGCGCACCACGCCAACGTGTGACCTCGCCATCTGACCCCACGCTGCTTGCCTTCCTGGGCTCCCGCTGCGGGGATGGACTTACATATCCTAGACACATCTGCCCTCTCGACAGCATCTGATTAATGACCAAATCTTGTCAATTTTGCTTCCTAAAACCCTTGACTTTCCCCAAGTATTTGATGCTCGCTGTCACCCCCTCAATGCAGGTCACCACCATCTGTTGTCCTGATCAGGGAAAAGCCTAGAAGGAATGTCCACAGTGGTCATTTCTGGGTAGACAGTATTATGGGTTGAACTGTGTCCCCAGGAAGGTTTGTTAAAGTCCTAACCCCAGTACCTGTGAATGTGACCTTATTCGGAAATAGGATCTTTGCAGATGTAATTAATTAGGGTACAGTCATTAGGATGGGCCCCAATCCTGTATGAGTGGGTCCTTACAAGAAGAAGAAAATGCTGTGTAAGGATAGAGACACACAGGAAGGACAGCACGTGATGACTGAGGCAGGGCCTGGAAAGATGCAGTCGAAAGCCAAGGACTCCACGACGCCCGCCCCCACCAGGCACTTGCAAGAGGCAAGCAAGGTCCTACCTAGAGTCTCAGAGGGAGCACAGCCCTGCTGACACTCGTTTCGGACTTGACTCTGGCCTCCAGAGCTGTGAGACAATCAATTTCTGTTGTCTTAAGCAACTCAGTTTATGTTCCTTTGTTACAGCCCCCTAGGAGCCTAATACCCTGAGATATGGGCCATTTTTTTCTTACTTAAATTTTTTAGTATTTTGTCGATTATTAGTGGATACATAAGACTTTATGAGCTGGAAGAGCACACTTATTACAGTAAGTCCCCGACATACAAACCTTCCAGATGCAAGCTTTCAAAGATGCAAACGTGCATCTGGTTCCAGCAAAGGAACCAGAACCTGCGCCATCAGCGTCAGGCGTGAGTGACACTGCAGCTTCCTCTGTCTCCTGTTGCTGACGACCCTTCAGCTCTACCAGCTCCCACCTCCTCTCCCTCCTCCAGGCAGTAACTCTTCCTGCCTGTTCACTCAGTGCCAGCCCGTGTGCCAGCTGTCGTACTGGTGCTACTGTACTTTTCAAGGTACTGTACCATAAGATTAAAAATGTTTTATTTTTTGTGTTTGTTTTTATGTATTATCTGTGTGAAAAGTGTTATAAACCTATCACAGTACAGTACTATAGAGCCGATTGTGTTGGGCACCTAGGCTAACTCTGTTGGACTTACGAACAAACTGGACTTATGAATGCGTTCTCGGAACGGAACTCGTTCGTATGTAAGGGACTTACTGTATTTTTAAAAAAATCCTCACTCAGCGAGAATCTTAAACACCCCACCGGATTTCTCTCTGAGAATCGAAACTATCTACGCCCACACAATGACCTGATCATATCACTGTGGCTTTATTATTCCACTGTCTTCATCCATACAACTTCCCTATTCCAGGAAACGCTCGCCCAGGAAGAGAAAAGTTGCAAATAAAACAAGTTCATTGTTCGTTTCGGGAACTTTGCAAAAAGCATTTAAGCAAACGGCAGATTGTTTAACTTCTGAATAGATGGCATTGTATGTCCCCTCTCCAAGACGCTTCTAAACCCTTGCCTCGCTGTGGGTACCAATCCTTAACTACTATACCATGATCCTTCCCAGTATTAAGCAATTTCATTAATCTTAGTGGAAGACTCTGAAAAGGCAAACACAGCCCAGCTTTGCCTCTGCCTTTCTGAGAGGCTTCTGAGAGCGCATCCTTTGCCATGGCAACAAGGAGACTCAGCCCTGCCTTACGAGCAGGTCGATCTGCTGGCATTTTGGGGCCTTCTACAGCTAATATACCCAAAAGACTGCATTTACTGAATGCCTTCTGTGTGCAGAGACAGAATTAAGCACTTCACATACACCATTTCAGGGCGTCTCTGAAATACACTATTAACAGATAAACTGAGGGACTTCCCTGGTATCGCAGTGGTTAAGAATCCACCTGCCAATGCAGGGGACATGGGTTCGAGCCCTGGTCCGGGAGGATCCCACATGCCACGGAGCAACTAAGCCCGTGCGCCACAACTACAGATCCTGAGCTCTACAGCCTGCTAGCCACGACTACTGAGCCCGCGTGCCACAACTACTGAAGCCCACGCACCTAGAGCCCGTGCTCCGCAGCAAGAAAAGCCACCGCCATGAGAAGCCCACGCACCACAACGAAGAGTAACCCACGCTCGCTGCGACTAGAGAAAGCCCGCACGCACCAACGACGACCCAACGCAGCCATAAATTAATAAATTAATTTAAAAAATAAAAGATAAACTGAGGCGCATTAAAAATGTTAAGTTGATTTGAACAAAACTCGATTTGAATCAGGCAGCATCCCATCTAGCAGATGCAAAGGAGCTCCGAGAGCCATACAAAACGAAAGACTTTTCTAGGCAGAAGGGCTGGGAACAAGGAAGTTACATTAGGCAAAACAGCGGGTTGGTCATTGCCAAATAGCTTTCGTTTAACTGGAGACACAGGCTCAGCCAGCGTAGGTGAGTTGCCTACGGCAGAGCCTGTCTGCTGACGGCAACGCCTGCACCGTTAGCCCCCTTCTGCCTCTCCAGACACATTCCAGTGTCTGGCTCTTTGGGGACCTGGTGGTATTCTGCTACCAATTATCTGGATAATTGCCTCAAGTGGACAGACTCTTTTCTTCCTGGGTGACCTAGCCCGGGTGGTTTCCCCGGCGGGGAGTCGCTACAGAGACCATTCCCGATGCACAGAGGCAGCCCTGGGCCCCCCAGGACTTATGTTTCTCTGCCTCGGGCCTGGAGAATGTGAATCATGAAAGGCAAATGGGCTTCGGAGGAAAACAAGCAGTTATTTGAGGCCGTCACATTTCCCACCAGGCATTGGAGCCGCAAGTTAGCAGGGGAGGGAGAGCCAGACCTTGCGGACTGAGGCCGGGACGCAAGCTCATGGCGATGCCTGGTTGCTGTGCGGTACGGACTCCACGCCAACCTGCAGGCCGAGTCTTAGGTTCCCCCTCAGTAGCAAATGTACACGTTTGCTTTCAAGTAGGCAGAATTAGCCCATGGGTGGTCTCTGATGTGGAAAAAATCAGCTCCAGAGAGATGACTCACAGAAAGCAAAGACGGCTTGACTCACGCGGTGCTGGAGAAGCGGGTGGCGCGTGCCGGGTTCACTTACCCAGAAGAAGAAGTTAAAGACAGCGAGTAAATACTTCAAGTAGACGGTCAGCCAGTCGTCCTGATCAACCTTGTAATGGGCCATGGTTGCTGGGCCTGCAAAGAAGACACACGTGTGACCAGGGGTCCACGGAGGCGGCCTTGCCCGCCCAGAGCCAGGCGAGGTTCCCTTCAAAGGGCATCCTAGCCTGTCTGGCCGGGGACTCTCAGACTGGGGGTGTGCAGCCCCAAGCAAAGAGCAGAGAAACGCCAAGGTCACTGGACACAGAATGGAGGTGAATCACGCAGAATTTTCTAGCGCTGTGGATCTTGGTTTGGCCCTTCTGATGCAGGACTAACCTGCAAGTCTTCCTACAGACTTTGCACTATGCTACTGTGTTCTTATTCTGCCCCCGTCTTAGCAGGGTGGCAGGACACAAGTTCACCTGTCCTGCACACACACACACACACACACACACTCGGCGTGCCTGCCTTGCGGTGGAATCCTGTATCATTTGAACAGGACCTCTGCATGCGCAGGTGAGGCACGAGCCCCAAATCAGAGCATCTGTGCTGGAAGGGACCTCGATATCCCCAGGCCACCCCAGCACCTCGACTTTCCAAAGGAGGAAGCAGGTCGGTAGACCGCGTGGTTTGGCAGTAGGATGACAAGACCTGGAGTCTGGCTCCCTGGGTTTAAACCCTGATCTGTCACAAGGTGTGTGAGAATGTGGGTAGTTACGTAACCTCTCGTCCTCGTGCCCTCCTCTGTACCGGAGAGAATAATGATGCCCACGTGGCAGGGTTGTCTTGCAGATGAAATGGGATGATCTACGTGAGGTGTTGACCACAGTCCCTGGCACGGAGTAAGTGCTCTATACTGTTGGCTATTAATATTACATGTGGCAGGGGTTAGAACCCAGAGCGCCAGCCCTAAAATTCCTAGCCTTTGCCCCAGAACCATGCTCCTTCCCCTTGTCCCGATGCCCGCTGGTGGGCTCTCTAGGAACCGTGGCGTCAGTGGGATGAGAAGATGGGGGTTCATGTGCCCGGTGATCCTGTTTGCATCTAAATCCCAAAGCAGCCTCCAAGATCTCTCCTCGGGCTTCTCTCATTCCCTGGGCTCCCCCTCACACACGCTCTGACACTCGGAGCGTAGCTGCTCCCTTAGGAACCGTCCCCTTTAGCGGGACCTCTTTTATTCCAGACCCAGAGCAAGCAGGCCTTGGTTCTGCCCACCTCCATCTCCCTCTCCTCCATTCCCACCAGTGTCTGCTCGGGCCCCCCCACCACTGCCCTGCCCCGCCTCTCCGCGGCTGGTGCCGGCCGGGCCCAGATTACTTCCCCTGGAGCCACCGTGCTGAGTTTTATTTCAAGCTCATGGGCTCCTGAGACAGGGCGAGAGGAAGACAGAAAAGAAGAGGTGGCTGTCTTATTTGGGATTTCTATTTGCAGACCTTGAAGAAGGTAATTTAAGACTTTGTCTTCTTGGTAAAAAAAGACAAAACCCATTTTTCTCCGATTTAGTCTGAGAGGTAGGGTGGTGGAAAAAATACAGAAGGAGAAAAAAGGAAGCCCTATAAAAAAGTGTAAAAAGCGGTGCTGGATGGGGTCAGCCAGGCGACTGGACCGGGAGCTATTACACGGTCGTGTGCAGGTCACTGTGCACGAGGTCCTGATGAGGGACCCTCTGGGCCACCGGGGCCATTGGTAAACTGACCGTCTGTTTGGGGCCCAGCTCCTCCTGTCTGCATTCTCTTCTCCCTTTGCCTGGCCCTCCCCTCCCAGCCGGGGCCCACTGGACTCATGTACCAGAACCTTCTCTAGACCTGCAGACCAAGGGGTCAGGACCCTCTGAAGGAAACTGTATTTTTAAAAGAGTTCAGGCAGATGACAGGATTTAACAAAAGAAACATATTTCTAATGGTAAAGTTTCGGCCCTGAGGGGTAGAGAAGACAGAAGCCCACAGTGCTGTGGAATGGCAGGGTCAGCAAAAACCTCTGGACTCACTTAATCCAACCTTCTGCAGAAGGAATGAGGAAATTAATACATGTCTGAGTTAAGACTCATTTTCAAATGACCTCTCTCAAGTCACATGGCTAATGGTTGCCTAACCCCCTGTTCTGTGCTCCTTACACAGGACCCTACTATACGTGGGTCCCTATGCTGGGGCTGGCAGAGGCCCCCAAAGAAGTGTCAGAACCTTGTCATTTCCCGGCTGTGTGACCTTGGGCAAGTTACTTAATTTCTCTGTGCAGCTAATTTACTGAGCACTTACTACGTGCCAAGCCCACGATTAAGTGCTTTACACGGGCGATCTTGTTCTAGCTTCCCAACAGCCCTATGAAGTAGGGCTATTCCCATTCCTTTTGCAAGATAAGGAAACTGAAGCTCCCACAGGTTAAATAAGCTGTCCAAGTCACAGAGCAAGTAAGTGGCAAAGCCCGAACAGAACAAGGAGCTTCTGACTCAGCCCAAGCTCTTACCCACCATGCAGTGCTCTCAGGACCAGAGCTGCCAGGGGGAGGGAGCAAGGAGGACCGAGGTTGCTGACTTCCTTAATAGCTGTTCTCCCCTCTAGATTAGGACAAGAATCCCCCATTTTAGTTGGGTACTTGGCCCCCTGGAGCAGACGACACTCCCTAGCCTCTCTTCCTACCGGGTACAGCCAGGATTAACTGCTCGCAAAAGGCACGGAAGCAGAAGCAGTGTATGCAACTTAAGGTATCATTTTTGGGTGTATGTTTCGTGTGCGTTTGAGAAGGTGAATCCTGTCACTGTAGGGAGCAGAGTTCTATGGGCGTCAATTAGGTTAAATTTGGTAACTGCACTTTTCACAGCTACATCTTCGCTGATTTCATGTCTGCTTGTTCTACTGTCTATTGAAAAAAGTATATCAGACTCCCACTAGGACCATGAATTTGTATATCCATCCTTGAACTGTTCATTTTTTTCTTTTAAAAAATTTTTATTGAAATACAGTTGATTTACAATGTTGTGTTAGTTTCAGGTGTACAGCAAAGGGATTCCGTTACATACATACTCTTTTTCAGGTTCTTTTCCATTACAGGCTATTACAAGATATGGAGTATAGTTCCCTGTGCTATACTGTTGGTTAACTCTGTTCATTTTTGCTGTATATATTTTGCAGCTATTTTATGTAGTACATTTAGATTTGGAGTTGTGATATCATCCTGGTGGATCAATCTCTATCATTAGTAAATGTCACTCTCTGTCTCTAATCATCAGAAATATCCTTAAAGTGAGGAGAGGCATGTCTCTCTTCACCCCTTCCTTCTTCTAGTTGGTTGGAATGCTGATGTGATGGCTGGAGCTCCAGCAGCCATTTTGAGGCATGAGCTGGAAAGCATGGTTTGAAAAGTGTAGAGCAATAAGTTCAAAGAACCTGGATCTCAGATGATTTTGGAGCTGCCACACCATCCATGGGCTGCTCACCTCCAGACTTAGTTTATATGAGAGAACAAAAAAACTTGTAGCTTCTTTAAGGTACATGGTTGAATATTCTATTACCCATAGCTAACTTCACCCTGATGTGGTAGATGGAGTGGTGGGTACAAAGGTCTGCCAGAGCACGTGAGCAGGGGCACTGAGGATGGGGCAGTCAGACGGGTGGTGATGTTGGGCAGTGGCCACAAGCTCTTTTAACTTTACACTCGATCACTAAAATGTTTTGAGCACACCCCATAAATATGTATATTTATTTATAAATTTTATTCATGTACTATTATAGACCTATATGGTAAACATCATCAAATTCATCAAAAAGCTTAATTTTGCTTTTTTTTTTTTAAGATGAAAATAATTAGGAAGAGGAATTCTAAGTAGATGGTCTGTCTCCGCTTTGGGGCCAACTGATGCAGGTTTTAAAATGGAGGGGTGAGAAGTGTACAGGTAGGTAGGGGTCAGATCGTGAGCAGCTAAGCCCCAGAACATGGACTCATGTCCTCAAGTGATGAGAACCACAGGAAAGCACGCAGCGAGGCAGTCCCTTAATGAGCCCTGCATTTCAGAAAGAGTTCCCTGGCAGGGGCAGAACAGGGCTGGGGCCAACTGGGTGCCTGGGGACCAGTTAAGCAGTTGGTACAGTTGGTGCTGATGTCCAAGAAGGGGACAGGGGGGTCTGAACCAGGCCCGGGGCAGCGGGATGGAGAGCAGGGGACAGACATGGGCAGGCAGGCCATGTGTACAGCTAGGAGGAGAAGCAGGAAAGACCTCATCAGCCTTGGGGAGAGGGATGCACGAGGGAGCGGGCTGGAGGAGAACAGGCGAGTGCGGGGTCGGCCACAGCACCGCGGGCTGCCGAGAGAGCCAATCACAGAGCGTGGCAGGGCTCACCTTTTCCAGGGCAGCATCAGCGGAGGATGACTCTGGTCAGGAAGCCAGGAGTGGGGGTGGGGGGGTGGGGATCTGGAGACCCAAGGTAGATATTTTCAAATGAGAAGGCGAGGGAAGCAGCTAGAAGGCCTAGTTGACGTTGAGAAGTGTCTTTGCCTTGTAAAGAAGGGAGATTTGCATGCTCATTTCACTGGGAAAGATTCCCAGCCACCACTAAACCCTCCTGCCTAGTGACTGGGGATGGGTGGACCGGCTGAAGGTGGGGGGAGCAGAAGAACCCATTTCTCCCAAGTGGTTCCAGATGGGGCCTGGCAGGCAGCCGTCCTCATGTATTCTCCTCCCCTGGCCCTTCTTTCACCCCAGTTTTCCTCAGCCCTTCCCTGTGATTATGAGCAGGGGCAGGGACGGGGGGTGGGGGGTAGGAGGGAGGGAATGGCCACGGCAGCCCCTGGAGAGGGGAAAGTGAACCCAAGCTGCCTGACTGGCCTTATCTCTCCCCCACCTCCATCTCCCCCACCAAGGGACTGGAGGAACCAGGGCTTCGGATCACCCTCCAGGACCATTTTCCCTGAGCTCTGAGGAATGTCATGAGCCCCATTTCAGCAAAGGACGTCTCTTCTTTGGCCTTGTAACTGGCCTGCTGCCCCCACCCCCGGCCCCTTCCCGGGCCCGCCCCTGAATCTGGAACCTTGCCCACTGACCGCAGCAGTTCGTCTAGGTCCTTTTTAGTACCTTTTTGTGCTGCGAACAGGCTGATTGACTTTGGACACTTCCTGGCTCTGTCCCTTCACTGTCTCCCAGGCTCAGGCAAGCGGCCCCCCTCCCCTGGGTGTCTGTCTTCCCATCTGTGGGGCGGGGCAGCCGTTCTCAGGAGCATCAGAATCTGGAGGGCTGGTCGACAGGGACAGCTCAGCCCAGGGTGTCTGATTTATCAGGACTGGGGTGGGACCCTGGAGAACAGACTCCCGGGCAGGACGACCAGCTATGTGATTTGCCCAGGACTGAGGGATTGCTCGGAACGCTGGACTTTCAGGGCTGAACCTGGACCACCCGGAGTGAAGTAGGGGGGTGGTCACCCGACTCCCAGATGCTGCCTCTGGTCTGGGGACCACACTCCGAGTCAGTGTTCTCCAAAGCCCCTTCCAGTTCTCTTAACTCCATGGCCTGCACAGTGTAATTACCCTGTAATTACCCTTTGCATCTGAACAGACGTAACTGAGCGGGTGGGGCGGAGCCCCAGGGTGGGTGCACCCTCTCACACAAAGTCCACATTTAGGACGAAGATTTCCCAGACAGCCTGGTGATGCAGCCTTGGGGCGCCGGGTCTCCAGGCCAAAGCTCTGACTGCAGAACAAAGCTGGGATTCAGGGAGAGCCAGCAGGCCTGGGGGCCTGTGCTGCAGGACATCTCAGAAAGGCTGCCTCAAATGACTTGATGGTGAAGGATGGATCTGGGGACCACGTCAGGCCGGATATGTAAAATTATGGGCCCTGAGACCTGGGGGGCATCATCTCTTCTACGGCTTCTCGCCACCCCACTCCCCCCCGGAGAGAATGAGTCTCTAAGTGCAGAGAAGATGAGGGACACGTAGGCAGAACCCCGTCGGCTGGCTGGATGTGCCGAAGTCCCGGTGGGCAGGGCAGGGCTCAGCCAGAGGGAGAGACCAGAGCAGAGTGGACCACGCTGGGCGCTGGGGGAGGGCAGCAGAGGGCAGGCGGGTGCCTGGGACCTGACCGTATAGATACGAGGCTCTGTCGGCCCCTGGGCCAGCTGCATCCTTTGCTCATTCAACAGACACGCATCAAGTCCCCACCGTGTGCCAGGAGCTGTACATAGAACCCCTGGAGTTCGCCCTTAAGGAGCTGACAGCAGCCGTGGGGCTGGGGCGCCCGCACACATATAACCTCCAGACCCTGCCGGTGGCCCAGAGGAAGCGGCACATGGATCCTGCCAGGTTGCGATGGGGGCGGAGTGGGGGGCATTAAACCTGGTCCTTGAGGACAGGCAGGGCTTCTGCACGGGGAGGCTGCTCAGCCAGAGGGGACAGCATGAGCAGAGGCTGGACACTGCGGCTGCAGAAAAGCCTAGAAGGTCAGGTCAGGGGCCAGGGGTCAATCCGGCTGGCCGCACTTGGTGTGACTTTTCCCTCCCCACACGCTCTCTACGCCTGGGCTCTCACCAACCTCTTGTTCTCTGCCTGCTCCGGTTAGCACAAGCTCAGGCTGCGGGTGCCCTGCCTCTTCATTCCCTGAGGGCGGACTCCCCATACTCGGGGGCGGAGGGGGAGCTTGGTGTTTCTAAAATAAAGACAAAGCCAGTATATTTGCTGTGGAAAAACTAGCTCCACCCTCCCCCTCAGTTAAATAAGTCCCACTTTCCTCCTCTGGGTTCTTGGTCAACAAGAGGCCAGGCCTGTGTGGCGGTCAAAGAGGTGGAAAGGAAAAAACAGTCCAAGTGGTTTAACCTGTAACTGAATTTAGGCTTCAAGTGAACCCTGGTTGCAATCCCCGCATGTGCCCCTTCTTTGCTCTCCTGCCCCTCTGTTTAATTTCCACGTGCCTGAGACCCTATTCCTGGTGGGTGGAGAGTCCCTCTGCAGGGGTCAGAGAAGTGAGGCTTCCTCGGGCCTCTGAATGGGACAGCTGAAGGGGAAGCATCCCTGGCTCGGCCCTGAGGAAGCTGGGCTCTGGGGGTGGGGTAGGGGTGACACACTGGGGCCAAAGTCACACTGTAGATTAGTGGCAGGACAGAGAGCTGGCCTTCTGTCTCCATGGCCACCAATAGGATTTTGAGGGGCTTCCCTGGTGGCGCAGTGGTTGAGAGTCCGCCTGCCGATGCAGGGGACACGGGTTCGTGCCCCGGTCCGGGAAGATCCCACATGCCACGGAGCGGCTGGGCCCGTGAGCCATGGCCGCTAAGCCTGCGCATCTGGAGCCTGTGCTCCGCAACGGGAGAGGTCACAACAGCGAGAGGCCCGCGCACCGCAAAAAAAATAAATAAAAAAACCCCCTCAGCACCAAGAACTCTTAGTCTTTATCCCCAGAGACTCATGTTTTCCTAAGTACGGGACTATTTTTTGCTTCATTTGCAGGTGCCAACGTGCATTCAGTGAATTAGTCAGGGCCATGTTCAGAACCTGAGGCAGGTGGTTTCGCTGCCTTCTGACTCTCTACATTTATACATACACAGAGTCTTTGGAAGTTCTGCCTGTAGGCGAGTATCACCCTCTGCTGTTTTTCCTGGGTCCTTTTTAAAAAAATCTCAGTCTGACCCATGAAATGAGGGCTTCCCCAGTGCTTATGAAAAGAATGAGTGAACAAACAAAAACAGTTCTAGTCAGTGGGTCAGAAGATCCTGGTGTGAATACCAGCTGTCACCTACAGCAGCGTGACCCTGGGCAAGTCACAGGACCTCTGGGCCTCAGCTTCCTCCTTTGTGAAATGGAGCTGATGCTGGTCCAACTTTGCCTCCCTTGCAGGTTGGCTGTGAGGATCAAATGGGCTGAAGAATTTGCAACAACTGTGTGTACTGGTTTTTACAGCCTCAGTGCCATGCCAGGGTAAAGGCATTATTACACCAACCCCCAAGAGGTCCTTGAATGAAGAACAAGGTGTGGGTAACTCTATGGACTACATCAGCCAGAGGCCATGTATCCGATCGTTGGGGATATAGTCTTAAAGCCTCTGTATCTAAGCCCACTTGCCTACTCGTGGACTCCACTTAGATGGCCATGACAGGAGACCTTGTCCCCAGGTGACCAGGAAAAATTCAACTGCAGAAGATCAAGACCTTACTTTAAAAAAGTAGATTGGTTCAGACAGGATAGTCATTTTAAAAGAAGGGCGGATACAAATATTAATAACATTTAACTCAGGCTAATCTTGAGATTAGCCTTAAAATCATGAGAACCTATCAACTAACCAGTTGTGGAGGAAGGCAAGGTAAGAATGATAAAGAATTATACTCTCTATAGAATTACAGGGAAATCAATTTGAGATTATACATCAGAAGGCAACTGCGAGCTGCCGGGGACCTTTACCAAGGGTTATCCTAGAAACAGTGCAGTTGACACCATGTAGGTGTCTATTTACCATGTTTAAGTATAAAACTGTAAAATATCTATTTGGACATTATTTTTCCTAGTCTTCTCTTTCTTTTTATCATTCATCAATACCTCCCTTTCTAAGTTCTGTTTCACCCAAATGTGTCTCTAAAATGCAATTTTTGTATAACCTTCTGCTAGATGGGTTGGTCTAAGTTTCATTTGAAAGTCTTCTAAACTCTCCTACATTGGTCATCTGAAATTTTCCAGTTTGTACTGGCATTTCACTTGAAAGTATGGCAAAAATCATTTTTTCTATACCTTTTTCTTAAAAGGTAGAAATAGATGAATGTTATCACTCATTTGTTGTATTTTAGTGTGAATTTGTTAAATCGGATGATTTCCTATTTTTCTAAATTTTTAATATTGAAGTTTAATAAATATATAGTAAAGCACAGAGGTCTTAAGTGTATAGCTTGATGATCTTTTTCAAAGTCAATACATGCATGTAAGGCTATGTATTTTCCCCTGAGTACTGCTTTGGCTGCTTTCTGCACATTTTAATTTGTCATATTTTCACTATTCATTTCAAAGTACTTTCTAATCCTCACTGCAGTTTCTTTTTTGATCCAAGATTATATGTATGTTGCTTGATTTTTCAAACATTTGGAGAATGTTTTAGTTGTGTTTTTCTTGTTGATTTCTGGCGTATTCTACTGTGGCTGGAGAATATGCTCTGTATAACTTCAGTCCTTTGAAATTTGTTGAGACTTGCTTTATGGCCCAGAAAATCGTTTCTTTCAGTGAATGTTCCATGTGTGTTGAAAAGAGTGTATACTTTCCAGTTTTGTTAATTATGTCATTAAAACATATATTCCTACTGGAAAAAAAAGAAGGGGGAAAAAGGAAAGGGTTTTGGTGAACATTAAGCACCTCATCTCAGTTCTCAACAAGATGCTGTGAAAGAAACATCCTCTGTTGGGTGTGAGAAGGGGCTCCAGGGGAGGGCTGCTGCCTAGGGGGCCTGTGGGTGGGGCTCCATGGGATAGCATGGCTAGCCCTCTGCCATCAAAGCAGGGCTAATGAGGTCATTAAGCCCAGAGAGTGAAGGATGTCGCCCCTACCCATTCCCTCCCTTCTCATAACCCCTCTGCCCCTAGGCAGGATTTAAGGAGGACTGGGCTTGGCATCCAGAGACCTGGGTTCTTGTCCCATTTCTGTTTCCTAAGTTGCTCTGTGACTTTGGGCCTCAGTTTTTCTCATCTATAAAACTGCAATGACTCTATCTCCCTCACTGAGATGGGTAAAGTTGCAACTCCATTGCAGGACTTGCTGCTGTCACGTAATTTCTGCATCACCTGAGGCTCCGTGTGTGTGATCGTGTACCTACAAATAACAAGGGCCAATACTTATTGATCGTGTACCACATGTCAGGTATGGTCCTAAGCCTTTTGGAAGGGTCCCCTCTTTTAATTCTCCTAGTAACCCCATGAGCAGACATGAGCATCACCCCACGTGACAGATGAGGAAAGGGAGACAAAGGTTATAGAGCCTGCCTGGGCCAGGCTGTCAGTAAGGAGGGGGTGGGATTCAGAGTCATGCAGACTGGCTTCAAAGTGGACTCTTCTCAGGGGGACCATATGCTCCACTTTGCCCGCCCAATGCCAGTTTCTCTGGACAGCCCCGGTTCACACCTATTGTCTTGGCATGACTATTTGCAGGGACCTTTTCACTTAAAAAAATATCCCGGTTTGGATGTTCATTCAGTCCTGGCTCTTCACCACTATCTTAAATTGGGTGTCAACAGTATTCAATATTTCTCAAGCCCCTGACTCTTTCTGCCCCGATCCCCTCCACACACTATAGGTTTCTCCAACCCACGTGCTCTGACACTCAGGGTCACCAACCCTACTGAGAAGCATAAGGTGTTTCCCTTAACCACAGCATTTGCTAAGACCTGAGCTCAGCCTGTATCCTAAGCATGCCCCTCGGCACCTGACCTGAGGGTGTCATGGGATAGGGAAGGAATGAATGAACGGATGAACATATGCACCAGAGAGCCACGTGAAAGCCCCTGCGCGCTCTGAGGGTTATAGAAATATTTCCCACAAGTTCCCCAGGACACCTGGGTCAGAGGTGATGAGAAGGAGAGAAGCCAAACCTACAGCATCCTTTCCTCGGCCCGATGCACGCGAGTGTGGAGGACGTTTCGCGTGGAGGGTTCAGCACAGGCTCAGCACCTCCCAACAGGCCTCCCGGGACGTCCTGCCCAAGCCACCCACGGACCTTCTCTGTCCTCTCCACGCCACCCTCTTCTTCCCCTCATCTTTCAAGGCCAGCCCCAGGTGAGAAACCCAGACCTATGTCCATGGTACACCAAAGTAGAAAAACCCTTCTGAAAATAAAACAAATGAGGCACAAATGGGACCAGGACAGTTCCACTGGGGGGAAACACCTGGACACACAGGTGCTCCCGAGAGAAGCCCGACCTCAGAAGAAACCACAGGCTCTGAAAATGAACGAGCATCAGCCCCTCCTCCGACCCCCATGCACCCTGTGGGCTCCAGCCCTTGGGGATGGCTCTCCAGCTGAGGCTGGGGAAGCCCACAGCCCCTAAGGGCTGCCCCAGTGGGATCTCAGGGCTGAAAAATACACTGGCTTCCTCCCCCTCCTCCTACAGAAGGCTCAGCATCGTGGTGGCGTGTGCATGCGCTGGGTCTGAAAGTAGCTCATTAAATAAACAAACGCCAGAGGGAGGCAGGTCGTTCTGCTCTGCGCCACAAACGTGTGCTTCCCCACTCACGGAGACGAGACGTTTGAGAGCACAGAGAAGCCATCTCCAGCCCCAGCGCCTCGCCCAGGTTCTGGCCGGCAGCCCCCAGAGCCCAGCCCCCTGTAACTTCGGCCAGTGAAGAGCGGTGGGCCCCTCACTGGGGCCAGGTCTTTAACTGTCTCAACGGCTCAGCGAAGCCGGTGCTATCACCTCTATTTTATAAACAAGGAGGCTGAGGCTCCCCTGGCACACCGAAACATCAGGTCGTGGTGTCAGGGAAGCTAAGGTCAGGGCTCCTCAGGTCTGAGCTTTCCGTAGGCTTAGAGGGGAGGAGAGAAGTCACCTCCATCCAGAGTTGACTTTCCCGTCCTGTCTCGGGGCACCTCCCGAGAAGCCTTGCATAGCAAGGATGGAGGCTCAGAGGTGGCCCATGCAGGGTGAGCTCAGGATCTGTAAGGCAAGGAACAGTGGCAGCAGGAAGTCCTGAGAGCCCAGGCTGCCGGGACTCAGCAGAGGGTGGGACGTGGGGGTGAGACAGAAACAGAGCGTCACCCAACTTCCAGGGGAGCCGCACACATCAGAGTCCCCACGAGCGGCTGCCCCGGGACCGAGCAGGTGTGCACGGCTGCTCACTTAACAAGCTGCTCACCTGCCTTCTCTCTCTCCCTTCCAGTAAACCAGGCTCCTCACCACCCAGCCTTCCCTGCCAAGCCTGGGTGCCCTCCTTCTCAAGGGACCAGCTGGGTGAAATCCTGACTTTTACTGGAAGTTGCCAAGCAGGGACTGGGCAGCACAATACACAGTGGGAGGGCAGGTGGGGTGGGTGTCTCAGGGTTGGGCTGCCCAAGACCCGTGAGGGTGGGCAGTGAGGGTGGGAAGACGTGTGGGGGCTGGTACACCTGACTACTCCCCACCCCATGGACCCTTTTAAACATACGAACTAAACTGTGACCTGTAGGCAGACATCCTCCCCTTTTTCTAGAGGAGGAGAGGTGCATTGAAACTTACTTTAGTTTGAATCACCAGGTAGTCAAGACGGCTAGTGTTCGACCAAAAGCTGTCCTCCCCTCCTTCCATTATAATGGAGTTGGAGCTGGGTACATGGCCACTGAACCAGTGGCTACATTTCCCAACTGTCTAAGTGGCCGTATCTGGCTGTGTTGTAGTTTTTGACAAAGGAACGTGAGTAGAAATGCTACTTCCAAGCCTGAGCCTTAAAATATTGCCCCTGCACATCTCCACCATCTTCCCCCCCTCCCAAGAACTGGGCCACAGATGTGCCTGAAACCCAGTTTCAACCACACAGACGAGGACAGCCCCTCAGAGCAATGGTTCTTTAACTGTAGAGTCTATTAGAATCCCCTGGAAGGCTTTTACAAACACAGGTTTCTGGGCCCACCCCCGGGGCCCCACCCTGGTCATTTGCTTTTCCAACAAGCTTCCAGGGGGTGCCGATTCTGCTGGTCTGGGGACCACACACTGCGCGTGGGGATGGTTGAGACAGAAGATCCCCGCAGGACCTCATGGAGCAGGACAGCCTGCCTACCCCGGACCGTTCCAAGAGAGAAAAACACATTTTGTTCTTTAAGTCACTGTCCTGTGAGGTGTCTGATACAGCCATTCAGCCTTGCCTCTAACTGAATTGTATCCTAGGGGTCACATTCTTCTCTGTATGACATCCCATTGAAAAAGAAGAAAAAAATTCTGTTCCAAGTCCACCTCCAGGGGCCGCAAATTCCTCCTTGATCGGATACACACAGAGCCAGGATGCAATCTCAGGTGTACGATTCCCGAACTAGACCGAATCGCTATGCATGCTCTCTCCCAGGTCTCGCATGTTCCCCTGAATCAAATTATCGCCAGATCCCCTTCTCTTCACCACCAAGGTCTGAAGCCTCGCGTCCTCATCCAGTCCTTCTGCAGCCGCCACGGCCTGCACAGGTGGACCGGGCTAGGGGAGCAGCGGAGGCTGATGAGACGTGAGACCCTAAACCCACCAAGGAAAATCACCGCCGCTCTGAACTAAGACCGCAGGGTTTTAATTCTGATACACTGGGTCTCAAAAGTACCTTTAAAAAGAACAATGCACTGCTGTCAGATGTACTTACTGCTCCCACTAAAACCAGCTTAATTATAGCGAAGAACACAGTCTATTATTTTTCCCACACTCAGAGATGGATCTATATTATAATTTCCCTGATCTTTTTGAATGAATGGATTAAGCTTTCCACCAAGAAAGAGCTGCTCTTTTCATCACCCACGTGGAGACACACGCGTGAGGCCCTGTGCAGGCGCGGGGGGCTGCTTGGCCATGACCCCCAGGGAAGGCTGGTGTTCAGCACGAGGGGGACTGGGTTGGGGAAAACATGTGTCCTGGACCCCAGGCGAGGGACAGGCGCCGAGGGCTGTCCTCCCTTCCCGCGATTCGCAGAGAGTGATGCTAGGAATGTCCGCTAATGGACACGGTGTGGTGTGTACAGAGGCATCGGCAGACGGGGGAGGGCAGGGCCCAGGGGATCTAACTCAGGGTGCCCCTTGCTGTGCACCAGCACGTGGGCAGGTCCCTACCCCTCTGTGTGCCTCTGTCTTTATCTACACAATGAGGACGCTGGTGTTCTAACGGGACATTCTTTTAAGTAAATTTTCTGCTAGAACCTCAACATATAAAACAGATGAACTGCAGCTTCTCTGGCAGAAGGGGTGTGTTTAGCCCCTTCCCCATCTAAGCTCACTTGATCGCTGTCTCCCCTCCCCACTCCCCCAAAGCCCGAACCACAAAGAAACCCGCTCTAGCGCTCTCTGAGACGGTGCAGGCGTGAGCTTCGTTACGCTTTAACTCCATAGACCCAGAGGATATTTCTAGAACTGAAAGTGACGTCCCAGATCATCTGAGGAGTCTTTCACTTGACAGACGGTTCGGCGTGTGATGGTCCCCGCTGGCCTCAACCCTACTCTTTCTCTTTCTCTTTCTATTGTGGCAAACTACACATAACATAAACTCTACCACTGTCACTACCTCAGGTCACTTGCACAGATATATAATAAGGCCAGTGGGTGAGCAGCTCTCAGCAGGACGAGAGGCCGGCGCTCTTAGCGTCCCCAGCCCACAGACAAGGAAACTCACCGGGGGGCACACGAGCCAGTGTGAAATACAAATCCACCCGCTCATCCACTCCCTGTGCTGCTGCCCCGTCTCCCAGACAGCGTGGCAGGCCGTCCTGCCCAGGCTCCCGGTGCCGGGCCCCCCAGGAGCACGTCCTAGTTTGGGTCCTGCCGGGCCGGTTCACTCTGTGGGCTGCTCTCCAGTTCTGGCCGTGGCATCAGGCTTCGCTGATTCGTGCCCCGCTCCCGGCTGATGGTGAGAGCATCTCCGCCAGGAGGCTTCTGCTCTGCTCTGCTCCGTGCCCTCGGCTTGGGCCTGGGGACCCCGGGTCAGGAGGACTGGCCCCTTCTCTCCCCCCAGGGCGGCTCCCAGTGCATCTGACTCACACTGTCCAGGCCCTGGACTCAGCCAGGGAGCCTGAGCCCGGGCTGGGTCTTTGGAAGCTGCACCGGGACCCTGGGGGCTGAGGCCATGTGACCAGGGCTGGGAGAAAAGGCTGCCAACCACACGCAGGCCCAGAGGAGGCGGCGGCCAGAGATGCCAGCCAGGCGGTTCTGCTCCAGCCCCTCTGGCGCAGGGTTAGGCTGGAAGCATCGGAAGCAGGTCTTCCCATCACTCCGCCATCCACCCGTCGGTGGTCCAGCCGACACCCGGGTGCTAGTGCCTTGTAGAAATCAGAGAAGGTTGGAAGGGCTGGGTGAACGTGACCCTGAGAGTGGAGGGAACCCCCCCACACCCACAGCCCTCCAGTGAGCCTGGCAGAAGCGGGGGACAGTCTGGGCCTGTGGGCCTCCCAAGCTTGGATTCGGGGCTCACAATGGAGCTGGAGGAACTGGGGGTGATGCTGTTCTTAGAGACCAGGGTGCATTTCCTCCGTTGTGGGTACTGAGCAGGGAAGGGGGTAAGACACACTCCTCATAGTCTAGAGCAGGGGTCCTCAACCTCCCCAGGGCCGTGGCCTGTTAGGAACGGGGCCGCACAGCGGGAGGTGAGCGGCGGGCGGGCGGGCGAGCGAAGCGTCACCTGCCGCTCCCCACCGCTCACATCACCTCCTGAACCGTCCACCTGCCGCTCCCCACTGCTCACATCACCTCCTGAACCGTCCACCTGCCGCTCCGCACCGCTCGCATCACCGCCTGAACCGTCCACCTGCCACTCCCCACCGCTCGCATCACCTCCTGAACCGTCCACCTGCCGCTCCCCACCGCTCGCATCACCGCCTGAACCATCCACCCGCCCCCCGACCCCCACCCGGCCATGGAAAAATTGCCTTCCATGAAACCAGTCCCTGGTGCCAAAAAGGTTGGGGACCACCGGTCCAGATGGTGCAGGAAACAATCGGGGCCCATTAACAATGGTCCCAGCCCTCAGACTCAAGAAGGACTTGCCACCAGGCTTGACTCGGGGACCCAAGTCCCCGGACATGGACGCTCTGACGACACTGCTACCCCCGCCCCCAGCATGGTTCTCTGACGTTTGGTTTGGGCTTTCACATACACGGAGGGAAAATTAACGTCACCCGTACCAGCTGTGTGACCTTGGGTAGGTCACCCAAGTACCTGAGCCAGTCTCCCCCTCCGCCCTCCAGGGGTAAGAGGGTGCGGACCTCCGAGACAGTGACCATGAAGGCCAGGAAGTGTGGGTGAAGCGCAGCTTGCCCCTCCCCCCATCACACCAGCAGCAGCAGTGCCTCCGTCGAGGGGACGATCGATGGCGGTCTGAAGGCTTTGTGGCTCTAAGGGACTAGCCAGGCTGCAGGGGCGATGCTCTGGCGGGCAGGAGGGGCCCTGGAGAAGCCTATATCATGGTGCACGTGACTTTGGCTTACGGACATTCACAACCTGCTCCTGGGCGTCAGAAAGGCACAGACACTCCTTTACAGGCATCGGGAAATTAAAAAAAAAAAAAAAAAAAAAAAGCCCAAATGACACAAAAACTCATCTCTGTTCCCAGAGATGATTGGTACAATTTCTCATTTGCTTTCAAAACAGTGCCTGTCTTGTCTCTGGAGCGGGACACCGTGGCTGAGAAGTAAGCCTGAAAGACCATTCCTTCCAAGGAGTTATGACGTGGAGGCCCCTGAAACTGTATGGAAAAATGTTACTATTTACGTGCTGGGGCCCCATAGGCTTTAGCACATCCCCAAAGGGGTTCATGACTTTGCTCCACAAAAAGGTTAAGGTTCCTTCTTCGGGTAGGTACAGATAAGACCTGAACTATGACCTCCTACGGGAAGGGCTGTCTTAGACACAGGCTCAGAGACCCCGTTGGCCCCAAGGATGCAGCAGAGGCCAAGCTGGGGAGGAAGCCAGGTGTCCCGGGTACCCAGACCCCGCTTCAACTTGCTTTCTGCCAGACGCACGGATGGTGTATCTATGTGCGTGTGTGTGCAAGGCTGCGGGAGAGGACGTTCATGCATCCAATTCTAAACTCCCATTTTCACTTTGGGTCTTGGATGTAAATCTGCTAGGTCTTAAGTCCAGGAGATGATGTAATTTATCAAAGAGAGTTTGGAAGCTGCTAAGCTCCCTGATAAATAAGCCATGTTTCTTCATCCCAGGTCTGTGAAAACATATTTTCTACGGACTTAGAAACCTAAGAAACCTTAGAAACCTAAGAAACCTTAGAAACCTAAGAAACCTTAGAAACCCCCACCTTGGAAAGTATTAGAATCTTCCCCCTGCAGGAGAGCCAAGCATACAGAAACTTGTCTTTTTAGAGATACTTGACCTTTCTGGGCAAGGAAATAATGTACGCACATGGCAACTAACCAGCAACCCCCGCACTGTTACCCTAATTCTTTCCAAAAAAGAACTGTAGTTCCATGAGTTCCAGAGGGAGGATGTTATAGAAACGGACTTGGCATCAGAATATCCTAGCTATTGCCCACATCGGCTCCCTAGTCGGGTACCAATTACATCATCACCAGGAGCATCACTACCCATTGTTCCCAAGGTTTGGAAAGCTGCCCGCATGTCCCAGGTCTAGAAGGTGGAGAAGAGACTTCTTAGACACCAGTTCAGCCTCACGTGTTGGCCAGGGAGGCCCAGAGGGTGGAGGCCATTTCTCCACTCTCACCAGGTAAGAGCTGGGACTCAAACGCATATCTCTGGTCCTCAGTCCTAGTTTGGGGGTTTCGGGGAGCTGCAGACTCACAGCGCTGCCCCACGGTCATGATCTCTGAGCTCTTGCTGCCTCTGGTCATAACCAAGGCCACCAACGCCAGGACAGCAGGAGCTAAGGAGCGTATAGTGCCCTGGAGATGCGAAACCTCTAAAAGGATGCCTTGTTACTACTGATAGCGATGATAGTATGTAATATGTAAAAATCTGTCTATCAATTTAGCTGCTAATTTTCCAAATGAGGAAGGAGGAATGGAAGAACCCAGCCAGCTCTGTGGGGAGCAACTGCATTTTTGACAACCCAGATGGAGTCTTTATCCCTGGATGCTCGTGTGCCTCTGGCCCTTGAATTCTAAGATAGCACAACGGCAATCCAGCCTTTGGGTGGACTCACACCCTTCCAAGGACACCCAGGACACTGGGCAAGGCTTGGGAGAACTGGGAGTAATTGCTTTACATGTTCATAGGCTCCCCAGCTTAGATTTACTGAAATGCCACATCATGCCTGACTGTGGGCAAGCTTCCCCTCCACTTCCACCGATCTTGAGGCCAGACATTCCCGGGTTTGTCAGCTGCGGGATTTGGGGAAAGTCTTTAACCTCTCTGTGCCTCAACATTCCCAACTATAAAATGGGGATAAGAGCACTGCGATGACTGTAGGAGATAATGTATGTTAAAACCTATCACAGTGCCTGGCACATAGCAGGACATCAGTAGGTTCTAATCCCTGTGACATTTTCACAAATGCCCCATGGGCTACATTGTTGGAGGGCCAGCAGTTGGGGCGAAGTATCCTGGGGGGATCTGCCTTCCCTTGAGGGAGTGGTTGGGAGAACAGAATTCACCCTCAGTTATGAGGTGATGGTCAGCAATACAGCCTTCCGACTTCCCAGGCATGTATAATGTTCATTCAAATGATTTCAAGATAGCTCAGAAGTGTGCTTAAATCCCTGCATTTACCACATGGGTACCTTCTATAAGTTAATGTACTAAAAGACAATCATATCTGTAGTAATGGAAAGTAGCGCCCAAAGCTAAAATTGCTATTTATGATATCTGTTAAGGATAACATGATTGCTGTAGGTGGTAGTGTTATTCTAGTCCCAAGCTCTGCTTCCTGCAACCATTTCACCTCCCAGGGCCTTGGTTGTGTATAAAATAACAACTACAGTTACGTCCAGCCTTGAAATAACCTTCAAGGCCTTGCTATCCCCTCCCGCTGGCTTCCTCCTGTCTTGCCTTCTCCACCTAACCATCTCTGACGTTCGCCTGCAAACAGGAAGGTTTAAGTTTGAAAGGCCAAGCCAAGAGCAGTGGTCTCAAACTTGAGGTGCATCAGAATCCCCTGGGGGGCTGGTTAAAACGCAGTTTGCTCCCCGCCTCCCCCCAAGAGTTCCTGAGTTGGCAGGTCAGGTGGGGTCCTGAATTTTGCATTTCTAACCAGCTGGGGGATGTTGACACTGCAGACACTGCAGGTGGAAGACCTCGCTTTGAGAATTACTGCCTTAGGGCAGTGATTTTCAACCTTAGCTGCACTAGGACACCCTCCCCACCCCTCCCGCCAAGGAATGTAAAAAACCCTTATTCCCAGGCTTCACCCCAGGTGAACTCGGTCGGGATCTCAGAGGGGAGCAGCCCAGAGACCCTGGTTCAGAGGCTAAGCTTCCCTCCAGCCGCGGTGCCCACATCCAGAGCCCTGGGTGCTGAGCTGTCCACGGTCACAGCCTGGGGCTGACGGCTATGGCCCAGCAAACCGTTTTTGCACGGGACCAGTTCGAATGTTTCAGTCTTTGGGCCTCTGGCCTCCGCTGTATGTCCTTCTTTGTTTTTTGTTTGTTTCAGCCCTTTAAAAAGGTAAAAATCGGGGCTTCCCTGGTGGCGCAGCGGTTGAGAGTCCACCTGCCGATGCAGGGGACGCGGGTTCGTGCCCCGGTCCGGGAAGATCCCACATGCTGCGGAGCGGCTGGGCCCGTGAGCCATGGCCGCTGAGCCTGCGCGTCCGGAGCCTGTGCACCGCCACGGGAGAGGCCACAGCAGTGAGAGGCCCGCGTACCGCCAAAAAAAAAAGGTAAAAATCATCCTCAGCTTGCAGGTCATCCAAAAACAGTTTGCAGAGCCCTGGAGAACAGCCCGTTATGCAATTATTAAATCTAATGATGGAATCAGCAACTCACAATCAGCATTAATCATACAGTAAATTAAAACCAAGGTAGAAGGCAGACCGATTCAAAGGGACTAAATGTACGATGTAAACATGGTTTCTCCCGCTAATCTTTTACTTGTTATCATCGCTGTTTCTTTCTAACCCAGTTTTTCTTTCTACATTAAAAAGGGAGGGGGGGTGGTAGAGGCAGGACAGGAATAAAGATGCAGACGTAGAGAATGGACTTGAGGACACGGGGAGGGGGAAGGGTAAGCTGGGACGAAGGGAGAGAGCTGCATGGACATATAAACACTACCAAGTGTAAAATAGATAGCTAGTGGGAAGCAGCCGCATAGCACAGGGACATCAGCTCGGTGCTTTGTGACCCCCTAGAGGGGTGGGATAGGGAGGGTGGGAGGAGGGAGACGCAAGAGGGAGGGGATATGGGGATATATGTGTATGTATAGCTGATTCACTTTGTGATACAGCAGCAACTAACACACCATTGTAAAGCAATGATACTCCAAAAAAGATGTTAAAAAAAAAAGGGGGCGGGTGGGCTTCCTTCCACCCTCCTCCAGCTCACGGTACCAGTACCTGCTTCCTAGAACTTGCTTGGAACTTTCGGTTTCCAGCAACTTAAAAGCCCTCAGCGACGTGCTCAGAGCTGTCTGAAAGTGCAAACTGCCTTCTGAGTATTTCATTCTCTCCCAGGGCTCCTGGTTCTAACTTCCGGTCTCACCCTCTCTGCCCACAGACAGAGGAGTTTCTTTCTTCTGGAATAAAATTCCTGGTTTCCCTAAGCCTGTGTGTGTGCAAAACCCACTCCAAACTGTGGAGTCACATGGCACCTGCACGTGGCCCCTTCTCCCCCTCCCCCTCCTCTCCAACCCTGAGAGCCCTGGGTCCCTGGTCACTAGGCCACTCCCTCCTCTGTCCCAACCTATCTGCTCAGTTTGGGCATAAAAATAATCGTACCCGGAGCAGCTGGTGAGCGTCTCTAAATGGGCCTCAGAACTCCTAGAGGCTTTGTGCTTTCCAATCTGTTCCAGACCTCAGACGAAATGGACAACACCCACCTCTACTCCTTTCCTTTGTTCTTTTCTTCTGAACCTTTAAAAACCCCTAGAACCTGTTAGTGAATGACCTAAGCTGACTTTTAAAAAATGTAAATGATTTAAAGCAGGAGGGTGGAGGCCTGGAAAGGAAACGGCAGCCTCCAGCATTTTCCAAAGATATAAATCACAAGCAGGGATCCGAGGGCACTTCCCCAGCCCACTTGTTTAAAGGATTAGCTCTGCCCTAACTGGGCCACCATCCACAACTGTGACCCACAGGAGGGTCCTCGCTGGCTTCCTGGGCCAAAACCAAGTCTAGCCTCACAGGGCCCCGTGCCTGGTTTAATGCTCGGCTGTTTCATCTCAGAATTCTTTTTGTTTTATTTTTGCTGTACGCGGGCCTCTCCCGTTGCGGAGCACAGGCCCAGCGGCCATGGCTCACGGGCCCAGCTGCTCCGCGGCATGTGGGATCTTCCCGGACCGGGGCACGAACCCGCGTCCCCTGCATCGGCAGGCGGACTCTCAACCACTGCGCCACCAGGGAAGCCCCATCTCAGAATTCTTAATAATTTATCTTTGAACCTGTGTTTTGTAAGTGAAGTCTCATGGGACGGTGGGCATGAATGCGAGCTGGGGAGATACGCACAGTATGTGGACCCACTGTTCCTTGAGGCCGCACTTGACCTGGTGCTCCTGATGCCCCAGGAGCACAGAATCCCAGGGCATCCTTGATGTGCGGGGTTCAGAAAGCCTCAGAGAGAGTACAGGTAAGGAGTCACGTCCATGACAGAGCAGCCTGGGAGGCCAGGCTCCCTGCTGGAACCCGAGCTTGATTCAAAGCCAACAGAAAGCTGTGCATTCTGAGAAACGCCAACAACCAAGGGCCGTCCTGGGATAGCCTGTCTTTCCCGATTTCTGCTACCTCCTGCATTACTCACCCACGTACACTGAAAATGATGACACAGGAGGAAAGGAAGGACAGCCTTTTCCCTTTCCCTTCTGTCCCTCCTTCACCACTAGGCCAAAGGTGGTGTGTGTTGATGGAACGTGTGTGTATCAAGAAGTGAAACAAAAACACCTGAGTTAGTTTCTTGCCCCATGTCTGCTGTCCTGGTAGGAACAAAATACACGCGCACATACGAGCTGTGAAATAGGAATCGTGTCATTTTGGTGTTTCAGCGTATGAGTGAAATGCGCATCTATTTACATTTAAAACAGGCGTTGCACAATATAAAGGCGAATGTAAAATTCATGCAAGTCATTCAAAACTTTAACTTTTCTTTACTTACAATGTCATTAAAAAGCAAGTAAAAAAACCACATCATGACAAGTCAATAAAGAGGCCACGGAAGAAAGGAAAAAGCTTTGTATTTCAGTACCTATAGGCACTTTTTCCTGCTTTTTGAGTTAAGGGCGCGGGCGTAGGGATTTCTCTTTCAGGCACAGACGTAGGCATGGCTGAGGAGTGCTTCTGAAATATCCGCCCAGTGGACATTTACCGAACCCCTACCGCTCGCCCAGCTTCGTGCTGGTTGCCAGGAAAAGAAAGTCAATTTCCATCCTCCAGCAGGGGTGAGGTATACCATTCTGAAACCCGGGTATGGGACATTGTTTTCCAAACGTCAGAACCCTCGTACGTGTCTAGTAAAGGGGCTTCTGAGAGGGAAATCTCTTTACGATATTTCATGAAACTTGGGCTTTTACCTGTCAAAAATGCTTCAGAGTTCAGCTACCACTCTACACGGTCAACCAGGATAGGTAATGCTTTTTTATTAAAATTTTGCAATCGGTTCCAGACCTCAGGCAAACCGACACAAACAGCTCACTCCTGTCCTTTGTCTTTTTTCTCTTCTGAGCCTTTGAAACACACTAGAATCTGTTAGTAAATAACATAAGCTGATTCTGAAAAAATGTAAGTGATACAAACCAGAAAGGTGGGCACTGGAGAGTGAATCCCTTTCAGTTTTGTGGCTCTGAATCATTTTTTCAGATGGAGAAACAAATTTTCATTTATGTTGAAATTTGGCTGATAAAAAACTTTCAAAACACGGGGTCCGTGTTTAAAAACAAGAGGAAGAACCCATATGTCAGGACAAGGTGAGAACCACTTTGGGTTACCTCCCCCCGCCAACACACATTACCACTGGAGAGGGTCTGGGTACCCTGCTCGTGATCTCAGCAGATCGGGGACCCAGCCGAGCAACTTCCCGTAACGTTCCCTCAACCTCTGTAACATCCTCAAGTCTTGAATTCTTGGTATTTGACAGCAAAGCTCCTTAAGCCTTTACGAAGGGCCATGTGCATAGCCCCCGAGGAGGGGGGCAGTGAGCACGGATGGCAGAAGTTCTGGAATACAGCCAGCTCCTCTCACAGCCAGGTGGGGAGGGGAATGGCCCAGTTGGAAGGGCACCCAGAGGAGGTAAGGGACGGGGCTGGCCTGGGGGGGGAAGCCTCGGGGACCTGAAGCCAGGCTATGACCTAGAGACCGTCTCCTCCGCTTACAGAGCAGGAAAGGTCACGGAAGGCGCTCAGGAGAAGGCAGAGTCCAGATTCCAGGCTGGACAGCTGACCGCCCGGGCTCTCTGCCCCCTGGCACTTTCCAGACCCTTCTCTGAGCTCCAGCTGTGGCCTGGGTGAGACCCCCACCCCCACCCCCGCTGCAGTCTGCACTCAGCTGTTCTCGCCTCTCCTCCGGGGAGTAAGTTTCATCTCCTTCACAACTGGCTGCTCGGAGGTCAGGGCTGGGTCTTTATTAGCCTCAGGCCTGTGGCACACAGGGAACGTGAGAATATTGACCCCCGCCCGAACCCCTCTCCCCCCTCCACCACCTCTATTGGCTCTGCCCTCTGCCTGTGTCCTCTTGGAAGGTTAAAGCTTCTGGACCCGGGAACGCACAAGCGTCAGCCCAGCAGGGATGCGTACAAGAAGCAAGGTCAACGTCAGAGGAATTAGCAGAGGGCTGCGTCCTGCACTCAGTCCCTTCTGTCCACTTCTCCCGTCTCTCTCCTCAACCAGCCACCTAAAACAACCCCACAAACAACTCAACCTCCTTCCCCGTCCTTGGGCGGACTACTGACGCCCAGCCCTTGGGGTTTAGCAAAGGTGGTGATGAACTGTATTCTGTGCCCCAAACCTGGGCACAGCACCGGACAGGGGAGTCACCCCGCCATTCACAAATGAATTTACAAGAAGCGACAAAGGAGGGATGTTTTCCGTGGCTGCTTCAATATAGGGCGTGGCATGCCATCCACCTGGCTCTCCAGGCTCAGGAATCACTCAGAGAGAAGGGCGTCCTCCACTACCAACTACTTGAGAAAAACCAGGCGGAGCAAACTACTGGGGAGAGACACGTGCATCTGGGCAGTCTGCCTGGGACACACCCAAAGGAGGATGATGGCAGACGGGAACCCCGCACAGGCAGCTCACCAGTATCAGCGTGTCTCCTATCCACTCTGTGATGTCCACTGCTTCCTTCTGGTCCAGAACCCCGCACACCCCATGATGCAGAATCCTCTTCACGTTAATCTTGACCCAAAGCTCAGGAAATTAAACCAGTTGCAAAAAAGCAACCATATCATGAATTCCACGGCCAAGCAGTGATGGTTGACGGGATGACAGCTCTGCATGTCTGAACCACAGCCTTTGGTCATCCCCGAAGGCTGAGTGTGCGTTACTCCCCGTCCCAGTACTGTAATTTCAACTTGGAGTTGAAAAGGCCCCATCGTCTTCGGATGCAATGGCTTTCTAGTTTTATTTTAATGGGAGGGCCCTTTCTTCAAGGGAAGTCCTATATGGAAGCCAGCCCCTAACTCACATTAGTCCCAAGCTGGGGTGTGCAGAGCCCAGGGCCCTGCCTATGGGCCCGCTCCCCCCTCACAAGCTCCCAGGAGCACGATGTGAAAGACGCGCATCCCTCTCCCTTATTGAGTTACTCACTCACTGACAGCTTCTCCGGAGCACCTACTAGGCTCCAGGTGCGGTGAGCCAGCAGGTAACAGGAGGTCCCTCCTCGGCAAAGCTCTCAGCGTGGCTGGATGCAGCTGAGAGCGGTTCAGATGGTGCGGAGAGTGCTAGGAAGGAAACAGATCAGGGCAATGTGACGGAGGCCGGGAGGTGGCCACTTTGGATAGAGGGTCACCTCCTCTCTGAGGACGTGAAATGTGGGCTAGACCAGAACTATAATCTGGAAAGATGCTGATTTTGACCAACGAGGAAACAGACCCAGAGAGGTGAAGGGACTTTCCCCAGGTCACACAGCGGGTAGGAAGCCGAGCTGCACTGAACCCGGGTTTCCAGGGCTTCTTTACGAAGCAGCTACTACGGGCCAAGAAGCCTTGGTGACAGGTGACATCCAGGGGTGACAAACCACAACCACATCCCGGTGTCTGGGGCTGTGAGGACTCTTGACGCCCTCCCTGCCCTCCTTGGCAGGTGCAGCGTTGGTTCTAGAGGATGCCCCGTGACCAGAAGATGGAACCCTGAGGCTGGTGACCAGGGACAGAGAGCTCCCTCCTCTGCCATCTCCCTGGCCTGAACTGTGGCCTGACTGCTTCTGGTGGTGGTGACAAGCAGAGAAAAGCCAGCCGGGGGGTGTGAAGGTCCCAGCCCACCTGGAGGAGGGTCTCTGCACAGCTGAGCTGCTCCAGGGCTATGATTTGAAGACCTGCCAAGCCGGCTGTCCTCTTGTGCTGTGGAAGCATCCACACCGAAGGGGCAGCACCAGACAGGCCTGCGAATACCTCACACTCCAAGAGATCGAGGCCCGGCACCGGGCAGACACTCCTATCTCTGGAATATTCTAGGGAGCGGTATGAAGACAGCTGCTGCTGCAGCCCACAGACCTGGCCCCCGATGCATTCCCCAAAGCCCGATCGGCGCGCCCGTGGGCCTGGCCTTCACTCTTTGTCCCTGGAGCCTCCCCGCTGTCAAAGCACTTTGCTTAGCCAACTTGAGCCTCCAGACACCTCCCGAGGTGGGCAGGACAGCAGTCATTAGTCCCATTTTGCACACGAAGCAACTGAGTCCCAGGGGGACAGGCGCAGGGAACACGCTACTGCCGTGGTGACCCTCCACCAAGTTCTGGTTCAAACCCAGGTCTCCAACTCCACCTCTAATCCAGCTGCCCACAGCTAACCACAGACCACCCGCTCCGGCCGAACACCACCCAGGTCTCTCCCACACGGCCACCTACCCTAGGCCCTAGGGTGCACTTGGGGTTTTTCCAGGAGCTCCCTTCTCTCTCCACGCCACCCTGCCCCACAGTGGGTGCCCATGTGCTGAGACGGCCAACACTCACCCCCGCACCCTCGGCAACTGAGACCCAGCTTGAGATGCCCCTTTCATATTTCCAGCCAAGTCATGTGTGTGAACGTACAGCTGGTGAAAACAATACACCTAGAACCTTCCACACCTCCTGTCCTTCCATACCAAGCCAGCCAGCTGCAGGCACAGGAGCAGGGAGGACACACAGGTGACAGGGCCTGCAGAGCCGGGTTCCCCCAAGTGCACAGATGCGCCCATGAAACTTGTGGACCACCCTGGCAGGCAGACGGACCCACCGAGAACGATCCTGTGCCCGCACAGGAGACACGCCAGCTGCCAACACTGGGCAAGGCCTTGCCGGGGGTACGGAACCAAGGGCTGTACCCATTCTAGTTAGGATGGCTCTGGGCCTGTCACCTCGGGCCCGTGCATAAGAGCCACCAGAAGTCCAGGTGGACAAAGAGAATGACGTTTGGAGGAGAGACAGACGCGCACTGAGGTCCCGAGCTCCCTCCCGAGACACTAAGTGCAGACGGGCAGTCTCCGGAGGACGGATGGGAACACGGCAGCCAGCGGTGCGTGCTCGCCCCATCCTGCCCCCATCCTCCCGGGAGTCGGCTGCCCGGGCCCGCCGGGCCGCGCTCGGCCACGCAACTCCCAGTCCCTCCCGCGGGAGTCCCGAGCGGCCGCCGGGCCCCCTCCCGCGCCCCCGCCCGCACTCACCGGTCGCGGGCTCCGCAGCGAAGGCCGCCGGCGCCGGGGTGGGGCTGCAGGGCCAGCGGGTGAGGACCGCAGCCGCGCTCAGCCCCGCGCTCGCTCTGCACTTCCTGCGGCCGCGCCCCGCCTCCTGAGCGCCCACCCCCGGCCCCTCCAATACCCGGGCTCCTTCTCCCGCCGCCCCGCCGGCCGCCCGTCTTTGTTAGGGGTTGGCCTTTCTCCCGTTCAGAGCGCACGAAGCGAATCCAGTCCGAGTCAGGGCAGCTGTGCGGTGGCCCCGGGGTCCCTGCGAGGAGGGGGGATGGATGGATGGATGGATGGGTGGATGGATGGAAGTCGGGCGGCTTGCAGACACCCTACCCGGGCCTCCCGGAGGCCTCCCTGTCCCCCCAAGTGGGCCCCTAGTGGGGCGTGAAACCCCTCAGGGTAGTGGGGGAAGCTGGCCGTGGGGGTGTGCGGGGACTCTAAGGACCGGCCCGTGTGATCACAAAGAGCCTCCCCATCCTCCCCGCTTCCCCCCAGACCCACGTACACAAGGAAGACCCCAACCCAGCCCTGTCCCTCTGAGAGTCCTGTGGGCCGTCAGCTTTCCATTTCCTGGGCTCTGGGAGTCAAGGTCTCCTTCCGGACTGGAGAAAAAAGCGAGTCGACACAGCCCATCTGTCCCGCCCTGGCCCAGAGCAGGGGCAAAGCTGCCTGAACTGGATCCAACCGGTGGGGCCTCATGGTTCCTGTTACCTGCCAAAGCAGCAGAGGCCTGAGCTTACCCAACCGTGGTCTTTTCAAATTTGAGCACAGAAAGCGCCGTTACCCATTTACCAGGCTGCTGGTCCAGGGCTGCCAGCCATCCTCCCCGCACCTCGGGCTGTGAAAGGGGGGCAGAGGGGAGGTGGGATGGGGGCCTCTGAGGGAGGTGACGGCAATAGTCCCTGGGGAGGAAGCACTGAAATGGGGGGTGACTGGGGAAGATGCAGCAGAGGCGGGTCTAGAGAGCTGCTTGGGGTGAGGGTCTCAGGAAGGAGGCCTTCGGGGCGCTGGGGGAGAGGGAGACAACAGGAGCACCGAGAAGCTGAGATGAAGGACGAGTGTAGACCAGGCAGGGCAGGCCGGGCTGAGGGCAGAACCCGGTCTAAGCAGGGAGAGGGTGGGTGAAAGAAGCTGCCCCGGTTGGCGGGGGTCTGTGCAGTGCCTGGTGCCACATCACGGAGGAGAGGGCGGGTCCTGCAGGGGCCCAGCTCCAGGGCTGCCGAAGAGGAGGGCGCCCAAGGAAACGGGGCTAGACTCGGCGATGAGGCGCTCCTCAGGGGCTTCTGAGAGGGTCCCTCAGTGGAGGCAGGATGAGCCAGGTCCCCCTCCTTGGGGGCATCCGGACCCGATTGGGTGGTTTACTTCTGCTCCAGAGGCCTCTGAAGGGCCATCCCAGCTCCGGAGTTTCCTGAGGGATCAGCTTCTGGGGAAACTGCGTCCAGTTCAAGTTCACTCTCTGCTGTCCCATTTCTCTCACTTATTTTTTTAAGATTATTTATTCAATTTAGTTTTGGCTGCATTGGGTCTTAGTTGCGGCATGCGGGATCTTTCCTTGTGACATGCGGGCTTCTCTCTAGTTGTGATGTGTGGGTTTTCTCTCTGTAGTTGTGGCGCGCAGGCTCCAGGGCGCATGGGCTCTGTAGCTGTGGCGCATGGGCTCTAGTTGAGGCATGCGAGCTCAGCAGTTGTGGCGCGAGGGCCCAGCTGCCCCGCGGCATGTGGGATCTTAGTTCCCAGACCAGAGATCGAACCCGCGTCCCCCGCACTGTAAGTCCAGTAGTGGACTCTTTACCACTGGACCACCAGGGAAGTCCCATCTCTGTTGTTTTTTTTAAAATAGAATTTAAAAAATGTATTTATTTTATTTATTTATTTTTGGCTGCGTTGGGTCTTCTTTGCTGCGTGCGGGCTTTCTCTATTTGCGGCGAGCGGGGGCTACTCTTTGTTGCAGTGCACAGGCTTCTCATTGCGGTAGCTTCTCTTGTTGCAGAGCACAGGCTCTAGGCGTGCAGGCTTCAGTAGTTGTGGCTCGCGGCCTGTAGAGTGCACGCTCAGTAGTTGTGGTGCACGGGCTTAGTTGCTCTGTGGCATGTGGGATCTTCCCAGACCAGGGCTTGAACCCGTGTCTCCTGCATTGGCAGGCGGATTCTTAACCACTGGACCACCAGGGAAGCCCTCATCTCTTGCTTTCTTACAGGCATTGTCCCTAAGAGTCCCTCCCATTGACGCCCGGCTCTCCGTCTCCGTGCGTGGTCTGTTTCCCAGAAATCCAGACTGAGACAGAGGGTCAGTGAGAAAGGGGGCTGAACAAAGGAAAGGTGGGTTGGGGGTAGAGAAGAGGCCATGAACCCCCGGCACCGCATTCAGGGTGAAGGCCGAGCCTGTGGTGGGAGAGAGGCCAGAGCAGCACAGAATGTGAGGGCCCCTCCGTGAGACCTCTGGGGAGGACCTGGACCTCTGGGGAGGACCTCAACCTCTGATGAAGCAGTTTCAAGTCACAGATGTGCCGGAGAAGGTGGTGTTAAAGGAAAAGCCTGAGAAACAGGTGGTAGAAGATGGTTTTCTAAGGGGTAGAGGAGAGAAGGGTGGAGGAGACCTGAATGGGAGAAGAGGCCGTCGGTGGGGTGAGGATGAAGGGAAGTGCGTGTTCACGAAAGTTAGTGTTGTTGAAACCATAGTTAGGAGGGAGAGGGCAAAGTACTCCGGAGGGACCTTTAGCAATATGAGAGGGCCAGTGACAAATGAACCTCTGAGCCAGGATGTCCGCTCTCCAGCACTATCCCTGGCGACATTAAGATCGAGAGGAGCGAACCCATGGAAATGTGATATGCAATTTTAAATTTCCCAGTAGCCCCATTAAAAAAAATGTATAAAAAGAAACAGGTGAAATGACTTCTAATGATACATCTTATTTAACACAATATATCTAAAAATGTGATCGTTTCAACATGAATCAATATAAAGAGTTATTAAAGAGATGTTTTACATTTTCTTCAAACTAAGTCTTCAGACCCTGTGTGTATTGTACACGCACAGCATATCTGAATTCAGATGCTGCCTCTACGTTGGAAGTGCCTGGATTTCATAACATTTATGATTGAAGAAGTAGATTTATAAACCTAAGTTGCTCTATACACACTTATGCTTTCCAGTAACCACATCGAGTGATCAGTTTTAAAATTTAAGTTTAGAGAGCTTCCCTGGTGGCGCAGTGGTTGAGAGTCCGCCTGCCGATGCAGGGGACGCGGGTTCGTGCCCCGGTCCGGGAGGATCCCACATGCCGCGGGGCGGCTGGGCCCGTGAGCCATGGCCGCTGAGCCTGCGCGTCCAGAGCCTGTGCTCCGCAACGGGAGAGGCCACAGCAGTGGGAGGCCCGCGTACCGCAAAAAAAAAAAAAAAAAAAAAAAAAAAAAAAATTTCAGTTTAGGTTAATTAACTTGTTGAAATAAAAAATTTGGTCCTTCTGTTGCACTTACACGTTGCAAGGGTTCAGTAGCCATGCATGGCCAGTGTTCCCATGTCAGACCTCACGGATGTGAAACCCCAGACTTCCAGAGTTTGGTCTTTGTGTCGTCCGCACCTTCTATGAAAGAATGGACCTTCTGCCCCCTCTCCGCCCCAAGAGCTGCTCCACTAACACGATCCTGATCTGTTCCATTTTATTTCACACTTGGAGAAGTTGGCGGGTGAGGATCCAGCATCTGTGGGAAAGGAACTGGGGGTTGGCTTGGATCCCCTGGGTAAGGCGAGGGAAGTGAGCTGTGAGTTGGACATATTCCATTCCCATCCTCCTCCTGCGTTCTCGTGAGGAAGGCCATGGTTTCCTGGTCACACTGGCTCCTCCAAAGGCTGAGCTGATAATTCAGAGGACAGATCTCATTGTCAGGATCCTCACTGTCATAGTTTCCCCACCCCTGCCCCAGCTCTGAGCACTGACTGAGTCACAAACGCTTGGGCTTGGCTTCTGGGTCTCGGCCTCAGTTCCTCATCTGCAAAATGGGAAGAGTACTCCTTCATTTGGGGAAAAAACAAACAAACAAAAAACGGAGGGCCGGTGAAATCCCCAACAGGAAGCTACAGTGAAGGAGGAGTTTTAGTCCCGGACTGGGAGATCTGTGCTTCTCATCCCGGCCTGCGGCACATCTGCCGCCCCTGGCTGGGGACAGGCAGCCCCTGCCTCCAGTCTGTGTTCTGGCACCATTTGCTGCCTTACATCGGAGATGCATCGCGGATGCTGGAGGGATGGGACTCGCAGAGACTCCTTTAGAAATGTAAAAAGTAATAATAACATCTAGACTTCTTCCCTTAGATCTCAACTGACCATCACCCATTGATTGAGGTACAGGGTAGATCTCGTGGGGTGCCCTTCATGCCAGCACGGGACCTGATATCCTGAATTCCTGGCGACGGTATCTATGTCCACTCCTAGAGGTGGAGTCACGGAAAACACCTTTGTTTTGGGTGGAAGGTTACACACGCACTCCACACACACACACACAGTCACACACACACAGTCGGCATCCCCATCCCCAGGACGTTCAGCGCATCAGCTTAGCGGTCAGGTTGGACCGTGAACCATCACAGGTCAGGAAATGTAAACCTTGGATTTCTCCATCCTCTAAGTACAAGCCTGTCTTCCAAAACAGTTTGCAGTTAGTACCCAGGAGGGTTGCAAGGACATGAAGCTTCCCTTGACAACCTCTGCTGCTGCTTCCGGACATTCCTGCTTGTTAAGCTGTCGTCCTGATGCGGCCCCGATGAGACCTCTTTGTATAGACTCTGTTGAGTTCCCGTCTCAGGAAGAACAGCCACATTCCTGCAGGTGGACCCACCCAGGTAGAAGGCACTGCCCTCCACGTGTGCATCCTATAGCTTGTGTGACTCAGCCGGTCTCCCCATCTTTAAAATGAGGAGCAACTCATCTTAAGACTATTGCTACCCTCTGAGCGTGGGGGCTGGTCTCGGTTTCTTCATATGACAAATAGAGAAAAGGAGCCTCTGGTCAGCACTTCTCCCTCTTCCAGGCCTGGGGAAGGACAAGATGTTAAATATTGATCAGTTGGGATCAGCTTGACTTCAGCCTGCGTTTCGCTGGGAGCTTGATGACCAAGCTACTCCTTTTTGCAACAATTCCTGGTGCTTCTTAGGAGGTGGTAACGAAATGATTGCGGCACCAAACCTCACAATCTCAGGGATTATTCCCACGACAGAGACGTCCCAGCAGGAGTAGGAGTTTTTCAGCTGTTGCGAGGCACACTTCCAATGACACCACGAACATTAGTTGTGCTAATTAGTGCTTGAAATAATTACTGATCTTCATTAACAGTGTCAGAAGCATTGCTTAGACTGCTTGCCATGCTCTTGGCATTCTTCATGAAGGGCTTTACAACCTGCTTCTTTCCCAGAAGAATATTAAGGCAAAACATAGAAAAACACACCTAGGGTTCAGAAAACATAAGGACAGATAACTGAGCAAATGTACCAGCGACGTGCAGAATGACACTGACTCTTTACAACTGGAATTTTTTCGTATGCATGGCACGCAATGCTAGTCCTCTCTCCTCTTACTTTGCAAGTGCTCGGAGCTTGCTTTTATAACTGGGGCATAGGCTCTCCCAGGCTCAAAGGTCATATGCCAGGGAGGAGGGGAAACCTTTGGATAAACATGGCAAATATTCCTGGAGCATTTATGTTATTTAAGATTTACCTTTTTGGGGCTTCCCTGGTGGCGCAGTGGTTGGGAGTCCGCCTGCCGATGCAGGGGACGCGGATTCGTGCCCCGGTCCGGGAAGATCCCACATGCCGCGGAGCGGCTGGGCCCGTGAGCCATGGCCGCTGAGCCTGCGCGTCCGTAGCCTGTGCTTCGTAACGGGAGAGGCCACAACGGTAAGAGGCCCACGTAACAGAAAAAAAAAAAAAAAAGATTTACCTTTTGGGAAAAGGTTTTTAATATTTTCAAAATTATAACATCTGTATATGTTATATTATTCACCAATCTTCTATGGGTGAATATTTAGAATGTTTATAATTTTAAAAATTCACAGTGTGGTTATGAAGCATTTTTTCACATATAGTTTGGCCTACTTATTCAGTTATTTCTTCATGATAAATTTCTAGAAATGGAATCGCAGAAAACGCAATTTTTATGGATATATATATATGTATATATAATATAATGCATGGAAAAAGTTGGAAGAATATCTTTTAAACTTAGTATAAGTATAGTAATTACTTCTTTTTTTAAATTAAATTAATTTATTTATGGCCGCATTGGGTCTTCATTGCTGCATGCAGGCTTTCTCTAGTTGCGGTGAACGGGGGCTACTCTTCATTGTAGTGCGCGGGCTTCTCCTTGTGGTGGCTTCTCTTGTTGCGGAGCATGGGCTCTAGGCACGTGGGCTCAGTAGTTGTGGCTCGCGGGCTCAGTAGTTGTGGCTCGTGGGCTCTAGAGCACAGGCTCAGTAGTTGTGGCGCACGGGCTGAGTTGCTCTACGGCATGTGGGATCTTCTCGGACCAGGGCTCGAACCCGTGTCCCCTGCATCATCAGGCGGATTCTTAACCACTGTGCCACCAGGGAAGTCCTGGTCATTACTTCTTGAGAGGGGACTGGGATTGGGGATGTAATCAATGAGGAATTTGACCAAATCTATAACGTTTTTGTTTTTCACAAGGAGAAAATATCTATGTAACTTAACATTAGTTAAAATTAAAGATAACAACAACAAAAAAGGGCGAGATAAAGTAGTTAGCTGACAATCACACAGCATTGGAAGTAAAACTGTCCGCTTTCTTCTACTGAAGAAAAATGAGAGGTTAAAAAAAAGAATAAAAATAGGATACATAAACTGTAAACTGATAAAGGAAAGAAAAAGGAAACATAACACCTAAAACCTGACTAATCCAATAAAAGTAAGAAATGCAAAAAAGAAAAGAAACAAGAAAGCACAGTAAATAGAAAATACAAGTATATGGACAAAATAAGTCCACATATATCAGTGCTCAAAATTTATGTGATTTGGTCAAAGTCTCCATTAAAATGTCACAACTCTCATACTGGGTAACCAAACAAAGTTCAGTTAAATGTTGTTTGAAAGGGATACAAAAATATAAGGCACAGAAAGTTGCAAAGTGAAGGAATGGAAAAGATTATTAACCAAGGAAACACTAACCCCAGGAAACGGGTGTGCCAGCGCCAACACCAGACAGAATGGAGTTCAAAGCCAAAAGAATTAATGGTCCGAGAAGAGGGTTTCTGTTTGGTTTTGTTCTTGTCCACTCATAAATCTTTGTGCATGGTTTCAAAATGTATAAAGCAAAAATGACAGCGCAAGTAGACAAAAAATAACCAAGGATTTAATTACTTGCATCGTCCAATTCAGCTGCCCCTAGCCACATAGTAGAGTCAATAACCACCGAGCTGTTGAGCCCTTAAACTGAGATGTGCTGTAAGTATAGAGCACATGTCGGCTTTCTAAGTCTTGGTACAAAAAATCTGGTAAGATGTCTTGGGAATATTTTCAAATATTGATTACATGTTGAAAAGATCATATTTTAGAGATATCGGGTTAAATAAAATCTATTAAAATTAATCTCACCAGTTCTGTTTATTTATTTTAACATGAATACTGGAAACGTTTAAATAACATGTGTGAGTCACATTGCATTTCTATCGGACAGCACTGAAGGGGATTTGAATAATATAATTAATAAGTAATTAATAGATTACTAATAAACAGACAAAGGTGATATTTTGACTCAGAAATTTTACATTCTTTTTTTAATTAAAAACTTTTAAAATTGAAGTATAGTTGATGTATAATATTATATGTTATAGGTGTACAATATAGTGATTCCCACTTTTTAAAGGTTATACTCCATTTATAGTTACTATAAAATATTGGCTATGTTCCCAGTGTTGTGCAATATCTCCCTGTAGCTTATTCTGTACCTAATAGTTTGTACCTCTTAATCCCCTACTCCTATCTTGCCCCTCCCCCCTTCCCTCTCCCCACTGGTAACCACCAGTTTGTTCTCTACATCTGTGAGTCTGCCTTTTATTTGTGCTGTATTCACTAGTTTGTTGTATTGTTTAGATTCCACATATAAGTGATATCATATAGTATTTGTCTTTCTCTGTCTGACTTATTTCTCTTAGCATAATGCCCTGCAAGTCCCTCCATGTTGCTGCCAATGGCAAAGTTTCATTCTTTTCTTTATGGCTGGGTAGTATTCCATTGTATATACGTACCACATCTTCTTTAGCCATTCACCTGCCGATGGACATTTAGATTGCTTCCAAGTCAAAAAAGGATTTTGACTGCCTTAATTTGGCCTCCCAGTCTCTCTCCACACTCTCTCTCCCCCTCCACCCCACCCCACCTCATCTTCCTCTCTTACCCAGAGAAATAAATCCAATTCCACTAAAGATGAAAGTGCTCTAATGAGGCCTCCTGGCCTCCCTCGGCTACAGGTCTGGCTTTCTGGGTGCGCACCCTGGGTAGTCACATACGGTCCCCCGCTTAGAAAGGGCTCACCCCTCATTTACTGCTCTGCTGATGCTGTCTTGAAATTCTTAATGTTTCGAACAAAAGCTCCCCACTCCCTGCATTTTCATTTTGTGTCACCGATTCTGAAGACAGGCTTCTATTTCGCAGGGTCTGGCCCTTGATATTTCTGCAAATTCCTCAGCGGGTGTTACGCATTTTCCACTCGAGTTAAAGATGCAGGATTGTGGTGTCGCCTGGACCCCACAGAAAGCGCGATCACCCGTGTCTTCACACTAATCTTACCTTTCCTGCCGGGTGGGGAGGCTCAACTGGGGAAGGAGAACTAACATCGTTAGTGTTCTTTTGTGAGCTGCTTCTCCCCACCTCTTGCGCCCCGGTTACTCATACTTACCCCTCCAGCCGTGTCACAGCGTGCAGGCAGGACGTTCCCCAAACTTGTTCTTTCTTCACACCTTTGCGCAAGGTGCTCCCCACCCGTCTGCTTGGGAAGCTCCTTCTCGGTCTTCAAGGTTGCCTGTGTGCTCACCTCCTTTACGAAGCCCTCCTTGGCCCCTCTGGGTAGAACTGCGTGTCGCGTCCTCTTGATCTGAGGTCTCCAGTAAGAACTGAGCCAGGAAGCTGGCATTCTTTTCTTTACACCTCTTTTCCACTAGACTGGTGGCTTCCAACCTTTGTGTGTGTGTGACACACTGCAAGGCATTAAAATACTAAAAACACATTAAACAAGTCGAGAATAATTACAATGCGGTCACTGCCGCGGTATAACTGGGTCCCGCAGGGACTAGAATAGCTCCCACTCTATCTGTCACTTGGTCGCCTTTAATACCGGTTTGCTGCTCTGAATGTGACCTCTTGTGTATTTCACATGTTAATTCACATGTTACGTTTTCTTATGTTCCAATAAACACCAACGGAGACCAGCGGCCGGCTCTACTCCGCCCACTAGTCAGACTGTCTGCCAACGGGCTGCATCGGCCTGGTTGGGTGCGGGGGGGGGGGCGTCCCTTTTCCTAATTTGTGTAAAAGGTACCATTTGGACTAATGGGTGCTCTAGCTTAGGACGCCCCAGGGAGAGGACTGGGTTCCATTCATCTTTATTTCTCTAGCTCTTAGCACAGTGCCGGACAGTAACAGACCTTAATACCTGCGGGATAAATTATGAAACGATCAAGAGGCTCTGCTGATAGCATGCATCATGATTTGGGCCTCGTCTAAAACGTGGTTAACGTACATTTCCCAAATCCAGGCTGCTGTGGGCAGTGGCTCTTAAGTATGCTGGATTCACTTCTGTGATGCGGTGAGTTCCAGCTGTCCCCGCCGCAGCCCCAAGCAGCGAGCAGAGCCCTGGAGCCTTCACGGCTGTGCAAAGTCCACAGAAGCCCCGCCCCCCGCCGGGGGCGTGTCCAGCTCTCCGTTATCACTCACCAAGTGCCCCATCCCCCCCATCAAACAGGAATCCCGCAGTCTCCCTCCCACGTAGCACATATGTGATGAGCACGCCTTTAGGCATTAGCACTCATCAAGAATTTACAAATCCTAGAGCTGGAAGATGGCTTCGAGGTCACTTAGTTCAACCCCACTCACCATCAGGGGCCCGAGACCTGGAGGGGACGAGATGTCACACAGTCCGTTGTTGGTAGAACAGCAGCGGGAACCCAGGTCAGAAAGCCCTCCCTCCTGGAGGCCACTTGTGGGTCTCCTACTCCTTCCCGCTGTCCGGGTCCAGAGACTTCCCCTGCCCCACCGCCCCGCCGTGGGCCACCGTCCGTGGCCATGCCCTAGTTCTGCTCTAAGAGGAGGCAGAGCCTGCCCAGAGACCGAGAACGGGGCACGGCAAGGAGGTGACCTCCTCCCCTTCTAGCCGTGCCAGGAGCTGGCCCGGGTCTGGAGACCTCACCCGGATGCCGGGTTTTGCTAACGAAGAGGCTGGAGATGACGGGGAGGTCGGCCAATGAGCAGCCGGGTGTGGTGAGCGACTTCCTGACATCCGGCTTCACGTCAGACACAGCGCCTAGAAAGAAAACCTGCGCCCTTTCTTCACTCATGGAAGTTCTCCACTTTCCTCACCTCGTCTTAAGTGTTTGTTTCTGAAGGCTTGCAGGGAGCACCAGGGGCTAGCGGGCAGGCTTTGCAAAGATGTCTCCCTCCCAGGGCTGGGAGGGAGACTGGGGGAGCCTGTGCATGGGGTCTGGCCCTGCCTGAGGCTGGGGGCCTCTGGAGGACCTGGCAGGAGTTAGGGCTTTTCTGTGATGCTGTCTGCCCCTCAGATCCCAGGCTGGTGTGGGAATCTGTCTGCCAGCCTGCAGTGGGCCTCCAAGGCCGTCTGGGCAGCAGAGTCAATCCTGGGGGCTCAGCCGGGGACTCTGGGGGCTGTGTGTTTCCTTCCGCTTGACAGATGGGGGTCCTGACACTTCTGGGAAGAGGCAGCCACACCCAAAGGTCACGAACAGAGTGAGACCCTGCGAGAACCAGACCGAGGAGTTCCGGGCTTCCTTTGAGGTAGGAGCTAGATGAGCCCCGGGGCAGAGCGGCTGGAGTTTGCTGAGAGGGGGAAACTGAAGCTTTGTTCTCACCCAGACAGTCCAAGGACAAAGTTAATGGCAGGAGCTGAGCTCTGCTGGAATAAAGAGATAAGATGACCGCTCCTGAGGTCAAGGAGACCTCCCCGACTGCACGTACACAGGAAGGCTCCTCAGGGGTCAAAAAGGGAGGGGCGCCACCCCATAATAGGTGTTGTCAAACCTCCTACAGGCTTGTGGGCTGGAATCCATCGTGGCAAAAAGTTGTGCGTGCATATAGGGGAGGGCCCTAGGACAGGTCAGAGGTGGGAAAGAAATGAGATAATTGACCAAACGGAAACAAAGACCTGGAAGAACTGCCCTGTAGAAATGACTTAACCACCTCTTTACTGCGCTCCTCCTTGCTAGGGGGGATGTCCACGCCCTTTTTCTCCGGGTGTGTATCTCTGCCTCGCTTCTGTCTTAAATAAACCAACTGTTTCCCTGTGAGTTCTCCCACTTGTTGTGCTGTGTCTCTAATAATAAACTTTGTACCTGGTTTTACAGCTTTTGCCTCCTTGAGAAATGCAGTTTTCAATGGGGCAAGAGCCAGGGGAACTTTGCTTCTAGCCTCTAGCCCCTGGTAGACTAGCAGCTAGGATTCCTGGTTTTCATCCAGGCTGCCCAGGTTCAGTTCCTGGGCAGGGAACTGAGATCTTGCTTCAAGCCACCACTCACTGCTGTCCCTCCGAGAACACCTTGATGTGAAGTGCTGGCTCTAAGGGTTATCTGCTTGCACGGCGGTCACGGAGCTTGGGGGGCGTGGGGCTGGCAGGGAGGAATAACGGGTAAGAGAGTGAATTCCTGGGCAGATATTTGTTTGAAGAGAGAGAGGGAGCAAGGGAGAGAGAGAGGAGAATGAGGAATGAGGTCGGGGAGCAATGGGAGGGTGTAACGGCCCAGGTGGCCCTTGGCCATCTTAAAGGTCCAGTAGGGATGCATTCCCTGACCCTTACAATCTAAAGGAGGCACTCCCCCCCCAGTATCTTCTCTGTTCTTTTCCCTTATAGGCCTTGTTACAAATCTTAACTATTTATTTGTGTATTTTTTTGTTTAATGTCTGTGCACGAAGGCAGGGGACATACGGGTTGTTTGTTTGCTCCAGGGCCCAGCAGTGCCTGGAGTACGAACAGCAGGCTCTCAACATATATTTGATGAGAGAATGAACAAACGTTTGTGTTTTGTTTTTTTTTAAACATCTTTATTGGAGTATAATCGCTTTACAATGGTGTGTTAGTTTCTGCTTTACAACAAAGTGAATCAGTTATACATATACATATGTTCCCATATCTCTTCCCTCTTGCGTCTCCCTCCCTCCCACCCTCCCTATCCCACCCCTCCAGGCGGTCACAAAGCACCGAGCTGATCTCCCTGTGCTATGCGGCTGCTTCCCACTAGCTATCTACCTTACGTTTGGTAGTGTATATATGTCCATGCCTCTCTCTCGCTTTGTCACAGCTTACCCTTCCCCCTCCCCATATCCTCAAGTCCATTCTCTAGTAGGTCTGTGTCTTTATTCTTGTCTTACCCCTAGGTTCTTCATGACATTTTTTTTCTTAAATTCCATATATATGTGTTAGCATACGGTATTTGTCTCTCTCTTTCTGACTGACTTCATTCTGTATGACAGACTCTAGGTCTATCCACCTCATTACAAATAGCTCAATTTTGTTTCTTTTTATGGCTGAGTAATATTCCATTGTATATATGTGCCACATCTTCTTTATCCATTCATCTGATGATGGGCACTTAGGTTGTTTCCATCTCCGGGCTATTGTAAATAGAGCTGCAATGAACATTGTGGTACATGACTCTTTTTGAATTATGGTTTTCTCAGGGTGTATGCCCAGTAGTGGGATTGCTGGGTCCTATGGTAGTTCTATCTGTAGTTTTTTAAGGAACCTCCATACTGTTCTCCACAGTGGCTGTATCAATTTACATTCCCACCCGTTTGTGTTTTTTTGAACATTCATGATTCAGTTTGGACAATGATAGGAACCGAAATGCCATTGCCCGTGGAGCAGCTGCAGCGTGTCTCTGTGAGTCCTCATGTTTAAACCAATTACAAGTACGGAAACAATTTGTTGGATCATCCGTGATTCTTCTCCTGAGTGCTGGGGCGCATAACCAAGGGATTAACATATTTTCCAATGGGTATAAGTTAATTAAAGGCACAAGATTAGTTTAGATTTTGCGGTTCCTCCTATTTACTTCATTGCATAATTAATGATCCGGTCCTAGATAGAGTGATTTGTGGCTTGTCTTACTTTCCTGTAGAAAAATGGTGCTAAAGGGGTTTTTATTTTGCCCCTTTGACATGACTATGTCAGGGTCGTAAGAGACTTTCAGAATCGTAAGGGACTAAAGCAACCAGGATGCTGTCCATATTTCGATTAGGTGACGGGCACCCCTGGAGTTGGGGTACCTTGTGAAAACGCCAGGTTCACGGCTTAATGAGGATATGCCCTGAGGACTGCTGTCCCTGCTTGACGACTCAGCTGCCTCTTTTTATTCTCGCCCCTTCTCTGCTCTTTCCCCGGCATCCAGAATGATCTTTTCAAAGCTGAAGTGAGAGCAGGGCACTCGGGGCACTCACAGGCGAACCCTCCAGTGACCTCTCATTGTATTGAGAACAAAAGCAAAGTTCCCCTCCCTGGCCCCCCGGGGCCCTACGGGACCTGCCCTTGGCCTCCTCTCCCACCTGGTCGCTTTCCTCTCTCTCTGAATCAGGCCCCAGCGACCTCCTTTCTTCCCTGGCACAACCAAACCCTCTCCCCACTCAAGGCCTTGCGCCCGTTGTGTCCTCTGCCGGGGCGGTTCTTCCTCCAGACCTTCGTCCGCTGCTTCCTGCTCACCATTCCGGTCTCGGCTTGAGTGTCACCCCCTAGGAGATCTCTTCCCGGACCCCAGTTCTAAAGTGCAGCCCTGGTCGCTCTGCATAACATCTCTGTCTGCCCCAAGAGAACAGAAGCTCTGCGAGAATGGGGTCATTAACTCTTGTTTGTTGCATTTCCAGCAGTCAGAACACTGCCAGGCCCCTGGTCCTCGCTCTAGAAATATCTGTGAAATGAACGAATGGAAATCCACCTGGGAGACTTGCTGGGAGCAGCTTCTCAGCCCAGCCTGTGCCTGAGGGGGAGAGGCCGTCTGAGAGCTAGAAGACAGAGCTGGAAGAAGCAAGTGGTCAGAGGCTGTGGCCTGAGGACCGCCCCGTTTCTTCTGAAGTCCTCAGGGCCTCGGGACGGAACTGCATCGGCTGACCTCCGGCCGTCTCTGTGACTCTAGCCTGCTACCCACCCAGCACAGGCAGAGGAGCGGAGGTCTCGGGGTCCTGGGGGTCCCCGCAGCTGCAGCACCTCCCCTTTCCATGGGCTCCTGATGTTGCATCTTCTGGCCTAAAACTGAGAGGTAAACAGCAGGCAGCACTGAGGAGGGAGGGGGAGGGGAGGGGCGCCAGACAGACCAGGTTTGCGTCTCAGCTCCTTGCTTCCCAGCTGATGACTCCAAACATTTTCTTAACTTATCTGAGCTGTAGTTTTGGCAACTAGGAACGCTTATACCCTGCTGGCAGATTTGCGAGAGGATTACGTGAGTTGCTCTGTGAGAAACTGAAGGGAGATCGGCTCTTTTCCGGTTATCTGAGAAGGCTGATCGCGTGCACGGGATGGCCCAGATGTTTGGGATACAGGCCAGCCCAGCTTGTTCCCGCTGAAGCTGGGAGGGGCGGCCGGGCTCAGACTACCCAAGAAGGAGGGCGGGAAAAGGGCTTCACTCAGTGAAGGCAACCCAAAAAAATCATCCGTGAGAAAAGCAAAACAGCTTGTTTATTTATTTTGCACCAGAAACTAGCGGTGTGTAAGCCTGCAGAGATGGTTCTGCAGAACCGCTTGTGTATCACTCTTTCCTGAGCAAAGCTCATTTGCATTCCTAGAGAGTGTTGGTCGTGTTCCAAGAAGTGAGGTTGTTTGGTGGGCTGGCCTCCCTCATCCCCAACACAGAACTTTTGCATTTTTGTTTGTGTGTGGAGGTAGAGAGCTGCTGTTTGGGGAGCTTCTGCTACATGCTAGAGACTGGGCTTCTTGTTTTACCTCCTGGGGTACACATCATAGGTTGGCCCACTCAGCGACCAACCGCCTTCTTCCTCCCATGCCTGCCCCTTTTATAGAGCCTGGGAACCTAAAACTCACCTTCTGAGCAACATAGTTCTGGCCAACCATATAAAAGTGGACACTTGCTGGAGAGAGCATCGCTTCCTAACTAAAAAGACAAAGTTTCCAGAAGAGAAAACCTTTAATTTCCTTCCCACGTCTCTTTTCCTCCTGCCTGTAACCTGGATGTGATGGTCGAAGGTGGGGCAGCCATCTCGCAACCATGAGGCAAGGCAAGAGGATGAATGCCCCAGGGTAAGAGTTTCGCTCCTGAGAACACACTGTCTTTCACTGAAATACAATCAATATTGTAAGACACAGCTTTATTTAAGTGCCATTAGGAAAGATAAGTGGTGCTAATGAAAACCCAACTTGTTTGTAAAGTGCATCCAGATTCCCAAGACGTTAAAAAGTGAAAAAAATAGAAAAAGGAAAGGGGGTCTTAGAATCGATGAGAATTGAACAGGTGTCTGAGCCCTGGAATATCTACCTCTAGATTTATGTGAGAACAACAAACTCCTAATTCTTTTAGGCGTGGTTGTCGGGCTGTTATTCATGGCAAAACACATTCCTAAAGTTCACTCCTCACATTCACCCCCTCAGATGGGTGTTAATATCTCTATCTTAGGAAGGAGGACAAAGAACTGCAGAGCCTGTAATGCACACACTGGAAGCCCACTCGGGGGCCTCCCAGTTGACCGCACTCTGCCCCGTACCTGACCTGCTCCACTGCTTTTCCTGCCGTGTACGTGGCCTTCGTGGCTTAGCTGCAGGGTGGATCAGCAGCTCTGCAGCTACACCCTGGCCCCTGGCCCCCTGCTTCGGGGGACCCTGCCCTGTAACCCACCAGGACACGATGTTTGATCCTGGGAACTGAGAGCCAGGACCTCAGAGTCTGAAAACTGTCCTGGCACCAAGTTTCTTAGTCATTTGGGCAGCTTTCCTTGTCCTTTTTCTCACTTTTCTCCTCTGTGCCCACCTCACCCCCGATTGAACAAAAGCACAGGCCTTGAGAAATTTCCATGTGCGCATGGAGGACACTCACGCTCTCCCTGGCTGGCTGACGATTTGTTTCCAGAGGCCACACATGACAAAGGACGTTTGCAGAAGAGCTTCTGGCAAATTCGTCAGCCACTTTCCTTTGCCTTTGGGGACAGCCTCTTGGAGACCTTGGATGGGGGAAGGGGGCTCAGGATTCTGCCCCAAAGCCGGACGGAGGCCTAGGGTGTGCTTACAGCTTAAGGAAGTGTTCTCACCTATTTATTTATTTATTTTGGGCCACGCCACACGGCTTGTGGAATTTGAGCTCCCGACCAGGGATGGAACGCCGGGCCCTCAGCAGTGAGAGCTTGGAGTCCTAAGCTCTGGACCACCAGGGAATTCCTGGAAGTGTTCTCACCTAGCCCTGATTTTTGTTTCCTGATGCAGACGGGGGAGGAGAAATTGTTGAAAGGATGTTAGGGTTAAGTAAGAAAGAATGAGCTTCTCCAGGTCTCCATTATCCCATCTGTAAAATAGGCCGAGAGCAGTAAGGGCAGATTAAATGGGGTATCGATCACCCTAATACCTTAGCACATGACTTTTGAGAGGACGGCTCATGGAATCCCTTGAAATGCCTAAGAAGCACATTAGGAAAAGAATTGCTCCTCCGGGTGTGACTTGTGCAAAAATGCCCCGTGCAGAAGCCAGGGTGAGCGGGGGTGGCAGCCGTGGGGAGGGGCGAGGCATCGGTGTGTGGTCTGCCTGCCAGCGTTTCCCTCCAGGCTGGAGAGGAGGACGTGGGGCGGGGGTGGGAACGGGGCAGGAGGCTCTGTGCCACACCCTCTGGCTCCCCAGCAGAGGCAGGAGGGGAGCAGTGGGACGGTACTGTGGAGCTTTCCTTCTCTGACATGAGGGGAACACAGATAAATGATCTTCCTCCGAGGAAATCCGTTGAGAGCATCTCCCCTCTGCACCCCAAGGCCCACAGCCCAGCCTGCTGGCTGGAGAACTGACCTTTAGACCCCTTGTTTATGCTCAGCCAGAAATTCAGTCCAACTGCAGGCTGGGCTGGCATCCCAAACCACGGAGATCCCGGAAGACATGTGATGCAGGGCCTGCGAACCTCACAGGAAGGCTCCGATTGCAAACACATGTCCCAGAGTGCTGACTCGGTGTCAATGGAGCAGATCTCCACGTCTGTGTCAGAGGGGCCCACGAGTGTCGGCCAGGGGTGGGGACGTGCTGTTCGGACGTGCCTCTGGCTTCAGAGGGATTCAGGCTGGAAGCGGTTTCTTCTGTGAGTCCGCCCGTATGGCAGGTCCTTTCCTTTCTTCCTCCTGCAAGTGGAATATCAGTGTGTGTTTGTCTTGACCCCCCATGGGGCTGTTGGCTTTTTCCCTCTTATGCATCTGCGGGGCCTGTTCTAGTCTCTGTTTCCAACACCCACCACATGGCTCTGGGCTTCCTGGCTTGACAGATCTGTCGATCGCACCCTGGCGCAATTTTTAAAAATTAAACTTTTTATTTTGAGCTCATTGTCGATTCACATGCAGTTGTAAGAAAAACGCAGAGCAGGGAGGGTGGGAGGGAGGGAGACGCAAGAGGGAAGAGATATGGGAACATATGTATATGTATAACTGATTCACTTTGTTATAAAGCAGAAACTAACACACCATTGTAAAGCAATTATACTCCAATAAAGATGTGAAAAACAAAAAAACAAAAGAAAACAAGAAAACAAAAAAAACACAGAGATTCCACGCCCCCTTTACCCAGTTTCCCCCATGGTAACATCTTGCAAAACTATAGGCAGTATCACAAGCAGGACATGGACGATACAGACTGATACATTCAAGATGTGGAGCATCTCATCACAAGGGATCTCTGCTGTTACCCTTTTATGGCCATGCCTGCATCCCTCCGTCCACTACACCCCCGCCTTTCCCCTCGGCAACCACTAATTCATTCTTCACTTCTGTAATTTTGTCATTTCAAGAAAACTATGTAAATGGACTCACACGGTATGTAGACTTCTAGACTTTTTGTCTGTTTGTTTCACTCAGCATAATTCTCTGCAGATTCATCCAAATTGTTGCAAGTATCAGTAGTTCTTTATCGCTGAGTAGTATTCCTGGCATGAATTTGTCAGCATTCATTCACTGGACGACACCTGTGTTGCTTCCAGTTTGGGGCTATTGGGGCGAAAGCTGCTAGGAAGAGTTGTGTATAGGTTTCTCGTGTGATTACAAGTTTTCATTTCTCTGGGATAAATACCGAGAGTGCAGTTGCTGGGTCATGTGATAATTGCATATTTAGTTCTTTTGAAAAACTGTCAGACTGTTTTCCTGAGTGGCTGTACCATTTGATATGGCCACCAGCCACGTGTGAGTCATCGTTTCTCTACATCCTCATCTGCGTTTAATGTTGCCACTATTCCTTATTGTGGTCATTCTGGTCAGTGCGTATGACATCATAATGTGATTTAAATTTGCATTTCGCTAATCGCCAGTGACGTTCAGTGTCTTTTCATTTCCTTATTTGCCATCTGTAGAGCGTCTCTGTTGAAATGTTTCTCTGTATCTTTTGCCGGTTTTCTAATAGGATCGATTTTTGATGTTGAGTTTTAAGAGTTCTTATGTATTTTAGATACTAGTCCTTTGTCAGATATGTGGTTTGCAAATATTTTCTCCCTGTTTGTGGGTTGTTTTTCCATCCTCTTAACAGGGTCTTCTACAGAGCAAAAGTGTTAAATTTTGATGAAGTCCAGTTTATCAAGTTTTCTTTCACGGACTGTGCTTTTGGTGTCAAGTCTAAGAACTCTTTGCCTAATTCTAGATCCCAAAGATTTTCTCTGTGCTATTTTGTAAAAGGTTTATAGTTTTACATTGAAGTATGTAATAACATTTCGAGTTAATTTTTGTACTCTGTGGGTAGGACTTAGGACAAGGACCTTTTTTTTTCTTTTCCTGTAAATATCCTATTGCTCCAGCACCGTTTCTTAAAATGTCTATCTTTCCTTCATTGAACTGCTTTAGTACATCTGTCAAAAATCACTTGGGCATATTTGCACACGTTTGTTTCTGGGTCCTCTATTCTGTTCCATGTTTCTGGATTCTCTATTCTGTTCCAGTGTTCCCTGTGTCTCTCCCTCCACCAAGACCATCCAGTGTTGTTTACCAAAGGGATGTATTATGATACAATGTGTTGAAATTGAGTGGACTGATTCTTCCCACTTTATTCTTCCATCTCACACATTGTTTTAACTATTCTGTGTCCTTTGCCTTTCCATATAAATTAAAAAATTATCTTGTCTATAGCTATAAACATTTGTTGGAATTTTGGTAAGACCTGTGTTAACCCTATATATAAGTCGGAAGGAAAATTGACATCTTTCCTATGTTGAGTCTTCCAGACTATGCAGACAGTATGTCTCTTCCTTTATTTAGATCTTTGATTTCTTTCAACAGTGTTTTGTAGCTTTCAGCATACAAGACCTGTACATGTTGTGTTTCCCTCTTCTTGAGTGATTATAAATGGTAATGTTTTTTTGTTTTTGTTTTTGTGTTTGCAGTACGCGGGCCTCTCACTGCTGTGGCCTCTCCCGTTGCGGAGCACGGGCTCCGGACGCGCAGGCTCAGCGGCCATGGCTCACGGGCTCAGCCGCTCCGCGGCATGTGGGATTCTCTCGGACCGGGGCACGAACCCGTATCCCCTGCATCGGCAGGCGGACTCTCAACCACTGCGCCACCAGGGAAGCCCGGTAATGTATTTTTAATTTTGGTTGCTTGTGTTGACATAATTGATTTTTGTGTGTTTATTGTGTATCTTGCAACATTGCCCAACATACTAGTTCTAGGAGTTTTTTGTAGATTTTATTGGAATTCTCTACATAGAAAATCATGTCATATGTAATAGGGCAAGTTTTATTTTCTTCTTTCCAAACTTATGCCTTCCCCCCATTTTAAAGCTGTGTTAAAATACACACAACATAAAATTTACCATCTTAACCTTTTTTTTTTTTTTTTGTGGTACGCGGGCCTCTCACTGTTGTGGCCTCTCCCGTTGCGGAGCACAGGCTCCGGACGCGCAGGCTCAGCAGCCATGGCTCACGGGCCCAGCCGCCCCGCGGCATGTGGGATCTTCCCGGACCGGGGCACGAACCCGTGTCCCCTGCATCGGCAGGCGGACTCTCAACCACTGCGCCACCAGGGAAGCCCCATCTTAACCATTTTTAAGTGTCCAGTTCTGTGGTATAAATACATTCACAGTGTTATGTAGCCATCACCACTTCCCCCTGAGAGCTGTTGGTTTAAACCCATCATGATTCACTCCAAGGCCTATTTTCACTTTGTCAGAGATCAAGGAAGAAGGAGAAGATGGCTGTTGAGTAGGTAGCCAACCGTGTCAGCCATTGGAGGGGAAGAAGTATCTTTAAGTGGAACCAGAAACATAGTTGGATCCAGGTGGATCCAGAGAGGCCCCATGGTTTCTCTCAGGGTCTCCAAATCTAGTGGGACTTAGCTTTTCTGCCATCAGGCACCTCCAAGCCTTCCCACCAACTTGGCCACATGGAGACAGACTGCAGTGGGAGAGAGAACCATGCTCACTTCTTTTTCTCTCTGCGCTCTTGTTCTAACAGTAACAAATCTTAGAATGGAAGGGACCTTGGAGCTCATGAAAATTATTTTATAGGTGAAGACACTGAGACCCAGAGTGGTGTTGATTTGCTCAAGGTCATCCAGTGAATGACCAAGCCAGGACCGGTTCAGATGAATACTCTGTATTTGCCAGTTATTGGTTTTTCTTTTATTTCATCTCTTGGTATTACCTAATATTCACTGGGGGCTTACTATGAGACACAGTGTACTGATTGGTTTATATCATTTTTCATTTTAATCTCTAAACAACTTGATGAGATAGATACTCTTATTGTCCCCATTTTAGAGATTAGGAAACTGAGGCTTAGATAGATTGAAGAAGTTGCCCGAGGTCTGATTCCAGAATCGCCATGATTCGCTGGTCCACTGTACAACCTCCCCAGTAAAATAAGCCTGTGTTGTCTTTTGCTGTCATTTATTCTGGGTGGATTAGCATGACATTCTCCAGAAGCCTGGCAATTCTTCTTAGATTGTGCCCACAATTGCAGTGTGTCCCTACCAGTTGGAGGGAATGTAGAGGGAAGATGAATAAATTTACTCTAGTTTTGTATGATGGAGAAGGGGTAAGAGATGAAGAGCACGATTCTGCCATATTACTTTGTTTTTTCTTTTTTTAAAAAAATTTATTTATTTTATTTATTTTTGGCTGTGCTGGGTGTTTGTTGCTGTGTGCGGGCTTTCTCTAGTTGCGGTGAGCGGAGGCTACTCTTGGTTGTGGTGCGCGGGCTTCTCATTGCGGTGGCTTCTCTTGTGGAGCACGGGCTCTAGGCACGTGGGCTTCAGTAGTTGCAGCACGTGGGCTCAGTAGTTGTGGCTCGTGTGTTCTAAAGAGCAGGCTCAGTACTTGTGGCGCATGGGCTTAGTTGCTCTGTGGCATGTGGGATCTTCCCGGACCAGGGCTCGAACCCGTGTCCCCTGCATGGGCAGGCAGATTCTTAACCACTGCACCACCAGGGAAGCCTTATTTTGCTTTTTCTAAAAGGAAAACTCGTCATTAAAACAACAGTTTAACTATTACGGTATGCCTTAATTGTAATCTAGGGTTTACAGTTCTTAATAAAAGATAAGATTAGGACAAAATTAAAATATGGCAGTGAGTATAAGTTGTCTTCCTCAGGTATTGTTTTCAATTGCTGCATATCTAAGCTTTGGCTTTCTTTACACGTTTATATTTTCTCAACGATTCCAGGCGTTGGAAAGCTATTTTGTTTGTGCCAGGCTTCCAGGAACCAAAACCAGCCACTGGCAGCTTTGGTGTAGACACTTCCTTAAGGGAGCACTTCCTGGGGGCATTTCTACTTTGCCTATGTTGAGAGTTATTCATGACTCACTTCTCCATTCCTTTTTCTGCTTGCCCATCCATCCATTTATCCATCCATCCATCCATCCATCCATCCATTTATCCATCCACCCATCCATCCACCCACCCACCCACACATCCATCCATCCGCTCAGCTATTCTTTCGTTCACCAATGATTTATTAAACGCCTACTTATAATAGCCCTACTATATTTTACATGTCGTAACGTTTAATAAAGAGTTCATGTGGCTTGTCTGGTTTCTTGATTACGTGTGTTTTCCTCTGATAGGGTATGAACCCTTCAAGCAGGGACAAGAAAGGGTCTTGTTGCTCCCTGCACCTAGTGCCTGACACAGAGGAAGGTACTCAATCAGTGTTTGCAGAATTGCATTATCCACCCAACAGGGCCTGCCGCCTCCTCAACCTTCTAAAACAGGCATTCCTTTTCCCCTTTTAAGTTTCCTAGGACATTCAAAAAGCACAAAGAGACAATAATTTCATCAGAGTGTGAAGAGAAAAATAAACCAGGACAGAGTTCATATGAACAATCAGAGAGTGTCATCCTCGTGACTGCAGTAATGTGGACGGATTTATCCCAGCCCCTGAGAGGAATTTGATTGCTTCATTATATGTCTAATCTTTACCATCCTCTCTCTCAGCATCCCATTTCTTGTCGGTATTCCACACATGGATCTGATGTCTCTCCTGCTTTACGGATGGAAAAACTGAAGCTCCCAATGGCCTAGGGGCTGAGCCATCTCACGGGGCAAGTCAGGAACTGAGATGTGGGCATAAAATAGGCATTGTTAGATTTTAATAGTTTCCATCAAATCAAGATATAATCATCACCAGCATATCAGATTTACTATTTATGGACCTCTTATTAAGTGCCGAGGACTATACATGTGTTATTCTTTCTCCAAAATCTTTATTTTGAAAAAATTTCAAACCTACACAAAGTAGTAAGAATATATAATGAAACACTGAGTTTCACTAATTGCTTTATTTCTTACACCTAGTTTCTTATACTTTGTTTCACATTTTTGCTTTATTTCTCTCTCTCTCTCTCTATATATATATATTTGAACCATTTCAGAGTTACGTGCAGACATCATGACTCTTCCATCCTAAATACACCAGCATATATTTCCTCAGAACAAGGGCATTCTTCTACATAACTAAAATATAACCTTCATGGGACTTCCCTGGTGGCACAGTGGTTAAGAATCCACCTGCCAGTGCAGGAGACAGAGGTTCGAGCCCTGGTCCGGGAAGATCCCACATGCCGTGGAGCAACTAAGCCCATGAGCCACAACTATTGAGCCCATGAGCCACAACTATTGAGCCCACGAGCCACAACTACTGAGCCCACGAGCCACAACTACTGAGGCCCGCGCTCCTAGAGCCCGTGCTCCACAACAAAGAGAAGCCACCGTAATGAGAAGCCCGTGCACCGCAACAAAGAGTAGCACCCAATCGCTGCAACTAGAAAAAGCCCACGCGCAGCAACAGAGACCCAACACAGCCAAAAATAAATAAATAAATAAAAATATAACCTTCACACCAAGGAAATTTAACACTAAAACAATTCCATTATCTATTATGTAGTCATTATTCAAATGTTCCCAATTTTCCTAATAACAGCCCTCCCTCCCTCCCTCCCTCCCTTCCTTCTTTTCTTCCTTCCTTCCTTCCAGCATTTAACCAAGGATGGCCCATTGCATTTATTTTTCATACTTTGTTAGTTTCCTTTAATGTAGAACAGTTTCTCAGCCCCTTTTCTTCTTTCATTGTCAGGAGGCCAAGCTAGTTATTTTGCAAAATGTCCCTCAATTTTAGATTTGTTTGATATTTCCTCAGGGAAAGATTCGGGGTAAATATTGTTGGCAAGAATAATTGCACAAATGATGCTGTGTGCTTCTCAGTTCATCCCATCAGGGGTTGTACAATGTCAGTTTGTCCTGTCATTGGTGATGTTACGATCACTCGGCCAGCTGGGGCGGTGTTTGCCTGGAGACTGGAGATGCTATTTTCCTTTGTAATTAGCACGTAAGCTGCAGGGTGCTTCTGGAAGGTTGTGGCATGTCTCCCCACCGCCCCACCGCCCCCGCCCCCGCCTCAATTCTTTCACTCCGGTGGTTTTAGCAATCATAGGTCATAATTGTACATGATCTTTTTAAACTTCCATAATAACCCTGTGAGGCAGATACTGTTTCCACTGTTTTTACCATAAGGAGGCTGAGTCTTGGAGGGGTGAAGAGGCTTGCTCAGGGCCCCAGAGCTGGTAAGGGACAGAGCTGGGCTTTCAAGCCAGGTCTGGCAGCCTCGAATGCTTTGTTACTCACTACAGTCATCTGTCCGGAGGTGGCTATCGCATCCCTTTTGCTCCAGGTGAGACAAGAAAAGTGATATTTAAGATCACATAAGACACAAATCATTTCAACTCCGGCATCTCTTTCTTCTTATTCCCGAAGCGCTTTTTTTTTTTTTTTTTTTTCTGCTGAAGCCTCGTGCCTCTTAGTTCACCTTTTACTGACTATCACCTGAAACGTGGTGACTAAATAACGCTTTTGTCCAGTGGCCCCTGGACTATGGCGTGCTGCTTTGATTTGCTGTTGTGGTGTCCAGGAGAGACCGCTGGCCAGCACCATACTGGGGCTGATGCTATCACATATGGTAATGGTCCAGCAGAGGGAGAGGAAGACCACTGCCTAAATCCACAAAGATTGTTTCAGGGGGCTTCTCTCTGGGTCAGTGTAGGTGGGAGGAATGCAGTCCAACACCCATGATGTTATGTGCTAAGCACCAGAGGAACACTGCTCATCTGGGGTGTCCTTGGGTTACAGAAAGGGGGGCTTGAGAGGTCCTGGGGATGCAGGGGATATATTTTTCTATTAGTGTCAAACTTGCCAGTCAAGAATTGGATTAAAAAATGGTAACATGGGGCTTCCCTGGTGGCGCAGTGGTTGAGAGTCCGCCTGCCGATCCAGGGGACACGGGTTCGTGCCCTGGTCCGGGAAGATCCCACCTGCCGCGGAGCGGCTGGGCCCGTGAGCCATGGCCGCTGAGCCTGCGCGTCCGGAGCCTGTGCTCCGCAACGGGAGAGGCCACAGCAGTGAGAGGCCTGCGCACCGCATAAAACAAACAAACAAACAAAAACAAAAAAAATGGTAACATATTAAAACTACAAGAGATCACCCAGGCCAACTCTTTTCTTTTGTCGATGAGGAATCTGAGCCCTAGAACGGTAAGTGGACCGTCCAAGGTCATAGCTGGCGACCCACAGATCTGGGGCCGGAACTAGGGATTCCATGCATATTCTGCTGCAGATGCACTAAGGTTATGCTCTGTTGCACCCTTGCCCAAGGTCAACCACACCAGCCAGCCTGCCCGGCCCTTGGTTTTTCTGCTGTCCTTTCCCGTCCTTTCCCTTCTCAGATTTGTTTTTTGGAAGGCATTTGCTCATGCTTTCCTCCCTTCCTTCATTGGTTCCTTCATTCCTCACCATCATTTATTATCCTCCTGCTGTGTGCCAGGCACAGGGGGCACAGAGCAAAAAGAAACAGTGTCAGCCTTGAAGCAGGTCATGGTTTAGGTTGGGGCAGGGGATGCAATCTGACAACCGTGATATTAAGTATTAAGCACTGCAGTAACACTGCTCGTCTGGTGCTCCTGGGACACAGCAAAGGGACGGATGCCTTGACATTCTGTGGGCTTGTGGGAGTTTGCTGAGACAGGTGTGACCTCCCAAGGAAGGGGAAGAAAATATGGGAAGGAAAAGCAGGGCAGGGCAGAGCTTGGTAGATGCGCGATGAGAGGATTCTGGAAGGGACCCAGAAACACATCCTATCAGGGACTCAGGAGTCATTGGTGTGGCTGCAAGTCCCGCAGGCCATTAACAGCCTGGAGCAGGTTATCCGCTCCGCTGGGTTCAAAGGTTTAGACAAGAGCTTCCGCTCCTCCAGAGCTGTTTGACCTGCAGGCACCGGGGAGGGAGCTGGGGGAGGGAGTGGTGAGGATGCTGAGAACCAGGGACACAATTGCCCTGAGGTCACTAATTGCTGTCCAGCTGCGGGAGGCCCTGTGATCGCCTGCTCAGTGCATCATGGACACTTAGTTATGGGCTCCAGACTAAGCCTGAATCTGATTCTGCACAGGGAATAATCACATCACAAGCCGGAAGGAAGGAATTTGGTGCTGATTAGACCAAAGTGTACATAGGCAGTGAAAAGTTTGGGCTGCTTTTTTCTGTTCCTGCCGCTGACCAATGATTCAGGCCAGCTAGGAGACAGCTGCTGATGTCTCAGTGAGCTGACCTAATGACTTCATACAGCACGGCCGTGGGCTCCTCTCCCCTTAACAAGTCAGCAACAACCTGAAACTACGTGACATTTTATGATGCCAGACTATTTTACGGTATTTACATGGATGACCTAGTTCATCCTCACAGTAACCCAGATAATTAGGTATCACTAAGATTCCTATTTTGCATAGGAAGAGACTGGAGCTCAGAGAGGGTAAGTAAGTTGCCCAAGGTCACACAGCTAATAGTGCAACCAGGACTAAATCAGGCAGTGTGATTGCTGAGCCTACACTGCTATCCACTAGGCCACAATGCCTCTTAGTCTCAGGAGGATGTGACTTGGGCAGGAGTTCTAGCGCTTGTTACGACAGATCATTTATCCTGTTCATTTACTTTGTTATTGTTCATTGGGTGATAAACTCCATGAGGGCAGGGAACTGGCCATCTGTTTCACCCCCAAAATAGCCACTGTCATGGTTTCTAATAGCATCATTTTGCTTGTTTTTAAAAATTATATAAAAGGAAACCCGGTGTTCTACATTTGCCAGTTAGTTCATTTGTTAATTACGTTGTTCAGAGCTTCTCTTTTCTTACTGATTTTTGGGGTCCATTTGTCAGCTACTGAGAGAGGTGTATTAAGCTCTCTCGCTATGAATGTGGATTTGTTGTGTCTCCTTTAATTCTGTCAAGTTTTGCTTCTAATATTTCACAGTTATGATATTGCATGCATATAGATCTAGTAGCTTTCTGGTGAATTGACCCCTTTGAAAGGATGAAATCTTTATCAAGCAATGTTTTGCCTTAAAGTCTACTTTCTCTGATATTAGCATAGCTACACTAGCTTTCATTTGGTAACGTCTGCACGTATTTTCCACTCTTTCCTTTTCATCCTATTTGTGCACTTAAAGAGTGTCTCTGGTAAGCAGCACTTAGTTGGATTTTAAAAATCCATTTTTACAACCTTAGTACCTTTATATTTACATTCAATCTATTTATATTTAGTATTCTGCCTATTTGTATGTAATGCAATTGCTAACGTATTTGGGTTCGCGTGTACCATTTACTGTATTTGTGTTCTATGTGAACTACCTGTTTTCTATTCCCTTTTCTTTCCTTTTATGCCGTCTCTTTTGAGGACGTAAATATCTTGATTATTTCATTTTTTTCCTCTGCTTTAACCTGACAGTTATACATTCTTTTATGTCCTTTTAGTGGTTACTCTAAACTATGCACCCTTGACTCACAGTCTAACACAAGCTGTTATTTTCACCACGCTCCTACTAATGCTAAACTTTATCATATTTTATCTTCATTTACTCTTTCCTACCTTTTGTGTCATTGTCCTCATGTATTTTAATTCTACATATACTTTCAACCCCGTATTATGTTCATATGATTATTTTTTGTAAGGTCAATATTCATTTATATTTTCCCACATTTTTACCTTTTCTTGTATTCTTCTTTTCTTCTTACATTTCTGTATTTCCATCTGGGTTCCTCTTTCTTTTGCCTAAATAAATTCCTTTCATGTTTCTTTTAAGGCAGGTCTGATGGTAACACATTCTCTGTTTCCGTCTGAAATGTCTTTACATTGCCTTCGTTTCTGAGGACAAGTTTTGGTGTGTACGGATGGTAGGTTGCCAGTTATTTCATTGTAACACTTTAAAGCCAGCTTTCCATGCTCTGTGGCTTCCATCATCTCTGTGGGAAGTCATGTGTAAGTCTTATCATTCCTCCTTTGAAGGTAATGTGCCTGCTTTTCTCTGAATATCTGAATTTCTCTGAATCACCTGAGGTTTTTTCTCTTTTGTTTCCAGCAGCTTTCCTGTGCTGCACCTAGACGAGGTTCTATTTACACAGGCACACCTTGTTTTATTGTGCTTCGCTTTGTTGCGACTTGCAGGTATCATGCTTTTACAAGTGGAAAGTTTGTGGCAAACTGGCATGAGCAGATCTGCTGACTCCATTTTACTAACAGCATTTGCTCACTTCATGTCTCTGTGTCACATTTTGGTAATTCTTGCAATATTTAAAATTTTTCATTATTATTATATTTGTTATGACGATCTGTGATCAGTAATGTTACTATTACAAAAAGTATTTTTAGCAATAAAGTATTTTTAAATTAATGTATGGACATTTTATAGACATAATGCTATCTGGACATAATGCATACTTAATAGACTACAGGGTAGTGTGAGCATAAGTTTCACATGTAGTGGGAAACCAAAAAATTTGTGTGACTTGCTTTATGTGATATTTGTTTTATTGCAGTAGTCTGATACGGAACCTACAATGGCTCTGAGATCTGCCTGGACTTATATTAATACTTCTTGGGATTCACATATCTTCTGGAGTCTGTGAGTTGACATCCTTTAATAGTTCTTGGCCATTATCTTTTCAAAAATTGTTTCTTCTTTTTTTCTTCATGGGACTTCATTTTTATGTATGTTAAATCTTCTAACTGTAACTCCCCGTTGTTTTGTGCTCTTTTGTATGTTTTCCCATTTAAAAATTATCTCATTTGGCATATTTTTTAATTGCTGTGTTTTTAAAAAATTCATTTATGTATGTATTTGTTTATTTTTGGCTGCGTTGGGTCTTCGTTGCTGCGCGCAGGCTCTCTCTAGCTGCGGCGAGTGGGGGCTACTCTTCGTTGCGGTGCGCGGACTTCTCGTTGCGGTGGCTTCTCTTGTTGCGGAGCACGAGCTCTAGGCATGTGGGCTTCAGTAGTTGTGGCATGCGGGCTTCAGTAGTTGTGGCACACGGGCTCTAGAGTGCAGGCTCAGTAGTTGTGATGCACAGGCTTAGTTGCTCCGCGGCATTTGGGATCTTCCCAGACCAGGGCTCGAACCCGTGTCCCCTGCATTGGCAGGTGGATTCTTAACCACTGCGCCACCAGGGAAGTCCCTATTGCTGTGTTTTTAAGTTCATTACCTCAGTCTTCTCCTGTGTCTAAGTTGCTGTGAAAAAGTTTGGTGAGTTTTTCATGTCAGCTATTGAGTCCATAATTTCAGATATTATATTTTTTCAATATAATGTTCTAGAGTTTCTATTTGATTCTTTAAAAAAATAGATTCTATTTTCTCAGTTGAAGTTCTTTATCCTTTCATTTATTTTCACCATCTTCGCCTCTGTTTTCCTAAAAGACACTAATTATTCTTATTTTATGGTCGTTGTCAGTTAACTTCAATATCTGGGTAGCTGTAGGTCTGTTTCTTTCATTTGTTTTTATTCATGGTTTTTGGCCCTCTGGTCCTATTTCTTGGCATGCCTTATAATTTTTTATTGAATTCTGGACTATTATGTATAACATTTTTTTAGAGACACCAGAAGTTGTTACCAACATTAGCGGGGGTTCATCCTTTCGTCTCTTAGATGGGTAGAGTGGGAGCTGATCACCTTGGTCTCTTCAGGGACTCGGCCGAGTCAGGACTGTGCAGCTCAGGAAGGCTACGTCTTCCTCTGGTTCCCTCCAGACCCTGGGGCACAGACCTCCAAGGTTTTCTGTTGAGTCTCTGGAATGTTCACTGGGCCCCTTTTCCCTGGCAGGTCCCAAACACTAATACTCTCTGTCTCCTCTGCACCACAGAACTACCAGAAATTGCCTACTTGGAATTTTGGCCTCCTGCCCTGTGCAGTTACGGAATCTGGCAAAGGTCCTGGGGCAAAAGCCAGGCGTATTTTTAAGGCTTCTCAGGTCTCCAGTTCTTGTCACTTAAATCCCATGAGACTTCTGAAGCTCTGTGAGGTTTCTCAGTCCCCTGGCGGTGACGCACCGCCCGGGCAAAGCATCCTCAGCCTTTTTCCTGCTCGCAGGATTGACAGAGGCCCCCAAGGAGCCGTAGCTGCGGGTCCTCAGCTTCCTCTGCATTTCTCCCCTCCCTGGAATCACATCCTGTAGGGTCCTGCCTAGCCGGCAGGCTCTCTGATGCCCTCATGCAAGGTGTTTGCATTTTATCTGCCTTGTTAATTGCACTCTTTGGTGCCTTGGTCGGCCGTGTCTACTCCATCCCACTCGCTACTAAAAGTCCTCTAGGCCTCGCTGTCCAACATTGTGCTTTGAAAAAAATATAGAGATAATTTGAGGTCCTGGGAGAGGTTACCTTCCTCCAGAGAGGACGGAGCCTTGCTGGCGTTTAGCCAGCATCGGGGTAGGTCATGTTGATTCCATCAGGAACCGACATCGTTTAAAACTGGGCTTTACTCTTTAGTCTGGTTAACTCTTGCGACCAGAGCCTAGCCCTTTGGGGTCCCATCTGAATTCCTGTGGTATTTACTGGACCCCCTCCTCCCTGGAGCTGCATTCTGGTTATACCGGCCCCACGAGACTGCAGAAAGCTCACGGGTCGCTCAGCCTCTTCGTAAGTGCCTGGTTTATGGGATCCAGCTTCTGCTTTGAGGGGTAGAGAGGCACCCGACTCTGGGTTAATTTCTCTTGGTTTCCTTCCTCTTTTAGATCCTGGCGGCACAAACTTTCACATCTTTGACGGCTCCCATTGGGTGCCTGAGCAGAGGTGTGTAACTGAACGGGGAGTCTAGGAGACTTGTACGCCAGGGATGTTTGAATGAGAGATTTGGAGTGCATGCATCCTGGGGTCTCTTCTTTGCAGCCTTGAGATTTCTTTGGGGGAAAGGGTTTGAAGTCCATCACATTAGGATCAGCTGATGGAACAATCAAAAGCCAGACAGTAGTGCAGGGATGGGGCGAGAGAGGGACTCCCGTTTTTGCCTTGGCCGGGGGTGTTGACAGATTCTCAGAGGCGAGGCTCAAAGGAGTAAACTTTCAGGAAGCTCATCCTTGAGGCAACATCAGCTAATTCCGGGAATTAGGGAATGCAGACCATCCAGTGCTCACGTAATTTACAAATAAGGACCCTGTGGGTTTTGGAAGTAGCTTTCAAAGGGGCGCTTTAAATGTCTCATTTTGGATATAAATGTCTGGAGAGGGTGGGGGAAGAAGCTCTAGGGCAGGATGAACCGTGCCACTGAAGTAGCATCATAGACCTTAAAGGGGCTGATGATCTGACCCCGGCTTAAAATACACCTGTTCTCAGAAGCCACGAGCTTGGAAACTCTACCACCAGGCGTTCACTCCACCTTCTCATCCCTTCTCTACTCGAGAGAGGCTTACGGGATCCTCTTCCCATCACTGTAGGGGCTTCGAACAGCACCTGCGGGGGAGAGGTGGGACGAGGAGACAGAAATTCCACCCACGTGACTTCTTTGGCCCTGGACGTAGACGCGCAGGTGTGTTTGTCTTCAGAGAGGCCCTGGTGGAAGCCGCCCGCCTGGTTTCAAATCCGGGCTCTGCCGCTTCTGCCTCGGGGATTGGGGGCCAGTGCTTTAACCTCTTGTGCTTTGATTTCCCATCTGTAAGATGAAGGTGCTAAGAGTATTTACTTCACAGCGTTCTTGCAATGCATGTAGCGCACTCCGAAGAGCTGCTGGCACCTAGGAAGGGCTCAGTCCCCACTTCTGTCATTATTCTTCCTAGCTTTCTGGATGCTGGAAGCTGCTGTCCTCAGGGACAGAGCCTGGGCGAGGCTGCGCGTTCCCTCTGCTTCTCAACTGCAGACACTTGAAATACTCTGCGGCCCCTGTGATTGGTAAAACGAAATGGGGACTTGGGGAAGGTAGTCAGAAGGGGGAAGGAAAATCACGTCCACAAACAGGTCACAGGAGAAGGGAAACCCGGGCTGAGTGTTTTTTAAGAGAAACCTCATTGGAACAAAATCTTACACGTTGGATTCGGTCATCCGTTAGGAGGGGTTGTTGAACCTCTGCTCTCCGGCCCCCTTCACGGCTCAGCCTGCAATGCCGTGGCATTGCTGGACGTTTTAGAGGCAGTTTTTGCTAAAAAAAAAAAAAGCAAGTGGTGCAGATTGAGGGAGGCTACGGCCAATGCTTCTGACAGAGCGGGGCAAACCTCAGTTCTGGTCATTTCCTGATGAGCTTCTGGTCCAAATGAACAATAGGATGGGCTGGGACTCCAGGCTGGCCCAGCCCCACTGCTGATGATGCCAATGTTCTAGCCAGTGACCAGAAGGGCTCGAGATGGATGCTGAAACTGAGACCTTCCCTGATCCTGCAGCTTCAAGGGGACTCGTGTGTGTGTGTGTGTGTGTGTGTGTGTGTGTGTGTGTGTGTGTGTGTGTGTTTACTTGGTCCAGTGTGAATCTAACTACCCCACCCCTCCCTTCATTAGGTCCTAACTTCTCCTTGCCTCCCCCGCCCATGGTCTTTTTCTTTTAGATGCTCTGCTGGTTTCTCTTTTGGGCGGTGGCTGGGCAGACCCAGCGAGGCAGTGTGTCTGGTGGCTTTTGTCTCTTCTGGAGGGAGGATGGGTGGTGCTGGGCTCCTTGCTTGAAGAGGAAAGGGATGAGGATGTGCTGGGACAATAGGTGATGCAGGGATGGTGCCGTGGTGTGGAAGACAGAGGAATTAAATGTTAAGCGGTGGGTATAAAATGTACCAAGATATTTTGAGGGCTAGATTTGTTCCACAAGTTAAATGCATAGGACGTGATGCATTGGAAGAACAAGAGCCACTTATGATTTTTAAAGCTGTTGGGCTGCCCAGGCGATACATAGACGTTTTGTGGACGGTGTGTCCTCAGCAGAAAACATTTACGTAGCACCTCACCGCCTGGAATACTCATCCATGAAAGCCTGGCGTGTTAGTGATGGCCAGGAGACCAAGACCCAGGAGGACAAACAATTTGCTCAAGGTCGCAAGGCGAGTTTGTGGCAGAGCTGCTGGGAGATCCCAGGTCCCCCTGCACCGCGTGGCTATCTGCAGGGACTGTCACTTGGCTCCGTCCACTTGCCTGTCGATGCCCCGTGCAGGGCACTGAAGCCACCACAGCCTTCAGACACCAGACCCGGGAGGCAGGCGAGGAGCGACCCACGCTGACCAAGAGGCTGTATTTGACCTTCAAGCTTCCAGCTTCCTGCCTGGACTCTCAGCTCCGAGCCTCACAGCACACTTTCACCTGCTTGTCCTGGAGAGGGCCACCATGGACCACCCACTTGCCTGAGCAACTGGCTTTTCCCTTTTCCCCCCTCCCCACCCACCCTGTGTTTAATCCATCACTGAAACCTTTCAATTCCACGTGTTTAAAAACTCCCAAATCCCTCCATTTCTCTCCATCCCACTCCGAACACCCGTAGCCACATCAGCCCACTGCTTGGTCTCCTCACACCCGCTCTTTATTCCCTCTGATTCCCCTGCTGCCTGGAGTGTCACCATGTCTCTCTCCTGCTGGAAACCCCTCTGAGGCTCCCGAAGACCTATCGCAGGCCCTGCTGGTCTCTCCAGACTTGGCCCTGCTCCGCCTTGCATTCTGCTCGCCAGCCAGAGGCACTTCTGTCCCCTGAGCCCATTGTGCTGTGGGCACTCTGGCGAGGGGGCTGGAAAGGGACAGAGAAAGGTCACAGGAACCTGTAGGGAGACAGAGAGAGGATGGCGTGGACCCTGGGTCCAGGCTCTGCTGAACCACTGGACAGCATGAAACCATCCCTTCGTGTGGGGTGTTCTCAGCCTATAGAGCACCGCCATTGGGCTCGGAGGTGGGTAGGATCTGCCAAAGGGAGGCTGCAAACTCAAAGCCCAGTCTCTCCAGGCAGCATGTCCTGATTCGGTGAGTAGGCCACAGGGACCCTTAAGAGTCTGGACATTTCTCCCCGGCCGTGTGACACCGAGCTAGTCCCTTAATGTGATGAGGCTGTGAGCCTCAGTTTCCTCATCTGGGAAATGGGACTGATAGCTGTCCTGTTGTGTGGTTGTCTTTTTCTCCTTTCTATTTGGGGGAATCCTCCTCTGTGTGAGCCTCTGCCTCTCCCTGGGAAGCTGAAAAGGCCGTTTACTGTGACCGACCCCCGGCAGCAAGGGAGCGAGATGCTCCTGCCTTGGTCTTTGGATCTCGAGAATAATGCAAAGATGCAGGTACAGTTGAGGCAGTGGAGGAGCAGTGACAATGACAGCGGAGGCTGTCACTGGGGTGTCCAGCCCAGACTCTCCCTGCAACGGGAACTTAGTTATTTTCTTCCCTGCCTTCTATAAGGCTGTGGGAGCGGCACCGTCCCCTCCCAGTAAACTCCATTCATGCTCTTCTGTTGGCCAGTCTGTTTCTGGAGATGGAACCAAGAGTCTTGGCTCAAAACCCCACCTCCTTCATAGGTGGCTGGGATCAAGCAGGACGTTTCAGTGGAGCTGCCTCAGTGACCTCGGAGTGCAGCTCAGTGGGAAGGGGTGGGGGCCTGGGATTACAGCACACGCGCTTTACAGAAAGCTGAAATCGTAACGGTCAAAATCATATCAAATATCAGGCATCCTTTGGGAGGTGGAGATATTGTGAAAATGCTCTGTAAGGCCAAGGAAAATGTAAGACGTTCTCCTTATCTTACCAAGTGAGGGCCCCTATTCCTCTGTGCCTTCAGTTTAGCTTAAAAATATAATTGTTCAAAAAAAAAAAAAAAAAATGGAGAGCGGTATGGGTCCCCCTCAGTAGACCATTAGCACCCAGGAGCAGGGATTTATTTCTGCACCATGTCTCACAGTTTGGGTCCAGTGTGGCCGTCTCTGTGTCACCTTTCTGTAGCAGAGCGCAGGCCGGAAAGACAGCCCTGCAAGCAGCAGGGCCCGGCTTCCCCCAGTGCTGGAGCCTTAGAAGCTGCCCACCACGCTTGGGCTTCACCTGGGGGGCAGCCCCCTATGCACTTGATCTCAGCCCTCCCCGTGCCCAGGGAGGGTCCTGAGCTCCCTCAGTTCAGTTCCTCGGTCCTCAGAAAGCAGGGCTATCGTTTCCTCCCCTTTGGACAAGGTTGGGCACAAGAGCCCGAAACCTGCCCCGGGGGACAGAAAGGACATGCCGTTGAGCCCTCCCCCAGGGACCCATGCCCCTTAACTCACCTCGAGGAAGGAGGCACTTTGAAGGCACAGTACTTGATTACAGTATTTCCAGATTTTTTACATTTTGAAAGAGCAAGTTGTCAGGCAGATGGATGTGAAAGCGGAGACATTAACATCACAGAAAAGGAAGGGAGTAGCCCAGGGACCCAGGCCCAGGCTGCTGCTGGGGGGCTGGCCCACGTCTCTGCCTCTGTGGGAGGCGTGGCCTCTGCCTGCCTCGCCGGGGTGCTGCTGCCCAGGGCGTCCTGGCTGCGTCCTCAGCGCTTGAAGTCTGCGTGGAGCCTTCAGGCCCTTTGCGGGCAGAGGGTTGGTGGGGCTCTGGGGACATGGGCTCTGAGCTGGAGGGGGCGTGGGGCTGCCTGGGGGTGCAAGCAGCTCGTAACCGGCTCTCCCTTTAGCTTTGTGGGGCTCAGTTTCCTCATCTGTAAGACGAGGGGATAAGATGCAAAGATGGCTTGTGGTCTATATTTCCCATGAGCCTCTGAGGGGTCAGACTGCCGGGCTGCGGTTCTGGGGTTTGGGCCAGAGCCAGTCTCTCCGTTATCAACCGTTGGAAAGAACAAAAGCTGCGCCCTCCCCCGCCTCACCACTGGACAGAGGCTCCTCCCTGGGATTGCCTGGGTTTATCTCAGTGATAAAAAAGGGGAGATGGGGAAGCAGGTCCTTGTGTCCTACCTGGAAATGAACTGGCCACCCGCTGTGAGCTGAGATCAAATGGATAAGAGGAGCTGGGCCAAGTCACTGCCTGTGCATCCCAGATATCAGACCATCCAAGGGCGAGGCAGCCAGTGAGCACAGCTGGATGGCTTAAAATAATTAGTCAATAAGAGCAGAAGCAAAAACCCTAGAAGTGGGCTTCCCTGGTGGCGCAGTGGTTGAGAGTCCGCCTGCCGATGCGAGGGGACGTGGGTTCGTGCCCCGGTCCGGGAAGCTCCCACATGCCGCGGAGCGGCTGGGCCCGTGAGCCATGGCCGCTGAGCCTGCGCGTCCGGACCCTGTGCTCCGCAACGGGAGAGGCCACAGCAGTGAGAGGCCCGCATACCGCAAAAAACCCCCCCCAAAAAACAGACAAACAAACAAAAAACCCTAGAAGCTGTTCCAAAAATGTTCCGTTTTAACCAAATAAGTTTGATTACACACAGAGTACCATTGAATTTAAAGGAAGTTAATATGATAGTTTGCATGTTTCCTTCCAAGCAAAAAACCAGACAATGTAAAGTGGGTTGTTGGAGCCGCGTGGTGAAGGGGGAGGGAGTCAGGGCCATATGTGCCTGTGAGCTGGAAGTTCCACTTGTAGGTCCTTCCTCTCCACCTGCAGGAAGCCCCATCCTCGTACCCCTGTGCAGGTTGAGGGAAAGCTGAAGAAACAGCGCTGTTTTCCAACCCCTTCAGCACCTGTTGGAGTGGATCAGAGCCACGGCTTCAAGGGCGTTCCCTTCAGGCCCCACCTTATTGACCCTATGCCCACTGTCCCCCGTGTCCCTGCCAAGGGGCACCGAGCCCGTGTCCGTCACCCTCCACTTCTGTCTCCTTTCGTCCCGGCCAGAGAGTCCGTCCTTGTAGAGAGCAGGAATCTGACTCCTGTCGTGTCGCTCTGAAGGTCACAGAAAACAGATCTTTCTCTGCTGGGACACCTTCGTCCATCCAGTTACCCCAGAAATCACGCCCGCTCTTCGCTCTCTCGTCTGCGTGTCCAACTGAGCATCACGCTGTGTGATGCTCCTTCGAAGGAGCCTTTAAATCCACATCCGTCTCCGAATTCCCACGGTCCCTGTGCTGGTTCAGGTGGTTGGCGTCTTTCACCAGGACACTCACCGCAGTCTTGTCATTGGTCCCCACCTCCTCCCCCCTCATTCCATCCTTCACTGTTGTCTGGGCAGATCTTGGTGGAGAGAACACAGGATTTGGAATGAAACGGAGACCTGCATTTCAGTTCGGATTTTCCCACTTAGACGTGTAGCCTCCGTCACGTTGGTGTTTCTGTGCCTTAATTCCGGATCTGGAAAGGGAACATGAGATTGATTTCAGGTTATTCTTATGGCGATTAAATGAGATCACATTTTAAAAAGTGCCCACTAAGAAGCCATAAGTAGCTACTCAATAAATATTAGGTCCCTTTCCCTTACCCCCTCCCACCCCTTTAAAAATCTTAAGTGACATAGCTTCAAGTCACTTCATTGCACTGGTTGACTTTATCTGAACCTGTCCATTTTGGCACCAAGAACCAACCATAATATAATATACTTGAGGCAGGGTTTGACCCACAGAGAGTAGAACATTTTGCATCCAGCTACCTGTCCATCCACCCAACGTTTCCGGAACAACCGCTGGGGCCCAGGCACTGGAAAACACAGAAGCAAAAGACGAGGTGTTTATAGCCTAGTGGAGGGGGCGCGGATAATCCCACACAGCACCAGGAGCGGTGGGAGGTCGAGGAGAGAGAACCCAGCCGGGAGCAGGGACGTGGGTGCAGGGAAGGTGCCCAGGGGTGGGTTGCTGAATCCTGAGGGATGAGGGGAGTTAGAGAGACTTAGGGCCTTAGAGACCAGGCCTGGCCAGATCCTGCAGGGCCCTGGGCGCCACGCCGAGGAATTTAGACTTGGTTTTGAAGTCCGTGGGACTGACTTAGATTTCTATTCTAGAAACATCCCTCCACCTGCATTTCAGAGAACGAGTTGGGAGAAAGTCAGACCAGAAGCAAGGCCAGTTGGGAGGCTCAGCTTGAAAAGGATGGGGGCCTGGTCAAAACAGCACCCGCCCGTGGGCAGGGGGCCGGGGCCAACCTCAGAGAGGGTGCAGAGGTGGAATCACCAGCTCTGGTGACCCTCTGAATGTGGGGCTGAAGGAGGAGCAAAGACCCAGACAGAGTTCCAGGAGGCAGAGGCCTCTGAGTCAGGGTGGCAGGTGATGTCATTCACCGCAGGGGGTGGAGCGGGGGTGGGGGCGGTGGGGGATGATGATGTCGCGGGGGAGGGAAAGGGGAAGCCGTGGAGGTCAGGCTCAGAGAATCAGAGGGGGCAGGGGCAAGTTTGGGACTTGGGGAACACTCCAGTTTAAAGGTTGGCAGAGGGGAGCGGACCCCAGAGGATTAAAACCATGAGGGAATGGAGTCCCGGCGATCAGGGAAAGATGAGGCCTCAAGAAGGAGGGGTACATAGAATCAAAGGCTGCAGTCAAGCAAGATTAGGGCTGAAAGATGTTAATTAAATGAGCAAAGTCAAGGTCACTAGTGATATTGGCAAGAACGGTTTCCCTTGAGAGTCTGAACCATGGGACAGGGAGTGATTGGGGATGAGCAAGTGGAGAATTTGTAGTCTGCTGTTTCCAGAAGCTCAAGGGAGAGAGAGGCACAGGGTCACAGTCAGGGGGGCTGGCTAGGTGGGGGTGGGGGGGGGGGTGGGGGTGGGGGTGGGGGGGGTGCTTGAGCACGTTGGTACACCTGGGGGACAACTGGGAGAAATGAGGGTTAGCAGTAGGTGCTGGCCGGCAGCACCCAGGAGGGACACAGGATGCTCTTGGGGGCACTAAAGGAGCAGGGATTTTCCCATAAGGGCAGAGGAGTTTGGAACGAGCTGTAGAGGTTAAAGAATATGGAAGCTTCCTTCACAGTGTGTGGGGTGAATGAGGAGGGGGCATGAAAGGAAAAATGAGGGACCTTACACACGACAATGACCATTGTCTGTCTTGACCTGGAGCACGACAAACTCTGTGTCCCAGAGGTCCAGATAGTAAAAAAGGAAACCACCACTGTTAAAACCCATTCGGGACGGGAGGAGAAGGCTGACACCGACGTGCCCCAGAGAGACCCCTACATTGACGCCACTCACCGAGGGCTACTCGGCACCTGCAAGGAAAGATCGTAGGGAACAGAAAATTTTTGTCAAGTACCATATTCACTTTGTAGTTTCTCACGTGCGCAAAATGAAAAGCAGGCCTGCGTTCTCCTTGCCATTTCCCGGATAGGCTAATTTTAACATAACCTGAGCGAAAGCTCCCCCTCCCAGCACACACACCCACACCCACTCACGCCCACACATACACCATCAAGTAGCACTGCGTCCAGATTCTCGGTGGTTTCATCCGTGTTTTCCCCTCTCACAATGGGACAGGTCACAAAGGAGCTTCCAAGAAAATTTAGCTGAAGGTATTTCCAGACACTGAAGCACAGAAGCAGGTGTTCAGTGTGACATGGGGTGTGTGTGTGTGTGTGTGTGTGTGTGTGTGTGTGTGTGTGTGTGTGTTGGGGGGATGGTGAGCATGGATGAATCTCTTTTTTTTTGTTTAATAGCTCACTTTCCAGCTGCGATTTCCGCAGGGTCTGGAGGTTTACGGGATCCATGATGAAAGGGCAGGACCAACTGGGGGGTCCTGGGGAAGCGCCCCAGCTCAGCTGTGGCTGGTGGGATTCCTCGCTCTGGGGCAGGGCTGAGGTGTCCCAGCGAGAGGCATGTCTGGAGAGGTTTTCTTTACTTTGCTCTGTGAATGGTGCAGAAAGCGAGCCGGGCCAGGGAGTAGCAGAGTCCCTGGTCTGGGCTCTGCCTCCTCCCCGCTGCGCCAATGTCCTCCTGTATTAAGTGGGGATAATTAGGCCAGTCCTGCCACCCAACAGGGGAGGGGCTTGTCATACAAGGTTCGTGAGGTTCCACCTGCAGAGTGCTTTCAAGACCGCACGGCACTGTATGGCTGAAGATGATTTTTTCCTTCCTGTGATAACATCACACGTTTTCACCTGCACCTTCTCGAACCTCACAGACTCGTGGGTTCTTTCCATGTCCTAGCTGTGGGATTCAACTCGTTACATGTCACCTGTAGGGAACCCAGTGCTTGGTCTCAGATAGCACTCAGTGTCAGAGAGGCAACAGAGGCCCAGATCTGACTGATTCCTTCTTAGGAGGAGTGATGGTGGTTGGAAGGAGGGGTGGGGACGGGATGGGTCCAGGACCAGGGTCCACACCGTGCTGAGGTTGGTCTAAGGCGAGGCCGTCGCTGCCCTGTGACTTTGAGTGAAGGTTATTGGGCTCCTTGGGTCCCCTTTACCCACCTATAAAAAGTCACGACTCGGTGAGGATGGGCGTGATCCAGCTATGCAGTGAGTTCACCTCAAGTCCTGAGATATACAAGGCTTTTCTTGCCTCACGGCTCCGTCACATTTGTCATTGACACTCACTTGCTTTTAAAACACCTTAATACGGTTTCCACAGGAACGCTGGGTAACTTTCAAGTTCATGCCTTTGAAAGGCAAAAGCTCTCCATCTTTCCAACGCTGGCAGCCCCAGGTAAGCCGGGGGCTGAGCCACTGTGACAAAATTCCAGTTTCATCCATTGGAACCCATATATCGGCTTTCTCTTTTTATGAGCTGCTACTGTCAGAGTGCAGGAGATCTCTATTAATAGACTAAAAGATTTCATGCTGCTGGTGGTTTTTCTAAGAGGAGGCAATGATGCAGGCCAGCTCGGCTGTCCCATTTTGCACAAAGTTTTGGCTGGGTGCGCGGCCGTAATTGGGTTATGAGGCTGCTCATGTGATCGTGCGGCCTGGGAATGCAAAAGCCATGAGTCAGTTAAACATCAGGCTGAAGTTATTTGCCGCTGATCAGGTGCAGCATTGAGGCCCGGGTGATGGAGAGAAGGATTCAGCAGGTGAGGCTGCCCATGGTCTCCACCGCGGCCCTAGCCTCTGTCTCTGGGAGTACAGCTTCCCTGTTCCTGATCTGAGCAGCCTGCCTCACGGGTGGGGGGTCCAGCAGACTGGAGAGTTCAATCGGCTCAACTTGATTCAATTCAGCAAACATTTACTCAGCTCCTACTGTGTCCAAAGTACACAAAAACAAGGGTTCTTCTTTTTGCTTTTAAATTATGGACCTTAAATATTCGTGTTCTAACAATTCAAATGATAGGCGTCCTCTTCCCCTTCAATCACCTCCCTGAGGTATCCAAGGTTCCTTTGCACTGTATACTTCCGTAGGGTTTCTATGCCTCTGCAAACACAGCCACACGTGTAGGAATGTTATCAAAACAAAAATGGGGCTTCCCTGGTGGCGCAGTGGTTGAGAGTCCGCCTGCCGACGCAGGGGATGCGGGTTCGTGCCCCGGTCCGGGAAGATCCCACATGCCGCGGAGCGGCTGGGCCCGTGAGCCATGGCCGCTGAGCCTGTGCGTCCGGAGCCTGTGCTCCGCAATGGGAGAGGCCACAACAGTGAGAGGCCCGCGTACCACACAAAAAAAAACAAAAACAAAAATGGCATAATACAATGTGTATTTTCTGTAACTTCCTTTTTCCCCTCTTAACCATATAACAAAGCGTCTAGGTTAGTACAGAAATACCTGGCTCACTTCTGTTCAACAGCTGCGTACAATCACGTACTATTTTTACTGAACCACGCTTGGGTCCACTCCCCCGAGGGAGAGTAAAGCCAATCTACTGACACCAGGTTCTGGTGAAGGAAAGTGCAATGTTTATTGTAGGCGCCAAGCAAGGAGTCCAGGTAGTTAGTGTTTAAAAGACCGGAAATCCCCAAAGGCTTTCAGGGAAAGGTTTTTAAAGACAGGCTGAGGGAAGGGTGTCGTGGGATGTGTCATTGGCTCGTGGACATTCTTCTGATTGGTTGGTGGTGAGGTAATCGGGAGTCAGCATCTTCAGCCTTCTGGTTCCAACCGGTCTGGGGTCTATGTGCTTGTGGGCAGCATACCGTTAACTCCTCCCGCCCAGTGGGGGCTTCAGTATCTGCAAAACAGCTCGAAGGTCTTGGCTCAGGATGTTGTCTATAGCCCTTGAGGAGGAGCTAAAGGTCCTTGACTTTGTTTAATGGCTAAACTATTATTATTTTGTCTTGCTTGACTGTTTTTCTTTCTTTCTGCATTTTCTCATTTCTCTGATTAGATTTACTCTTTGGAACTCAGGAAAGGCCTAGGAGGGTAAAGGTTTTCTACAGACAAGAGGCAGGTGGAGGACATAGGGGGTGGGTGTCTGGTCCGGGAAGGCCCCATAGCGTCCTGCCCTGTTACACTATGGGGACTGCACGGTTTCTTTAACCATTCTCCTTCTAATCTACTTTCAGGTTATTTTTAGCTTTTACTCCCAGAAACACCTTCTGGGAGTGTTTGTGCCTAAAACAGGGGTTTTGGGAGTAGACAGACCTGGGTGTGAATCTCAGCTTTGCCGTTTACTGTGTGAGCTTTTGAACTGTCTCTGAGCTCTTCTAACCTCAGTGTCATCTGCTGCAAAATGGGGCCAGTGAACAGCCTGAAGTGATTCGGTGAGGTTCACAGGACATGCTCCAGATCAAGTGCTTACATGAAGGGCCTGACATGTGTGGGTGCTCAGAATATGTCAGGGGTACCTGTGGGTTTGGAAGTCTTTGTCTGTCATGCCTGATTTCTTACTGCTGTAATCGAAGGCTAGGACCCTCCAGGGTCTGGGAAATGCAGAGCTAGCTAGGCCAACCCTTTAATACCTGCAGATAAAGTCACAGCATCCTCTGGGGGAGCGGAGCCTGGGGACACCCCAGGGAGGAGCTGGGCCTCCTGCCTCTGCTCTGTGAGCTGAACACCTTTGAGGCTCCCTATCACCCCAGATTGGTATGTTGTGTCCAGAGAAATAGAGGGGGTCTCACGCAAGGTCCCCCCCCTGCTTCAGCCCCGGTGCCGGGCACCCACGTGGCAGGCGAGCTCCTTCAGCTGCAGTAGTGACTCCCACCACCTGTGTGAATGTCACTGGTGCTTCTCCCCAAGGGCTGTTGTTGTTTATCTAGATTTATGTCAACTCTCAGTGGCTGCAGCTGACAAGTGCCGTAAAGCTGGTCTCGAACCGTCAGCCTCCTGTGATGAGAAACTGAGAAAACACAGGGTCTGGATGTCAGCCCCTTGTGTCCAACAAACAGGTCTCAAGGCAGAACATTCTCCTGACCACACCTGCGTTCATGGGCTGCCCCCCCGCTGCCCCCCAACCAAGAGGTTGACGTGGTTTTTTTGTAGACCCTCTTCGTTCTTGGGTCCTGGGGCCACTGGGGTTGTTCCTGAGTATTTCCACTGTTTCTCTCTGGGGGCTCCAGGGCCATCAGACACATGCACCCCAGTGGCCTCCTTGACAGCCCAGCAACCCCTGGGTGTCCATGCGGTTTGGGACCCTCCATCAATTTTGTACAGGCTTGCCACGTACTCAGAATTTTCTAGGTCAGAGATGCAAATAGTGGCCCCCACCCTGGTTTTCGTCATTGGTTCATGGTGAAATAAGAAGAATAAGAAGAGTGGTGAGTTTTCATAATACTAGGCACAGTCAGTTTCAAGGACTGTTCTTTACCCTCTGAGATGGAGAGATCACCTTTTTGGCATTAAAATGTCCTTTTGAAAATGGTGGTCATTTCTTTTTCGACAATTGGAAGCATTTAATTTTCAGTGATATTTTAATTTCTGTGATTTTTCTGTTCAAGAACTTGGCCCATATGTCCACTGGGCATTAACGTTTTTCATGTTGATTTGTAAAATAGTCTAGAGTTTAAAAACATCAACCCCTAAGGAAAATATTCGCAAAAGTATCCCAACTTGTCATATGTCACTTAATTTTATGGTTCACACTTTTTGATGTGTCGTTTACATTTTATATATTCATATTCATTTTGCAATTTAGATAAAGCAGTGAAAAACGAGTCTCTTTTACAGTTTATCTCAAATTTGTATGTTATTTTTTCATTTAAATTTCAATGTCTTTTTTTTTTGCGGTACGCAGGCCTCTCACTGCTGTGGCCTCTCCCGTTGCGGAGCACAGGGTCCGGACGCGCAGGCTCAGCGGCCATGGCTCACGGGCCCAGCCGCTCTGCGGCATGTGGGATCTTCCCGGACCGGGGCACGAACCCGTGTCCCCTGCATCGGCAGGCGGACTCTCAACCACTGCGCCACCAGGGAAGCCCGCCTATTTGTTTTCATGCCCTTATTTGGACAGAGCAAAAGACAAGCCATCCTTTATGGAGTCCCAAACTTTCAGAACTTTCCTTATCTGCTAAATCCCAGTGCCTGGAGACACTGCTCTAGGTGGCCTCTCCTGCCCCCTCTCCTGGGTAGCGCTGGTCTCAGTGGAACAGGCTCATCGGCCCCAGTGTCACACCTCATTTAAGCGTGATGTCACCGACACAGCTGAGGGCATTGTCATCTGTGATCGATTTAAAAAAGCAAAAACTGATGTATCTTCTGATAACTTCCTTATTTCTCTAAAATGTTAGATTCGCCTTTTCTCAGCTTCCATCCCAGCGTCTTTCCTGATTGACTTATTGGCATAAAACTCCACTGTTAGCTCACGGTTACAGCCTTCATTCTCAGCAACGGCTACTGACGCTTACACTTTCCAATAGACACTAATTCAATGTGTTATCATTTCCGTTGGCGACAGCTACTGTTAGTAGTAGTTAGTTAGTTACCATCTGACTCAGAGTGATCCACATGGGAAGTAAAGATGGGGGTGACTCTCTGGGACCTCACATTTATCCAATAGTCATAAAAAGTGGTGCTTTCTGTGTCGCCCAGATAAGCTTGCTCTCATCCACCCGTTTGCTCTCATGCGTGAAATTGTTGCCTTAATTTTGGAGCATTCATTGTTCTCTGTGGGAATTAGGCGTCCCCAACAGGGCCAGGCATGGAGAGGGTGGTGTGGCAGAGGATTTAGGTGCCATGCGGTGTGGAGAGAGCCCTGGGTGTTTGGTGTATCCAGCTCTTCTTCTGACTGTGATGTTCGTGTGACCTGGGGCAAGTCATCACTTGTGTGTGCCTCGTCTTTCTGCATCTGGAAAACAAATAGGGTGGCCTCTACCGGGATGCCCACACAAACTGTTGAGGCACAGGATGAAGATATTAGACCTTGTGCTGATTCTTATTTTACCTTTAAAAATAATCTATCTGGACAGCGATTGAAGCCCTGTGCCAGCCCCTTGTATGGCGCCCCCTGTAGGGTGCTGAGGGAAGGAGGAGGTTCATTATGCAAAGGTGCTGGCAGTGGCCTCCCTACTGGTTTGTGAGCTTCCAGCATGCTGCAAGGTTTTGCCATTTCCCCAAGCCACGTTAAAATGTATTATCTAGCTTGAACCAAACTAACCCTTAAAATGGGTGAGTGACTTCAAGATTCCTCGAATAAATGCATGGATTAAAGACAACAGTGATTTTGCAAAGACAAGAAAACAGCAAGAAAAACAGCAGAATCAACCCTTCTTCTGTGCCTGGAGCAATCTCTCCATCACTATCATTATGAGCTAATTGGATAAGAAGTTGACTTAAACCCCCCGCCCCCCAATTCTCTAGGCTTTAAAAATACAGACTTGCTTCCTCTTGTTAATGATGTACTTTGTGCGGTGTGTCTCCCGCCCAAGTACTGGTTACCCAAGTAACCAGGCCCGACCCCGCTTAGCTTCCGAGATTGGACACGTTCAGGGTGGTATGGCCATAGACTGTGTGGTGAGTCCGTAGTGCCCTTGTGAGTTACCTTTCTCAGCTCTGAGGATCATAAAAGCAAGCATGAATTGATGTATTAAAAGTCTGATGTCTGAGATACTTGAATTGATGTATGTCAAAGCATAATACCAAAGTTCTTTTCAAAAAAATTAAGCAAATTCTACCACATTGCTCTCACTAAAAATATGGTTGTGGCTAGCATTTTAAGGAGAGCAAACATTTTGCATAATTAATAAGTAAATTTAAATATATTGGGAACTTTTAAAATTTTTCATGGCATTCTTTCAAAAAGCATTTTCTGTTTGCTTTACAATAAATATATTAATACAGAGGTACACACATATAACTTATATACAAAGAAATACCTGTTTGGGGGCGTGACCCAGGATTTTCATTGATAGAGATACCCATCAAAGAAGGGTAAGGATGTGAATTTGGCAATTGTGGGGCAATCTTCTGGCTGTGATGTTTTCCTTGGGCTCTCCTTCAGAAGCCAGGCCACATTTACAGGAAGAAACATTTGGGAGGGGTATATCAGGATCTAACATCTAACATTAATTTTTAAAAGATCAATCATAATTTATTGAGATCAACAAATAACTTCCACCTTTTTGTCACTGAAGAACACAGAAACATTAACAGAGGGATACGGGTTTTGCTATTTCAAATGTCCTTTATTGCTGAACCGCTCAGACATGCTATATATTTTCAGCGAGTAGTGGAGTGAATCATTAAATGAAAATTTACTACTTATATTTTCTAGAAAAGATAATAAAATGGGAGCATCTTAAATGATCTCTGTTTTCTAAAACTGTCCTGAAATTTATAATTCTATCAAGGTGCGAGTAGAGCAAAAGCACAATTGCCATTTAGAAGTTTTCTAAATGAAAAATAAATGCAGATAATACAAAAATGTTTTGAGAAACAAACAGCGTCTTAAGGTCCTCTTGGTCTTTCGTGATTTTGACGAGTGTGGCCTCGTGGAGGCTTGGGGACCCTGGGAGGGAACTCACTCCTGTTTTGAGGGAGGGGGTCCAGGGGAGACCCAGCCCCAGGGGAGGATGGGGTGAACCACTGAGCCTGGACAGGAGCCTGCTTTGGGGAGGCAGTGGTCCACCCAGCTTCCTTGAGTTTGTATCCATGGAAACATAGGATTGGGGGATAAGTGGAGGGAAGGAGGAGCAGGAGCGGGGAGGGGGAGGAAGTCATGGCAGCTAAGAGGGGCTTCTGGAGGGTGGGAGCCAGGCCTTCTACCCTGTGCCCAGGGATTGGGGAGTAATGTTCTCTGTCAGATGCTCCACCTGGATTCCCAAATGCACGAGGACTCACCTCCAGGAGCTTGACTTTAATCACTGCTTCACTTACTCATTTTCTCAGATCAGCAGCCCCCTGTGTAGGGACGAGGAGGTGTCTGTCAGCCTCCCGAGCCCCCAGCGGACCGTCAAGAGCTTTCAGCTCACTGGACAGAATTGGGCTTTTGAGAAGAAGAAACGCTTCTTCTCCGCTTTTCTTCAAGGTCGTGTAGTCACCCTCTGTAGGTCTCCAACACTTCATCTGCATGGCTCACCTTGCCTCTTGCTTTGGAACAGTTACCCCTTTTGCTCCAAGTCATCATCTGCTTTGAATATTCCCAGAAGCTGGGTGATGGACCAAATCTCAAGGTTGGCATGTCTAGGCTTCTAGGGACTCCTGGGCTTTGGTCTTTCTCCATCACAGGGTGACACTCTCACTGTCCCCTCTACCGGGAAAGGCTTTGGACTCATGACCATGTGGTGAGCATGTGTCCATCCATAACCATCAGGCCTCACTCCTGTGTTCCCAGGGCCCTGTGGAAGTCCTAGCACAAAGTGGGCGCTCAACGCTCTCCATGTTTGTGGAATAAATGCACAAAGAAGGGGAAAATCTATTGTTGGCTGTCCCTGAGGACTCACACACAAAGCTCTGCTGGCTCAGCAGACGGTTCTGTTCAAAGAGTTTAAAATTCCCCTGGGTATAAAACATCTGTGTAATATAATTAAAAATATTTAACAAATGTCCAACATTGGGTGACCATAAACCATTCCACAGAATTTACCCTTTGAATTACAAAGAAGACCTCAACATTGTTTGAAAAATAAAATTTTCTATAATCACATTTCAGTAAATTTAGAAAACAAGTCACAGAAATCTAAAAACAGCTCTGGAAATCTCAAAACTCTTCTAAATAAACTTTGAATCAGAAAAAAAAAAATCACAAAAACCCAGACTGCACAATTATTTAAAATACTGACAGTGAAAACACTTTATATCAAGATCAGTGGAATAGAGCCAATGTTATACAAAGAGGAAAATTCATAGCATTTAATACTAAACTAAAAATGAAAGTGTGGTAATGAATTGGACACTTGAGCATCTAGCTTAAAAAGTTAGAAATGGAGAAAAGAAACACAAGGAAAGCAGAGCAATGGAAATAATACTGAAACAAACTGTTTTGGAGCTCGGAAAATCTGAAGACTTGATAAAATAATTGAAGAGCAAATTGTAGGGTGGCTATTATTTTTTCTTTTAAACAGAGAAGGCAGAAATACAAAAGTGAAAATGAGAAAGAATAAAAAACCAAAGACAGAGAGGAAAATGACTTTTCAGAGCGTACCTTCAAGAATGCTGTGCAGTGGGGGAGAGACGGGAACCGGTGGCAGCTCTGTCCAAGGCTCCTGAGCAGCAACCCACCCCTGACCTATTCCCCTCCCCTGGCACGTCAACTGCCCAGTCCCTGCTGGGGGGATGGGAAAGAGGAAATTCCCATTTGGATCTACAGTGTGGCTGGGATCCCAAGGTGGGTCCTGGAGCTGTTGTGAGTCCCCTCGGGTGCACTCTCTACTGGGGGATATGAGGCCATACTTTGGCCTCATCTGTACTGTTCTGTGTCTACATCTGCTACCAAAGATAATTCTTAAAAAGTAAAATGACAGATTCTAGGTCCAAAGTCTTTTATGGGCTGGATTATTATGAAGCTTGAGGAAAGTGTAAGCCTTCTCTCTGGGACATAGGTGTGTGTTTGTGGGGTAAATGAATGAATGAATGAGTCGTCCAAGGACAAAGCCATTGTTTGATGACCTTGAGGATGATATCTAACCCTGTGGGCCCTGCAGGTGTTCCTCCCTGTAGACCTTAAAATCCCAGGGAAAAAGCCGCAGCTCCAGGGAAGTGTTATGGGTCCTATGATAGCATTACATTTTATAAGCTATTAATTCTCAAATTCGACATGTCCAAAATCAGCGTTCTTAATGACGACTCCCAAACCTGCTTCCCCTTCCCCTCCGTCTAAGTGGCCCACCGTCCACCTAGGATTGCTCAAGGAAAACCCTAGGGGTCGTCCTCGGTTCCCTTCTCCCCCAACTCACATCCAATCTACCATAAAGTCTTGTCCAGACTGCCTCTAAGACATTTCCCAAACTGGTACAGCTTTGTCTCCCACCCTGGTCAAAGCCCTCATGATTTCCCACCAGGAGCGCTACCATGCGGAGTTATCTTTAACCATAAACTGACCACACCACCCTTCCTGGTTAAAACTTTCCAAGTGCTGTCCATCCGACTTGTGATAAAATCCAGACCCATTTCCCTGGCCTGGGGGCTCCTGACTTATACACACAACCCTGCCCCTCCAACCTGGTCAGTGTCAGCCTTGACTTTCCCCCTGACATCTGGTACTCCCCGGCCACAGCTGCCTTTGTTTCTGTTCCCCAACTTTGTTCCTACCTTAGAGACTTGCATTGGTTTCCCTTCCCATGATACACTACCCCAAATCTTCTTATAACTGAATCTATTTTAATAGCCTGCTCTCAGCTTAAACCCGGTTCAAAGTTCCCTCCCCCCGCCCCACCCATTCACTCTCGCATCTCCCTGTGATATTTTCAATATATTATGTACAGAGTGATCTCAAAGTCTTTGTGCTTTTCCATACATCTATGGAAGTGGCCAGGAGTGAGAAGGCTGTTGTCCTATTCCTCCTTAGCCTGGAACCCAGACAAGGATTTGGGTTAATTTCCTTTCGTATCAGATGTGCTATGGAGCTCTGTTTCCCAGCCATTCTGGGTCAAGGAGAGTGCAATTCCCAGATGCTGGGAACCCTCTTCTCCTACATGCGATGCCTTCTTGGACCTCATGGCGATCACCCTCCCGGGCACTTCTCCCTTCTGGCACCTTGCTTCTTGTACTATTTTGGCCTGTTGATGTCTAAGGGGATGGGAACAAGGGGAAGGATGCCTGGTCCAGACAACAGCCTTGGGACCACGGTCTCTGGCGGCCCTGGAGCTCACCTTCCCAGGGCAAAGTCCCAGGGAGACCAGCACATTTCCCCCAAAGTCGCCCCCTTTTAGTCTTTTTGCAAAATCTGATTTTCTGGCCACATTCTCAGTTCCCTCTAGATATTTCTTGTGATCAGTGTGTGTTGAGTGAACGTCTTGGTCAGAGGGGAAATGTAGAGGTCAAATCTGCCTCGGCGGGAAGGGCTAGGCGTCCAGGTCGTGCCAATAGCACTGTTTCAGTGACAGGAGCTAGGCTGGTATGTTCAGGGCAGAGTGTGGGTGCCGCTGCAACTCCTGGGGCAAGAGAGCAAAACAGGGAGAAACCCAGGCGATGCAGCGATGGGCTGGCCTGCTTCCAGGGGTGAGAGCAGGGGCACCGACGTGGTAGCCTGGCACTGTTAGCTATTATTTGAGCCTTCATTGTTATTGTTATAGCAGCTATGGTGTTTCAGCCACTAGCTTCTGATAAACTGGGTAAACGAGCGCATCTCGGGGTTACTCGAGGGTCATTGGGGCAGCGCCGATGGTTCTGTTTGCTGGTCTGATGGCTCTGACGGGCTGGGAGGGGGAAGGTGGCCATAGTAGCTGGCACACACAGCTCTTTGTTCTGACCTAACACCTGACATTGGAACCTCCTGTGGATGAAATGCTCGCCAGCCTGGAATCCCCCCGTAGCGATGGCCCCAGCACACGCGCATGTGCAGCCTGCCCGTCCATCTGTGGGACCTGTGATGGCGGGTGTTTCCTGCGGTCGGGTGTGAGGTCCGTCGGTCCCTCAGGACCAGCACCTCTGAGCCCTGCACCTCCTGGTCCCACCAACAGGGGCTCCTGCATGATTCCACCTGGATTTAGAGACTCCATTGATAAGCCTTCACTCTAGGCCTGCATCCTGGCCCGGGATGGTGGGAGGGGCGCGGCCCTCCTGGGGATGCACGGCCCCCTCCTCCTCGCCGAGCTCACCTCCTCAGGCACGCGCACTGCCCGCAGGCCTCCCGGGCCTGGGCCCATGGATGTTCACGAAGTCCAGAAGTGATTCTCCACTCCTGGGTTACTGACCAGAGGGGTGTAAGCGAGGCGTCTAAGGGTGAGACCCTTGCAGTCAGGCTGTCTGTTCATAAGTAGGGACTCGCTCGTCACCCGCCGCTGGCATCCTCACGCCTTTGCTGTTCGCCCCCAGTCTGCCCTAAATGTCCCATCTCAGCTGCGGCTGGGCCTCTGCCCCGCGTGATAGCTTCCTTCTCCTGTTCGTAGAATCCCCGGCCCTCCTTCCCAACACCTCCCTCCCCCATCCTGACCCCCTGCACAGCCTCACTCTGGCCGTGTTGCGTAGGCTGCCTGCTGTTCTGGGCAGACGCCCATCCTGGTTTGACCCTTGTGGGTCGCCCCGTGCCACCCTGCCTAGGCCCTCTGAGCGGGTTCTGCGAGCCGAGGCTCCGGGCTGGGGACCGCTAGACCTCTTTAATTCAAGGGGGACCAATCAGACTTGCACTGGAAGCAGCGTCCCAGATGTGTGTCAGAGAGGCTTCCTGTGCAGCCAGCAATGCCTGTTGGAGAGGGCTGGCTCTCCCCCAACGCCTGGGAAGTGGGAAGCTATGCGCTTCCCATCAGCTCGGCCTCTGATGGAGGCTGTTGGTGGGAATAGATGGGCAATGCCGCTGTAGAAAATGGTGCTTTTCTCTTCCCGTTCCTCTTTTATTTTAAGCAACTAGCAGGGCCTCCTCCCACCTCCGTGTGCTTTAGTGCAGTGGGCTGGCCCCGTTTTCTAGAATGGTGTTGATTTACTGCTTCAAAAATAAACGTGCAACCACCTCGACTGATTCCTTTGGTAAGAAAAACAATTGTGCGTGTCTTTGAATAAACTAACCAGGAGGACCCTTTCTGGAAAATGGGGAGTGAACTCTGGGGCGTCCGTGCCAATGAGCTGGGAGGGTGAGGGCTGCCCTTTCTCAGCAGAATCTGATGACCCACAGTGAACGTTCTGGTGAGCCCTGGTGGACCCGAGACGGAGAGAGTGTAAAGACAGAGAAGGATGTGTGAGGGGGGTGAAGGGCGCCCAGAGCATTTTATGCTGTGTCTAGACAAGAGAGCAAGGTCTCATTTTTGTTTTCCCAAATAGGTACTTTGTATCAGAATACCTAAGTGATGAACCAGCTGATTCTTTTCTAAAAATAAATATTTGATATTATCAGAGCTGTCCTTTCTTGATTTACTAATGTTAGTTTTATTGGTGGCATTGCATTTGTTTTGTGTGGGGGGGCATATCTAGTCCAGGTTTCGTTTTCTCCTCATCCTTTCATACCTTCTCCAAATCTCCTGTGCCGTTTCGTACCTGTGTGCCTTTGCTTGTGCTGTTCCCAGTGCCTGGAACGCCACCTTCTCCTGCAGGGCCCCTGCTGCACTGCCCCCTCCCACGCCCAGTGACCAAATTCCTACTAATCCTTCAAGACTCAACTCAGACATCACTTTCTCGGGGGAGCCGTCCCTGTCTCCTTTATCTCCACCACCACCCAGCCCCTCCCCGGCCCCCACGCCAACCCCTAACCACAGGCTCCTGCCCGCTGATCTCACTAACCCCGTGCATATATTTCGCTTCTTCCTACCCATATGTTAGTTACAATTGCGGTTCACGTGTCTCTCTTCCCTTCTAGACAGTAAGCTTTTGGGGAACAGCGAATGCATTTCAGTCCTTGCCGCTTCCCTCGCAGTGATTCCAAACCCTGACACGTCACAGGGTACCCCGATGTTGGTGCCCTTCCCCCTGCACTCGCCTATTCACCTGGCCTTGCTCTAGAGGTGTGGCCTGCCATGAAGGGCTCTTATTTTTATGGTGGCCAATGTGTAGACCTGCTCAGCAAATTTCCTTTTGTAATCTGTACCCTCTCCTGCCTGTCTCGGGAATCCTCAAACGTTTTGGCTTCAGAACCCCTTTATAATCTTGAAAGTCACTAAGGACACCAAAGAGCTTTTGTTTAGGTGGGTCACATCTACTGATGGTTCCTGTATTACAAATTAAAACTGTGAAATTAAAAAACATTAACTTAAACATAACAATAATATGCCCATTACATGCTCACGTAAATTTTTGTGAAACAAAACACTTGAGTGAGGGGGTTTTGTTATTTTTATATCAGGGTTTCTCAACCATGGCACTCTTGAAATCTTGGACCAGATAATTGTTGGTATTGGGGGGCTGGCCTGTGCATTGTACATGATCCCTGGCCTCTGCCCACTAGATTTCAGGGGCACCCCTCCTCTCAGTTATGACAACCAAATGTCCCCGGGGGCAGTGCGGACAACCTCACCCTGGTTGAGAACCACTGTTTTACATTTGCAAATCTTTTTGATGTCTTGATTTACAGAAGACAGCTGGATTCTTTTATTTATTTTTTTAAAATTTTATTTATTTTTTTTGCGGTACGCGGGCCTCTCACCGTTGTGGCCTCTCCCGTTGTGGTGCACAGGCTCCGGACGCGCAGGCTCAGCGGCCATGGCTCACGGGCCCAGCCGCTCCGCGGCATGTGGGATCTTCCCGGACCGGGGCACGAACCCGTGTCCCCTGCATTGGCAGGCGGACTCTCAACCACTGCGCCACCAGGGAAGCCCCCATGTGAGAGTTTTGGAACATCACACATTAAACTTCTCTGGAAAATGTTTGTGCAGGTCTTTTCAAGGTTGACACATCTCTTTATAAAAGACATTATATGTGTTCATACTAATCTTATTAGAAAAGTTTTTAAGTACTGGGTAGCTGTCAAGGTCACAACGACAGATCCAAGTTTTCCAAAATTCTAGTTTCCTCTGGAAAGATCCAGTTTTGTCACTGGCCAGAAAAATACTGTGAATTGTTCTTGAAGTGACCGGCTCACTGATTTTTGAAAAAAATGTCTGTCAAGTACCAGAGTCTACATAATTGTAGTATAAATTGTTCTTTTGAGTGAAAATACTGCTCCGTGTAGAAAGCGGCTGCTTCGGCCCACGACTCACCGGCACGTGGGCTTTTCCTCCTGACGCCCTACCTCGTCCTGCTGTGCAGCCCAAGTGCTTTCTGGGTACCTCCCTCAGCATCCCAGAGAATATTGTACAAAGTGTATCAGGAGTCGAGATGCAATAAAATTCACGTTTGCTGCTTCCTCAAGGGCATTCCTAAGGGAAACTAGCTATTTTTCTTCTGCCGCTCCCCCACCTTCAGCGCCCCGTGCCGACCGCAATGACCAGCCCTGCCTTGGCTGGCCCTGGGGCCCAGCAATGCACCCACCGTACACTCAGCACCATCGGTGCAAGTATCAACACATTGGCAAAGGTACACAGCACCTCAGGTTTACGATGACGGTAGTTTTGAGCCCGCTGAGCCCTGAGGGGTTTGGGGGCCGCCAGGGGTGACCAGTGGATGCCCTCTGGTCTGCACCAGCCTTGTTCTGCTTTGATGGTGAAGTGAAACCACTGCAGGAGTCCGTCTTGAGCAAACAGGAGCTGTTCATGTGATGTGCTGGGGAAGTGCTAAAGAAGGGCCCGTGGAGGTGATCTGATCCAGCCCCCTCGGGTTACAGATGAGCGTTCTGAGGCCCAGAGAGGGCAAGTGACTGACCCGGAGTCTCACAGCTGCTTGTGGCAGAACCAGCCCTAGAACCCAGGTCTTCTGATTCCCAGCCCAGTGCTCTTTCTACCACACCCGTTGGTTCTCAAGCACTCGTGGGGCCGCTAACACACGTCCACCAGCAAAAGGTTGCTTGCAAAACGCGGGGTGACCGTACTTCCTGATACTTGCATATGGACTGTCCCTTTGTAAGTTTCCTTTTGCCCAGCAGCATCTGGCAGTTGCTTGGCCTACCAGGCTACAGGTGGACAGGGGGCTTAGTGATGCCTCTGTGCTCTGGCAGTCACTCCCCCTTCAGAGTCGATTAGCCAAGAGAACCCTGTGGAGTTTTCTGCTCCATTAGGTCACATCACAGTATGATTACTTAAGGACTCCACCTTGCACCTTGGCTCACTTAAGCCTCTGGAACACTTTCTGGGGGGGAGCTGCCCTGACTCCTTCGCCTTGAACTTTTGCTCATTTCCTTGATCCCAGCCATCACTTTGACCTACTGTGCCTCGTGCCGTTTCACGACAAAACTGTAGCCGTTTTTCTCTGTCCGGCAGGTGGGGGGTAGGGAAGATAGATGTGGCTTCTCCCCATAAGTAAGCTGCAGGACGCCGAGTCAACATTATTAATGACGGTGAAGATGACAACATCTTCCCGGTGACCTGCAATTTTCTTTAGGAAAAAAGCGCCAGGCCTGCGTGGCCTTCAGGCGGCTGAGCTGAGAAAATGGGGCCCCCCTTCCTCTTGGCTTCATTCAAACACCACGGAGAGAGGATGAATACATCCTCTCTGGCCAGATGCCAGAGCACAGGCAATTTTAGGAGAATCTGAAACGGAACTTGAAAATGATTTCCAGCCATGCGTGTCTTGCCTTTTCCCCAGCAGAGAGCTCTGAGAGCTCATGTCCCGAGTGGTCTCCTCAGAAGCTGCCCTGGGCTGGGGTCCCCCTGTCCAGGGCTGGAGGGGGGGCTAGGTAGCCTCTGCTGGTCCCTTCCTGCAGTTCGCTGCTGGCAACTGAGGGCCCACATCCAAGGATGTACCAGAAGGGCAGCTGTGTGACCTGGAAGCCCCTTGTTTCATAGACAACCCTGTCGCAGCCTGCCCGCACTCCCAGGCTTAGGAACGGGGCTTGCTGTCTTCTGGGCCTCTTCCCAGGACATCTGCCTCCCTAGGGTGGGATTCTGGGGTCAGGCTTCCCAAGGTGGAGGAGCCCTGGATTGCAAGACTGGTTCGTCTTGGGGCCCCTGAAGGGCTGGGGAATATTCAAGCCACAGCCCCGGTTACTGTGGGAAGGCTGCCCCCCCACCCCCCGCCAAAGGCTGCCATAGAAACATCTGAAGACCCGAGAGGCAAGCATCTCTAAGACATGGTGGGGCACGAGGAGGGTACAAGAGGGGCCAATCAGAGGACCGCTCGGCAAACCTTATGTATCTGTGGGCAGAGTGCAGCTTGGTTGGCATTTCAAGAGAAAAAAATCAAACAAAAGACATTCCAGCCTATCCAGAGCTTACAACCTGATGGGGGAGACACGTAAGAACTGGATGGGGTCATGTTTTCATGTGATCAGAGAGCCCCTCCAGGACTCCTGGGGCCTAAGGCCTCAGCGGGCGGGACCACAGGCCTGGCGCTGCGACCTGAGGGTGGTGGTTGGCACGTGCTCTTGGGTGAGGGTCCATAGGTGAGGTGCAGGACGTGGCCTCTGACTTCCGAAACCTTGCTTTCTGTTGGGAAAGACCAGAGGCTACACTCTCCACACCGAGGTGACCTCGAGGTGGGCCTGGGGGTGATGTGTCTGGCTCAACGACTGGGGGGGGGAGCACAGAGTCAGGGGGCATCCTTAGAAGTGAGCTCCCTTCTCGGAGCCACCCCTGCACAGCTGGAGAGGACCGGCCTAAAGCAGCCCGCCCCGAGGGCGCTGCACCCAGTCCTGATTGGTTCAGGCCTCCACACCCGGCTGGCTCAGATCAGCCCCGCTGGGCTGCCCCCTGCACGGCTCACATCAGGCCCCCCGTGACCAGGTCCGGATGTGGCTCAGCTCGTGTGGTACCCTGGTGCCCTCGTTCATGGAAACCCCCTTCTCAGGCCCAGCCCCCAAGCCTGGGCTCCCGGCGGGGAGGGTCCTCCAGCCTCTGGTGGAGCACCGTCTTCAGGGCTGGGACGACGGGGTCGCCCGTGTCTCTCGCGGCAAGTTTACGACGGGCTCTTTCAGCTTTCAGGAAGCAGTGATAGGCTCAGGTGGCTTCAGGTAATGGGGGCTTATTGTAAGCCTACATGAGGACATGGCCAAGGCGGGCGACCTCTGGCTCTCAGCCGCGTGGAGCCCTGGACGCTCACGGGGGCCCAGCACCTGATCTCGCCTGGAGACTGCTTCCTGCTTCCAGCATTTCATTTGCATCTCTGTCAGCTCCTGAGGCCACCGCCTGCCCCCCGGAGGCTCTGGCTTCTCTGTCCTTCTGTCAGTATCTCCTTAAGTTTCCTCTGAGTCCTTAAGAGGGAGGACACGGCTGGGCCCTCGGGGCTGGGGCCCCAGCAAGCCCACGTCCTGGGCCGCTGGTTGGCCTCAAGGTGACCACTGTCGGCTCAGGCTCTAATCCCACGTCCAACATTTGCGGCCAGGGTGGTAGTGTCACAGGGTACAAAGCATGGTGACCCGCATGTGAGGCGTGGCCTATGGATGCCCTCCTGAGATCCGGGCGCGTGCTTGAGGGGAGCCCGTGGCGGGGCCTGGGGTGAGGAGAGAGCTGCAAGCTGTGGTCAAAGGCCCCGGGCAGCGCGGGAAGAGCCTCAGGGACACTTCCCCACGTTATTAGAGGTCCTCATACATGCCCACCAAAGGCCCTTCCTAGACCCCTATGAAGTGGGATGGGAAAGGACTGTCGGGGGGCCCAGTGCAGCAGCTGCCTCGCCTCCAGCTCAGGTGCTGAGTCTCCTGGACCCCCGCCTGCATCAGCCCCCTCCCCTCCCCGGGCACCAAGGCATCTCCCACCTGCCCCTCCGGGCTTTAAATGGGAAAGGCAGGCAGCAGCAGGAACCAGATAGGGACCAGGCTGCTCCTTTCAGAGCCAGGATTACTCATTTTAGAGGAGAGTATTTACAGTTTGATGGGAAGTGAATCACCAATCTTGATGAAAGACCACATTATGCGAAAGCTCTTTAGAGGAGGGGTGATGGGGGCTGGAAAGGAAGGGAAGCCACCTCAAAGGAAGTTGTTCACGGCTTAGCATCCGAGGAGGCGTAGGCCAGGGCCAGGGCAAGCTGGGTCCCAGTCCCTCACCCAAACCCAGCCATGATTCACCCACTCGCCTTTGCCTTTTGCCACCGGCAGGTTGGCAGGGGAGAGCTGGAGCGGGGCTGGGCAGGGGCCTCCAAGCCTGGGGGTGGAGGCGTAGGTCCAGAGGACCAGGGCCCTGAGATGGGACAGGGGGGCAGGGGAGCTGGAGGAGGGGTGGGGCGCTGCCCTTACTTCTGCTTCTGTGCCCCCTCCCGAAACTGGACCAAATCCTCCCGCACCCACGACAAAGACAGGGCCGTTCACTGAGGTGTGGGTGCTTCCATGCACGCCAGGTGGGGGCTTTAGGGCAGCAGCCCCACCTGGCCACCAGGGGTTCTCTCCTCAATCGTGTCTGAGCTGCCGCCCCAGGTGACAGAGAGGACGCAGAGACAGAGCCATCCCAGCATCCTCAGCGCAGCCTCAGCGCTAACTGCCGGCTGCCACTCACCTGCCCCAACGGAATTAACGGAAGCTGTCAACAGCCCCGCCCTGACCTCATTGGGCAGAAGCGCGTCCTCAGCGGACGTGAGTTCCTTTCTTCTGAGACAGCCTCCCTCCTGTCTCGGAGCAGGAAGTGCTCTCACGTGCAGTCCACGTTGCAGACAGAGAAGGGAGTTGGGCCTCTTATTTTCCCTCATGACAAAGCCCACTGTGTGCTCACGTATGAGTTTCAGGACTGGTCCTAGGAAGAGCTGCTGGCAGGGCCAAAGACAAGCCAAGGAGAAGGTGTGCCAGGGAATTAAAGTGCTCGAGGAGGGTCAGCGGCCCCCTGACTGCAACCAACGTCAAAAAGCATGGTCACTTTGGGCTGAACTGGTCTGAAGCCAGTGAGGTCACAGAAATGTATCTGTTAGAAAGATCTGACTGGTCCTTTCCCCTGAGATCTTGTAGCATAGATACAGGCAGATGGAAAAGACAGGCGAAGCCTACGTCACTGCATGAGTGTAGGGGTCAGTACCTACTGGAGAGTGGTGAGTGGTGGAGGTCACAGGAGTGTGTGTTGAAGGAGTGAAATTAGCAGAAGAAAGGCCCTAGGATTCAGGGTTTGCTTATGGTAAAATCAGAGACATCTGGAAGGATGGAGCTAGAAACCCGAATCAGAACTGCCCTTGAAAGTGAGATTTATGACTGAAACAATGTTATCCTGAGAATTTCTAGTTTCTGGTTTCAGATGTAAGATTATGGCTGGTGGGTGAACGTATACACCTGCAGGTATACACATGGACCTATCTGTCTTGGACTTGTGGAAGATTTTCTCTGGCTGAAGATTGCTAGCTAGGTTAGAATATCAAGGAAGGTTATAGTTGCTTTTTCTCCATTTCTCTAAGAAGTTGGACTTTCATAAACTCTAGTGGAGGTTTGCAGCTGCGTAGAGGGAAAAGCATTGGATTTAAATTTGAATCTTGGCCCTGCCAGGCTGTGTGCTCTAGGACAAGCCATTCACCGTTTTGGGCGGTGCTCTAGAGAGTAACAGCTATCTTGCAGGAGACTGTTAATGATCAAGAGGGAGGACAACCAGGAAAAAGATATGTAAACTGTAAAGAGCTGTCATCACCTGACAGTGGTGATGGTGATGATCTTTATGCCCCTGGGATATTGGTGCATGTTCTCGCCTAGAGCAGCTATATGTGCAGGATGATCCTTCCAGCTTGAGGATTCTCATAGGTTAAAGGACGCTGCTGTTACCTGGGCTTTAACACACCGGGCCCTACCACCTACTGCTTTATCCCAGAAGATGTGGGGCTGGGGGAACCTCCATTAGCAATACTCAATACCTGGGTTACAGACGAGTGGCATGTACAAGGGGGAGGGGGTAGTTAACAGCCTTTGAGAGCCATCTGAACCGGCAAGTTATTTTTGTTCAGAAACACAAAGCAAACATTAGCGGTGAAGGGATGCAAACTGCATCCTGCCTATTTAAAGCCGTAAAGGAAGGGAGCACAATTACACAGGCAACGAGGCTCTTTTGTTTCCCCAGCCATGAATTCTGGCTAAAAAGTGCACACAAGCCACAAAGATAGCCGACACCGTCTCCTCAACTGCTAATGCAATGTGTTTCTTCCGTGTGCTTCTTTAAGAAAGAAAAAAATACCCTAAAAATAAAGCAGCGTCACACTTTCTCCAACTTGCTATCTCATTTGAGCTTTCTGTTTATATTCTGTTGAGAAAATCTCAAGACATTATCTGTTTTCTCTAAAGTAGCAGTTGATTTTTCCCGGGCGTGGAGTGGGGGAGGATAAATGTAATTTTTCGAAGCACACACGCATTCATTTACTCACTATTAAGCCCTGTCACCTCCCGAGCTCTCTCCTAGGTGGGGATTAACAAAAATAAACTAAAAAGACCCTGCCCTTGGGGAAGAAAAGGCATACACCCTAGCATCTCTCTTTGATTTGTCAAGAGAGAGGTAAGAGGTTTGGGGGTAAGAAGAGGCGCAGTTGTTTCTAGTATATCTGAGCTTCTAGGGGTACACTGAGTGCCTGATGGGGAGATAGGGGGCATTAGCACTAGAGGTGGGCTTAAACCAGATCACAGGTGGCCTTGGATAATGGGCTAAGGCTTTGTGACTTTATGTTTAAGGCACAAGGAGTAACAAGTTTTTTGAGCAGGGGAGTAGGATGGTCTGGCTATAAATAGAACCTGAAATTTGGAATCTCAGTTTTGAGAATGAACCTAGAAGATAATTGCACGGGTGGATTTAAGGTGACTTGAGAATGTTTGAAAGGGAACAGCAGTTTGGGGTTGCCCGCCCACTAGTGTCATACTTGCTGCGTCTCTTTATTTGGCATGGAGAACTAGGCATGTGTACCAAGGGGAGCTGGATTCTTTTGTAATTCGCTCTGTGGCCGAGATAGACAATTGAGAAACCTAGAGGACGTGTCTGAAGTGCTGAATGGGAGGAACTGGTTCCCCCAGGCGGGAGATGTCTCTTCCTATGAGGGGGGGGCACAGAAGCCAGACACGATAACAAGCTCTGGTGACCAGGATGAATGCATGTTGATGAGGGAGGGGAGGGACGCTGCGGGCGCCAAGCTCTGGTGATCTCGGCTCAAGTCTGAGCGTTGCCACTAATCTGCTGTGTGACCTTGAACAAGTTGCTTTTCTTCTCTGGGCCTGAGTCTCCTCATCTGTAAACTGAGAGGTTAGACTGGATGGTCTCTAAATTTCCTTTGAGCTCTGACATTCTGTGGGTCATGGAACTGAGCGAGGCTGCGGTCCCTCTGGCATGGCATGTGGGGTCCCCAAGTGTCTCTTCCCCCTCTTTGGTGCTGAGGAAGACAGCTCAGCAGGGTGTACTTTCCCCCAGGTCCCCGGCCAGGTCTTACAACCTGAGTTCGAGTTCTGGCCTTGCTATCTGTCAGCAGGGTGAACTTGGGCAAGTCACTTAATCTCTGTTTCCGTTTCTAAAAAATGGGTAAATTCATGTATCCATGTCCTCCAGCCAAAGACTCTTCCTTTTGGCCAAAGGAGATAGAGCCAAGCTGTACGACGTTCATCTCTGACATCCAGATCTCGCCCATTGCTGAATTTTTGCAGGTCAAGATTAGGAGGGGCTCCAGAGAACGTAGTGTGTAGTTGGCCTAGGGGGTCAATCTCCTCTGGTTCCTTTGCTGCAAGGTGAGTTGCTGGCTCCGGAGACTTGCTAATGACTGCAGAATAGCATCAAAGATCCTGGACAGACTATATCAACCAACTGCAGCACAGGCAACCATTGGAAACAAAAGGATGTTTAGTTCTCGTGACTGGTCTCAAAGCCAGGGGGCCTAGATAAACCTCAGACAGTGAAAACATGTCCCAGAATCCATCTGGGTCTGCTTTAGAGAGCCAGGTGGCTTTCTCTTGTACCTGGTCAGATACTGTCCTACTTGTCCTGAAGTATTGACGTATAGGGATAGCAAGACCTGTTTGCTGTAACATCAGCTTCTCTTTGACTACCTAAGAAGAAACTGAGAGGTCTGTGATTATCCAGCGTGAACTAACTCTGGCTAATGACGTTTGAACTGACCTGCTAGATCTCTAGGGCAGAGGGTGCTGTTTTTTATGATGTCTGTTAGGGTCAGAGACAAGTTTGGACCACCTTTCTCAGTCGTGTTAACCCCTCCCGTGGGAACTGTGGCTCTCAGAGTGCGTGATGTGCTCTGTGCTTGCCTCTTTTGGAGGTCTCTGAGTACACTCTTCAGGGAAACTTGGAGGGGTGGTCACTTGAAGCATCTGAAAGTCTCCAGTAGCTATGCTGAAGAGATAGAGTGCGTTAGTGTGATGGCAGGTGGGTGTAAGCATGACGTCCACGGGAGAAGTAATCCCCTCGTGGGGCGCATACCTTACTAGGAGAATATTGTTTAGCACCATAGGGGTGAGCCAATTTTTTGTCCCTCAAGGTGGACAGGTTCCTTGAGTGGATTCAAATAGTTCCTGCAAAGCAAGAACAGGTGGACTCTTGTAGCTGGAAGAGCCTCAGTATTAGTTTCCCTTCCTGGTGAACTAGGTTTTGCTGATAGGGTTGTAATAACCTCAGCAGAAACATCTTGTTGAAGTGCAGGCAAATTTCAATTTTTAAAGACTCAAATTTGGAATTAATAGTGTGAGAGAAACTTAAAAGCCAGGAGGGCCCACAGAAGGAAATCCACCTTCTTAAGTGTTTAAAGAAGTATTATTAGAGTTTGTCAGAAATCAGTTAAATTCAGAGCAAGAGCTAAGTTTGAAGAAAAACACGAGTTTTGGTTTTTCCTAAGTGGCAGAAGAACATAGGGAGTCAAGTAGCAGGAGGAGGAAGGTAAGGGAGCTCGTGCTGAGCAAAAAGAGCAAAGCACAGCGATAAGCAGTAGATGACATGCACGTGAACGAGAATCTCAAGGGCTTTGCACACCCCCTACATGAGCCATTATCACTATTCTATTTAGTTGAATATAATATGGCATATATAAAATTTTTCTTTTTAAACAAGTTACGGAAACGGCAGAACTTACTTACATCATGAAACCAGTATAGAAAACTTAGGAAGGTTGAATCATGAGAATTTGAACCATGGCCTCGTTGAAAGCAAAATATTGTGCTGACATTATTTGTATAGGGCAACTTATTTTTGAAGACCCTGAATCAAGCCCAAGACTCTACCTCGGAGCTAAAGCCTTTTCTAAGTATCTCAACAACGTAGTAAAAATAAAAAGACTATTATGTAAGTATACTTCTCAGCGTCCACGCAAAGAAACACAACCGAATAACTTCCCTTTCAGACATTTTTGACTGTTCATCTGGGCTCTAGATATTCCTGGAACGTACACACAACTACTGAGGGATATTTTTGGTCAGTTATCTTTAGTTTTCCAAGAGAGGGAAAAATAGAGGGCTAGAGACCAAAAAATTAGAGGAAACTGGTTTCCAATAACATGAAATTATCATTATAAGGCTAACGAAGTCTCTTCTGCGTGAAGAGCTAAGGAAGGTTAGATATAGAAAAGCAGCATTTGACATATGCACTCGAAAGCGTGGCCTCACACTGTTTTAGACAATAGCATGGGCCCTTGACAGTTGTATCGAGCTGTATGGTAAAAAGCCAACACTTATTTATCCCCAAAGTATGGAAACTAAGGTGGGGGGTTGTGTCTTCTGTATTAAATGAGATAATCTCTGTCTTAGACAAGACAGACCTTCATGCAGTTTCCTCTCAAATGAACCACCTTGTTCTTGCCAAAATTCCCCCAAGTGGCCAGTGCAATTCCAAACTGTCTCTCACGTTGTGTTAGAGAACTGAGAAATGGGTTAAGACAACAGAGAATGTGGAAGCAGCAGGTGTGAGGCCAAGAAGAGTGTCGTTTCAGGTTAAGAAGAAAGACCCTGAGAAAACCAGAAGACTCAGGAAGGAGGCTGTGTGTCTCGAGACCGTGGTCAGAGGCCAACGGCTGGTCGTCAGTGGTCAGGGGCTGACCCGAATCCTCCGGATTCCAGGCAGATGGAACCTTAAAGAAGGCAGTTCCCTAGAACGACACAAAGACGAGATTGGGCAAGGCGCCTGTGGAAGGCTTCGAATCAATAACCTGAGATAAAGTTGGTCCCAAAGGATGCTGGTCTGAGGAGATCTCCTGAACTCCTGCATCCCAGAGACCAGTGCCAGGACAGACTACTTGATACCGTGTCTGTGCTCTTCCTGTCGGCTTTTCCACAAACAGCACTTAAGACATTAGACAGACAGACAGATGTAGGAGCAGCAGTTAAAATGCTAGACAACAGTTTCCCCAGGGAGCAACCCAAGTCTGACCAGACAACCAAGAATTCCCGCAGCATCTCATTCCTAGGAGAACAGAATTAGCTCAGAGCCAAAGGGCCTCAAGGTGATCCTGGAACTCAGTTTGGGCCGAGCTCCCCTCCAGCCATGGGCCAGCTGGTGGGAGGCCTGGAGGCGTCGGATGTGAGGTCCACAGCAGAGAACAGAGTCTCTGGGTTCCAGGAAACAAGGCTTCTCTGCTGTGGCTAAGCTCACTCTTCAGGGGAACCTCCGTTTCTGCCAATTGCCTCCAGTCAAAACCCACCCAGAACGCGCCTGCAATTGAATAAAAATGGGTTTTTTTGACTTGTTACAAGAGGGGAAGAACGCTCACCCGTGGAGGGGTTGTCAGAAGAAACTTTGGGGTTTGGGCTTGTGTTGGGTGATTCTGGGGAGGGTGTAGTTCAGTATGGTGGGATCTCTCTCTGGGTTGAATATTAATCAGGAAGCAGGTGGGAGGGTCTGACTGTGGATCTTAATAATTTCACCTAGAAGTTGAGACGCTTGGGCGTATCTCTAGGATGGGGAGACGCCTGACGTTTGTGCGTCTGCTTAGACCAGATTATGAAGTAGTCTTGCTTTTGTCTCCCTTATGGTCGGTGACTGTGTCTGACGTTGGCGTCCTGGGAGATTATGTCCAACAGAACACCCTGGTCCAGCGCCCGCCCTACCCCTGACAAACCGAGGCCGACCTGTGGGCAACAGGGCAGTTCCTGAAGGTCTGGGGCTGCGTTTCTCTTTGTCATAGAGACCAATTCTTCAGTACTGCCGGGAGACTCAAAACAGAGAACTGCGGAAGGATGTGTAAAAATAAACAGCACGAGGGAAATGAACAATTCTTAAGCTGATACTTTCCTTATCTGGGAGTCACTTATGCAGAAGCCTTAGCCACTGAGAAAACAACCAAGAGACTGGAAGCAAGCCGGCCGTGCTTCTAAGCACCTGAAATAAATCCCGCAACGCCCCGCATTTTTACAGGAGCAAAACCGATCCCTTCTGTCTGGCACACATTCTAACTAGTTTTGTTATCATGCTCACAGTAGGTTAGAAATGCAAGAGGGTAGGGCCGGGAACGGTCAGACGCGGGTGGGCCCTGAGGACATTGTGCTGATGAAAGAAGCCAGATACTGCATTTCTACAGAAATGTCCAGAAGAGGCAAATCCAGAAGGACAGACGGGAGAGTAACGGTTTCCAGGGCTGGGGGGAGGGGAATGGGGAGTGACAATTAAATGGGTATGGGATTTCTTTGGTCGGGGGGATGAAAATATTTGGAATTAGATAGTGGTGATGGTTGTGCAACTTTGAGAATATACTAAAAACCACCTTAAAGGGGTACATTTTGGGCTTCCCGGGTGGCGCAGTGGTTGAGAGTCCGCCTGCCGATGCAGGGGACATGGGTTCGTGCCCCGGTCCGGGAAGATCCCACATGCCGCGGAGCGGCTGGGCCCGTGAGCCGTGGCCGCTGAGCCTGCGTGTCCGGAGCCTGTGCTCCGCAACGGGAGAGGCCACAACAGTGAGAGGCCCGCGTACCGCAAAAAAAAAAGGGTACATTTTGTGATAGGTAGTCTATATTTCGATTAAAAAAATGTTATATTGAAGAAGATCTGGCAGCCTGGTAATGTGATAGCAAGGAGGATTCAGACACAAGGAGAGCTTTACTCAGAAGCAGAGCCACCTAGAGCCCTAAGCTCTGCCTGCAGCCTCTGCCGGCTTCACCAAGGCCACCCCACAAATGGACACCACGTCCCTGTTGGCCACCTGCGGACCTGGGCGCCAAGGGATAGAAAGACGACTAAGACATGATCCCTGTGCTCTGGAGGGGTGACACCCCACACAACAGTGGGCATCCGTACTGATGAGCCCCTCAAGAGAAGGTTGCCTTATTTCCAAAATGTTTAGTTTAAGAAGCAGGGGAGCAGGTCATCGGTAATAAACTTGTAAAAAAAATAATTTCTTTTAAAACCTCTAGCCTTTTAAAGAAATATGAAAACTTCTGGCGTCCAATGTCAGTGAGCTAGAAAGATAAGGCATGTGGAATGGCTCGTTTCCCAGAGAAGCGGGATGCTCACTGTGTTTGCGGAAAGGCAGACGTCCCCACAGACCTCGGTAACCCCGGTGATTCCCATGTATTCCGAATCCGCCAGCCTCCTGCATCTGGGATCTCACAGCAGCTGCCCCCGTTGTACTAACTTTTGTTATTTTGCCAAAAGACTCCGTGTGCCTCTCACTCAGGGGGCCAAGAACACAGAAGGCTGTAGTGGAGGGAAAGAGGACCCAGGAAATGGGGGGCTGTGTTTGGGGGCCGCTCAGGGGAGGCCTGAGTAAACTCCCCCCAACCCCGTTCTCCAGGCTCTACATCAGCAGTTTTGCTCAGCGAGTGGAGATCCGTGTGCGCCTTTACCTCCAGGGTTTTCCGGGGGAAGGAGGTGGGGAGGTGCAAAGGGAGGGCCCACCCGGGACTGGTATCTCTCAGAAGGAAGGACCGCGCACTGCTATAAATCACTGCCTCAGGCGGACAGCTGTGGCCCGGGTGGCTTCAGAGGGGACCGTGGAGGCAGAGGGAGAGGGGAGTGAGTGACCCCGGGCTCCTGCCACTTGCTGGGCTTTGGGCAGGAGTCCGGGAGGGCAGGATGGGGTGAAAGGCAGCAGGCGTCTGAGTGTGGAGACTCACCCAAGCCCCCAGCCCTCTTCCGTCCTCTCCCCGTGACCCCCCGCAGGTTTAAGGAGCTTGGGGGTCAGTCAGACTCTCTCAGGGGCACAGAGGCCCTCTGGGGTGACCGTCAGTAATGGGGATTTATTGTAAGGATATTTCTGGAAATTGGAAAGATTCCATAAACGCTGAGGGCAGATTGGCTTCCAGGAGTGTGAACAGGATTCTGGATCTCAAGCAGCTCCAGGGGTCGTGCTTATCCCGGCTTTCTGGCGAGATGGAGCCCCTGGACCACGCCGCCTGGTCCTCGGGCCCCCTGCCCTGACTCTGCCACTCTCAGCCACCTGCTTCCGCTTATTCTCGGCCCCGAGAGGCTCACTTGCGCTTCTCTCTCTGTGCCTTTTAGCTTCTAGTCACACTACCAGCTGCCTTTTCTCTCGAATTCAAATCTCTGGAAAGAGTTCGATTAGACCATTGTCACCATGACCCCTGTCAGTAGCCACTTTCACACGAGGCCACCTCCGGGAATGATACACTGGCCGTCGTGAAGTGAGATGTCCACCGGTCCTGTCGGCTGTAGCTTGGATAACAGAATCGCAGCTGACAGCCGGGTGTCCTAGGTGGATGCAGACTGTTCGTGCTGGTGGTGGGATGGGTGTGTGTGCGGGGTGTGTCGAATGAGGGAGTAGCAGGTCTCCTAAGACTTGGCCTGTCTGAACTTTGTCCCAGCGATACAAACTATGAAGCTAGTGCACACGGGAGACAGCCCGGCCCGCAGAGCTCTTTCTCCCCGAGTCAGGTCTCCCCGAGCGAGGCTGGGAAGTGCTGTCTCGTTCCCAACTCTCTCTCTCTTCCTTTTTTGGGTCCTGTAAGTGAGAACAAGCAGAGGCGACTGGAAGGTCTGCAGAGCTCTTTCTGGCTACAGGAGATAATTCTCAGTTTGCCCTAAGGAACGGGTTCCACTCTGCCCCTGCTTACTTGACGCCTCAGCCCATCCGAACCTGTTCCTTTTTACACGAAACCGAACGTTTCTGAATTCCAAAGTAGGATTTGGAGGCTAGTGAGTCCTTCAATGTTTGGTAAATGAATGAATGGACGAATGCATGAAAGCCATCAGACCCTCAAGGAGGGCTGGCTGGGAGGGGGTCGAGGTGTCTGACTTTGGTAGAAGAAAGGCCTCGCTTTGAATCCTGGCTCTGCCCCTTGCCAACTATGTGACGTGGGGACAAATCACTTAACTTCTCTGAGCCTGCCTTTCCTCAACTGTAAGGTGAGGCTTATGCCCACGGCTAAGTGCTTGGGGCATGGCCGTGACCATGGGGTTCCCAGCACAGGGCCTGAGGCGAGGTGCTCATGACCAGGCTGGCTCCAGGGGGCTGGTGGGCAGGGGGCGCGAGCCCACCAGGAAATCAGCCGCCCGGCCATGTCTGTGGATGGGGAGGGAAGGCCAGGCCCAGTCCCAAGCCGCTGGAACCCTCCTCACTCCCAGGGAGTTGGCAAGGCCGCCAGGACTGCGGTCCACTTCCAACCAGGGCTAGACTACCAGTGAGGCGGGCGGGCCGTGTCCCAGCCCGGCAAGAGCTGGTTCCAGCATAGGGGTGACACCACCAGTGGTGCCGTGGGGTCCATGGAGGCTTAGGGGCCAGAGACCCATTGCCGTGGGTCAGGAGGGGTGGGGGTGAATGGGCAAATGGAAAAGCCGAGAGCCAGCAGGGTCAGAGAACAGCAAGCCCCGGGGCTGGGGGCTGGGGGGAGACACCGGCTGCCGGGAGGATGACCTCTGACCGGAGGCCGGGAACGCCCCTTGAGCCCGCCGAGCGCCAGCCTGATGCCAGGCAGGCTCTTACAGTCTGAGTCTGTGATGCAGTGCGGACGGTGGCGGGGGAGGGTCTGGGCGGGGAAAGGCACTAGGAGCCCAGAGAAGCCCCAGCGGGGGAACCCCTCGCGGCCGGTGGCCGCTGTGCGCTGGTGGAGACAAGCCGTCCCCATCACCGTCCCCCTCGCCCCACCCGTCACGGGCCCACCTGCCCGCGCCTCTCGCATCCCGACGTCTCATCCCTCGGTCCCCCAGCATCAAGGGCCTGGGAGTCTTCCTCCCAGGACTCCTAGTAAGTCCCCCGCGTTGTCACGTGCTTCGCTATGACCCGCCGTGTCAACCACTCCTGCAATAAGCACGTCACCTCGTCGGCCTCTTCGTCTGCCCGGCTGAGCCACCGCTGTGGGAGCCACTTGGGCTCAGTCTCGCTGGGTGGCTGCTGTGCTCCTCCTTGGGCCGGCTGAGAGCGGCTGAAGGCCGCACGAGCTCCCGGCTTCAGGCCAGCACGGGGCTTCCCAGCTGTGCCGTCCCTGATGAGGCCCCAAGGTCCCGCATACCGTCATCCCTGGTCCCCACAAGTACCATCCCAAACCCTCAACTGCCTCCCTGAGCTCTGCTTCCTGCTGACTTCCCCTCCCCAGCCCCAGCTCCCGGCAACCTCACCTTGCACTTCAAGGTGAAAGTGAAGTTCAGTACGTGGGAGGACCCTTCTGCCCACTCCTCCTGGCAGCCCCTCGTCCCACGACACTGGTGGAGGGCGCTTGCGCCCCGCGCCTCGCCTCTGAGTCCCATCCCCTCCCTGTTGCCTGGGGGGCTTATTCCATGTCTGGTGGTTCTCTCCCTGCCTGAATCTTTTCCTCACCGCCAGCTCCTTTCCCTTGGTGTTTCAACTCGCTCCTGGCCCTTTCAGTACAATTTACGACAAAACCCTCTCTCAACCCCAGGTCCCTCTGAAACTGGGGCCTGGTCGCCGCTTCTCTTGACAGTTCAGCGTTCTTGAAAGTACCGTCTGTGTTTACTGTCTCTACTGGCATCCCCTCCTGCTCACCTGCCAACCCTCCCAGTCCAGCTCTCATAGACTGCCCACCTCTGCTCTTGAAGATGCTGTGCAACCACTCAGCTGAGATCACTGCTGACCTCCGCTTATAAAGCCCAGTGGACACCCCTCCCAGGCCCCCCGTACCTCCAAGGCTCTTCCGAGGGTTGCCGTTGACCTCGCCTCCCCCGAGATGCCCTGCTGCCCTGACTTCCCTGACTGTGCTGTCTCTCGAGCCCTGCTTTCTCAGCCTCCTTGCTGAGATCCTCTTCCTCTGTTCACCCCACTTAAAGATTGGGGTCTTCCAGAACTCCGTGTCTCCCTCTGCCGTTCCCAACTGTCATGTTCTCCTCGAGTTCAAATGTTATCGTGGTGCACGTGACTGCCAGCTGGCGTGGGCGCCCGGCCAGAGGTCTTTCCCGAGGACCGCCTGTCGACGGGGACCTCCTCCCGGCTACCCCCAAACTGAATTCCTTCCCTGACGCCCAGCCTGCTCCTCCTTGGCTCCCTATCTGGGTAAATGTTGTCTCCAGCCACCCACTGGCCAGATGAACCACTGCACGAGACCCAGCTGCGCTCAGCCCACCCGGCTGCCTGCTCTGCGCCGTGGGTCCTTCTGCTCTGCGCCCAAGCCCAGCCCTCACCCTGTCGGTGGAGTTCATCCTTCATCTCGGCTGCCACGGTGTCCTCCAGACCCCTGACACCTCTTGCTGGGGTTTATGCGGCCTCCGTGCCCCGCCCACGCCCCCTCCCATTCATTCTCCACGCAGTGGCCGGGATGAGCGTCTACAAATGCGACCCTGCATCCTCCCACTTAAAATTCTTCACGGCTTCTCCAGTGCCTCCGGGATAAAGTCCAAACTCCTTAGCAGGGTGTCCAAGGCCCCCCACATCCCGTGGTCTCGATGAGCGTGGCGAATGGGACCCGGAGACTGGTGCTCAAGTCCCGACAGCACTTTTGCTGTGTGACTTTGAATAAGTTACTTAACCTCTGTGAGCCTCCGTGTTCTGTGTCCAGCTGTTGGCGAGGGGGCAGGCGACGCCTGCTCTTTGGGGGCTGCGTCTGTTTCTGTAGCTGTCTTTTGATCTTTATCTCAGGACGGGTGCGCTCCCAGTGGGGCCCGCTGTTTCCTGCCCTGGACCAGTGCCCGCTCTGTCTCTGGACCATTAGCTTATCCCCCCCGACAGTCGCCCGGTGCCCCCGCGCTGGCTCCTGAGCTGTGTCCTCCCCAGAAGCCACCCCTATCCGATCCTTTCCTTGTTTCCACGCCACTGCCACTGTCTGCAGCCCGCGCCGGGGCCTGGCGCCTTCCACTTCTAGTTGCTTAACACTCCTCACCACTGTTTAGGGTTCTTCTCGGGAATCACCGGCTGGAAGTTTCTCCTGCACACACCTAGACTAGTTGTGGCTCCCAGATGTTTCCATAGAGTCTTTCCCTCGTCCCATCAAGGCCCTCAGCTCCTGTCTCCTCGAGGGCTCTTGGCTGACTGATGCAGCCCCAGAGGGTAGGGATCATGTCTTCGTTATCTTTATATCCCTAGTGCTCAGCCCGGCACTTCAGGTTGTCCGTAAACCTTTGTGGAACGGAGTTGTCTCCGGGCGGTACTGGAATCCTCACTTCCATTATTTATCGTTTATAATGCTCTCCTTCTTGTTTGTTTCTGTTCCTCTGGAGAGTAGGGGCTGTCAGGCCATCAGACTGTAAGCTGCCTGAGGACAGGGTCCCTGTCTGAGTGGTGCCGTCAGCACACAGGTGACCCTCATCAGCACTGCCGACTGCCCGGCCTCGGAGAGGTGGGAAATGTCACGTGGGGAGACCGCGTCCTTCTCCCACTTCGTGCAGAGCAAACCCAGTGGCTGTCCCCGAGGCACCGGCTCATGAGAGGTGGCAGTGGGGGAATGAGGCCGAGCACGTTTGGGGGGTGTGCAGAGCCGAGGCCTGGGTGCCTGGGAGGGCGCTGGACATTGGGCCTGGGGACCATTAGCCAGGGACCGACCTTTCCCCACCCAAACGGTTTCAGCTTTTGTTTTAAAATCGGCTTCAGGCCGGTCAGAGCATCTCTGAATGTCACCTGCCACCAGGTGAACCAGTGAACTTGCCTGTTTATGTTGCGAGGGATCCCTGGGGGTTTCTTCTGCCTGATGACCTGGGCTGAGCTGCCGGCCCCCTGCCGGCCAAGTCCTCCTTGGCTCCGCAGCCTGCGGCCACCTCCCGAGTTGTTACGCTCCTGGGGTACGCGTTGCTTTGGTCTGTAGCAGAGGTGGAGGTGGAATGCAGGCGAGCAGTCTGCACAAACGTCCCTAAGGGTGGTCCTGCCAGGGCGAGCAGCGGCTGTCCCCTCCGGCCTCCCTGGGAAGCCGAGCTTGCCTCTTCCCCCTGGCTTGGGGTCCCAGCGCTGGGGTCCCGGGAGGCTGATGCTGGGGTGGGGAGGCACAGGCAGCTGCTCTGCTCAAGTCCTGGGAGAGCCCTGTGTCCCAGAACACCCTTGTTTGTAACGATCACTCTCTTCCCTGTCCTGTGGGTGTGTGATGTGCGTGGAGGACGGGGGTCTGAAGGGCGATGAACTTCGTGCCTCTAGTTCTGTGTTTTAGACATATTTTCCCATGTTAGAGCTTTTAAAGTTGGCTTTCTGATAATTTGCCAAGCATGGGGTTGGGCTGGGGACTCAGCCTAGCTTCAGGAGTCATGTGCTTTGTCTGCTAAAAACCTAGGCATGTTGGTAGAGGGAAGACCTCATTTGGGTCACTGGTCCTAAGACCGATTTTAATAAAAATTCCTTAATCTTCCCTCCAAAGACTGGAGTTTCCAGAGCAGAGCCCCAAATGTTTTCTGGCCCCGTTGGGAGCCAAGCAACTTTGAGGGGAGCTTCAGCCGGCAGTGGGGGTGGGTCAGGCCAGGCACACAGCAGCCCTTCTTGCTAGGAGGTGGGTGTCTAGGAATGACGGAGCCTGTGTCCTCGCCTCCAAAAGTCTTTGGAAGGGGACAAGCCCTCCTCCACGTGCAGTGACAGAAACGCGAGGCGGGCGGAAATGAAGACGTCTTCTTTCAAGTCTGATTCTCCGCGTGAAAGAGGTTCTGCTACTGGCAGGTTTATAAACAGTGAATCGGGCGAGTGCCTGCGAGCGCGTCTGCACTCACAGGCCCTGGAGGACTCCCGTCGAGCCCCAGCCCTGGTTCGGCCGCAGACACGTGTTCTCCCTCCCTCGCCCCTCCCTCTCTTCTTGCCCAGAAGGCTGTGCAGGCAGGTCAGGAGAAGAGGCAGACTGGATGAGTCCCTGCAAAACAGCCTTCTCTGGTGGAGCCCTCCCAGCCGGGTTCATCAGGATGGTCGCCCTGGAGCTCTGACGGCCACCTCTTGCCCTCTTTTCTGCCTGACAGAAGGTCTGCAGCTGTTTGCAGGTTCTGACGTGAGCGTCCAAGCATGCAGCAGGGCTGTGAACCAAACAGGGACAGGGCTTGGAGTCTGTCCACTTGTGGACGGGGGAGGGAGGCCAGCCCTGTGTCTTGGAGAAACCAGGCAGCATCTCGAGTGAATCAGCATCCTGTACATGTATGTGTATTTGCAGGAACTTGCATTTGTAGGGTCCGCCTGGAGTGTGATTGGCTGTAGGTGGGAACCAAGTTGCCTCCGGTGGTGCTGGATGTGAGGAGGTTGGGGAAAGGGGGTCGCGAGGGCTGTGGGGCTGCAGGGGTCTGTTTACAAGGCTACCTGGTTGTGCAAAAATTATTAAAAAAAACCTGCTTCCTAATCTTGCTCCAGAATAATGAAAGGCAGTGAGCCCGAAAATAAGGGTTAGGGGGAGGGGCCAGAACTGGGGTGTGGCCACTGATTCACTCACTCACTCACTCATTCATTCATTCGACTAGTGTGTACAAGCACCTTCTGTGTGCTCAGCACAGAGTAGGGCCAGGCACGGAGAGGGGGACACACAGAAGGTCTGGCTCCGTGCTCTTGGGGCTCACGGTGGGGAAACTGAGAGGCACGGCCAGGACATGACGGAGCCCCCGTGCAGCACAAGACTGGGAGGTAGCTGCACTTTGTTCATTTTGGACCGGAGAGGGGGGACGTGGGGGACCCCGGGTACCTGGATTTCCCTGTGGGGGATATTCCTATGGCCTTTAAGTTCGGAAACATCTCCTCCGAGCACTTTTGATGGAGATCTTTAAAAGGACACCACCCTCTGCCTGAGGAAACGGAACCCATGGAACACAACTTCATCTCTTTTTAAAGGTTTGGTCCTAACCTTCCCTTCCCTTGACTGTCCCTCAGCCTGTTATTGCTTTGCAGCTGTGGTACCCTAATCGGCCATCACCCTTACCGATCGAGGACCGACTGGAGGAGGGACAGAAGCTATTTTGTTTAATGAGCAAAGCTGAGCCTCGTATTCAACCTAAGGTGATCAGCTTTGGCTTGGTGATGGGGGTGTTGCAGGGACAGTGCGATGACGGTTCTCGTACTCTTCTGAGAGCGTTTTCCTTGCCTTAAGCTGTGTTCTGCAGACTCACAGTGGCTGGATGTAACTTTTGACTAAAGTAGGACAAAACTCCGTAAGATGCTGTGTCAACGTGAGTGACGTGGTGTCTAATACTTTGAGAGTTTAAAGAAAAAAAAAGATTCCCCTGGGGCTGGGAGGCCACAGGAAACGTTTTATGGGACGGAAAGTTAGCTAGACCTCGGGAATGGGACGGGGCCTTGGGGAGTCGAGGGGAGGCGGCCACATTATTGAGAAGGGCTCTCCAATGGAATCAAGATATCTTCATGAGGCTCTACATGATGCCACGTCCTCCATCCCGCAGCCCGTGCAGGGATTTATCCTGTAGAACCTGGGCCCCTCCGCGTTCCACAGGAGCCAGTGGCACGTTTGCTGGCCACGGGTGCTGCCTGGGTTGTGGATGTGAATCACAGGAGAGAAACTTGTTCCCCCGGCTTTGACTCCAATGACAAAACATGGGACAGCATCACTGAGCTTCCATGTGTGCTTCAAAGGCAGAGGAGGAAGAGGGCTGGTTTCATCTCCTTCTTGTGCTGTCAAAGGCCCATCCCCTTCTCTAGAATCCAACTTTCCCTAATATTTCGGAAGGATGACAAAGTTGCACTTGGAATCAGGAGCCCCCAGTGGGTATCAGCTCATGTGCGCACCTGTTATTGGCGAAAAGCGTGAGGGTCCTTTTTCAATTTGTAAATCCTTGGGAAATTCAGAATAATAGGGAAAAGCAAAAAAAACAAAAGAAAAAACAACCACCATTCAACTGGGCCTAAGACCCTTCCAACAGATGGCCAGTTGTCCATCCACTTAGAATGGGAGGGGGAGCTTGTTGAAATCAGTCACTGTCGATGAATCAACAACTATTTTTCAAACGCAGGAAAATTTAAAATAAAATGCAGAGTGAGGCGTTAGAATCCATTCATTCATCTAACCACTCTTTATTGAGACCACATCACTTCTTTGCTTCAAGGTGAGGGTTTCAGCAAAATTGGCAATCTCACCCTTCCATCCCAAACTCCCAGAAATGACAGAATATATACTTTAAAAAAATATAAGCAGTGCCAGAAATCAAAAAAGGATGTCCCTGGTACATCAGAAATGGACGAATCCCTGAAGGATGGAAAGTAGTCGAGATCAGACTGATGAAGGAACTCACGGCTTCAAATGTCCCTACAGAAGGATTACTAAGAAATGGGCCCCGGGACTGGAAGTGGCAGACATGGGGCAGAGGGAAGGCAGGAGTACGTGAGAGGGTGAGCAGTTGGGGTTACCAGGAGGATCAGGCAGGCAGGTGAACCCCTCCACACCTCCACATCTGACCCCCATGGGGCAGGCAGTGGGCAATAGAGATTGCTGGGATGCGTGGGTGAGAGAGGCAGAGCAGTGTTCCGGGTGGCTGACACAACCCAGGAAGATGTCCACTTCTACACTCCCTGCTCACTCACTCTCCCAAGAGCAGGGGCTTTCCCTTGCTTGTGTTGGAAAGGCTGGGGTAAAACCTGCCCCAGCATATATCCAAATCCTTCCCCCTGCTGACCAGGCCCACATGGACTTTCTGATACAAAAAATGAGTGTGCCTCCAGGATTCACCAAAAAGATGTGCAAAAGGTACTGATTGCAGCACACAAAAGTTCACACTCAGGGAAATGCTAACGGTGTAAGCAGAATAGGACTTTTCCAGAGCCTTTGGAATAAGTACAGCTGTCGGATCTGTAAAAACTCAGCCAGAGACCTTGGAAACTAAAAATGTTCACAACGACATGTAAAAATCAACAAATGGGCTGGACCAGCAGCGTGGATGGAACTGAAGAGAAATTCGTGCACTGGAGGAGTTCTCTGCAGCATGTGGTCTAAAGGACCACGAGATGGAGATATGGAAAGAAACACTGAGACGTGGAGGACACATTCTGTCCACAAGAAGTTTCCAAAGGAAGGAAAGGATGGAATGGAAAGAATAAAGTAGAAAAGAAACACTGCTAGAAAATTTACCAGGAGATAGAAAAGAAACCATTTAAGACAAAATCCCAAGATTAAATAGCATGACCAAGGGCCAAGTAGGGAGAGTGACAAACACCTATAGTTAGTTACAGCACAACCGCAAAGTTAGAGGAAGACTACTAGAAAAAACAGAAACAAAAACTTAACAACTTCCAGAGAGAAAGAGGGGAGGAAAAAAGATGATCTAAACAGGAGAAGGGTGAGAAGGACAACAGACCTCTCACTGGCTACACTGGATGCAAAAAGACAGTGGAACCAAGGGCATGAACCCTCGGGGGTGGGGAAGACAGTGAGCAGGAATCTGTCCCCAGTAAAACTCTCCTTCAAGCGTGTCGGGGAAAAGAGTCATTTTGGACTTAGGGATTCAAAGAGTTTACCATCCACTGGCTCCCTCTAAAAAAATTAAAACTGGTCACAAAAAGCAGGATAAAAGTGGGAGTGAAGAACCTCCTTTTGGCCAACTGCACACACTTCTGTCTCAGAAAGAGACAGTTTGCTCCGAGCTGGGGGTGAGTGGACTCACTCATCATCTCCCCAGGACAGCTGGCTGAACAGAAACAACGGCCGCTATAGAAGGTCTTTGGCTGCCTTTGCGCGGTCACCATGGTAAAGTGTGCGATGGACCTGACGCCGGCGATCTCCTCTCAACCCCCATCAGAGCCTTTGCTTTCGTCTCTGGAGCCTAAAGAGGCATGGCTACCTGGCTGGGGCCGCCAGCATCCCATGAAGTGTTTGCTGTCTCTTAATTCTCAAATCCATCCCATGAGTGTTCAGAGGGGATGAGGCTGGGAGAGTCTCTCTCTCCCAGCCTGATGCTCTGGGTGGCAGTAGACACACCTGTGTGACCTTTACCCATTGGAAGCAGTGCGATGGCAGACTTAGGTTGCTAAGAACATCAGGCATGTGCCTGACTGGGAGGTCTGCCCGGTGGCCTGGCCAGTTGGAGAGACTGACAGCTGTGCTGGATGGAGGGGGAAGATCCGTCAGGAAGCAGCCCTGAGGGCTTTGGGGAGGAACGAAGGAAGGAAATAAACGTTGTTGTAGGAGGTTACAGGCACTAGAAGTCCAGGCGAAGCCACAGGGTGCTGCTTTAGGACTCCTGGCGGGTGGGAGAGGAGGCGTAAGGGGCTGCCCCAAGGTCCCCGGAGCCTGAGCTGGCATAGCCAGTCCTGGCTGGAGCCCCTGGCAGGCCTCTCCAGAGAGAAAGTCTTGGAAGCTCTTTAAAAATTCATGTTATTAAAGTAAGCTTCTCCCTCCAATTTCTCTCCTCCGCATAATTGTGCCTGTGGAAACCAAGCGGGGTTCATGTTCCAAGCATGAGTTTGTGCTTCCCTGGTGGCCGCTGTTCGTGGCTCGGCCTGGTTCCCTGTGGGCCAGAGCTGGTCCCAAGACTCCTTCACCCGCATGGGCCTTGGCCTGGGTTCTCCCTGGCTCTCCAGGTTGGGGGAGGCTGGGAACCAGCCGTGCCCAACCAGCTGTCTTCAGAAGGGCCCCAGGAACTTGGCTAGTGTTTTTATTATAGTCCTAGACTGTGCAATCTAATGGGGGGCCCTTGAAGCCCTATGTCCTGCCCCCTGGCTCCAGGCATCACTAGACTTAAACCGTTTTCCTTAGATAACTGTCTTCATTGCTTAAAAAAAAAAAAACCTCCAAAGACACAGCTACCGTGACATCTCTTGAAAAGGCTTTCCTGCTTTTCACTTGCTGATGGCCAAGAAAGGTTAAATCACTCCTGTGCAAGCCCACTGGGTTCAGGGGAAGGGCCAGCCTGAGGGCTCTCCCCACCCCCGAGGAACGCTGGACACACATGGTCTCGTGGCATCTTTGCCCCGGAATGAGGAGGCCTCTTGGAACCTGCTGTGTACGTTACATACGTTACGTATTACATGTTTTTTACATGTTACCTGTCAGCGTCGGGTTCGGCCCTCCGGTTTCTTTATTCATGCTTCAGGCACTATCCACTCATTTAAAAGCATCTCAGTGGAAGTGGAGGACACTGTGGAAGTGGGGGCAGAGAGGAAGAGGCAGTGGTGGTGGGGAAGATGGGAGAGGAACAGGAAGCCGTTTGTGGCTGCCTTGCAGATAGACGCCCAGCGGTCCCAGTCCACGGATGCTCTGCGTGGGCACGGAGAATGCGGAACCCTGGCTGGCATGTTTCTCCGTAAATTCCCAGCTAGAGAGACCCTCTCTGCAAGCCTCACTTGGATGCAGTGTTTTAGAACAGATGATTCCTACTGGGAGACCATGAGCATTTGAGATCCTCGGGGGAAGAGGTGGCATTTAAGCTTTCTTTTTTTTTAAAACAGAAAAACCACTTTGAAGATAGGTAGGGTTGGGTGTTCTTGTGGCCCACGTGCTGGAGCCCTTGGAGCACAAGCTTTCCCAGTACTTTTTCTTTCCTTTCCTCATTTGTTTGGAGCTGGGGAAGCACCTCTCCTCTGGATGCCACCACGGGTTCCCAACGACAGAATGGAGAGTTGAGAGTGACCCACGGATTCAGCTCGTCGAAACTCTACAGAGGAAGATGACCGGGAACGCCAGGGACTCGAAGCGCCGGGACAGACCTTAGCCACGCCCTCCCACTTGTCTCTTGATAACTCCCTCCCCAGGGTCTTCAGCAACTTGGGGCAGAGCTGGGATTAGAATTTGAGACTCCTGATTTCAGTTCAGTGCTTCCCTCCCGCCTCCCGAGAACTCCATGCTTTCTCTGCAGCCTGCCGGCCAGGGCACAACTTATACCGTCAGGCAGGAGAATGAAACCCCGGTGTAACCTGATTGGGAAGGGTGCGGGGTGAACTTCCACCCCAGAACGATGCTCTCATCAGCGTGGAACTGATGCTTGACCTTCCACCATTAGAGATTCATTCCTTTGTCACTTGGAGGTGAGGCCGGCTTCCAGAGTCTCCTCCTGAAATTTACGTACCTCTGGGAAGGCCACCCATGGCTGACAGCTAGCAACCGGCTTGGGCTGTTTCTCCAGGAGAGGTGATAACTGATGGTGGTAGGGGTGGAGGGGAAGGCGGGGCAGAGAGATATGAAACTCGCTGAAGCAGGAGGACAGAGCTGGGACTGGTGTGAGAACAGGTCCTCCCTGTTGTGGACCTTCCATATGTGCTACCGCCCACCTGCCCACTACCTGTAGGGCAGAACATGACCTGATACACTGGTGGGAAATTCCTGTCACCGAGGCGTGAGCAAATGTTTGGAAACTGAAAGGGAAAGACAGGGCTGCCCAGCCATCTGCCCTCTGAGTACGCCCAGCCCGAGCCGTCGACGCTGGGGCGGGTCCCCTCTGCTCCCCCAGGGTACATCGTCTGCAGGGACTCACCTGCATGGGCGCTTCCATCCACGGCTGAAGAACAGAGGTGCTTGTGCCGTTATTTTGCGATTGGAAGACAGGCGAAGAGACCGAGGCGGCGGAGGGGATGGGGTGTGATCTGTGTTCCACCCTGACGCGGGGCCTCGTGTCCTGGCAGACGAACGGAAGGGTTAGGGTCAGAAACGGAAAGGGCCGTTTCCCCAGAAGGCTCAGTGAGACTCAGAGCACGAGAAGTGAGCTTGGGGGCTCGGCAGATCCGCCCCAGCTTCTGCACGACATCGGGAATTGCCAGGTGCACAGACAGCAGCCTCCACGGCCATCAGCAGCTTCCTGAGGGACGTTGACAACACGGGCCACGGCAAGGCTCCGGAAGCAAGTTCAAGGTCACTGGACGTTGACCAAGGGGAGCAGAGACGAAGAAGAAGACTCAGCGTGAGTGCACGCGGTGTGGTCCTGCAGGGTCCCCTAGAGACCCTTAGGAGGGTCTTTGGGGGGCTAGGGCACTATAAGGGATTCTCTGTCACATGAAGTTTCAAGAAGAGGAACTTTGGACCCTTGTTACTTAGTTGTGACACAGGGTGGAGTGGCCTGGTTATACTGGAGTTCCTCTTACACCAGCCGAGCCCTGCCTGAGATGCTGATAGACAAAAGTGCCTCTGATCCCAGGACAGGAAAGGAGCCCTTGGTCCTGCTTAGAGAAAGTCCAGTAGTTCATGGGTACAATCTCCTTCTTCCCCACCCAAGTCATGGCCATGATTCTACAGGACTGGAAACTTTGTCCCAAACTTGGCTTGGGAAAGGGCAGAGTTTTCAGGGACTGCATTATCCAATCAGGAGAAGAAAGGGGGAAGCCTACCCTTGTCTTATGAACTTGAGGGTAAAATGAGGCGGAAGGAGGGGAATGAGATTTGCTCAGAGCCATCCAGCTGGAAACCGTGACCTGAACCTTCCAGGGCTGGTTTATGGGACAGCGGGGAAAGATACAGATGGGGATTTGTTTCAAAAAGAAAAGGTCATCTTCGCAGGCTGCAGAAGAGCCAGAGTGTATAAGCAAAGTTGTTCTGATGTCATTCTCCCCCTCTTCCTCAGCCATCCACCTGCCAAAGTGCCGACTCCTTCCTGCCTGCCTGTGATTAATCCCAGTTTGTTCAGGATGCATTCACTGAGTCCTGAAGATGTTGAGTGGCAGATTTGGCCACTTGCATAAGCTGAGTTTTCCAGAACTTAAGGGAAAAGGGCAATGTCCTCCACACCTGCCAGTACGGTATGTGGCCCAGGGTGACACCACTCAGAGCTGTTACTAAGCAGATGTGACAGCAGAAAGAGCTGCAGCAAGAATACGGTTTGATAGATGCCATTTAGATGGAGTGGCCCTGTCTCGAGCCATCGCCCGCTTGACAGATACTGGGCCTCTGGGGGTGTTCTGTTCGGAGAGTCGAACATAACAGCAGATGCAGTTTTGCAGACTGAAGTTGGTCACATCCACACCCAGCACACCGTCGCGCCCGTTTACTGAGGTGTACAATGAGCCTGGCTCTGGGTCAGGCCGGATGCACCAACCTGACCCACCTTTGTGTTTTTTTAATTAAGGTAGAGTTGATGTACAGTGTTGTGTTCATTTCTGCTCTATAGCAAAGTGATTCAGTTATATATATTTTTTTCTTTTTAAAATTCTTTCCATTATGGTTTATCACAGGATATCGAATATAGTTCCCTGTGCTCTACAGCAGGACCTTGTTGTTTATCTACTTTATATGTAATGGTTTTCATCTGCTCAACCCAACCTCCCACTCCGTCCTGCCCCACTCCCCCTCCCCCTTGGCAACAACAGGTCTGTTCTCTATGTCTGTGAGTCTGTTTCTGTTTTGTAGGTAGGTTCATTTGTCATATTTTAGATTCCACATATAAGTGATATCATATGGTATTTGTCTTTCTCTTTCTGACTTACTTCACTTAGTGTGACCTTCTCTAAGTCCATCCATGTTGCTGCAAATGGCATTATTTCATTCTTTTTTATGGCTGAGTAATATTCCATTGTATATATGTACCACATCTTCTTTATCCATTCATCTGTCGATGGACATTTAGGTTGCTTCCATGTCTTGGCTATTGTACATAGTGCTGCTATGAACATTGGGGTGCATGTATCTTTTGGAATTATGGTTTTCTCAGGGTATATGCCCAGGAGTGGGATTGCTGGATCATATGGTAGCTCTATCTTTAGTTTTCGGAGGAACCTCCATGCTGTTCTCCATAGAGGCTGCACCAACTTACATTCCCCCCACCAGTGTAGGAGCGTTCCCTTTCCTGCACACCCGCTCCAGCATTTGTTATTTGCAGACTTTTAAAGGACGGCCATTCTGACCGGCATGAGGTGCTACCTCACTGTAGCTTTGATTTGCATTTCTCTAATAATCGGTGACGCTGAGTATCTTTTTGTGTGCCGATTCGGCCCACCTCTATTTGCAGGTGGGGATTTCGGGGCTCAGAGAAGTGGAGCGATGTGCCCAAAGTCACAGAGGAAAGTATCAGAATCTGGATGTAAAACCAGGTCTGTGGTCTTCCTCCTGGTGGAGTTGTGGGCAGGCGTGGGCTCTAGGCTGTGTTCAGTCCCCCATTAGGAGCGTGCTCACCTCTGGGCTTGGTGTGGACTCAGTGCCTGGCCTGGCACTGCTTGGCCTGCAGTCACTGCTCTGAGGTCCCCAGGCTCCCCCTCCTCCCGTGAGGCCCTAGGAGAGAAGCGGCATGTCCACGGGAGAGGCCCTTAGCTTTTCCAGAATATTTCCATCCCAGGAGAGGGAAGCCCTTCCCTCTGGAAGCCACAGCTGCATTTGAATTAAACGGATACCCGGACGGCCCATGGAACCGAAGCCACTCTTTCCTTGCTGTGTGATTTTTAAATGTCACCCAACCTTTATGCAGTTTGTCCCATGGAATAACCCTGAGAGATATGTGAGGATGATAACTGATGCTTGTTTTCCCCACAGGCGAATCAGCCCCAGAGTGGACCGCCCCTGATAGGATCAGAACTCTGGCCGCTGTCTGGACCACCGCCCGTGGCCAACGTTGTGTACTGGGGACAACACGTTAATCTGAATAAATTTTGAAGCCAAGACTCATGAGACAGGTATAAATTCTATTTGCACGCACCTGGAAACATAAAATGGGGCAGACAAGCGATTTTTGGGTAATCTGCCAGTTTGCACGTTCATGCGTCGATACGGATCACTGAGACCTGATAGGGTTGTAATTGACCAGAGCCCCGCAGCCTGGGCTGTCAAGGAATTCACTGGTTTTCCCATTGAGCTCTGTTCCTTCGTAAGCGTCTGGGAAATCAAGTGATGACTATTTATAACGACCGCTTGGTGATGACTTTGAGACCGCTAAAGTCAAACAGGATGGTTTAAAATAATGGAATCTGCCCTTTGACCTCTGGAAAGCCCTAATCCTGGCCCCGTGCTGGAGTGACCATTGTAATGAGCGTTAGCTGCAGGCCCCCTTTGTAAGTCTCCGACTCTACAGGAGTGGACCTTCCATTTGATCACTCTGACACGTCAGGGGAGAGTGTGTCCCACTCCTCAGCCTTTCTTTTGGTCATCAGAGTTGAGTTTTGGTTTGAGATGCATGTGACCGGCCTTTGTTGTTACGTGGGTGTGGTTAGAAACATAATTCATGCCAGACATAAAAAGGACAAAGCAGAAAGGGGATGTGGGGCTTGTCTCATGCAAACCCCTTCTTTTAAAGAAGAGGTGGGGGGCTCAGAGAGGGAAAGTGACTTCCTCAAAGCCACCGAGCTATTGAACGACAGAGCTGGGACTAGAGCACAGATCCGATGGCCCCCGGCAGTGATGCTCTCCCTGCGCAGCACGCCGTTGCTGTCCCGCGTGGATAGACATGGTCTTCTCCGGACAGATGCTGGGAAGGAAACTCACTTTTCTTAGAACGCTATTTCCTAGGAAACGTGCTTAATGCTTTATCTACGTTGGTTCATTTTATTCTCCCAATACATCTGCCAGAGAGCGATCACCAGGAAGCCACCCTTGTACCGACGGAGACGCTACCTACCGGTCCGCGAGACCACAAAGCCCAGGCCCTTTCTCCCAGGCTCTGGCCAAAGGTCTCTCCTTCCTTTTGCTTCTTCTTCCCTCGGCGTCTCTCACACTTTCAGGCATCCTCTGATAGCCTGAAATGGGAGGTTTTAAGTGGTGTAAGGTTTCCTTGGCTTAAGGGGTCACGGGTGGGTCACATCTTATGGGCAAGCCTGAAACACAACAAATGTTATCTCAAAAGGGACCAAACAAGACTCCTCTGGGAAGTGGAGGCTGTGGTTTTCCAGGTGGCGGGTTTCTATCAGGCCCCGTGAAAAGTGGCAGTGGCATCCTGCCTCCAAGCCAGGCTCTCCTTCCGGCACAGCCTCCTGGAAGGAATGGGAAATGAAGGTGGCCCCGAAAGCCTGAGTATCCTCTGTGGCCATTGCACCCAAGTGGCATGTAATTGATGCCTACTTTTTTTTGTCTTTATTATTTTTCAGACTATAGAGCCTCTTGGTAACATCCAATTCATGCCTGGCTGCCTAGACTTGGAATCAGTCTGGTTTCCCTCTAGGGAAAAATACCCCATGTCTCAGCCCATCTCGTGAACACTTTGCCAGGCTGTCGAGCTCTTGGTGTCGAAATGCGTTTTAAACAAGGATCGTGTCTTTTATCTCATGGATCTTCCCCCTCAAGTGCTTACTCCAGGGCTTTGAATGCAGTAAATATTTCTGTACTCGACATTGGAATAGCAGATGGGAAGGGAGGCTGGATGCGCACCTTCCAAGGGTTCAGGCTACACTCTGAGGAAGCACATTTTGGAGAGGATCTGGCAATAAAAATTAAAATGATATCACTTTTGGGAAACTATCTTATGGAAGCAAAGCTCCTGTTTATAAGGGTGTATGTAAAAGAACATTTATTGCAAAACTGCCTAGAGTGACATTCAAGATACTTAGAATGACTTGAAAATCCATCAGTAGGGTGCTGGTTTATGAAAGCATGGCTTATCCACACATTGAGACATTTTACAGCTTTTAAAAATAATAACTTGGGGGCTTCCCTGGTGGCGCAGTGGTTGAGAGTCCGCCTGCCGATGCAGGGGACACGGGTTCGTGCCCCGGTCCGGGAAGATCCCACATGCCGCGGAGCAGCTGGGCCCCTGAGCCATGGCCGCTGGGCCTGCACGTCTGGAGCCTGTGCTCCACAATGGGAGAGGCCACAACAGTGAGAGGCCCGCATACCGCAAAAAAAGAAAAATAAAATAATAATAACTTGGATTTACATGTAGTAACCTAGAAAGGAGTCTATAATACACTGTGTAACAAAGAAAGCAAGTTGCTGAGCCACGTCTATTATTCCACGTCTATACAACACATGTACAGAGTTTCAATGTACGATTTTACGACTTTACCATGGTGTGAAAGTGGTCCGCATTCAGTAGGAACCATACTGTGCATGTTGAGTGTTGATCCTTTCCCGGGCTGGCGATAGGCAGGGAAACCCTCCCTCATGATGCTGGGCGGTGGCAGCGACCAGGTCTCCCCGTCAGCCCCGAGATCACAGTAAACAACCGACAAACTTATAACCGTTCTGTACTCAGACAGCCGTTCTGTGTTTCACTTTCAGTTCAGTATGCAATACGTTACGTGGTGTATTTGACACTTTATTATAAAATAGGCCTTGGGTGAGATGATTTTGCCCAACTGTAGGCTAATGTAAGTGTTCTGAGCATGTTTAACGTAGGCCGAGCTAAGCTGTGATGTTTGGGAGGGTTAAGTGTATTAAGCACATTTTCGACTTATGGTGTTTTCCATCTGGGAGGGTTTTATCAGGAGGTAACCCCATTGTAAGTTAAGGAAGATCTATTGATATGTTTGTGTGAGAAACAAATGGAGGATACACAGCAAAATGCTAGTATCACGGTGGAGGGGTAATATTTTACATTTAAAAAAATCTAGCAGAGATTTATATTAAAGAAGAATATAATGGAATTTATTTGGGAATGGAAGAAATAGATCAGGGTGGTTAACTGGTCCAGAAAGGAAACAGGTGGAATCAAGCACAGCTTTCTTTGCCGCCTCCATTCTCTGTGCACTTTCAGGTAGGGCCACCCGTGAAACTCCAGAGATCAGCCCTGCACTAGGGCAGGTCACAGTGTGTTCTATGCCCCAAGAGGCATCAGTACTTAATGCTTTTGGGGGGCCAAGGCTGAGAAACTCCCCATCCGTAAAAGTTTTGGAAGCACATTTGGAAGAACTTTGGTATCTTGATAAAGAAGCTGTCCCCAGCCTTACCTGAATGGAGGCTACTGGTCCAGGCCTTAAAGCCTCCAGGGTCTCCCTGTCCATATCAATAGATAGCTCTTGCAGGGCCTTCCTGACTATAAGCCATTTATTATAGCTGTATTTAACCTATAAGAACCAATCCATATGACCTCTGATAGTACCTGAATCCCTAACCAACTCCTCCTGGAAGATAGGTCATCAGGGTAGGGCTGTCTTTTCATCTTTTAGTCCAGAATGCCTGGCACAGTGCTTGGCTACTGTAGTAGCTGTGGTATAAGGGCTAATGGAAGAAAATGTGTGTTAAGTTCCTGCACCAGATAGACTGAGTTGATTTCTAGCTGGCTTTGGGGAGACTCAGGAGAGATTTTCCAGAAAAAGGGGAGCCTTTATGAGAGACTTGAAAAAGAGGAACAGAGTAGCGTGTACAACTTCCACCAAGAAGAAAAAGCTGATTTTTGTCGCGATAGCATTTTAGAAAGACTATTTTAGTATCTTTAAGGGCTCTGCCACTGTGTCCCTCTTCTGCTTTCTCCAGAGAAGTTTGGGTTCCATCGTAGGCCACTGACAAAACGTCTGGATGTCTTCGGAGTCCTCCTCACCCTGAGAGAAAGGCAGGTGAAAATAGTCTAGCTTTTCAGGGGCCTAAAACACCAAAGATTAAGCTCTGACTGCAGACCTACTAAGAAAATGCCTCCCAAATATAGTGAGAATAAACAGTCAAACCAAACAGTATCATACCCAGCACAAAACCACAGTGAGTTGATTCAATCAGACATTATCCGAGCAAGGAAGACATAACATTCCGGTTTTAATGGCAAGAAAAAAAAAAAAAAGGGAAGAAACCCAAATTACTTTGCAGGCGTTGGTGGTACTCTTACAAGTTGTTTTTCGGAACACAGTTTAAGAGATAATTCAGCCTTGGGTTGGGGAGAATTAGGGCGGCAGAGGCTCTCGTGCAGGAGAACTTCCCAGGTGTGGGGCCGTCTGGGGGCTCAGCCAGGTAGCCGGCTGCCGCAGCCTTGGCTTGTCTCCCATCTCCCAGAAGACACGAAGCGCACTGCTGGGCTCGCTGCTGGGAGGTGGTGATGGATAACGGCTGTGGCCTGATTCTTGAGGAGCCGTGGATTCACCGCAGCGTGTCTCGGCCATATGTGAGCCCTGGCCACGTGTGAGGTTCCCTGAGGGGGAAGACACACGCTCTTTCTTACACAGCCCCTTTTATTGAAGCAAGCACACGTGAACAGGCTAGAATCTGGGCTTTCCCAGGCAGTATGGTCTGCAGGTCGGAGAAGCGGCATCCTGGCCCCCAGGCACTGGGTTTTGGGAGGCAGCAGAGGAACGGTTGCTTGGCTCCTGGAGTAGAGCTACTACACACAGTCTTCACCTTCCGGAGGCCTGGGAGGAGATGATCATGGGATGGAACTTCAGAGGCCTTGCTCAACCTTCCAGGGTTTGCAGCTCTGCTGCAACAGCGACACCAAATCATTAGTCCAACTGAAACCTTCTAGAACCACTCCCTTGTTCCTGGAACCTGGGTAACCTCCTGGATTCGCATGCTGACTCTACCACTGGGGCAGTTCTCTGTGTTTCTGTGTCATCTGTTATGATGTGGGGACAGTGACAGCATCTCTCTACCTCAAAGAGTTGTCGAAAGAACTTCATGAGGACACATCTGGGAAAGTCTCCAGCACATAAGGGCTCTGTCAAGTTTAACTCAGAGCCTAGCACAGTGCCTAGCAAATGTTCGCACAACGTCCGTGGTCTGACCCTAAGCCAGGCCTTGTTTGAAGCATTTTACATGTACTCTTCAATACATTTTGTGGCACTGAAGATCTAGCATAAGAAAAATGACATAAGCAAAATGTGTCTTCAGGACCTCTGTACCCAGTAGGACCTACCGTGCAGATCACTTATTTAACTCACATCCTGGAGAAGTCCCTGTACTCCTTGTCATACGTCCTTTTGCCTCCCAGCTCTTCTACAAAAGTTCTCTCTATGTCAAAGCCTCCAGGGTAATTAAATTAAGAGCTGTTCAATGGTCATTCCAGTATCTTTTGTTGCCTGTTGCTAAGCCCAGGGCCTATTCATGAGCTAGGTATATAAGTGACGCCCAGTAGGTTCTTTGTGGAATGACTAGATCTTGCAAAAGACTATGTGACATACCTATACAAAAGAGAAGGAGAAAGACCGAATTCTTGTGAACAGTGGGGATGGTGAGAAAACGCTACCGGAAAATGCCTGCTATGTGCTAGGCACCTTTTATGCGCCATGAATTTTCACAACTCCAGGAGATGGGTATCCAGGCAATCCTCTGCTGTGTAGCAAATTACCCCCAAACTTAGTCTGTTAAAAGTAACAGTTATTTTGCTTGTGAATTTGTAAAGAGGTGGGAGCGTAGAAGGGGCAACTCCTCTCTGCTCCGAGGTGGCTCTGCAAAGGACAGGAGTGTCCACTTTCAGGACCGCTCAGTCTTGTCCCCCAGCCTCTCTGGAGCCACCCTGGTGGCCTGGCCTCCTCAGGCACGGCCCCAGGCTGGCTCGGGGTTGGATGGGTCGGACTAGAAAACTCTTTGCTCTGAGAATACAGCTCTCCATCTCAGCCTCTCCACTCCCCCTTGCAAGGGGAGCCGTGCTTGGGGAGAAGCCTGGGGAGAAGCCAAGCGAAGCAAAAGATTTCAACAGAGAATGGAGGAAACACACCCACTGAGGTTCTCATAGCAACATAATCACGCACAGGCAGCAGCCTATTTCGGTGGGAGCTAGTCTGAGCCTCCCTCCCCGCCCCGGTTCGTCACAGAATAGATGCACTGCACAGGCTGCAGCAGTATGAGGTGGGGTAGGGTGGGGAGAGAGCGCTGGACTGGAAGCCAGGGGGCTGGGGAGCTGCTCTGAGATGCTCTGTCAGCTAGCTGATGGATCACAGACACGTGTCCTCTCTCTGATCTCGGGCTCCTTGTCCGTAAAATGAGAGGATAGGACTGAAGAACTGGGAAGACCCTTTCTGGTTTCTGTTGACTGTACAAGTACTGAGCCTCTCCTGGTAGGAGATCAGATGTCTCAAGATCTTTTGTCTCTGAGAAGGATGCTTAGAGAAAATGGGGCTCAAGAGGGTAAAGGTCACTCCTTAGATTCAGCTCATTTGCCCCCCACCACCTTCTGCGCATTGGCAGGATGTGAAAGGGAAGGAGAATGACCAGGTGTTGCCAGACTCTGCTCGCTCACCCTGAACGCGCATCCAGGTTTGTGGTCTGAGAGAGGAGAAGGTTAAGGAGGTTAAGGTCATTCTTTCATTTAAAAGTACTCCTTCCTCAACACACACACACACACACACACACACACACACACACACACACACACACACACACTCACCCATTAACTCAAGCCTCTTGCCCACTCTCCATCCCCTCCTCCACTTATTGCAATGTATCCTCTCTTTCCCGAGGACCAGGTGATGGAAATGTCTTTAGACCCTGGCCCATTTCTTCAATGGACTCGGGTTAGTTGAGGGCAATCAGGCTCACACCTCCTGGCTGTCAAAGGTGACGTTAAATAACAAATAGGGCATGCGTGCAGGACTGCTCTGCCTAGGTAAGCACAGGGGGGAAGTGAAGAGAGCCAGGACGCCCAAGGAGCCCCTTTTAGGTCCCTGCCCTTGACTTGTGAACTGAAAGCTTGAAAGTGCAGCTGTCTTCGAAGGAGTCAGCCCCAGAGGCCTGTTGTAATGGGGGACACAGAGCGCCCCCCCAGCCCGTTTTAATCCCCACCCGCCTGACAGATGGCCAGTAAGACAGAGAAAAAGAAGCTCTCAAAGTGAAGACAGGAATGCATTGTATAAAAATTCACACCCTCTGCAGCCGCCCAAACTCCCTTAAAAAAGGATCAAGAGAATCCTAATGGGTACGTGACATTCTCCTCCTCTCCCATAAAAGGGACTTCAAGATCTGGTGATGCTGGGGGAGGGGTGAGGAGGGAGAAGAGAGATGTGTGGGCAGGGGGCTGCCGGGGAGACCGGGGCAGGGGGAGCGCGGCGGAAGGCTCACCCATCTGACTTTCTCCCACCCTCTTTCCCAGGCCACCTCTGGCTGAACCTTGGTCCCACCCTCTCGGCCTGGGCGAGGCTTGGAGCCCCAGGTCCTTGGAGAGGGAGAGTGGGAGAAAAAAGGGGTCATGATGCTACACGTAGCCCTAGAGTTGAAAGAGTTAAGGACCCTCCCTCATCCAGGCATCCACCCCGTGGCTCCCCAAACCCCAAACGCGGAGGAAGGATGCATGAATTGGCAGCGGAGCGGGAGAGCTGGGGTGGGGGGGCGCTGGGATGGGAGCGAGGTGACCGTGGCCCAGCCTTGCCCAGGGCCCGTCCTCGGTGGGAAGACGCACACCGGGTCCGAGGACCTGCCGGAGCCCAGCCCCGGCGCCTGCCTTCTCTGAGCATCACGCGTGGCCCGGCTGCGTCCGCGCAGCCCTCGCCCCCCCTCCCTGCCCCCCCCCCCCAGCAAGTTGTCCACGGCGCCCGGGAGTGGAGGCGGCCCAGAGACCCCCGGAGCCCGGGCGAGGGGGCGGCCCGGGGCGCGGGGGCCCTCGGTCTGCGCCCAGCAGCAGCCTCCCGCCCGGCCCAGCCTCCTCCCCGCCCCCACTCACCGGCTCAGCCCCCGGGAGGGACGCGCAGGAAGCGTGTTGCTTCGCCCGCTGATCGGCAGAAGTTGAGAGGAGTTGTCGACTGCCTCGGCCGGCCGGACTTTGCGAGCAGCCGGCGAGGAGCCGCCGCCGCCGCCGCCGCCTCCGCGGAGCCTTCGGGGCTCCCTCCCTCCTGCCTGGCCCGCAGCGCGGGTGGAGAGAGGCGGGGAGGGGGTCGCGGGCGCCACAGGAACTCGAAACTGTGTGAAGGAATCCGAAGCCGATGAGAAGGGAGGAAAATAAAACAAAGTGGAGACTGCAGGAAAGACTCCACCGTGGTTGATGGTACCGGCTGATGCTCCAGCAGAGGGACTGGGTTGGGCTTTTATTTTATTTTTTTTTTCCTCCCATTTTCTCTTTCTCTCTCTCTTTTAAAGCTACACCAGCTCTCTCTTTCGGCACTATCTCTGTATCACGAAACCCTTGCTGGCTCTTATGGGCATGAAACACTCCTCCCGCTGCCTGCTCCTAAGGAGGAAAATGGCGGAGAACACGGCCGAGAACACCGAGGTAAGGAGGCGAGAGGCCGGGCTCGGAGACCCCGCAGCCCGCCGGGACCCCCGCGCCGCGCGCCGCCGCCGCCGCCGCCGCCGCCGCCGCCGCCGCCGCTCCGCACCTGGTGCCAAACTTTCCCAGCTCCATCCCGCTTGCTTCTGCCGGCCGTGTGCGCGTGTGTGCGTGTGTGTGTGTGTGTGTGTGTGTGTGTGTGTGTGTGTGTGTGTGTGCTGGGTGCGGGAAAGACAGTGCCTGTCTCAGGCCCCCTCCCTCTTGAAAATGCAAAAGAGTCGCTCTCACCCCAGCTCCCTCTCCTGCCCCCCCGCTGCTCGCTTTCCACCCTCCCCCACCCCACGTCCCAAACCCTGGGCGGCCGAACTCCCCTGCCCTCCCTCTGGGCTCCGTTAGGGCTCCAGGGTGCCGGTTTCAGCCGGATCGGGATGGGTGATCCGGGGGCCAGGTCTGCTCCCTGCGGCGCCTTGACCGTCTCTCCGGCCGGCCGCTCCCTCGGCGTTACCCTTCAAGCTCGAGCTCTCGGTCCCCGCAGCACCGCGGAGAGCTCCGGGCCGCGGGGATGGGGGTCGGGGAGGGGGGCCCCCGTGCGCCGTGCCGGGATGGCACTTGGGCACCACCAACAGACCCTCGCGCCCACATCCGGGCCGGGGAGAGGTCTGCCCTCCAGCACCTACGAGCCGCCTCTGGGACGCTAACCCCGGGGAGGAAGCTCGGGCCGCGGCCACCTTCAGGACCAGGGACAGCGCCCGCTCCTGCCGCAGCCGAGCCCACGCGGGCCGTGGGGCCTGCGCGCCGCGCTGCATCGGGAAATGGGTCCGCAGCCGCTCGTCCCGCAGCAGTTCCCAGGAGGTCGCTCTAGCTCCGCAAATTGCGCTCTCGTCCCCCGCCTCCGGCAGCCCAGCGGCTGCCCTTTCTGTACTCTGGAGTTGGCTCTGAGCCGCAAAGACTGGAGGCTGCGTTCCCTGGCCTCGCTCTGACCCTGCTGTCATTACAACTGGGTTAGCCCGTAGGTTCTGGGCACCTGTAGTCACGAAGGGGATCCGCGTGGGCAGCCCCCTTACCTTCGTGGAGGAACGGTGCGCCGGGGGGGGGGGGCGGAGTGGGAGTTGTGTGTGAAGATCATCCCTTACTCGGTGGCAGGAAAAAGGCAGAGAGCAAATTCCCGGGCTCTATTAATAGCCGGGTGTCTGGTGGGGCTGCCGTGCACTTCACATATGGTTACCCATATGCAGCGTGGGGCGGGATGGAGGTGTGGCACGGGGATTGTCCCTCTGTCTTGCTGGGCTGCAGAAAGGGGCAGAGACCCTTCCCGATCTTCTCCCCTCGAGGTCTGAACTGCAGCTACCCCCTAACCCCACCGCGTAGGCAGCAAAGCTTTTAAAATCCCCGTTCTCTGAGAAACTAGAAGCAGCATGTATCTGGCAACTGTCGATTTCGAAACAAACACGCTCTGGGGGAGAACGTGGGGTGTTCGGGAGCTAATGCCGTCACCTTGAGTTAGGGCAAAGCATGCGCGCCTGCGGTCCCCTCGCCACTTCCTCTTCGCCCCCCCCACACCCGCCCCCAGGCAAGCAGACACTCAGAATGATGTGTAGTGCAAGGCAGAGAGCTAGCCTTACCAATCCCCTCGCCCTCCTCCCTCCCATCGCCCACCTGCAGAATGGGTTTCTAAAACTAGCTCAGAGTCCAGGCTGCACTTCTGTAATCTGTTGGACCAGCGGGCACGTAGCAGTCCCTGCAGCCGTGTGGCTGGAGCGCTAGAAGCAAGAAACAGCTTCTCTCTACCCATCCCCCTACCGCTCGGCTTCTAAAAAAAAAAAAAAAGTTTTCGCAGGTCTCTAGCCCCCCGGCCCTCCGGTTGTTGCGCCGTGTCTGGGTGCAGACCCCGGCCAGGTTCCGCACTGTGCACGGCGATGTGAGCTTCCCCACCTCGGCCCCGGTTCAGGGAGTCCGGAGCAGGCAGAACGACGCGCGCCAGGCTATTTTTACATGCTTCCCCCGCAGCTCCGCACTCCCCCTTCTCGGCGGTTGCACATGCCAGCTCTGTTCAAGGCATCAATGAAAACAGCAGTATAGGCGGCCGAGCTCCTGAGAGCACAAAAAGAAAAAAACGAAAAAAACCCATGTCGAACGCCTGGCACAAAGTGGGAGGGGCAGATCCAGCTGGGGCTCCGGGAAGGGGAGTGAGTCTGGGGTTCAGTTCTTCACAGCTTCCCCTGAGAAGGGGAAGAATTCAGACTTGGTCAGACGTGGCCAATGGAGGCATCCAGGCAGCGTGACAATCACTTGGTTTTCTTCCAGGAACTGGCTGTTTTTGGAATGAGCCAGGACTAGAGCAGTACTTCCAAAAGTGGGGTGTTGTGGGTCTGCCTGCATTTATGGTGAGAGAGAGGGAGGCAAGGATGCCTCTGTGGGGTGTGTGTGTGTGTGTGTGTGTGTGTGTGTGTGTGTTGTGTCTATGGTGGTAGCGCTCCTTGTTTTTAATTCAACACATCTTTATCAAACACTGACTCTGTGCCAGGAATGATTAGGCTCTCGATATCCAAAGATGAAGACACCAGGCCCCTGCCCTCAAGGAACTCACAGTCTGGTGGACAGTAGTGCCAGATGATCCAGATAGTTCAGTAGCACCTTTTCCTGCCTTTCCTTGGTGTGGTTTACAAGCACTTTATCTCATTTCATCCTCACCATAATCCTGTGAGATAAGCAAAGATTAGTTTTCATTTCTTAGCCCCATTTTACAGGTGAGGATGCTGAGGCTGACAGGTCCAGCAAGTTCTGAAAGTTACCTGGTCAGCAGGACAGACAGCCTTGGAGCACAGACTGCCCCTGCTTCTGATTCACTGCCCTTTGCCCTGCATTGCTACTTCTATTCTTTTATTATTATTATTATTATTATTATTTTGGCCGCACTGTGCAGCATGCGGTATCTTAGTTCCCCGACCAGGGATCGAACCCCTGCCCCCTGCAGTGGACGCAATGATTCTTACCCACTGGACCACCAGGGAGGTCCCTACGTGACTTCTAAAAAGATGCCACGTTTGGATGGGAGCAGGAGAGAGGGATAGGGAGAGAGGGTGTTTGGGAAGGGAGAGATGCGGTGTTGGGGCAGGCAAGGGTGTCAGTGAGAAGGTGACCTCTCACAAGGTTTTTAGGGAGAGATATTCTAATCCTTAGGCAGGAGAGAGTGGGGAACAAAAAAACCTGCTTGTGAGCAGAGCCTCCCTTGACCAGTGAAGTTTGGAGCTGGGGCGGGGGCAGGGTGGGCACGGTGAGCTCCGTTTCTGCTTTTTCTGGCTCTGTCCCTCAGATGCGCTTCTCCTCCTCGGCCGAGGGCATCATCCCCTGCTCCGCATGTGTCATTAGAAACCTTCTACTGCCTGGTCTCCTTCCCAGCCGGCTGTCCGTGCAGAGGCCACCACCCTCACTCTGCCCTCACTAAGGCAACAGCCTCTCTCCTGTTGTCCTCTTCTCTAATCCAGCCCTCGATGGGCTTTCAGAAGTACAAATCTGCTCATGATCGGACATTGCTTTCAAAACTTACCATGTCGCCCTGTTGCCTTTAGGACACAGGATAGAGCCCTTTTCCTTAGCCCTTCAGTACCTGCCCCATGCAGTTCTCTGCAAACACTGACATCATGCCTGAATGCCTTTGTGCTTCCTGGTTCCTCTACCTGGGCTGCTCTACCCACCCCCCTTCTCTCTGGAAACAAAAGATCTTCCTCAACCAGCAAGACCCAGTTCAAAGGTCTCTTCCTCTCAGCAGCCTTCCCAGATCGACCATTTATCCTCCATTCCACGGAGAGTGAGTTTTCCTTCTCCTTCTTCTGTGTTCCTAACACCTGTCTCTCACTTTTCCTATTACAGGATAATTGGCTTTTTTTAAAAAAAAAAAAACATCTTTATTGCAGTACAATTGCTTTACAGTGGTGTGTTAGTTTCTGCTTTATAACAAAGTGAATCAGCTATACGTATACATATATCCCCGTATCTCCTCCCTCTTGCGTCTCCCTCCCACCCTCCCTACCCCACCCCTCTAGGTGGTCACAAAGCACCGAGCTGATCTCCCATTGGCTTTTTACATGTCTGTTTCTTCAGTTGGATAATGAACTTCTTTTGGGGGGAGGGTGTCTACCCCGTTCGTAACACGGTGCCTGACACAGAGTAAATTTAAAATGCTCACAAATGTTGCCTGATTCGTGGGATTATGAACAAGCTCGTGAGGCTTCTGGGTGTTAATCACTCATGGCTTTCTGAGAATTGGGCTTCCCATCCCCACTCCTGTGCTTAGGTCATTGTGGACCCTGAAAACTCAAAAAATGAGTGGAGTTTCTGGGAATCGAGGTGCTGCAAAGCTCGAAGCATGGGTGCACTCTGGTTGCCTGTGTACCTGTTTCATAGTCCATTATTACTGACTCTTCCCCTGGGGTGTTTGTCTGAAGAGCAGATAAAGGGATTAATCACAAGGCCCAGTATGAACCCTGGGGGATGATGGACCCTCAGAGCCTCTGCTTCACTGGTTCTCGGTGGCGAAAGCCTGATGCATTACTTACGGTGCGACTCCCTGATTGGGGTTTTCGCACCTCAAAGGAGAAGCTCCCGGGGTGAGAAAATAGTTTTAGCACAGGAGTCATTTGGGAGACTGGTTTTGGAATGTGCTATTGACTTACTGGCCTGGGGAGAGAGAATAATTATGGGCTGGGAAAATTCCTACAATAGGACAGTGGGGTTAGGGTACCAATGGGTGCTGCCCTGTGAGTTATGGGGAGAAATGGGCTGAATTCCGACGTCGCTCATGGTTCCCTCTTCTCAGGGTTTTCGGCTCAAGCGTGTGGTCCTATAGCACAGAGGTGAGGGGAGGAGAAGAAAAAGGGCAAGAGGAGGCTGGACCCAGGCCCACCTCTCTGGGGTCTGCATCGTGTCTCTTTCCGACGAGCGTGGGGCTCTGGAGCCAGACTGCCTGGCTTTACACTGAATCCAGTGGACGTGCTGTTATGATGAACAAGTCCCCGAACCCCTCTGGGCCTTGTACGGCTGTTGCGATGATTGAATGAATTAATTCGCGCAAAGGGTTTAGAGCATGGTGAGCTCCCGAGGCCTGCAGGATCGTCAACCTGTCAGCTTTTAGGAGTCGCGCCAGAAAAGCACCAGCTGGATGGACTCTCCTACGTCCTTATTTCTCCAGCTGAAATGATTGCCAAACCACAGTCTACATCCCTCAGCAAACACGGATTTCAGCCCTGAACTGAGCTCAGGAGAATTAGGAAGATGCCCACGTGTCTTTTGCGCCCCCCGCCCCCGAGAGGTGTGGCTCTGCAGAGAGTCCCCCGCTGGCTTTTGGCTGTCAAAGAGGGTGAAACCACACTCCCGTCTCTGACTCGGGAGTGGGTTTCGTTTCCTCCTCGGTGCTAACCGCGATGTGAAGTGATTATCACATTCCAGCGTGGAACGTGCAAAAATCTGTAAAAACAGCATTTACACCTTGGAGTCCACGGTGCCAGCAGGAAAAAAATGAGCAACGTGGCGAGATGTGAGCTGCCAAGGTAGCTGGAGGTGGGGTCGTGTTGTGTGACAGGCAGGCGTGTTGTCCCATTGTCTCTCCTTGGCGAGAGGAGGGGAAGCGCGGGCGGGAAGGGGCCTCGCGAAGGTCGCTGTGTCCGCGCTTCCAGCCCTGAGCCCACTTCTTGCACCCACGACGCAGTTGGCCCCTTGGTTCCTTGTTACAAAGCTTCACAGGAGGCAACTTCCCCAAACCCCTCGTGCATCTCAAGAGTCAGGAAATCAGATCTTCCTTAGGTCTGAGCTCCATCTCTTCCGGTGCAATTGGAGTCACCTTGGTTTATGTTATTCTAAAAGGAGATTAAAAACCGTCTGGTTGCCTTTGCATTGGGGGCTGCAGGAAGGGTGTCTCACCCTCTTTACCAGCCTCTGTTTGGAGCATTTCCAACCCCTTCCTCTGAAATTCTGGATTAGCCAGGAGAGGTGTGTTGGAGAAGACATGCCCCTCCGGTGGTACCCGGCCCACTGGATACATCACACCTCAAATGGCTTTTCTCCTTCACTTGTTATTAGAAGTCCCTCAGGCATCACAGCTTTCTCCAGATTTGTAATGGGTGACCCATAAGCAAAGATCTCTTTTTAAAGTGTAATTTTATAAGAGCAAACAGCTCGATGTATACATTTTCATAAAGTCATAGACTCTTAGAGCCGGATGGGAACTTCAGATCATTCAAATTAAGAGACGGGAAAACATTGCCAACATCAGAGTGCTCCGGTGTTGGCGTTGGGTCCATGTTTCCTCTTAGGTCAATGCCGTTTCTACGCCCTTTAGCACCGGCTTGACTGTTTTTACATTTGATGCTAATTGTCTGGTATATCCCGATATGTGATATCGAAAACCAGTGTTTCCCTAGGTAAGATCTAAGGATCGTGCATAGCAAGGTCTCTGTCCTTTTCGTACGACACATAAAATGCTTCGGCATGTATCGTCTTGTTGAGTGGGTGCCGTCATACATTACACGCTTACACACATATGTTACATCCTGTACACCGTACATAACGTGTCAAGTTACATATTATTCCCATCGTACAGATGAAGAAACCAAAGCACAGAAAGTTAGTATTACTTGCCCGAGATCCCACAGCTAGTAAATGATGGAACTCAAACTCTGGTTTTCTAGCCACTGAGACCTCTGCTTTTTCCAGTCCACCGGGCTGTGAAGACAGCAGAGGGAACAGAGTAGACACTTAAAATACAAAGAGAAAGAATGGAGAGACCAACAGCAGAAACAAAGAATGGTGGATTGGGAAGAAACCAAGGAAAAGATACCAGCCCTGGCTTTCTCCTCCTGCTTTCAGTTCTCACTGCTATGCCCCGTGGGTGGCGGGGACCCAGTATAACTTGTGGCCAGGACAGTCCTCGTTCCTCCCGGATATCCCTGGGTCCGGGAGTCCTAGCTGGTGGGCCAGGCAAAACTCTTGACTAACAACGTATACCTTTCTGGAAGCTGGACCGAGGCCACCATGTTAAACCTGAATTCTCATCCAGCTTCTTACATGGGATGAAATGAATAGCAGAGACTTCAGGACAGGAACTTGGTTTTCTAAATTTATCTTTGTAGTTTTATTTCATTGTCTAGGGCTCGTGCAACAAAGTACCACAAACTGGGGGCTTAAATAACTGAAATTTATTCTCTCACAGTTCTGAAGGCCAGACGTCTGAATCCAGGCGTCAGCAGGATGGGCTCCTGCTGGAGGTTCTTAGGGGGAAATCTGTTCCCTGACTCTTTCTCCGCTTCTGGTACTTGTCAGCTATGCTCTGGCTGGTAGACACAGCACTGCCTCTCTGCCTCCGTCTTCACGTGGCCTTTTCTCCTACGTGTGTCTGTATCTCTTCTTCTTCTAAGGACACTAGTCGTATGGAATCAGTGCCCACCCTGTCCAGTATGGCCTCATCTTAATCCGATTACATCAGCGAGGTTCTTGTTTACAAATGAGGTCAAATTCACAGGTAACAGGGGTTAGGGCTTCAGTACATCTTTCGGGGGGACTTGATTCAACTCATAACGTCATCTAACATGGTGCCCACACGTAGTAGGTCTGAGTAGAGAGTGGCTGGCAGATGGCAACGAATCTGTAGAGAGGGCTTGGAGTAGTTGCAGAGTCAGTGAAGGTCGTCTCTCTCCTTTAAGTCTGTCTCCCGCTGCTTGCCCACTGTCCAACTTGCCCACTGTTGCCGCAGAACCTTGGTCAGGCCCCCTCTTCCTTGAGTGGCAGTAAAATTATAACAAGAGCTGCCATTTTCATGTCCCTATTTTGTGTTGGGCGTGTGTTCAGTGCTTCGTATGCGTTGCCTTGCTTAATTTACGCAACATTACAAGCAACTCTTCTTATTCGCATTTTGTAGTTGAAGAAATGGAAACTCACAGTGGTCGGTTGTCTTGACGGAGATTATAGGACCAGTAAGTAGTCCTATCCTACAGTCCTGCTGCTGACTGGGGCCTCTTCCCCCTCTTTTATTCACATCCCCAGCGGGAAGTGTGTCCTCACTTTTGCCCACACCAGGTCCCACCCACTGAGAGCCTTTTGGGGACTGGAAGGAACTGGTAGACGTCCGTCCGTGTGTGGGAGAGGGTGGAGGCTGGCTGGAGACTCTGCCAGCCTGTACCCGGCTCCACGTGTTCAATCCCCTCGTCCTCCTGGGCGATTTGCTTTCTGTCGTTGCCAGAGAATTATCGTAGTGGTAGCATTGTGAGCCCGTTCCTAGCGTCCGTGAAGGGCTCTTCTGGAGGACAGGAGCGGTAAGGACTTTCTCGGCACCTTCCGAACAGTTAAGCCACGTGGGTTGCTGGCTTCTGGCCCTGAGGCGGTTTTGTGCAGAGGTTTGGGGCGCAGGACCTGGGGCTCGTGCCTGGGTGCAGACCTCAGCCGGGCTGGGTCCTGGCGTGCACGCGTTACACCGTCATCTGTGCCCGGTTTCATCATCTGTGTCGTGGTGGTAGCACCTTATCCCGCGGAGCTATGATGAGGGTTAAATGAGTGACTTCGTGTGAAGCTCACGTAGGTACACGGCAGGTACTCAAGATGAGCTAGGATTTATCATCCGGGCTTATCCGGTGGTGTCTCAAAGGGGCGGGGGGCGCACAGGTGAATAAAGGGCCTCCACTGGTGACGTGATGGACTCACTGATCCAAGCATTCTCGGGAGGGACAGCGTTCTCCATGCCTCGCGGACTGGCCTGCCCCACTCCACACGCACACTCAGTGTTGGGGTCCAGGGCTGCGGTGTTCGCAATGTCCACAGCGGGAAAACAAAACCTCACGGAGCCCCTAGGGATGGACAGAAGTGGGGGGGTGTAGATGGGCACCCACTTCAGACCTCTTGGCCTTCTCCGGGCGCCCCCAAGCCCTGCTGCTGGGACAAGAGCCATTCCTACTGCTCGATAACTGGATTGATGTTCCCCACGTTCCCACGGCGGGAGAACAAGGCCTGGCGGGAGGGGAGGAGGACACAGGCGTCGCCCAGGCAGGCGCCGCAAATCGGGTGTTAATTACCGAGTTAAACACCCTGTCCTCTTGGCCATGAATCCGGTAAAGGACATTCACGGGGGGTGAGGCCCAACCAGAGGGTGGTACAGCTGAGACCAAACCACTACAAAGGGAACTGCGATGAGCAAATCCCTCCTTCAGGTCCCCACCTGTAGCTCTATGGTGAAGGATCGTCTCTTGTTAGCTGAAGGGAAGGAAAGGGGTGGCCTTTAACAGCTGGGGCTGCCAGAAAATGAGAGGCTGCAATTCCCCCAGGCGCATTACATCCAAGGGCTTCATCTCGCCCTGACAGGCAGTTATGACAGCACTTCTCTAAGGAGACGCAATCAGAGAATCCCACAAAAATGATTGCAGCCCATCACGAGGGTAAGTGGGATCCTAATTAAGGGATGTTCGCTATTAACGTGCATCAGTGCAATTCTTGCCTTCAGGCACCTAGCAGGGAAGTGATGAATATTTATTGAATGAATAAAGGAAATAAACTCGCACATCACACGTACACCAGCCAACTTCCTTTTGTTACAGAGTCCGTCTACTCCCAGCTCTCCAGAGTGAAAGCTGCGGTTCCCAGGGTACCGTCGGGGAGGGTTTTGGAGGCAGACGTGAGTTTGAGTCTCATCCTCATGCCTCTGGGATTAACACCCATTTTTAAAATCCATGAAGGTTAAATACAATCACAGGAGAAGACAGAAAAAAGAAACTCGACGCATGTTCTCACCTTTTCCCTCCTGTTGTAACTTTGCGTTTATTTGCTTAGCTTTTGTTTTGCTTTTGGGGGAAACTTCGCAGTGCAAAGTGGGAAGAGTCCTTGCGGATTTCAGCGCGGGTGGATGTAAACGACCTCATCCAGACTGCGGGGCGGCGGGTGTGGACACGCACGTGAGTCTGCGGGGTCGTCACGCAGAAGCACGTGCTCGTGCGCTTATGTACTTGTCACGCGTGGTTTGCAGTTCAGAGCAGGTAACGCACCATGAGGTGCACATTTAACCACTAGCCTGGAGCTCTGGGGTTGACCCAGGGGCTGATGACTCAACGTGGTGGGGTGGTTGTATGGGGGGCACATGGGGGCGGGGGGGCGGGGAGTGAGGCCCTGGGTGGGAATCTTGTAGAGCGGATCTGAGGGTCAGGGTCAGGAAGGTTAGCAGCCCTGACTTTGCAGCTGATGTACGACCTCGGGTGCTGTTGTCCTCAGGTGGGGGCTGGGTGGCCACCCTCTCTGGCGCGACACGCTCTCCCCAGGCCATCTCACGCCTCCTCCCTGATGTGCTGAGGATTCCCAGCCGAAGCCCAAATCCGGCCCTCGAGCTTGGGCTGTATGTCTGGCTGCCCGCAGGACGCCTCCGCTCAGGTGCCACACAGGGACCTCAGACTCCTCAGGCCCCTCCTGGTGTCAGCGCTTCCCACCCCTCTGCCCCCTCCTGCTGGCCGTCCTCTTGCTGAGTGTGGAGTTGCCCAAGGCACAGGCCCATCTCCTCTGTGCCGTCTCCATGGCTACGTCCTGGTGATTCTGCTCCTCATCGGCTCGTCCTCTGCCCTGAGTTTGTCCTCCTCTTTTGGGTCCCACTTTGGCCGTCCTGGGCACGCCCACCATCTCTTGCCTGGATCTCTGCATCACCTCCTGGATGCCCCCCACACAGCCGCGCCTGGCTCTGGTCTGTCCTCACAGCAGCACGAACATGCCTTCTGAAGTGGCGACCTGACTGTGCTTCTCCCATCCTCAGACGCGTTCAGTGGCTTTTCCGTTATCATGGGAGAAGGACCCACCTCCTTGCCGTGGCTTAGCTGGCTCCGCAAGCTCATGCCCCTGAATGCTGTTCTCTGAAGTCCTTCCCTTCTGCTCCAGCTACACTCACCTCCTTCCCTCCCCTCATCACCTCCTACTCTTCCTTCAGGTCTCAGCTTAGATGTCACCTCTTCCAGGAAGCCTTCCCTGGCTCCATCCCCTCATCTAAGTCAGGCTTAGCTCTCCCACCATGTGATCCTACAGTACCTGTGCATCCTCTGTCGCGGTGTGTATCGCTTTGTACTCGCTGGCTGACTTCCTCGTCTGCAAGTCCACTGTAAACTCTGTGAGGGAAGGGGCTCCATCCGTGCTGCTCGCCATTGGATCCCAGCACCTAGCACAGCGCCTGGTACCTGTTAGAGGTTGCAGACCTTTTGTTCTACGAGTGGTCATTGTGACGTATACCTTTCCTGCACTGAAAATGTTTTATGGATGGTGGCGTTTAAATCATTATCTACGGCTCCCTTCCTTCTACGCTGGTTGGGACTGTCAGTCACCCAGCGTCCCCTAAAAAGGAAGTCTCTGAGGTCTGCCAACCCAAAGCAAGGCTGCAGGTAAGCTGCCCCGGACAGATGTTCACCGCTGTGCGGCAAGGGCAGGGCTGCAGAGAGAATGGTGACACGCAGTGCAAGCTGGGTAAGAGGAGATTTTTCAGACAAACAAGGGCATACGTTTCGTACCCTCCTGAACAGGCAAGCCTTAAGTCTCAGAAAGGGTGGAAGGGGGCGGTCAGGGCTCTGCCTGGGCCGTGGGGGGAATTCCCTGCACTTCTGCGGTGGGAAGAGGGGGCAGAGAGACCGTGGAGGTAGCCCTGCGCAACCTCCCTCGAAGCAGGGCAGTCTCGGGGTTTGTATCAGACAATGTATTTTCTTCCCACTAGGCCTGATGCTTCATCATTGGCTGATGTGAGCAGGGCCGTGATGGGGTGGGGGAGGCAGATATGTCCAGACCAGGGGTCTGAACAGCCCTGAGGCTCTGGCTTCTAGCTGCAGGCTCTCGGGGGCCCCAGCCTACTGCTCTGGGGCCGGCGCTCTGCGGGAGGATGCGACTGTCTTAGGCCGGCGCTGTCATTCACTCTTCTATTTATAAAGTTAAAAATAAGGTGCTCCATATTCCGGGAGGGAAAGAAAAGCAAACCGGCGGCTTGGGCTGCCGGTGCAGCAGGGCCCTGGGCTTCTGTCCACACGGCCAGCTCTGGTGGCTCTTCCTGGAGGCGTCACGGAAGCCGGGCCAAGCCTGTGCCCACCTCCCTCTCTTATTCCAGCTCCGCTTCAGCATCAAGAGACCAGCGCTCTCCGCCCCGCCCCCGCCCCGGAGGGCACTGCACACGCCCCAGTCAAGGCAGCCAGGGTCCATCCCGAGCACCAAGGGGGCTCGGCCTCGGCCTCCCTGGGTTATTCACTCTGGTTCCTTGGGCCCTCGGCGGATACCAGGTAGCCTGGGAAGAGCCGAGAAGCTTGAGGCGGAACCCGCGGCCCCGACTCTGTTGCCATCCGCCCTCTGACTCTCAGTCACCCGTGTGAGAAACGCCCGAGTTGGTCCTTGTCTGTCCCACCTGGTAGGGCGGCCCTGAACTACATGGAGGCCAGGGCATGAGGACCTGTGGGAAGCGGGGGGGCTTTGTGCCAGCCTTAAGCTTCGCTGTGACCCCCCCTGCTGCTTCAGGTGCCTTCCGGGCCAACTCTGTGCCTGTTTCCCCTGATCGAGCTGCCAGCGGGGATGGAGACAGCTCGTCACCATCCTGCACATGGCTTCCCCCTCCAGACTTGCCCACGTGTGCTAAACTTGTGCTGCTGAGCACGCGAGATGCTTTCCCCTCGAGGTGGCAAATGGTGTAGAAAGTGGACGTTTGGGGAAAAGCAAAGAGGTGTCGTCCGTCTGGGTTTGGCGGGGAGCTGACCTCTCCTAGGGTCCTGACTTGAACAGGGCGGAAGGGGAGGAGGCTGGCAGGCAGGTGTTTGTCCCAGAGAACGAACCTCCCTCCGGAAACCTCTGCCTGCGCTTCTGCTCTCCGCCTGCTGGCTCAGGCTCTACCTTCCCCGGGCTGCGCGCTCTGCGCTGCTGAGAGCGATGGCTCTTTCCTTTTCAGGCAGGAGAGACGCGCAGGGCTTGCGGTTCAGCTGGTGGGGCAGGCAGCCTCAGCTTCTTGGCCCCGGGCTCTGGGGACCTGCATCTTGGAGAGGCTCCCGTCTTGGGCAGTGGTTCCTTTAACCCCCGCATGACCAGACACTTGGTGTAGAGGGAACGAAAGGGAAGGTTTGAGTTTCAAATCTGTCAGCGCCATACTTCCTTGTCCTCTGCAGTGTGCGCTGCTGGACCGTTATTTCTAAAGTACTGGGACCTGGCATGTCTCCCAGGATCCAGGCCGAGCCAGGATGTTGTATTCCTTTGGTACCACGGCTGGTGCCGGCAGCCGAGCGCTATGCCAGGGGCCCAGAGGAGGGGTGATGTGACGGCCATCCCTGCAGTCACCGTCCTCTGACATCTTCTCGCCCCAGGCCTTGGAGGCCCCCTTGTTACCGACTGCAACGGTCTCTAATCTCACCTGGTCGATCGACGGCATCCGAGGCTGTTTGTGTTTCGTTTTTCCCCCGATTCCCTCTCCTCTTCGGGGTCCTGCGTCCTCCCTCCTCCCATCTCTCCTGCACCTGTGGCTATTCTCTCTCCCGCCCTCCCGTGGATCCTTCTTCCTTCCCGCTGGTAGTGACGCTGACCCCGGCTTCCCGTCCCTGGATGACCTCATCCTCCTGCACGTCTTGTGACGTCCAGACCTGCACTCCTGGCTGGGCTTCTCTTCCTCGGTGTGCGGCAAGCACTTCAAGTCCACCACGACCCAAACCGAGCTCCCTACCTTTCCTCCGAGCTTGTGCATCTGTTCCTGCCCCGGGTTCCTGCCTCCTTGAAGGGCACTGGTCAGCAGTCATATCAGGGGCCTCCCCAGAGAATTTGCAAGCGAATCCTGCCAAATCTACCTTCTTCCCATCCTTTACTTGCATCTCCTTCTCCTTATCCCGCTGCCTCCAGTCAGACCCTCATCATCCTTTGTCTGGATCACTGCAGCCGCCGCCCCGCTTCTGTCCCTGCCCTTTGCCAGGTCGTCCTCTTCATGACAGCGCGATGCCTGCACTCCAGGTGGCCTCAGTGGTTGCTGGCTGAGCGAGTGCCTGAGTTATGGGTAGAGACGCTTTGCTCAGGGGAGCAAAGGCGGGTGTTTGTTCTGTAGCTGCTGGGCGTTGTGAGTTAACATCAGGGTCGCCGTTCTCCTTCTCTTCTGGCCCTGGTGGAGATGCTTGGGTGTTAAAGAACTTTAGGTTTGAGCTCATGGGGTTCAGGAGACCTGGGTGATAGTCCAGACTCTGCCGCTTGCTTACTAGGGGACGTGTCTTTTCTGAGCTGGCTTTGACCCTGAGAGCACAGCAGAAAGCAAAATCAGGGAGTTTGAGGTTTACCAAGGAGCCTTATCCTTTAGGAGGAAGAAGGACAAAGGTTATGACAGGGAGTGAACCTGGGCAGGTGGCTGAACCCGTAAGGAGAGGTGCTCTGGTCGTTCCTTATGGGAAACGTCGTTCAATCCGCCCGGCATCACCCCACCCTCCCAGAAAGTGCAGATGGGAGGCTTCCAGGCTGTCCTTCTTCCCCTTGCTGTTGTGACAAAATGGGCTGGGTCTTGGGGGTTCCAGAAGCCTGTCTGCAGAGCTCTGATTCCTCACCCGAATAGGGCAGGTGCCTGTCGAGCAGATAACTCTTATTTAAGTTTCCGTATGTTTCGGGGTGAGTGGGGATTTCGTATTCAGGTTGAGGGACTGGCTGAGTGACCCCCAGGGAGCCCCTTGGACCCTTTGGGCTGGTTGATCACATCTTACCTGAAGCCAGGGGACAGGACCAGTGAGTCACTGAGACACCCTTCAGGTTTCCAGCGCTAACTCTGCTCTTCCCGTCGCAGTGTTCAGTGCATGAATCGTGCCCGTGACAGGGTGCATACCATCTTCTCTCTTCAAGGTAATCTCCCTGTCACAGTGTCTACACCTCACTGTGCCTGGACCTTTTTGGAAAGCCGGCCACTTGCCTCTTACACGTCACTTTCCCGTCAGTATCAGGGAAGTGCGTGGTACCCAGCATGTGAGTAAAGAGAACACCACAGGTCAGCAGTGGGAAATGTTTAACAGCGATGGTTTTAATTCAGTCCGTTGCCTCGGCAGAACCATTCCCTACAGTGTATTCTTTTGCAGTACTTTATCCCGTCCAATTTTAGATAATTAATAATCACAGTCATATCTGTGACTGTGGCTAGATACGGCTCTAGTGATTTCATCCAAGGAGCCTAGTGTGACTTAACACATCTGGGAATCCTTTTCTAGGCCCCAAATCCTGAAGGCTAAGGAGGAGCTGGGCAGAGAAACAGGCAGGAGTGATAGTGAATGTCCTTTGGAGAGGGAGGCTCCGAGGAGAGGTCCGCTGTCAGGGCCAGAGTTGATTTCAGGGCCAAAGCCGGGCTCTGAGCCCTGACTGTCCCATGTGTCAGGTTGCTGTGTCTGTTTTCCAGTCTCGGCTAAATCCATCCTCTCTCTTCTGCTTCCTGCAACGTGGTCTCTTGTTCCCCACAGAAAGCCAAGGAGCTCAGTCTCCTTCGAGGTAGGTGCCTGGATGGCTCAGTGCCAGAGCCCTGGCCGGGGCTGGAACCAGGACCGTCCCGCTCACCTTGCTGGGAGTGCCAGGGACCAGATCCGTGTTGGGGTGAGGCTGGTATTTCTAGCCGCAGGATGTGGTTTGGAGAGGAGCTGCTCACCCAGAGCCTTGGAGCCTTTCCGAGTCCCCCAGCTCTTGGCTGGATTAGGGGGTCGCCCTGCCCCAGGGGGAGGGGTATGCATGAAACGATGTGCGAGCATGCTGCTGTCTTACATCTGCTCCTCTAACGTGCTCTCCATCCTTCTCCACCCTGCTCTCTGCCCCAGAAAGCTGAACTGCATGGACAGGCTCCCCTCCCAGCCCAGCTCCCCCAGGCTGCTGGCTGGCAGGGTCCCATGGTGGGGTGTTGTGAGCTGGGACGCCACCAACGGAGCATCAGCAGATCAGAGAAGGGAGGGGAGTGAGCTCAGAACAGTTACTCCTCCAGCTCCTTCCCTGTAGGCTTCCCCTAAACCGAGGCTTCCACGTAGCCTCTCACACAGCCCTCACCACCTCTGGGCTCCAGTAACTTCTCTCTTCCTGAGCCCTGACACGTAGAGGTCACTGTGGGGTCATCTTACCAGCACCGGGGGCTTCCGCTAAGCTGCTCTTACGAACAGAAATACTTGATGGTGTTCACCCAGCACTTACTCTGCCCCACGCATCTTCCCAAGCTCTTTCCATGGATAATCTAATTTCATTCTTAAATAACCCTGAGAGCAGATACTAATAATGTCCCTGGCTTGTGAGAGAGGGAACTGCGACTCAGAAAGACGCAGTGAATGTCCCAGGGTCACAGAGCAAGGAAGTGGCGGACGCTGGTTCCAAACACGAGCAGCCACGTCGAGGACCCAAGTTCCTGCTGGTTACTGGTGGGATCCCTGGACCAGCCACGCCCGCATCATCTGGGAACTTGGGAGAAATGCAGATGCTCAGCCCCGCCCCAGACTGACTGGATCCGAGGCTGGGGGTGGGGTCCGCAGTCCCCTCTCCAGGAGTGGGATGTCCACCGGGGTTTGAGGACCACTGCTCTCACTGACCCCAGCTACCCCAGCCGCCGTCCCTTTCCCCCAGCCTTGCGTGGCTGGACTGCCGTGGCTGGTTCCTCCTCTGGCCTGCTCTGGGGAGCAGGCTCCGCCAGCACTGGCCACTGCCCCGGGCTCCGGTGCTTTCTGTTTTCTGTGTTTGGTGACTGTGACCAGCCCAGGCTCTCCTCCCAGCTGGCTTCTCAGGGCTGTGCACCTATTTTTCTGGGCTCATCTTCCACGGATCTTCTCCTTTCTCTGGGCTTCAGTCCCCCAGGTGTGAGCACAATGCTGATAAGTAACAGGGGGACGTGGGCCAAACCTCCCTGCACAGATGTTTCATTTGGCCTCCTGGTTCCTGCTCCCCACAGGGGCGTCCGCAGCCACCCCCTCCCTCCGCTTGTCCACGCGGCCCACGTGGTCTCCGCATACATGCCTGCTTGGTCCACAGTCTCGAATCCGGTGCCGCCACTTTCCGCGGCTGGGAATCCAAGGCCAGAGAGGGTAAAGGTTGGTCAGGGATGCCCAGCGAGGCAGGGGCAAAGCCGGGGCTGGAGAGAGAGCTCCCAGGTCTCAACGTGGCCTTCGCTCACCACGTGGTCCTTGCTCTGGGGCTAAGGGTCGCTGAACCTTCATCGGCTGCCCAGCCAGACACTTGCCTCTCCAAGACCTTTTACGAACCTACATAAAGGCGGACTCTCGCCAGTTTGTTGGAGATGGGGTCCAGGGTGGGGTGATTCACGAGAGGGACCGATGTTTGTGTTCAATGGGGAAAATGACCACGTGCTTAAGAGGGCCCAGAGCGCCGCACGGTGGGACCTAAGTGGGATGACTTTGCCGGGAAAGTGTTTTTGTGGAGGCAGGGCTGTCACTATTGGTTTCCTGCCCGTCAGAGTCTCGGCCTCGAGGCAGCACTGCCTCTCCTGAGTCTGACTCCACCTTCCACCAGCTTCAGACTCTATGACCTTGAACCAGTGACTTGTTGTCTCTGAGCCACAGGTATGCCCTGGGAAAATGGCCTCTTGGGCTTGTCTTCCTCCTCTTTCCCATCATTATAACAATATACTTTCTTCCTCCTCTCAGGAGGGAAGGGACCTTGTGAGTGAATTTGCACTAAAGTGCTCATTTGACAAGTAAACGTTTAATGCGTTGTGTTCACCACCACTCCCAGCCAAGTCTCTTGATTCGGGAATTTTGAAGGGGATAGAAATGATAAAATGGAAAATGCTGCATCCGGATTTCATAGGCTTTAAATCCAGGGATTGCTTATTTTCATGCTTTTCAGGCCACCAGAATAATCAGGTTTTGTCTGTTTTTCCTTCTGCTTCTATCAATTTTTTTCTCCATTTTTTTCATTGTGGTCAAATGCGCATAATATAAAACGTACTGTCCTAGTCATTTTTAAGTGTACAGCTCAATGGTATGAAGTACATTCATATTGCTGTGCAACCACCAGAACTCTTTTCGTCTTGCAAATCTGAACTTCTGTGCCCATTCAACAATAACTCCCGTTCTCCCCTCCACCCTCTGGCCACCACCATTCTACTTGTCTCTATGGATATGACTAATCTAAGTGCCTCACGTAGGGGGAGGCATATGGTATTTGTCTTTTTGTGTCTGGCTCATTTCACTCAGCATCATGTCCTCAAAGTTCATCCATGTTGTAGCATGTGTCAGAATTTCCCTCCTTTTTCAGGCTGAATAATAGTCCATTGTATGTATAGACCACATTTTGCTTGTCCGTTCTTCCATTGATAGACACTTGGGTTGCTTCCACAGTTTAGCTATTATGAATAATGCTTCTATGAACATGGGTGCACAGATATCTCTTCAAGACCCTGCTTTCACTTACTTCGGGCATATACCAAGAAGTGGAATTACTGGATCATATGGTAACTCTAGTTTTAATTTTTTGAAGAAGTACCAAACTTTTCCGTGGTGAATATGCACCATTTTTCATTCTCACTGCAAAAGGTTTCCAGTTTCTCCACATCCTTGCCAACACTTATTTTCCTGTTTTTTTGTTTTCTTTAATTATTAGCCATCCTAATGGGTGTGAGGTGGTGTCTCCTTGTGGTTTCAATTTGCATTTCCCTAATGATTCGTTCTGTCAGTTTTTGCTTCATATATTTTGCATCTCTTTTATTAGATGAATAAACATTTGAAATTGCTGTGTCTACTTGATGAAGTGACCACTTTATCATTGTGAAGAGATCCTCGTTTTCTTGATATTATTTGCTGTGAGATCTACTTTCTCTGATACTCTTATAGCTACTCCAGCTTTCCCTTTATTCAAGTTAACATGGTATATTTTTTTTATCCTTTTTTAAAAACTGTTTTTGTGTTAAAAGTAAGTTTCAAACAGGGAGGCATGTGGTTGTTTAGAAAATCTAATATGATAGCCTCTGTTTTTTAATTGAGGTGTTCAGACCATTTATAGTTAATGTAATTATAAATATTATATTGATCCTGTAGGGTTTAAACCTACCATCTTGCTATTTGTTTCTATGTTACTTATCTGTTCTTTGTTACACTTGCGCTCTTTTTAAGCCTTTTTTGGGGGACGATACTTGAGTATTTCTTAAGATTCCATTTAATCTTCTTTGCTGGCTTATTATGTATAACTTTTTGTGCTTTTATAAAGTGGATGCCTAGAGTTTGTAGTAAGTATAATGAACTTATCATAGTCTCTCTTCAAGTAATATTACAGCACCTCACAAGAATCATACAACAGTGTACTTCCATTCCTTCCCTTCTGGCCTTTGTGCTGTTGCCATCATACATTTTATTCCTACCTATGTTATAAATCCTAGAAACATTGTTATTATTTTTTAATTTAGACAGTCAATAATCATTTAAGGAGATTTAAATAATAAGGAAAAGGTCTTTTATGGTTATCCATAAAAGTTACTTTTCCAGAGCACTTCATTCTTGGTGTGGATCCAGATTTCCATCTGGTATCATTTTGCTTCTGCCCAAAGGATGCCCTTTAACATTTCTTATAATGTGGACCTGTGGATAATGAAATCTTTCACCTCTGTATGTCTATAAAAATCTGTACTTTGGCTTTATTTTTGAAAGATATTTTCACTGGGTATAAAATTCCAAGTTGAGAGTTTTTTTTTCCTTTCTGTATTTTAAAGGTGGTGCTGTCCTGTCTTCCTGTGTTGTTTCTTATAAGAAGTTGGCTCTCATTCCTATATTAGTTCCTTTGTATGTAACGTATCTTTATCCTCCGTCCCTGGATGCTTTTACGATTTTCTGTTTATCAGTGTTTTAAGCAATTTAATTGTGATATAGTTTGGTGTGTTTTTCTCCCTCTGATTTCTTTTCCTCAGAGTTTGCTGAGCTTTTTGGATCTATAAGTTTGTGGGTTTTGTCAATTTGGAAAATTTCAGCCACCATTTCAATATTTCATTAAGTATTTTTCTGTTTCCCCTTCCTTCGGGTACCACAGTCACATGTGTACTAAGTCACCTGAAGTTCTTTCGCACCTCACTGATGCTCTGTTTAGCTTTTTGTTTTCAATCTTTTTCTCTCTGTGTTTTATTTTGGGTAGTTTTTATTGCCTGTGTCAATCTTTTCTTCTGTGACATGTAATCTGCTATTAGTCTAATCTGGTGTATTTTTAAAAATCACATATAGTTTTTATCTCTAGAAGTTCATTTTCTACCTTCTGGGTCGCCACATAACACACTTAATCTTTCCTCTAGTTTCTTGGACGTGTACAATACAGTTACAGTAATAATTTTAAAGACCTTGTCTACTGATTTCATCACCTTTGTCCTTTCTAGGTTGGTCTGGAGAGATGGATTTTTCTCCTTATTATAGGTAGCATTTTCCCACTTCTTTGGCAAGCCTGCTAATTTTTGACTGAATGCTAGACATTGTGGAATCCATACCTTGTTGGGAGCTGGATACTTTTTGGATATTTTGCATTTCTAAGCTTAGTTCTGGGATGCAGTTAAACCACTTGGAGAGTTTAACCCTTTCAGGTCTTGCTTTTAAGCTTTGTTAGGTGGAATCAGAGCAGTCTTTAATCCAGGGCTAATTTTCCACCACTGAGGGGGGAAAAAGTCTTCTGAGTATTCACGAATTATGAGGTTTTTCCACTTTGGCTTGGGGAGACAAGAGCCCTTTACTGGCCCCGTGTGAGTACTGTAAAGTCGTCCCTTTATCTTCTTTGTCATTCTTTGCCTGGTCTCAGGTAGTTTCTTCACATGCATAGTTTGGTCAGTCTCAGCTGAAGACTTGAGGGGCACTCACTCCAGATCTCCAAAGCCCCCTCTGTAGAATCTTCTACCCTCCAGCACTCTGCCTTTCAAACTCTAGCTGTCTTGCTTTCCTGATTCCCACCTCTGTCTCTTCCACCAAGGCAGATGCCTCTCTCTGCCTGGGTTTCCACTCCCTACAACCCAGCTCAGATATACCAGGCAGTAAGCTGGGGCGTCATAGGGTTTGCCTTGTTTGTGTGTCAGCTTTCAAAGGTACAGTTCTTCATTGCCTGATGTTAAGCGTCTTGAAAACTGTTATTTCACATGTTTTGTTCAGCTTTTAAACTGACCGTCAGAATTGCCTGCGAGTGCTTTGAAAAATCCAGATTCTTGGGCTCTGTCATTGCCTAATTTGAGGCCACCTTTGGAGTAGATCTGGTGGCTGACATTGTTCCCTTTCCAGCTGGAACATCAGTATTTTCAGTAAATACATTGGAATCTCTGATTAAAGGAGTTAGTCACTTCTGCTAAGAATCTGGGCAGAAAGATATTTATTTCGAGCAAATGGGTTTCCTAGAACTGGATGGAAAGTGTCTGGAGGAGTCCTGGGAAACCAGATGGGAATCTGAATTAAGCTGATGTGGCTTTGGTCTTGGCCTATAACTTGTGATTTTCTTTCTGATTTATGACTTTGTAGCTCGTTTATCTCCAGCCATTGGCTTATTGGACAGATGATGGGGCCAGAGACTCTGGGAAGGGCCAGTTCTTGGGTCCTGGACAGCCCCACTGTGGGGACTAAATCAGCCAGTCAGTTTCTCTGAAGCTCAGCCCCATTTCCTGCAATTCTGGTCTTGCAACACTTTGCTGTGAAGAGACTGTTGGAAAAGCGTCTACAAATACGCTCGAATCTGTACATGAAGCCACTTGTAGTCTACGTGGATGGAAACATGGGGGTTAGTAAATGCATTCTGTATTTGCAAGATATTTCCTTTTCCTAGAAATCCTGGGAGATAAGACAGTTCTCGGTAAAGACACTTGGGGCACCACTGACTCCTCCGAAGAGTGTTGAGTATTATTCAGATTTTCATGATTATTCTTCTCAGTTTTGTCTTCCTTGCTGCTACCTCCCTCCCCGCCCTCTCAAGGGGAAAGAAAGGTCTCTGGTTGCATGGTGGGAAGGGACCTTGCATAATATATTTATGAAGGGCAGCCTTGACCCGGTAGAAGTGGAAGGATACTTTAATCATCACATCCTTATTGAGCCCCACCTCTGTGCCAAGCATTAAGGGGGAAACAGTGACACATGAGATCTGGGTCCCGGTCTGAAGGAATTTACTTCTTGGCTGTGGAAGCAACACCTACCATTGTGGGAACATTTGCATGAGACTGTTTGCCGGTAAAAAAGGACAGAACGTAACCAGTAGCTTTGGACCCACAGATGCCACGGGAATACAGACGAGGAGCAGGAGAGACCAGGTGTCAGCGTCTGGAGAAAATGACTGCGTTTCCATGGTGGGCATGTTCTTGAAGATAGCAACTGCATAGTTCTCAGAAACCTCTGGGGAAGAGGGGTAGCTCAGAGCCCAGGGAGTAGACGGTGTGGAGGACGAGGACAAGGCTCAGGCAGCCAGAGGGACAGAGCGCTAAGGGCAGCCAGGGCCACTGCGTCCAGGGCCAGAGAAGGGCTCAGGCAGCATCCCCAAGTAACACCGGGGCGGAGAGTCAACTGGCCAGAGAGGCAAGTCTTGTTCTCCTCTATCACACTTTAGAATTGCCTCTGAATACTTACACACACAGCATCTTTAGTCATCACAGAAGCCCGTGGAAGAGGCAGGACACATAATTATTGCCATTTGAAGGTCGGAAAGGTTAAATGGATTTTGCATCATAACCTGAATAGGGGGAGAACCAAGACCGGAACCCACAGGTGCCCCGAATGTGTGACCTCTGTCTGACACCCTCTGCCTCCACGGTGACCCCGGCCGAGCATAGAGTCACCTGCCCAGCTCAGGTCCCACGGGGATGATGTGACCCATATCTGGGACGAAGGCTTCGTCCAACTCCAGGCAGGATGAGGGTGGGGGAAGAGATTGGCTGTATCTCTCTGCACATCTGTCCATAAAGGAAGCAGAGAGGGTGCTTGGTGACGTCCTTCAAGTCAAAGGAGAGAGAGGCCCCTGTTGGCTTGGGGAGCGGAGAGGGAGGGAGGGGAGGGGATGCATGGCAAGTCTGCTTTGTAAGCCCATTAAGGAGGAAGAGCCAGGAGCCAGGCACCCAATTAACCTGACATCTCTTGCAGCCAAAATATCTGAGGATGTAAGAAGAGAATTCAGTATGTGGAGGCTTGGGGGGAAAGTGACTAATAGCTGGAAAACAGCCCCAGTTTATTTAAAGAACAGGTCAGGCGCAACAACTCCAATAGACTCCTTCCCAGCAGTTCCAGATCTGGGAGACGGAGCAGGTACCGTGCGGCTGCAACGCCATCCTGATGTGAAGCAGGCATGGCCGTTGTGCCGCAAACAGACTGCCAGGGGCTGCCGGGAAGCGCCAGGAAGCACCGGGACACCGTACGCGGCTGCCAAGGGCTGCCCTTGGAGTTGAGCCACGCCGTGACCCTGGCCGTGACAGCGGGATAGGGACCGGCCCAGGTCACCCAGCCTGCAGGTGGCGGAGCCCTCACCCAATCCCGGGCCTTTTGCTGTGAGAGCCAAGGTGCTTTCTGTAACCCGTGGCTGCCTCTCCTTCAGGTGACCTTGGCCCGGCTCTGGCATTGTCTGGGAGCCTCAGTAGCACCGAGGCAGAGGCAGGCTGGCCTCTGAGGGCTGCGCCAGGGGTCGCAGAGGAATGGAGAAGGCAAGAAGCTGTCCCCAGCTTTGCCTGGACCAGGGCTTCACTGGGAGCCCCGGGAGGGCTTGTTAAAGTGCAGGCTGGCAGCCCGCACCCTCGCAGGAATGGATTCTGCTGGTCTGGGGTGGGGCCTGATACCCACCCAAGGTGACTGACACAGATCGTAAGAGAGGAGCACTGCCCTCAGTCAGAGGCCTCAGATGGCTTCCCTCAGAACAGTAATTTCTAGAGATGTTTATAGCTCTCCCAGGGAAAAAGAATGCCACAGCTATTACACTGGTAGCACTAGACACCCTCATTCCCTCTTGGAGATCCACGATTCATTTTAGCAAATTAAAGCCTTGAAAGGATTGCAATTAAGAAATCTCTTTATATTTTGTAGTATACACATATATCAAATCATGACATTGTATGCCTTCAACTTACGCAATGATATATGTCAATTTTATCTCAAGAAAGCTGGAAAAGAAGAGAAATCTCTTTAGCTTTTTTTTGGCCCAAACTCACTTGACCACAGAACCCCTTGTTCCAGGAGTGTCTGTTCTGTGGGAAACAGTGTGGAAAAACGCAACTCCAGACGAGCCATTCTCAGTCTCTGGGATGCAGCGGAATCACGTGTGTGGGCCTGTGTTGGAATAGATTGCTGGGCTCCACCCCAGAGCGTCTGATTGAGTGTTGCCAGCGAGGCCCGGGAACATGCATTTCTTACAAGCCCCCAGGTGATGCTGATGCCAGAGGTGTGGGGACCACCCAGCGAGGGCCACGGCAGGAGGCCCCTCTGTGAGCCCTAGGGAAAGAGGGAGGGTGAGAACTGAGAAAGGTGCGTGGCAGGACCCGGGGGAAGAGGCTTCCAGGGAGCACAGCCTTGGAAGGGGCTTGAGTCTGAAGTAATGAAAAAGCATGTGAGGGCGGGCTCTGCCGAGATGCCAGAGTTAGATTCAGGGACACAGTTTAATAGAGAGATGCCAGCTGGTGACAGCAGCTGACGCTCTGTGACATGCATCAGTGTCTGGCCTCGCCACAGGGGGCTCTAGAGACAGTCTGTGCCTTTAAAAAGCCAACGCTAGAGGGGCGCATGAGGGTGACAGTTGACAAATGAGCAAGCCTGGGAGCGATGCACAGGGAGACAGCTCCAGCTTGTAGGACCAGCGGTGTCTAGACCCTTCTCCTCGGCCCCGAGTCGTGCAGGCTTCCGACCCCCGGGGGGAAGAGCAGTGAGCCAGGTCGTGGCACCTGCTCCAGCACGGTGCTTCCTTCTGGGGAGGCTGACTGCAAGACTGCTTTGCTGAAAGCTCCTCTCTCAGCCCAGGTGATAGGAAACACGGGTGCAGGAGAGTGGGTGGGACGGTGGAACCAGGCCCATCTCTGGCCAAAGGCAGGCATGAAAGCTTTGTATCTGTGGTGTGGTCATGGGGGACAGGAGAGTCCCAGGTGCCCGACACAGCCATGCCTGCCTTGCTGCTGCCCGACACCCACCCTTAGAATGTTCCCCCTTCAGCTGAGCTCCGGCCCCTACCTAGAGGCAGACAGATGGTGCTAGAAGGTCTAGCTCAGGTCACTACCGACTGCATGGACCACGGTCAAGATGGGAGAAAAGGGTGATCCCAGGCTGGGTGGGGAGACGGTGAAGACAGCTGGGAAGGAACATGCAGTGAGACCCGGGCCGGGAGCCCCCTGCTCCCACGCCCTCCTCTGCTCCCGCTGCGGCCCCCGCTACCCCCTGCAGGCCCCTTTCTGTCCCTCTGCGGGACCTCAGCATGGCACGCCGATGCTGAGGACAGACTCAGGTTAGCGAAAGCTGTCTTGACATTTGGAGACGGAGCAGGATTCGGCTCCTTCAGGGGTGCCTTTTGTTCTCAGGAAAATCATCTGTACAGCTTGGGCCGGTGCCAGGGACTGCCGTTTATAGCCCAATGGGCTTGGGGTGGCTTCGGCTGCCTGGTGCAGAAAGCGCTGGCTGCTCTCCGCCCCCGGCCGTCTGCCTTCCCCTCGGGTCTCCCGCACTCCTCTCCCCCCTCAAAGCCTCTCCTTCCTCTCCCCATCCCCTCCCCTATTTTCTTAGAGGTCCCAGTTCTAGATTTGCCCACGTGACCCCAGACACCTTCCCTTCCTCACGTGGACCTCAGCTTCTCCTACAGACTGGAGCCCACTGTCTGCTCCCCTTGGAACTCAGTCACCTTGGCGAGGTGCCTACCTGTGCCAACCTCCACCGAGGCATTGTCCACATTGCCTTTGACCTTCATTCTCCCCTCCCAGGGCTGGGCTTCCTGCCTGGCCTTGCTTTGCCACCCACTTCTGAGCACAGGGCCTGGCTCCCAGCAGAAGCTGTCAGGCTTGGTGGGACTGGACTGGTCCAGCCACGGTGTCAGGCTCGAGAGCACAGCTTTGCTGTCAGATAATAAATGGTTCGTGTCTTGGCTCTGTTACTCGCTAGCTCTGGGCTTAGCAACGGACTGAATTTTTGAGCTTCAGTTTCTCCACCTGTAAATTTCAGTACCTCACTTATTATTAGGCTTTTATGAGATAATATTTGTGAAGTGTTTAGCACAGTGCCTGGCACTCAGTGGGCCCTCAGTCACTGTTAGGGATCATCACCATCACCATCATCACCATCATCTTTACCATCATCACCATCATCATCATCATCACCACCACCATCATCACCATCACCACCATCATCATCACCATCATCACCATCATCACCACCACCATCATCACCATCATCTTTACCATCATCACCATCATCATCATCACCACCACCATCATCATCACCATCACCACCATCATCATCACCATCACCATCATCATCATCACCACCACCACCATCACCATCATCATCACCACCATCATCATCAACATCATCATCATCATCATCATCACCATCGTCACCATCATCACCATCATCTTTACCATCATCACCATCATCATCATCATCATCATCTTTATCATCACCACCATCATCACCACCACCATCATCATCTTTACCACCATCACCATCATCACCATCATCACCATCATCACCACCATCATCATCATCATCACCACCATCATCACCATCATCACCACCACCATCATCATCTTTACCACCATCACCATCATCATCATCATCACCATCATCACCATCACCACCATCATCATCATATCATCATCATCATCATCATCATCATCATCATCATCATCATCTACCCTCATTTTTATGTGCAAGTGGGGTTAGGTAAAAAAATTCTGTCCCTGAATCCCCAGCCCTGCCCATGGAAATCCCACCCACCCTTTGAGGACCAGCTGGACGCCTCTTCGGCAGGGAGCCATCCTCCCGTCTCCAGCTTTGGTGTTTCCATAGCCTTTTATCTTATCTCAGCATTTAGGAGCCTGGGCCTGTTTGCTGCAGTGGGATGGGGTGGACCGGGGAAATCGCAGGTGAAGTACTGGGGAGAAACAGTGTGCTGAAGATGCCCCGGGAAAGGCCAGGCCTGGGGGCAGGACACAGCATCTGAAGAGTCCTGATCAGCAGTTGGTACTAAGAATAGAAGACAAAGTCACAAATCCTCTCAGTGGAAGGTGACCCTGAGCGGATTGGGGGGCAGGCAGCAGCAGGAGGTTTTCCACCAGAGCAGCGCCCTGAGCCCTGGGCCCTGGGGAGGAAGGGGGAGAGCAGGACAGGGCAGGCCAAGGCTGGAGACAACCATGTGGATATGTTACCAGAACCAGACAAAGAGTCTCAGGGGACCCCGTGGAAGGGACCTTGGACTCAGAGCTGAATGGAGCTCAGGGGTGCAGGAGGCCCCTGTGCCCTTGACCATGCAACAGCCTGGTCCAGCTGGGACTTTTTCTATCTTTAATGTATTTAAATGGAGTCAAGATTGGGGTGAGCTTCACGCACAGAGCCTCCTCCAGCTTTAGAGGTGACTGCACAACTTCCTGAACACAGCGTCCTCTGGACACATGAGGCTAGACAAAGGTTGGCTTTGTTTTAGTGCCCTCGTCTGGTCACTGGAGTACAACGCCTGGGTCACACATCTTCAGAGGAGGGGCAGTCACAGAACTGGAGGCATGAGGACACGTCCTCCCAAGCCTCTCCCCCCAGGTCCCCTGGTACCTCCAAGGTCCTCAGAGAAGGATGCTTCCTGCTTCTCTCCCTGCCCCATCCTCACTCCCTCTACCCCCTCTCTGGGGGTCTCTCCCAAGTGAACCACTCAGCTCCGCTCTGCAGATGGTTTCCAAATCCAGAGAGCCAGCCTCAGTTTCCCGTCCGAGGTCTGGGATCACATTTCCAAATTTCTACTTTTGGCTGTTTACAAATGTAGTACTTGTTAGTGGCATACATTTAAAATATATATAACAAGCACAAGGAAGGAAAGTGTGCACTGTTCACAGCCCCGTGAACAAGCACCGTGACAACTGCGGCCCATCCCAGTGCCTTCCCCTCCTCAGTCACAAGCATGAACACGTTTTAATTCTAAAAATGCGATCACACTGTGTACTCATCTCCCACTGGTTCTCCTCAACCCACAGTTTGTCACGATCACGTTTCTGTCATTAAACACTCTTCTGCGACATTTGAAGTGGCTGTGTAGCCTCCAGTGTGGACGCCCCGTAGTTTGTACAATCGGTTCTGTTTCATGGAACCCCCAGGTTGACTCTTTATTTTCTGCCATGACGAATAGTGTCGTCACAAAATTCGTACAGCTACGTGCTCAAGGTTATCCACGATCCTTTCTTTAGGATAAATTCCCCAAAATGGAATGGCTGGGTTAAAGGATTTGTGCTTTTCAGTGCATTTTGTCAAACTAGTTTCCCAGAAGTCTCACGAAAGGTCTATGTCAGCACCTACTTTTCTGCAACCATTACAGATGCCGTTTTAGTCTTTTTGGAAGGGGGAGGTTTGAGCTTATTTGATATTTAAAAGTTCTAACTTTCTGTGTTCATTTGAAGTTACCCGATTTCTAGAGAGGTTAATATATTTGCAGCTCGTTAATTTGCCGTTTGCGTTTAGCCTCATGTGAATTGACTGTAAGATCCTCTGTCCAGTGTCAGATTGGACTGGCTTGTCAGGGCTCTCTCCATATTAAGGTTATTAACCTGTGTCTGCCATATATGTTAGAGATGTGCTTCTCACTTTACCGTTGACCTTTCGGCTGTGTTTATGGTATTTACCGGCTGGGACGGCATCACTGCCTGCCGGCCAGACATCTTTCCTTATATGATGCAATGACACGTCCAACTTCTCAGAGCCAAACCGAAGTTCATTATTTCCCCCCGCCCCACATGGCTCTTCCTGCTGACTCACTCATTCCTGTTAATGTCACCACCACTTTCCTAGCCACCCAGGCTTGAAATGTTGAAGTCATCTCTGATTCCAGCTTCTCTCTTCTCCCCTCCATTCCGCCAGTTGCCAACTCCTGTGGGTCTATTTCTGCTAGTTCTCTTGCAGGCAGCCCTTCTGACACCACAGTGGCTCGTTATCTCTTGACTGGACTTTGGAACCAGAGGCCTCAGAGGTCATACCTTGCCTCCCCAGCCCGAGTGCCCCCCTCTCCCTTCCCCCTTGCCCCTCCTGCGCATCAATTTTCCCCAACTAGAGCTCAAGCCTAGAACTCCCTGGTTACAAACTGCCAACAGCTCCCCGTCGTCTCGTATTTAAATACAACCTTGGGGCTTCCCTGGTGGCGCAGTGGTTGAGAGTCCGCCTGCTGATGCAGGGGACGCGGGTTCGTGCCCCGGTCCGGGAAGATCCCACGTGCCGCGGAGCGGCTGGGCCCGTGAGCCATGGCCGCTGAGCCTGCGCGTCCGGAGCCTGTGCTCCGCAACGGGAGAGGCCACAGCAGTGAGAGGCCCGCGTACCGCAAAAAAAAATAATAAATAAGTAAAATCAATCAATCAATCAATACAACCTCTTAGCCTGGCTGTAATCTCTGACAGCCCCATCTCCCACTATCTGGGCCGCGTTCCCCAGGAACACTCACTGCTGTTCCACGCTTTTCCTGGTTGCGGAAGCCACACCCTCCAAGAGCTCCCTCCCACTGTCGCCCCCACCACAATCTGTGGAGAAAGCTCCCAGCAATCCCGGGCCTCTCTGACTCTCTCACTGAAGTGACTTCTCTCTCCTTTGAACCCCCAGAGCAACCTGCTTGACCTTCTCTTGTAAAACAAATCTTTCTCCGTCATCCAGTGGAGACTCGGGGTCTTCCGCTTCCACCAGACAGCGTCCTTTGAGGGCGCGGTTCCCGCACGTCTGTTTCTTCCACGGGACCATACAGCACTCACAGCCGCCGACGTTCAGTGGGTATTTGTGGAATAAGGAGCACCAGCCCAGGTGGTGATGCCTGGGGATCATACTCCACTGCTGCTCCCCACCCCAGGCCCAGCCTCCTGGGACAGGGCACCCTGTTAGCCGCTGGGCAGAGCGCAAGTCCCCCTCTGCAGGAGGCCGGACTGGGCTGACAGCCTCCGGCCCCAGGGCCTGGTTCACAGTCACCTCTTTGTCCCCGTGACCGGTGGTTATTGAGGTGAACGGACCCTGAATCCATCCCTCTTTGCCTCGTGATGCCACGCGTGACGCGTGATGCATGGTGTGTGGTGGGCACTTCGTAAGTTGGCACCGTCGAAAGAATCTCAGGGGACCCCGTGAAAGGGACCTTGAACTCAGGGTGGAGTGGAGCTCAGGGGTGCAGGAGGCCCCTGTGACCTTGACCATGCAAGAGCCTGGTCCAGCTGGGACTTTCTCTCTCCTTAATATATTTAAATGGAGTCATGATTGGGGTGAGTTTCAGGCACAGAGCCTCCTCCAGCTTTAGAGGTGACTGCAGCCAGCACGGGAGTGTGCAATTGACAGTCTATTTTTAGCCTCCTGGAGACCGTGACCAACATCCCAAGTGGAGGGTGGGCACACCTGCTGCATTCTAATGAGGCAGCCCGTTGCCTCTGCTGCCAGACAGCCCGGGATCGTGCCGACCTGAAACCTGATGTTGCTAAACTGGGAAGTCTGCCTATTTCCCAGAGGCTGTAGCCTAGATACACCAGGAAAACAGGACCATCACCCCACCCTCCCCAGCTTGCTCCCCTCCAGCCTGGGACTCTGGGCATGATGGAGGGGATGGACTCAGATTTCTTGATCTTGCTCTAGGACCTCCCTGTTTCCCTTGCTAGAAAGGAGATGGTAAGTCTGCATTGACCCAGCTTACAGATGAGAAAACTGAGGCATAGAATAGGGAGATGTTAATGTACTCTGAGTACTGCTGCTACTACTAATGAGAATAACAATAATAGAGCACTCACTATATGCCAGAAACTGTTCTAAACTCTTCACAAATATTAACTCATCACTGAAAATAGATTTTTCAGAATTCTGCCCCTTTTGAGGCCTTTGCTGTGCTGTGCGCATCTGGATTCCCTACACTTCAGGGAAGGGTGTTTCTTCTCCTGGCAGAACAATGCTTCTGCAGTGAACTCTGAGCCTCTGGGCGTCCATCTCCTCCTCTGTCCTCCCGTTAGCCCGTGGAGGAGGAAGCGCTGGTCAGTGCCGGGCAGCAGCTGTGGTGTGTGGAGCTGAGCTGGCTGTCAGGGTCGGGGAACCCAGGAAAGGGCAGTGCACTGGCAGGAGGCTGGCTGTCAGTGTGGGCGCTTGCATTTCAGAGGAAACTTCTGCTGATGTTCAGAGTAAAACTGTGAATCGGAAACTGGGGGTGGTGGAGCGGCAAGACAACAGGTGTGAGAAACCAGAACCTAAGAGACCTGCATTTTGGGGGCCAGGTGCTGCTGGCGGGGTGGAGAGAAGTCCAGGGGCTCGAGCTGCCTAAGGACGCAGGTGGGACTCATTTTAAGAACTCAGACTCACGATGCGCTGGGCCCTTTTCTGAGCACTTTCCAGACACCAACTTGTCTTATCCTCAGGATGACTCTAGGACGTGTGGACCATTTTATTCCCGTTTTAGAGTTGGGGAAACTGAGGCACCAAGAGGTGAATAACTCTGTCCAAGGTTGTGTAGCTGCGAGTGGCGGGGCTGGGATTCACGTTTCGGGGGGCTGGCTCTGGAATCCATACTCCAGCCACTCTGCTCTGGGATGCTGTGTGATGCCATTACATCTTTCCCTTTATTCGCCTCTAAGAGATGGTATTATTGTCCCCATTTAACAGATAGGCCAACTGAGGCCCAGATCTGCTCAGGTCACCCACTAGTAGGAGGTGGAACTGGGTTAAATTCAGGTTGGTTGGGCTCCTGGGTAGCACACCACCATCCCACACAGCACAGCCAACAGCTTGGGGACACCATTGCCCCTTCGCTGGGGCTGCTGGGGCTGATTGGAGCCGGCTTGGGGCGGGGCGGGAGGGGGAAGGAGGGAGGGTAGAGTCTCAGAGGGCAGGACCTCATGGGTGCTGTTCACACCTGCCCCTTCTCTTCCCCGCAGGTGAGCAGCCCACCCTCGCAGCCCCCGCAGCCCGTCGTCCCAGCCAAGCCTGTGCAGTGTGTCCACCATGTGTCCACTCAGCCCAGCTGCCCGGGACGGGGCAAGATGTCCAAGCTGCTGAACCCGGAGGAGATGACCTCGAGGGACTATTACTTCGACTCCTACGCCCACTTTGGGATCCACGAGGTACAGCATCCGGTGTTGGTGGCCGAGCGAGGCAACCCCAGTTCCGCTGTGGCCGCCCCGGCTCCTTGGACAGCACCATGTGTGCAGCTCTCTGCTGTCATGAAGGGAGTTCTCCCCGTCGCTCGAGGGCCCTGGCCCTGTCTCCGTCCCAGGGGCCCCACAGGCGGGGGGTCAGGGCCAGGCTTGGAGCAGGTGAGCACGTGAAAGCACGTGTTTGGTGTCCCTCAGCCGAGAGCCAGGGGTGCTTCCGTGGTCCTTGTTTTACGGGCAAAGCTGCAAAGCACCCTCGCCTCTTCCTGACCCTGAGCCTGGGAGGTCCGGGAGGACCGGACGTCCTTGGTCCTTTGCTACAGAAGCTCGGGTGCTTTGCAGCTAGCGTCCCAAGGCCACAATGACCTTCTGGCATCATCATGTCCAGTCCTCAGTCAGGCACGAGCCCTCAGGTTCATCCTGGACCAATGAGCACTTCCAGGGAAGAGTCAGCAGGCTTCCTTGGAAACCTGGCTCTGTCTGACACCCTGATGGATTCTCAGGAAGTTCTTATGTCTCAATGCTGTCTTCCTCCACAGCAGGGAAGATTGATGTTAGCTGTAGAACAGAACAGAGCTTCCCAACTAGAGGCTTCCTGGCTGCAGCGGGGGCCCCAACAGTATTTTTATCTCCCTCCCCACCATCTCCAGCATTTCCTCACCCCAAATAAACAGCTGACACGAGCCGAGTGCTTGCTCAGGGCTGGCCACTCCGCTGAGTACATTATATGTGTCGTTTCATTGATTTCCCAAGAGCTGTATGAAGAAGGTACTTCTGTCATCCCCTCAGTGTGAAGACATCGAGAAAGGAACAGAAGCTTGCTCGCTATGCAAATGCTTTCTGAAAACAAGTCCCAAAGCTCCCCTTTCAATTAGATGCTTCTGTAAACCCTTCCTGTATCCAAACGGTGATGCGGCATTGCCAGAAGTGTGTTTACTAAGTAACAGGCAACAAGTTTTTGAGCGCCTGCTCCGCTGGGTATTGCTCCCAGCATTTTATGTCACTGGCTCATTGATTCCTGAGGTCAACCCTGTGAGGTTGGTATTATTATTTGTCCCCATTTCACAGATGAGGATATAAGACCTTACGAATCTTATCAACCTTCATTCAGCTTTGCTGGTTCCTTTCCGTGCAAGGTCACGAGCTGATACACGCAGAGCTAGAAATGAAACCTTCACGTTTGGGGAACCCGGGGCTTCATCTCCTAATTTCCAGGCCATACAGCCTTTCTTTCTTTCTGGAAACTTTGGCTTTGTTCCTGCTGGTCCTTTTGCAATTTCCCATGGAGGTAGAGGGTGGAGGGGTTTGGCCCCTGAGGACTGCTCTCCCCGTCAGAGCATTAATTAGGCCTGGGGCCTGCAGGGGAGGGGCTGGGCCCTGTGTTTAGTTCTGGGGGCCTGGCCCAGGGGGGCCTGTGCAGCTGAGGCTGCAGCTTTCGGTGACTTCCACCGGGGTGGGGTTGCGATGGTGCACGGAGCCCAGTCCTAGGCCTGAGAGGTGAGAAGGTCTGGGAGGGAGGAAGGGTGCTTTCAAGAGCTTCCCTCCTCAAGACCCTGCCTCTAATTAAAGGACAGTCCTGTGTCCTTCGGCACCTGTCTCAGAGCAGATTGCTGGGAAGAGACAGCAGTTCCAGGGATCCTAAAATGCCCCCCTTGGGCCTGCCTGGACCCCCATTAGGGACCAGCCGAAGGCAGTGTGCCCCTCCCACCCGCCCTCCCGTCCTCAGGCCCCAGCCCCGCAGAGCCCCCTCCCATTGATTCCTCCCACCCCTCCCTGCAGCACACGTAGGCACCTAGGATGTGCCCTCCGGTGCTGTTACATCTCTATGATTCCTTCAGGACGGGGCCCCCCGGCGCTCCGCACACTGTCTGGTTTGTCTGGGTTTGATGAAACAGCAGCTCAGCTCATCACTCAGGCACTGCCTGGTCCCCGCGAAGGCCGGGCATCCGAAGGGTCTGATCTCCACTGGGAGAAGATACCCAGGGTCACCAGATACATATAGTATGTACCAGGCTCCCTCCATTTCATGCATTGCTAGAAAAATCAGACCTGTTCCTGCACATACACAAACACAGTGCAGACTGAGCTAATGAACTTGGAGTAAAGGATCTTCAGGTCACCATCTCATTTCTCTCCTTAGTAACCTGTCCGAGAATAGGTTTAGCAGCCCTTCGCACTGGGAAGTACTTCTGATCACCCAGCTTAAATCCTTCTTGCTGCTGCTGGGGGCCAGGCCTAGATCCTGGCTCCTGGGGAAAGGCACAGGTCTTTAATGCCGGGGCAGCTAGCTGACCTCCCTTCATCCCTGAGCTTCCCCTCCGGCCTGTTTGGGCTCCACGATCATCTGCTGTAAAAGGAGGTGAGGGCAAGTAGATGGCCTCCTACCGTCGTTCTCTGCAGACAGGGCCTGTTCGTTTCTCGTTGTCAAACACAAGGGATCTCCTTTCCGTGCCAGACGGCTCGTGGCGATGCCTTTGCTTCCGCAGTCTGGACAAGACCCACGTCTCGCCGTCCCATCCGGAGCCGAGCTGGCCCTTTGGCAGCCTTTTCCCGTCATTAACAAGATGCTCACACGGGCGGGCAGCGGCACTGCCAGCTCGCTGATTAACGGTGATCGGTGAGTGTTTGGGAAACATGGTGCAGGCTGGATAGGGGTGATTTAGTCTATAAATGCAAACAAGAAGTACCGAGTGGCAGGGGGACAGTGCAGGGAGCTGGAGAGCACAGCAGGAGGTGCTTCTGGACGCTTTTCTTCTTGCATCCCATGGCCTCTCCTGAGATGACTCCGTGCTCAGCCTCCGGAGGCCAGGGGCCTGTGCATTCCAGACCAGGGCCTCTGTGACAAGAAAGGAGTCCTGGACAGGAGCAGATGTGACAGATGTGTCCTTGTGCACAGAGGGGAGCGGCCCAGCCCCATGGCCTCTGAGATCCTAGCTCTGAATTCTCGGCATCTTGAACGGTCAGCCTTGGGCATGGGGCCTCAGCTGCCAGAAGAATCCGCCCCAGTGGGGCCCTGTTCCCAGCCCCCCAGCCCTGGGCGCTGAGCCCACTCCTGGCCAGCTATCTTCTTTTCACAATCTTACTGCAAGGTTTTTGGAAATAGATTCTTCAGGGCCTCATTTCCCAGCAATTAGTCAATGTGTTGCCATGTGTTCAGTGGGCAGCAGATAAAGTCACCCACAGCTGGGGGTGGGAATTGTTGTCACTGAAGAGTGGCATGCTCCTGGCTGAATGTCTGGAGACGTCTTTGGGCTATTCTCCTTCAGGGGTGATTAAAGCAGGGGTGCAGGAAGGGTGGGGGAGACTGTTTCTTTGAACGAGGTGAGTAGGGGAAGCCTTGCTAAGCCACAACTTCTCCACCGCCCCCAGAACGTGTGCCTTCGGAACGAACTCCTGTGGACTGGAGCCATAAAGAAGGGAAAGGGGGGCCGAAGAAGTGATGAAAGATAATGAATTAAAGGGGGCCCCTTGGGGGGATCCCTTTTAGCAGCAACAGGACCTGCAGAGATACTGGGCCAACCTCATTCCATCAGGAAAGGCAGTGAGAACTTTGGACGACGAGTATGATTGAGAGATTTCTGAACCTTTGTCATTATTCTGCCTCCGTTCCTTACTCACCCTCAACAATTTCTTCACAGAGATGAAAAGGTCACAGTTTTCACAAAGAGCAAGAGCTAGCACTTTTGTAACACTAACTCTACCTATTGAGTCATGACAACAGCCCTATGAAATAGCTTCTCTTTTTACCCCATTCTCCAGATGAAGAGATTGAGAACCGGAATGCTAAATGATGTTCTGGGCTGGCCGGAGAGCTCAAAAACTTTGGAGCTATGATTCGTGTGCAGGAGTTGGGATCTGTCTTACAGAGCACCAATTTCACACCGTGCCCTGTGCCTGGTTCTAGGGATACCGTCTTGCAGTCTTGTGGTCTCACAGTTCCGAGGCCTTGTCCTTTTGATGTCGAGCAGTCTTGCAGTGTTTGGTTCCAGAGAGCTTCTGGAGGGAGAGGCTGAGCTCACTTTCGAAGTAGTTAAGAGTCAGACATGAACTCAATTTAACCAAACCCTCACCTTATTCAGTTTCTAATATGACCAAAGACATAAGCCTTGGGGCAACACAGGAGGTAGTGCTGGGCTGAAAAGCAAATACAAATGTTTTTAGCCCCTGTGGGGCCCTAGGCCCTGATACAGGAATTAAAGTCCCGCATCCCAACCTACTCAACTCCTAAACCTGCTCAGCCCCTGATTGGATTGAACTGACCAGCCCATGATTCTAGCTGCCTAACAAAAGAAAGGCTATTCCCTCCTGGAAAAAGAACAACAACAAACTAACTTCACTACTATTCATCCTTGGACACCATCTATGGCATAAAATAAAAATGATAAGACCTGTGAAGAAACAAGAGAATTTGGTTCATAGTCAAGGGAAAAATCAGTCAATAGAAACAGATCTATAGACAGCCCAGGTGTTGGAATGATTAAATAAAGATTTGTAAATAACTATAATAAATACGATTTCAAAAAATTTCTAGGAGGAGATGGATATAATAGGTGAAATTGAAGTCCTACAACTGAAAAATGCAATAGCTAAACCAAATATTCGCTGGATGGGATTAATCACAGATAGGACACACAGAAGAAAATATCTATGACCACGAGGACAGGGAAAGAGAAATCATTGAAACTGAAGAATAGAGAGAAAAAAATTGACAAGTGAACAGAGCCTCAGTGACTTTGGGGACAGAATTAAGTGGTAAAACATGTGAGTAATTGGAATTCCAGAGGAGAAGAGAAAGAATGGGACAGAAAAAAATGTTTGAAGAAATACAGAGGATAAATGTCTAAAATTGACAAAACAAACAAACAAGACCCCAGCAACTCTCTGGATTGATTTGCTCAAACAATGAGTCCACATCTGAAACAGCCTCTGCGGTTGTGGTCAGCACTTGATCACGTTTACAATGATCCGTAGCCATTCTCCAAGCTCCATCTCTCTTCCGCACAGGCCAAATCGGCAAATTGGATGTGGATGTGGGTTTCCTGGAATTAGTCCCCTGGATTGATGGGTCTCATGGAGCTAGTGTTCCAATAGTTCAGAGCCAGTGTCCAACTATCCTCAAAAATCTGTTTATTTTCCTTTCTCCAATGCACACATGCTGGTAAATGCCTGCAGGTCATCTTGGGGAAGACTTGGAGAAAGATTAACAGTACACATTTTTGTCAACATAACAGGGTTTCTCCTCATGTGACATGGCCTCCCCTTCGTTTAAGGGCTCCTACATCTATAAATTGGCTCAGGTCTGGGAATCCACGGAGGGGCCATGACTCCCTGTTTCGGTGGTTCAAGCCTGACTTCCATTCATGAGACGTATAACTTTTCTGCTTAAACAGATCAAGTAAGAATTTAGTGTGTTTTCCGCTGTTTGTTTCCTAGAGGTACTTTAATGAACTGGCCAGCACCGTAGGTCTTGGTGAGCCCAACTGCCCTGTACTGCTTTGGCTCTCCTCTCCTTTACAGTAGCCATGCCCACCTCATCTTTGGCGATTACACACTACAATTTGGTCCCCGATACCCCAAGATCCTAGCTGGATATTGTTCCCGTGGCAACTAGGAATCTCAGTTCCCAGTGTAATCTCTGATCTATAGAGAAGGGCACACAGAGCTCTTCAAGGCTACTGGACTTCCCTCATACACTTCTTCCTCACAGCTGCGGTGAGAGGTCTGTTCTCTGGCATTGCTGAGCGAGTCTCATGTGACAGATGGATTTTAACATTCCAGTCTCCTGAAGTCTTTGGATGCCTTCCTCTTCAGCAGATCAAGGAAGTTCTGGCGTTTCCACTTCATTTAGTGTAGACTAACTTTTGGTCCATGTTTCAGTCAATCAACCATGCCAACTGTTAGAGGCATTCCAAGACCCTGGAGGTAAAACAGTGAATCCACAATCTGCTTAGTGGACCTATGTCAATAGACTTGGCTCAATCCAACTTTATGTTCCCTCCATCTTGATCCCTCACCCTTACTATACATCCCCACATCTATTCCCTATATTTCAATCTATATGTTAGAAGTATCATGCAGTTCTTTTGGTGTGTATCACACCTCCTCATGGATCACTCTTTGTGCCTTGTTCTTTGGGGTCTGCGTGGAGTCAAATCCAGTTATAGGGTTTTTGGGGATGGGTCCTGAGGAGTATTAACATTACCTGGCTAGCAACGACCTCAAAGGACACCAGTACGACTCTTCAGGAAAAGGAAAATGAACTTTCTTGGGCACGGGTAGAAGGTGTTTCTACTAGCAGAGAATACGGTAATTTAGGGACTTGAGGTCCCAGCTTCATCAGAATCTGCCTGTATGTTCCTATTCCAATTTTCAGGACCCTATTCTTTCCCAACAGATGACTCAACTTTAACAAAAGAGGCCTTGCAAGGATGGGAATTCAATTTGTGTTGTAATTCAGGCAGGATTAGACTTTGGCTTTGGTTTTCAGAAATCTTGACCCTGCAAGAAAATAAGGTTTTTGTTCCTTTCTTTTATTTTCTTCCTTTTCTTTTCTTTTTTTCCCCAGAAGTCATAGAAGTTTTCAGGTGCTATATGAAGGCCTTGAGCTGGGAATTTAAATCCCTGAGCTCATCATTTTCTTTTTCTAAGTTTTCTAGCACAATTAGCAATGACCAAACCAACAAATCCACCCCATTACATTCCTTACTTTGACTAAAATGTTCTAAGGTGGCAAATACTTGGTCATCCGGAGTCTTGCCTTCTGTAGGAACTTTGACACCAGTGTCTAAGGCTAAAACTTGAGTAACTCTTTTGCCATTTCACCAGTGCCCTCTTCACCAATGGCAATAGACTTCTTAGTGCCTTTAAATCTAATCAGATCAGAAAACCAATTCCAGAAAACTCAGAACCAATTCAGAGAACCCATTCTTAGATTCTGCTCCATAGGAGCTATTCTTGGTATGAAATTTTGTATCGGTCGGGGCTCAACCATGGAAGCATCTGTATAAGTTCAGTTCAGGATTGCAGGGAATTGGCTCAGCAATTGTGTAAGGTTGTTGTCTCCATGTCTGGTGCTGAAGCTTGAAGTAGGTAGGTTGCAGGGTAGGTAACCAGGAAAGGACTATGAATGCAAACTAAGGGGAGATCGGGAGTAGCTACAACTCATAAGCACAAGCTTGGCCCCTATGAGGACGGGCTGAGACACACATCCATTCTATTGCCTTTGACCTTGGTGGGGAGCATATCCTATAGAGGCTGGAGTGTTTCACCTTGGAGCTAAACACACACACACCTGGCTCAGGAGTCAGAGAGGCTGAAGGCAAGGGTAGAGCAATTGTAAGCCCAGCTGCTGCTTCGTGCCAACAAGGTGGACCAACCCATCAGCAGTGACAAACGTGAACTACAAAATGCTTCCTTGGTATCTTCTGAATCTCGTGGGAATCTCCCTCATGAACCACCTTGACTAGAGACATAGTAGAAAGACAATTCTGGGAAATATAGCTCCACCTGGTAAGGTGACTGATGACAAAGCCATCACACACGTGTGCACAGAGCTTCAAAAACATGAAGCAACATCTCCAGAGCTAGAGGGAGAAAAATACATCCCACTGTTGAAGATTTTTGAACACTTCTTTCTTGGTGATTGAGAGAACAGATACACACACAATAAACAGTAAGGATGTAGAAAATCTGAACAACACCATCAAACAACCCAGCGTAGTAGGTATTTATACAACATTGCATCCCCGGAGCACAGAATATACATTTTCTTTTTAAGTGCACATGGGAACATTCACTGAGATAGATCATATGCTGGCCCATAAACACATCTCAGTTAAGTTTCAAAAGACTGAAATCATTAGAGTATGCTTTTTTGGTCATAATGGAATTAATTTAGAAACCAGTAAACAGTAAATTATCTAGAAAATCTCCAAATATTTGGAAATCAGGCAACAACTGAGAACAGGGTCAGAAATCACAAGAGAAATTAGAAAATATTCTCAACTGAATGATAGTGAAAGCACAGAGCTATGGAGCTGATGTTTGTGTGCCCCTCCCCCCACCCCCTGCACCAAGACTCATGTGTTGAAATCCTAACTCCCCATGTGATGGTGTTAGAAGGTGAGGCTTTGGGGAGGTAATTAGGTGATGAGGGTGGAGCCTTTGTGAATGGCGTTAATGCCCTTATAAGAGGCCTTGCTTCCTTGCTCTGCTCTCCATCATGTGAGGATACAAGGAGAAGGCAAACCAGGAAGTAAGTCCTCACCAGACACTGGATCTGCTGGCGCCTTGATCTTGGACTTCCCATTCTCCAGAACTGCCAGACATACACGTTTAAGTCACCCACTCTATGGTAATTTGTTATAGCAACTGAAGTGACTAAGACATACAACATATGAGAATTTGTGGAATGCAGTTAAAGCAATCTTTAGAGGGAAATTTATAGCTTTTTAAAAATATTTATTTATTTTTGGCTGCATTGGGTCTTCGTTGCTACGTGCGGGCTTTCTCTAGTTGCGGCGAGCGGGGGCTACTCTTCATTGCGGTGCACGGGCTTCTCATCGCAGTGGCTTTTCTTGTTGCAGAGCATGGGCTCTAGCACGCGGACTTCAGTAGTTGTGGCGAGTGGGCTCAGCAGTTGTGGCTTGCAGGCTCTAGAGTGTAGGCTCAGTAGTTGTGATGCACGGGCCTAGTTGCTTCGCGGCATGTAGGATCTTCCCGGACCAGGGCTCGAACCTGTGTCCCCTGCACTGGCAGGCGGATTCTTAACCACTGTGCCACCAGGGAAGTCCCCTCCTGTGATGCTCTTAATGACACTCTGAAGTGGACACTGCAGTCCCCTTAAGGGAGGCACAGAGAGGATAAGTAACCTGCCTGAAGCCACACAGGCAGGCAGCATCAGAGCCAGGATGCAGACCCCGGCTGTCGCCTCCCTCTTACCAACCTCTTGCACCTCCTCTCTGGCTGCCAGAACAGGCGCTGCCAGCCCCGGCATTGAGGCTGACGTGGCGTGGGTGCCGCGTGTTTGGGAGCCCCTCGGGTTCACCACCTAGTGAGAGGCCCGTGTACCACAAAAAACAAAACAAAACAAAACAAAAAAAACCAAGCAAATAGAAAAAGTACACACACACACACACACACACACACACACACACAGCCTCCTTTAATAACCTGTTTCACGACAATTCTCTCACGATGGCAGAAAGTTCTGCTTCAGGTCTAACTTAAATCTCTCATGCTGTGTTTGTATTGCTCCTTTCTTTGGGTTTTTGTTAAGTTGGAGCTTTCCCAGGTCTGGACGTGAGTTTCTCCTTTAATGGCACAAGGCGCTCTTTCGCCTTGTAAGGGGCAGAGTTTTAGGACGTCGTGTGTACTGATGTGGGGAGCCCCTGGCACAGCTACTCTTCCGTGGCTCTGCCCCGTGACAGAACTGAGGTCCCTGAGGAATTCGTCGGGACAGCCCTGGGCCCATGACCTGACAGGTGTGCGCCCAGGTGCCCTGAATACATCAGCTCTACCTTTCCTTCCATACAGGAGATGCTGAAGGACGAGGTGCGGACGCTCACCTACCGGAATTCCATGTATCACAACAAGCACGTGTTCAAGGACAAGGTCGTACTGGACGTGGGCAGCGGCACTGGGATCCTCTCCATGTTTGCTGCCAAAGCAGGGGCCAAGAAGGTGTTTGGGGTGAGCATGCCACTCCCTCCACTGGCCTCTGCGGGGACGCTTCCTTGCTGGGGTCACACCCTCCAGATGCAAGTCAGACATAGCTCTCAGGAGGTGGGCAAGCTCCCGGGCTCCCTGTCACCTGGGCATTGCTCCTGGCCTTGTCCCGGAGTAGCTGACATTTGTGGGGGACTTTTGACTTTTCTGAAACCATTTTGGTGTCATCAGTACCTTAGAGTCCTTAGCCCTACTGTGGGCTGTGGTGGCAGGGCAGGGTGGCTACACCTGTGAGCTGTGGTTGGAATCTCCACTATTCCACTCCCGAGAAGCGTGATCTGGACAATTCACTTCTCTTCTGTACCTCGGTTTCCCCATCTGTAAAATGGGCATAATTCCAGTCCCTCGCCCACAGGGTGACTGTGAGGAGTGAGTGATTTTTATACGTAAGCCCAGTGCTTAGAAACGCACCTGGCGTAAGTCAAGTGCTCAGTATTTATTAGTATAGTCGGGGCCCTAGGTGGTAACAAGACGGTCTTCTCTCTCTGTTCTTTAAAGGCAAGTTGGTAGATTTAATTCTGCTGTTCTGGCCGCTGTTGCCTCTCCAGCTAGAGGTGGTCGTGGTGGACCTTCTGGGAAGGCTCCCGCAGTGCAGCTGCACACAGCCTGAGGACGGGGGGCTGGGAGGCTCCGGAGCTGGGAAGAAACTGAAAAAGAAGAGCTCTGAGCTTCCGACTGACATTTGAAAAATGCAGTGGGTCTAGGGCTGGAAAATGGGAATTCATCTTGATCAAAATTCAAGGCACACTGCAGTCAAACAACACGCAGCCCGTGCACAGGACAGCCCAGCGCAGAGGCTGGCGGGGAGCTTTCAGTGGGCTTCGTTAGCTCGGTCATCCCGCAGCCTGTCCTGGGACCCCCCTGGCTCCCGGTTGACTAGAGCCCTCCAAGTCCCCGTGTCCCCCCATCAGTGCCTGTCCCTAAGCCCCGGCAGGAACAGCATCCTCCTCCATGCCTGACCCGGAAGGTCCAGGGCCCTGGCTGGAGGGGGTCTCTGGGACCCCTGACCTGTCTCAAGACACCTCTGTTGTAGCCTTGACCGGGAAAGCTATGATGTACTCACCTGAGGTGCGTGTTGAGGGTACGGGTCCAGCCCGGACGCCCAAGGTCAAGTCCTTCACGGTACTGTCCCTCCCCACCGGCCAGCCTTCCTTCCTTCACAGGGCCTCCCCTCCAGGATGGGGGCTTCTGGCCAAGGGACCGACTCCCCTTCCAAGGCACTCACAGAGCCTCAGGGCAGGACGTACACCCCCTGTAACGCCCCGCCCTCCCTCCCAGGGTGTCTCTGAGGCCCCAGCTCAGCTCCGGAATGGGACGGGAGCCCAGGGCTGAGCCAGGCTAGGCAGGGCTGCCCGTCCTTCTCTTCCAGGTGCGGGGTTCCCTCTGTTTCCAGCAACCTGGCCTCCCCGCCTGGCCCAGGCCTCCTAACCCCGGGCTGGGGCTTGGTCTGTTCGCACAAGGTCCTGCTCTCAGCGCATGGTCAGCGAATTTCTCAAGTACCTTGGCCCTTTGCTTAGGAGATCTGGGGAGCCTGGAAAGACTTCTAGATTCAAAAGAACCAGTTCTTTCAAAGGTGGAGACTGCAGAAGGGATGAGAGTTAACAGGCGTCTGCCCGTGGGGTGGGGAAGGATCTTAAGACGCCCGGAGGCCCTGGACCGTGCCGTTTAACCAGGGAGGGCTGAGGGTGGGAGGATGACCTCAGGGAGGCTCACAGCCACTCTGGGGGTCTCTGCCTCCCACCTCCTCTCCCGGGAGGGCAGTGACTGTGCCAGGAGAGTGAGGCCTGCCAGCCCCTCCCAGATCTCCCAGCTCAGAGACTGGGCCCTCCATGGTGGGGCAAAGGCAGACCAGCGGAAGAGCCCGTGAGTCGGGAGGGCCGCGGGTTAGGTTTTCATCTGCCACGAAGTAGCCGTGCAGCTGTGGGCAGGCCACCTCACCCCTCCAGACCTCTGCCCCTCCGTCTGTTACACTGGCCCTGGACATACGGTGATTCTTTCTCCTTTGCTCTGTGTCCTTTCTAGATTGAATGCTCCAGTATTTCTGACTATTCAGAGAAGATCATTAAGGCCAACCACTTGGACAACAGTAAGACTTACCTCTGCGTGCTTTCCCGTGGATGGAAGGGGGTGAGGGGACTTGTACTTTCTTGTCTGGGTGGCAGAGACTGACATAAGAGCGCTTGGCCTTGGAAACGTGGAGGCCAGCTGAGGCCCTGTTAGCAGGACTGTGCCCACGGGGCTCCGAGGGTCGCATTCCCTGCCAGGTCGGCCAAGGGCGCGTCTGTCCCAGCGCAGCCTCCAGTGAGCCCAGCCTGAGGCTACAGCCTTCATTTCCAAGCCCTCTGCCTGGCCCCCAGCTGTAGGCATCTGTTGAGTTTTGCAAAATGGCAACCATTCCTCCACCTCTTCTCTCTCCACGAACCCTAGCCCCACCTCTCTTGACACCCACCTAGTGGCGTCCCCCGAGACCCCAGGCTCTTCCTTTGGAGAGATGCAGTCCTCTCACGCCACAGCCCCTGCCGCCGATGGGGCTGTCTTGGCGAGTAGGTTGCCCTCGGGAGCGGGACCTTCTTGCAGCTGGAGTCTGAGTATAAAGATATGTGCGTTCCCTTCCCTTCCTCTCCTCACTCCCTTCCCATGTGTTCGTGACATCCCCGGCCCCTCCCTCTGGGACCCGTCCTGAACACACTCACCCCCGCAAGCGTCCCCGATCAGAAGAGTTTCTGTATCTCCCATCAGTCAGCGGGATGGGATTTAGTCCCCAGGCCCTGTGCTGAGCGGGGCCACGTCACTCATTTCCTAGTTTATAAACTAGGAAAACAAGGTCGGACTTTCCTCCTAAGGATGATGAAGACTTTTTGAAGGATTTTAAGCAGCGGAGGAGCATTCTCTATGGTGAATGGGTTGGGATAGGCTGTAGGCATCAGTGTGCGCGTAGAAACTACTTCATAGCCCCGGGGCCGGGGTTGGGGGGGCGGCTAGGCCTCTTGTGTGGCCAGGGTGGCAGCCGTGGAGGTGGGAAAAAGTGACCTCTTGGGCGATGCTGGGAAATAGAGGCCAGAGGACCCGCTGACGGACTGCCTGGGGCAAGAGAAACAAGACGGGAGCAGGGCTGGCTTTTTGCCTTGAGTAAGAGTGGCTGGTGGAATGTTGAGTGATAGGTGGAAGAAATCAAGGGTTTTCCTTAGCATGCGTTGGGTTTGCGATCCCTGGGGAGGTGCAGGTGGACATGTAGAGTGAGACTCGGAGATGAAGCTGGAGTTCCAGGGAGGGTCAGGCTCTGTGCTTGGGGGTCTTCAGCGTATAGATGTTATTTAAAGCCCCAGAACAAGTTCCCTCAAGGATAATGTAGAGATACAGGAGAGGAATGGGCCAAAGATGGAGCTCCTGCGCATTTCAACATTTGACGGTCAAGCAGAGGAGAAGAGGCCGCAAGAGGCAGAGAAGACACAGTCAGTGAGGTCAATGGACCTTCGGGAAAGAGGAGTAAAGGAGGAGGATGCCCACGGATCAAGTAAGATAAGAACAGAGACGTGACCGTTGAACGATTGTGACGATGGAGGATATTGGGGTTCTTAACAGGCACAGACTGGATGGAGGGTGGGGATGGAAGTCCAGGTAAAGTTGGTTAAGGAGAGACTGGGAAGGAAGGGCTATAAATAACTCCTTTTGCTGTGATGGGGGAACAGAAAAACGGAACTGTAGCGACAGGGAGAGGTGAGACCAAGGAAGGGAGTTGGTTTTTAAGGATAGGAGATATGGAAACATGTGAACAATCCCGCTGTCCTGTAGATAGACAGAAAAAATTGCAGATTTGGGAAAAAGTAAATTCAGAAGCAAGGACTTTCAGTAGGTAAGAGGGGGTGGGATCCAGAGCACAGGTGGAGGAGTGGGTCTTCTTCTTGGAGAAGGGACAGCTTAGCCACGGTAACAGAGGGGACGTGGGGAGTGTGGGTCCGATGGAGGTGGGCTGCTGGAGGGAAGCCCCGATTTGTTGCTTCCGTTTTCTCAAGGAAGAAAGAGGCCGTCGCTGGCGCGGGAGACGGGGAAGGGAGGGTGTGAGGGTTTTGGAGGGAGATGAGAAGTGATGGGACGGTCTTGCAGAGGGAGGGAGGGAGGGCTGGTGCGGGGGAGGGTCAGCGCCCGCTGGAGATGGGCGGACACAGACCTGCAGGGGCCCCGACCTCCCTGGTGTGCGGCTGTTCCCAACCACGTCCAGCAGCCCCGGTCGGAGCGGAGGGGAGGGCCAGCTGGATCTGGGCGCCGCTGGGGACACAGTGGAGGGAGGGAGGAGCCAGTGGTTGATCACAGTAATGGACCACGGAGTCTAAGCTGGGGGACGAGGGAACGAGGGAGTGAGGGGCGGTGGTGGGCAAGTGGAGGGGGCCGTGAAGAGTCCAGGCGTCCTTCCAGCCTGGGTAGGGGAAACGTGGCTCACATCCCCTCACCCCGCCCTCCGGGTTGGTGTCCAATCTCGCTTGTTTGGGGGAGCAAGGTGTCTCTGCACACTCGTTGGGAAAGTCCTTGACCCGGGCAGAAGGGACAGAGAGGGTTCCTCTCGACTTGCCTACGAACGATGGAGAAAGAAAACCGGCCAATTCTTTCTCTACAAGGGAGACGGAGCCTGGCGTCCTCGTGTTTTCATCTGACCTCCCTCCCCCAACTCTGAGAAATACGGCAAGTGTTTCTCCCCACTTGAGAGGTGTGGAGACTGAGGTTAGGAGATGTGGGGCAGAGCCTCTGCTCTCGGCTGCCGTTCCTGTGCTCTTTCCCAAAGTGTGTTTAGTTTGACGAGGAAGCACTGGGAGCGCCTGCCGGTCCTGAACGGGAAAGTCCAAGCCTCTTAGGACGGGAGGGTGTGTGCAAGTACCTGTGGGACCAGATTCCTCTCCGAATTACTGAGTCTCAACCCGGGGGGCCCCCAGGAGCCTCCAAAGAATATTTGGACCCTCCCCTGCCTCTGCCCTTGTTTCACTGCACAGTGATTCCTGCCCTCGGGGGTCTGTCCAACCCCCTTGCCCTGTATCTGTCTCTCTCGCTTCCAGCTTTTGGGGTCTGGTGGGCCAGCCTCCCTGGCTCACCGCGGTCCTCTGCAGAGGGTGATGGCCCTGCCACCACAGCAGAGTGGGGACGGGCGCCCAAATGGGAGGAATCCCTGGCCTTCGGGAGGGGAGGGGCAGCATCCTCAGAGGCCCCTCTGGCTCACAGCTCGAGGTCCCTCCTGCCCTCCCCTGCCTCCAACTCTTGTAATGTTTTTATTCCCCTTCCTTTTTCTCTTTCCTCCTTTTCCTCTTATTTCTTTAAACCTTCGGAATATCCCAGCTTACAGAAAAGGGGCAAATACAGCTGTTTTTCCTCTGAGTCTTGGAGCAGCTGTTGACACGATGCCCTGTCGCCCCTAAGCGTGTTAGTGCGTGTTTCCTACGAACAAGGGCACTTCCTACGTAGCCACGCGCAACCATCCCAATCGGGAGGCCAGCTTCCACCACCGTCATGGTCTTGTGCTCAGGCTCCATCTGAGGTGGGCTTTTGACGCAATAGCATCCTTCTCGGCAAGAGGACTCGGCTCTGACCCGCCCACTGCACTTTGTTGTCCTGTCCTGGTTTCCTTCAAGCTGGAACTGTCAGACTCCCATTAACCTTCGTGGCCTTGATGCTTGACAACCACAGGCCAGTGTTCTGTGGGATGTCACTCAGTTTGGAGACGTGGGACACCTCCTCACGGCTGGATTCAGGTCACCCGTCCTGGAGGGATGCCTCGGATGGGATGCTGCGTCCTCACGACATCCTGGGTGGCGTCCCCGCGGTGTAGATGTGTCCTGTTGCGACAGCATCTGCCTGGATCCCTGGCCTGGGTTATGTCCGCCAGCCGTCTCCCCGTTCATTAGTGATTAGTAAGGTTTTCTGGGAGAGGTACTTTGAACCGTGGAAATACGTCCTTCCTCCCCGTTAATTGCCTGTCTTATTCAATCGGTCATCACTGTTGGTGTCCGTACTTCATCTGATGCTCAAATTCTCCCTGACTTGGTTCCTGGGAGCAACCTGGAGCTGCCTCTATGTCCTGTCCACGTAACCCCTTCACTTCGCGTGAGCTTCCTTATCTTGTGGGACAACTGTTCCAGGCCCATCTCGTACTTTCCACGTCTCTGTTCTAGAATCAGCCATTTCTCTGCGGAGTCTTGAATCCCCTCAGTGGACGATGGCTTTTAGAAATGAGGACACGGGGCTAGGTGTGTGCATTGATTTTAGGGTGTCGAGGCTCCCAGACTGTCTCCGTGGGAAGAACTTGCGTGTGTGCTCACACGTGCTCACGTCTGTGGTGTCACGTACGTGGACATGCATTGATGTGATGCATGTTTCCGCATCTATGCACGTTGTCCAGGACGCCTTCATGTGAGACCCCTGCTTCTAATTCAGCACCTCGGGGTTTCCTCTCATCTTTCCCCCTTTTCCATGTGATTCCGTCCTCTGACAGTGAAGCCCTGGCTGTCATCCTTCTTAATGTGTTTACATACTGGGTCAGCCCCCGTGTGTAAACAGTCGCCCACTGTCACCACCTCCTGCCCACGCACCTGCCACCCTGTGCTGGGCTCTGACCCCCATGCTGGGCAGCCCCCCAGTATGACCACCTCGTCTCTGGGCTCAGGCTCCGGTGGGTGCAGCCAGGCGGCCTCTGCGCACAGCCCCCCCCGCCCCCCGCCAGCCAGGTCCCTCCGAGGGGCCTCAGATACCCCCTGGCCTGTCGTGTGCTAGTGGCGTCTGGTTTGCTCAGCCCGCCTCATGGCCCCGGAGGGAATCATTCCCTGCTCTGTAGTTTGATGGCTCACACTTGATCCTGTGCCCGGGAGGTGACGGCCCAGGAGGGACAAAGTGTTGTCCCAGGTGAATAGCCACCCCCGTGCCCCGTGCCTGTCCTACTCCTCACACGGTCCTGGGGGCCTTTTCAAGGCAAAGCCGCCTCTATTTCTTCTTCCCCGGGGGTAGCAACAGGTGGGTGGAGCTGGCGAGGCCCCCGGGGCGCTGTCCTCGGCCCTAGCTCGCTCTGCCTTGGCACGTGTACTAGAAAGAGGACAGCTTGGCTTCCATGGAAATGCTTTTGAAACACTGCAACAGCCAATTTGTGTGGGTCTCGGGAGCGTAGGTGTAGAGACATAAATAACAACCCAGGACATAAAATACCTGCTACCCAGAAGCAATCAATCTCCCTCCCTCTCCACCTCCGTCCGGCTCCCGGGATGGGTTTGTTCCCAGCAGACGCACACCTCCACGCAGCCACCTGCGGACGTGCAGCCTTCACGTGGCTCCTGCCACCGAGAGGCCCGCACACGTGCCCAGACTATCCTCTTGCACTTCAGCACCGACAGCTCCCGTTTCCTCTGTTTCCCTGCCCAGGAGACCAGTGGGCTGCCGGGATGCTTAGGATGCGGATTCGTTTGTGAAAAGTGACAGAGGAGCTCAGGGACAGACACGTCTCTCCTTCTGCCCTGGAGCGTCAATGCCATGGACGGAGAGGCCTGAGAGGAGCACGATGCGCAGAGAGGCCGCAGGAAGGGCTCCGTCATGGCTCCCCACGGAGGAGGCACCTCCATGCACAGCTTGCAGGGCTCCTGGGGAATAGATATCACACACGTGAGGCGCCGCGTACCACAGCATGAACTGTAGGCCCTTCTTACATAAAGGAAGGACCTTTATGTAGGAAGGACCTACAGTTCTGCACTTGGCTCATTCCTGGCCACTCGCCCCGAGCCTCTTATAGACGATGCTTGAATTCTCCGTTCCTGTGACGTCCCTCCGTGCTTGCAGCCGTCCAGTCCTGGGATGACTCCCCTGATGGGGACCCCACTACAGCCGCCTGGGGCTGTGACTGTTCGAAGCACTTCCTTCCACTGAGGTGGAACCTGCCTTCCTGCAGCCTGACCCATGCTCTGTGTCGTCGCCTGGGGACCGCAGAGAATGAGGGGGACGCCCCTTCACCTGGCAGCCCTTCTCCCACAGATACAGGCGGCACACCCCCGGTTCCCTCACACTTTGCTCTGGTCTCAGCCCCCTTCTCCTCTGCCATGCTTCAGTGTCCCTCTCACCCCGCCCAAGGACCCAGCCAGGCGGCTGGAGGGGCCCAGATGCCTCCCTGCTAACACCTCCAGCCTGCTTAGCAGCTGCGGGGAACGCCGTGCCACACTGGCGCTGAGCGGGCATCAGCCACGATCTGCAATCTACCCTCCCGTGGCTGCCGAGCAGCGGCTCCTAACCTGCGTCCGGTCCGTGGATGTTTTGCATCCAGACTGAGAATCACACTTTACATTCACATCCAACCTCACGTTGTTAGATTTGGTCCTTCCTTACAAGCTACTTGGAGTCCCCAGAGCCTTACTCTTTGGGGGTCACCGTTCTCTGCGTGGTGTCATCTACGCGCTGATAGGAGCCCTGGGGGAGCGGGGCAGCTCCCCTGGGCTGGTCTGGTTCAGCTCTGAATCAGCACCTTTGAATACAGTCGGGGAGCAGCTGTGAACCCTCACAATCACTGGTCAGCTTCCCCGCCACAAGGCCGCGGAGGGGCTGCCTTGTCAGACCCCTGTGGAAGGCTGGCGCGGTGATTAAGAGCTCTGGCCGGTTCACACTCAGCTCCGGCAGATCAGCTCATGATCTTGGATACCTGACCTCCTGGGCCTCCGTTTCCGGCTCTGTGAAATGGGAATAACAGCGGTACGGACCACAGAGGGTCCCTGTGAGCCGTACATAATTACCGTATGTAAAACCAGGGCGTGCTGGGGCCCGTAGTTAAATTTTCAGTGAATTTGCGGAACGGATGTGGGCATTTTGGTGGCTTGAAATTGGCCACAGTGGGAGTATTTACACGGAGAAATCAGCAGATGCTACAAATCAGGGCTTCTTTCCTGGAGAGCCCAATGGTTAAGTGTCTCTCAGCACAGCCCTTTGTAAAACACAACAGTGTACGATGTGCAGTTCGCAGCTAATAAATGTTAGCTATTGTTATGATTATTTCATTCATTAACTTGACTAATAGCCCTGTCGAAAGAAGGCAAGAGATTAATCAGATATAAGTGTTTTTAATGAACCTGGACTAGTGGCTCCTGGCAATGGCTGCCTTCCTAACCGATCAGAAGCGGCCCATGAATAATCTCAGGACTGGGTTTTGTGCACCACTCCAGGGGAGGGGGCAGCTGTCAGCCACCCTCTGGGCCCTGCTCCAGGTGCTGTGGAGTTGGCAGGGAACGGAACTGTCTCAGGGAGGGGACAGACAGAAAGCAAGTGGACACACAACATCACAATAGAATTACAAACAGTGATGGTGCTTTGGAAGGACAGGATGGAGTAGTTGAGAAAACTGGGGGTCTGCTTTGGATGGGGTAGTCGCCCAGGCATGCCGGACCCGACTCACACCGCCCGGCGAGAGGTTCTCTCCCGGCCCTGCTTGCGGTGCTATCATGGGTGAGCCGGAATTGGGTGCGGTGGGAGCGTGTACACTGCTGACAGCAGTGGGGAATCGGGTCGTGATTCTGTCCGCTCGCAGATGCAGGACGGGGGTCTCAGGGAGGTTGGTGACGTGTACCAGGCTGCACGACAGGCCAAGATTTGGGCTCCCCTTTTGACGTCCCAAACTCTGCTCCTCTTATCAGACAAATGGAACAATAAAACCAACCACACACGTTCCCGTGAAGATGATCGAGGTAACATAGGTGACATCACTCTGCCAGCTGCTAGTCAAACGCTACTGGTGTTTTATTCTCAGAATTAGGACTAGTTTGAAGATCTTTTGTCTCTGAACTCCGTGCCCTCTTTTGAAAATTGCTTATTCATCCATCTGTTCACTCGGTAAGGATTTCAGTGAGCTGTCAAGGGCTCTGCTCCATCCTGGAACTAGGAAGCTGAAATAGATAACGGAGAGGAGGGGATCAGAGGCTGGAGGTGGGTCAGGCCCTCAGGAGGGGTGTGCAGCCGGTTCTGTGTCGCCCAAATAGGCGTGTGGGTCACGTGGCTTTGGGGCCACGGGGGCGGGGGGGGGTGGCATCGGGGCGCCTCCACGGCCCAGTAACCTGCTCTCCGTCTTAACGCTCACGACTCTCACGCCCACTCTTCTGTGGCACAGGGTCTGCTCTGCGAGCCGGGGAGGGGCCTGAATGGGGACACCATGAACTTTGGGCTCTGTGGGGTCAGCTGGCTCTGGTGGACACAGTAGGGGCCCAAAGGAGATGGGTCTGGGCTGATTTTTTTTTTTTTAAAGTCAAACAAGGGACCAGGAATCAGAATGACTACATTTCTGTAATAATCACTCAAGACAAAAAGAAAAAAGATCCCACTGAAAACAACCCCCCAAAATATCTGGGTGTCTAATTTGAGAACTTGAAGTTACAGGGGAAAAATCTCCCAGGTTAGAGTTCTTGGGTCCCCATCGTACACGTACGTATGACAAATCCTTCTAAAACCTATCAGCCAGGGTCCTGTCACAGCTGGTTGAACAAAATTTCATCATCCTTATGGAATAGAAGCACAGCTCCAGAGGACGACCTCAGTGCCATCCTGAGAACTGACACAGTCTTAATGATGTGGGATCCAGATTGGGAGTGGGCTTCTGCAGCCAGTAGCTAATCAGAGCCTAAATATCGGAGGCCGAGATCCCCCTTGAAAAGGTTGCCATGGAGACGAGATGCCCGGGGCTGCATGTGCCCACACAGGCCTTGGAGACAACCCAGTGCCCTCACTGGGTTGCCATCAACCCCACCACAAGAGGCAGCATTTTGCAGATTGGACACTTACATCGGGGAGTTTCAGTGGTTGCTAGTGGCGACTCTGGAAAGCAGGAAGAATGTCCCTGATGATTCAGGGGGGCGATTGTATTTGGGTCCATAGAGAAAATGTAACCTCTTTTTCAAAAATCAGGATTGAGGAACTGCTGCAATTTAGAGTCAGACTGGACGTGAAGGCACTGCTCCTTCATTGATGTCAGCCGTCTCCACGGGCAAACTTACAGAATGCCTTACACATGCTCAATACATATTTGAAGACTCAAAACATGTTGGAGCTGCAAAGTATCTGAGGGATTTCTAGGTTCAATCTCTCTCCTGTTTTACCCCGATAAGGAAATTGAGGAAAAGAGGGGAGGAGCTATTTGATGGCGGTTACTTGTCAGATGGAACGAGAATATAAGTCGTCTGCCTCCAGGACCCAAGCGTAAGGTTGTGAAGGTTGGGCACTGCACAAAAGCACCTGGACAAGGGGATGAAAGGGGTCTGGAATCCAGGCCGCAGCTGGACTGAAGTGAGGTGTGCATTTTTCCTTTCACAAAGGGCCCATCTACTCAACAAGCCAAGTTGAGGGGGGGTCATGCCTGTTCCCAGAAATATTTGGATGCAGAAGGGTGATAAGAGGACAGAGGTCCAGGCTGTTCAGCATTGTAGGGGGTTAATTGATTCCTTCTGCATTTGGTAGCCAGAAACTGTGATTTTTGCTGTTCTGTGATCCACTGCACCTATGATATATCTTCTATCTATCTATCTATCTATCTATCATCTGTATCTATCGATTGTCTATATCTATCGTCTATCTATCTATCATCTATATCTATCTATCATCTATATCTATCAACTATATCTATCGTCTATATCTATCTATCTCTCTATCATCTATATCTATCATCTATATCTATCGTCTATATCTATCTATCTATCATCTATATCTATCGTCTCTATCTATCATCTATATCTATCTGTTGTCTATATCTATCTCTCTATCATCTATAGCTATCTATCTATCGTCTATATCTATTGTCTATATCTATCTATCTATCATCTATATCTATCATCTATATCTATCGTCTATATCTATCTATCATCTATATCTATCTATCTATCATCTATATCTATCATCTATATCTATCGTCTATATCTATCATCTATATCTATCTATCGTCTATATCTATCTATCATCTATATCTATCTATCATCTATATCTATCATCTGTATCTATCGTCTATATGTGTCTATCGTCTATATCTATCTATCTATCTCCCTACCTATCATCTGTTGCATCCATATAGATCAGGATAACAGCTAGTGGACAGGAGTGCTAGGGCAGAGATCAGGAAGAGCATACACTCTCACTGGGGGGCACCCGAGGAGTATTCTGTACATTCCTGTCTGTTGGACTGGGTTAGAAGTTCTTGTCCACATCTGCTTCCCACGGTCCTATGGAGTCCTGTCTATGGAATCATGGTTGAGCCTTGTCCTAGGCACCCAGAGTGGAGGCCATGGGGCACCAGAGGCAGGAGAAAACATCTTCCTGTGCCTCGGGGAGGTCGTGATTAATGCAGGAGGAGGGACCGACCCGTAGCCCCACAGTCACGTGCAGACATTACAGAAGAGCCTTCAAGAGATGTGCAAAGAGAAAGAAAACACTTTCAAATGTTTACAAAAATAAGACAAATCAGGCTTTGCATGCAAATGATTAGGCAGGTGGATCTGGCATATATCTGCCAGGTCTTTTTCGGAATAAACTAAATTAGGTACTCTGTTTGCATTTTCAAAACTCCCATGCTTTGTCCCCTTGTGAATGTTCCTTCTGCATCCTGGGTCCTGCTCTAGCTTGAGTTCCCGCCCTTGGGTCTCAGCCCCCGAGGAGCAGAGCTTTGACAGCCCCCTCCCCTTCCGAGCCTTTTGGTGAAGACTAGCCCTTCCTACCCTTCCTTCCCAGGGGCAGGGCTTCTGCGCAGGAAGCAGGAGGACCACACAAGCCGGGGAGTGATCAGGGCCAATGTGCCCTCAGCCACCCCCAAAAGAAGAAGACTGCCAAATGCCCAGAGGCCACAGTGGTGGAGTCGCCCTCACTCTCTGGAGACCAGTGTCCCCCTCGGAAGCACTTTGCCTCTTCCCCTGGCAGCTGGGAGCTCACAGAGGAGGAGAAGGCTGAGGGCCAGGATGCCAGCTCCGCTGGGGCTCTCCCGTCCCCTCACAAAAGGGCCCCCCTCCAGCGTCAGAGGCTTCGGCAAGCCAACAGCCAGGAGGGGGGGCTCTGGTCCCGGCCCCTCTCAATTACTTCCACCTAACTGCACTGGCATTAAGAAACGGTTCCCCCTGTGGCCCCAACGTGCAACAGATCTACAGTTTCACTCGACAACATTTCGCCTTTTTCCGGACGGCTCCTGAAGGCTGGAAGAATACCGTGCGTCACGATCTCTGTTTCCGAGACGGCTTTGAGAAAGTGCCGGTCAGCACGCAGGGTGGGACCAGCACACGGCCCCGGTCCTGCCTCTGGAAGCTGACCGACGAGGGACACCGCCGCTTTGCAGAGGAGGCCCGCGCCTTGGACTCCACTCGGCTGGAAAGTATCCAACAGTGCATGAGCCAGCCAGATGTGATGCGCTCCCTCTTCGACCTTTAGTTCCACAAATCAACCATCAGCCCACGCCTTATTAAAGTTATCTTCAGGGAAAAAAAAAAAGAACCCCACTTTGTGCCGGAAGTGCCTGACACCTACTCCTTTCAGAGGGGCCTTATCTGATTAAGCTTTGATTAAACATCACGCCCTGGAGAGCAAATCATCATTAGACACTGCTGATGGGCACCCCGGCACCATCCACTGTGAGGGCGGGGAGTAAAACCGGTGACCTGAGTGCCCTTCGCCATCTAGGAGTCTGTCATCCACATTCGCTTTCAGGAAACTCAGATTCAAGACAGAGGTGGTGGTTGTTTTCTTTTGTTTTTTACTCCTGAGTACAGGCCATTGTTTAGTTTTCCCAGAAAAGCTCAGGCATTGGGTGGTTTTTTCAGAGGATGGCGCAGACAGAGTTTCCTTCCAGAGGAAAGGTTCTGATGGGACCAGCCAACCCATACATCACCCTGTCAATTGCACAGCCAGTGGCATCTAAGATAGCTTTTGCTCTGATCTTTACAGCAGTGAATGCAAAACGAGATTCCCAAACTCTGTGTATGTCTACGTCAAATGATCAAAAACTCAACTGAGAAGTTCCTCCTGCCGTAGAGGGAGGGGTCTTGGAAGGGACTCAGGAGCAGAGGCCATTAGAGAAGGGCCTTTGTCCCGATCTTACCCCCGTCACCTCTCCATCGGCCGGTGCCAGATAATACTTGCCTTCTCTAGAGCCCCAACTGCGAGCCCGCACCTCACCTGTGACATTTCATTACATCAGTACAACCTCCCACTATGTAGATGTCACTTCCCCCGGTTGTTCTCTGGGGAACTGGAGTTCGGTTGGGTCAAGTGACTTGCGGAAAGTCATACAGCTAGTGATGAGAAGATCCAGCACTTAAACCCAGGTTTCCTGAGTGCGGAGCCCATGCTCTTGTCAAAACACCAAATTTCCTTCCTCTCCAGCTCTAGATGGGCACCCCCTGGGGCTCAGCCCGGGCTGTGAACAGATACAAGGGTAGGAGAAGCAGCCTCTCTTCCTGCTGTGGGTTTGAATCATCACGGTAGCCTGACATGGGGTGGGGACTCCGAGAAGTGTGAGAGTCGCTGCTTATCAGACCCGGGCTCTGTTTGCACGGTCATCCTTTAACCCCTCTAAGCCTCAGTTTCCTTAAAGAGGAGAATAAGAATAGAGTGTTTACTTCAAAGACTTGTTGGACGATGACAGGACAGGTGCCTGTCTTGGGCTGAGCACGGTGCCAGCCACACAGCAACTGCTCAGTACGTTTTAGGGGGAACATGCCAAGAGTTTTCAATCCTCTTAGGGCAAACTAGCTTGGTATAGGGGGAGATAGGCCACCTCCTAGAAGGAGAATCAGAACAGCGCTGACACCTGTAGGTCGATCGGGTCCTGATGCGGGGTGCTCATGACTCCCGGTCAGGGTGCCCAAAAAGTGTGGCCATGGGGTTCTTATTTTCCAGTCATCACCATCTTCAAGGGGAAGGTGGAGGAGGTGGAACTGCCCGAGGAGAAGGTGGACATCATCATCAGCGAGTGGATGGGCTACTGTCTGTTCTATGAATCGATGCTCAACACCGTCATCTTTGCCAGGGACAAGTGGCTGGTAAGCCTGCTGCATGCTGTCCCTTCGCTGGTCTGCCGGCTGCCTCGCTGCTCTGCCCCACCGCCTGCAGCCCAGGAAGAATACAGCCACTGCTTCCGGGCCCCTCTCTTTAAACTAGATTTGCTTCTGGGGACATAATGAGCTTTCTTAGGTCTAACCTTGGCCTCTTTTGGTATAACTGACACCCATTCTTTGCTGTCCAAAGTCGATGCTGGTCACCAAGTGCTAGGGACTTGCATGGCTGCCAGAGAGCCCAGTGTGCTTTTGACCTTGGCTTCTCCAGGCTTAAAAGTTAAAACATCTTCCACCGTCCCTCACTGGACATGTGCCCCTCCTCATGTGTCCCATTGACCCCACCTCGCCCCCTTGAGTTTTCCCATGTACCAGAGTCAAAACTGAGCTTCCCTGCCCAACCCTAGTCCCGGCCAAGGTGACAGACAGTCTGCTGAGTGAGAAATACTGGCAAGGGGGTGCCTGTCTGGTGACTCTATGTGCAGTTCAAAAATGTGATGTCTTTGTCAGGTGAATAGATTACGAGACCCATTTCTCCACAATTCATCAACAGAAACCTGGAGGGCTTATGTTTCCAGACCGGGCAGCATTGTACGTGGTAGCAATTGAGGACAGACAGTACAAGGACTTCAAAATCCACTGTAAGTCACCTTTTGATTCTCTGTTGGGCTTTTTTTTTTTTTTTTTTTTTTTTGCGGTACGCAGGCCTCTCGCTGTTGTGGCCTCTCCTGTTGCGGAGCACAGGCTCCGGACGCGCAGGCTCAGCGGCCATGGCTCACAGGCCCAGCCGCTCCGCGGCATGTGGGATCCTCCCGGACCAGGGCACGAACCCGTGTCCCCTGCAGGCGGACTCTCAACCACTGCACCACCAGGGAAGCCCTGGGCTTTTTTATTTGTTTATTTTTGCGCGTTTGGGGTGGACAGCGCTTCAGCGGGCTGACGAGCAGCTGCTCTCGCGGCCACAGCTGCCGTGCCTCTGGAGTTTACCTGTGACGCTTTCTGGATTCTTCTCTCTGGATGTTTTCCCCTGGTCCCAAGAGTGGGGTTCTACAGAGAGGGAATAAGCAGCATGGCTGGTGGGAGATAAAGCGGGGAGAGAATGAACACAGTGCGAATGGAAAATGGACGAAGCAGCAGAAGCCGAGGTTTTGCAGAGCTGTCCGGGGGCCTGGAAGCTGTTAAGGGTCACTTATCCCCAGCGTCCACACAGGGGCAGGGACCACGGGTCTCCAGCCAGGCCAGTCGTTTTGAACCCTGCTTTTGTACCCTTCAAACTTTTCAGCATTATATCGATTCTCCTTCCCATTAAGTAAAAGATGGGGAGAGATGGGGTCTGGCCATGTAGGTGTCGGGGACAGGCAGGGGACTTATCCGCACCGGTGTTCATTATGCCTCATCAGCTGAAAAAGTGTTGTCTTAGAAAAAAGCCCCCCAAACCCTCCAACGTTTTATCTGGTCCCCAAAGGGTTGTTGTGTTCTATTTCCTTTAAAGGGTAACCATTCTCAGTGACACAAACCTGGTCCTCCACGAGATTAAACGGATTATGTTTTCATAAGGTTTAGAGACAGCCGTGTGTCCTCAGCCAGAACTAAAACGACCAAGGGGCAAAGACCCCCCACACACAAGCATGTGTGCGACGTGACCAGAGCACAAGCAGAAATTCCAGACGGTCTAATGGGCTCTGCAGATCTGGGTTCCAGCCCCTGCAGCGCTAAACCCCCTTGGCAAGACCACCTACAGTGGAGGGGTTCCCAGACGGGACAGATGGGCCTCCTGCCCCCAGAGGCTAGGCCTCCAGAGCTCAACAAAGTCTTGTGCCGTCTAATCATTGTTCGTGCTGCTGGCGATACCACAGAATGAGTGCATCTGCGTGTGTGTTCACACCCTTCTGGAAATATAAACTCAGAGCATGAAGTTCAGAGACGGGTTCGGGAGAAGACAGAAACGGGACGATTGTCTGAGGCTCTGTGCCCTATGCCTACAGCCCTTCTGGCATCATTTCCAACATTCGATAAACAATGAGAGGTAGGGGGCCCGAGGTTAGATGATCCTGCTCTGAAGTTGGCCAGCCCTGGCTTCACATCCTATGGGTGACCGTGAGCAAATTACCTAACATCTCTGAGCCTCGGTTGAGATGAAGTCCCCAATCCTATAGACTTGCCGTGAGGATTAAGTGAGGTGATATATACTAAGGGACGTGAGAGTCGTTGGTGCTGCGTGCACCAGCCTGGTCTCCGAATGTATCACTAAACCCCTTCCTGCTCGTGGCTCTGGCCCCCGAGCCTGACTGCCAAGCTCGTTGGCCTCCAGTGGCTCAGAATCTAGGACAGATGTGCCCTCCTGATAAGTTTCAGAAACAGCTCAACAGGGAATGTTGATCAAATGCATATATAAGTAGGACATGTTTTGCCCTGGAGCTGCGCGGTAATGCTGTTTTTAGAGTTCTTGCCGTAACTGTGTAAATCGTGTTTGGGGGAGAACATTCAGACCCATTCTTTGTTCTCACGTGCACTAAATATTGATTGAGCTCCGACCCTCGGCACAGCTCTTTAAGGAACCTCCTCATGGTTTAAAAGCAAACATACCTCACCCTCCTCCTTGCCTGGATCATGGACCTTGGCTAACGCATCTTGCAATGAGGACTGGACCCGTCCTGACAGGCGCTGGGGCACTGGCCGCTACTCAGGTGCCAGCCCAGGACTGGAGACCGTGGGGTGGAGTCTTGTCCTGCCCATCGCAATGTTCATACCTTCTGAAAAAGAAAAGAAAGTGAAAAGTCAGCCCCATTTTTTCTTGTGGAAACTCTAGTCTGGCAACACCACTGCCCCCAAACCAAAAATCTCACACACCGTTTACATTTTATTTAACATATTCTCGTTTTCTATTTAAACGTTGTTTTTTTTTTTAATGCCCTGCTTCTGTTTTTAGTGAAGGAAGCAAGTCCATTTAGAAATCTGTTTTAAATAAACAGGGATTTTGATTGCTCTCAGGTCTTAATCAAGAGTGAAAGCATAAAGGTTAATGATTGCCAAGGGAACAATTGTAAGCAAATTCCAGTTGGCTCAGGAACCGGCTAAAAGAGAAAAATCTTAAAGTGGGGCAGGAGAGGGAGACAAGCCCAGTCCCTTGCAGAAAGGAAATTAAGAAAACAATTTCTCCCCTTCCCTCCCGCCTTCTCCTCCCCTTCCCTCCTTTCTCAACCACGTGCAACGCGGGAACACAGGCATGAGTGAAATACAGAGCCTGCCCTCAATTTGCTCACCGACTACTAGAGAACACACAGAAAGAGAGACGTGATTGTCATGTACGAGGCTCACAGCGCATATTTTGTTGAGTGAATGAATGAGAAAATGAATGAAGGAATAGAAGTAAACCAGCAGACGGATGTGCAAGGTGGACGGTTTAACCCTGAGAGAGGAGCAATCATTACATTTTTTTTTTACTCTGGGGATTTCTAGAATCTCAAAATGGGAAGGAAATTTGGTAGATATTCTATTTGATTTTGTTGCCCAGTACATGAATCTAGAACCTGCTGAGGGTCAGAGGATGGGCACCAGCTTCCCCACCGACGAGAAGGTGACAAGGAACCCCTCGTGTAGATTTGGTGGTGCCTGTAGCTGAAGGGTTGAAGGGCAGAACCTCTTGGACGGCTCAGATGCTCTCCATGGGTTTCCTTTCCACCACCACCCCGACATCCAGAGTTCTATTTCTAGCCTATTTTACACAAGGAGCTGACTTTGATCTGAGAGCCTGCAGTGTATTAAACTATTATGCACACCTTCCTTTCCGACTAGAGGAGAAGCTGTAAGTGGCTCCTGGTAGCACTTGCTCTGATTTTCTCGGAGGCAGAGTCCCATTTGCCCTAGCAGGGAAGCTCCAATTACTCGGGCCAGGGAAGGGAGGGATTGTGTAGCTACAGGTCTCTCCAATGAAGAGTGAAATTTGTTTTCCGGTCTTTCATGTTCCTGTCTTTGTTGTCAGTTTTATTATCTCCTCTGATATATCCATTCTGCTCATGAGCCCATTGGAAGAATTCTTCATCTTTGATATTGTGATTTTCACTTCCAGCAGTTCCACTGGCTCTTTTTTATGGTTCCCATCTCACCGATGAAATTCTTCATCTGTTCATGCATGTTTTCTCCATTAGATTCTTTTTTTTTTTTAACTAGGCAGTCTCTCTCTACAGGTTACATTCTTTTTTTAAAATAATTTATTATTTATTTATTTATTGTCTGCGTTGGGTCTTCGTTGCTGTGCACGGGCTTTCTCTAGTTGTGGTGAGCGAGGGCTACTCTTCGTTGCGTGTGCGGGCTTCTCATTGCGGTGGCTTCTCTTGTTGTGGAGCACAGGCTCTAGGTGCGCGGGCTTCAGTAGCTGCAGCACTCGGACTCAGTAGTTGCAGTGCATGGGCTCAGTAGTTGTGGCTCGTGGGCTCAGTAGTTGTGGCTCGTGGGCTCTAGAGCACAGGCTCAGTAGTTGTGGCACATGGGCTTAGTCGCTCCATGGCATGTGGGATCTTCCCGCACCTAGGATCAAACCCGTGTCCCCTGCACTGGCAGGCTGATTCTTAACCACTGTGCCACCAGGAAAGTCCCTCCATTAGATTCTTTAAAATATTTATTACGGGTACTTGAACGTCTCTGTTAGATAATCCCAACACCTGATCTCTGAGTCTGTTTCTATTGACTATTTTTTCTTTTGGTGGTGGGTCATGTTTTTCTTTCTTTTCCATGTGTCTTGTAATTTTTATTAATGCTGGGCCTTGTGAGTAATGCTGGACAGTAGAGACAGATGCATAATTTATGCCCGAGAAGAGCATACCTTTTCCTCTGCCGGGCCATTAAAGTGGGACTTTTAGTCCATCTGGTCTGTAGTTATGGTGGGTCTGGGCTTTGTCGCTGCTTTAGTTACATTCATTGCACCATAGCATGGTCCTTTTCAAGAGTTTGTTTTAATACAGAAACTAAATGTCACAGGTCCTTCTGATGTTATTTTTTTTAATCCCCAGAAAATTAATTACAGTATTTCCTGCTGACTGATGACCCTCACCCCCCATTCACTCATTCAATAGACAAGACAGAATTACAACAAAAGATTAATATGCCTGATGTCTATCCTCTCCCATCCCTGCGTCGCGTAGTGTAAAGAAGCTAGTGGGAAACGAATGGTCAGCAGAAAGGAGAGAAAAGTCTAATGTCCTGGGTGATCGGTCATTGAATAACTGGAAGTGGGGCAGTCTGGCTGGGGAGAGAAGACACGAATTAACCCCTAAGAAGATAACTAAAACACGAGGCATTGGGAAGCAGGACAGGCTTACAAGTTTGGGAATACATTCCAATTAAAAAAGCGTTATCCGTGGACCTCTACTGTGCCAGGTGCTCTGCTGTAGGTGCTGAGGATACAGGAGGAGAGGCCCCATGGTTGAGAGTCGTTGGAGAAGGTGTCACAGTGGCCATTTGAGACTTTAAGTCCATTTGAAAGAGACTTCGAAAATTATTTAGGCCCAGGATTTCTAACTGGTTGGAATTGCCTATGTAGTTTAAGTCCATTTGAAAGGGACTGGAAGGGACTCGAAAATTATTTAGGCCCAGGATTTCTAACTGGTTGGAATTACCTATGTAGTTTAAGTCCATTTGAAAGGGACTGGAAGGGACTTCGAAAATTATTTAGGCCCAGGATTTCTAACTGGTTGGAATTACCTATGTAGTTTAAGTCCATTTGAAAAGGACTGGAAGGGACTTCGAAAATTATTTAGGCCCAGGATTTCTAACTGGTTGGAATTACCTATGTAGTTTAAGTCCATTTGAAAAGGACTGGAAGGGACTTCGAAAATTATTTAGGCCCAGGATTTCTAACTGGTTGGAATTGCCTATGTAGACATGAAAATTCCAGCTTACTGGGGCACAAGTCTGGAGGTTCTGATTCAGTAGGTCTGATTGTGGTCCAGGAATCTGTATTGTAAAAAGTGTCCCAGATGATTCCGGAACACAGAACCACGGGACCAAACTCCTCACTTTACAAAACAAGCCAGAGATAAGGGGACTGATCTGCCAAGGTCACACAGCTTGGATGGTGGCAAAGCCAGGGTGCAAACCACGTAACGGCGGCAACACTTGTGTATCAAGGGCCTGCTATGGGCCAGGCACTGTATCATGTACTTTACATATATTATCACATTTAATCCTCGTAACAACTCTATAGAGTAACTAGCATGATCGTCATCTCCATTTTAAAGAAGAAACCAACTCTTTGGGAGGTTAAATTCTTGCCTGGAGTTGCACAGCAAATAAACAGCAGAGCCCAGATTTGAAGCCCAAAGCCCAGGACTTTAACCATTACCCACATAGACTCTTAGATATCTGCCTAACTTTTTTTCTTTTTTTTTGCGGTACGCGGGCTTCTCACTGTTGTGGCCTCTCCCGTCGCGGAGCACAGGCTCCGGACGCACAGGCTCACGGGCCCAGCCACTCTGTGGCACGTGGAATCTTCCCGGACCGGTCACGAACCCGTGTCCCCTGCATCGGCAGGCGGATTCTCAACCACTGCGCCACCAGGGAAGCCCCCTGCCTGACTTTTTCACTGAACCTCAACTTAAAGCAGGGCTGGGAGAGGGAAAGAGCAGGTACGTGGCTGCAGGTCTCTTGAGAAGGGGTTTTAACCAAAGGCAGTGTGTTTTGGTGTGCATGTTCTATCTGGGTGAGCAGGGACAGCTATTCCCAGATTCTAGAAGGAGGTCTTCTCTGAAGCGTGTGCTGTTGACACACTTCCCCAAACATAGGTAGGTTCAGTTGGGACTTTGGCACCAGCCTTGTGTATGTAATGGGATCTGACTGGCATCTTATCCTCAAGCCAGAATTTCACAAGTGCTACCCCTCTGGGAGATGCTTATTTTCTCGGCCTCTTCTCCCCGAGGAAGGGCTTTGCGTGCCCTTGAAAGGAATCTGAGTAAAAGGGGCACAACTTTCCCTGACCATTCACACCTCCCTCCTCCCACCCCCCTCTCCTAAACACATGCAGGCTCATGAGTTCCCTAAGGTACCATTTGTTCGGTGAACATTTAAAAAAAAAATAATCCTGTAAGATTTTAGAGAAAAGCGTCTCTACTGCAGTGTATTTCTAAACCCCTCCGAATAAACAGACAAGTGAGATTTCAGCTGGCCAGTAACTGAAGACTCCGCTAAGGCACTCTCTGCGCTGTGGGGAGAGCAAATGGCATTCCTGTTTGCTCTCACGACTGAGTCAGTGCAGCTGAAGGATTAGGACCCAAGCTGGGTTTGAGCCCCAGCTCCACGGTTCCCCTGCTGTGGGATATTGGACCAGATACTGCATGTGAGCCGGATGCCAGCTTCTGCAAGCCCCTGTTTTCTCATCTGTCATAAGGAGGTGTCCTCATGGGGTTGATGGGGAGATTCAATGAAGGGTCTGGCCAGGGCTAGGTGATCAATCAATGATTACCATCATTTAAGGGTGATCTTGGACCATCAGACCTGCATTCATTTACCCTCCAACCCTGCATCCTGAATACGTCCCCTGCTTAAAGCATCTTATGAACAGCCCCAAGGGCCAAAGAGCACTGTTGGGGTGCTTTGTGCCCCAACGGGGGGATATGTCTTACGAGATGCATCCTTAGAGAGAACATCATGGCGTGTAAGAAAGTTAAGCCCTCTCCTGGACTACCCCTGCCCCTGCCCCTCATTTCTTCAGTTGAGAAAATGGAGGTTCAGAGAGGTTAGGAAATTTGCACAAGGGCCTGGCCAGTAAGTGGTGGTGCTGGCATTCACGCTGCAGCCTGTTTCACCGAAAGCCCGTGTTTCTTTCTGCTGCTTGAGAGGTTCAGCTGGCGGGGATGGGAGGAGGGAAAGAGATGGGCCTTGTAGGTGTGGAGAACGACTGGAAAAAAGGCTCCGGGGTAGAAATGTGGACGGCAGAGGAGAGAGTTCGTAGGAGACTCTGAGGCTCAGAGAGGGGGCAGGAGAGCAGGTACAGAAGAATCAGGAATGTGGGCTCTAGTCTTGACCCCGTGGGAGTCTGCTGTGTGACCTCGGAGAATTTTCTCAGCCTCTCTGGGCTTCACTTTTCCTAACCCTGAAGTGGGACCTGTACAGATGAGAGGGTGAATGAGCGTCTGGTACATTGCAGAGCTCTCCACCAGGCAAGCGACTCTCCTGCCCTCAGGCAGGGGGACACAAGCTGCCCCCCACCCTCTAGGACTCAGGGGGGTCGGGAGACTTCTGGGGGTCCTGCTGCCACTTCTCGCTCTCTTCCCACAGGGTGGGAGAACGTCTATGGCTTTGACATGACCTGCATCCGGGACGTTGCCATGAAGGAGCCCCTGGTAGACATCGTGGACCCAAAGCAAGTGGTGACCAATGCCTGTTTAATAAAGGTCTGCAGACGCCGCTTGCTCGGGCCTGGGTGTGCGGGAACCTGGCTGTGTCACCTGGACTCTTGGGCCTGAGTAGAGGCCACACCAGCTCCTCCCAAACTGAGGCAAGGCCACCCTGGCCAGAGCCTCTGGCAGCCCGTGGTGACCTATCAAAGCCGGCACTGTCACCGAGCAGAGCTGGGGAGAGAGCGCCACTGGACTCCACGTGGCACAGTTGGGGGGTGGGTGGTGCATGTCCCTTGGTGAGGGAGGGGTGGGGTGTGAGGGGGGAGGGGTGTCGGGTGGGCTTGTAGGAATATCCGAGGGAGGACACCCTGGAGGCTCAGGTGGGGGGAAGCTCCTGCATTCCGAGGGCGCTGGCCTCCTAGGCAAGAGATCCTACACCTCAGTCTGCCGTGTGAGCAGCTCACGCCCGCACCTCTAAGCACACATCTGACCGGCCGCACGGAGCTCCCTCCTCCTGAGTGCCTTGTTGGTGCGGCCCTCACCTCTTGTCCTCCAAGGCTTTCTTCAGCGCAGACGGAGAACAGCTCGCCAGCACCCTCGGCAGACCAGTCCTTACCCAGTGCATCCTTATCACTAAATATCAGACGTGCCAAACTTGCTGGGGTACAGATAAAAGCCCCCCGAGACCTCCCTCCCTCCCAGCCCACACTCCTCCTACAGGTAACCGCTGTCCACAGGATGAGCTGATCTTTCCAACCCTTTTTCTAAGTATCTGCATTTACAAATGCTAATCTATCCTGTCTAACGATGGAAAACTCTTGCTATTTCACTACTTTTTTTAAAGTCTAGAAAGACATCTGTCTTATAGGCGTCAAGTTAATGTTTTAATCGAAGAATCTGGGTTCACTGTGTCCGTTGTCATCAGCCCTCCCAGCCCCCATCTTGCTGAAGCATACCCTCCCGCCCTGGTCCTGTGCACCTCACTGCTTTTTCGGGAACTCTGGGTGGATGCAATGGGGAAGAGCCCAGGGGTGCGGGGAGGTTTCTGCAGGACTGATGCAAACGGCTGCTTTGTCCAGGTGAGAACGGTCCCCTGTCCCTGGTCACAGTCTTCCTGAGAAGAAATGCAAGCCTTGTCACCATGGCATTTCAAAGGGACCTCAGAGGACAAATAAAACTAGATGTACCTTGTACAGGTCCCATCAGATAGACACCACCTCCCTTTTGGAACATCCTGCCTGAGGATTCTGCTTCTTAACTCGGCCCTTTCTGAGTCCAGGCAGGGTTGATGAGAAGCAAACGTCCTCTTATTTCTTCCCACCGGCCCCTCTGTCCCCAAAGCCTCTCTCTCTGGCATCCCAAACAAGAGCCAGCAAAGTCCACCCCAGATAACTCCCCCGTAGTGCAGAGCATGGCTGCCAACACTGTAGTACGAGTGGAGATCACCTGGTGCAACTGCATTTGCCAAAATGACGCATGGCAGCTGTATGGAACCGATAGGCGTCTGCCCATGGTGGCGCGGGGATACGATTCCTTCAATGTGCTTGGGCCCTGGGTCGCTCTCTGCCCCTGCCCTGCAGGTGTGACCACGGCACTTGTGCACGTCCAAGGCTGGTCCCAGACTGGCCTGCTCTGTCCCCCCCGCCTCCCTCTCCCCCTCCAGCCAGGAACAGGCAAGGGTCTCTCCTTGGTTACACCGGAGTGCAGCCTGGGACTGTGGGTATGGCGGGGCTGGAGTTCTGGGCCCTCCGTGCATGTCACCTTTCTTCCTGAGCTCTGAGAAGGGCAAGGACGGCTGTGTTTGCTTCTGCCACCAGGAGAGCCATCGTCAGCTCTCGCTAATGTGCTCAGCACCTTCCCTGGGAAAACACTTGCCCTTCTTCACACGCTTAATTGCTATTTTCATCGCTATTAACGTTGCGGCTTGTGACACTTTATTATAATTAAGACTCTGTTTTGACCAGACTTCTGATCTGAGACAACCATTTGTAACATGATGTAGTGATGTGGACAGCATCGGCCGGGGCCCCTCTGAGTCACCGGTGCCTGCGGAGCCCTGCGCCTGGTGGGGCGGCCTGAGGCCGAGCCAGGGGTCTCGCTGGGGTCTCAGAGTTGCTGAGGCGGCTGCTGAAAGAGAAAGCCTTCTGGCAAAGGGATCAGGGCTCCGGGGGCCAGCATAACGTGTCTGCCTCTGGACACTTCGGGCCTGAGAGGAGGGAGGGCCCTGACCGGAGGCCTTTGTGTCTCTGAGGCCCGGTCACAGCTGACTCACCCACACAGACTGCCTGTCCCCACTCCAGAGGCCAGCAGTCGCCTCCCTGCCGCCCATTCTAACGCAGATCATCCTTTCAGTCTGGACGGGTTTTGCTCCTTCGGAGGCCCCTATTCAGATGCAAATGTCCGTAGGACCTAGAGAACGCTGTCAGGGCACTGGTGGCCGACACTGGTTGATGGGCGTCTGAGACCCTATAGAGACGGAATCCCCGACAGATGGGGTGTTTCTGTGTGTGTGTGCGTGTGCGCAGGTGCATCGTTGTTCCTGTGCAGGCTGAGAGTGGTGAAGAAGTGAGGTGAGGACAGAGGAGAAAGGAACCAGTCCAGATGGGTCACGGGGTCTACTTCCCAGGTCCCCCTCTGAGTCCAGGCCAAGAGGCTTGGATATTTTTAGGTAAACCGTAGAAAGTCGTGGAAGGCTTTAGATCCAGGGAATGGCACAGTGGGAATGCATCTGAGAGAGATTAGTTGGTTGGTCCGAAGGAGAGGCCTGGGGAGGGGATGGGAAGGAGAGGCCTCAGGCAGGGAGACAGTTTTAGGAGAAGAGTGGCGCGTGTCGGGGTTACATCGCTCACTGAGGGCGCACAGACCATAACGTCCAGACCCCGCGTCTAAAGGGCTCCAGTCTAATGGTGGGGACAGGGGCGGAGGTGGTGAGACCCCTGAGAGGAGCCAGAAGCAGGGTGGAAAGACCAGGCGAGGCCCGTGGCAGAGGGCGCCCGAGAGAAAGGGACAGGGACCTTGGAAGGAGCCTGGAGCCTGGCGGGCTGGCCCCAGTGGAGAAGGAGCGGAAACGTCAGTGAATGTAGACAGCGTGAGCCCAGCCTAGGGGACTCTGCCGAAGCCCTTATCAAAATCACAGTTAAGCGCAGCTGCGCTAAGAGTGTCTGGGCTGGAGGGACCTGCAGACACGTGGCCCAGAGGGGTGGCAAACGTCATAAGCTGACAGGTACTGGGGCTAAACAGATTTCCCCACTCTGGGCAACGGCCCAAACTAACAGGGTGACGTGTAATGAAGGACCCTCCCCCCCGCACTCGGGTCCCAGAAATAAGGATGATGAAAGGGATGCTGTGGGGAGGGGCTTGGCCGGCTGAAGGCAGCTGCAACCGGCAGAGCGCGCTTCGAGATCAGAGGCTGCTAGAAGCGGGTCCCAGATCAGGAGGGTGACGGCGTCGGAAGCCATGACTCAGGAGACGCAGTTTATGCTGGAGGAGAAAAGGTTTAGGGGACCCACGTGAGCACGAGCGGGCGGTGGCTTGTTCCGTGGGTGGAAGTTACAGAGGCTGGTGAGGGCGCTGCTCGCTAGTTTAGAAGCAGGACCTACTGACTGGAGACATCGGGGAAGGATTGGTTGCCTGATAGGCAGTGAGTGCCCCCTCCCAGGGGGAGTGCAGGAGCCCACGGCAGCCACTACCTGGGGATGCTCCCCAGGGCTCTTGCATTCTCGGGGTAAAAGGGGACTGGCTTTCTAACCCCATCGAATTCTGCACGCCTGACCCGGGCTCACAGGGACCTTTAGCCCTGTTGCCGTACTTGAGCTTGCATGTGAAGTGATGTCACCGACATCGAGGGCTCCCACGGTCCCCTGCACCTGCAGTCCCACCCTCTTCCCAACCGACAGGTCAGAGGGGGTCACAGCTGCCAGCCCACACCGTAACAAGTCTCTGGGCTGCCTGGCTGCCTCGACCTCACTAGCGCCTCTGTCCACTGCCCTCCTGTGGAGACAGGACTTGGCTTTGGAGTCCCCAGGATGTTTTGCATCAGTTTTTCCTTTATTCATCCTAGAAACGTGTAGAGATAAAAGTCTCTGTCTCTTCGCTGCTCTTGTTTCCCCACCCGGAGACCCCTCTCTCCTAGTCACTCCCAACATCTTCCATCATCCGGGTCTCAGGGGCACCCCTGGGGACCGCTCCAGGCACACAGGTGTCTCTCTGGCCCGTACAGAGCTTTCAGGACGGAGGTGTCTGCCATACAGCCCGGCAGTGGGAGGTTCTTCCTTAGACCTCACTGAAGGCGGCCTGGATGCCTCCTGGGCCTTGGGAGGTCTGCTGTGTCTTGCTGGAGCCGGCCAACGACGGGTCAGCATCCTTCTCGCAGAAAGAGCACCATGTTGCAAACCATTGTTCATTTTACTCCTGCTCCCAGCAAGACTGATGTGCAGCCGCTTCCCAGCTGAAACTGTTATAACGATGAGTTCCTTGTGTTGTCCATTCCTAGCTGGAACTGAAAAGTTCTCACCTCTTATTTCCCCCTTTCATTTGTTTTTAACTGTCCGGGCTTGTGGTAAATGGTCGGCTGGCTTCCCCAGGCTCAGTCCGTGACCGTGCGGGCTCGGTCCTCACTCCTGAGAGAATACTCCGTACCTCGTATTGCTGGGAAGGGAGCAGTCGGGTCTGCCGGAACCTGGGAGGGCTTGACGGGGCACACACTGCTGCCTTGATTCAGTAGGTCTGGGGTGCCCTCCCCTCCCCGCCCCACCCCCGGCGATGCCGACGTGCTCCTCCAGGGACCACAGCCTGAGAACAGCTAGATGCACTAGTGATGCCGAGGGGGACTGCTCTGAGGATATCTGGGTTGGGTTTACAGAGGCTCTAATTCATCTTCTTCTCCTCTCCCCTCCCCCGCATCAGCACTCATCCCCAGAAGATTTACCGTCCTGATTCTGTTATCCTCAGGCTCTGACTTAAATCTGCTCGCAGCATTGCCTTAGCCGACTCCACCCTAGAAAGGATGGAGGAGGTCATGGGGAGGGGGGTGGGTGGGCCTGGGAAGTCCCCCCGAGAGCCATGACACCCTGGGGAGTCTGCCATCCATAGTCTCCCTGGGGAATGAAGCTGAGGACGGCCCAGACCCGGTGGAGGCACTGAGCGTCTGCATTCTCTCTTCTCTGGGCTGCAGGAGGTGGACATCTACACGGTGAAGACGGAGGAGCTGTCCTTCACATCCGCCTTCTGCCTGCAGATACAGCGCAATGACTACGTCCACGCCCTGGTCACCTATTTCAATATCGAATTTACCAAGTGCCACAAAAAAATGGGGTTTTCCACAGGTGAGCCTTCTGCTGGCCTTCCAGACCCTCCTGGCCTCGTGCCAAGGCTCTGTGGGAAGTGACCTCCCCGGCCTGGACGTGGGGCAAGGGCCGGGGGCATCAGCCAGGGGCCCTCACTTAGCACCTCCTAAGCCTCTCCAGCCGTGGAGGAGTCGCACGTCCCCAGGGTTTTGGATGCCCGATGAGAAGGTAAAAAACTTGTGGCTGGTGTGGCCAGAGCTGAGAGCAAGTGTCGGGTGGGGAGAGGCAGGCGTGGAGGCCACCTTTCAAATGCACGTTTGTTCATTTAGTGTTTCCCGAGCCCCCTCTGTGTGGGTGGAGGATACGGAGACGCCTCATGACAGATTCAGCGTCTGCTTCCCTAGGCTGCAACCTGGCTCTACGTCTCCTTCCTGTCTTCCCAGCTTCTGTCCCTCCCCATTAAGTCCCTGACGTGCTCCAAACTCCTTCAGAGGTGCCTCATCGCCCATAGCAGATAAGCCCAGATTGCTTAGCCTGGTAACTGGCAGGGGGTTGGTCCCCTGACCGGCCCCATCCCACTTCCCCAGCCTCATCTCTCAGCACCCTTCGCGCTGTGCCGTCCACCCCACGCCTTTGCTGCCGCACACGCAGCCCAGCACACGCTGGCCCTGCAGCTCTCTGCGCCCAGGCATCTTCAGCCCCTCGGCCGTGGCCTCTGCCTGCCCCAGCCCCGCTTCCATCCACAGGGCAGGAGGGTCTTCTGTCAGATTTGTCTCCTTCCCTCCTGTATTTGTCTGCTGGGGCCACTGTAACCAAGTATTCCTCATGGTTCTGGAGGCCTCTGGAGTTTTCTCCTGAGGCCTCTCTCCTTGGCTTGCCAACGGCCGCCTTCTCGTGGCCGCCTTCCTCTGTGCTCATCCCTGGTGTCTCTGTGAGTGTCCTAATCTCCTTGCTCTACAAGGGCACCAGCCAGATTGGATGAGGGCCCACGCTAAGGGCCTCGTTTTAACTAAAGACATTCTCTCTGAATACGTTCATATTCAGAGATCCTGGGGGTCAGGGCTCCAGCACATGAATTCTGGGGGGAGACGATTCAGCCTATGGCAATTCCCCCATCCCTCTCCTCCCCTGGCCACCTCCGGCTCAGGCTGCGTCTCTCAGCTCAGGTATTATGATCCCCTCCTTCCCTCCAGGGTCAAGGTTAGGCCTTCTTCCTGGGGCTCCCTAACATCCTGTGCTTATGTCTGTCATGGCCATGCTTAAAGTGATACGGGTGCAGTCTAACAAAAAGATAACAAAAGGGTATAAAAAGGGGCATAAAAAGTTAAGGAAAAAGACCTCTCCCCCATCCATGCCAATCCCGTGCCTGAAAGGCATATTTGTTCACGACTTATTTCGTAGCCTCCGAAAAATGTCAGTGGTGCACAAGCAACTACATACCTATATACACTTTTTTTCCTTTTTATTTGAAATAATTATAGGCTCACAGGAAGTTGCAAAAATAGTCCATAGATTTCTGTGAATCGTAGACCCAGCTGCCTCCGCTGGTGGCATCTTCCACGACAGGAGTACGACATCCAGACATCCAGCTACACTTTTCTTGAAAACACAGGTCGGCTCGCACCGTACGCACTGCCCCCGCTCCCTGTCTTTAGTTAACCGTGTGTCTTGGAGATGCCGCCAGAGCCGCACGGAGATATATCCAATCTCTTTTTTTGAAACAACTACCCAGGATTCCAGTGTAGGCTGTGCCACTAGTCACTGAACATTTCCATCGTCTTCTGCAGACCTGGGTCTCCCCCAGCTGGGCTCACATCTCATTAATCTCTGCCTTCCTAGCTCCTCCCAGCGGGGTGTGGCTCCGAGATTTCTATGCAAATCTCTGTTCAATGCGTTTATGAAGCTAGGATTCCTGCCCTGAGCATGTGTTCATCCTGACCGCTCACGGGAGGTCTTCCTGGGAATTGGGAGCTTGTCGCCGGGGCTGAGTGTGCACGTGGCAGGGATAGGTGAGTTCTACCAGAATTTGAAGATACGATTATTCACTTCCTGCAGCCATGGTGCCAGCGGTCCTCTTTCACGTGGTGACAGCGATCCCACTTGATCATGTTGTTTCATCCTTTGTCTGTGTTTCCCAGTTTTCTGACACCTCGTTGATGTATTTTACATCCATACAGATGAGTGACCCTGGGTCTGTAGATCTGTTTTCTTGTGAATCTCTCTCTCTCTGACTTTGCCAACAGAGTAATTCTGATCTCGTAGAATAAGTTGGGGAGTGTTTCCTCCTCCTTTACCTGCTGGAAGAGTTTTTGAAGGATCAGTGATATTTCTTTTATAAATGCTTGCTGGAATTCCTTAGTGAAGGCATCCGAGCCTGGAATTTTCTCATGGGAGAGAACGGACAAGAGACTTCACCTAATCCCTCACAGAAGGGCTTCTTCCAGAGTTGGTGTCTCCTGACCATCAGGACTAGGGTCTTCTGGTCTCCATCAGTCAGGCCAGCGCTGGTGCCGCCTCGTCCTGGGGAAGAGACCAGAGAGCCCCGATCCGGGTCACTGTCAGCTGCTACCCTCCCTACGGGAGCAGCAGACGAGCTTATCCTCTCGGTGGGTGCGCAGGAACAGCCAGCAGGAGGAAGGGGTATTTTACCTGGATCTTGAAGGATGGGTGAGACTCAGCCTTGCCATGGTGAGGGTTGGGGCAGTGAGGGCTGAGGAAGGGCCCGATCGAGGACGGTGCCTGTGACTGGAGGCCAGGGATGGAGCCATGGTGGCTGGCTCTGCTTCCTCCATCCCTGGGCGATGCCTCCCCCAGGGCCCGCCCTGCCGCAGGTGATGGGAAAGTCAGGGGGCAAGGGTACTCTGGGAAGAGTTCTGTGTCTCTAAAGCCTGGGCTACAGCCCCGTAGCTCCAGGCTGCGTTTTTCTTTCCCTGAGATGATCTGTTTCCGGCGGATGACAGCGTGGTTTTGGTCCAGCCTGTAGCATCTTTACCATCTTGGCCATCTTCCAGCTGGCATGGCTTTGGCAGTGGGCTTTACTCAGACCCTCTGCACTCTGACCAGCAAGGAAAGCATATTTCTCCTTTGTTTTTAAGGACCTCAGATGCACGGAATTAGATTAATCCGAATTCGTGGTTCATGACGTGCTACCATCATTGGATCACACACAGTTCACTTCTGGCTTATTTTTTAATTAATACAAGGGACACCTGTGAACTTGCCACCTAACTCAGTAACAGATTGTAAATAAAGTGTTATTAATTAGAAGGTAATAGTAACTAGAACGCATTATTAACTAGAAGGTAATAATTCTAATTATTATTAGAATGTAAATACATTAGTTAATATCAAGAGATAAACTATTGTTAATTAGAATGTAAATATTAACCAGAAATACATTATGAATAAATATAATATGATTATGCTTATAATTAATACATGCAAGTCAGGTAATTCAGAGTCACCTAATAAATCCCTGTGAGCTCAGCATCTAGCTCAAGGGCTTAAATACTACCAGTACCTTTGCGGCTCCCTGGATGGTCCCATCTTATCCCCTCCCTCCACATCGCCTCTAAATGAACATTATCCTGAATGTTCAGTTCCTTATCCCCTGCTATTTTTAAAAAGGTTTATCATGCGTAAGTGTAGGCCTAAACAAGGTATCGTTTGGCCTCAGCTGGCTTTGAACTTCAGGCGAAGTGCAGCCTGCTGTAAGCGGCCCCTCGCCATCGGCCCCCAAGGTTTGCAGCTGCTCCGGGAGACCCACGCGAAGGCGCGTCGCGGCTTGTGCAGCTTGCAAACCGCCCCCGTAAATGGTGCTGGTGACTGCCTGCTGCAGCTCCGGGCACAAGCACCCAGGGTTCCACGCTGTGCCAGCACAGCTGCCCCGCCCCTTGGACACAGCCTCGGAGGGCGGGGCAGGAAGTGGGAACTGGGCCCCCTTGGGCTCCTGCTGGAAGGGCAGTACCCAGAGTAGAAGCAGGCCTGCGCTAAGTCCTAGTTTTTCCAGGAAGCCCTTCAGGCCGTGGAGGTGCTGCTAAGTGAGCTCCTTTCTGGGCCTTGGACTCATTAGTGAAATGACATGGTTGGACCTCGACTGCCTGGAAGCCCCTTCCCAGCTTTGCCACCCTGTGACACTGAGCCATTTTCTCAGGTCAGAGAAGCTTCTTCATGCATCGTCTTTAATTCTCCAAAAAGCCTGTGAACCCCCCCGGGAACAGAGTTACAAATTTACAGCTAGAAAAAGTATTAAATTCCAGAAAGAACTACCAGCCACTTAGCCATGGGGAAGAGAAAGAGGAAGCAGGACTCCACTCCCTCTCCAGAAGCACCAGGAAAATCTTCCTGTGAGAGGCCCCAGACGTTTGCTCCTGCAGCCCCCGTGCACCCCTCCTCCATCCTCGGTCACAGCTCCCACCCGACCTTATGGCCAGCTACCTGAGTGTCTTCTCACTTAGGCTGCAGGATCTCGGGGGGCGAGGCTGTACTGGCTGCTGCTCCCCACATTTAGGACCACATCAGGCACGTGGCAGGCACCCTGAGTGGATGACTGCTGAATGCATGAATGATTGAATGAATGCCTGAATGAGTGAATGCACGCGCGAGTGAATGCCTGAATGAGTGAATGAATGAATGCCTGAATGAGTGAATGCACGCGTGAGTGAATGTATGAATGAGTGAATGAATGATGCCTGAATGAGTGAATGCGTGCGCGAGTGAATGTACGAATGAGTGAATGAATGAATGCCTGAATGAGTGAATGCATGCGTAAGTGAATGTATGAATGAGTGAATGTACGAATGAGTGAATGAATGAATGCCTGAATGAGTGAATGCACGCGTGAGTGAATGTACGAATGAGTGAATGAATGAATGCCTGAATGAGTGAATGCACGCGTGAGTGAATGTACGAATGAGTGAATGAATGAATGCCTGAATGAGTGAATGCATGCGTAAGTGAATGTATGAATGAGTGAATGTATGAATGAGTGAATGAATGAATGCCTGAATGAGTGAATGCACGCGCGAGTGAATGCATGAATGAGTGAATGAATGAATGCCCGAATGAGTGAATGCATGCGTGAGTGAATGTATGAATGAGTGAATGAATGAATGCCCGAATGAGTGAATGCATGTGCCAGTGAATGTATGAATGAGTGAATGTATGAATGAATGAATGACTGAATGAGTGAATGCATGCGTGAGTGAATGTATGAATGAGTGAATGAATGAATGCCTGAATGAGTGAATGCATGCATGAGTGAATGAATGAATGTGTGAATGACGGTTCGGTCATAACGAGGAAGCCTGAAAGCCACTTACACTATCTTGAAGGTTGTAGTTGGGGCAGAGCGGGAGGGAAAGGCTTGTCCACTGACCAGAACTCTGGGTGTCGTGGTCCACAGTGATGCTGAACGCTCACCCCTGTGCACAGCAACTTTCTGGAGAATCCCTAGAACATTCCAGACCACGACAATGAGGCAGCACCGCTTTACAGGCCAGAGCCATAGTTGATGGATACATGAAATGATATGCCACTTTCCACAATGATTAACTAACCACCTAATGCAATGACTTAGCAGTACCCTAACCTGGGCCCGCTGTGTTACAGATAAGGGGACCGTATAATTCGTCTTTCAAATGAGGACACTTTGAGAGTGAAAGGGAGAGCTACAGATAATTACACCAGGAAAACGGTCCTGGGCACAGCAGGAGGCTGGTCGTCCTCAGTGTATCCTTTCCCCTTCCCATCACCTGTCCTCACAGGGAGGTAAACTTTCTGCAGGTGTAGAAAATGAGCGCCAGGGTCACAGTGCAAATGCATGGCAAAGTGGAGACTGGACACTGGGCCTACTGTTGCCTAATTAGATGTCCCTTCCACTGATACCCACCCAAGAGATGTATTAGATGTAAATGATCGAGTCTGCACAGCAACTGGCTGTGTATCTACAACACCTGGGGGGAGACTGCCCACATCTCACACCCAGAATTACTGGATTCAGATCTCTAGGACTAGAGTCAAAACATCTGAATTGTCATCCACTTCTCCTGGACACCCTGATGGAGAACCTGCATTGAGAAAACTGCTTTAGCAACGAGTCCGTGGACCCATCGTGGAAATGAGATGTTTGGGGAAGTTCTTAACCTTTTGATGTTGATGTCAAGGGGAAATGTCACTCTCCTCCAACCCAAGGCTGGTGTCTTTTGGGCGACCAGCATCAGAGGTGGACTTCTGGGCTCGCTGGCTGGCGGAGCTGAGCCAGTAAAGTCTCTGGGAGTCTCACAGGCATCTGATTAGGAGGCAGAAGGTAGCTGCTGGAATCTCCTTGCCTGAAGGTCTTAAGGCAGGAGAGACACCTGTCTGGGTAGGCGTGGGTGGCAGCGGGGGTGACAGTGCTGTCAGTCATACGCTGCCAGCCTCTGCACACCCCGGAGACGAGCTTTTGACAATTCGTTTAGATGTCGTTGGAAGGGAAGGTGCTGGGAGCAGGTGGACTTTGCCTGTGGGCCGCAGTATGCGTAGAGGCCAGGAAGGCTGGGTGTGTTTGGGGATCCAGGATCTGAGCGGCACAGACTCTATGTACATGATCCTCCTTCAAGCCCTTCCGAATCCTCAGGCTGCCTCCCCTCCACTAGACCTTGAGTCGGCATCGATTTCCTAAATGCACACATCGAAGGCTACTCGAGTGTCCAAACCACTGACATTTGATCAAGCTGGTTCATTGCAAAGGACACAGACAGACAGACTCTTCACCACCATTAAAATAGATCTTGGGGTCTGAAGGATCTTGGTCTGACTGGGCATACGATAAATCCCCAGCCAGGTTGTGTGTGCACTCCTCTGGGCCGGACCGCGGGTGTGCATACAGTCGTGGGGCAGCCCCAATCCTTCCTGTGATTAAAACTCTGCCTTCTAGTGATTCTGAGTGCCTAGCCTTTGTTCTGCCTCCAAAGCCATCTATAAGGCCACATATAAGTCCTTCCATGTGACAGCCTTTGAAGTATTTGAAAGGCACTTACTACATCCTCCCTAAGTCTTCCCACCTTTAGCTCTGGTCCTAAGCAACGAGGGAATCAGTGTTCATGAGTCCTGCATCCTGGTGGAGGGAGGTAAGATCCTGAAGGGCAAGAGGAACTGACTGTAAGACGGGTTCTTCTACAACCCTTAGGTCCCAAAGCCGCGGTGTCACCGAACACCTCTGGGTACCTTGAAGCGTCACAACGCGCCCCCTCTGGGGCTTTTTACCATCGTTCATTTATTCGGTACTCACAGACCCAGCAAGGGTGGTGATGGGCTCTGAGGACAGAGCAGTAAGCAGACCCCGGCCCTCATGGAGACTGCAGTCTTGCGGAGGACACAAACACGTAAAAAGAGACAGAGACGGTTATGCAGGGGCATGACAGTCACCGTGGTGACATAAGCCCAGGGTGCCCTTAATTCAGCTGGGTCAGGCAAGGCGTGCCCAAGGATGTGACCTTGAAGAATGAGGAAGGGAGAGGCCGGTGATGAGGGAGGGAAGAGTGTCCCAAGGACGGCTGCTGCTGAGGAAGGGGGCCCATGAGACAGGACCCCTCATCTAGTTGTAGAATTGGTAGTGTGCCCAGAGGGATGGGTGGGATTTCGTGGCAAATGCAGGGGAGGGGACGTGCAAGCCTCAGTCAGTGTGGATGACGTGTGAGCTGTGGAGCAGCGTTGGGTCCGTGGAATGAGAATCTTCCCCTATTCCTATTCATCCAGGTAGGAAGGCACGGCTGAAACCCCAGGGCAGGCCTGGGCCAAGGGAACTAGGATTGGTTTTAGGACAGAGAGGCAGGCAGGGAAAGCTATGTGTAGGACTGGGGTATCAGCGGAATCGGCGAAACTGGCTTAGCCGTGGCGTTGGCATGAACGGTGTCATTTAAGCGGAGACGGGATGCACCACCCTCCAAATCTCTCCCCTACAATGTCTGAAAGTCTTCACTCTGTTGAACTAATGAAAACCAGTAGCATTTTGAGATTCGTTGTTAATGCCGCCCCCTGTATGGCTTTGTAATATCAGCTTGTTTCTCTTCTGATCCCCAGCGAAGACCCGCAGTCCCGAGGGGGCGGGGCCTTGACCCCGGGAGGAGTCCCCGGGCTGAGCGGGGCGTCCTGCGGGCTTGGAGCAGGCGCAGGGGCTGGGTGCCTGACCCAGTGAGAGCGCTCGCTGTGGTGTTCAGTGGGTCGTCCGCGCGGGGTCCCGGCCCCTCTGAGACGTCTTCTCTAACTCTTCCTTGTCATCCTTCAGCCCCTGACGCCCCCTACACCCACTGGAAGCAGACCGTCTTCTACTTGGAAGACTACCTCACCGTCCGGAGGGGGGAGGAGATCTACGGGACCATATCCATGAAGCCAAATGCCAAAAACGTGGTGAGTGCCGAGGCATCCTCTGTGAGGCCGGGGTCAGAGAGGAGGAGGGACCCGGGGGCCGGCTTCCAGGGAACTGCCAGGACCCACTTGCCCCGGGGGGCCTGGCTGCCTTGTGCACAACCGGAAAAGTTACAGGGGAAGCGGTAGGAAGGCGGGTTTGGATGTGATGGCCTCCTTCAAGGACTCCAGCCTGGACCCCTTAAGACTGGGGAACTGGAGCCTTTCTGTAGGACACCCTGGACACCCTCCCAGCCTTGAGGACAGCTTCCCGCCCTCGGTGGGAGGTGTTTTGAGAACAGGGGCTGTGGCCATGGACTTTGCCTCATTTAGGACCAGCTGAGCCAGGAAAGAACAGTGTGTGGTGGCTTGGAAGACCGGGCTCGCCTTCCTCAGGCTGGCCTGGGGGGCTGGAGGCCGTGTGATTCTCTCTGAGCCCCCTGGGGTGCAGGCACGTGCCGGGCAGGCGCCGAGGGCGCGCCGAGGCTTCCGCCCTGGGAGACTCGACCGCCCCACTTCTCCCGGGAGGAAACCAGAGGGAACATCTCTGTATTCTAACAGGAAGGACTTACTTAGGTTAGAAATCAAAGGCCTCCCCGTGAGGGTAACGAGGCACCGGAAGAGGCTCCCGAGGGCTGTTGGTGGGGAGCGGAGTCCTGAGCTGGAAAACCCTAGCGGCGCAGATGCGCCCGGCCCTCTGCCTGCGGGGAGGGGGGCCGCCTTCCCCCGCCGCCTTCCGCGCTGATGCCCCGGCTCCTCCTTCTTTGCAGCGAGACCTCGATTTCACAGTAGACTTGGATTTTAAGGGACAGCTGTGCGAAACATCTGTATCTAATTACTACAAAATGCGTTAGCACACGTGGGAGGCTGCAGAGAGCGAGCGAGCACGGAAACTCACCTCCGTCTGAGGCGCCGCCACAAGGGACCCTGTTTGCAGGACTACACGCTCCAAACCGGAGTCTGACACTCTGCCCTTGAGATTGGTGAACTCAGCCGGCCTCCTGAGGCCCCTGCCACTGGACAGAGGGCCTCCAGCTTCTCGGCTCTGCTCTGGGGGCCCTTCTCAGAGGCTCTGTCGTCCCGACAGAGAGCCACGGCCAGCGCGGCAGCCGGGCCCCGATGGAGGAGTCCACGCGTGTCCCCATCGTCCTCCTTAACCGTGACTCTCGGATCTTCAAGTTTTGCATGCTGCAGGCATCTAGGACAGATTGCTTCACTAGACCCTGGAGACTAGCGTCTTTGATAGCATAAGCCAGACGCTGTGCGTGCGGCGGTGCGCGTGCGCATGCGCGGACAGCATACCTATTCGTTCCTTTACCCGGCACGCGGGTATGTGCTTGCATAAACAGCCAAGCGGTAGCGTCCGTGTTCATCCAGGGCTGTGTGCGTGTGTGCGTGCGCGTGTGTGCGTAGAATATATATTATCTCAGAGGAGATTCTGTTGCTTTCGAATAGGAATTTGTTTTGTGATTAGTTCTCCCCCTTCCCCACCCCTTCCCCGCTATGAAATGTCCTCTGTACAGCTCCGGTCTCCTTTTGACTAGACTGTGGCTGCGAACCCTGGACGTAGGACCATGCACTCCATGGGCGCTCAATAAATGCACATGAGAGCGAAGCGATGGGGTGGCTGTGTTCTCGGCGCTCTGGGCAGGGGGGCGGGAGGAGGTCAGTGGAACAGAAGATCCAATCGTGCCGCTCCCAGAAGGAAGGTAGCTCCTTGGTAAAGGGAGCCTTGAAGCTAGGACCAGTCCAAGGGCTTCTCCCTTGTGACCCTCAGGGGTGGGAGGAGAGTCCTGCAGCTGGGGTGGGGGGACATGAGTTAACCTCGAGTGCTCCAGAATGGGAGGCGAGGTGTAGCCCGGAGAGAGGCCAAGGTCGGGGCGGGAAAGGCTGGGAGGGTCCAGAGGAAGCAGGAGGTGGTGTGAGCTCACGGTCCTGGGCTGCTAGTGTGAGACGAGGGCAGGGTCTGAGGGCAAGGCCGGTGGAGGCACGGGCCGGGGCGTGGTGGTGGACCGTCTCGTTCCTACTCTCCCTCACCCCGTTACTGGCTGCCTAGGTGGGTGTCTGCCCTGGCCTGCACCCTCCCCATCAATGGGACCGCACCCCCCCCGCCCCACCGTCTTGAACAGGGCACCCACAGAGCCCAAGTGAAAGAACTTGGGTCCTGGAGGTGACATCCTAGGTTCTACAGAAGCTCCCTTCCCCAGAGTGGTTGCTAAACCTCCAGTTCCCCAAACGATTTCTGCCCTGCCACCTCTACCCCTTTCGACTCTGGTCCCATCGTGGAGAGGGCGGAGCCAGAGGGGGCCTGCCGGGCCAGCAGAGGCCTGGGATTCTTCGAAGGCCCAGAATGTTCCCTTCCTGGGAAGGAGCAGGTGTGAGCTACTGCAGGGGCCTCAGGGAAGTGCCTGGTGACCCCCGATGCCCTCCCGGGCTGGAGAGCCCTGGGCAGGCAGAACTGGTCCTCCAGCAGGGGTGCCTCCTCCCACTGTCTGCAGGTCACACACTGATTGCATTTGCATGCGGCTCTGAGGGACAGGTGTGCCCTGGACCAGGCGGGGCCTCTGGAGTTCCTCACCTGTCCCCGTTCCCCACCTTGCTGCTCCAGCGCTCAGCCGTGGCAGGAATGAGATCTCTGTGGTCGGGACGATCACTTGGTGAAAAGATGGGGCCTCACCCACGGGCAGGGACCAGACCGAGCTGCCTTGAGGATTCAGTTGCCGAGGAGGCTGAGGGCTGCCCCTCTGGTGTGGGAAGGAGCGAGCCAGGCTGGCCTGTGGGTGGGTGTCCTGGGAATGGCCGTGCCCAGGAAAATGACAACGGACTTCAGTGGCAGCGGCCCCTGCCCTTTCATTGTCCTCTGGCATCTGTGTACGTGTTGGCTTCCCCGAAGCCCTGGGAGTTGGGCACGGAGGCCCTACCCACAATGGTAGCTGAGCCTCTGGGCCCCGGGGTGGGGAGGAGTGGGGTCCTGGGGGAGCTGGGCCCCCATCTCCACACCTGCTCACGTGTCCTCTGCTGCCCTGCTCAGTCCTCTGCATCCCCGGCTGGGGAGGCCTCTCTTTGTAGCTAGAGACAAACAACAGTGCAAATCGTGGAATGCTTTTGTCCACATGTTTTGCACAAGAAAAATAGAGAAACTTAATCGGGGAGAACAATGAGTGCGTTAAAAGAAGGAAGGGGGTTGAGGAAGGATGGGGGGTCCCCCAGAGGGCACGCGAGGTGAACCCCTTAGTGGGAGTCGGGGAGCCCCTGGATTCTGCCCATCCCTGGGCAGGGAGCCCATCCGGCTTTGGAGAATTCCATCCATGGTCCACAGGGCCAAATCCCACATGGCCACCAGGAGCCAGCAAGGTTGATGACCTTCCGGGAGCTCTGGGCATTTGGAAGCTGCAGGCGTTCCTGACACCCCTGGGGGCCGGAAGGGGAGGCCCAGGCTGGGCAAAGGCCCGGCAGTATTGCGGGCCTCTCCAGCCAGAAGACGAGAAGCGGGCAGCCCCGCGGCCTCTCCCGGGCCCCGGGTCTTCAGCACCTGCCCCCCTGGCTCCTTGCTCTGCCCCTGGGCTGCAGGAGTGAAGTCGGGAGAGTGTGGAGGGGCACCTCCACCACGGCCCCCTCCCTCCTGCCCGCGGGGGCGCTGCAGTGGGACTGTCATCTCCCCTGATTCAGTGGGAAATGAGCGGTGTCTGCTCTGAGCACGTTCGCGATGGGATGAGGGCTCAGCTCAACAACAGGGGTGCTGCGGAGACCACTTCACTTGTGACAACTGTTTTTCCCTGACTCTGCCTCTTTCTTTTTTCCATCCTTCCTTCCTTGACTGTACCCAACTCAGTAGTGACTTTCTCCGTGTTCCTCTCCTCCCTCTCTGGGGAATTTCTCCCTTTCACCCCACCCCACTTCTCCCCGGGCCTGCAGCCGCGGTGCCCCTTTCGTGGTCTTATTTGGCCTGGATTGTTCATGGGCCCCTCTGCGCTTGCTCTGAGGCCCACTGCAGGCTTGGACTTCCCCGCTGGGCCACAAGCTCCAAGGGCAGAGATCTGCCTCTTTCTGCCGGAGTTTCCCCTGGACAGATGGGGGTGCAGGTGGGAGGAACCAGGCAACAGTGGACCAGCTTGACTCCCGTGGAACGTGCCCTGGAACTGCTCAAGGACCCCAGGCTCCTGTCCCTGCGATCTCTGCCCCTCGGGGGATGCCCGTCTCCCCTTTGCCAGGCCCTCCCTGGTCCCCCCTCGGCAGCCTTCCTCTCCTCTGGGCACCACACCTGGTACTGCACCGATAGGCCCAGCGTGGTTCCAGGCCTCAGTAACGGAACGAAATTAAGCCAGACCTCTCAGCCCATCCCCGTGCCTCGGGGCGGTCACCTGCTCAAGCGCCTGTCCCTGGCCTACTGGCCAGTTCAGATCCGTGGGCTTCTGCCCTGCCTCGTCTCCCATCTGTAAGCCCCGGGTCCCACACAGGACAGGAGCTCCGTGTTGCTTTCGCAGACGCCGCTCCCGACGACTTGGCGGGTCCCAGCCTGGTTTCCGGAGGCCGCTTCCTAAAGGCAGGCTTTTCTGGATCCCTGCTCCCTCCCTGGCGTCTTGACTGGCGCCCCCCTGCATGCCTGGCTTCATGCCTGGAGCACAGCCCCACCTGTGAGGCGTCCTACCTTACACGCCTGGGCGTGTGGAGCCCAGCCCCTTGGCCTGCGGTCCTGTGGCCGCCGGGAGGAGTCTGGCTTCCTGGGGGTGGGAGGTCACCTCCCACCTGTCTGACCACGCTGGTTGTGCCCGGCTCACGTCCAGAGCCCCCGAGGCCGCTCTGCCCCCATCCTGTTGGCAACAGCCCATGTTCAGCTGAGACTCCGACACAGCCTGCTCAGCGAGCAGAAATGCAGCCAACAAACACGGAGTGGAAACGGCCTGGGCTCCGGGCACTGGTGATAACAGAGCAGAGTCCGCAGCACCGCCCTGCCCTTGGGGCTCCAGGTACGCACTGCGGGCTGCTCAGTCTCTGGGTGGGCGGGGCCTGCGCTGGCCCCAGAACTGAGAAGCGGGGTCCCTCAGCCGTCCTCCCTGACCAGCCCACCTCTCCCCTCAGCAGGGGACCCAAGCTGTGTCCAGGTGGTGGTGGGGGGCCTGATCTGCTCTAGAGAGAGACCCTGCTGAATTGCCCTGCTCTCCGCAAACTGCCACGGCGGCCCAGTCTGTCACTTTCAGAGAAGGCCCGGAGCCCTTCCTGTACCCTAGCAATAGGTCATCTCTCACCGCAGAAGTGAAAAGGGTCTTTACCAACCTCTAGACTGTAGCCAATGACTCGGCCTCGAGAGAAGCCAGAGCACACGGGGCAGAGGAACCCCCAGGGCGCTGCGTCCCCTTTGCCAGGCCCACGCAGCCCCCACCTCCCCAGGGCGCTGCGTCAAGGACCCAGGCCCGCGCGGTCCCCACCTCCCAAGGGCGCTGCGTCAAGGACCCAGGCCCGCGCGGTCCCCACTTCCCAAGGGCGCTGCGTCAAGGACCCAGGCCCACGCGGTCCCCACCTTCCCAGGCGAGCGTCCATCCCTGGACGACTCTGCCACATGACGCAGCTTTGGAGCCAAAGGACCCGCTCGAACCCCAGCGCTGGGCTTAACTAACCGCGTGAGTCTGGGCCAGGTGAGACTGAAAGGAGGTAACACGGGTGAAATGAAAGAACTAGAAAACACGCCTGGAAATGGAAAGTACGATGGAAATTCCACTTATGGTTACTATAGTAATAACATTTCCGCCCGCATCCAACCCTGTCATTGAGAAGTACGGCTGGGCGCCAGCGCCTGAGGCCCGTGGGCCTCTGACGGCCCTGGGGGAACAGCAGGCACCGCCATGCACGGTCAGCAGCGGGCTAGGCCCTGGGGCTGCAGGCTGAGGCCCCGGGTTCGGGGACGGCCCTGCAGGCGACACACGTGCAGAGTTCTGCCAAAGGCCCTGGGCAGGAGTGGCCTGCTTTGTGGCTTTGCTCGTTAGCTCGTTAAAGCCTTCCCACGCGGCTCGCTGAGGTCTTGACGTTTGTCACCCAGCCTTTCGGCAGGCAGCGACCGCCTGGCACCAAGACACACGTGGCCTTCCGTTAGAATGAAAAGCTCCTCAGTGACTGAGATGCCAGAGCCCCACCTGGGGTGCTCTGGGCACGGCCTTCCCTTGTGGCTCTCTCTACCTCATTTCTCAGAACCTCCTGGTGACCTGGAGACCCAGCCGGCCTAGGGCCCGAGTTGCATCCTGGGGAAGCGCAGGAGGAATCTGCAGCTCACTTCACCCTGGAATTCAACTCACACTGCTTTTCCCAGGAAATGTCATATTTGCTTTGGGTCAATAACATATTCCGTTTCTATGATGGGGACACCTATTCTCTTTGACGGCTAGAGTGAGAGACTCAGAAGTACCTTCCGGGAACCAGCAAGAGAGAGGAGGCGGGGACCGGTAAGACCCGTGAAACCCATCTTGACTGCAGTAACGTCCACAGAAACGCTCCAGAGCTTCTGGCCATACTGAACAGGAAATAACCGGCCAACAGTCCACTGGCATAAATCGTCATTACTGTGACAGAGGCGTGTGCCACGACGGCGCGGTGAGTCGGGAAAAGAACAGAACAGGAGGGTCCTTCTCTGTGCTCAGGGCCAGGAGCGCATCTCCCAAGAGAACACCTATGCGGGAAGGAAGGTGTGGTCTAGGAATCCTGTGTGATCACCAAACGTGGAAGACCTACCTGGCCGGGGAAGGAGACACACCCCCACCTGTTACCTGGAGGTGGCTCCCCGCTTAGGTGTGGGTACTGAGCCATCCTCAGCACAGTGGCTCCGGTTCTGGTCCCAGGTGGACCCAGGAGAGCTACGTGAGGAGCCTCTTCCAATTTCCTCATTCCATAAACTTGTCGCGGTCCCTCCTGGGCAGCAGACACTACGCCAGGCACTGGGAATAGAGCAGAGAACAAAGCAGGCGCCAGGAACAGACGCTCCACAAGAGTGAGACGTATTACGAGGGAGCAGAGACTGTTAGGGGATCAAGAGAGCCGCTCTGAAGATATGACGTTAAAGGGAAACTTGACAAAGCAGAAGAGGAGGGGAGAGTAAGGGAGAGAGAGGTAGGGGATGCGTAGGCAGAAACGGCAGGTGCGAAGGCCCCGCCCAAAGGAGTCCACACAGGGAGGCACATGTGAAAAGAAGAGCAGAGAAAAGGAAAAGGCCGGGGCTGGGGGAACGGGGAGAAGGGAGGCCTGGGATGCAGCCGGGGTCCGCGGTCGCGAGCCTGTGGCCTTGTCAAGCAGACTTTTCCCTCGGTCACTGAGAAGACACTGGAGCTTTAAACAGGAAAGTGACGGGACAAGGTTTGCAGGCCACACATGCTCTCCAGCTAACGAACTCAATTTAGCAGTTGCTTCCCCTGGAAAACGGCAATAGACTTAACTTATTGCCTAGTTCAGAAAATCAGCCACAGAAAATGTACGTACAAAGTACACCCGGCAGGACCCCTAGGAGCCCCGGGTGGAGGGTGGAGAGGAGGCTTCTCCGGATGCTGGTGGAAAATGGCTGGAGTTCAGATGGCTGCCTTGTAGGATTGCCTCTCCGCAACAGGGAAGCGCAAAGGGGCAATCTGTGCAGCTCTGAGATCGTCTGCCTCTTCCTTTCTGGTGTCAGGTCGTACTGTTCTTCCCACAAGGACGGCTCGAGGGATGTAATTGTCCGGGAGGCAGGAGGGCGCGTAGGGTCCGCACCAGGCTGATGTGCGCCGGGATACTTCTGTCTTCCAGCCCCAGGCGGCTGTTTCCGGGGGACCGTGATGCTCTGCATTACTTTCCACTCACAGAGCGTATTCCTGGAGCATCTTTCAGAGTCTCCATGGGTCGTAATGGGTTTCTGATGTTATGACAATTGCTTCCTGGCCACAGTTGGTTAGCTCGGTTGGATGGAGCTTGAAGCCAAAGACACAGGCTTCTCAGGCTCCCGCTCAGCTTCACAGTCACGGATGACACCTTGAACTCCAGCCAGCCTAAACAGACCTGGGGCTGCAGCCTGGCTCCTCCAGCCAATGGCTGAGACCCACAGCGAGGTACTGGAATTGCTCATGCCTGTGTGAAACCTTCCTCTGTTAGATGGCATCATGATCACACCTCTGTCCCAGACTGTGGCAAGGGTTAGATGAGATAGTACTCGATGGCCGGGAACGCATCCTGCGCAGTGAGACGGTAGCTCCTTGTTCTCAGAACTGAGGGTCCCAGGCAAGAATGTGCAGGCGCCCCTGGGAGGGAGAAGCCCCTCCAGGCAGAGCCTCTGCCCACAATGGGTCAGAGTGCTTGCTTTCTGGGGCCAAGGGGACAAGGCACAGGATCCGCCGTTGCCTGGAAACGATTCGGAAGGAAGCTTGAGGATGCCCGGACTAGAGACGGGGTGGGAAGTCAGAGCAGGGCCCGGCCTTGGGGGACCTCAGGCTGTTAAATGGGACGCACGCCGCCCGCCACGTGGTGCAGAGTTGGAGCCAGAGCGCACACCTGCCTGTGATGGGAGGCTCCCGCGGCGTCGTCGCGGAGGACCCGCGGTCCCCTCGCGTGGGAGGAGCCTGGGCACAGTGGAGTGCACGCTCTGGGCTGGAGGACCGCATTCAAACCCCGATTCTCCCATAACCTCCTGGCTGCGTGACCTGCAGCCTCTCCACCCGTTTTCTCTACCTGCACACTGGAGGTAACCTGTCACCTTCCTCAGAGGACAGTGGTGGAGCTGAGTGGGACCCGTGCCCGGGACGAGGGGAGCTGGCATGGGTTTGCTGTCATGACTGTGTTTGCAGCTGTGGCTCTGACCTGGGTCCAGTTGAGCCCCTCCAGGGCTGGGACACACAGCCCCGCGGAGCCCCGCCTGGCTCCCTGCATCTCTGGGCGGATGTGTGCCCAGGCATGGTACCCTGCTGTACTGTCAGCGTCTGTTCTCGTGCCTCCCTCGATGGTGATCTCCTGGAGGGCGGGTTTGCATCTCACTTGTGTCGAGCACAGACCCCGCCCATCATAGGTCTTCTGGGTGCTGGGGAATATTTGCCGAATGGGCCGAGGACGGCTTCTGACCGCGACGCTCCTGCCCTTGAACCTATCTGCCGCGCGGCCTTGAGGTCAGCAGCTTCCCTGCTAGGCCTCCGCGTTTGTTCTCACCTATGCAAGGAAGGCGCCAGCCTAGAACCATCTCCAGGCCTCCACCCAGCTGACGAAGCTGTGATTTCCTGCTTCTGCGACTCTATGCCTCTTATTTTGTGACCCTGGACTCAGAGTTTTCCAAGGAGATCCTGCCCCAGACTTTTTCGTGGGGAGAGTAGAACGGCTGCTGGGCCGTCAGGGGTCAGGGCGAGAAATAAAGCCTGCAGGGGGAAACAAGTTCCCGCCAGGACTGCAGCACGACATCACGGCGACTTTGCCAACATGCAGCAGAGTGGGCGGTAGGGACCAGGCTGCCAGGTCCCTCCGGGCTCTCAGCTCTGTTATGAGTCTGTGACTCTGCTGAGCTGGGACTATCTCTTGGAAAATCATTTTAATAACTGAGCGGAAATGGAATTAAGGATACGGCTGCCAGCTGGCCAGGGCTGGGTGACGCTCACCCAGTGGGGTGTTAATTCAGCTCTGCTAATGTTGCCTATTGATTATCTCTGATTAGATCCCCTTCAAGCATCACTCCTACTGTGCTCCTAACGAGTGGGCCTTTGGAGAGGTGGGCTTCTGCAGAAGGGGAGGGGACCAGAGGGGGAAGTAGGACCGGGCCGGCGTCGGGGATCAGGGGAGGCCTGGGGGAGATGACCAGTAGATGCGATCACATCTAAACAGCGACCTGGCCCCGGACTTAAGGTCCTGGGTTGGATGAGTCCCAGCCATGCTCTGGAGGAGTTCCTCATGCTTCCACAGAGAGAAAATGGTCCACAGAGGATGTCACAGAAGAGACTTGTAAGCTCCAAAGTGCCAGGTACTTGTGGGCTTTCTGTTATTCTCTTCCAGTCCACAGACCACAGCTAGGTTTGTTTACTCACGATGGTGGCGGGAACTATGGCCTGGGGAATTCCAAGCAGTGGCTGATACACAGTTTAATTCTTCTGGCTTGAGGTCTGCAGTGTGTAATCCCTAAGCCCCAACTTCATTCTGAGAAATCCCCTTTGCTAAGGCTCTCTAGATTTAGTTGGAGAAATGTCAAGTAAAAATTCAAATTAAGTTGGAGATTTAATGACTTCAAGTACAGGGCGGGGACGTACTGGGGAGCCTGGACGCACATGGACCCTGGGAAGGCCAAGGCGGACAGCACGGTGGCTGGTGGACACATGTGGACCCCGGCGAGAGCTGAGCTTGGTTCGTTCTGAGGTTTTCCTTCCTCCCCTCTCCTCACCACACCTGGCCTCCCTCACTGTTGTGTTGCGGGACCAGGGTGACAGATGCTAACTTGTCTTCCGGCCTCCAGTCCTGTCCTCATCCTTCCACTCCACCCTCTTCAAGCACGATGGCAAATCTGAGCGCCGCTCCCCTGCCGAAACCCTCCAGTGGCTCCTTGTCACCGGCGGGTGATATTTAAAACCCCCTTGAAGGCTCAGGGAGGCTCTTGAGCTCCGGCCTCTTCTGCTTATGTCCCCCGCCCCAGAGCCCTCCTCCCTCGCTCTGCTCCAGCCCATGGGACTTGCACCAGCCCTGCTGGACCCCAAACCACTTCCTCTTCCTGACAGCCGGGCTGCTCCCCTCCCACCTTCCCCTTATCCTTCAGTCCTCAGACCCTGATTAAATCCTGTGTTAAAACCCGGCTGCCTCTACCCATCCTCCCGCTGCAAACCCAGGGGCAACTTCACCCTGCTCACCTCTCCCCTCCGCCAGCATCTGCCCAGAGTCTGTCACTTCCAGCCCCCTCTTTGCTAGTAGCTCCTTCACTGGCTCTGAGCCCCCGGGTAGCGTATTGCTTGGCAGGATGGCATGTATGCAAAGTTTCATGGAAAGTAGTTTAAGCTATTGTCAACTGAAAAAAAAAAAAAAGCACAACCTAAAAGTTGAGAATTATGTTTTATTTGGCAGACTTACTGAGGACTGAAGCCCGGGAGACAGCCTCTCAGATGGCTCTGAGGGACCACTCCAAAGAGGTAGGGGAGAAGCTAGGATATATAAGAATTTTTGCAAAACAAACCCCCAAACCAGGAACTGGAACATCAAAAGATTACTGCTAACTCAAAAAAAGAGCAGAAAAGACAAAACCAGACATCTCAAGTTAATGAACTTAGTGCTTTTCTATGTAAGGGAAGAGGCAAGAGTCTGGGCTCATCGAAGTCATTTCTTTGACATGTAAGTTAATTATCTAAGGCCAGTGTCCTGTTTTCCTCCGTCCTGAGATCCCCTCAGTTGGGCTGCAGTGGCTGATAGCTTTATGGCCGCAATATCCTTTGTTCACTGAGATGGCAGGTGACATTCTTTGTATACGCCATCATGGTAGTGAGACAGGCTGGGACCTGGGACCCTTTGCTGGGACCTTGTACCCTTTGCTGCAATGCTTGCACCTGGACATATCTCTCCTTAAGCAACAAAATACAAAGAAACTATACGGGACTAAAAATAACCAGTGCATGCTCAGTTGGGGCAAATTCTGGACCAAAAGATACAAAGAGACCAAAAAACCCGCCACTTTTGAGGAGTCTGGAGCAAAAGCAGGGTACTGCGCATGCCCCCTGCACACAACACCACCTAAGGAGTGGGTGAAACACCTAAGCCACCCCTCTGGCCTGACCCCCAGACACACCCCTACCCTCATCCCATTCATCCCATATGGGAAACAGGCTTGCCCCCCATCGGGGACACAGCAAGCAAGGGAACCTGCCGTTTGTTCTCACTCCCCCCGGCTTCAGCAGGGGCCCCAATAAAGCCTTGCCTGAATTTCCTGTCTGGCCTCTGGTCAATTTCGATTGATTAAGGAGGCCAAGAACCCTGGTTGGTAATAGTCGGACGACTGGGAAGGGAGTCAGGGATGAAATTGGAATAGGTGGAGTGTGTGGATTCGTGCGTTTGTGTGTGTGTGCACGCGCGCTCGCGTATGTGCTATAGACCAACAGACCCGGGATGATGGGGTGCAGCACCTGAGCCCCAACTCTCCCCCTGAGTGTAGGGATCACCTACACTGACCGCTGTCCAGGCCTGGTAATGAGAGGGTCTGCAGTACTGGGGAGGTCTCAGAACCCTGGTAGGCCATCTGCTTCGCTCATGACCAGCTGTGTGGACAGAGGCAAACCTTTGAAATGCCCTTAAGGAATCCAGACAGAGGGAAGACTGTGGGTAGAGACAGAGGCACGAGAGAGCAGATCTGAGGAGGAGCTCACACACAGGTGGGTTTTTCATTTTCTACTACTCCATGCCATTGTTAATATTGGTAATAGTAAACAATTTTTTAAAAGGTCTTTTAACTTCTAATTAAATAAGAATTTCTTGTGGGGGGAGTCCAATGATACAAGGATTGGTATTATTTGTTTTCTTGGTACTTACCAACCAAGTGAGTTGAAAGAAATAATCCACCAATGTATTATCAGTAAAATAACAAAATTAAAGGAACACTTTCAAACACTAAAGAGACATCAAATAATACCCCTCCCAAAAGAAGCACAATATTATTATCTTTTAAAAAATTATTTTAAAATTACTTTTTAAAATAACAAAATAAATAAAACAAGTAAAAGGAGAATAAACAAACAAAAAAATAGTAAAAATAAACAAAAACTCCCCAGGTGATTCAATGGGCATCCAAAGCTGAGAACCTCAAGTTGGAAGCCTCACCTTCCTTGTGCAACTGGGGTGGAGCGGTAGGTGGGTCGTTTCTGGGAAAGCAGCTCTCCAGATTCTACCACTGTAATCCCTGCAATCCTGGCCGCCTACCTGTAGGTGGAGGACATGCTGCCGGGTCTGCTCATGAAGACTCAAAGCGGTGATGCTCAGAGATTAGAGGGAATATGGCTTAAATTACAGCAGGAGAAAATTGGGTTAGATCAACCAAAGTGGGCCAAGGCTCCAGAATGTCTGGGCACAGACTGTGACCCCTGCTGTGACAGCAGCCTGGGAGGTGCTCACAGGTGGCTTAGCGGGAGCTGTGGGCTCTGGAGAGAGCAAACAGCCTTCCTGGAAAACAGAACGCGGAGATTTGGGAAGGCTGGCCATGACCGCCAGGTAAGTGGGCTGCAGTCTCCTCATCTGGGACAGGAGGGGGCTTGGTGAGCCCAGCTCTGGGGTCAGCCTGGCACTGCATTTGCACACAACGGCCAATGCAGATGACCCCCTGGCCAGGCAGGGATTGAGCTGGGAGTGAGGGCGCCCCGCATGCCCGTGGGGTGGTCTCCCTTGTCTCCTATGAGCTGAGGAGGGAACCCAGACCCCAGGGGCGCCCAGCCACCGCTCAGGCTGCAGACTTCCATGCCATTGAGAGAAGGGGAGGGGTGGGGAGGGGGAAAATGGGCCTCATGAATGAAAACTGCTCTGGGAGGGCACAGGAGGCGGGGAGGAGGGAAAGAGGGCGGGGCTGGCACAGAGGAAGGAAAACGCAGCCTCATCTGCTTGTTTGTGTTTCTTATATTCAAGATGCTGACTTCTAGCATATTTTTAAATCCATCAGACGTGAAAGGCTGACTTAAATAGATCTGCAGTATGAAGCTGGTAATTTCGCTTGCCACGGTGGAGGAGCTGGCAGGACGCTGGCGAGGATCCAGCGCCTCTCCCTGCGCCAGGGAAGCTGTAGGAGCACGGCTGGCTCTCTGTGGTGCTTTTAGGCAGGTGTTTTCCCTGCTGACTGGGGGAGGGCAACACAGGCTGCGGGGGAGGGGAGGGGGTAGTGGGAAACTGAACTCGAGATGTGAACTGGCCCGACATTCTCCTGGGCCAGGGGAGCCTCCTGGTTTAACCCATCCTGACCCCCTGTCGCATACTTATACTACATACTCTCACTTCGACCTCAGCTCAGAAGAATCCTAGACTCTTGGGGTCAGTGGGCTGGAGGTGAGGGCCTGGCAGTTCATGGTATGTAATTTCTCACCTGCATTCCTTAAAGCAGAACCTCAACATCTGCTTGAATGCCTCTAGTGTCAGAGAGCTCGGTACCTCACGAGGCAGCCTGCTCCTTTGCTAGACGGCAGTCACTGGGTAAACTTCCCTGGGATGACGCGAAAGCCCCGTCCTCTGCGTTGATTAGTCCTAATCTTGTCCTCTGGGCATGATGCCAAAGTCAGCCCCTTACCCCTGAAGACGGTACTCAGCTCCCTCCCCCAGCCCAGTGCTTCTGCACCAGTGCCTAGTCTCCTTCCCATAAACTTATCCCATAAATCTCTGCAAAACCAAAATATTTCTGGGTGCTAAATTAACATATTTCCTGTTGTAGGAATGCATATTTTCCAATGCAACAAAATTCCAGGAACGACAAAAGACTCTGTCATTCAATTTTGTTGTCATCCAGCCCACTCTGGCCCCTACTCTGGGGCCAGGATATGCTTACCGTTGGCTTCGGTGTATGGAGGTCCCCTCACCCCCAGGAGCTTGTCTCCAGGGAGAGGCGCCAAACTCCTAAAGAGACGGGTGTGCACAGGTGGGCAGGGGCAGCAAGGCCGGCAGAGTGGGCTGGGGGAGTTCACTTGGGGCCCTGCAGGGAGGGGAGCCTGGGGTCGTTGTCCCGGTGTTGTTTTTTTTTTTGCGGTACGTGGGCCTCTCACTGTTGTGGCCTCTCCCGTTGCGGAGCACAGGCTCCGGACGCGCAGGCTCAGCGGCCATGGCTCACGGGCCCAGCCGCTCCACGGCATGTGGGATCTTCCCGGACCGGGGCACGAACCCGTGTCCCCTGCATCGGCAGGCGGACTCTCAGCCACTGCGCCACCAGGGAAGCCCGTTTTTATGATGCGTCAATGTATAGTTGTGGGTTTCCAGGTGTTTCCTCCTCTCGGCGCCCTGAAGCTCAAGGGCTGTCAGCGAGCTGGTCTTCCTTTCCCGCTCCCTCATCTCCTGACACAGCCCCACACAAACATCGGGTGTTTTAGTGCCTCCGTGGTGGCACCGAAGAGGATCCGTCCTTCACTCATTCACGGAACATAAACGTTTGTGAAAGAGCTTGGTCAAGAAATGCATTGTGGGAAAATAGCCACAGCATACAGTGACAATTTGAACCATTTTCAAAGGTACAATTCCAAGGCATTAAGTACAGTCACAACCGTGTGTGCAGCCGTCACTCACTGCCCCCCAAGGCCAGAACTTATGCCTCATCACAAAGTGAAAGTGTTTCATAAGCCGTGAGGGTGGAGATGGTTCGATCAGGAGTGTGGTAACCAAAGTCTTAAATCTGCCCATCCACCCTTCCGTGCCTGTTGCGTGCCAGGCCCTGGTAAATACGAAAGTGAACGAGACCTGAACCCTGCCGGGGGGAGCCTGGAGCCTGGATGCTGGCCCCCCTGTCCACCTTCAACGCAGACGGGGGAGGTACAGAGCGTTCTTAGGCCAAGTGTCTAGCTTGGAGGAATGCAGGCTTTCCTTGTTTTATTAGCCTAGGGAAATGGGAAATGCTCTTGCGTGAGACTCCAGCTGCTCCCAGTGCCAAGACTTGAAGGATTTTCTCTCTTGCCTATTGTGTTTTGCTCTGGTCTCTTCACAGGAGATAGATGTGATAACTAGTTTGCCTAGAGATTTTCAGTTGACTAAGCCCTGTCCCCAGGGTTCTCATTTGACCTACACACGCCTGGTGACAGTAGTCGGGCAGAGAGAACTCTTTTAGAGTCTGGGAAGCTGGGGCTCAGAGCATCAGGCAGGTCCAGGTTCTGCCCAATGCCACAAACTTGTATGTAGGTTCTCACTCTGCACAGGTCTTTAGGGGCTAGAGAAAGCCTTTGGGAGAGGCACCGCCTGGGTGAAGGTGGCTGGTTCCACACCAGGAAAGAAGAGGGCCGGGCAGGGAAGTATCTTTTAATGCTCAGAGGCACGGAACCCAAGTCAGATTGAGCTGTCGAGCTGCCAGTGGGAGCCGCGGCGGCTGCAGGGTAATGAGACAGAGGCTTTGATGGGCCTCACACTGTCTGAAAGGCAATCAAACCGCAGCAGCTGGAACGACCCTCAGCACTTTGTGTTAAAGCCGGAAGCAGCTCCTCATTGGAGCCAGCGGGCAAACCCCATGGGTCTACTAGGCCACAGGGGTCCAGGGGTCCAGCGGAGTGATCCACCGAGTGGTGGGCCTTGCTCTCGACACACGATGCTCTGCTCTTAACTGGACCTTTAGGCAAACACTGCTGGCCAGACACTGTGCCCAAAATGAGGTGACAGAGGTGAATGTTCGTCCCTCAGGGGAGCGGTCCGTGGACACTGTGTATAGATAAACCCCACACCCAAACTTTACAGAACAGCCCGGCAACCCATGGACTGCCATGTTGGATCACCCCAACCCTCTGCCCGTGACCTAGCTCTACACCTGCTCGTTGAACCCCACTTCCACAGTCACATGACGCCAACTCATTCTTATGCCCCTTGAGCACCATGTTTCAATTCTTCTTTCTGAGTCAAAAAAGATTCCATCCCCTCTCTCCATGTTCTTTGGGCATTTTTGCTTAGGAGGGCAGTGTTTTTATGTGTAGTATGTATTTTTATAGGTCAGATGGGTGCAGTCATAATCATTGTGATAGCACAGGCCTCACTGGACCTAGGAGTCTTTATTTTGGGGGAGTGGAATCTCCCAGTGCTGTGACAAGGGCCTGCAATGACCACTTCTGGATCAGAGCCCGAGCCCTGATAAAGCCGCAGCCCTTGGAGGGGATCAGTCCCTGGACCTGACCCAGTCCTGCCCAAGGATGATAAATGGTCCAGCCTCACGAGCGCTCCTCAGGCTCCACACTGACCTCTGGTCCTCTGCCACACACCGTTCGGGTCCTTCCTAAACAGGGCACTTCGATTATGTGCCCTATTTGTGTGAAAGGTAGAGCTATGGTGTTCTTTGTTACTGCTGCTGCTAATTAGCATGTCTATTAATAGAAACATTCATAGTTAGGAAGTGGGGAGGTCTAGAAAGCTCCCTATCCTGCCGACCAGCATCATCCTCACCCCACCAACACACACCCCAGGATAAGGAGGGAGGGAATAACTAACGAGTATGGATTTTGACTGAATTGGTTGGAATTTGTAGAGCCACTTTCTGTTCCCCAGAATGACAGGAGGAGAAATAGCAGGAAACCTAGGGCCAGTCAGCAACAGGACAGCTGAGTCATGGTTTTTGTATGCTTATATACTGTGATTTCATTATTTTGAAGTAATTAAACTGCTTTTTAAATAAGCTTCTGATTTGCAGTCTTCCCACACCTATCCCTTGTGAGTGAAGTTTTGTGGAATGTCTGGATTCCTGGCAGGAGGGGGAACACTGCGTGAGGATTTCTGGCCTCCCTTCACTTCCCCAGGGAACTGGACACCTCCTTGAGCGGCTCATCTTCAGCAGGGCAGCCAAAGGCTCGAGGTGGAGGGGAGGGTTTCTCAGATCTAAACAACTTCTGATTTTAAGGTCCCTCCTCCAATCTAGAAGAGAAGAAAGACTTTGGGGGGGAGGTTTGGGATGGGGCTAAGGAAGGAGACCAGAGTCCTGGCTATGTTGTGTGAAGTGGGAGAAAGAAAGCAGGGATGGCAAGCAGAGCTTCATTTGTGCACAGGGCAGAGGGCTACCAGCGTGAGGTCTTTGAAATTTTAAATCCAGCTATTTAAAATATGTTCAAAGACCTAAAGGAAACCATGTCTGAATAACTAAAGGAAAGTGTGAGAACAATGTCTCACCAAATAGAGAATATCAATAAAGAGACAGAAATTATCAAAAAGAATCAAACAGAAATTGTGGAGTTGATAAGTACAATAATAAAATTCACTAGAAGTACAATGAAAAATTCACTAGAGGGTCCCAACAGCATATCTGAGCGGGCAGGAGAAAGAATTAGTGAGCTTGAAGATAAGGCAATTGAGATTATCCAGTCTGAGGAACACAAATAAAAAAGAAAGAAAGAAAAATGAACAGAGCCTCAGAAACCTGTGGGACACCATCAAGCATGCCAACATATGCACAGTCAGGTTCTATAAGGAAGGGAAAGGGAGAGAGAAACAAAAATAATATTTAAAGAAATAATAACCAACCCCCCCCAAATTTGATGAAAGCCATTAATTTATGCACCCAAGAAGCTCAGTGAACGGCAAGTAGGATAAACTCAAAGGGATCTATTGTTAGACACATAAAAATCAAACCACTGGATGACAAAGACAAAGAACTTTGAAAGCAGCAAGAAAGAAGCAACTCATCGCATACAGAGGATCCTCAATAAGATGAACAGATGATTTCTCATTAGAAACCATGGAGGCCAGAAACAGTGGGATGGTAAAGTCAAAGTACTGACCGGGGCGGGGAAGAAACCCTGTCAGTCAAAAGTTCTATATCTGGTAAAACTATCTTTCAAAACTAAAGGATAAATTAAGACATTTCCAGATAAACAAAATTGAGAGAGTTCGTCTCTAGCAGACCTGCCCTACAAGAAATACTACTGAACTAAAAGGACACTAAATAGCAACTTCAGTCAACATGAAAAAATAAAGAGCACTGGTAAAATTACATAAATAAATTAAGATGCTATAAATGTATTTTTTATTTGTAACTCCTTTCTACTGACTTAAAAGACAACTGCATAAAGCAATAAATACAAATCTATGTTGATGGGCATAAAATGTATAAAGATGTAATTTATAATAATAACAGGGAGGGGGGAATGGAAACTATACAGGAACAAATTTTTTATACTATTGGAATTAAGTCATTATTAATCCAAACTGTTGTAAATTGAGATATTAATGGTGACCCCCAGGGCAACCACCAAGAAAACAAATAAATTATACATAGTAAATAAAATTACAAGAGAATTACAGTTGTATAGTAGAAAATAACTAATACAAACAACAAAAGAAGGCAGTAGTGGAGGAATAGAGGAACAAAAAGGACATATGAAATACAGAAAAGAAATAGCAAAGTGGCTGACACAAATCATACTTTACCCATCACATTAAATATAAACAGATTAAACTTTCCAATTAAAAAGCAGAGACTGGAAGAAAAGATTTAAAAACGTGATCCAGCTACACGCTGTCTACAAGAGAACCACTTTAGATTCAAAGGCACAAATAGGTTGAAGGTAAAAGGGTAGAGAAGATATATCATGCGGAAGATGTATCAACCAAAAGAGCTGGAGTGGCTGTACTAACATCAGACAAAATAGACTTTAAGGCAAAAACTGTGACTAAAGACAAAGAAGCACATTTTATGATGATAAAGGGTCAATTCCTCAAGAAGAGATACAATTATAGACATACAAGTGAGTGAAATAAGTCAGACAGAGAAAGACAAGCATCATATAATATCGCTTATATGTGGATTCTGAAAAAAAGAGTACCAATGAACTTACTTACAAAACAGAAATAGAGTTACAGATGTAGAAAACAAACTTATGGTTACCAAGGGAGGGATAAATCAGGAGACTGGGATTGACATATACGCACTACTATATATAAAATAGATAACTACTAAGGACCTACTGTAGAGCACAAGGAACTCACTCAATACTCTGTAAAGACCTATATGGGAAAATAACCTAAAAAAGAGTGGATATATGTATAGGTATAACTGATTCACTTTACTGTATAACAGAAACTAACACAACATTTTAAATCAACTATATACTCCAATAAACATTTTTTTAAAATATACAAGAACTTAGAAATAGAGCCCCAAAGTACATGAAGCAAACAGATCTTTAAGAGGATACAGGAGAAGCAGCTCTCTCCTAAATATTTGACCCCCATGACTCATTAGGGTGCTTAATAGTCTAGCACTAAGGATTTATTCCTTCGAGTTAAAGTTTTCTCTCCTTTAGAGTTCTTTGTTAAAGTATCAATATGGCCCTGAACACCACTGGCATTAACACCTTAGCTGAAATTGGTTTAAGACCCTTTGGAGCAGTGACCCCTCATGATAGAGACAAAGGGTTGAGCCATTTATGATGGAGGATGCAGACGCCGCCTGTAGGCCTGGGGGAGAGAAGGGGGGAGGGGACTCCAAGATTGGGCAGAGGTATGAACACTGGGGAAAGAGTACAGGGCGGGGAGAGTGGGAGAAAGTCGGGGTATCACAGAGGAACAGAAAAGACCCCAGAGGGGCTGTGAGGGGAAATAAGTGCGGGACAAGGAGCAAAGCGACAGGGCTGTCGGTGTGGTGATGGAGCTCGTGGTGGCCACTCAGGGTGAAGGCAGCAGCAGACCCGGGAGAAGCCCAAGGAATCAGAATCGGGGAGCAAGCATGGGGCCAGGGATGCCGACGTGCACAGGGCATCCCTGGGTAAGCACCGGGAACGGGCTGAGTCCGGGAGCACCACGGCAGGGAGGGAGAGTGGTGGGACGTGGGCCCGACTGGAGAACCAGGAAACCCGCAGGACAAAGATGGGCAGGGCCAAGAGGCAGCGCTGGACACAAGCTCAGAAGCTGGGGGAATGGGCTGGACAAGCAGGTGCACAAACGAGGTGGTGTCCGTGCAGTTCCCAGTTATGGGAGGACGCTTAGTGTTAGCTGCTGCTCAACCTGAAACTGAGGCAAGGCCAGGGGTCTGGGCAGAAACTCGACCTTGACCATGACCACAGCCCCTCCTTGTCAGCACCTATGTGTCCTGGGCACTTCACACGCACTGCCTGCCGTGATCCCTAAACATCCCTGTGAGGTAGACATGGAAACCTCCCGTCTACAGACAGACAGGAAACCTGCTTAAGGGACTTGCTCAGGGTCATGCCAGCAGCAAGGGGGTGGAGCTAGGAGGCTTTTCTGACACACTGTGCTAGGCTCTGGGCCGGGCTGGCGGCCACTGGGGTTGCTTCAAAGGAATAGGGAGGGAAGGGGCAGCTGACCCAGGGACACAGAACGTCTGAGAGTCTCTCTGAGGTCCCTCTCTGCCATTGTTTTTTCAGGTGGGGCTGGAGAAGGAAGCAGCAGAGGCCTAACGACCCTTCCTGCCCCTCTTTCTGCCTGGATCTTTGCGGGTTCGTGGGGATTTGCCCAACATGCCGGAAGGCCAGGCACTAGGGCCAGCCCACCCTGCTCGAAACCCAAGCCAGGGACTACTGTCTGGGTACTCAGGGAGCCCCGGCTACAGCCTGCTGGCCCCATGAGTCCCGTTGACGTCTCTGTTTTTTGTCAGAAGTGGGAGAGCTTGTTCACTTTCTCCACGCTGTCCCCTCTCTTCTACCTGCCCTCCACATGCACACACTGACATTGGAGAGCCACTTCTGGGTGACCCGTCCCACTATGAGACCATCAGCAGTGCCCTCTCTTAGGGAAAGGAGCTGCCTGTGGGTCCCTGCACACCCGGACTGGGGGCCAGCATAAGTTAGACACAAGCCCTCTGAACAGGAAGAACCTGAAGCGTGAAACAGCCCACCCCTTATTTTACTGATGCGACGGGGGCCCGGGAGGGAGCAGGCTTGCCCAGGGTCCTGGGCACCTCCTGGTGCCCAGTGCTGGCTTTGTCCCCCACTTCTGTGGGCTCCCAGGGGCCTACGAAGGCTGGACGAGAGAGAAAGTCTGCACGCGGCGGCTGCCGCTTGCTTGTGGCCCATGGGCTCTGACCCTGAGGCTGGTTTGGGAAAGAGGCCACAGGAATACCCTTGGGAGCTCTGGCCAGTGGCTTTCCCTCCCGCCCCGCGGTCGGGCTGGCTGTGTGCAGGTGTCTTGAATCACCTTCTTGGAGGCCCGTGGATACTCTCTGCTCCCTTCCTTCCTGCATGCCCCACCGCACATGGACATCACCCAGTTTCCTACGGGGGGCCTGGGTCTAGCCCTAGAATGGTCATAGGCAGTGATATTTATGATCATTGCATTCAAACTCCCAGCCGGGGCAAGAGTGCCCTTGCCAACCCCCTGGACACCAGCCAGTGACGCTGGAGCGCTGCCAGGGGTTGGGACCTCACCACCTAGCGGACGGGCCCCCACACGGGCCCAGATCAGTCCCCTCCATCCAAGTGCCCTGTGCCGGGGCCCTCACAGGGGTGCCAAGGCCGGCAGCTACCCTCTGTTCACGCTCAGACCCCAGCAAAATGTCAACATCACAGCCACACTTTAAAAAGAAAATAGAGCCTTCTAGAAAAAAGTAACATAAAGTGAAATCAGTAACTGCGGACCTGGTGTTGGGCCTCCCTGCTCGCCTGTCAATCTGCCCTGTTAATCATCATGTACGAATTTTGAAGAGCTGTTTTGAGAAACATTTAGAAGATGGCTCTTACATAGCTACATATCCTTATTTATACCCTCAGACATGGCCTCTCTGTTCAGCAACAGATGGCTTTGTTGCCCTGGTTTTCTTTTCGTCTCCTAGTCAAAGTCAAGCAGTTAGAAGCCACTCGCTGACCCCAGGCGCACATTTATCACCCACGCTCCAGCTTGGCGTCAGGGGTCTGGGTGGGCGGCGGGGAGCAAAGACTGTGGGTTTTGGAAGGCGTGGCTTCAGAGAACCCCAGGGGACAAACACTGGAGGCATGGTGGCTGCTGAGAGAGGAGGGGCCCGGGAGCTTGGGAAGGAGCAGGACCAGCGCAGGGAGAGGCTGGAACAGGATGCAGGTGCCCCAGTGTGCTCTTCTCAACACCCGCGGGCATCTCGACGTCCACGAAGCACCTGCCAAGGGTATCCCACTGCCATCCAGAGAACAGGCTCCGAGGCCAGACCAGCTGCCCCAGTGCTGTGGCTTTGGCCTACAGGAAGCAGCAAGTCTGCCTTGCTTAGTTGCCATGGCAACCTCAGTGCCGAGGCTCCTAAGGGCAGGGGGCGAGAAGGGAGGTGGGAAAGGCACGTGGTGGCTTCTCTGGAAAAGCCCATCTGTTGTCTCCCCAGGAAACCAAGCTGGGGGGAGAAACAAGAAAGGAATAGGCAACTGGGTCTAGACAGAGAAGGGGGAGAAAGACCCCAAGAGGCTCCAAGAGCAGCTTTCCTGACGGGATGTGTTTTCCTTCCTTTGGGGTGGGGGACATCGCTGACAAGGATAAAGGTCTGGGTGGGCCCTGGTGAGGGCATCTGTGCAGGAGGCAGGGTAGGCTCTGTGGCCTCAGGCCTGGGTGGGAGTCCTAGGGGACCTGTATCAGCCGCAGCAGGCTTTCTTCTTGGCGGGGCGGTCAATCTGAATGGTGTCCTCCCTCACTGTGTCTTCTTGTTCCTTGAGGATCCTGGGAGAGGGGAAGGTAGAGTGTCAGCAGCAGAGAAGCTGCTAGGCACCTCAGGTTACAGGGTCATGAGGAGGGACCCACCCTCCCCAGAGCATCAGAGAGTCCTCCAAGTCTCCCCCGGCGAGCACAGGTGCACGACTATAATTTGTAAAGCCAGAGTGTAGTCAATATGCGTCCTTCATGACACCTCCTCCAGGAAGTCTCCCCTGATGCTCTGATAGCATGTGGATCCTTTCTCCATTATAGCCCCATCACTGGGTGTAATGCCCTGCTTCTGTGCTGGCTCCCTCAGCAGAGGGTGAGGCTGATGGCAGAGACTGTATCTTTTGTCTCTGCAGCCTATCACAGTACCCAGCACACAGCAGAGGCTCAGAAATTATATTTATTGGTTATTAACTTTATGGTGGGGCTTCCCGCATGAGCACAGCTCCAGATTAACTATAAGAGGTGAAGGATTAAAAATAGCATTAAGTATCTTATCCCTGCTTTATACGTTCCAAGAGCTTTCACCTGAAGCATGTCTTCTGATTTTCACAACCCTTGAGTGGGCAGGGAAAATACGATGGATGTTCCTATGCTGGGGGCAAAGCTCAGAAAGGCAGGGTGACTTGCCCCGGGAATCAGTGGCAGAGAAAACCCTAGAATTTTCCCCATAGCTCCCTACGTCTTCCATAACCCCAGCGCCTCTCCAGTGCATTGAAGAAGTTGTCCTGAGCTCTTAGTTACTCAAATAAAAATATTTTTTAGATGCCCCAAGGTGAAGGCTGAGCGCAAAATGAGCGCTAGTCAGTATTTGCCGGCTGGATGGATGGACAGATGGATGGAGGGAGGGATGGATAGATGGATGGAGGGGTGGATGGAGGGAGGGGTGGACAGATGGATGGGGGGAGGGATGGACAGATGGATGGAGGGGTGGATGGATAGATGGATGGATGGAGGGAGGGGTGGAGGGACAGATGGATGGAGGGGTGGATGGAGGGAGGGATGGATAGATGGAGGGAGGGGTGGATGGATGCCTAGATGGATGAACGAGTGAATTGCCCAAGGATTGAGATGGGGCTTGTGTGGTTCTGTTTCTTTACCCTCAGTGTAGGCAGAGTGGGGCCGATCTTTTGAGTGCTGTCCTCTCGGGTGCCTCTGTGTCCCCCACCGCAGCCCCTCTCCTTGGGTTCCCCTCCCCCTCCCCCAGGAGCCCACGGTATAACCCAGCTGGCTGCCAACTAATCCCTGCTAAAATAGTAGCCAGCATCCAGGGGCCTCTGATCTGACCCTTCCCAGGAGGATTTGCGTTTCAATAGAGGATCGCTGGGAAGAAGGCAGGCTTTACGGCTCAGAAGACTGCAGTTGGGGGGCGGGCGGGGTGACAGGCAACGAGGCTTTCTCTTTGTCACTGTGTTTCGGGGGGCTGTCCCTCACCCCTGGGGTCCCACACAAAGGCCTAGGCCTCCAGCCGCTCTACCCAGATGGCTCAGATGGACAGAGGGACCGGCTGAGTGGTGTCCCTTTACCTGGCCAGATGGAGCACGGACTCTTGGGTGTTGTGACCGGAATAGGCACTGCATTCGTAGAAGATCAGGTTGTGCTCCTGGAATCAGAGAACAGAGGGCATGAAGGAGAATATGGGGGGGGGGGCTGGAGGGAGCCATGGGGGGCATGGGAGAATGCCCCTCTGCACTTACCACACCCTCACTTCCTTGTGTCGTCCCCTCCCCACTCTGTACCAGGTTGATTTCTGTCCCTCCTGCTCCCTGACTGATGCAGGCTCTGGAACTATCTCTCAGGGGAGCCGTAACAACTATAAAACAATAGGACCTACACTGCTGCCTTCGTGTTTTACACTTTCTGGAATTGCTCTCCGGGATGTACGGGCTCCTTTCTTTTCACACCAGCCTGTGATGCAGGCCGAGACACAGAGGCCAGGGTGGGCAACATCCGTCCCACCTTACAGGCAGGGAAACTGAGGCTCAGGAGGGTATGAATGGCGGGTGGGCCTGTTTGGGTCACAGCGGGGCTCCCAGCAGCCTGCTTTCCCCAGGACACGGGCACAGTTAATTCATACACCAGTTAATTAATACGCCACTGCCCGCGCCATCCGCACTGGCTCCACAGGACAATTGTCCATCACTTTGCTAGGCAGAAGCTGGACTGTGAGAGTGGAGGTAGGGGTGTCGTGGCCAAGGCCCATCTTATTCCACTTGTCACTCCCATTAATAGGTTTCCTGCTTCCTTAATGACAATGCTAATGGCATCTGGCATGAGCCCTGGAGGCTGACGCCCTGGGGGGTCGGGTAGCTGAGTGCAGACACTTCTGTGGTTGCAGATCAGGAGGCCCCGCGAACGCTGGCCCAGCTCCATCCTCTGCCTTCACCTGGTCTGGTCCCTGCACGCCTCGGTTGGGCCCTGACTCCCCTTCCATCTGTGGATGGTTTAAGGCTTTGTGTGGGTGCGGGCAGCACGCAGGACCTAGAACTGGGAGACGTGATTTGCCTTCCAGCTTCGAGTCCTGACCCCACCCCTGGGGCCGGGTGAGAATTTGAATAAATCACTTAACTTCTCGGAGCCACAGGGTTTTTTTCCACTAGAAAGGAAGAGAGAAAGAGAGAAAGACAGAAAGACAGAAAGACAGAAAAAGAAAGAAAGAAAGAAAAGAAAAGAAAATGGGATGACAAACTAAAAACACAGGTCTGCACTTCCTTAATCAAAAACCTTGGATCCAGATGCATTTTGGAATCCAGAATTTTTGAGTTTTAGAAAGTGAATACTTGTCTATAATACATATTATATAATAGCCTCTGTGGATCTGGGATAGCAGGCTATAATCAAATATATTAATAATTCTTCAGTGAAATATTTGAATATTTATTCAAAGTGAGGTAAACAAAACCCATAAATAGCCTCACATCGGTTCCGGTCAGGATTTTTCTGCCAAACGCAATGCAAAAACCTCTGTGCTCAGAGCTCCTTGGACTGGGAATTGTGGATGCAGCCCATGGACATGCAGCTGTGGGACTCTCTTCTTCCTTTTTCCCTTGAGTTTCACCACCTGTGCCTGCTTTCCTAGCCTCTGAGGTCCTGAGTCCCTGTCTGGAGCAAAGCACACGGAGAATTATGGAATCCTGGGGCTGGGAAGCCCTATCTCCCCAGACACACAGTTCCCCAAAAACCACTCTGAAGCAGTAGAGGAAGCAAGGAGCGAGCATGGCTTTTGTTGCTGCCTGATTGCCATCACGCCGCGACAGTTCCCTGCTTGGGCAAGAGGGTCGATGCTCATTTTAATGGCTGGCTTTGCAGTGCCCGCCCTGAATTTATCTGGAGTTTGCAGCTTGGACGCTCAGTCTCGGTAGGAAGGATGGATGCTCTAACAGAGCTGCCCAAGGAAGAGCACGCTGCCCGACAGGCAGTGAGTGTTTCATCCCTGAAGGCAACCAAGTAGGGAAACACAGATGATGGGATTCAAGGATCAGCTGGGGGACTGAAATAAGTAACCTCCTACTATCTGAGGATTCATAGTTCTGAGTTCCAAGGAAGAGAATCTGGGAAATTCCCCACACCTGAGTCAAGTTCTCTGCGGAAACTTCCACTTGCGGCAGCTGGACCAGCCCCACGATGCCAGGACACCACCCAGCCCGCCTGCTGACTTCACAGGGGGCTCCCAGAGAAGGTTCCCACTCCGGCTCTGGGGTGCATGCCCGACTCCCCTCGGGGTCCCTCCCTGTCCAGAGAGACGGGGATGCGCGCCCCTCACCTGGGCCAGCTGCTCTCCCAGGCCCCGCGGCACTTCCCGCTCCTTCTCGTTGTCAACTTTGTTGCCCAGCAGAAGAACGGGAATGCGGTCTCCCACAGCTTCCTGCGGAACAGATAATCCCCCAACTGAGAGAAGCATCCTTAAGGAGAACCGGGAAGGGCAGGTGGAAACACTGGCTGCAAAGACACAAACTAGCTTGCGAACCCACTGCTGCCACGAAGGCTGGTGGTAGCAGAGTCACCCCAAAGCACAGAGGGGACCACCATCTCCCAGAGCCCCAGTTTGCCGGGCTTCTGCAAGGTGCTCAAGGCTGCCTCTGGGTGCCTCCCAGCCCTCTCAGTGCAGGGACCCCCCCTTTACCCCGCTCCCCGTGACCTGGCACTGGGAGCAGGCTAGGGCACAGCTGGCGCTGGTACAATAGGTGTCCGTACGGAGCCCCCGAGGGCGTCCCCAGGTGATCAGACTTGATCGATGTGACCAGAGTGAACAAGGAGTTGCTCAAGGGGCTTTTGAGGAGGCCCAGGGGCTGCACGGTCAGCAGTGTACCTCTGGCGGCCTTGAACTGGGCACGTAGCTCCCCGAGGGCTGGGTCCACATCCGAGTCACGGTCTTGGGTCCACAGCACGTGATCCGTGACTGTCATGTGCCTCCCTGGAGGTCACCCCATGGGGACCCCTGTCCTGGGTGCCCTGGCTCTGAAGGAGCCCTGATCTGCAAGAACGGGAGCCACAGCAGTCGCACTTCATGGGCCAGAAGGACAGGTTTATTCCAGGGCTCAACCCTACTGACTCCTCCAGGGGCTGTCCTGTGTCATATCAGCCAGGGGCCTGCACCCCAGGGTGTCTGCACCCAGGGCCCCTGAACCCTAGGGTCTTTGCACCCCAAGGTCCCTGCACCCCAGGGTCCCTGCATCCCAGGGTCCCTACACCCCAGAGTCCCTATATCCCAGGGTCCCTACACACCAGGGTCCCTACATCCCAGGGTCCCTACATCCCAGGGTCCCTACACACCAGGGTCCCTGCACCCCAGGGTCTTTGCACCCCAAGGGCCCAGGACGCATAGCTACTGAGTGAGTCAATATGGTAATGTTCACATTTACGCAGGTTATTTTTGCTTTGTGAGATATTTAATTAGGGGCTTTTAATCATAATTTGGTAATAAATAGTTATTCACTGCAGCTCTGTTTCACTAAGTAGAGAAGGCCGTGGGACACCAGAAGCCTGCCGGTGGCTACTTTCGCCAACAGTTCGTCTGCTTTACCCTAGACCCCATCAAATAAATGTCCATGGTCCGTCTGACAGGTCACCTGTTTTGGGTTTAAATAGCATCACATTCGAAATGAAGCGTCCGTGGTTCCTCAATCTACACATTCATTTTTTTTTATTTTATTTTTTTGCGGTACGCGGGCCTCTCACTGCCGTGGCCTCTCCCGTTGCGGAGCACAGGCTCCGGACGCGCAGGCTCAGCGGCCATGGCTCACGGGCCCAGCCGCGGTGCGGCACGTGGGATCTTCCCTGATCGGGGCACGAACCCGTGTCCCCTGCATCGGCAGGCGGACTCTCAGCCACTGCGCCACCAGGGAAGACCATCACATTCATTTTTATTGTAGTTCAGTAGTGAAAAGCCTCTCACGTATTAAATGAGAACATTAAAGCTCAGAGAATCCAGGAGCACCCGGCGAAGTCAGCGCTCTGAGCACCCACCCTTTAGTGCACGGGGCCACCTTTCTCTAATCCTTCGCTCTGAACTACTATTTCCAATGACCTCTCTGCTATTTAGTGTCTCATTAACCGGAACTCTCTAAAGGCAGTATTTCCACATATTCGTGGTGACATGGTAATGAACATTCGTGACGATGACTCAGAGGCCCAAGATCGTACAGTGCCCTCAGCAGTAGATTGACTTACGCACATGGTGGTGGATGTGTTGGGTAGACTTGGCCACATTCCAGTTATCTGCAAGTAAGAAACCCACTGATGGCTACGTGTGTGGACCATAAGGCTCCCTCTTAACCGGACTGCGGGTACTGGGAATACCCTGCTCCCCACCTGTGCTGTGCCGCAGAAACTTGCGTGAAGAGTTTTTCACAGAAAAGGAAGAAAAGGGGAAGAATCAGGAATGTGGGCCAGAAGACTTGCTATTTGCAGCACACGCGCGCGAGAGATATTTGTAGATTGATGTGTGAGGAATGACTAAGGCTGGTGGGATTTCTTGACATGGAAATGCTCTGAAAATAAGAGCATCAGACTTGAAATCCCAGGGTGGGATTCTAGCCTGGAACCTGGTATTACTTGTTACGGGCGATGGCTTGTTCCTCCCTTGTAAAGGGGATGCCAGGTCCTGAACGACCAAATAGGATGAGGTAGGAACAGTCAGCCCAGCATCTGGGCCCCGCACCATGAGCAGCCGGGCTGCCTCTTGGAAAAGGAGAGGCAGTCTTCCTTCCTAAAGTGCTTCCTGGCTAAGAAAATAAAAATAAAAGAGCTTAGAAGGAGCAGGAAAAAAAAGCTCAGGCCCCAGCTGGAGCGGTGGTTTTCTGCCCTTTGCAGTGTTCCCCTCTTATACAGACTCTCTGGACCCCTCGTTTCCCCTCCCAGGGCCCTGGCCTGTGCTGATGTAGGAGAATCAGGCCTATCTCCAAAGACGTGGCAAAAATAAGTGAGAACACACATAAGGCCAGGGCGTGTGCTACCCGTTGCTGGCAGCCAGGCACCCTCACCACGGCCCCAGGTCACCCTTTGACACAGGAGGCACTGGGGCTGGGCTGGGGGCTTCATGGTCCTCTCCGACTTGAACCTCGAGACGTGAGCTTTTTGCCTACACTTTACATCATTCACCTACTTAACGAGGGTGTTGGCCTGTCCGCTGCTTGGACAAAGGGGCTCATAATTATCCACCACATGAAGCCACACTTACTTTTAAAAGTCCAAAGGGCACCTCCTTTGGTGACTAAGTCTAAGGCCACCCAACGTCTGTAGACATTTTTTTTTTGCGGTATGAGGGCCTCTCACTGTTGTGGCCTCTCCCGTTGCGGAGCACAGGCTCCGGACGTGCAGGCTCAGCGGCCATGGCTCACGGGCCCAGCCGCTCCGCGGCATGTGGGATCTTCCCGGACCGGGGCACGAACCCGCATCCCCTGCATCGGCAGGTGGACTCTCAACCACTGCGCCACCAGGGAAGCCCTGTAGACATTTTTATAGATGTTGCTGAAGTCCCATGGGCACACCAGGTCAGAGGGACAGGTCTGAGGGCAGCTCCCGGGCTGGGCACAGGCTCTGTGCAGGAGGCCCAGGCTCTGTCTGGCTCTGCCACGTCTCTCCGTGGGACCCACCCGGATCCCTCCTCTCTTCCCTCCCTCTTCCCTGAGCTGTGAGGGGGGCTCCAGAGCTGGTCTCACACACAAGCAAGTCTCTCCACCTTCCACCACTTCAGTTACCTTTCTCTGAACTTGAACTTCGTGGAAGACAGACTTGCTGAAATGCAAAAGATTCCCCGTCTCTGACTTTCGCTTACAGAAGCTGTCAACTCAGAGCAAGGGCTGGCTTTCAGCTCAGGACGTGCAGCTGTTGCATGTGGTTGGTTGCTGTGTGTGCGTGTGCGTGTGCGCGTGTGCGTGTGCACGTGTGCGCGTGCGTGCGTGTGTGTTAATATCTATTTGCTAGGAGGCAAGAAAAAGCACTTAGTGCTGCTATTTCTCCAGAGGCAGAACAAAAAAATTTCTCAGCACATTAAAGCATGCATTTATGCTCAGAAGAAAATGACTGCAAAATTATATATTGGGGGTTTCCATATTTATCCGCCCCCCCGGACGATGAGTCAAAACAAGGTTTATTTGCGTAGTTCGTTCTCAACCGCCAGCACTTTGAGCTCAGCTCGGAACGTGGGGAAAAGGAAAATCAAACCGCTGTTTTTTGCCGTGTGCTGTACATTGTCACCGGTGGCAAAGATCACAGAGTGAGAGCCAGTCAGCCGTCCAGGAAGGGAGAGGAAAGCTGCAGAGCTATAAAACAAGAGGCTGCGTGAGATTAATCTCCATGGTTTTTTCTGGCTCAGAGGCACTGGTCCTGCTGGTTGATGACTTGGGTCAGATGCCACTTCCTTGATGTACAGGCCTAACAGGACAGTGCTCCTGGGGACGACAGAAAGATCCAGACGAGAAGTTAACACGCCAGGACTGCAGACAGTGCGGACCAAACATCTGGATTCGGGAGGAATACCAGCCCATCGGGCTTGTACCATATCCTATCTTCTCTATCTGACACAGGCCCCAAAGTCTTCAGATGTCCAGGGTGCCTCACGGTCTAAACATGGGGCCCTTAGAGCCTGACCAGTTTCTCCTCTAGATTGGACTGGTTAAACCAGCACCACGCAGCCGAGATGTGGTGGTCAGGAGAGTGGGGGGTGCTGAGTCGGTAGGAAGGTCTAACTGCTTTGATTCCCTGGACGTGCACAGGAAAGCTAAATGGCGGGAGAATCAGCACAGAGCGTGTGTGGGCCCCGCTTGGGTCTTTCCTGCAGGAGACCTGCGGGCCAGGTAAAGGTGCTGAGGTGGGAGAGGAGGGGCTGTGGGGCAGGACACCTCATAAGGCAGAGCAGTCGCCCCTTCTCTTGTGCCCAAGGCATTCGGTTCCCTCTGGGCTGGCAGGGTTCTCCCATCCACACACACCTGCTCCATCCCGGCCCCCCAGAGAGTCAGGTGCCAGACCCTATAGAGCGCGGGGGCCAGGAGAAACCTTCCAGACCCTCTGGTCCACCCCTTCGTGGAGTGACTGGCCCACGTTTCACGGCCAGGTGGTGGCTGGGCTGGGACGATGAGAATATCTTTTGCAGGGAACTCCACGCCTCCCCAGCCGCTGTTCCTGCCCGTCGCAACCTGGGAGTCAGTCTTTGCCGTGTATAATCCGTGGCAATGTCAGCCCTTTCCTTGGGTACGGCTTTTCAGGTTGATGGGGGAAGGGGCGCTGGGAACAGCTGGCCACCATTCACTTAATAATAAGGCTTCTGAACCCAAAGCCTGTCATTAAAGCTCCCCCTCCACCCTCCCTTCTCCTGGCAAGGGGCTGGCGAAGCGCTGGGGGTGCTACGGAAATTCAAGGTGCGCCACAAACATCAAGGGCCGATTATTCTCAGGTCCCCTCCGATCCAATTAGGTGTGAAGTTTTAATCTATCACCTGATGTCTCTGATGGCTGGTTGCCAAGGCGGAACGACTTAGCTTTTCAAGAATCTTGAGAACAACTGCATTTATGACGCCACGGGTCCATATCCTCAACACACAACCCCACCTGACACAGCCTCCAGCACCCGCTCGCAGAACCCTGGGGCCGCTGCACCGGTGCATCACACTGAGTCCCCCAGAGCGCGTGGCGCGGGCTGGGCACGTGGGTCGTGCCCCGCAAATTACAAACATCTTTGAAAAGGATTTAGAATCTTGCTTCTCCAAGTGTGGTCCCTGGACCAGCAGCGCTGGCTTGTTGGAACTTGTTAGAAATGCAGCATCTCAGGCCCCAGCCCGCACCTGCTGACCCAGGGTCTGTATTTTAACCAGGTCTCCAGGAGAGGCTTCGTGCATATTAGAGTTTGAGAAGCACTTGTTTAGGCTGGAATCCGTGGTGGCTGAGAAACAAAACCACCTGGGGGACTTTTGCTGTTTGGGGGTTTTTTGCATTTCCGGGACCTGAACCGTTCTCTTTGGGCCCTGGTGTCTGTTTTGTTCGAAAGCTTCACAAGTGATCCTGATGTCCATCTAAGTTTGGAATCATCATTTAAAATTTACCGGTACCTTCTGCTAAGATTTTAAAGCAGGAAAACGCAAACTACAAAGTGTACAGAGGAGCCCCATCCACATGGGGATAATTCTGAGTTAGCCACAGGTGGATCTGCCATCTCAGCCCAGCTTCCACTGGGGAGTGGCTCTGGCGGGGTGCGTGCCGGAGATGCTTCCCAGCCCTACCCCGGGCAGGATCAGGCCAGCCACGCAGTGCTCGACCCAGCGTTCTGCAGAATGGCCGAGCTCATGCTTCAAGCTGCAACGATGGCCCTCTGACATTTCTTCACCTCTACCACCTCCTTCCAATTCAACCAGACGCTCCACTTCCTGGCTAGATCCCGGGCTCTCTGCAAAACAGGGGCCTTAGAAACTACAGCCCCCTACTAATGGCAGAAGGTGTAGTTCTGTAAGTTTCTCTCCATCCATCCCTACTAATCCCAGACTATCTGCATTGCCTCTTCCCAGCTCTAGTATACGGTTGTCCCTCCCTATCTGCAAGGGATTGGTTCCAGGACCCCCGCGGGTAGCAAAATCCACGGACGCTCAAGCCCCTTATATAAAATGGCGTGGCCCGGTCAGCCCCAGCCCGGAATCTGCAGGTCCTGCGTCCTCGGGCTCAGTGCACGTGGAAGCCCCACTGTGCACTTATCAAAATTTAGATACGGGGAACGAGTAAATGTCTGTGGCTGGGAAGAGAACAGGAGACCTTGGCCAGGTCGGGGCCTAAATGTCTTCATCTGGAATGAGACGGCTGTCTTATGTCAGTCATTTTCAGAGGGAAACCCTCTTGTCTAACAAAATTGTGGCTGAACTTCCAATAAGCAAAACTGAAAGTCGTAGAGGGGTTCTGAGGTGGGGGGAGAAGGCCCAGACCTGTGACCACCACCCTTCCCTGCCTGTCTCTGGCTGTGGGCAAGGTCAGCCTGGTTCCGGGGCTCCAAGGAGGAAAGTTTCAAAACCACCGGGTTAGGTCATCCCTAAAGTCTCTCCTGGTGCTTAACTTCCGCGAGGAAGAGGAATCTGCTGGTGCTATCAAAACTCATGGCATAGGGCTCCCCTGGTGGCGCAGTGGTTGGGAGTCCGCCTGCCGATGCAGGGGACACGGGTTTGTGCCCTGGTCCGGGAAGGTCCCACATGCCGCAGAGCGGCTGGGCCCGTGAGCCATGGCCACTGAGCCTGCGCTTCCGGAGCCTGTGCTCCGCAACGGGAGAGGCCACAGCAGTGAGAGGCCCGAGTACCGCAAAAAAAAAAAAAAAAAATCATGTCATAAATTACAAAGTTTAAAGAGGGTTCACTTCCGGATCACCCCACCATCTGTCTCCACTCTTAGCTCGGTATAGAGCCATTCACTACATTTCAAAACGTACATTTTCTCTATTGTGTTTTAGACGCAATAATTTTGAAAAATAACTTGTATCGAGCACATTTCTGAGAAACTCCTGCATCTGGCTTCCATTCCTGCTCCTCATTTTTCTTGGTAACGACAAGGATGTAGATTAACAGGAGAGAAAGGAGCGGCCCATCCAATCCAAACTTCAAGAGAAACAGATTTTGGTGCGAGGAAGCACAAATCTTAGGGTTGAAACAAGTGAAATGAACAGACCCCCTATCCCGCCTGCACGGTGACACGGCATCCACGCACGCATCCAACATTTGCCCAGCACTGGGGGACCCAAATACCGGTCACGATGACAAAGATGTGCAGAGGGCAGCGGGGGCCCGGGCTGGCAGCTGCGTCCCGGATAGCAGTGTGGCAGCCTGAAGGATGAGTAGGTAAGGGGCTGGCCAAGGCCTACGGGCTTGAGCAGAGGGTTGAACATAAGCTCCATGGGGAGAGGAACACTGTCTCTTTTATCTGGTGCTGGAATGCCCAGACCCCAGAACAATGCCTGGCAGTGTTTAGAACAAATAAACGAACAAAGCACGGGTCCTGCTGATGGAAGGAGCTGGGACCATTTGACTGTCTGTGAAAGAATCGGGCGGGAGGGGGCCTGTGAAAAATAATAAGTGGCTTGGCACACTGCCCTTGGCCTTGAGACATCTGCATTCAGTGGCAGAGGAGGACGTGCAGGTGGTCGGGAAGTAGAAAGCGCTTACAAAGCAGCATGTTGCAGGGATAACAGCGAGAGAGCGGAGTCTTACAGAGAATCCAGAATTCAAGGAAGAGCCCCGTGTCTCGAGGGCCCGGCCTGAGGTGACTCTGGGGGGGGCCTGGGTCCCACACATTGCAGATCAGCCTCCCCTCGTGCGAAGGGCTGTGACCCAGGCCCCCAAACCGTGAGCACAACGGTCCTGGGCTGGTCACGGCGGGACCCCCTGAAGCTAGAAAAATGCAGGAGAGGCGGTGGTGACTCAGTTTAAATGCCTTGGGAACCCACCCATCCTTGACACTCCGTCCCCTAATCCTACCCCGCTTTTCACAATCTTAATGACACCATTATTGGTTTAATTGGTATTTGTCCTGTGTCCTTCCCCCAGCCCCCTCCCCCCATGAGGGCAGGGACCGCACCTCTCGTGTTCACCTTTGGGTCCCCAGTAACCAGCCTGGTGCCGGGCACTTGGGTGGACTGACGCATGGACGCCTGAACCGGTTTTTTCCCGGAGAAGGTGGGGTGTGAGTCAGGTGTCCAGAGAGGGCAGCAGGCCCAGGAAGAGGGGCTGCCCGTAGGCCCCCAGCTCACCTCCACGCTGCTCAGCCACGGGCGCACGGCCAGGAAGGACTGCCTGGCTGTGAGATCGTACATGACCACGACGCCGTCGGCCTTGCGGAAGAACTGCTGGGTGATGCAGCGATACCTGCGCAAAGGGCCGGGTCAGGTGTGCGGCCTCCTCTGCCGCCACAGCCCGCCCCCGCGGGGAGAGGAGAGGCGGGGTTACCCGGGGTGGGGGTGGGGATCCTCACCTCTCCTGCCCCGCCGTGTCCCACAGCTGCAGGGCCACCCGCGAGTCGTCCACACGCACGGTCTTCATGCGGTAATCGATGCCTGTGGGGGGAGCCCAGCATCATGTCCAAGTCCGGAACCCACGCCCCAGCCTGGAATCCCATCAGCCCGAGGGCGCAGCCCTCACCCTGCTGCTCCTGACAGGTGGTGTGCGCGGGACAGAGCATTGGACCGGGAGGCCCGGGACCTGGCTTCTGGTCCTGTCTCTGCCACTGACCGGCTGTGGGACCTTGATCCAGTCATGGAACCTCTCTGAACCGCAGGCTGCTCCCTGCAGTGTAATCCAGACCCTCTTTAGGGATCGAATGAGATCACATATGGAAAAGCAATCTACCAACGCAAAGAATTATCATTCACTCCCTCCTTGGGAAGATGAAGCGACAGAAAGACTGTCCTCAGATTCCTTCCTCACTCCCTCCCTTTTCTTCTTTCTCCCTAAAATGCTTTTCAAAGTTCCCATAGTACAATCCGAGTATCCCTGGGGGATGGATCGCACTCCCAGACTCCCACCGTGGTGATGCAAAGGTAGGTGGGGGAGGAGGGCGGGAGGGGAGGGCTTGGCAGGTGGAGGGAGGGACAGAAGAGAAGGAAAGCGGTGGGGGCGGGAATCAGAGGCAAAGCCCCCTTAGAGATGGAATCAGAGCTCCTAATCCCAGCCATCAAGCCACTTGCAATCCTCCCTCTGAGGCTGTGACCCTACCTGGAGTCGTGGATCCCAGAGAGAGGATGCAGGGCAGGCAGGTCCCACAGCAGCCCTCAGACAGAGGACCTAAAGGCAGGTGCTTTGATAACAAACATTCCTCCCTCCTACACCCTGTGAGAATGTTCACAGATGCTCAACCAGGTTTAAAACGTTTTTCCCCCTTAAGGCATCAGATCTTGGAACCAGAGGGCATCCCCTCCCAACCTCTAAAAGGCCCAGCCTCTGGGGTCCTTACCCTGGAGGGCTCAGGTAGGGACAGCAACAGCAGCCTGGCCAGACAGAGACAGACAGACTGACAGACAGACAACCAAGAGGCAGTTGATGGAAAAGGGCATCCCTGCCACGGTCTCCAGGCAAAGGCGAGTGTGTGAGGGGCTGGGCAGGGGAGGAGAGATGGGAGGGTCATCCGCTCCTAGAATGTTAGCAGGACTGCAGAGGCCTGGGCTCACAGAAGAGAGTCGGAGAGAGGATGCGCGTGTCTGGGTGAGGAAAAGAGGGACGTGTCCCATTGGTAGAATGCTTGGCATCCCCAGTTTCCATGTGCCACCTCTCCCTCTTCACCACGCTCCCCTGGGACATCCGTGTGCGGGTTGCTATCTGCACACACACGCACACACACACATACCCATCCTCACACGTGCACACACGTGCACCCCCCTTCTCCTCCTCAACCATAGAAGGATAAAGAAGCGGGAGCCCAGCCTTGCCCAAGCTGGTCAGCAGCCTCAATGACTTGCAAACCCAGTTCTGAGGCTCATTCCTCTTTTCATAGCAGTACCCTGGGCACAGGGTCCCTGGCAGCTCCGTTTCACCTAGAAAGTCCAAGGCTAAATGCTCCCATCAGAACAGATGGAAACCAAACCCAAGGGTGTTTTCTTAGCTAAAGCGGTAGGGCTTCCCCCATCTGTGCTCTGGGAGGCCGGGGGGCTGCCCACAGCCTGATAACAACCCAGGGGAAAGCCAGCCTCAGTCATCACATCTTCGGGGCCTGATCTGAAGCCCCCGAGGATGAGCCCTCTCTCTGATGGAAAGGCAGGTGGTGGAGGGACGGCTGGGTCCCTCGACCTCACTGGTAATCGCTCTGCTGGTGGACGGGGAGCTTGGCGAGTGTCCGCTGGTCCACGAGGTACCCGTCCCTGCAGCCTCAGACCCGCAGGCCGGGAAGTAGACCAACAAGCCCAAGGGATGCGTGGGGTTTGGGAGGACACGGGGAGTCAGCGTCCAGCAGGCTGCACAGAGTGACGAGGGACCAGAGGGATTTCTGAGACCCCCCCGCCCCGCACCCGTTCCAACGGTCCGGGAGCCCAGACCTCATGTTCCTGCCTCAGTCCTGCCTCTGACCAGCTGTGTGGCCTGGACGACGTGACTTCCCCCCATCTGGGAGGCTTCGCTTTCCCCATCTGTAAACTGAGGTGTGACGCGGGTGCTGGAAGGGAGTTGGGTGTCCATGGTTTTACGTCCAGCTGTAGCGTTCGGCAAACACGTGGAGGTGACCCCCGACTTGCAACCTCAGTGGTTCCTGAATGAGGACTGGACCTCGGGGGCCCTGTCACCGTGGAGTGTGCTGTGTGTGGGATGTGTGGGTCAGAGCTGTGGGTGATGGACCCCAGGAAGGGTGTCCTTTCTGGACAGGACAGGTCATTCCAAGCAAGAGGGATTGGGAGCGGGGAGTGCCAGTGAGCTGTCCCGGAGGGGAAGCTCTCGGGATTTCTCTGTGGAGTGGAGGAGAGGGATGGCAACAGACTGGTGCCCAGGAGAGGGCAGAAGAAACACCTTGGGCCATGGGCCCTGGTTTAAAGCAGGGCCATGAACCAAGGCGGGGCCTCGGGAAGGGCTCTGGACTCAGAGTCCTGGGTCCTAGAGCCTTAGCCTCTAACAGTCAGTCTTCTCATTGACAAAATGAGCTCCAATGTTCTGCAAGAACATTTGACGTCTCCAGGACACACGCAGGGCCCACCCACCTGCTTTACAAGGGATCCGCTGGTGCTAAGGTGGGGAAGGCAGGGGCGCCCCAAGACAGACTGTTGCATGATGGAAGCCACTTCACGCACAAGCCGGAGGTCGAGGACGGGTCACGTGCTCCTGAGGGGCTGGGCGATCGGGAAGTCCCTTCGGTGATGGAGGAGAGCGTTAAGGCACCACCGCGCCCCTGTTGGTGCTGTGCTGAGGGTCCAGGGCTGCTGTGCTCGACAGGGGTTGGCCTGCTTGAGCCCCGGGAGCCCAGGACTCGGTGGCTCATCTGTGTCTTTAAAGGGAGCATCTTCCAGGCGGCTGGTGTGACATCAGCGCCCTGACACGTGTGCCGGGGAGGCTAATTCCAGCTGCTACTCTGGCTCGTTTTGCACAGCTCGATGAAGGGCGTCCCAGATTTGGAGACTTTGATATTTTTCCCCTTCCTAAATTGTAGGTGTTTCCATAATTGGCCTCCTGGGGAGTGCGAATTAGTCTGATTTTCTCTTTTTCAGAGCTTTCCATCTCGGGGGCATCAGTTGGAGGCGTAAGCAGACCCCGATTCCCTGATTTCACCAACAGGAGAGGCACCAGGTGCACTGCCAGAGGGCCGCCCCCGGGGGTACAGCATCCCTCCCCTGCCCCCACAGCCTACGCCCGAGCTGTGACCTCAGGTTCTGGGGCCTCCCCATGGAACGCTCCAGGGAGGGCCAGTCCAGCTCTGCAGCCGCTGTTTCCTGTGTCACCACACTCGGCACATGGGGGTCACTCCTAGCCATCCCTTCCAGCCGCACAAGGCCAGGCTCTTCTGAGCCGTCTTCCCATCAGAGTCCCGATTCTTCACCGTGGGATGCACCCAGTCTCTGGGTGGAATGGGGCGCGGGGTGGGGCAGGAGGGGGCTCCGGATTTGGAAACTGCAGAGGCTCAGCAGTAAGAACAGGGCGCCTACAGTCGTGGGAAGAGACCCATCTGCAGGAAGAAAGTTGCAAGGAACGGCCCATTCAGGTTATCCTGGAGGAAGAGACCAGACTCTCCCCAGGCAGGCTCTGGGGCAGGAGAGTTTGTCTCGGATTGTCTTGGAGGGCCAGCTTGTGAGACCTCCAGGGGTCAGAGGTGGTCTGGACAGAGCCCTGGGCTTGGAAGCAGTCTTGGCTGGCCCGGTTCAAATCTCTCATTTTTCTCAGGTGAGGAAAGACTGAAGCCGAAAAGGAAACACCTCCTCCCGAGGTCACACAGCTGGTCGGTGGCAGCGCTGAGATGAAGGCCCGGGACCTCCGATGCCCCATTGGACCTTAGCGGCCTCCCCTGCCCGTGCTAGCCTCCACCCGCCTCCTGTGGCAGAAGCTGGGCTCTGAGCACGCACAGCGCAATGTTGTTAGGGAGGCAGTGGGCTGGGACAGCAGAGGTGCATGGGGTTGCGGGGGGACCAGTATCAGCACGGCCAGCTGGTGGGAATGAGGACCCGTCTCTGGGCCTCAGCATCTTGGTCTGTCCATTGGGCTGACAGCAGTGCTTGCCTTTCAGGGTTGTTGGGAAGACAGATGGAAATGATAAATATCAAAATCCACGGTAAATATTCAGATCATATCAATGTATTTTTGTTAGTTCGTTTGTTTGTTTGTTTTTTTCCAGTACGCGGGCCTCTTACTGCTGTGGCCTCTCCCGTTGGGGAGCACAGGCTCCGGACGCGCAGGTTCAGCGGCCATGGCTCACGGGCCCAGGCACTCTGCGGCATGTGGGATCTTCCCGGACCGGGGCACGAACCCGTGTCCCCTGCATCGGCAGGCGGACTCTCCGCAATGTATTTTTAACATAGCTGACTTAGCGTGGTTAAATGGCACATAGCAGGCACCCAAAGGATTCATTTTTTTTTGCTCGAGTGATTCACCTGGGGAGAACCTAGAAGGCCAATGTGCCTTTGTGTCTTCCCACACACTCCAATGCAAGGAGCACCTCTGGGTGAAGGGGCAGAGGCTCCTGTCTAAACACAGAATTACCCGAGATGATAATGGAGGCGCATGAAGCCCTGATCAGCTATTAGCAGCTGAGCCTAACGAGTGTCTACAGTGGACTCCAGCTGTTACCCAGCAGGCCCGGATGCGAGACGGGGAAACGTGATGGGTAAAAGAAGCCCCCAGAGCACTGTCCTCCATCCTGCACGTCTATACACGTGTGCATGCACGCGCATGCGCGCACACACACACACACACACACACACACACACATGCACACACATACACAGAGAAAGTCGGGAAGGCATGACTGAAGACAGACAGGCTCAGAGAGGGAACAAAGGGCCGGAAGTCCATCTCTGCCAACTTCAGAGCCCCTCATCTTGGGCATAGGAACCGTTCGTGGTCCCACAGCCGTGGAGCACCAGGCAGAGGGGGGCCTCGCCTACCAGCCCAGCCCTCAGCCCCTCCTACGGGGCTCCAAGTCCCTCCTGGGCACCCTTCTCACAGCCGCCCCTTCCCAGAGGTGGGCTGGGGTCCAGCCCAGGGCCGAGAACTCACCCATGGTGGCTGCTGAACCCGGGGAGAACTTGCTGTCACAGAACCGGCTCAGGAAGGACGTCTTCCCCACGGAGGAATTGCCCACAAACACGATCTTGAAGAGCCGGTCTGGGGTGGACACAGAGCCTTCCTCCTGTGGAAGACAGACAGCAGGGTCACATGCTGGGACGGCCGCCGGCCAGCCCTGCCCCTGACCTGTCCCTGCGGTGTGCAGGGAGGGACCCGCAACCAGCACCGGGGAGGCTGCTCGGGCCTCGGAGGCAGGAAGCTTCGGGCTCAGCGCACCAAGGCTCCTTCCAGCTTCAGCAGCGGGAAGAGAGACTTTCACTCCACCACCACTGCTGCCCACGTGCTGCGCCGCAGGCCCTGCGCTGGGCCGGGCATGTGGTGCAGGGAAGGCAGCCACGCGTACACATAGTCACGGCACGATGTTCCGAGTGCCCAGAGCACGGACCAGGAATCAAGGGGCTCGGGCTGCGGGGGGGCTCTGGGCTGGGGCTTAAGGAGGAAGCAGAGATCCTCTGCAGGGGCTGGGTGGGGAGGACAAGGTGGAGTGTTTGAAGGGGAAGGGGAGATACAGAAGATACAGAAGGCTTATCTATACTCGGGGGCAGAGGCATCCCAGGCTGGGGTCGGGCCTCTCGTTTCTGCCCCGTCACTGGAAGCCGGGACCGGATGGAGGACACGCTCGCCTCCCTGCATGCTGCCCTTCTGTCCCAGCTCACCTTCCATCTAGGGTCCCTGTCTGCCCTGGAAATAAGGCAAGGCAGTCTCCACTCAGTAGCTTGGGAAACCCCAAGATGCCAGGCTACGGGAAGAACGTTCCAGAACACAATCATGGAGGTCCTTCTCCACCCGGCAGCGGGACAGACTGGGAACTGGCCTGCCTGTTACTCTGGCGTGTACGGTCCAGCGGGAAGTGGACTTGCTCCAGGATGCTGGGTGAGTGAGAAGCAGAGTGAGGACCGGCACAGGGCCCTTCCTCCGAATGGTCATTAAGTCCAGAGAGCCGCGTGCTCCCCCAGCACTGCCAGGCCAGATGAGGAGGCTTTGCAGAATCTATTTGGAAGTGGATTTGGGGGGAATTAGCTCCTTTCACCGAGCAAATACTATAGCGGAGTAGCAGCAGATATTAGCAGTACTTGAATTTCAGAGAAAAGCCATTAACAGCCTTTTGGGGAGACATCAATTCCATGCTGTACTTAGGAGGGAATTCAAGGTCAATGACAGAAACTTAAACCCAACTTAAAAAAAAAAAAAAAGAGAGAGAAACCCACACTCAGAAACGCTGCCCTGGCCCCAGTTTCTTTATTGCTGCGAAGCACAAGCACCGCTCTCTGCCAGGCTCGTGCTCCGTTTGTCCTTTGTTTGAGACCGAAGCTCAGTGCAGCCACTGGCCCACTGCAGGCCCGGGGCCGGTGGGAGGAGATGGTCTTGGCTGCAGACGCAGTGGCGGACCTTCTCTGTGCTCCCCTCACCCTGGCCCCCGCCTGCGGCAGGACACTTATTCCGCAGACAGGATATGATCAACCCGGTGATGGCTCCGTTTGGGGAGGGACCCACCTCACAGGAGCAGCGAAGCTGTTCCAGTTCTTGCCCTTAACCTGGGGGACAATCCACCTGCCCGCGAACGACAGTGAGACAACAACATTGTGGGGAGGGGCTGGAGAAAGGCTCCCTCCACTGGCAAGTCAGGGGATCTGTTCTCATTCTCCTTCCCACCACTGTTTTTATTTTTTTTAAGCTTTAAAAAATGAAAGTAATACATACTAATTTCTAAAATTAGGAAACTTAGCAGAGAGGAAATTAATGACTATTCATAATTTACCCCCCAACCCTGAAACGGTCACTATTCCTATTTGGATACATTTCTTCCAGATTTTTTTTATATAGATGAATCAATATATGTTTTTTTGAGAGAAATTTGAGGTACTATGTATACTTTATTTATATTATTATATATAATATAAATTTATGTATAATTTTCTATTTGTTCCTATGTTATTGAATTTTATATAAATATTTCTGAGTCACTGAAGTTTTCCAAAAATGTGATTTTTAATAGCACTATAACATTCTATTAAATTACTATAGTCTAATTTATGTCCCTACTGTTGTTTTTTCAGTTATTTGCTCTTATGCACTTACATTCTTGGATTAAATTTTTGTCTGGTTTTGGTTATTTCCTTAGGAAAGGTTGCTAGAAGTAGGAGGGCTGGTTCAAAGGAGGCGGACTTTTAAAGTTCTTGATTCCTATTATCAAACTACTTTCCCAAAAGCTGGTACCAATTGATGGCTCAGCGGCCTTGCAAGGGGCCCTCTGTGGAGGCTGCTGTGTGACTGGCTTCCAGCAGACACACTTCCTCTCTGCTGCAGCTTCTGTCCCAGCTAAACAGCACCGCATCCCGGTGCAGCCGGTGGGGATGCAGAGCGGTGGGTGCGAAGGCTGGGCTCCCCTCACTGCGGGCTGGGTGGGCCTCCTCGCTCTGGGCTCTACTTCCCCACCCGCCTGAGGGGAGAACAGATCTCTGATGCCCATCATCCAACAACCGCAAGGATCAGGTGCCATGGCAGACACGGACGCTCAGCCTCTTCCTTCACCCCATCTCCCATGGCCCTCTTAACACTTCTTTCACATTTGGGGGGCTATCGTGGGGTATTTAAAGCCCCATTTGTGCCCACTGCCAGCAAGTGTAGTCTGTCCACTTTTGGGGATGTAGAAGGGGGTGTAAGGGGGCTGCCCCACCCACCAAGGGCCCTTCAGAGGAGTGGTTTGTAGGCATGAATCTTAATCCAGGCCCAAGAATGATAACCGAGGCCAAGAAGTCCCCGTGCAGGGGCTGGAGAGGGCTCACCGGCACGCACGCCAACGCCTCACTCGGACCGCTCAGCTCTGAAGGCCGCCACAGGGTGAGGGAACTGTTCTAGAGGGTCCGGCGGCGGGCAGGGGGAGGGCTGAGGGGCCAGTTCCAAGGCCTGGGTCACAAACAAGGTAAGGAGTATCACCTGTGATCCAGAGGAGGACGGTCCACGCGGCCCCCTTCTCCCGGGGAACTCAGCGGGGAGAGCTGGTGGGGGTCACGGGGATGGAGGGTGGGAGTGCAGCGTCACACTGCCGGGAGGGCCGAGCTGATTAGGAACCGAGAGAGAAGCGATGGTGCGCAGACTTGCCCCGCAGGGACTGGCCTGCAGGGGGCGGTTACAGAACGGACCAGAAGAGGTACCATTTTTAAGGCGTGTGACAGCTGACGCTAATTGCCCAGCAGAGGCTCGGTCCTACTCTATAAATGCAGAATCTGAATCAGAACAAAACACATAGGGGCCAACAACAGAAGTTGTTAGGAGAGTGTCCCCAGACCCCCGAGTCTCCACCATGACACTCGGCAGAGCAGAGAAGGGTGGTACCCGAGGGACACAAACTTGCTGCGTCACCAGGCCTGCTGAGTCTGGCTTCCTGAGCGGCCTTGGGGCTCTTGGGCTCACACTCGAGGGACAAGGCCCAGGGTGACCTGCAAGCCAGTGAGGGATGCACCCTTACCTCAGATGGGGTCTCTTTTCCGACAGGCTGCCCTCGGGGAGACGCAGGCATGAGTTCCAGAGGTCGGGACGGCCCGATTTGTCCCTCCGCCCCCTGGTCGGAGGCCTCCCCTTCTTCCGGGCATTGGCCCAGTGGCTGCTCAGAGCCGCCCCCCAGCAGCTGGGGCAGCGGGTCCTCTTCAATGGAGATGATTCTGCGGAGCGGCTGGGAGAGCAGACCCCCGGTCCCCGGCCCCTCTTCTGTAAGGGGGTGCCCACTCAGGCCCAGGGAGCTTCTCCTCCGCAGGATGCCAAACACATCTTCCTCCTCCTCTGACTGGCTGTTTTGGAGAAGAATGAAGAGTGGGGAGAAGATTGTAAAATGTATCAGAATGGAAGCTGGGGGTCTGTGACAGAGAGCTGAGGAGCACACTTTTTGGGGGCAGAGAGGAACCAAGAAAGGGAAAACCAGACCCAGCATTGTTCCGCTCATTCATTCAATGTCCTTATGATGAGGGTGAGATGAAGGCGAAGGTGATGATGAAGGTGAAGGTGGTGAAGGTGATGATGAAGGCGAAGGTGATGATGAAGGTGAAGGTGGTGAAGGTGAAGGTGGTGAAGGTGATGATGAAGGTGAAGGTGGTGAAGGTGAAGGTGGTGAAGGTGAAGGTGGCGAAGGTGAAGGTGATGATGAAGGTGAAGGTGGTGAAGGTGAAGGTGGTGAAGGTGATGAAGGTGAAGGTGGTGAAGGTGAAGGTGAGGGTGGTGAAGGTGATGCCGGCTCCCAGGTATTAAGCTAACGACAGTCAGCAACAGGTGCACCAGCCCCGTCCTCATGGAGCGCTTAGCTTAGCAGGGCCAGAGCAGTCATGACACACTCACTGCGCTGTCCCAGACTGTGGGAGGTGCCGCAAAGGAGAAGCAAAGGGTGAAGAAAGAAGCACAACAGATGTGGAAACAAAGCCTCCTGGGTTAAAGGGCGGTGGCTTCTGCCCTGGTCCCATGCCAGCCCTTACCAGCTGTGTGTCCCCAGGTAAGACACCAACTCTCCAGGCCTGTTTCCTCACCCTTCCGCCCTGCCCACCTCCCCAGTAAGCCAGTGCATAAGCCAGACCCGTTAGGGAAGCAGCCCTCGGGATGCAGGCGAGGGAGACCACTGCTCTGGGAGGGACCCCGGCACGGCAAGCGTCCACCACCAGCTCAGGGTGGAAGGAAGCCCTCCACCCGCTTCTCCTTCCTTTCTCCTTAGGATCAGGAGCGAGTGGCCTCAGAGGTCTGAGTGCACGTTTGCTTCCAGAAACACCTGAGCAACAGAACAAGGAGAAGCAGCGGGGGGGTGTGCAGCACTCGGGCACCAGACGTGGGTCCAGGGCACGGGCTGTGTCCCCAAGGTTTGTGAGCAGAGGCCCCACGGGCCCTCCTGGTGCAGCCCCCTCTCAGGCCTTTATGAACAAGTCAAGCTGAGGACTGTTTTACGGGGAGGAACCTGAGTCCAGAATCGAAACACACACACACACACACACACACACACACACACACACACACACTCGAGAACTAGAAAATCGAGCAGGATGCGGTGGTGAGGCGGAAGTGGGCGACGGACACAGAATATGCAGCACAGGGAAAGCCCCTTCACTTTGCCCCAACTCCCGCCCCCCCCCCCCGCTCCTAGCATTTCTGGCCCCTAAGGACCAAAAACAGAAAAAAAGAGAAAAAAATGCGTGTGTCACTGTTCTGAACTCCGGACACTTCTAAGATAAGTTAAGGTATAGCGCTTGCTCACAGAAGTGCTGACTCAGCTCGGATCCCCTGATATAAACTAAAGGATCTGCAGCAATTCAAGGACTCTTACACTTATTTATAAAATCAGCTTTTTACGGAAACTGACTGCCATCTTTCTAACAAATTTCTTCTACATTCTGACGAGCCTACTAAGTGCCTAGCCACGTCGGCACACAATTGGTGCTCCCATCTGCTTTCACTCTGCTCACACACACGAGTGCACCTGTGTGAACACGTGTTGTGAGCATGCATGCACGCGCACAGATGCAGAGCATGGCTTTTCAAAGGCCTTGCAACTAGAAAAGACATGGACACTGAAATGACCCTAAATGAAGCGTTTCTTGGCAAAAGCTTCTTACTTGGGAAATTCTCAAGCACTATTACATTCCAGAATACCTTCAGCTTAGCATGACTGAGCTCCTTTTTGGTTTTGCCACCAAATGCTATGCACCAGCGGCAGACAGCAGTCACCTCTGACAAAGTCTGCATGGGAATTCGGGGTTTGCAATTTATCGATGACTCATCAATTATTGTCTGTGTCCTCCACTCAATTATAAGCTCCATGAAAGCAGAGACGGGGTCTATTTTGTTCACTCCGTACCCCCAGCACACGGCACTGAGTCTTGCACAGGGCAGGCACTCAGTAATGGATATTAAGGGCAGGCCTCGTGTCTAATCGATCTTTGGAGACTTCCCAGAACTCAGAGAATGTCAGTTACAGAGTAGGCAATCAGTCTCTGCTTGTTGGAAGCACATATTCCGTTCCGAGGAAACAACAGGTGAACTGTTGATGCAGGAATCTGGCTCCCATGTTGTGTCTCCTGGTTCAGCGATTTAGAAGAGGAGTTCACGATGGTCAGGTTCAAGGTCTTGAGCCGTCAGCGGATTGACATCCCCAGGGCACCTCCGCTTGGCATGTCTATTTCATGCTTGCTGTCCCCAGGGTCTCCCAGATGAGCAGCTTTACACACTTCGCCCCAGGTTTGATACGTGGGGGTCTGGCAGCCTCCACCTCTCTGTGGCCACATCCATGGGAAGAAGCACGTGCCCCAGAGAAGACAGGGCAGGGGGAGGGGAGGGAGGCTGGCGTGCCTCCTTCGGGGAGCAACAGGCCACCCCTCTGGGGACTTAAATGCAATCGTGTGCTGTCCAACAACAACCAAGCAAGTTATCCCTGAGTTAATTAAATATGAATTATTGAAAGGAGTCTTGTCAAGTACAGGCCCCGTTCTCATCTGTAAAGGACTTCAACGATTGGAGATTCCGTACTACACTCTAATTACCCTTCAGACTCACGCAGTCCTGTCCCTGGAAAACCAAGAGCATCCGTTCTGCTCAACAGACAGCAGAGCCCGCCCAGCACCCACTCCCTCCCTCTCTCTGACCCCTCTGTCCCTCCCCTGATCTGCAGCCCCTCTTCAGCGCCCCCTGGCAGGAACGGCCTGTCCTAAGTGCTTGCCCTGCACCTGGATGTCAGAACAGGAAGGCACGCGTCCTCCAAGACTCAAGGGGAGCGATAGTGGCTGACCCCAGGCTTCCCGCCAGGGCCAATCTGCACTCAGCTTGGGCTCAGAGCCTGCTCGCAACCTGGCAAGACCCAGGAACAGGTGATGAATGAGCACAGCAGGGACGCCTTACCTTCTGAGCACCCCTCCGCCATCCACGTATTTGCCGATCACAGAGCCAGATCGCTGCTTCTGGCTTGCCTTGGAAGCAGCTGTGTTTGCCTTGGCTGCCTTGTCTTTCTGTAGAAACACAAAATGCCCTCAGATCCACGCCTACTGATTTGTCCCAACGTTGGAGCAGAAAAGGGCTCAATTCCCCCACCTCATAGTACAGGCTTCAAATAAAACTCTAAAGGAAGCAAGCGATGGCCTGGGCTCCCTGCGAGCTAGCCTTCACCCACTCTTCCCTTCTGCTGTCATCTCTCACCATAATTCCTCCATCTCCCATCTAATAAGCTAATCAAAGTTCCGAGCCTGGGGTCTGCCAGGTTACCCCTCCCAGGAGTAGTGCTAATTTGCAAGAGGACAAGCTAAAGGTGGGATGCACTGGAAAAACATGTATGGGCAGAAAAAACGCTGTGCGTCTTTAAATCACACACCTTCTGCAGTGGGGTTTCAATCCCTCTTTATTTCCAAACCCCCAGATAGGAGGATCAATGAACCCAGAGCCTTGTCCACAGCTACGAAGCCAAGACAGGGTACTTCAGATCTTTTGTGGAAGTAGGCTGGCTGTAGGTAAATTGCTCACGTATCTGCAATGGAGAGACTGGGTGGAGTGGGGGGCTTACACCTGCCTCGCCAGGGCTCCCCTGACAGATGTCTTCCAGATAAGGGGGGGTTAGATCACAGGAAGAATCTCTCATTAACCAGCCAGCCCCGTGGTTCCCAGGGATTCTTCCTGAAAGAAGGAGGGGCTCCAGTGCCCCAGGGCCCCCGCAGGTATGGCTGTGATCCCAGATTAATCTTTAATTGTGATTCGGCATGAACATGATTTTATCCCTCTTTCTTCCATTCCCCACAAGGGTTCTTACTCCCTTAATTCCATTCCCTTCTCAAAGCAGAATGAGTTTGGCAGGTGAAGGGAAGCCAGGTCAAGGAATTAAGGTGACATTTGTTAGGAAGTTTTAAAATAAATTTGGTGTTACTTCTTAAACAATTAGAACCATTACCACCATCAAACAAACGTGTAGGCTTAAGCCTTGCTCTGATAGTACACATAGGTGGGCGGCAGAGACGTGTTGCTGACAGCCAGTGGTAGAAAAGACATTGTGATGTACAAGGTCCCTAAAGGATCTGCACTTCTAAACTAGGTTGCACCGAATCCGGGGCAAACTAGCTGCCGTGTACTGACCACATTTAGGGCACTGAACAGCTCAGAGTCCAGCGCAAGACCTTCCTTTCCAAGAGTTTTTCACACGCACAAAAATCCCTACAGTATGGAAAAAAGGATAGAGAATCTCCTTCCTCATGTGATAATGGGGGTCATGGCCCAAGGAGGCTAACGATTTGCCCGAGGACACACGTGAAATTCACCGTGCGATAATCCTGAAAATCAGAATGTCACATCAATCCATCCTGCCCGCCTTTTCCTTCCCTTCACGGCTTCCACAGCTACGGTCTAAAGGGGAGGATGTTAGGGGAATGAGAAATCCTAGATTCTGTTTAACGCAGCCGGAAGTGAGATTCTTTAAATAAATACAGGATTTTCGTGCTATTTGGGAAAGTATGTAACTGTGGCAGTCAGGGTCAGAGAAGCATCGGTCCCCATAGGGTAAAAAAATTGTACATAAAATCAACTATGTAAATATACTTTTTTTTTTTTGCGGTACGCAGCCCTCTCACCGCTGTGGCCTCTTCATTGCGGAGCACAGGCTCCGGACGTGCAGGCTCAGCGGCCATGGCTCGTGGGCCCAGCCGCCCCGCGGCATGTGGGATCTTCCCGGACCGGGGCACGAACCCGGGTCCCCTGCATCGGCAGGCGGACTCTCAACCACTGCGCCACCAGGGAAGCCCGAAATATACATTTTTAATTCTTTCTACGACAGTGTGTAAAAATGAAAAATTTTCATCAAGCGATCAACATGTTAATGAAGAAAAAAACTGAGCATTTTGGTTTAAAAGTCATGGTGCCATTTCAACTGCACCGTCTCATGGATGGTACGATCATTTCTACATCCAAGAAATGTGGGACCCTCCCAAGTATCCTGGTCTCGTGATGCCAAGAGGAAAGTGTGTCACTTCACGGGAAATTAACACACTATGACCCTATAGGTCAACCTGAATTTTTACTATTTTCAAAAAATCTTATGCCACCGTCCTGCCCACACAAAGGAGTGACCAGATTCCAAGCCTAGAATCTTCTTGGGCCAGTCCCAGCGCAGGTCTGGCTGCCACTGGACCCCAGTCTTCGTCTTCCCCCAGGGGAGGGGGCACTGGCCCATTACCTGAAAACATATGTCCCGTTCATCCCGAAGATGCTTGTTCCTTTCCCTGTGGATGGAAAAGGGGAATCTATTCAAACATGGGGCTTGCAGTCAACAGATCCAATAGCATTGGTTTGACGGTCAGATGGGTACAGAGGAAGGCCGGGCATGGAAGGCCCGGGGAGGGCGCGGAACCGCTTCCCTTAGTGATTGTGGCTAAGGGAAATTGTGTATAAGTCAGGTCAGAGGCAGGGGGATACACAGAATGGCCTTGTGACACCCAGGGCCCTTCAGGATCCTGCATTGGTCCATCTGATCACGAACGGAGCCTTCCACAGAGCTGACCAGGTGTTCCAGCTCCGCCTTGAACTTGCTGTGGCCCCCCCCCAAACCTTTCATTCATGAGTGCATGTGTGGCTGCATGCCACACGCGTCTCCCTGAGCCCACACTGTGTGCCCAGCACTGCTCCAGCTGTCAGGGCTACACCAAGGAATGGAAGAAAAAGTTCCTGCCCCCAGGGCATTTGTATTTCATTGCTATTGAGAAAAATAAAGCGGGGAAGAAGTGGCATAAAGAGGGCCAGAGATGGAGGGTGGTCAGGGAAGACCTCACTGAGGAGGTGGCATCTGAGCAGAGGCTTAAAGGGTGCGGAGGAGAGAGCCCAGCAGGGATGGGGGAGAGCGTCACAGGCAGAGGGAACGGCAAGGGCAGGGACTGGGGTTGGGAGACACGTGGTGTGCAACCAGTGGAATGGAAACGAGGGAGCGGATGCTCAGAGTGAGGTCAGAGGAAAGATGGGGGAGGAGGGGACCTGCCATCCCCTGCCTGTGGGCCACTGTCAGAACTCTGAATTCATCCCAATGAGATATGAAGCCATGGGGGGTGGGCTTTGGCCGAGGAGTGTCCTGACCTGACTCAAGTTTTAAAAGGAACCCTAGAAACGCTGGGCTAAGGGTGATGTGCTGGGGACAGGATGGGGCCCTGAGAACTGGCCCATATTTTAAGCAACGTGGAGGTCATTGGGTCCACGTTCGGTGGAATAGGGGGAGAAAAAGCCTGGTGGAGGGTTGAGAATGCGAGGCTGGGAGATGGAGGCGGCCGAGTGTAAATGGAAACAACTCCTTGGGAAGTTGGGGAGCCGCGCCTGCGTCTCTTGTCTCCTGGAGCATCTCCATGCAGAGGCTCCGATAGGCAAGGGAACGTTCTGCTCTGCACATGTGTCCTCTGTCCTTCGTGGCACGGCTCTGTAGCGACGGCCGCACACCATCACCCAATTCTCCCAGGAAGCCTGCGACACAGGCATGTCCAGGTTGTTGACCACTGCTCAAGGTTGCACAGGTGATGAGGGGCTGGGCTGAGTCTGGAACCAGATCCAGCTCCAAAGTGCACGTTCCTACCAAGCGCCCTGAAACTGCTTCCACGTGCCCCCATTTCCCTTAGGACGGCAGCCCCTCGCCGCTGGGTCACACCCCGGCCATGGTCCCGATCCCCCCCCCAACAATTCCCGCTGTCCTCCCACCCCACCTGCTCCCAGCTCTCTCTGTCTCTCCCTGATGCCCATTTCCCCCGGCTCTCTGTCTCTACCCGGAGATCTCACTGTGGAGGAAGAGTCTGCCATGGGCTCTCCCACCACATCCGGGCTCTCCCCGGCTGGCTCGGGGACCAGGTGACAGCACAGCAAGGTTCAAGCTGGGATTCTGCACAGACGCTGGTCTCCATGAAAAAGACCCCCAAGTGTTGGCAGAGTACTGCCTCGTCATCCTCCCCTGCGCCTTCACACTGAATCTGCCTCTGTATTTTTTTCTAAGTACAATAGAAAAAAGGGAAAAAACCCAACCAAACTCGTTCTTGTACATCTTATTCTCTGCCTTCACTAAAGCCTTCCTGAGAATCCACACCTTCTCTCACAGGGATTAAAACTTGGCCCCTAAGAACCACTTCCATCTCCCTGGCCTTTGGAATCACATCTTGAGGGAAACAAATCTGAAATGCATTCAGTTTGAAGAACTTTTCTATTTGGTGGCATCAAAGATGCCAGATGCAGTGATCTTACCTTGCTTTCAAATTAAAAAAAAAAAAACAACCTAAAAACCTTCGAAAGGTACCCAATTCAAACCCACCTGCACTTTAAAAATCAGGACCCAAATTTCATCACTATTCCCCAAGAGGTGTTTGACAGGCAGCAAGTATAGTAACTTAGAAAGCTCAGAGGCAAATTGAACATTCCATTTTCCCCACACCTGTTTGCGTTTGGTTGTTTTTGGGGGGGGGATAATCCAAACCAAACCAGTGAGCTTTGAATCTACAGGTAGTGTAACAGGCTGAGGACTCTCCGAACGCCCTTCTTGCTGCTCTGTTTGTGACTCACTTACTCATTCAACAAACATGAACAGAACACGGCAGAGTAAAGAGCGCCAGCCAGCTGGGGACTCAGTTCCGGCTCTGGCCGCGAGCGTCCGGGTCACTCCGGTAAATTACTCCATCTCTCTGATATCTGCTTCCTTGATGGCTAACCCCTGTATTAACAGCTGCCCTACTTCCCAGGTTTTGTTGAAGATGAAGGAGATACTACCTCTGGCATGGACTAGATGCTCCATAAACTCAGTTCTCCTCCTACCTGAGCAAGTACCGTGCCAGGTACCAAGCAGGAGGAGGCAGCGCCTGCCTGCAGAGGTACAAACTGGAGAGGGGGCTGGGCACCTGTGTAAATGGACCAAAGGTAATGGAGAGGTGGTGCTCAGGTGTCCAACAGTATGTTGGGGACCAGGGAAATGTGGGTGCTCCCTCAGCAGGCAGGGGAGACTCTGGGGGTGCCCCTTCCCACCCAAGGCTCTGGGATGCGGACGCACCTTAGGAAATCCAGCTGTTTCAGGAGCCCTGACTTCTCCCGCTGCAGACTCTCCGTGACGCGGTACACTTCCCTGCAGGGGATGCAAGATGGCAGTGATGAGTGACATGTGGCGGGAGGGGGTGCTACCAGGGCACGAGGCAGTGATGAAGTTGGACCCGGAAGGTGGTGCCTGGGCTGGCCTTCCTCTGGAGAGCACGGCCTCGTGCAGGCCTTATAGCCAGGTCTCACCAAGTCATCTCAGACACTCTATTTGGAAGGTGAAATGATCCCTGTTTTTTGGGGTTTTTTTTTGCGGTACGTGGGCCTCTCACTGTCGCGGCCTCTCCCGTTGCAGAGCACAGGCTCCGGACGCGCAGGCTCAGCGGCCATGGCTCACGGGCCCAGCCACTCCGCGGCATGTGGGATCTTCCCGGACCGGGGCACGAACCTGTGTTGCCTGCATTGGCAGGCGGACTCTCAACCACTGCGCCACCAGGGAAGCCCGATCCCTGTTTTATAGACACAGATAGTCAAGTAGGTTTGATAACTCTCCCTGGCAACCCAGGACTGAGCCAGGGTCCTAATCTAGACCCCCAACTCCCTGTCCCAAGGATACAGCTTGATGATAACTGCACTGTTTTCTCAGGCTCCCAGTGGTCCTGCCCCGCCCCCACCAGAGGTCAGGGAATCAGAATCAATACTCTTCTCCAGCCCAGCCTCGGAGGGTGAGAGCAGAGCTGGTGTTTCTCCCTCCCCCCGTCCCCCCCCACACTGGTTTAGTTTGTATGCAGGAGCTATTGAAGACCTATCTTTCCTTCCCCACTTTCCCCCAACAGTCTCCAATCTGTTCCCGGAGATCTGGAATTTCCACTGTTGCACATTCATTTCTTTGACTAAAATTTCTTATCTCTAGCTACAAAGCAGAGATTTAATGTATCAATCATAATCCGTCATTTACATCACAGTGTGAGCGTGTCCACCATAGGAGTTTTGAGGAAGGGGAGAGAGAAGCTGAGACGTACACAGCGTGGCTGGAGGGCAACGCAGGCTGCGAGGCAGGGGGCTGTGTGTGCCTTGTTTACATCTGTATCCTCGACTCGGTGGCTGGCTTGGAGGTGCAGTCAACAAACAGCAGTGGGAAGAGAAAAAAGAGAGAGGGCTAACGGAGGGGCGGGGAGGGCAGATGGCAGGGATGGAGGGAGGAAGAGAGCTGGAGGGGGAGGGGCGTTTAGGAGGAAGCCAGCACCACTCAGAGAAGAAAGGAAAAGAATAAAGCAGGGCTTCCCTGGTGGCGCAGTGGTTGGGAGTCCGCCTGCCGATGCAGGGGACACGGGTTCGTGCCCCGGTCCGGGAGGATCCCACGTGACGCGGAGCAGCTGGGCCCGTGAGCCATGGCTGCTGAGCCTGAGCGTCCGGAGCCTGTGGTCCGCAACGGGAGAGGCCACAGCAGTGAGAGGCCCACGTACCGAAAAAAAAAAAAAAAAAAAGCAGAATGGGGTGATGTTGGAAAATAAACCTTGCTTAACTGCACAGTTCTGCTTCCATCCTTCCCTCTGTGCTCTGCACCACAGTTCAGAGATTTTAAATCTCCCCCAAACTTACGGCAAAGGGTCCCGTATTTCCAAGCCACAGCCTAGTAAATGCGTCACTGCCACGGGCCGTCAGGGCTGCCTTGACTGTGCGCAGGCTGAGCTGCGTAAGGACGGTCCCCTGGCAAAGCCCATCCACATCACCACGAGCTTGCTGGGGCCACAGAACTCGCAATCGCCTTATTCCTTGAGCGGTATCTGTGGGGTTTCCCCCTTTATAGCAGAATTATAAAGTCACTTCGCGACAGTAACAGACTGTCTCAAATACCAAGTTCACCTCAGACAGTGCTTATTCAGTAACAGAACTTCTCTGGCTCCTGCAGAGCTGCAAACTCCCAACATTTTATTACCAATTATATTTAATGTTAACTGGAGGGAAAACAATGTCTTCCCTATTATCCAATCTGGGTCCCTAAACGCCATCTGGGACTCTGCTCCGAAGGGCACCAGGTGAGCACAGCTGTCTGGTCGCAGCCTGGCGCCCTGGGAGCTCAGGTTACCTGCGTCGGGCTTTGGGGCTCCGCCACCCCCATCCCAGGTCCTGCTTCTTCCTGGGGCAGCCGAAAGCAGAGGGCTTTCCCCGCTGAGGACAGACACTCACACCGGAGACCTAACCTAATGGGTCCTCACAGTGTCTGACCGAGTGGCCAGTTCCTCCACAACCAAGAGGACCTCAGTCCAAGCCTCCTCTGGCCCTGCTTACAAGGCACCAGGGACCTTGGCACCGTGCACACACACACAACTACACACACATACGTGGTATGCATCGGTGCAAACCTACATCTGTTTGTCTAGTAGCCACACATCTGTCTAAACATGCACACATATGTACATTCAGATAGATTTTTTGTGTTAACAAATAGAAAAGCATTTCTGCAAAAAAAAAGACACTTGGATATTTGACTAAAATGACCTTGAAAGTCCTTCTAACCTAGATGTTCCACAAGTTTACGTCTGGCTAACAGGTGAAGCGAAGGGCACAGAACTTGCCATTTTGCGGTGGTAACTGGTGAGAGGTTTCTGGCTGCTGGAGCGAAGGGCTGTTGGCTGGGTTTTTATGAGAAAGAAAGAAATATGGAGCGTTCTCCAAAGGATCCGTCAGTGGAAAATGCAGGCGAATGTAGAACTGTGTGTGCTGTCGCTTTGTAAAGAGTGTGTGTGTGTGTGTGTGTGAGTGTGTGTCTCTGTGTGTCTCTGTGTGTCTGTGCCTGTGTGTGTCTCTGTCTCTGTGTGTGTTCGTGTGTGTCTGAGTGTGTGTGTCTCTGAGTGTGTCTATGTGTCTGTGTATCTATGTCTGTGTCTCTGAGTGTGTCTGTGTGTGTGTGTCTGTGTGTGTGTGGGGGGTCTGTGTGTGTGCGTGGGTGTGTGTCTGCGTGTGTGTCTGAGTGTGTGTGTCTCTGTGTGAGTGTGTCTGTGTGAGTGTGTGTGTCTGTCTCTGTGTATCTGTGTCTGTGTCTCTGTGTGAGTGTGTGTGCCTGTGTCTGTGTATCTGTGTCTGTGTCTCTGAGTGTGTCTGTGTGTGTGTGTCTGTGTGTGTGGGGGGGGGTCTGTGTGTGTGCGTGTGTGTGTGTGTGTGTGCGTGGGTGTGTGTGTGTGTGTGCACGCGCACATGTACAGAACAATCTGGAAGGAGCCAGGACTGGTGCCCTCTGGGTGACGGGAGGCTGGGAGTCAGGGGTGGGGGGCAAACCTCTTTCTGCCACATTTCGCGCCTTGTCATAAACCACCTCTCCCCCAGATACAAGTTAATTAACAAAATAGCGGTGTTGCCTTCCAGCCGACCTTCATCTTTATATTGTCTCCCCGGCTCGACTGCTCCTTCTTTATCTGATTTTAAAATCTAGTTCTCCTTCCTTGGGCATCTTCAGAGAACAGGAAAATTCATTTTGTCCATTCAGAACTCCAGCTGATACATGACAGGGTCTGTTGATCTAGAGGCCCACTCTCCCCCCTCCCAGCAGCATCCGGCAGCTGGACATCATCGGGGAAGCACAGGGTATCAGGAGGACAAGGCTCTGACCTTCTTTTCTGACACTAACTAGCTGGGTGGCTGCGGGTTGCTCACTACCCCTCTCTGAGCTTGTTTTCCATTTGTGAAATGAAGGGGTGGCTTCCAGCACAAAGGTCCTGTCGGCTCTGCTGGTCTGGGATCCTGCTCTATGGAGGACAAGCTAAGCCTCTCCCTGCCCTTCTCTCCGGGCCGCTCTGGACGACACACGCTCTCCCGGGCTCTAGCAGGTTCCCCAGCTGCACAGCTGCTGCAAGCTTCTTATTGAAACAAAGTCGCGAAGGTTCTGGACTCATTTATCTCTCGCTCCTAACCCTCCTTCCCTCTTTTTCAATTCCCAGCCTCCAGAGATTGTGTGTCTGGCTTGCTTAATTAAGATAAGACTTCAGAAAGATTTTAATCCTCACGCTGTGATTCGTTGCGCCGGCTCCGGTGCTCATTTCCATTTGCGGTTCTCATGCCTGTGCCTTTCAGATGTTTGTCGCCTTCAGGACTTGATTGAATTTTAAGAGCCTGACTCCTTAATTCTGTATATAAAGTTAAGCACTGGTTGACCTGATCTCAACGGGGAGGGACCGATTTTGCTTGTTTACAATGAAATATACTGTCCTTCCGCCGGGCATCCAAGCCTTGAATGGAGGGGTTGATTTTAGTCAGCTGCTTGGGAAGACATATCTTTTGCAACTGGAGATGTCTTCCTAGGGTAAAACTCTAAATCCAAACACATCCCCTCCCTCTCACTCTAGATCATTCCCAAACAGTACAGGACATCATACGTGAGGCAGACAGCAGAACAATTTTTTTTTTTTTTTTGCGGTACGCGGGCCTCTCACAGTTGTGGCCCCTCCCGTTGCGGAGCACAGGCTCCGGATGCGCAGGCCCAGCGGCCATGGCTCACGGGCCCTGCCGCTCCGCGGCACGTGGGATCTTCCCGGACCGGGGCACGAACCCGCGTCCCCTGCATCGGCAGGCGGACTCTCAACCACTGCGCCACCAGGGCAGCCCCAGCAGAACAATTTGATTTAGGTTGAGGCACCGACGATTGGCCAGCCGTCAGACAGTCAGGGCTTTTGAACAAAGAGAGTCAACACAGGTAAACGTCAAGCATTGGTGAGACTGCCCTGTTTTTGAAATCAGACTTTATACCTTCCCTCACCCAGGACCAGGCACCCAGGTTCTGCAGAATGACTACATGAGTCCTCGAACAAACGAGTGAGTGAAGGGTGGCCAGTCCTAGTCCTGGGCACAGTTTCCCGGCTGACTCATTTGTCACTGTGGGGAGTCAGCAGCGTGTGTCCAGCACTTAGCGTCTCAGGACAGGTACTTAACACCTCTGAACCTCAGTTTCCTCATGCATAAATTAGAGTTGATAACAATGGTACCTGGCACATCAGGGTGCTGAGAAGGTCAAATGAGATAATGTCAGATTTTCGACGTAAGTGAGGTACGCTGAGTGCCCAAGACAGTGTTGAAAGCACTGAGTAGCTTTCAACAAATGTTGCTGATGTGAACCCGGCAGTGAATGCACTGGTACGTGGGTGAACAGATAAGCAAGTGAGATTCCGGGGCCTCAGAGAGCCCTTGTTCTCAAAGCCTAACACTCCTGAGACCGATTCCTCACTGACTTCTCTGGGTCAGGTGCAGACCCAGCCTGGGACTGTTCCCAGGGGCACCTCCATCCAGCAAGCTGAACCCAATGGCTGGACACCTAGTTTATCAGCAAACCAGTCCCCAGAGATGTGGGGCTGCCCACACAGGGCCCACACAGAGGAAGGCTGAAAAAGGAAGGAAAAGGAGGAAGGAAAAAAGTGGGCAGAGCTGGGGTGAAGCGTCCAGGGCACTGTCACACGCCCTGTCGAACTACATGCTGACCTCGGAAGTCTTCCTGGCCCACCCTGTTCTCCCAGGTCTCCGAACCGTGACAGTCACTGTCTGGTCGTTCCACTCCCTCAGGATTTTCCCCCAGACTGCCCCCTATTTGTTGGCTGGATAACGTCTTTCTAATCACATAATACATTGTCTGAGAATGAGGCTGTACGTTTCTCATCAATCCTAGGGAGTGCTCGGCACAGAACTGGTCTGCTTCACAGTCTCAGAATCCTAGAAGGTTAGAAGAGGTCCCAGGGACCAAGGAGCCCCATCCCCATGTTATGAGCAAGGAGAAGGGTCTGGGGGGCGGGCTAACACGCTCACAGCGGGGGACGGATGTGGAGGGCACAAGGGTGACACTCACATCTCCTTCTCCTGGTGGAGTTTTCGGGCCTCTTGCTGGAGGCTTTCCAGCTGCTGCTGGGCATCCTGCAGCTCCCAGGATGTCCGCTCCAACTCCCCGGCCAGCTCCTGGTTGGTGAGTTTCAGCTTGGTGTTCTCAGCCTTGGTTTCGTGCTTGTCGTTGTGCAGGGCGGTGCACTGGCCTTCCAGCTGGAAAGGAACGGGGGCGTTGTGCAGAGGGGAGCGATGAGCGAGCTCCGCCCCCCCATCAGGCTGGCCTTTCCCAGCCGCGCCTTGCTTCCTCCACCTGGTGAGCGGGAACCCATGCTACTGCCCCTCACTGCCCTCAAGCCTCAGTCAGCTTTGTCCTGCCCCTTAATGCACACGCACACACTTCTGGAGGCAGGAAGGATAAATTCAGTTTAATGAATGTGGCCAGTCAGCGAAGAAGGAAGCGACAACAAGGAATTGTGTGTGACTCTCAAGAGGCCCCTGAGTAATCAGGCAAGCATGCAGTAATTAAGTCGAGTGGCAATCATTCATTGGAGGGATAAATCTAATTGGTAAGAACTTAATGCATAATAGTGAAGAGGAAAGAGAGGAGGAGAAGCCAGGTACACTGTGCAGGGCGGGGGTGGGGGTGGGGGAGGGGGAGGCAGCTGGCAGTGAGAGCGTCTTGCTGCAGGAGAGAAACCGAAATCTACAGGTTGGGTACTCAGAGGACTGGAACCGTCTCCAGCCTTAGCATGGGGGTGTCTTCAAGTGTATTTTAATGTGCTGCTAAAAATATCCCTTTCTATTCAAATGGAACCAATGTCTCTGTGTCTGTCCAGGGCTGGATGCCTTCCAGCACCAGACAAAACAAAACAGGAGGCCAAGCGGCATCCGGGCCTCTCTCTCCTACGAGCCCCTTGCTTTGGAGACGAGGCTGCGGGCGCGAGGTTTGCCTAGGTAACCCATCTCCCTGGGGTCCTGAGCCATGCACTCCCAGCCACAGTGGGTGGACCCTGGGACACCACCCAGCCTGTCTCTGGGGACTCAGGTGCACCAGGGGCGCATCTGGTGTCTGCATCCACCCTGCGGGGTGAGGGGAACTGTCCCAAAGGAGGCTGACGCACCTTGTACGGGCACACAGGAAGACAGCTGGAGGCACCCCTGGCCCTCCTGGCAGGAAGACATCACAGTCTGCAGCCTCCCCCCAGATATCAGTGTCTGTGACCCCTGTACCGCAGCATCCCCCTTATCTCTCATACAGGATGCAGGAAACAAAGTAACGATTTGGCATTCTGGCGGCTCCTGGGCATAATTATACCACAACGCCTGCGGAGGGTACTTGGGAGAATTCTTGGCATTTTTTCCGAGTTAAACACCAGGCATTGGAGAGTAAAGGCTTTATCTTGGGATCACCTGTGATTTCAGATGCTCTCTTTTGTACAACTAAATGGTTCTTCTCAGATTTAAGAAAAAAAAGTCCTTAAGTGAACGGCAGGGAAAGCGGGCAAGCGCCAGAGGAGGGGATGGAGTGCAGAACAGGTGCTCTGAGGACATGGACACGAACATACCCGCTTCTGCTTCTGGATGAGCCGCTCCAGTTCCTGCTCCTTGGAGAACAGCTTCTGTTCCAGCTCCTGACTGCACGCCTGGAACCTCTCCGTGTCCTGCCAAGCCAGGAAGAAGGACACGTGAGGCCCAGATGCACCGGGAGGGAGACTTTTTTCCCCCCACCTTGAACCTGCTCAACAGCAGGGAGGGGCCCGCCCATCCTTTGGGGTCTTCCCACAACATCCCAGGGCTTTGGTCACCCGCCTGCCCTGGCGGATGGAGAGTGTGCACGACGCCAGCTCCCACCACGTATGACACGTCGGATGACTGCCTCTCACGAGAGAGGCAGCGTCGGTTAGTGGGCGGGTACCGAACGGGGAACAGAACAGGGGCTGAGCTGGAATCTCAGGCCTCAGGCTCCTGTCTGTCCACTGGAAGATGGAATGTCCTTCCGGCTGGGATATTCTGTCCATGTTGGGCGCAGTCATTCAATCCTTTAAACTGCCCTCCCTCTGAAAACACAGGGGCCCCACTTCTTCCTCCTTCAGGTGGGTCTACGCCCTCGCTGTGTCCCCGCTGGGACGGAGGGCTCCCAAGTCCCGGGGAGGGTCTCTCTCGTGAGCTCCACAGCCCCTCCCTCCTGCCCTAGAACCGGCCTTCCCCACTCAGGGATGCGGAGACCCCAGTGATGCAAGCGGGAAGGGGCCTGGTCGTGGGACAAAGAGGAAAGTGTGTAGCTGGCAGGATGCCTGACACTCACCAGAGCCTGATCTGGTGTAAGGGCCCTGAGTGGGCAGCGGGAGACTCGGGGTCCAGCCCTTGCCTTGCCCAGCCTCCCTGCTTTTTCCTTCCATGTCGCTGTTTCTTGGGAAACATGCTCTCTGCTTGTCCGAGGCATGGCCGCGGCGCAGGCCAGGTAGGAAGAGGAGAAAGCGTCACAGCCTCCATGTAACCCACCACAGGAGCCCCGCGGGCCTTCCGTGCCGCGGAACGACACCTCCCCAAGGAGGACAGTGGTGAGACGCAGCCCTGGGGGCAGCCCTGTCTGGAAGCAGCAAGGTGAGGGGACAGCAGCCCCCGTCAAAGCCCAGGGCTCTTCCTCAGCCCCTCATCTGGGGACGCCACCTCGTTCCTCAGCCTACTTTTTTTTTTTTTTTTTTTGCGGTACGCGGGCCTCTCACTGCTCTGGCCTCTCCCGTTGCGGAGCACAGGCTCCGGACGCGCAGGCTCAGCGGCCATGGCTGACGGGCCCAGCCGCTCCGCGGCACGTCCGGGGCACGAACCCGCGTCCCCTGCATCGGCAGGCGGACTCTCAACCACTGCGCCACCAGGGAAGCCCTCTCTGCCCATTTTGGACAGGTCAGCGGGGCTCGGGGGGAGCCCGTGACCGTCCTCGTGTCGGCCACACCTGACGGTGGAGGCAGGGTATGACCAGGCAGCCTCTGCTCCCAACGTTTGCTGCAGGGAATCTTGTCCACCCCACTGGCTGGGGGTGGGGCGAGCAGCTCCAGGACCCCCAGCTGATGCCGGCAGCCCCACAAAGACCAGACGGAGTGTCTTAGCGGCCCTGCCGGGCACAGAGTGCTGAGGGGGTCACGGCCAGTGGGATGCCGAGCGCCAAGCCCTGGCCAGAGGGTGCAGCCTCTCACGCTGTCATGAACTGCGGACCACCAGCCTCACACGGTGGCCAGGCCACGCCTGCGTGCCCCAAGGCTTCACAGCACGGCCGAACACGTGTTCACGGCTCCCACGCGTACGCAAACAGCATACATCGCAGCGCTGAGCCTAAAAGGCGTTTGGGCCTCAGAGGCCTTGAGAAGGGAGAAGCCGGGCTGGGGGGTGGGGTGCGGCAGCGGGGTCAGACCCCCCAACTGGGGCAGATTTGCCCTGGAATTTCCACCCCCGCCCCGACCTCTTTCCGTTCCAGTCCCCAGGCGTTGACCCACCTATTGCTTCTGGAAGCAGCATCTTTCCTTAGCTATGACCTTTGACTTGTAGTCATGGTGGGGGGGAGGGGGCCGAATGCCGCCCCCCCGCCAGAACTCGGCCCCTCTGTGCACAAAGCCACTGGGGTAAAGGGAGCGGGTCTACATTGCAGGGGATGCGGGGGGGGGGCGGGTAAGGCTGAGGCTCCCGGAAGCCCCCCCACCCCCGTAGGGTCTGCTCGGTGAGGAGATGCGTGTTCTCTCTGCCTGTTCTGTTCGCCTTCACTAAGGCTGGAAGTCGGGGGAGGGCGGGGTCAGCCAGGATGCATTAGCGCTCTAAAAATGGAGGCGAGAGGGAGGTCTGGAAATACTGCCCAGCCTCCAGAGGGCTCTGGGTGGAGAACACAACCGGCTTTTTCTGGAAAGCATTCTGACGCCCTCTCAGCTGGAAGGGCATCTCTGATAAGAAACGGGGCCCTGCTGTGGATAATGGGCAGCATGAAGTGAAACGCTGGTTTGGACCCACCTGCCTTAAGGAGCAGGGAAGTGATGTGACAGCGGCTCCGCAAGCCGGTGATGGGGTCTCTGTTCAAAATTCATACGTTGAAACTTAACCCCAAGGAGGTGGGCTCTTTGGGAGGTGATTAGGTCACGAGGGCAGAGCCCACCAGTGTGGGATTAGTGCCCTTGTCCGATACCCCAGAGAGCCAGCTTGCCCACGTGAGGACACAGAGAAGTTGGCAGCCTGCAACCCGGGACGGGGCTGTTACCTGAACCCGACCACGCTGGCACCCTGATCTTGGACCTCCGGCCTCCAAAGCCGTGAGAGATGAATGAATGTTGCTTATAAGCCACCCAGGTTATGATATTTTTGTAATGGCCCGAACTAAGACAGGAGGCCACCTTTCAAATCCAAGACTTTTCCGCTGAGAACCCAACAAGTGGATAATCCGAAAATGGATGAGAGGGAGTTTCCTGTAGCTCCGTCTGACGAATATGTTCCCCGAAAGGATCCTGCTTAGCCTGGAACAGGAAGGGATTTCACCAGTTCTGAGCTCCCAAGACAAACGGCAGGGCTTGGTGGAAGGCTGAGTGCCTGACTGAGAGCAGGAATGTGAGTTTTACATTTTCCCCCGTGGAATTCGAGAAGAGTGGCACTTGAGTTGTCTTGGGAATTAAAATTTCTAGGCTTCCAAGGGGAAAGGATGGGAAGCATCGGCTCTAACAAGGGTCCCCTTAGGGGAGCTGCTGGGCGTGGAGTGGCACGGGCTGCCGCGTTCATGCAGGCTTGCCGTGGAGGTCTCGGGGGCAGCCAGCGTCGAGCCAGGCTTCAGGCTGCTTCAGCTGGTAAAGCCCCTGCATCCTTCTCTGCACTGATTCCTTGTTCATTCATTCACTGATTCAACAACTCCTTGTTGAACGCCTGCCTGCTGTGCTCCAAGCACGGTGGAAGTGCTGAGGGTACATTAGCACGTAAAGGTAAAGATCCCTGCTCTTTGGGGCTTACATCTTAGTAGGACGAGACAGACCACAATCAATAAAAATAAACCGGGAAATCATATGCCATATTTGAAGGTGACAACGGCCTTGAAAAAAATAAACAAAGCAGGGAAACAGGAAATCAATAGTGCCATGGGGCACTGCAATCTGAGATCCGGGGCTGGGGAGAGGGCATGCTCAGAGCAGGTGGTACCGCAGCCTGGCCCGCAGAGCCAAGCCCCGGGAACGGACTCTTGCCTTCAGGAGAAACTGCTTTTCCTCGCTTTTGATTTGCCGTTCCATCTCCTCGTAGAGGTGCTGGATCTCTTCATCATAGGCAGCACTTTTCCTGCACAGGTGACAAAAAGAGAGCGTGATAAGACGCCTTTATCCCCCAGTGGAGCTCTGGGTGGCGTGGGCGACCATGGCGGCCGGGTCAGCCAAGGCTGCAGGGTCAGCTCCCCAGGATCAGCTGACCACTGGGGCCCAGCAGGACCCTCTCATCCTCCTGTCTCCCAGCTGTCCCTCCCAGGCATCCCCGGCTCCACCTTCCTGTCCTCTGCTTTATCTCAGCACCCATCCACGCAGCCTCTGTGACACTCACCGTCCTATTGCCCACTGACCCCTATACGCTTGTTGACAGCATAAAGGTGTGCGGTGTGGGCTTCTTTTCTGCTTGGTTTCTTGGTGTATCTGTTTCCCACTTTGGGCACTTTCTCTCTACCTGGTTCCATCAGTACCACCTGAACTGTACTCTCCTGGAAACTATGTGCTGAACTTTGCGTGACCCTCATTTCTCATAGGATCTCAAAAGGTTCCATGGTGGCGACCACCGCCACCATCACGACACCCCTAGAAAGGAAGGGGGCCACACCTGTCCAAGGGCTCACCCATCTCGGCACCGGGCCATGGGAAGGGTGAGGCTGGGTAAGTGCTGATGGCAACAGTGACACGCTGGGTTCTCAGCGTCCCCTCCTACTCCGACGAACCCCGCAGGATAGGAAGTACGTAGCTGGCCTCTTTGCTCCTACACGGAGATGAGGACAGATGCGGCTCTGGGGACAAGGTTTGTGGGTCACCCCGGGACGGCTCCTCTTTCTCTCCCAGTGATAGATCCTCCTTCAAGTACTCCCCCAAGTTCAAACGGGAAGGACCAGGTATTAGCATTCGAACCAAGACTGGAGACAATCACATGTGACATTCCCAGGGGGTTGCACCTCTACACCTCTTCTCTGACTGGGCATGGAAGGCCCTCTCTGCCCCTCGCTCCCTGCCCTCTGTCCTGTTAAGGAAACTCTAGGCTCCAGCCAGCAGGCTTACGTCATAGCTCTCCAGGGCTGGTTTGAACCTGCAATATACACACCTACTGCCAATTCTGGCACCTGGCATTCTAAACTCAAATGCTGGCGCGCCCTTGTTCTTTATTCAACAAAGGAGGCTTTTAAAATTGAACAAACAGCCCTGGTTCTCGGTTCTGAGAGGTACCAGAGAGATTTCGGAAGAAAACATCAAGGATAGGAAAGCATTCATTCCCCTGAGCCTTCCATCATTCAAAGTCCCACCTCCCTGTAAGCCCAAGTCCCCCGGGACTCCAGTCCAGCGCCAGGCCTCCCCCCCCCGCCCAAGGCTGCACCACAGCCCATAGGCTGCCCCTCCCTCACTCGCTACCTGTGCACCACATGCACAGGCCGCCATTTTGACTGGCATCCTTCCAGTTCCACAGAAACCACACAACTGACCCAGACGAGGGAACCGGTATGGATCTGCACGGTCAAGGTCACTCACCTGTCTGAGTTCCCTTTCTTGGTTGTATCCCCAAGACCACAAACCCCACTCTGAGTGAGTGTGGCACTGGCCCAGGGTGTGCTCCGCAAGAGGACATAGCTCTCCAAGACTCCTCCAAGCCAAGGCTCTGTGTTCACCACTGGGCTTCCCATCCCAGGAGTAACAAACGCCTTTCTGGTGAAGAGTGAGAACTCTCTTCTTGGTAAATGACAAATGTTTGGATTGTTACTTTGGTTCTTAGCTAGCCCATGACAATTACAAGAAAACCTTGGCAGGAAATAAGGAGCCGAGGTTCCTGCTGTTGCATAGGGACACCTCAGGGACAGAAATGATACAGTGGAAAGGAAATTTCAGAAACAGAGATGGTCTTCCCCTGGTGCCTGGAGTGATCTTCCTGTGCTGGAAGAAATTCCAATGCTACGAGGTAAACGGTATCCAGGAAAACTTTAGAGACAGTGATTCCAGCTATATAAGCACCAGGGAACTAATAAAGTGATATGAGAAAAACTTAAAAATGGATTTGACGCTGCTAAAACAATACTAGTTACAGTCAGGCATATAAGCTGTGTACCGTTTAGGCCTAATAACCATGCAGAGCATTAATTCCACACTATCATTAAATGTGTTATATTAACTTGAAGTTTTATTGGATTAAATTAATAAACTCTATGCTTCTCATGCTCACATGTCAGTCTGTTAGTCGTGAAGTAATTTTGCAAATTGCTACAAACAAACAAATGGGGGGAAGAGAGATGTAGCCTCTGAATGGCATCTGCTCCCAGCCCTCAACACGAAGGATGCGCCCACCACAGAGAAGTCCTGGGATGCCGGTGGGCATCCGCGATCCTGCGCCCACACTGGATCAGACATGGAGCTCCTTCTTTGCAGACGCTCTTGAACAAAACCGGCCAGCATCCCGGGAGGCTGCCGAGGCCTGAATGTCTTCAGAGGATGAGCCCTGACCCAGGGCCGGACACCCGAGCCTCGGCGATGAGATCATTAAGGCGCTGTGCACACCACTCCCATCACCAAACCAGCTCAGAGGGCAGAAGACCTCCTCCGATCCCAAAGTAGCACCTGTACCCCCGGTTCCTCCCAGCATGATCTCGATGACCAAACGAGAGAGCAGGTGTGCAAGGTATTTGAACTGCAAAGTCCTAAATGGATGTAAGGGATTATTTATTATCGTAATTATTATCATGGGCTGCGGGGGGCAAGGGCTAACACTCCCCAAGGGGAGGAGGGTCTTTGTTTCAAGAATAAAAGGGTTGCTAGGTTTGGAAAGGGTCAGAAGCAATCAGCAAGATGGAGAACAGGAAGCTTAGTCAATCAAACCTCCCGTCGGAGCGAGATCCATTCAAGATGCAGGCTGTGTGTGAGCAGGGGCTGCAGAGAAATTATTTTTCTGGGAGAAACAATGGCTAGAGACACTCTCAAAACACCTGGGCAGGGCTTCCCTGGTGGCGCAGTGGTTGAGAGTCCGCCTGCCGATGCAGGGGACGCGGGTTCGTGCCCCGATCCGGGAAGATCCCTCATGCCGCGGAGCGGCTGGGCCCGTGAGCCATGGCCGCTGAGCCTGCGCGTCCGGAGCCTGTGCTCCGCAGCGGGAGAGGCCATAACAGTGAGAGGCCCGCGTACCGCAAAAAAAAAAAAAAAAAATATCTGGGCGTATGGCTTACGGTGCTCCAGCCGGGCTCACCACGTTCTGCCATCAGAGGAAAGAGGCAACGGATTATGTTTGCTTATTATACACCCCTTTGTTGCCACTATTTCTAAAACCACTCAGATTGCCTGACGCACACAAACACAGACTTTGAAGTCTTCTCATGAGTCCGTTCCAACGCGCTGACGCCCTTCTCTGACCTCGGAGGACACCGTAAGTCTTTATTTGAACATTTCAAAGTCCTGAACTACTCTTTCTTTTCGGTTTATGCTGTCTTCACTAGGTTACGAACACTCAGACATTGATGTCACCCACAGGGCCTGTGCTCAAAATGTTAATGCTGAAAATCTGCAAGAAATAAATTTAAGACTTTGGATACCAGACTCAGAAGTCCATGGGTGGACCACATGGCAGGAAATACCAGATTCCAAAGAATTGAAGAATTTCGGGGTTGGAAGGCTTGTCTAATCCAACCATCTATTTTTCCAGTGTTAAAATCCTCGCCACAATATCTCCACCAAGTATTTACCCAGCCTGGGTTAGAACACCTCCAGGGAGAGGGAATGCTGGATCTCTAAGCAGCTCTTTCATCTATGGACTATTCTGGCTCATAGACATGTGTCTTTCTATGACCCTATCCTGCCTCTGTGTAATAACCCTTCATATATTTTAAAACAGCATTAAGACGTCAAGGAGTAGCCTTGGGTTGCGGTCATGCCTCTCCACTTCCTCCAGCCATGTCTCACATGGAATTTTTCTTTTGGAAGTCCCTTCACCATCCCCTTTACTCTTCTCTGAACGGGCTCTAACTGAGCTTTCTCAAGCCATCGAGTCGCAAGCTGAACGCCCAGTGTATGAGGGCTGGTCGGTGCAGATTAGATCTCTCTCGCTCTAGCTGCTGCCTACCTATTCGTGCAGCCTAAGAGCACATTCACTTTTCTGGGCAGTCACATCACATAGTTGATGAACGCTGAACCCATTTGTCGACTAAAACCTCGAAACTTGATGGCAGAGTGATGGTTTTTGTTTTAAAGATGGTGCGACTGAGGGACTTCCCTGGTAGCACAGCGGTTAAGAATCCGCCTGCTAATGCAGAGGACGTGGGTTCAAGCCCTGGTCCCGGAAGATCCCATATGCCACGGAGCAACCAAGCCCATGAGCCACAACTACTGAGCCCATGTGCCACAACTACTGAAGCCCATGCACCTAGAGCTTGTGCTCCACAGCAAAGACAAGCCACCACAACGAGAAGCCCACTTGTTACAACTAGAGAAAGCCCGTGCACAGCAACGAGACCCAAAGCAGCCAAAAATAAATTAATTAATTTAAAAAACAAAGAAAAAGATGGTGTGACTGAATCATATCTCTCCCACCTTGTGCTTTGGCCATTGGTGTTTTGGATTTGGGCAAGATCTCAAATGTAATTCTGTTAGATTTTATGCCTGTTAGATTCAGTCCATCTTTCTCAACTGTCACTATCTTAATGGATCCCAACTGGTGGCCCAGTGTATTCAATGACCTTCCAAATTCTGTTGATACTTAAAGTTTTCAATCATAATGTAATCTAAATAACCTATAATGTTGGTTTTGATTAGTTAATTTATCTGAGATTTACTTAGAAGAGCATTTTAGGGACTACTCTGGTGGTCCAGTGGTTAAGACTCCGAGCTCCCAGTGCAGGAGGCCTGGGTTTGATCCCTTGTCAGGGAACTAGATCCCGCATGCTGCAACTAAAGAGCCCCCATGCTGCAACTAAGGAGTCCACATGCCACAACTAAAGCTCCCGTGTGCCATGACGAAGATCCAGTGAAGCCAAATAAATAAAATACATAAATATATTTTTAAAAAGAAAAAAAGGAAGAGCATTTTAAAAAATATATAAACTGTTGGTTTCTAGTTTTATTGTATTATAGTAAGAAACTTTATTGGTAAGGGATTACTTTTTGGAATCTATTAGCCTTTCCTTTGTATCCCCATATTGTCAATTTTTACATAAGTTCTATAACAAGAATGTGTATTCTACTGCAAGGCACACAACTCCCCATTCATCTCTTAAATCAAGCTTGCTGGTTGATGGTTTCAAACACTTTGTATATTTGATGTGCTTTTTTTGTTTGTTTGTTTGTTTTGCGGTACACAGGCCTCTCACTGTTGTGGCCTCTCCCGTTGCGGAGCACAGGCTCCGGACGCGCAGGCTCAGCGGCCATGGCTCACGGGCCCAGCCGCTCCGTGGCATGTGGGATCTTCCCGGACCGGGGCACGAACCCGTGTCCCCTGCATCGGCAGGCGGACTCTCAACCACTGCGCCACCAGGGAAGCTCTGATGTGCTTTTTGCTTGACTGATATGTCAAATTTGAGATAAGTTTGTTGAAGTCTTTTAAACTTTTAAAACGCTTTTAAAGTCTTGTTTTTATCAAATTTTCTTTGTTTTTCTAAGTTTCTGCTTTTCGTGTTTTGCTATGATGTTTGGCACATACAGGTTTATATTTGTTGTATCTTCTCTATGGATGGACCATTTTTTTTTATTACTACAAAATATTCTTCCATATCTCCCTTAATTCATGCCATTGGTAAACATGTTGAACACAAGAAGAACAGTGTGTAATAGAGCTCTCTGAGCTATCACTTAATTACATGTGGGCATAAATATGCAACCTGTCTTCTATTAACCACTCTGAAAACACTCCCTTCCCCCAGGGCAGTGTCTAATGATTTCATTCTATGATATCTATGCCTAGTTATTTTGAACAACACAGGGAGGAGGAGACAGAGAAGAGATAGATAAGAGAAGGGAGGGAGAGAGATGAGAGTTCTCAGGGGGGCGGGGGACATATGTGTGAAGGAGCCAGGGAGAGTGAGTAAGAGTCACGAGCACTAATTATTTATCCTCTCCCTTCTGTCTCACTATGACAGCTGTGGAGCCTCTCTTGTGTAGTCCAGGGTCGTGTAGGTCTTAGCCCCCTGCTGACACCTACAGTGGGCTCAGAGTTCATTAGGGCCAGAGTGAGAAGTTCTCGGTTCAAATCCTGCTTTTGACATTTATAAGCTTTCTGGTCTTGGACGAGTCACATTACCTCAATGAGCAACCAGATGGTAATACCTGTATTAGAAAGAAGTCATGTGTAAAAAATGGGTACCCATGAACTTATCTACAAAACAGAAACAGAGTTACAGATGGAGACAACAAACTTATGGTTACCAGGGGGTAAGGGGGGGAGGGATAAATTGGGAGATTGGGATTGACATATCCACACCACATATATAAAATAGGTAACTAATAAGGACCTACTGCATAGCACAGGGAGCTCTACTCAATACTCTGTAATGGCCTATATGGGGAAAGAATCTAAGAAAAGAGTGGATCTATGTATGTGTATAACTGATTCGCTTTGCTGTACACCTGAAACTAACACAATATTGTAAATCAACTAGACGCCAATAAAAATATTTTGAAAAGAAAGAAATCATGTGGACTTAGTAAGATCATGCATGTGGAAGTGTCTAGCAGGCCCATGACGTCACCACCAGCATTAACAAGTACTGATTGACTACTTCATAAAACAACATTCTGGGCAACATAATTTAGACTTACCGAATGGTCTCTGCCCACCAGGAATTCAGCATTTATGAACTCCAAGTCTGTGCATAAGTGGCGTGGAGGAAAGGAACAGGCAGAAGAGGCCACACACCGCCCCACGGTGCCAACCCCACCCCATGGTGCCTTCCTGAGCTCCAGCCGACACAATTCTGTGACCACACAGCCTTGGTGAGTTAAGTGGAGGAAGCTACCTGCTCCGGCAGTGGGGCAGGTGTAGAGCTATCAGGGGAAAAGTTAAGAAAGGCTGAGTCCAGAAAAGGGAGATTTTCAACAGTGGGGGGAAGGAGAACAATTATATACTGAGGATGCTGCAAGGGTAGTGATGGATTTGAAAAGGATGGAACCTACTGGAAGCCAGGGTGAGAGGCCCAGGTCTGACCTCGAGGATGCAATGCCACCCAGGACGTCTGACTGTGGTGGATGCCCCCTCTCAGAAGGATGACGTATGTGTGTGGGTGTGTAGTGTGCACGTGCATGGTATCAGGGGTACTGGAGATCTAAGGATGGGACACGTGGGAAGCAAAATGGGCTGGGAATAGTGACGCTCATGTCAATACAAGGCTTAGGTTCAAAGAGGCCTTCAGAGAGAATTTGCAGCGAGCAAGAACTTTCCCTGCCAGCCTCCCACAGGTGCTGTGGGAATTAATTAAGCTTCACAAAGCGCACTGCACACAGAGAGGCAAGGTGCCAGGCTAGAGCAGAGCATTAATACGCAGCTCCACCGGGCTTCCAGCTAATGGCACACAGGCCGAGCCTTTCTGCTAGAGAATATTACTTGGTCAACATATTTTTTTGCTGTTCCCTCTCTGCTTTGCCTTCACTTAGGAACAAAAGGGTCTCAGAAAGTCATCTGGTGCCGCCTCTAGGCTCTAGGCGGCGTGTGCTGAAATCATTCAAGGAAGAAAAGTAGCATCTTCCTTCCCTAAATGAAAGGATAGTCTTAACCTTGGACAGAACAAATGGCATTCTTCTACAGTTCAGATAAATTTCAGAAGCTTGAACTCAAAGCAGAGCTTCAGAAACGGCCACTGGCCTTGGAGAGCAGTCGCTCCGATCTCATGTGGTTCCGTGTGGACCGACAGTGGTCTGATCCACGGGACTCTGGTTTGCAAAGCCTGGGGAAAGGCAGATGCCGAGAGAGGAAGAGTTCCCCTCCCATCACAGACAAGTGTCCTGTATCCCATGTGAAGGAAGTGAGGATCGGGGCAGTGCAAGCGGCCTGTGTGTGGTCACCTGGTTCCCTGGGCCAGAGTGGGGGAAGGATCCAGGCCTCGACTCCCACCCCATGTGCATCTACAGCACCGCACTGCCTTCCCACCATCCTCAGTTTTAAGACAAATATCATACGATATTATTTGTGGAATCTAAAAAAAAAAAAGATACAAAAGAACTTATTTACGAAACAGAAATAGAGTCACAGATGTAGAAAACATCTGGTTTCCAGGGGAGAAAGGGGTGGGGGATGAATTGGGAGATTGGGATTGACATATACACACTACGATCTATAAAATGGATAACGAATAAGGACCTACTGGATAGCACAGGGAGCTCTACTCAGTACTGTGTAATGACCTATATGGGAAAAGGATCTAAAAAAGAGGGGATCTATGTCTATGTACAACTGATTCACTTTGCTGTACACCTGAAACTAACACAACATTGTAAATCAGCTATACTCCAATAAAAATTTTAAAAAAAGAAAAAGAAGGAAAGACGAGAAAAGAAAAAAAAAACCTGACAACTCCAAACCTCTGCATAGGATTGTCAGCATCTAAATGCCATCTGGGGTCTGTCAATTGTGGAGTGAGCACGCCCTGGGGTGAGGAATGGGGCCGAATGTCTGGAGGTTGCCCCCTTTCCCGGGTCTCCACCCACCCCCCCGCCCCCGCCCCTCACGTTCTGATCACGGAGTGAAGACCCTGGGCCAGAAACATCTCAGCGAGTCTGCTATTTGCCGGAGAAGAAAATGGAAGCAAGTTCAGCCTCCGCCAGCTTTGCCGTGGGGATGAGAACAGTCGTGAGGGCCTCAGACTCACCACTGCCCCCTGCCGCCTTCCCCACGCAACTGCGGTCTCCGGCTGCAAAGGGAGGCTCTTACTAGAAAAACCCACTTAGGGTTCCCTTGTTCCCCTGAAATGAGTCTCTCTCAGTGAAATCAGTCTCTCTCAGTCTCTCTAATGCCTCTCTGTCTCTGTCTCTGTCTGTCCCTCTCTGTCTCACATGCACACTGCCCCACACGATTAGGGTAGGGGTGAATGAAAGGCAAACATAAGAGTTTGTAGAAAATTCTGCAAAGGCTGTAAAATCGCCAATTGGATCTTCAAGATGGATGGTTTCTCCCTAATTAGATTCTGCTGCCTTGTATAAACCAGCTTTGCAGCTCTAGTCCATCCGATAAAGCAAACCATTTCTCATCAGTCAGGTTTACAGATCACGCCCGCGGCGCACACAGCGCACGAATCGACCTCCCCTTTCCATCCGCTCTCGGGGCCAAGTTAACAATGTGCTTCTGCCTCCGATAATAATACACCAATAAAAGGACACGTGCGTGACTAAGCTGTGGCCTTATGGCCCGGAGCCCTCCCCGAGAACGTCCCTCCACGCTGAGAACAGGAGTGGGGAATTATAGACTGGAAGGGCTCCTGGACGCGCCTTTTGCAGGCTGGTACCTTCTGGAGAAACAGGCCAGAGCAGCATTTCTCAGCGGGGTCTGGGGTCTGCCTGCATCAGAACCCCAGGGGAACGTGTGCTAAGATGCACATTGCTGGGTCCCCTGCCCCCAAAACACACTGATTTAGACCCCCTGGAGGAGGGACCTGGGAATTTACTCTCTAATCAAGAGTCCCTGGTCATTCCGAAACAAGCTAACATTCAAGAACCACACAGCTAAGGCTCGCAAGTGGTACATAAGGGCCACCTGCCATGTGTACGATGCTTTAATTGCTGCCCTACCTGGAAGCAAGGCCAAGGAAATGATGACCTCCCCGCCCGCACACACACACATCACAGAACACCAGTTCCCAGGCTGTGTCAGGTGCCGGGATCACGGCTGGGCTGCCTGTCAGGTTGTGAGACACATTCCCTCCTGGTCTGGACACCCTTGCAGAGCCGAGGAAAATTGGTCTAGACAGAAAGCAGCAGGATAGTGGCCGGGTGGGAGCTGCAGGCGAAGCCCTCCCAGAGCCCCACCCCCCATGCTCCCGAGAAACTGCCCGAGGCCTGAATCATTTGGACGAGGACAGACTGTGCAGAGGAGGGACTGATGCCCGTGAGGGTGTGGGGAGCTTCGCAAAACTTGTCAAGGCCAAGGGGGGTCCACCGAGGATGCAGAACAGGCTACTGAGCTGCAGAAGACTGAGAGACGGCTGCCTTTAATCTCGAAAGCACTTTTCTTCAAAGAGCTCAAAGCACTCCCCAGACACAGCCTAATCCATTCTTACCCCCATCCTCCACGTTAGATCTTGGTAAGGAACTCAACCAGGGCAACTCCTCTGGCAGATTCCAACTCGGGTCCAAAGTCAGAATCCCCCAGGATATTTTATACGCGCAGACTCGGAGCCCTCACCCCAGACCAAGGCAACGAGGCCCTCCTGGAGCAGGGCCCCAGCATCCCCTACTGGTGAAAGGTCTGAAGTTCCTGCTGCCTCCAGGCAGCATCGTTCTACTTCTGGAGAGCTCAAGTTTTTTTTTCCAGATCAACATAATTGGGCAGGGTGCTTTCAGTGGCAAAGGAATTCGTAGCTCTGACGGCCAGAAGCTCCTCCTCACGTCAAACCACGTCTCCCACGGTAAAATGTAAGGTTCGCCAAGCCTCCGCGTGGTGCACACAGAGAAAAGCGGCTCGGCTGCAATCTGACCCTCTCCTCCTCCGAGGGAAGTGGAGGGAATGCAGTCACTCTGGAGGTGCCGCAGACGAGCTGGGCACCAGCCCAGGGCCCTGCGTTCCACCTGGCCCCCACCTCACCCCGCCGGGCCGTGGCTGCTTCTCGGTGGACACGCGCCAGTGTCAAACACGGAACCCAGAGTCTAACTCAGATCTGAGGTTTTCTCAACTTCTGTCCCAAAGGCAAGAGGGTGGGAGGTTGAAGGCCCCCAGGCTTGCCTCTTTCCTCTGCTCCCGACATGCAGGGTCAGAAAATAAAATACACGGCCGGGAGGAAAGGCCTGGAGTTGCTTCTGACACTGCCCTAGAGCCTGCGCCTCTGGACATCAGCTTCAAGATGTCAAGCCCAAGCACTGCCCCCGCTGCATCCTCCCTCCTAGAGGCTGGAGGTGACCCTGGAGGATGCCGCAGGGGGGCCTTTCTCACTCACTGCAGTGAAACTGTAACCCTGAGGGACACGGCTAGGCTGGGGACCTGGGACCAGGACTCCCCCCAGGTCGGTCGCAAGTCTCTGGGCCCCGTGAGACAGAGAAACGAGGTGTGTGGTTAGGAAAAGGGGGAGGCAGCTGAGGCCACTGCTGCCAATGGCCACGCTGTCAGGTGTTTCAACAGCACGGGGATTTCCTGGTCAGCTGTGCGGCAGAATTTTTACGGCTCTGCCTCACTGGTGTGATCGTAAACTCCTCAAAGACGGGGACTCTGTGCTCCGTTGGCTCAGCTCAGCCTGGCACAGAGTAAGTGCCCGTTACATGGCAGCTACTAGTCACACGCGACGGTAGCCCGGTGCCCAGCCCTCGGCTGTGCACAGCAGTCAAGTCTCGTCGCCCTCTCTGGGATGAGCGCTCATTTCCCAGATGGAGTGACATGTTAGCCCCTGGACTGAACAGCCGGCTAATGGCGGAGCCCGGGAGATGCGTTGACAGTCAGGGCTCCCCAGACTGCTGCCCGAGTCAAACGATGCCCCAGACCTTCCCTTCTCTCCCTTCACCAGCCAGAGTGGGCCCCTCCTGCAAACAAGCCCAAACCCCCAAACTCGCCTCCTAGATGTCCCAGAATCACTCAGCCTCGTGCTGAGCCATTTGTAAACCTCCCATCTAACTATTCTGCATCCCATTGGGGTTTCAGTTTTTTCTTTGACTTCTACGCTGCAAGGACCTTCAGGGATCCCCTGGTCCAGGAGGAACCTGGAAACAAGATGTGAACAACCTTTTTCTTTCTTTAACAGAAGAGAAGAGAACACAAGAGACTCTGAGAGAAAACCTCAGAGCCCAGCACATGTCACGAGGGTGAACACGTTTCATGAAACTTTTGTCTCAGTTATTCACACACACAAATGTGTGGGAGCTGCAAAGTCAAGCGCGTGTCTTCTGGCCAGTCACAATCAGAAAGTTTGAACAACACCAATCCCGTTCTCGAATGTTGCCGGTAAGGAAACAGATGCACAGAGAGGTAAAGCACATTGCCTGAGGTCACACAGCTGGTCAGTGGCGGTGCCTGGGCAGGACCTCAGGTTGCTCCTGTCTCCTGTTGCAGTGCTCTGCTCGCTACAGGTCTCTGGGAAAAGGACTGCCAGAGAGCTCAGTGAGCCCCGAGCCCACCCGAGTCCCCCGGCCGGAGTGGACTCCATCAGCTGACCTGGGGCAGGGGTAGCTGGCAGGCATATGAACGGAGGATGGGCACAGAAGACTGGAACTCCTGGCTGAGCTAGTTTCGACCATGCAGCTGAGAGTGACCTTGACCTTCAGCTCAAGAACTTTTTAACCATCATTGAATTGGAACCAAAACACGAATGCAGGCCACTTAGAGATGGATGTATGGCCCAAGAGGCTCTGCAGTAAGTCTCTCCCTGCGGAGGTGTAGGCCAGCAGAGGGGCCCCCTGCAGGTAAGATTCTGGGCCCCGAGCTGGGTCACTGCAGCCATTCCGGCCCTCGTCTCCTTAGGAAACAAGGGAGCCGTCCCCTCTGGGGGTGCCCCTGACTTTCACTGTGGCTCCTTGGGGTGAGCAGTGCTGGACTCAGAGAGGGGGGTGGTGAGGGGCAGAAAATAAGCCTCATTTTACACGTGAGACAATCGAGGCTCAGAGAGGCCAAGAGACCAGAGCAAGGTCACAGAGCTAGCTGGTTGGAGAGCACACACGACTCTGACCCAGAGCTCCTGATTCCCTGGGCCTGCTTCTCACATCCACGCAAGAGGCACCTGGACATCTTGTTAAAACGCAGAGTCGGTAGGCCTGGGGCGAGGCCTGAGGCTCTGCATTCCCGAGAAGCTTCCAGGTAATTCCATAGACTAGACTTCGACAGCAAAGCTCTACACTGTGTTGTCTGGAAGGATAAAGGGATCCTTATACTTCACCTCCAGCTCTCCACTTCAGCCAGGCAAATCCTCCAAGACTCACAGACATACTTATTTAAAATAGTAATAAATGTTATTATTTTAACGTTCATCGAATACTTACTAAGTGCCCACACTGTTCTAAATGCTGACATGTAATCCTCACAGGTCTATGACACGGGTATTACCGTCTCTATCTTACACATAAGGAAGCTGCAACTCAGAGAGGTTAAGTAACTTGGCCTAAGTCACACAGCTAGTAGGCAGCAGAACCAAGATTCGGACTCAGCTCTGACTCACAGCTTATTCAGCTAAAGGCTCTATAGCGTATACCCTCAACCCCTCTCTCTCCCAGCCCTGGGAGCCTCACCCCAGAATGCTCTGAACACTCCTCTAGCCCGACCGTGTTCCCTCCAGCACCACACGGCCACGATTGCTCATAATTCAGGGTCTGAAAGGTCCTCTTCCAGACCTGTGTAGAGCCAGTGGGCCTCAGCAAGTTACTTTAGAGTTGATGGGGGGAGGCATGAGATGAAAGGGAGCTCAGGGCGGTGCGTGGACAGCGGTCCGCACACTGTGGGTCACAACATCGAGCTAACGATCGTTGATGAGTGTGGACAAGCACAGCGCCCCGCTGGCACACTCGTCCCCGCAGGCCAAGGGACACCCACCTGGCGAGCCCGCACCTGCGGCGCCCAGGGCCTGGCCACTCGGGCTCGGCTCCCAAGCAGCTTCTTCAGGTCCCAAGCACGTTGCCTGGGGCGGCGTCCTCCAGTACAGGAGGAGTTCTAGAAAGCACTAAATATCTGGAGAGAGCCCGGGGCCAGGAGGGCAGCAGGAGAAACTTAAGACCATGACGGAAGTGAGAGGGCAGGAGGGCCGGGGGCTGGTCCAGAGATGGGGTAGGTCCCGTAGGCCGGGGCCTTACCGCCCCGAGGCAGACACAGTGGTTTCTAATGGGTCTCGGACACCAGACCATCTCGCTCTGAGTCCTGGCTCTGCCGCTTCCACACTGTGTGTTCTGGGGGCGTGTTCCTCACCCTTTCAGTGCCTCGACTTCCCCATTGGTAAATTGTGGATAATGATAAATGCCCCAATGGGTTGTGTAGGAATTTAGGATCGCGCCTAGCACATGGTGAGGGCCTAATACATGTGAGCGGGGGCTTAGAAATAGATACCGGGGACAGCCACAGGCCCCCCCCGCTCTGGAGGGTGGTCATAAGGTGGCGTCACCGAACATAAGACAGAAGAGGTGTGTCTGGTTTGCACGCGTCTGTACAGAGGGCGGCTGACACTGGTACCCACCTTTTCAGGGCGCACTCCAGCTCAGTCTTCTCCTCGTGGGCTTCTAGGAGCTGCGAGAAGATTCTGGTCAGGAAATCCTCAAAGCTGGACAGTAAGTGAGGCTCGTCCTTCTTCAGCTGCAGCCAGAGTTGCTTGACGTCATTTTCACTGTGAGAGAAAAAGGAGCATTAGGGTGGGGGCGTGGACATGAGGCTTCGTGGGACACACGGAGGTCCCGGGTGTGACACCGATGGCTAGAGCATCATTACCACCGTCCGCACAGTGACAGCAGGGGCTGACATTTATTGAGCGCTTGCTGGCTGCCTTATGCGCGTCTGCTCACTTGACCTTCCAGTGAGGCAGGTGCTGCTAACACCCCCGTTTACGGGGGAGGGGACGGATGAAGAGGGGTGAGGCGATTGGTCTCGGATCACTCCGCTGGGAAGTTATGAAGCCAGGAGTCATGCCGGCCTCCTAATGGCCACACTCCACAGCTCTGCTTTCTGTCTCCTGCGATGAGCTGGTGGTGCTGAGCACACAGCCGCGGACCAGGAGCATCTCCAAACGCCAGGAGGCAGCGGGAGGACGGGAGCCCCGCGCGTGTGAGGACAGGCGCCGTGGAGCTGGAGCAGCGAGCCTGTCGCCCCAGGAGGGATGGGCCTCACAGCTGAGAGCGAAGGACGTGGCATCTGACGGATGGCAGGAAGCGGTTGTCACCGCAGGGAGTGGAAGGGAAGATGCAGCAGCCCACTGGGGCCCGGAGGCAGCGGGCGTGACAGGAGAAAGCAAGGGAAGGAGCAAGCCTGAGAGATGTGTGTGCACACACGGAGAGACAGGTGGGGAGTCGGGAGGACGGAGCCTGGCAGAGAGGCACAGACACAGAGTGGCGTGCCTAGAACCGCTCCCTCCCCAACAGGCACGCTGGCGCTCACCAGAGGAGACACACGGGCCACGGTCACGGTGATGGGGGTGGGGGCGGGAGGCGGCACACCCATGGACCTGCTCTGCCTCTGGAGAAACTCAACAGTCTACAGCCAGTGATCAGACAGACAGCCAGAGGGGCATCTGATCTCACTCATTAAATTCTAAAACCACTGTGATCTGAAGGCAGCTACAACTAGGGACCCTCAGGATAAAGAATAAAATCCCTTGTGCTGTGTAACAAGCACTATATCTGAGAAATTTTACTCAAAAGTGATACTTGATAGTGTCATGTTAGTAATGTGCCTGGGGTGTAAGTGTTACTCTCTGCGCCCAGCAGAGAAGAGGCCCACTGAGAAATGAACCTGCTTCTGGTCAGTTACCTGATCATCTATCCAATCATCCCTCCTTCCCTCTTTCCTTCCCTTGCTCCATTCCACCCAAACATCCACCAACTCATCTAGACCATCCATCCATCCATCCATCCATCCATCCATCCATCTATCCTCCCACCCATCCATCCACCCACCCACCCACCCATCCATCCACCCACCCACCCACCCACCCATCCACCCTCCCATCCATCCATCCATCCACCCTCCCATCCATCCAACCAACCATCCATCCCTCCATCCACCCTCCATCCATCCTCCCATCCATCCACCCAACAAGTATTTATTATTTGTTGAAAACCTAGCACTGATCTGGATGACATGAGAGATCTAGAAAACGAGAGAAGGGGAGGTAAGGAGCCTCCTGTTTCCCAGAATAATTTCCATTTTCCCCCATACAGAACACGCTGTGGCTGTCGCTCTACTGGGCTGTAGATACAATGGGGATTGCACAAAGGGTTCCGAGATAAAGGGTCTCTGGGAGATACCACGATGACTTCCCCTCACTGTGGCAGGTTGCCCCTCACAAGGTAAATGCATTATGAAATCAAGATGCACCTTGCTGGCCGAGGTCTGTCTGCTCCCATCCCCTGGGTTCCTGCTGCAGCCTGGCAGAGAACCATTAGGGTGAGGGCCTCCAGTGAGATTTGCAGACCTACCTGACGCTCTTCCAAAGCTACCTGGACCTCCTGGTCGTGGCCACATCACCTCCCGCCAGATTTCTGGAGAAGGGATAAGTCTCTCAACGCTGGATGAAAATTAGGCCAAGGCCGATGAGCTGTCTAATCACTCAGCCAGTCGGAGCACCGAGAAGAGCCGGGAGCCCAGGCGCTCTGTCCACCACTTCTGGACAAAGCCAAGGCCGCTTTCTTGGAAGGATACAGGGGTGCAGGGTGAGAGAGGGTTCCGGGTGGTCAGTCCATCCATCTCCCTGCTTCCAGAACAGTACGCAAACCATCGTGGTCGCTGAGATCTTTAAAGACCTCTGAAGTTTTCCAGCCTCCTCTGTTTCCTCATCTGGGGTCCTACAGTCTGGACCGTTTTCCCTCACGCTGCAGCAAAAGCCCACTTCCTTCTTGTTTAACTTCAAGGAGGATGACAGTGGCCGGGCACCATCTCCTGTTTGTGGGTTTTTATCGACCACTCTTGGAACCTTCCCCAGAGCCTTCTCTTCTCCAGGAGCTCTCGTGTTGGCTCGGCCCTGCGCGGGCCTTTGTCTGACGTCCTCAGAGAAACCTCTGGTGAACTCTGATTTGAGAGCCCTGCAGGAGGGTGGCGGTCCAGAAGTGATGGGTGGGCAGAGAGATGCCTGTCTTTCATGACAGTCCCTTGGCTCACCCACACTGCCCTCTCCTGCCCCCTCCTCCAGGACGAGCCTTCACGGGGTCGTGGGCATGGTCACTGGGCTCTGGTCTCTTGTCCTTGGAGCAGTGGAGCTAGTGTCCCCTCTGGCTTGCCCAGGCTTCTGCCAGCCTGTCTCAACTCTGCCACAACCTAAAAGACGCCGGGAGCTACACATGCTTTCTTGGCCTGCATGCTGTGTGAAGGCCCCTCTCTCTTGCTTCCCCTTTATCATTCTCCTCCACAGTCTTCTTCTTCCCAAGCTCCAGACACATCAGCTCCAACCATCAGGCCATTCCCCCCTCACTCATGAAACACACACCCAACCCAAGACCTGGAGACCCCAACACAAAAAGGCAAGGGGCGGAAGTTGCTCCATGTTTTTCGGGCGACTCTCTGGTTTCCACTAGCTACAACATCACTTGACTTCATTTCAATTAATGGCAAAGGTCTGGGTTTACATCTATGCGTCTCTTTCTTACAAAACACTTTTTGCAAAAAAGAAAAAAAAATGGGGGTATGACGTTTGGTTTGAAGCGGCAGCCACCTAAAATTTTCAGCTGAGTTACTGACCACCCAAGTGATCAGCTGGTAGAAACAGGTTCACCTCCCACCTCGGCTTCCAGAACAGGGCTGGTTCGCCTCAGGGATCTGACGCGCAGGCGCTTCCGTGTAAGGTGGCTTTGGCGGGAGCACAGCACGTGGGACGCACTGCGGCCCCAGAGACCCAGCAGAGGTGGAGATGCTGGTGAGCTGATGGTGACAGGAAGCCTTCGGCGGGACGCACCGAAACCCTCAAGGGTTTCAACCCTTGCACAGCCCTCTGATGGGCGGGCAGCCCTCAGGGAGCAAGGCCAAGCCAAAGACTGTACTGACTGTGGACGGCAGGGGCTGAGGAAGGCGTGTGGGAGATCAGGGGATAGGAGCGTTTCCCTGAAAATAATGCAAAAAGCAGAGGTAGAGCCCTAGACCCTGACGCAGACAGGTCATGGCCAAGGGCAGGCTGCACGGGGCCGGTGGCCCAGCTGGAAGCAGGGACCCAGGGCTTGGCTGAGGGCTTAGCAGGCGTTAAGGTTGGACAGAACAGATGGGGAGGCTGCCCCTAGGCTGGGCTCCATCCCCCAGACCACAGTCGCCACTTACTCTTGCCAAACCTTTTGGGCTCCAAGCCTGTCCATCAGCATCTGGAACTGGCCTTCCTCATCTCCGTCCATGTCACCCAGATCCTCACACCCTCTGGTCTGATACACCTTCTCTTCCTGGAGCTGGGCCAGGTGCTCAGCTCCATCTTCCTCACTCGGCTTCTTCTGGCTGAAGAAGAAGTGACCTGGGGGACGCACGGGCACGAGATCTGGATTAGGCAACACTCGCCCAGGAAGACCTGTGTTTCCTCAGCTGCCAGGAATCGACTGAGGTTCAGCTGAGAGGAGAAAAGGGGAGGCCAGACTCCCTGTAGCCAAGCTCCTTGGAGGCCGTGCTCCGGATCTCATGTCTCTGCTACCTGGATGAGATTCTGCCAGAGATGCTAGAATCTGGGAAGGGCAGAGCGCATGGCGGGTACTACGGCACCTTTGTGGTTCTTAACCTTTGAAAGGCCGGCTTAGAATCGTCTCTTCATTGATTTCTTCTCTAAACAAGACCTTTCCCCCGTCGCACTGAGCAGCCTGCCTGCCCACGCTCTGTGTTATCACCTAGTCATCCTGGCCGCCAGCATCACTGTGCTTCACATTTACACGAACGTAAGTGAATTCAATTGTATGAATTCAATGATAAATTCCTGGAGGTCAGGAAAGGCCTCAGATACTTCCAAGCAAATACCTGGCACCTTGAAGGAGGCACATGTATGGTGATTTATCTGACCCATACTTGTTGTAATCAATATCTGATCAGTATTGGATCTGATGGTGTATTTGTTTTTCTTTTTTTTTTATCTTGTTCACGCCTCTCAGTTGTTTTTCCTCCTGGTCACCTTGAGAACGACTGGTCTATTCCAACCCTTTACAAATTCCTCTGAAAGCTATTGCCCCTCAACCTGGAGGACTCAGCCACACTCAGGTTGAAACGAGCCGCACAAGCCTCCCACTCTTGTCCACTGCTTTCTCGGCAGAAACGGACAGGTTGGAAATCCCGTCTCAGCCCCCTCTTAAGCTGACCTTCCCGCGAGAGCTTCTCCGCTCATTCCTCGCCACTTTCCAGTAGGAGAGGACCTCGCAGTGACAGCGCGGTGGGCACCGAGGGGGCAGTGGTGTGAGCAGCGGAGGTGGACCATGAAAAGAGAGCAAGTGACCCGCAGCCTGGAACCTTCAGGAGGCAGGAAAGCCTGTGCTTCATGGACCCTCGGAGCTGGTGGGGCAGGGATGCCCCTTATATGGCTTTAGGCCAACCCATACCCTGGGGCCCCAGCGTCCACCAGAACTTACTAAATCCAGTGGTGAACTCCGCTGGGGTCAGAAAGCCATTGCCGTCAGCATCCAGGGCATCAAACACATCCTCCAGGTCCTCCAGGCTGAGGGGCAGCTCCTCATGCAGCCTCTGAAAACGATCCAGACCGGGCTGGTTAACGCCGCTCATCACGGACGGCTGCCGAGGGGGGCAGCGCCTTCCGCCCCGCCGACAAAAGCCGGAAGCCAGACTCTGAAACCTCACCACCCTTCTCCTCCTCTGAATATCAGGACATCCACCATCTCTTGGTTGCCTACTCACGTGGTAGGCAACTTGCGGGATGATTGATAAGTAAATATGTGTACATTTATTACTATATTTATATATAATTTATTACATATATGTTTGCATTTAATTCTCACGACAATTCTTTGAAGTGGGCATTACTATCCCCCTTTTACAGATGAAGCATGATGTTAAATGACCTGTCCATGCCATTAAGTGACACGGCCGGGATCAAATCCAGGTCTGATTTCAAAACTGGCACTGCTCACAGCCGTAAAGGACCAGAACTGCATGGGACTGAATCCCGTTTAGGATAATACCTGCATGACACGGTGTGGTCCAGTGGGATGATGGGATAATGAATGTAAAGAATATTGCACAGTACCCGGCACAGGGAAGGCATTCAGTAAAACGTATGAGGGAGGTAGAGAAAGAAAGGGGGGAGCAGAAGGTCCCCACCAAGGCCGCTGACCCACCAAGGTCACTCAGTGAGTGAACGGCACAGCCAGGTTTCACTCTGGTTTCACCTGCTCTGCCCAAGCCCCTCCCTCTGTCCCCCTGTTGCCATGCAGGTGTGGGTCACACTCTCAGAAGCCTTCCCTGATGGAGGCCACTCATGTCCCAGGGCTGCAGTTTCTGTGGACACACACTATGGTCCTTTAGCTCTGAAGGGGAGCTGGACAAGGCCACTGGGTGACACGCACCCACCATAGCAGCCTGCCCCCCACTCCTACTCCCTGCTGGCCCTCAACTACCTCCTGAAAAGACACGAACTGCCACCGCCTTAAGGTATGGATGACAGTATTTGTGTGGGACTTCCCGGGCGGTTCAGTGGTTAAGCCTTCGCCTTCCAATGCAGGGGGTGCGGGTTCGATCCCTGGTTGGGGAGCTAAGATCCCACATGCCTCGCGGCCAAAAGACCAAAACGTAAAAGAGAAGCAATATTGTAACAAATTCAATAAAGACTTTAAAAAAGGTCCACATCAAAAAAAAAAAAAAAAACTTAAAAAAAAAAAAAAGAGTATTTGTGTTGTAAAAGGGAGCTGGCCAAGATGGGGTGTGAGGTCACTGGACCTGAGTGCTGGGCTGCCCCAGACCACGCAGGGAGAGAAGGGCAGACGCTGATGGCTGAGGAGCAAAGTGGCTGAGCTGTGGCTGCTTCCCTCTGGCCTCTGTCTGAGGCACCGGCGGCCCCAGGCCAACGTTAATTTGCATCGTTGAAGCAAGTACCCTCTTCTACCCTAATAATCAAAACCTCCCAATGAAGACTCCCCAAGGGAGTTCATTACAGCCCAGCTGACCCTCCCCCATCCTCCCAGCTCCCCGAGGGACGACTGCACAAAATTGCCGCTGTGGAAGTGACTGACAGCTGGAGACAAGGACCACGGGGCCACAGGAAGGAAGGTACACGCCCATCTGAACAGTCAAAAAGAGCTGGCAGGTGGGAAAGCCCATAACGTAACTTGCGAGACACTCGGTTTGACCCTCAGGCACCCTTCTAGCTGAGAAGCCATAACGATTAATTTGGCAGGTACTTGCATTAAGAGAGACGATGATGCATTACAACGTGGGGAGACAGGATGATGTGGGAGCCCTTTAGAGTCACTGAATTACACAGGAATGAGGTTTTTAAAAAGGAAGGTAAGTGAGAGTGTGTGCAAGGATTCCAGAAGTGCGTCTGCTGAGCAAACAGCAGAATCTCTGTCTTGTCAACAATCCATAAACCAGCTGTGTCAAAGCCACAGGCAGAGAATGCAGGGTGAGGATGGGGTCAAGTTCGCAAGCAGGAAGTTCATTAGCTCCATCTGACGCTAAAGGCATCACATTGGAGGCAGGGTGAAAACCCAAGATTCCAGTCCTTTCCTTGGGATAATCCTGCCCCCTCCCTACCCTCTGCCTGAATGTGATCTCTAAAATGTGGTCTCTCACACTGTGCTGGACCCAGAAAGGGGCTGAAAGGAATTGCAGAGTCAGTGGGCCCCTCAACTTGCCTCTTGCCCAAAATACCCACACGTGGGCACCCGTACTCTTGTTAGCATCACCCAGGAAAAGCTAGGTCACACCCCGCCTCAGGCGCCATCCCTGAACCCAACAACACTTCTGACCCCAAGTCCTTCCCATGCTCTAATCCCATTCCTTGTCTCTGTCTCAAACCAGCTTCCTCCCCTTGCTGTCACTGAAGCTGGGGAGGGCAGTATGACATTCTCCAAGTCATCCTCCCTCTTCACGTCCTGCCAACGTAGTACCGAGGGCTTCTCCAGCCTTCTCTGCAAACTGCACATGCCTGATGCCTCAACCTCTCTTTATTGGCCCTACCCGAAAAATCCTTTAGTCTTCATAACCATAATTACCTCTTATTTATCTTTCTTCTCTGGGCCTGCAGAGCCATGTAAAACCAACTTATTCTGCTCTTGTTCCCTGGGTACCTAGCGCTGTCTACATTTTTAACTAAAGGAGCCAAGCCGGGTGGAGAGGGACGCGACGATTCATTCCATGGTGCTGACAGCCCATGAAGCTCTGAGATTTCCCTAAAGTCACAGTGGAGGCCAGGCTGGGATAAAGAAGCAGTTTCCCCTTCGGGGCTTCCGCTGTCAGCTAAGGGCTCTCCGTGCGTCCATGCATCCTTAATTCCTTTCTCTCATTGCTATCCCACCCCTGCCACCAAAAGTCTGCCCGGCCAGCAGCACCCGTGCCAGCCTTCCAGAATCCTGCTTCACGGGTGGATCCTGTCTCCCACTCCCGCCTGGAAGAGCAGGTGGGGGGGGAGGGGGTCAGGGAGAAGGCAGGCTCGCCCCCCTCACTCTGTCCACGGCCCAACCAGTGGCTCTTCACGATTCCACGCTCCCTCCAACCGTGGCCTCCCTCCACCGCCTTCCTGTTCACTCTAAATTCCTGCTTCCTCTGAACTCTGAATTCCTGCATCACTTCCTCAGGAAGGCTCTGCAGCCCCGGCTTGGACCAGCGATCCAGACGCGCCCCCAAACACATTTCTTTCGTTCATAAGTCTCACCTCACTTTGTACTTTACATACTGATGGACGCGATTAGTGGATGAATGTCTGCTCCTTCAGTGGCCTGGAAGCTCTGGGAAGAGGGACCCCGTTCACTTTTGTTCACTGTCATGGCCCCAGGATCTAGCCCAATGCTGACAACCAGGTGGTATTTAGATACTTGTTGAACAAGTGAATCAATAAACGAGTGACTACGAGTGATAGCAGGCGGTCCTGAGCTCCTGTCCACGGAGCACTGGTCTAGACCCCATCCACTCTAGATCCTGACCAGCCCCCGTCCCCCACCCAGGGGTGCTCGGCGAGGTCTTACAAACTGGGGCATGGAACAGGAAGCAGTCCTGCAGGAGCCATGCTGAGGGCGCAGGCTCCCAGAGCCAGGGGAAAACGCTGTCTCCCGCTACAGCCCAGCTGGACCCTCTACCTTCCTGGTCACCAGCCCGCAACATGCCTCGTGCAGCTTAAAGCCAAGGGTTGCACAGCTTCACATGCATCTGAGGGAAATGCTCATTAAAGAGAAAACCAGGAGATCCACCTTTACAGCCAGATTAATCTCTCCCTCTTTCCAGGCTCCCAAAGCCTCCTGTTCAGACCCTTCTCCCAGCACCAACCACTCTCTTCCCTGCGGTAGAGCCCAGAAGCACCAGACATCTTCAGGATGGGACTGTGAGGTCCAGAGGCGGGATCTCCCTTGATTCTGCCTGGTGCCTTGATGTGCTTGGTTCAGGCTGACGGCTGGGTGCAGACGGGAGTCTCAACCTCCGTGCTATTGACATCCCGGGATGAATTCTTTGTTGGAGAGGGAGGTGGGGGAGGAGCTGTCCCGTGCTTTACGGGACACTTAGCAGCATCCCCGGACATCACTTAGTAGACGCCCGTAGCATCTCCCTCTCCAGTCATTCCAATCAAGAATGTCCCTAGACATGGCCAAATGTCCTCTAAGAAGCCAAACTGGCCTCGCTCACACAGACTGGACACAAACAAGAGCAGCACCAACTAGAGACGAACAGAAGGGACCCTCTCCAGCAGAAGTGCCCCTTCTTGATCTCTGAGGCAGACAGATGACTTGCACTTGACCTCCCAGTACGACAGTGCAGCCGCTGCGGAAACAGTGTGGGATCCCTCAAAATATTAAAAATAGAATTGCCATATGACCCAGCAACCCCACTTCGGGGTCTATACCCCGAAGAACTGAAAGCAGGGACTCCAGGAGCATTTGTACGTCCCTCTCCACAGCAACGTGATTCACACCCTAGGGTGTGAACCAACCCAAGTGCCCATCGACGGCCAAATGGATAAACAAAATGTGGTAAATAGATAAAATGGAATCTTATCCAGCCCTAAAAAGAGAGGAAATTCTGACATGTGCCACCATGTGGAATCTTGAAGACATTTTGCTAAGTGAAATAAGGCAGTCACCAAAGGACGGATACTGTCTGATTCTACTTAGACGGGGTCCCCAGAGGAGTTATATCCATAGAGACAGAAAGTAGGAGGTGGTCCTGGGGGATGGTCAGTGTTTAATGGGGACAGAGCTTCTATTTTGCAAAATAAGGAGAGTTCTGGTGAGGGTTACACAACAATGTGAATGTATTGAAAGGCACTGAAATAGTCACTTAAAAATGGTTCAGATGGGGAATTAATTCTGTTACGTGTATTTTACCACGATTTGGAAACATCACAGAGTGGAGGACACTAGGAATTGTGATAAGACTCGGGGTATAAGTCCCCCCACCCCCATGGCGCATGCGCACACACACACACACACACACACACACACACACACACACACACACACACACACACAGGGAGCGCTTATGGAGAGATTTCCAGGTCCCAGCTCGGGGCTAAGTGCTCTGCGGGTACACACGCGCCTGAGTCTCTTCTAACGCTGGGAGTTAGTTATAAATAATTCACAGATGAGGGGCTACAGCTTAGAGCGCTTAAGAGACTTACACAAATGCACACGGCTAGTAAGTGGCAGATTCAGGATTAAAACTCAGGGCAACGTACCACAAAATTCCTTAAGAGTCTCTTTGTTCACCTAAATCAGGCGTCAACTAGCAGCCCCTGTAAAGGCCAGGCCGTGCGTATTTGAGGCTTTGCAGCCCTTTGTCACAGCTTCCCAAGTCCGTGCTGTAACTTGGAATCCGCCGTGGATGGTATGAGAAGGAAAGAGCCCGGCTGCGTTCCAATTACACGGCACTCACAGAAACAGCGAGCGAGCCAGGTTTGGCTGGCTGGCCAACTCCTAGATGGTTCTTCACGGTTTGGCTAATCCAGGAATTCCAGGCAGTGTTGCAGGGTGGGTACTTGGCGTTGGTAATAACCATTACACTCCTCTAAGAAATCAGAGGAACAGGGTTTAGGAGGCTGCTGGTGTCTTCAGAGATCTCCTGCCCGACCTGTCCCCATCTCCCTCTCCCGACTGGAGGGGTCCCTTCATGCCCTCTCCAGCCTGGTCCTCCTGTGTCCCTCTGCCTCTCACTAGGGACCCTCCGGCTCACGACTGTGGTTCTCTAGGGGACCCCTCCCTGCAAAGCAATCTTCACCCCAGTTCTGCCTGGAATGATCTCCATGGGACACACAGAGGGGTTTATTGTGGAGGAGGGAGTGAGGTCTGGGGGGCCACGGGTGGAGTTGAAGACCCTCCAACTCCTGCCTAAACTCTGCGCTCACAGGTCAGTATCATCCATCCAACGTCCCGTAGCAGGGCCTGCTCGTGCACAACCCGAGCTCTGGGCGGCTTGCATCCTGGCCTCAGCCGGGGGACCTGCTCCTTTCCGTCTGTGGTCCTGCTCTGTCAGGGTGTCTGTTTGCTCACGGCTGCTGCTCTCCGATCACCTCTCAGATGCCTGGGTTTCCCCACCTCTCGGATGGCTGGGAGCCTGTCTCAACCCCTGCAGGTGGAGTTCTTCCGTTACTCAGGAGAAAGAAGAATGGGGGCACGAGGGGAGCAGCCTCGCCCCTCCCCCCCCAAAGGATGGCAACTGTGTGCGGTTTTGTGCCAGCTCCCCTCGCCCGCCGGCCCCTCCTGCCCAGGCTCCCCAGCCCGACCCAGCCACTCTCCGCCTTAACAGGCCTTTCCCTGTATCTGGATCTGGGTGTGCGTGCGTGCTGTGAGCTCTTCTCCAGGTCCCGAGAGGCCGTGCTGGGAGCCGAGGGTGAGAAAGGGGGTGGTGACCAGGACCCAGGGGCCAGCCACCAGCTGCCGCGGTACGTGCAGGGGTGACAGCAGTAGGTAGATGTCCTCAGTCCTGCCAGGAGAACCAAGGGCGCGTGGACCTCACAGGGAACCCAGGGTGGACAACAAGAGGGTGACTTTCTTCCCAAATCTTCTTCCAGCCCATCCTCCTCCAGACGTGACCGTGAAAGCGGCAGAGAGGCGGCCCTTCGATGACATGTTTTGTTCTCTTGTGATATCATTCTCTCAGCTAGAAGAGCTGAACTTTTCAAATGCTTCGCCGTCCACAGGCACGCAGGAAGTTCAGGAAACCGCAGCCGGCAGAGCTGAATGCCACGGACACAGCAGACTGGCTGGTGGGAGGCCCCGCCCTCCTCCTGCTGTCTGGACCAGGGGTGAGGCCGGAGGGAGCAAGGCTGCTGTGGCGTCTCTGGGATCTGATGCTTCTGACTTCATGCCGGGCCCAACGCAAATGATTTCTTCAACAATTGACACTTTACGGTTTATCCCGGCCTTCATTAAAGAGAGGGCTTTGGCGCAGGTTAATGGGGGTATATTCAGTGAGAGTGCTGAGTTGCACTGTGCATGTGACCCACGGTTGACCCTCAATAAAAGAGAATTCCCTTTTCTTTCTTTCTAGAAGGAGAAGCACAAATGAAACATGCCATTAAAACCACTCCTACAAGCACCATGGCCACAGGCCTGTGAAGGACAACTATGAATTCCCAGGCTGGGGCTGTCAAGGTTTTCTCAAGACACACCTAGGCTGGACTTCTAGGTGGGGTGAGGCTTTGGGGATGAGTATCAGTGGCAGAAATTTACCAGGTGTCAATTGCTGAAAACCAGAGAGGCCCAGGCTCTCTTGTGGGCTAAGGTACCACTGTTCCCAGGTCTTTCCCCTCAAATCCTGAAGCACCTACTGGACGGGGGAGAGTCTGGGAGAAGCCAGAATATTCCACCCCGTGGGCTGGTGGGAGAAAGGCCTGCGGTGCTCCATCCAGGTCACAGGCCTCCGGGCCACGAGGCTCACACAGCGAGTGGAGGCGGGACGGATACGAACGAGGGTCTGCATTTCATGGCCCAACTTCAGCGTACTCTGAAAAACCAGCCTTAAGGAAACCTGGGCTTCACTGGTGGCGCAGTGGTTGAGAGTCCGCCTGCCGATGCAGGGGACACGGGTTTGTGCCCCGGCCCGGGAAGATCCCACATGCCGCGGAGCGGCTGGGCCCGTGAGCCATGGCCGCTGAGCCTGCGCGTCCGGAGCCTGTGCTCCGCAACGGGAGAGGCCACAACAGTGAGAGGCCCGCGTACCGCAAAAAAAAAAAAAAAGAAAAGAAAACCTGCCCATCGCGAGTCTTCCCCCGCTTTGTGCAGCTGTGTGTCCCTCCCCAAAATGCCCCTGACGTACGAGTGATGGGAGGGCGGTGTGGAGAGAGGCTGTCAGAGCTCCAGTGCAGCCCGCGCTTCCTTTATTCTCGGGGTGAAATCATGACTGCAGCATGAGAGACTTAAGGAAGACACTGGGAAGGCACCAGACCAGGGGTGGGCAAACCACACCCCGCCCTGTAAATGGGACCCAGTGCCTGTTTTTGCACAGCCAGAGAGCTAAGAATCGCTTTTCCATTTTTAAATGGTTGAAAACAGTATCAAAAGGAGAATAATGTTTGGTGACACATGAAAATGACATACAATGTACACTTCAGTGTAGGTAAGTAAAGCTGTTTGGGAACAGGTCACGCTCTGCTGTTTCCACACTGCCTGTGGCTGCTAGCGCTGCTGTAACCAAGCAGGACCTTACGGGGCCTTCGCGGGACAGACGCTTCCCCATACCCTCTGCTTTAGCTCCTCTCTGGAGGGCCTGGATAATAGTATCTGATGTACATTTCCTGAGTTGTTTTCCAGATGCTAAAACCACCACCAAACGGAAGACATTAGCTACTTGATGACCACGAGCACATAGCCCCCAGGCCTCCTGGAGCCTAAGGATTGATCGTGTGAACCCCTGTGACACCGCCCTGGGACCACCACCAACCAGAGAACTGTGCACGAGCTGATCACATACCCCGGGACTCCCCTCTCTCACCTGGCCTTTAAAAATGATTTGCTGAAAACCATTGAGGAGTTCAGGTGTTTTTGTTTTTTTTTTTACTGTGGACCATTTTTGAAGTCTTTATTGAATTTGTCACAATGTTGCTTCTGCCTTATGTTTTGGTTTCTTGGCCCTGAGGCATGTGGGACCTTAGCTCCCTGACCAGGGATCAAACCTGCACCCCCTGCATTGGAAGGTGAAGTCTTAACCACTGAACCGCCAGGGAAGTCTGAAGGAGTTTGGGTGTTTTGAGCACTAGCTGCCCCAGACTCCTTCTTTGGCACCTGCAGTAAACACTGTCCTTTCTTTCACCGCAATCTGGGGTCAGTAGATGGGCTTTACTGTGCATGGGCGAACAGATCCAAGTTTGGTTCGGTGACACCGTGACAGAGCTGACTGAGAGTCATGGCACCTTGTGGGAGTGGCTTGTGCACAGCTCAGAGCTGTGTTGTAAAGCAACAAGTCAGTGCCTTTCCACCTTTGTTCCAGAAGGTTCTTCTCTGTGTCTCACTTAAGTTTCTTATATTGCTGCCACCATTTTCCACAATTCTGGGGAGTTACTGACTCAGAGAAAATAGCCCCCGAGACTGACACCAAGTGAAGGCCAGAAAAAGAATGAACCCAGGAGATCTAGCTCCCAGGAGAGTTTAGGCCGATGCCTCCTTCCAGGAGAGTTGACGGCACCTTTTCTGTTAAAGACGTCACCTCGGGGCTTCCTGGGTGGCACAGTGGTTGAGAATCTGCCTGCCAATGCAGGGGACACGGGTTCGAGCCCTGGTCTGGGAAGATCCCACATGCCGCGGAGCAACTAAGCCCGTGAGCCACAACTACTGAGCCTGTGTGTCTGGAGCCTGTGCTCCGCAACGGGAGAGGCTGTGACAGTGAGAGGCCCACGCAACGCGATGAAGAGTGGCCCCTGCTCTCCGCAACTGGAGAAAGCCCTCACACAGAAACGAAGACCCAACACAGCCAAAAATAAATAAATTTATAAAAAAATAAAGACGTCACCTCCCGTGGGGCAGGCCCCAGCCCAAGAAAGGGAGACCCATGCATTCCAGGTGGCATTCCAGGTGGGCAGGTGCAACCCGGGACCCTCTTACCTGCATATCCCTCCTGGTGATGAAGCCCTTGCCCTCGGCATCACAGGTCTGGAAGAACTCCTGTGCCTTCCTCAGCATGGTCAGCTGTGCCGGTGCCAGCTCCTGGGTCCCCTCACGTGGCAGGTCGTCCAGGGAGCCCAGGCGGGCCCCGCTCCCCTGGTGCCCCCAGCCAGGTCCCCGGGGTCTGGAGACCACTCTCCTGTCGGGCGTGGCCATTCAGATCTGTCAATTTCTTCGAGTCGTTTCAGAACCTGAAGGTGGAAGATGAGAGAGAGGAGTGGGCATGGTAGGGATGGAGGAAGGCTGGATGGAGGAAGGCTGGAAAAGGATGAGAGGGGATGGGAGGGAAGCAGAGGACCGCTCACCAGTGCCCGTTTCTCTCTTCATCAGCACAAGCTCGGAACAAGGGGAAATGTGCCCTGATCATTAACAGATCAGCCAGCCCATCAAAGAGAGCAGAGAAGAAGAGGGAAAGGAAAACAGACATTTCCAGCTTGAAAGGCGGTGGCCAGAGAATTCCTCCCGATCTACATCAACGGCAGGAACACAGACGCTGGTAGATCAGCTTCCATTTCTGGAGTGTTTACTTGGAGGCAGACGCCACACCATGGTCTCTATATACATTTTCCCATTTCCTCGCCCTCTAATGGTGGATTTCAGTCATGGTGACCGGCAGTGGAGGAAGGTCTTTGGGGTTGGGTTCCTCCTCTATAGCCCTCAAAATAGAGTGCATGGCAATCCACTACTACTGACCAGCCGTGTGAGCTTAAGCGAGCCCCAAAGCCATTCTGGGCCTGGGAATTAGTAAACCTGATGTCTCCGTTCTAGGTCTGACTTTCTCTGGCTCCCAGCTTCCCTGGCCCATGTCACAGGCGATGCATGGCATGAAAGAGGCAATCTCACATTTCTAAAGAGGTCGGCTATGAGCACTAGGAGAGAGGCACCTCCTCTTATTTGATTTTAACCCCAGGTATCAGCCCAAAGGTGGTATAAAGTCAGTGCTCATTGACTCCCTGTTGAATGAAGGAAGACAGCTCTTTCGTAGATTCTTTGCAGGGATACCTGAAAGCATTGGTATTTCAGTCAGGAAGCTCTTTATATGGGATTTTCATCTCATAAAGAGTAAGTCCAGACTTCTGTTTCCAGAAAAGATGGAATAACAGGGACTGGATTTATCCTCCCAGTTGAAATAACCCGAAATCCAGATTTTATATATTTATTTATTTATTTATTTATTTATTTATTATTATTATTTTAATGGTTTTCCAGATGCTGGATATCAGGCAATGAAGGATAGTGACCAGCAGGGCTGGGACTAGGGTGAGTGGAGGGAGGCCCCTAAAGTATCAGATTAAGAGGCGTTGGGTCTCAGGTCCTGACCCTGTACCCCCACTCTTGAGAACGTCTTCTTAAGGTTCAAGTAGAGGATTCCACTCTCGAAGCTGTGTATCTGAGAGTGACTAGCTTCTTAAATTTTGCTCCCTGCACCACACTACTGAGCCTGCACTCTAGAGCTCGCGAGCCACAACTACTGAAGCCCGCGCACCTAGAGCCCGTGCTCTACAAAAAGAGAAGCCACCGCAATGAGAAGCCCGTGAACCACAACAAAGAGCAGCCCCCACTCGCTGCAACTAGAGAAAGCCCGTGCGCAGCAACGAAGACCCAACGCAGCCAAAAGTAAATAAATAAATAAATAAATTTATATTAAAAAAAAGACACAAATAGGTTAGAAGTAAAAGATTGAAAAAATATATAGCATGTTAACACTAGTCAAGGGGAAGCTGCATATTAATATCAGGCAAAGTAGATTCCATAGAACAAAGAATATTAATGGAGATAAAGTCATTTCATAATGATAAAGAGGGCGATTCATCAATAGGATAAAACAATCTAAACACATATGTGCCTAACAACAGGTGCAAAAAGCAAATGCATAAAACAAAAACTGATAGAACTTCAAGGAGAACTAGACAAATCCACAGTCACATTCAGATTTCATTATCCCTCTATCAATAATTAATAAAACAAGAAGACAGAAATCAGTAAGGATACAGAAGACTTGAACAAAACTGTCAACTATTTTGACCTACTTGACATTTATAGAACAATCCACCCAAAAAATCCTGAACACACTTTCAAGTGCACATGGAACATTTACCAAGACAGTCCATATTCTGGTCCACAAAACAAGTTCCAATAAATTTAAAAGGATTTAGTCATACAAAGTATGTACTCTGACCACAATGGAATTATGTTAGAACCAATAACAGAAAGACCTCTGGAAAATCTCCAAATGTGGAAACTATGTAACATACTTCTAGAAACCCACGGCTCAAAGGAGAAATGAAAATGGAATTTAAGAATAATTTGAACTAATTGAAAATAGAAGTACAATATTTCAAAGTTTGTAGGATATTGCTAAAGCAGTGCTCAGGAAAAAATTTATAGCCCTAAACAAATATATTAGAAAGGAAGAAAGGTCTCAGGCCAATGGCCTCATCTTCTACCTCTAGAAACTAGAAAAAGAAGAGTAAATTAAACCCAAAGTAAGGAGAAGAAATAATAACAATCAGAACAGAAATCAATGAAACAGAAAACCATAGAGAAAAACAGTGGAGAAAACAAACAAAACTAAAAGCTAGGCCTTTAAGAAGATCAATAAAGAGAGAAGATACATATTATAGTATAAGGAATTTAAGATGACATCATTACAAATTCTACAGACATTTAAAAGGATAATAAGGGAATATTATGAACTACTTTATGCCAATAAATTTGACAATTTAGATGAGATGGACAAATTCCTCGAAATATCACAGTAAATATCAAAGCTCACTCAAGAAGAAATAGATAGCCTGAACAACACTATGTCTATTTTAAAAATTTTAAAAGAAAATCAACAACTCAGTTGTTTTTAAATGGACAAACATTTGAACAGGCGCTTCACCAAATAAGACATATGGATATCAAATAACCACATGAAAATGTTCATCATTATTAGTCATCAGGGAAATGAAATTTAAAACCAAAATGAAATGCCACTACACACTTGTTAGAATGTCTGAAATGAAAAAGATTGACCAAGTCTTGGCAAGGATGTGGGGTGACGGGATGGAACACTCATATGTCGCTGGTGGGAATGTACACAAACGTACAATCCCTTTGGAAGACACTTTGTGGTCTCCTAGAAAAGTCAGACAAACTTCTACCATCTGATACAGGCATGACACTCCTCAATATTACTTGAAAAGTCAAACAAACTTCTACCATCTGATACAGCCATGACACTCCTCAATATTACTTACCTAAGAGAATTAAAGCATACGTCCATACAAAGACTGGTCCATGAAGGTTCACAGAAGCTTTATTTGTAGTAGCCAAAACCAGCCCAAATATTCATCAGCAGGTGAACTGGTAAGATTGCGGTACAAACACACAAAGGGATGCTATTCAGCTTTGAAAGGAAGGGACTGTTGATCCAAGCAAGAAACCGTATGAATCTCAAAATAATCATGTGAGTGAAAGAAGCTGGACTAAAAGAGTGCATCCTATTTGATTCTACTTCTATAAAATTATAAACAATGAAGACTCGCCTACAGTGACAGGAAAGAGATAAGGGAGGGTGGGGAAGGGTGAAAAGGAGGGATGACAAATGGGCAAGAGCAAACTTTTGGGGGTGTGGATATGTTCAAAATCTTAATTGTGGTGATGGTTTCATGGAGATATACATATACATACCGATAGACACACATACTCAAACGTACATACATGTAGATACAAATATATATCAAAACATCAAATTATACGTTTTAAATATGTGTGGTTTATTGTAATGTCAATAGTTGACTAGATCTATTTTTTTAAAAAAAGAATAGGTCAGCCAGACCCTTCTCATATTCCCCGGGACTTGCAAATCTAGGCCTGCCTACTGTGTTTATTCCCAGGATCCTGTTTCTTCCTCTTACCGTCAACTCTGGCAAGCCGGAAATGGCTGAAAATTAAGTAATTTCCCTGTGAAAATGCTCAGTCCCTTAGTGTAGGGAGCTAAATGAACTTGGGAAGTAAGGGAGCAGGGCAGAGTCCCTCCTGCAGACAATTTCCCTTTATGAGTTCGCCTCCTTTCTCCTCTGGCTTTGACCTGCAATCTTCCCACAGCATCTGTGGGGTTTCCAAGTAGAAGGGAAGACAAAACAACAGAGGTGCTTCTACTTTCATTTCAAAATAAAATGGAAGCCCTGTGATGGGCTTGGCTGCCTCACACTTGGATGAAGCCCTGTGATGTCCTGGGCCCCGGCTGGACACAGCTTTCTGTCTCCAAGATGTTTTTTGGCCTCCAGACAGTACACCCATAAAAGGGAAAAGGGTGTGATGCGTTCCAGAGGCAAAGGGCAAAGGCCATCACCATCACAAAGGGAAAAAAGAGCCCACTTTTATCTGCCTGTCTCTATCAGAGCCGGGAAACTGCCACTCTCCCTCCAGAATGGTTCCATGAAAGTCTTTATACACAGATGGAAATTATCCAGCCCTCAGATATTTCCAGGAACATTTCCCAGACCTCCAAAGTAATTCACAGCTTAGTAACTGCTGTAATCAGAACGTTCACGGACCAAGCCAATATCCCTTCTGAAGGCCCTAAGCTCCCTTCCCCGTCACTCTGGGCTCCACGGAGCTGGAGAATGGCTGATACCTTGCGGCACACCACGCCCGAGACCGACTTGAAAGTCACCCTGATCTCCCTTGAATCTCTCCTGCAGCAGACAGTTAGGAAGTCAAGAGCCCCAAAGCATCTTCAGGATTCATTCAAATCCCATGAATTACCCAGGCTCCAATGGAGGAATATCCTCTACGTGGCAGCGCCACACATGTCCACCACTAACTCCGCGTTGGCTGTGTCAAAGAGAGGTGGACGGGCCAGTCGTGTCGAGCTGTGAGGACACAGGAGGGTTGCTGAGCAAAGGATCTGAAAGGGAGCTGCACCAGCAAAGGACGTGAGATGCTCACAGGTCTTACCGGACCCCTGGGAGGGAACAAGTTAAGGAAGAATCAAGGTCTCAGACAGGAGGTGGGTTAGTCTCCTAGGGCCGCTGCAACAGAGGACCAAACGCTGGGTGGCTTCCACAACAGAAACTTAGTCTCTCACACTTCTGGGGCTAGAAGTCCAAAATCCAGATGTCTCAGAGCAGGCTGTGCTCCCTGAGACTCCAGGGAGGATCCTGATTGCCTCTTCCCAGCGTCTGGAGGTGGCGGCCACCCTGGAGTCCTCGGCTTTCGGCCGCATCTCTCCTGTGAGCTCTGCCTCCTTCATCACGTGGCCTCTCCCCTCCCGTGTCTGCCCCCATCCTCCTCCTGTCTTATCACCAGTCGTATGGATTAAGGGCCCACTCAATGACCTCATCTCAACTTGACTAATTACATTCATAATCACCCTACTTCCAAATCTGGTCACATTCCGAGGTCCTGGGGGTTAAGGCTTCAACATACCTTTCAGGGACACAATTCAGCTTCTAATCGGTGGTGTCTTAGAAGACACTGAGACAGGGATTTGGGTGAAAGTGGCTTGTTTGGAAGGGACGCGGGAAACACTGACCGGGGAGTGGGAAGGGAAGCAGCCTGTGAGAGGCACCTTCTCCAGCCAACAACGGGCGAGCAGCTGCTGGGGCTTGGGGCCTCCCAGGAACTCGAGGGTAGATCACAGGTCTCAGGGATCCAACCCCAGGGGAAAGGGTCAGGCTACTTGTATGTCAACCCCTCAGTCATGGGGAGGCTGCCCCTGAGGGTGTTAACCCCCAGTGCTCCAGTGGGCCACGGGTGATGGCTTTGGAGAAAGCCCCCAGGCAAAGGGACAGAGGCCAGCAGCTGGAAGTGGCCACAGGACAAGGAAATGGTCAGTCCTCCCACCGTGATGAGGGCAGGCCACCAAAAGCATCTGGTACATAGGACGTGGGGGAAGGAGAGGCTCTGGGCCACCCACATGCCATCCACACAGGCCCTAACCCTCAATCGCCCCATCTGTAAAAAAGCAGGTGACAGTACCTACGTCCTGTGAGGACCGGGCAACGTATAAACAGGTAAAACACTTGGAAACGATGCCTGGCACACAGAAAGCAGTTGGTAAGTGTGAGCTCTTACAATAATTTCTAGGGCATTTTCAGTATTATTCTTTTTAGTTCGAAATTCTGATAGTGAGATGACTCCTTGGGAGGTGATAAAATAATGAAAGACATATAAACTCATAATGATGCTAATTATATTTCACAGTTGAAAAAGAACTTTCACTTGTATCATCCCATTTCCATAGTGATCCTGTGAAGCTGTCAGGACTGGCTGTCTTTTCCCTCTTTTAGTAATGAACATCTCAGTCTCCGAGAGGTTACGTGACCTGTCCAGGGTCATCAAGAAGAGCTGGGACTCGAACTTACCACCGCTGAGAGTACATGAGAAGACCAGAGGCATACTGGGGCTGCGTTTGTTTTCTAGGACTCAATGAAGGGCAGTTTTCAGTTAGCCCTCCCTCCCTGTAAGAACACTCCACAGTCTGCGCCAACTCTCAGCCTTGTATGTGCCTTCAGGGCCCAACTCTAAGTCCGCCTCCTCCAAGAAGTCTTCCCTGACTCCCTGGTCTGGACTGCTTTGGCCTCTGTCCCTCTGAGTACTTACTCTTTCATGCTTTATGCATTAGAACACCCGGCTTGATCCAGTTGGCTAGATTTTCAAGTGCACGTGATATGTCTTATTTCTTCTGCAAAAGCAGAAGTCCTATCAGTAAATCTTAGTAAGTGTGAAATTGATATTTGATCATTTAAATGAACAAATTCTCAGCCTGGTACTTTGCGTGGAGCAGGTGTTCAGTGAGTGTGTGCTGGCTTCCTAACTGGCCACTGAGAGTGAGGGCTGAGAAGGGAACGTATTGGTGGTACAAGGAAAAATATCTATCTGGTCTTTGTTCCTGGTGCAGAGTTCCTAAAACCCTAAGAATTTCCTGAATGAAAGAAGGGCCTTTTGTCATTTACAATGAGCCCCTTTTCAACTACACCTGAGTTCATGCTAAGGAGTGACGCTGGGTGGGTTTCAGGAATGGGGGCTGGTGGCCAGAGGAACCAACCGTGTGATTAGAAGTGGCGACTGAAAAAAATGCACGGCCTAAAAGTTCACAATTATGTTTTGTTTGAGGACACTGTTGAGGGCCCTAGCACGGGAAGGCAGCCTCTCAGATCGCTCTGTCCCAAAGAGGAAAGGAAGGAGGCAGGACACATAGGAGTTTTTGCTGAAAAATAAAACTTGTAGTCGAAGATCAAAAGATTACTGCTAATCACAAAAAACAGACATCTCAAGTTAATGACTTTAGGACTTTTCTATGTTTGGGAAGATGCAAGAGTCTGGGCTCATTGAAATTATTCCTTTCATATGCATCGTAAATATCTAGGGCCAGTATCTTGTTTTTCACCATCCTGCATCACCTCAGGGTGCACGGCTGGGGGTGGCTGCAGTGGCCGATAGCTTGATGGTCTCCACACTGTTGTTTACTGAAATGGTGACATTTTTTTCCACAGTAGGTTGGAACTTTCAGCCCCACCGCCAACCTCCAGGAAGGAGAGAGAGGCCGGAGCTTGAGTTAATCACCCATGGCCAATGATTTAATCGATTCTCCCTACATAAGAAGCCCCAAAGGATGGGGCTTGGGGAGCTTCCGGGTTGGTGAACCCGTGGAAGATCTAGGGGTTGCCACACCCATGCCATACCCTATCTTCCCTTGCCTTGGGCATTTCTTCCTTCTGGCTGGTCCCCAGTTGTATCCTTTATAACAAATGGTAATAATAAGTAAGGCACCTTCCTGAGTTCCGTGCGCTAGAGAGTTTTTGAACCTGAGGAGCGGTGGTGGGAAACTCAGAATTTACAGCTAGTCGGTCAGACTTATGGGGGTGTATGATGAGGCCCCCCAAGGTGGCTGCTCTCTTGCTCTCTGTACATCCCCTGCTCGACCAGTCCCTGCTGCACCCACACCTACTCACATGACTGACCTTCCCTCTTAATCATACAGCCTAATCAATAAATGCCTAGTACTTGCCCCTAGCCCCAGCTAGTGACTGTTCTCATCTTTAGATCAGAACGTCTCCACTATGATAGTTGATCAAAGGGGTGGTGAGGGGTGTGTCCCTCTGCTGGTTTTCCTGGTAACCAACTGATGGGCCAACCTATGGCAATCCCGTCTATAACTGGTAACCTTCCTCTTGCCCTGGGAGTCAACACCGCTGCCAGGTCCTGCCTGCTGTCTGCCGTGCATGGCGGGGTGTCACTCCAGGACCCTTTTGCTTCCGACATGTAAAATCCGCTATTCAATAAACCACTGATGTCTCTGTTGCTGTCTCCAGGCTCTTTTTTTGGTTTTGAGGCTGGGCGAGTACAGGGCTTGCAGGTCTGCAGGGTGGAGCACAACAGGGTAACAACTTGGGACCTGCAGCTGTCATCTGAATGGGGACAGTCTTGTGGGACTGAGCCTTTACCCTGTGGGGTCTGTGTTAGTGTTAGAATTGAATTGTATCCTAGGACACACATGTGGCCCCACATATATGGTGGGGCCACATGCCCCACCAGCCCATTTAAAGGGGCAGCTGTCCAGAAGCACCTTTGAGAGGGCAGCTCACCACTCTGCCTGCTGCGGCTTACGCAACCACTATGTTCTGCCTCCTTTTTCCTCGAATTAGGTCCAATTTCCTTGTCTGGCCTCAAGGGAGACAGGGAACAGCTGTCTCTACCTCTATAAAATAACTCTTCCAACTAATACGCAGCGGCACCATTCACACTTCTCTTGCTATATTATAAGATACGTTAAAGGCCTTGATAATGGTTTGGAGGTCTCCACGACACGGCTGCTGTTCACACCAATTCGTCTCATAATTAGTGGTTGTAAACCACTTTGAAGATAAAAGGCGTTTTATAAGCGCTAAGTCCTATCATGATTAGCTTTCCAATATGTCCTTGCGGATGAGTACATCAAAGCCAAACACAGGCTCAGCGTGAGATCTGGTGGTTAATCAGATGTATTTCAAGGCGGCTGGTATATATTAAAGACACTGCTGCAAAATTTATCAACATTAAAAAAGTGCCTCCTTTCTTCCCAACAGAACAAGCTCTTTCCCAGGACTGTCAGTGCTGATGTCTGACAGACGAGCGATGACCAAGAGCTAATATATCCTCTGGGCCTGGAAGAGAATGATTCCATAATGGCACCTGGCTTTGTAAAATGTCTTGATTATTGTCAACATGGTTCTGGGCCCCCTGTTCTCATTTTATTTTGTTTTCACAATCATTCTATGATATGGGCAAGTAAAATTAACACGATCCCTGTTTGACAGATGAGGAAGCTGCAAAGTGGTACAGCTGGACACAGTTACGGATACAGTTACCAAGGCGACACTATGGATGCCCCACCCACATCCCCTCCAATATTTGTGCACTACCCACCCCCTCCACCGTCCCCGCTTTTGTTCTAGCTCCCTGCGCCTGTGACTCTTAGAAGGCACATCCTTGGGCTTCTGGAGTTGCTTTGTCTCATGGACAGAGCCGGAAGTGTCTGAAGTTTTCCAGTCACCCCTAAACAGCCCTTGGCCAATACCTGCCTGGTGCAGAAGAAGGGAAGCCCATTCTTCCCTGCCTCAGTGGGGAAGACTCTGAGCTGGGATTTACACTTTTGTCAGGCCAGGCTGAAGCTGGAACTCTGCCCCACATCACACTCTGGCTTCCTCCCCTCTCCTGTCCTGTGTTCCACTCCTTTACTAGGTCTTCCTGGAGCACCTCCTTAATAAACCACTTGCCTGGTCAGCCCTCTCTCGGGGTCTGCTTCCAGGGAACCCAACCTAAGTCAGCTCTCTCGACTCAGCATGAATGATAATGTTTTGTGTGTTTTCTATTAAATACGTGCTCCCAGTTCCCCTTAGTTCCAATCCTCCCCTGCCAAGTCTCCAAAGCAGATGGAACGTCATGATCGAAGGGAAAACAGGGGCTTTGAGAGTAAAGAGCTAAGAGCTAGGGGCATTAGGGTGGACACAGAACTGTTTCCCACCTGTCCCATGGGACAAGGGTCAGATGGAACACTGAGTATGAAAGTGAAAAGTGATATTGTACACAAACGCAGACGCATCCTCACCATTGCTATGGGGAAGGGCGGAGAGCAGAGGAAGAAGGGCAGAGAGATGGGCATGCTCCACGGGGAATCGACTCCTATGAGAAGTGAGTGCCTGGCACCAGATCCTCGTGGAGAGGGGCCAGCAAAGGCTCCAGGCTCTTCTGCCCACATGTAACTGAAGGGCAAAAAGATCTAGGCAAAGTGACAAGCTTCCTCTTCCAGAGGCCTCCTTTAAACAAACTTAAGTGATATCCACTTGTTTCACCAACTTCCCCAATGGGGAAGGACAGACCTCTGTCATCTAATACTTAAGCAACTGTGTCCTCATATCCCTGATGAACACAGATGCAAAAATTCTCAACAAAATACTAGCAAACTAAATTCAACAGCACCACTGAATGGATCGTGCACCATGATCAAGTGGGATTCATGCCTGGGTTATAAAGACGGTTCAACGTATAGAAATCAATCAGTGTGATACACCACCTTAAGAGAACGAAAGATAAAAATCGTACAATCGACTCAAGAGATGCCAAAAAAGCACTTGACAAAATTCAACATCCATTCATGACAAAAACTCTCAACAAACTGGATATGGAAGGAACATACCTCAGCATAAGGAAAGCCATATGTGACAAGCCCACAGTTAACATCATACTCAATGGTCAAAGGTTGAAAGAATTTCCTCTAAGATCGGGAACAAGACAAGGGTGCCCACTCTCACCACTCCTACTCAACATAGTACTAGAAGTCTTAGCCAGAGCAATCATGCAAGAAAAAGAAATAAAAGGCAGGCAAATCAGAAAGGAAGACATAAAATTGTCTATGTGCTGATGGCATAAATTTATATATAGAAAATCCTAAAGATTTCACCAAAAACCTGTTAGATCTAATCAATAAATTCAGCAAAGTTGTAGGATTCAAAATCAACATACAAAACTCAGCGGCGTTTCAATATACTAACAGTGAATTATCTGAAAAAGAAATAAACAATCTCAATTACAATAGCATTAAAAACAATAAACTAAGGAATAAATTCAACCAAGGAGGTGAAACATCTGTACACTGAAAACTATAAGACACTGATGAAAGATACTAAGAAGATACAAATAAATGGAAAGATAGCTCATGTTCATGGATCAGAAGAATGAGTATTGTTAAAACGTCCATGCTACCCAAAGCCATCTGCAGATTTAATGCAATCCGTATCAAGGTTCCAATGACATTTACTTGCAGAAATTTAAAAAAAACATCCTAAAATTTGTTTGGAACCACAAAGACCCCTCATAGCCAAAGCGATCCTGAGGAATAAGAACAAAGCTGGAAGCATTAAACTTCCTGATTTCAAACTATATTATAAAGTTATAGTAATCAAACAAGTATGGTACCAGCATAAAAACCAGACATATAGACCAATGGAACAGAATTGAAGGTCAGAAATAAATCCACACATATATAGTCAACAAGGGAGCCAAGAATATTCAATGGAGAAAAGACAGTCTTTTAAATAAATGGTGCTGGGAAATTAGTCACATATTATTCAGCCATAAAAAAGAAGGAATTCTTGCCATTTGTGACAACATAAACCTTGAGGGCATTGTGCTTAGTGAAATAAGTCAGACAGAGAAAGAAATACTGTATGATCTCACTTATATGTGGAATCTAAAAAAAAGTTAACTCGTGGATACAGAGAACAGATTGGTGGTTGCCAACAGTAGGAGGTGGGGAGATGGGTGCAGGGGGTCAAATGGTACAGACTTCCCCTTATAAGATAAATAAGTCCTGAGGATGTAATGTACAGCAGCGTGACTAGTTAATCACACTCTATTGCATATTTAAAAGTTGCTAAGAGAACAGATCTTAAAAGTTCTCATCACAAGAAAAAATTATAACTATGTGAGGTGATGGATGTTAACTTAAGTAAGTGTGGGAGTCATTTCACATATATTCACAAACATACACCAAACCATTATGTTGTACGCCCTAAACTTCTATAATGTTATATATGTCAATTACACCTTAACAAAGCTGGGGAAAAAAAGAGAGAAAGAAGCTGTGCTCAAGAAAGCTTGGAAGAAATGGCGACTCTGATGAACTTGGTTTCTCCAGTCTAAGCGTCCACAGACGATCCTCATGAATATTAAACACAGCATCAGAGGCACCAGCACAGGGCCTGGTGTTGAGGGCTGTGGGATGTGGACGAAGGTCCTGGCTCTTCAGAGGATGGGTAAACCCTCACACCTGGGGGACAATTTTGCTACCGGTGACTCAAATCCCACCTAGGAAACACACAGAGATGAGAACGCCTTACTTTCCACTGGGGCCGCAATTTTATGACAATTTAGAGAAAACTGGCAGAAAAAGCCCCTCCTGATAGGGCTGCAATGTCTCAGAAGAAAACGGACTCAGTCCTATCCTCTTCCAGGTTTGGGGGACGAGGAGGTGAGGACGAGGGTAGCAGTGGGCTGTCTGCTTAGCCACGGGAGTCTGGAGACTGTCCCCAGCCCAGTGAGGGCAGACCCTTGTGCCTGAGAAGGGGGTGGCCTCAGGGCAAACTAGACATCCCCTCCAGAAGCCCCAGCTCTCAGCTGTGAAGCTCTGTGCATGCAACCCACACATGTCGTCTGCATCACTGAAGCTCAGCCTTGAAGACTGAGACGCAGAATTGTGGCATCCCTACCTAAGTGAGACGTGCAGAGTATTTGTCAGAGGAGCATAATGGCCCCAGGAGGAGAGCCAGCTGAGGATGCTGGGGGAGGGCCAGGCTTTGGGACAGGGAGAGGATGGGGCTCCTGGCCTGGGGCAGCTTGGGGATGCTAAGACCGTGAACCTGGAGAGGGACCTGGCAGAATGCCTTGGCCACGTGCTAAGCCACAGGGTCTGTGGCATGCTTGGAGTGACTGACTTCACAATTTTTATTGGAGGACGGCTGCTTACAGTGTTAGGCAGTGGTGATGGCCAAGGGGGCGAGGATCATCTGCCACACCCGGCCGAAGCTCCAGCCACAGCCGCGACTGCAGACCAGATGGGTGTCCCCAGTGACTGTGGCCTCTGCTCAGCTCAAAATATGCACAATTCATCCGAAGCAAATCCTTCTTATTCTGTACAGCATGTGGGTGCTCACTCATTCATTCATTCAATGAATATTTACTCTGGGCAGGCACTGTTTTAGGTGCCAAAGAGGCAGCAACAGGCAAACCCAGCAAGCTCTGGACCTCGTGGAGCTTATATTCCAGTGGAGAGAGGCAAACAGTAAATCTCTAAACCCAGTCAGCATTTTCAGATGATAGAAAGTGCTGGAGGAAGATAAGCCTATCCCTAGAGCACCCCTCTACAACCCTCACTGGCACTGCTGCCAGCTCTGCCCCCCGGGATGCTGGAAGAAAGCAGACTGGGGAGGTTCCTCCTTCTAGTGGTTTCCCAGGCAGAGCCGTCAGCAAAGTCAGGGCACTGGGAGGACACAGGAGTGTCGCCGTGTCTGCTCCCAGCTGCTGACACCTGGCAAACTTCGGTCACATGTATTCCGAAAAAAACTCATTGAGGCTGTATATAAGATGTTAATAGTGTTAGATCTAGATGATAACCTTAAGAGATGTTTGATTTTCTTCTGAATTTTCTTTTTTTTAAATTGAAGTGTAGTTGACTTACAATGTTGTATTAGTTTCAGGTGTATAGCAAAGTGATTCCATTATATATATACACACACACACACACACACACACACACACACACATCCTTTTTCATATTCACACACACACACACACACACATTCTTTTTCATGTTCTTTTCCATTATGGGTTAGCACAGGATACTGAATATAGTTTCCTGTGCTGTACAGTAAGACCTTGTTGATTACCTATTTTATTTTGTTTTTAACATTTTTATTGGAGTACGGTTGCTTTACAGTGTTAGTTTCTGCTGTACAGTAAAGTGAATCAGCTATGTACATATACATATATCCCCTCTTTTTTGGATCTCCTTCCCGTTTAGTTCACCACAGGCACTGAGTTGAGTTCCCTGTGCTATACAGTAGGTTCTCATTAGTTATCTATTTTATACATAGTAGCATATACTTGTCAATCCCAACCTCCCAATTCATCCCACCCTCCCTTCCCCCCTTGGTAGCCATAAGTTTGTTCTCTACGTCTGTGTCTCTCTTTCTGCTTTGCAAATAAGTTCATCTGTACCATTTTTCTAGATTCCACACATAAGCGATATTATACGCTATTTGTTTTTCTCTTTCTGACTTACTTCACTGTATGACAGTTTCTAGGTTATATATAGTAGTTTGTATCTGCTGATCCCAAACTCCTAATTTATCCCTCCCCTTCCCTTTCGGTAATTATAAGTTTGTTTTCTATGCCTGTGAGTCTGTTTCTGTTTGTAAGTAAGTTCATTTGTGTCATATGTTAGATTCCACATATAAGTGATATATGGTATTTGTCTTTCTCTGTCTGACTTACTTCACTTAGTATGATAATCTCTAGGTCCATCCATACTGCTGCAAATGGCATTCTTTTTTATGGCTGAGTAGTATTCCACTGTATATATATATACCACATCTTCTTTATCCATTCATCTGTTGATGGACATTTAGGTTGCTTCCATGTCTTGGCTATTGTGAATAGTGCTGCTATGAACATTTGGGTGCATGTATCTTTTCAAATTATAGTTTTCTCCAGATATATGCCCAGGAGTGGGATTGCTGGATCACATGGCAACTCTATTTTTAGTTTTTTAAGGAACCTCCATACTGTTTTCCATAGTTGCTCCACCAATTTACATTCCCACCAACAGTGCAGGAGGGTTCCCTTTTCTCCACACCCTCTCCAGCATTTGTTATTTGTAGACTTTTTAATGATGGCCATTCTGACCGGTGTGAGGTGGTACCTCACTGAATTTTCTAATATTTTTGTAATTTCAATGTGTTATTTTTGCAATAAAGGAAAAAACATATATTTTTTAAAAATGAGAGGATTAGGGCTTCCCTGGTGGCGCAGTGGTTGAGAGTCCGCCTGCCGATGCAGGGGACACGGGTTCGTGCCCCGGTCCGGGAAGATCCCACATGCTGCAGAGCAGCTGGGCCCGTGAGCCATGGCTGCTGAGCCTGCGAGTCCGGAGCCTGTGCTCCGCAACGGGAGAGGCCACAACAGTGAGAGGCCCACGTAACGCAAAAAAAAAAAAAAAAAAAAAAAATGAGAGGATTATTCTAGCTAAATCAAATGAATAAGAAATATGTTTGGACAGGTAGGCACGGACCAGGTGATGAGTAATATCCTTCCAGGCCACTTTACGGTTTACAAAGCAATTTCACAATAAATACCTCCTTCGACCCTCACAAGACTTTCTCAAGGTTACATAGAAAATAAACTTCAGTACAGGAAAATGCCTGACCCTCAGGGCCCTGACTTCAAGGCCAATGTGTTTTCTGTTATTCCACCTGTCCTTCTGTAACTGACCTCACTTCTCTTTACAGCTGAAGCCCTCCAAAAGCCGCTGAGCACCCCAGCTCCGGCCCCTCTCCCCGCCACCGCCTTTGCCTCTCCTGCAGTGACCAAGCTGATTGACTCATCCACACGTTATTAAACTCTAGTCTTCCCCAAGCTCCTGCCAGGTTCTAGGGGTATTGAACTGGGTCTTGGGATACAGTGCAGAGCCGAAAAGGTCTCCAGTGCAGGAGAGAGGTTTTACCAAATTAGTGAATATATACTACAGATCATGGTCATTGCAGTGAAATAAAAGTAAAGGGTATTACGCAAATGATCAGCATCAGAGGAAGCTGTTTGGATCGGGGCACTCGCCCTTCCTCCATATGGAGCAATACATTGTCACTGAGCCTAGGCCAGGCAGACATCCTAATTGGAGGCCAAGATCACAAGAGCACAGTTCTCAAAGGACGTGTATTCTGGATGGAGAGGCAGCGCACAAAGCCGGATGAAAACTTAATGACGGGCAGCGTGGGGAAACCTCCCTGGCGGTCCAGTGGTTGAGACTTCGCGCTTTCACTGCAGGTGGAGTGGGTTCGATCCCTGGTCAGGGAGCTAAAATCCCGTATGCTGTGTGGCACGGCCGAAAAGTAAAAAAAAAAAAGGGGGGGGGGTCAGCACGGGCACTCACAGCGATGGAACAGGCCCCGGAACCCTCTCCGGAGCAAAGCAGAATTTACCAACCAGATCACCAGGGATGTCACAAGTCAATTCGTGATCGTCACTGGGAGAAGCCACAGAAAGAAGGGGCACGGCCATACAGAAAACGTGTAGCTAACAGTGCAAGTCCTAAGTGAGGGTCCAGGCCTTCAGCACTACAGGACACTAGAGATGGGACAGGATGGGAGGGGCTGACAAGGAAGAAAGTCTTCAGGGTAGGAGGGGACATTTAAAGTGGGCCTCGGAGAGTGGATGGGATCTGGATGTTCCTCAAGGTCATCCCATTCAGCAAGGCCATGAGGATGCCCGGAAAACCCCCAGCACAGCTTGTGGGCCCTTCCTCCTCCAGACGTTGGTGGCTGGCTTCCTGGCCGCTCCAGCACGTCAGGGGGTTTTTAAGTGTCTCTCCCGCTCTGCTCTGAAGAGCCAGGCATGCTGCTAGCCACCCCAGGCTGAACGTAAAGAAGATTTCAGCACAGGGCGAGCTGGCAAATGCTGGGAACACCTGGCTAACTAGGTCACCTGCACAGCGGATTCTACTGCGATACACGCATGAGCGAACTACCAGACCGCCAGGTGCTGGGACACACCAGAGCAGACAACTCAAGGCGTGTTGGTTGCCATTTGACATTACAGGCACTGCTGCAGTGATCGGGGCTACGGTGAGTGAGCCAGCCACACAGACTCAACCCTAACAACGGTGATAACCACACAACGACGACAGCAAGCTTCGTACGGTGCTTCAGAGTCAACAAAGATGTCTGTCATCTAAGCCTAACGGCTAACGTCGTATTTGTAACACAGACATGACTGTATAGCACCCGAAGCTCGTGCTGTCTTATTTGTCATAAGAACATGCCAGCGGTTACGGCTTCTGGACAACAGCTGGTGGAGGGCCAGGCCCGGGGTGCTGGACGTCTCCCGTCTACCTCTCCTTGGGACACTGAGTCACCCGTGGGGAAACCTTCATCTCCAAGGCCTGTGAGCAGAGGAAGAGAGCCTTCAGCGGAGGCCGGAGAAGCTGGGTTCATCCGGGATCTCATTCTGCGCTCTCTCTGTGTTCAGAGCATCAGGCTTTGGCTTTAGGAAGCCCTGGGTTCAAGCCCTGGGTCTGTTACTTGCCACATGTGTGACCCTCAGCAAGCTCCTAGCTTCTCTGAGCCACTTTCCTCTGTTAAACACGGATAATAGGGCTTCCCTGGTGGCGCAGTGGTGGAGAGTCCGCCTGCCGATGCAGGGGACACGGGTTCATGCTCCGGTCCGGGAAGATCCCACGTGCTGCGGAGTGGCTGGGTCCGTGAGCCATGGCCGCTGAGCCTGCGCGTCCGGAGCCTGCGCTCCACAACGGGAGAGGCCACAGCAGTGAGAGGCCCGCGTACCGCAAAAAAAAAAAAAAAAAGAAAAAAAAAGATACAGTGCTTAGCCCAGGGCCGGGCCTATGCTTAGTACTCATTAAGTACTAGTTATATTATTACTATTATTACTATTACAGAGAGGACAGCTCAGTGTCATTCCCTCACCTGAACCCACAGACTAGGGCAGCACCCTGGGGCATGGCATCTTCCTCTCTCTGGATGAAATCAGCAGCTGGGGGGAGGGGCAGAGCACCCAGGGAGGGGGTCCCCCTTTCCCGGCTGGCAGCGTCCTCCTGCGAGCAGCGGGGCCTGCAGTGAAACGCTTCCCTCTGTTTTCACGGTTGGTGGGGATGGCGGACTGTCACCCCTGAGCCCCAGAGCCACACTGCTCGGCACAGTCACCACGAGGCACACCAGGCTGTCCAGCACTGGAAATGTGGCCGGTCCAAAACGAGATGCACTGTAAGAATAACCTAGTTCCCAAAAAAGGAATGTGCGATGTCTAATTAATAAAGTTTTAGGTTGACTACATGCTGAAATGATAACCTTGGAGTATATTAGGTTAAAGAAAACGTTAATACAGTTAATTTCGCCTGCTTCCTTTCCTTCTTCGTCAGTGGCAACTAGAATATTCGAAAGTTCGTGTGCTCACATATACTTCGGCTGCACGGTCCTGAGCTGGAACACGAGCTCCATGAAGCCGAGGCTCTGTCGCTCTGGTCCACTGCTGCGTCCCCAGCCCCCCGGGACAGGCCCTGAATGCACGAGCACAGGGAGGTGTGAGGCCTGGAGGAGAGCTTTCAGAGCTGGAGGTCAGCTGGAGGAGGCGGGGGCAGTTTGGGAGTCATACACAGGAGTACGCTGAGTCTGAGGAAAATATTAAGAACGTATCCGTATCCCCAAACGGCAAAATCCAGTGCATCCCAAACCTACGTTCTTCCTACTAAATCCCTTTACCACCCACAGCAATGCAGAGTAGAGAAAGAAAACTAGATTTTGGACTTCCTCACAAAGCACGTTCCCTTCCAGCACCACCAGTGTCCTGGCTTTGGGCCTCGGGCTCCTGAGCGCCCCTTTTGCAGCCACCAGGGCCCCTCAATTTCACGTCTCATCCTGGCGTTTAGCCTGAGCCCTAAATATTTCCATGCTCTCCTCTCCACGCTTTGGCTCCCAAAGAGCCTCTCTGGCTGAGATGCCTTCACGTCACCCATATCCGTAATGTGTTAGCTTAAGGTTCCCTTTCATTTCACTTGGGTTTCAATACTTTCCATCAGAAGCCAAAACCTCGTAGACTTTTTCCTCGATCTTGGCATGAAATTCCCTCAGAGCTATTTGATTCTAGAAACAGCCTCTGCTCTGCCACATCTCCTTGAAAGAAAAAGGACATCTAAATAACAAGCATCCTGCCACATTCACATACAAGTCTCAGAAGGCAAGTGGGTCTGTCGCCCTCATATCTGTTCTTCCTGTTCGGTTGCCATTTTTACCGATGAAGGGCCTACATTTTATTCCCCAGAAGGAAGGTAGTCAATACGCCTCCAGCCGCCCATGGTCTCCACGTACACCTTGAAGGGGTCCTGATGTTCTGTGAACATTTTCTGCTGCCTCTGTCCCCGTGAAACCCTCCGGCGTGCTCTGCTCTGCTCCGCTTCCCCCTCTGGCCTCCTTCTGACTTGACACTACCCACCTCCCTCAAAACCGAGCTTCTCGGAAGCATCTGTCATTTCCACTTCCAACCCCAGGTCAAGAGTCTCTTGAGTTTTATCTGAGCAAAGGTATTCTAGAGCCAAAACTGATATCTCAGAGAATAAAAATCTCACTCCCACCTTCCCGGGTGACGCGCCGACACTATTTTTGATCAGAGAGAATAAAGGATTGGCCAGAATCAACCGTGTCATTCTAACGCAAGAAAAGGACCCCCATCAAATAGCAGGGGTAGAGCTGCTCTCAACTCAACCCGATGTGCGACGCAGACCGCACTTAATCACCCACCCGCGTTGCAGCCGCTGAATTGTTACGGATCTCATCCCCTTTCCCGGCCACCCAGCAGAGCGCCTGACGGGCCAGCAGTGGCCGGTGCTTGAGGAACGCACGTGAGTGTTAACCAACCAGCAGAGCCCAGGACAGCACATCTGCCTTCTCAGGATAATCACGTGCTGCATCCCAAGGCCAAATGAATTCACCCGGCAGTTCTCGTGGGCTAACATTTACAGAGGCCCCTAGTGCAAGATGCTGGGTTAGGGGACAGGGATAAAAAGTGAGTGACACGTCAGCTGGGCCCGCAGAAAGCTCACCGTCAAATGCAGACAGATGCATGTGACAACCTAAAACATGAGGTAGAATGGGGCAAGGTAATAAGTGTGTGTGCATGTGTGTGTGTGAGTGTGTACTGAAAAAAGAAAGATGGGAAGGAAATATACCCCAATGTTACTAGTGATTATCTCTGTTTATTGGGTTTACGGGTGATTTTTTTCTCTTCTTTACTGGTTGCTACATTCTCAGATCTTTCTTCTTAGGATAAACATGTGTGTGATCTGGTGAGAAGTGAAGACTTTGCAGAGGATGGGGTACCTACATGGGCCGTACAGGATAGGGAGAATTGGGCAGGGAGGAAACGAGGGGAGGAGATTCCAGGCAAAGGGGCCAGCATGAAATGGCCCACCAGGCTGCAGCAGGGGGAGGCCGATTTGGGGTAATGAGCACGAGGAGACTATGCCTGGGCACTCACGTCGAGAGAGGCAGGACTGGGGCCTGGGAGCCTGGGAGGCCAGGCCAAACGGACTCAGTCGCTTATTCTGTGCTCCTACCGCCCTTGGTGTTTGCTGTTAGTACATCACTCATCACACTGCGTTACGCTGGGTTCTATTCAAATCTATCCCCCCACTAAATTTTTAGCTCCTGGAGGTCAGGGATCCCGGCTCGCTCATTCTGTAGCCATAGCACTAGCACAACTGCTAGCACAGAACGGGAGTCCACAGAAGCTTCTTGGATGAGTTGAATGCTAAGGGGGTCATTCTTTATTTCGTCGGTGATAAGGACTTATCATGGGTTGCAGAAACTTACGCACATGCCAGGCGCTGTGCTGGGTGCAAGGACATTGTCCTAACTGATCCCACTTACAATCGTGTGTGATATCGACCACCCTCATTTACACACGAGGCTCAGAAAGGTCAAGTCACCTGCCTGAGGTCATACAGCCAAGGGTAAGAGAACCAGGACAGTTTGAAGACAGTGTGGAGGACGGAGTCAGACAGAAACCTCGTAGAAACAAGGAGACTAGAGCAGCGAGGGGCTGTGGTGACCTGGGCTGGCCCAGTGGCTCAGCGTGGGGAGGAGAGGGGTGGGGAGGGGAGGGGAGGGGAGGGAGAGGCTGGAGGGAGCCTGGAGGCAGTGCTGACACCTGAGCACACAGACCCTGTCTCGGCTGCCTCCCAAGCATGCTGTTATTTCTGATGTCAACTCAGGGACAAACAGCTCCACAGGGACTCACCCATCCCTTGGAAGAGCTCCCGCGTCTCAGAAATAGGGCCTGTGGAAAGAGCCCCACGCCAGCCCGGGCTGCAGGCACCCCTGCCACTCCCCCATCCACCGCTGGGCTTTACGACTTCCTGGACCTCGACACTGTCCCGACAATGTCCGTCAAACTGGCCCCGACCACAGCAGACATGAACTCCCCCGGCCGAGGTGGACACAGAATTGGGAGCCAGTTTCCTCATCTGTAATGGGGAGGGTCCATCTGTAAACAGGGCAGATCTTAAAGGGGCAGATGCCCTTTAAGACCCTCAGACTAGGTTTACTGTTGTAGGTTCTCAGGGACCTCGACCCCTCTCTAGCGTGTATGCCCATCGTAACAATGTGTAGCGTCAGTTAACCTCTCTCTCTCCTGCGGGACCTAAGCTCCCCGCGGGCGGCGTGGCCTGTTCCCAGCAGCACCCTCAGCCTGTCCTGAGTGCTGAGCACGAGGCCGCACCCCGTGTCTGTCCACTGAACCGACCTGTGGCTGGTCTTGGGGCCGCCCTTCTCCGGGTTGTCCCCCGCTGTGGGAAGGCATCCCATCACAGCAGGGATTCTCCGGGAGGCATGACTCCCTGGGGTCCAGTTTCTCCCCACAGTTCAGGGGGCCAGTTAGTGTCAGATTGGTGGGTGATCTCCACCCACCCCGGGAAAATCCCTCCGGTTTTCTTGCCAATAGGACGACATCGGAGGTGGAGGTTTTGAAGCAACCTGTATGTCTGCGTTCAGAATACTCTGCTGCTCGACTGAAAACATCTCCACTGGTGCCCTCTCTCAGGATCAGAGTGAGAGGAAGGCTCGAGAGGGGGCAGCTCAGCGCCCGGGAGGCTTAGCGGCAGCAGTGGTCCTCCGTCCCCGGCTTCAGCATCACGCTCCCTTGAAGATGCCCTTCTTTTTCACAACCCATAATGGGCAGGGGGTCCTGGAAGCGGGAGGATGCCCAGAATGACCTCTACCAGAGCATCCTATCCAGGGGACCCCAACATTGCACCTCGGGTCAGCAGCTGCCTTCCGACCGGCACCCAGCATTCTGCAGCCTTGCCCTTGGCAGTAAAACAGAAGCCACTGACCTCACAGTGTCAAAGGGGGGTGTCCATGGAGGAAGTGACCTGCTTTCTTTTTTTTTTTTTTTTTGCAGTACGCGGGCCTCTCACTGTTGTGGCCTCTCCCGTTGCGGAGCACAGGCTCCAGACGCGCAGGCTCAGCGGCCATGGCTCACGGGCCCAGCCGCTCGGCGGCATGTGGGATCTTCCCGGACCGGGGCACGAACCCGTGTCCCCTGCATCGGCAGGCGGACTCCCAACCACTGCGTCACCAGGGAAGCCCGACCTGCTTTCTTTAAAGACATTCATCCCCACAAAATCAAATGAAGGTGTTCCTGTGTCCTTCCTTCATATCTGGGACACCAGGTGACGTTAAATCCCCAACACGGCTGATGGGTGGCTGCTCCCTTGTTTCTGCTTCTCTCTGCATCCCATCCAGGCCCCCTTGCCCACTCCCAGTTCAGGGCACTGTAGTCCCTAGACAGCTCCTGCCAGGCAGCATTTAATCGCTTCTCCACCCCTAAGGCAATCATTCTTAGGGTGACCTCTCTGCTCCCGTGCTACTGGTCCTTTCTGAGTCTGCTATTCAAAACAATGCCTGGGAAATGCACACCCGCGACCCAGTCACGTGATTAGTGAGTTCCAGTACAAACACTCTCACCCGTCAGCTCCCGCCGGGCTGGCCAAAGAGTCAGGGAGGACTCTGGTTTCCCAGGCTCCGTAAAGAACGTTTCCCTTGCTTGTGTTGGCAGAAAGTAGGGTTTGGGTCTGGGTTTCAACGCAGTGCCCACGAGATGCCTCCAAAAGATAACTGGCTGGTTATTAACAAAGTACAGTTGGCATTGTGCGTGCTTGGAAGCTGGCTGCTCTCCTTCCAATGCGGTGGGCTGAGGACGGTCCCTCTGGGGTTCATCAGAAGGCACGGAGCTTTATTTAGGGGTCTGCGGAAGGGATCAACTTCTAAGACGTCGGCAGATCCACCCGCTGATGTTGGTGAAGTCACCCAGACCTCCCGGGCTAGGAAACAAATGCTTCACTCAAACTCACGAAGCCGCCATGGAAAGAGGTTCTCCCCCCCCCCACCCCCAATGCAAGGAGGGGCGGAGAGCAGAAGGGACCCAGTGTTGAGACATGCAACCCCAGGCCAGGCAGGCAGGCCTCCAAACATCGCCACATTGCTCCCTCCTCAGCATCCCTCGGTAGCCCCCATGCTTGTGGAAGGAAGTTCAAACTCACTTCCCAGGTTCCTGGGCCTTTTGTGCTCTAAGGAGGTGTGGCAAAGCCAATTCCCTGAAATATGCCAGGAGAGACGGAGAGGAAAGGCATCGTCAGCTTCTGGGGTGCTCTGGGGGGGCTCTGTACAGAGGAGTGCCCACTCGTCTTGGGAACAGCCCTCTGTGGTAGCCACTCTGCCTCTGTTCTACCTCTAGCCGTGCCTTCTCAACTTCATTCATTTTGCTTCCATTTCTGAAAAACTCCTTTACTCCCTCCATCTCACCAAAATTTTTTTAAATGGTTCTTTTTTTTAAAAAATTACTTATTTAATTTACTTTAATTTTGGCTGCGTTGGGTCTTTGTTGCAACGCGCGGGCTTCTCATTGCGGTGGCTTCTCTTGTTGTGGAACATGGGCTCTAGGCATGCAGGCTTCAGTAGTTGTAGCGTGCGGGCTGAGTAGTTGTGGCTCGCAGGCTCTAGAGCACAGGCTCAGTAGTTGTGGCGCATAGGCTTAGTTGCTCCTCAGCATATGGGATCTTCCCGGACCAGGGATTGAACCCATGTCCCCTGCATTGACAGGAGGATTCTTAACCACTGTGCCACCAGGGAAGTCCCCATCTCGCCAAATTTTATCCACCCTATAGGCAGAGCATTCGTTTGCTGGGGCTGCCGAAACAAATGATCAAAAACTCGGTATCATATATACACTACCAAATGTAAAAGAGATACCTAGTGGGAAGCAGCCGCATAGCACAGGGAGATCAGATCGGGTGCTTTGTGACCACCTAGAGGGGTGGGATAGGGAGGGTGGGAGGGAGGGAGATGCAAGAGGGAAGAGATATAGGGATATATGTATATGTATAACTGATTCATTTTGTTATAAAGCAGAAACCAACAATTGTAAAGCAATTGTACTCCAATAAAGATGTTATAAAAGAAAAAAAGAAACAACTAGGTATCTTAAAACAACAGAAGTGTATTCTCTCATAGTTCTAGAAGCCAGAAGTCCTAAATCAAGGTGTCCACAGGGCCATGCTCCCTCCGAAGGCTCTAGGGAGAGTCCTTTCCTTACTTCTTCTGGCTCCTGGCGCCTCCCGGTGTCCCTTGGCTTGTGGTTCCATCACGAGAGGCTCTGCCTCTGTCTTCACACGGCCTTGTCCTCTCTGGGTCTCTCCTCCGTGTGCCTCTTATAAGGACACCTGCCATTGAATTTAGGGCCCATCTGGATAATCGGGATGGTCTCACCCGGAGATCTGTAGCTGAATGACATCTGCAAAAACCTTTTTCTGATAGGCTCACATTCATAGGTTCTGGCAGTTGGGACCACCAGAACCTCTCAGTACATTAGAATCATCTGGGGACAGTTTCACATGGTCCTGAGTGGGGTCAAAGTGTGATGAGCGGGGTCGGGGAGGGGAACAAGGCCTTAGAGTTTCCCAGGCTCGAGGACTCACAGCCTCCCATCCACGCAGACATCATGGGTGACACCAGCTTTCACTGAGAGGATGGCTTTCAGTTTACTCACAAATCACACTGCCTGTCATCTATTGTTTATTCAATGTTGCACAAAGAAGGTCAGAGACCTCCGAGATCATTTCGTCCATGGTGCCCCGCCCCCTCCAATCTACACCCCATTTTTTTTTTTTGCGGTACTCGGGCCTCTCACTGTTGTGTCCTCTCCCGTTGCGGGGCAACAGGCTCCGGACGCGCAGGCTCAGCGGCCATAGCTCACGGGTGCAGCCGCTCTGTGGCACGTGGGATCTTCCTGGACCGGGGCACGAACCCGTGTCCCCTGCATCGGCAGGCGGACTCTCAACCACTGCGCCACCAGGGAAGCCCTACACCCCATTTTTATAACAAATATTTGGAAACGCCCCCTTCGCCATCGGAAATGAAACTCCTAGATAAATCAGTTGAGCCATATGCATCATTGAGCTCTAATTGTAATCTGAAGGAGAAGAGGGAATGCCATTTGTAACAAAATGATAACTTTCCCAGTAAGGAAGTACTCGTGCATGACTGCCCTGGAACCCAGAATGAGGTAGACAAGCCTTATACCTACTCGTGATGGGTAAGGTTAGGCTGAACAACCCATATAAGGACCACAAGGAAATAAAAGAGCAGCGGACGACAGAATGAGACATGTCAGGATGAGAAGTAACAAACCCGTTTACCTGTCTGCATCTGATAACAGGAAGGAAATCACCTCACTGTGAAATCAAATTACAAGTGTGGAAATAGAGAAAACAAGGAAGTAAATTATTCTTGTGACTGAGCTAAGCCTTATATACAAGTAAGATGTAATATACTTTAGTGTGCTGAGACATGGAACAAAGTATCATGGAGAACAAGTCTCTAACCTGGAAACTCCACCCATGGAGGAGGGTAGGCACACATATTCAGTCTTTTTTATTATTATTATTTTTTATTTTTTTATACAGCAGGTTCTTATTAGTTACCCATCTTATACATATTAGTGTATATATGTCAATCCCATTGTTCAGTCTTTAGCATTAAAAAAGCCTTGGAAACATTATCCTTTTCCTTTAGGGAGAGGGGAGAGGAAGATGGATTGGAAAAAGTTGTTTGGTAGATCTCTAATGAGAACGTCAGAGTCAGAGTGAAACACACAGGCAACCCCAAAGAAAATCACTGTAATGTATAAATTTTGCAAGAAGTTTCTTATCATTGAACTCCCTACAAATATGTATACAGATAGATTAGATTATACATATACATACAGTAGACTATAAACTATTTCAAAAACAGCTTCTATAAAGAAGTTCACTGAGATGGTGGCATCTCAGGTGCCTGCTAATTTAATAATGTGCTGCCCTATGTCTGTGTCTGTAAGACGGAGTCTCGAATCTCCTGTTACAAAGGCTTCCTTGCCTTTGCAGTAACTCCACATTGCACTGAAACCCTTTTCAGTTAAATGTATGTTTGGAAATGCTCTAAACTAGACAGAACGCGTGGAGTGGGGAAATTATACAATAACCTCGGGACTCTGCCTTTATTCCATTTAGGCTTCTCGTCCCAAAACAACCAGCTCCTAAATTACTGGGCTTTGGGCATAACTTCTTTGAAAATGTTTCACAGTACTATGTCAAAGGTACTAACTGATTTCTCTTTGTGTTGGATTGAGTTTGGCAGGGCAGGTAACAATTCTTCACTGATGGGGTCGATTTGCACGTGGAACCACAAGGAGTATCCCTAACCCTAACACTAACCCTAACCCATACCCTAACCCTAACCCGTACCCTAACCCTAACCTGTACCCTAAACCATACCCTAACCCTAACTCGTACCCTAACCCGTACCCTAACCCTAAATCTAACCCTAACCTGTACCCTAACCCTAACCTGTACCCTAACCCATACCCTAACCTGTACCCTAACCCTAACCTGCACCCTAACCCGTACCCTAACCCAAACCCTAACCTGTACCCTAACCCTAACCCTAACCTGTACCCTAACCCTAACCCATACCCGTACCCTAACCCTAACCCGTACCCCAACCCTAACCTGTACCCTAAACCGTACCCTAACCCTAACCCGTACCCTAATCCTAACCTGTACCCTAAACTGTACCCTAACCCTAACTCGTACCCTAACCTGTACCCTAACCCTAACCTGTACCCTAACCCTAACCTGCACCCTAAACTGTACCCGTACCCTAACCCATACCCGTACCCTAACCTGTACCCTAACCCTAAACCCTAACCTGTACCCTAACCTGTACCCTAACCCTAACCCTAACCTTAACCCGCACCCAGTCAATGCCAAGGGCATCTCTTAGTCTCCTGGCAGTTCAAAGCCACCCCACAGACTTCCAGAATGCCCTGCGGGGCTTCAACACTCAAAGCACTGTGGTCCTGGGACCAGCAGTAGCACCTGGGAGTCTGTTGGCAATGCAGGATCTTCAGCCTTGGACTAGACCTACCGCATCAGAATGTTCCTTTTATAAGGAGACCCCCAGGTGATTCATCCACTCACGGAACCCAGCGAGGCACTACTCCACCGACCCCATTAGGGATCCTCACCACTGTCAACCTCATTCATTTCTCCAATGAGAAAACGGGCCCAAGAGCGCACGTCAGCTGTACATCCTGCTCCTCTTTTTGTTTTTTTCCAGTTGAAGTATCACTTGATTTACAGTGTTGTGTTAGTTTCAGGTGTATAGCAAAGGGATTCAGTTATACATATACACGTATATATGTATATATCTATGTTCTTTTTTCTTCGATTCTTTTCCATTACAAGATATTGAATATAGTTCCCTGGGCTCTACGGTAAATCCTTGTTATTTATCTCCTCTCCTTGTCACTAAGTTCCTTGAGGACAAGAAGGACACAAGACTCTTCTCTTGAATGTCCACCTGGCTGCCAGCACGGAGAAGCCCACACAGCTGTGGCCCTAGAAATGCCTGCTGTCTGTATTCCCTCCGGACTCCAAATTCTCCTTTGTACCCAGAAAGCAACTCGCTCCCTTTGCTCGTCCACAGAAGCACAGGCCACATCCCCCCCCCCGCCCCGCCCTCACGGTCACTGGGGCACATCTACCAGCTCAGTCTTGTCAGTTTCACCACCAGCCCCAGCTGCACGGAGGACCACAGGGTTTGAAGAGGCACTGGCTCCCTCCCCCTCCCCCTGCCCGTAGGCCCTTGTGGTTAGCGTCACACTCGAGAAAGAATAAATAGAAAGCAACCCCCAGCCCGTTGTTCTAAGATAACCACAGAGATGACAGATGCTGCAAACCTGGGGGAGATGAAAGACAGACAGTGACAATAAAAAACCAAGAAAGGCGCGTCCCAGCGACAAGAAGCCCCGGCTTGCAGATCCTTCTGCTGGGGTGTGATTTCAAGCCTGTGAACTGTGCCCTCCCGGCCCCATCCCCGCCCCCAGGCTGGCCGGCCGGTCCTTCACTGGGGAAGAGAGTCAGTGCCTCACAGGGAGGTAAGCCCAGCTCAGCTGCTCAACAGATGACCAGGAAGGAGAAAAGCTGAGCTGGGGGACAGCGAGGGGAAAGGCGGCTTCCTTCCGGCCGCCTCTCAACCCCGGCCGAGGCCATCTCTAGGAGCCCACGGCCTCGGAGAGGAGGACCGACAGCCTCCCCAAAGGCTGCGGGCAGAAGGGTGGCTCAACACCTGAACTCACAGCCTCCACTTCCGGGCCCTGCTTCCTTCCTTCATCAGGCAACGGCGGACCCAAGACAGGAAACCACCCACCTCCTTGCTCCACACTGAATTTGTTTCTTCTGTCAAGAAATTCAGGACCCAGCCTGACACGTTCATGTACCAGGTGGCACTGCAGCTTTCGGTCCACATGTCCTCACTCGGCCCCTCCGACCAGGATGTGGCTCTTTCGTCTCGTCTCTCACGCCAGGCACAGGGCCTGGCGTGCACCAGGCGCTCCATAGATGTTTGGGTATAAAAGACCCTCAGGGACAACGAAGCCAATTCCTCTCTACACAATGTGACAGACCACAAAGGATGAGCCATCGCCTTTGTTAGGAGAACGAAATGGCATCCTCCTTATGTGCCTTCTTTGGGGCACATCGCCATCTCACCCATTTTCAGAGATGTTCTCTTTGTCGTGACCGTCCTCACATGCCACCACTGACAACAGTCACAGAGGTGAGAGGTGTAACCGTAAACCACACCTCTTTTGTAAGACTTTGGAGGCAGCATAATATATCGGCTAAAACAACAGGTTCTAGAGCCTGAAATTCTTGGGTCAGGTCCTACGTCTGCCGTGTACAAGTTATGAACCTTGGCCGAGCGACTTCACTCCGTTACTGTTTTCTTGTCTATAAAACCGGAGTAGGAATACCGTGTCCTCGTGGGGTTCTGGTGAGATGATATATGTCATCGAACAGTACTCTTGACTGTCGTGTTCGTTTTTACTGCTGGTCTCTGAGCAGCTGAAGTTCTCCAAGCAGAGCAAAAGCAACCAGTAAGCAGAGCTCCTTCCCTCCTACTCTGAGATGAGAAGAAGGCCGGGGCCTGGCAAGGCAGGGGTGCGCTCAAGCGCTCAGACGATAACACACAGGGGCCGACCCATCAGGTGCAAATGAAGCAGAATCACATCCACGCAGACGTCTGCCCTTCCCTTTCTTCTGGAAAAAGACAGCCTCCCTGGCTTTCATTTTCCATTTTGCAGAGACATTAGGACGAGAGCAATTTCCCTTCCTTCTTAATCTACTATGAGAAAAGCAGCACCTCATGTGCTCCGTGAAAGTCAACACTTAGCCTTAGTGGAAGAGACAGAGAGGGGGTGGAGAAAACGTTGGATGTGGGCAGGCTGGTCCCCAGTTAGGGACCCTTAGAGACAGCTGCCACTCGCTCCAACCAGCTGTCAACATACAGTCATTAGAACCCAGTGTTTCCAGCCCTTTGGATCATTCAAAGATATTTCCGAATTTTAAAATGTTGTACATGTTCAGGTACAGGACGAAATACAGTTTTATTCACTGCAACGTTACTTGTAATAAACACCAGACAGCTATAAACAGCTTGTGTCCATCAGCAAGGATTGGTTGAATCAATGACGGTGCATCCCTACAACAGAACACTCACAACCATACAAAAAACTGCTGCCTCTATGGGATGCAGCAGCTCTTGGAGGGAAGTTCATAGCGATACATGTAACGGAATACTACACCCCTGTGAAGAAGAAGGAGAAAGCTCTTGGTTCACTGATAGGGAAAGGTCGCCAAGATCAATGAAGCGAAAAGAGCGAGGTGAAACAGCGAGTAGAGTGTGTATACTATAATTATGTATGAAAGAATGGGATGGAGGGAGAATGTATGTTTGTACTGCTTCTTCTTTGCAATAAGAAAGTCTAGAAGGGTGTATAAGAAACAAATAAAAATGGTTACTGGGGAGGGGGCAGGATGGGCATATGGAGGCTGGTATAAGAGGTCACTAGATATCTTTCTATAATGATTTGATTTTTGAGCTATGTGAATATAGCACTTACTCCAAAAATAATATAAAAACAATGTGAACACCAGCCACTGTGAACACCACACACCTACAGGCTACACATGGCCTGTTGGCCTCAGCTTTACAACCTCTGCACTAAGGGGTCCCGACCGGGAGGCAGAAAGTTGGCAGCAAGGGGTCCAAGTTGTGTTGGGTTTGAAGACCAGCAGGTTGTTCAAATCTGGCATCTGGAACACCCTCTGGGTTGCCTGGCAATGAGCTGGTTGGGCCCAGGAGCTCCTGTTCTCCCAGGAGAAGGGTGTGCCGCTCTCCACCCGCTTCTGAGCTTGGGTTTCTCCACCTTCCTCCAAAGTTAAGGCTGACCGGAACCCAGACGGTCTGTTTGCTCCCTTCTGTTGAGGCCTCTCCCTGACTTGTCCTATAAAAAAGGTGCAGCGATAGGAGCGTGGTGTCCCTCCACTGGCCAGAGCGTCATGTGTGCTCCACTGGGCCCAGCCACGTTCCCTGAAGGACGCCGAGAGAACAGAGGACACGGCCCACTGATTCATCTCCCTGTTCCTTCCACCTGCACGAAGGGACACAGTAACTATTCACCCCGGCCCCAGGTACGTCCTAGTCTTGTCACTGAAAATCACTCGCTTAGTGTCCCAGGTTGAATTACGATCCAAGAAAAGGCACAGTGAAGTCCTAAATCCCAGGACCTCAGAAGGTAGCCCGATATGACCGGGGTCCTCAGAAGAAGACAGTCACGTGAAGACAGAGACACACGGGAATAACTCGTTTGACAACGTTGGCACGGCGTGGATTACGCGGCTGCAAGCCTAGCGAGAAACGCTCAAGATTGCCGACCGACTGCCAGAACAAGGAGGAAGCCAGGAAGGACTTCCCCTGCAGGTCAGAGAGGGAGCAGGGCCCTGCCGACACCTTGGCTTTGGACTTCCACCCTCCAGAACCGTGAGACGACACATTTCTGCTGTTTTAAATCACCCGGTATGCGACACTCATTAGGGCAGCCCTAAGGAATGAATACACTCAGGCCAGCGCTAGTGGCCAAGGCATCTGATGTTCTCCCACCTCAGGAGGTGCTCAGGAGATGCTGATGGCGACTCTGCCCAATGAATGAAAATTCTACGCCCTGACCGATCACGTTTTATCACGTAGGTATACGGCGAACAATCAAACAGTACGCAATTACTGAGTGCCGACCCCGTGAAGAATATAAGAGAAGTAGAGTATTCTGTGACTGCCCTCAAGGAGTCGACAATCTGAAGATTTGAGACAGACACATAGAACGTAACAACACACATCACAGGGGCCAAACAAGCATGACTTCAGCCCCCAGCGGACGCTACATAGGTCACCCGTAACTCAGCCCCACTGTGCGGCCATCCGGACTCCATGTTCTACTGTATTTCCTTTTGGCCGAAGAACTGGGGAAACTAGAATGTCAGGCTAGCAGACAACGTCTAGAAGCTGTCACCCCTGCTCCTGGCCTGGAACTCAAACTTCTAGCCCACCGCGGAGGCCCACTGTTGTCTGTGACATTCATCTGCCACCCCTGAGCGAAGGCTCTCACGTTGGTTGCTCACGCACTTCCTTTTTCTGTTCAGAGAGGCAGGCCCTGGAGGGACAGTGAGCCTTTTCTGCAGCCCTCCACAAACCCGGCGCGCAGCAAACACAAGGGCCACATGGTCTGGGAGTCCACTTTGGTGAGCTGACCAACAGTTTTGAAGAGGGGCTACAGAAGACGAGAGATACTGTTTCCTGTGGCATCGTTCAGAACCTCTGCTCGTTCGGCCCAGCCTCCCTGCAGGTGGCTGCTCGCACCATACCTGCCTCTAGGAACCTCTGATTCTCACCATAAGAAGCCTCGTGTCCAGCGACACGCCCGGGGTGGGCAGGGGTGGGGACAGCTCACCTTGACTGGTCTCTCCTGCGGTTCCTCTGGATCCCGGTCTCCGGGCTCCTGCTGCACCGGGGCTCCTCCTGGAGCTCTCTCCGTGGCCGCACCGAGTGCCAGGTGGAGCCCCAGGCCGGGCTGACGAGGCAAGGCGGCAAGTCGCCACTGCCCCACCCTTGACAAGCAGCCCAGTGGCCCGACCGTGGCTCCAGGCCAGTCTCCTGAAGGGCAGCTGTGGTCAGGGCGGGACCTGCCGGCAGAACACACAGAGGGAAGGTGTCCTCAGTTTGGCTTCAAGTAACTCATTATAGATCTCAGGACAGAGACGCCCTGGAAGCCTCTTAACTTTCCTCCTGGCACTTCTGAAATCAGCTACCAGCTGTGGTCTGGTCAGGTTTTGCAGCAGACCCCGGTTGCCTGCCTAATATCACTCATTTTTCCCTTCCTCCTTTCCAAAAAGATTCCAATTTTGGTCATCACTCAGGGTAATAAGCGACCTGCTCAGCTCAGGGCCCCATCCAGTCAAAGCAAGTGCGGGCCCTTGCCAGAGGGTGGTGGGGGTGGGTTTCTGATCCCCCGCTGGCCACTGAGACAGGAGACGGGCTTCGTGGGAGGGACCCTGGAAATGTTTTCCTGGCCCCTAAGGGAGATGCAGGCCCACCTTCCTCTGGTATCAGGGAAGTGGCAGGATTAAGCTTTGTTCTCTGGGATGAGATCTCTGACTTTAATGCTGACCTGGGACTCCACCCACACAGCCGTGAGAGATCACTGAAGCTACACCTAAAGGCTGCAAGAGACAGGATCTGACGTGCACTTTTAAAAGGCGACTTGGGCTCCTTGTGGGAATGAATTTAGGAGGGGGAGGAGGGGGCGTGGACACACTGAGACCCGTCAGGGGAATATCACAGTCCAGACAAACGCTGGTGTGTCCTGACCAGGGCGGAGGCAGGTGAGTAGGTACAGGTGAATGGGTGCTAAGTTATTCAGAAGCGGGATCAAGAGGATGGAGGGGTTCGAGGCGGCAAAGGCGGAGGAGAGGCGGAGGCTGCCTTGGACTCAGTGGTCCTCTCTACATCCAGCCTGGAAACTCTCAGAGATAAAATGACTCCTGAAAATCTCCTCCTCTTGTTTGGTCAATGCTCCTTCTGGCATCACGTCCTCGGTGGGTGGGTGCTGGACAGAACAAGTCTCTGCTGGGTGAGCCACGCCATGACTGCTCCTCAATGAGGTATCTCACGAGCTGTTCGGGGCGCTCCCAGAAGCCTCTAGGTACAGGGTGGGCTTCTAGGTCCAGAGGGCTGACCTCCATTGGACTGCTTTTCCCTCTCCTAATTTTGTCAATACTAAATAAATATGCTGGACTTCTATTTCCCGCATTACGGCAGGCTAAGTACTTAGACTGAACCTCCCACTGAAAATCTTGTATAAATGATAAAAAAACAATATTTCTGAAAGCATGGATGAGCTGGCAAGAAAGGAAGGAACTCACTGGCCAGGCATGTCTTCAGATAATGGGATATTCAGATTCTGACTATAATAATGACTATAATGTAATTAAAGAAATTAAAGACAAGCTAGTAAATATGAACAGGGAACAACAACAACAAAAAAAAAAACATGAGAAATAATCAAGAAGATTTCAAGAAAAATGGACCCAAGAGAATTTTTAGAAATAAAAATTAAATAACTGAAATCACAAACTGCGGACAGACTTAATAGCATAGTAGATACAGCCTGAGAAAGAAGCAGTGAACTAGAAGCTACGTCAAAATAAATTAACCAAATGCAGCCCAAAAAGACAAAGACTCAGAAAAATATGGGAGCTTAAGAGACATGAAAGATAGAGGCTAACATATTCTTAAAAGCAGCCAAGGAGAAAGCGTTCCCTTTCAATGGTTACAACGTAGATTACCTTCCACCCGCTAAGCCAAAATAACTGTCATCTGAGAATTCTAGCCTTAAAGAGTATGTCCTCTAAGAATAAGAGAAATGAAGACATTCTCCAATAAATAAAAGTCTAGTTTGTCACAAACAGACTCTCATTAAATGACATTTTTTAAAGGGGTATTCCAGATGGGAGGAAAGATTCTAGATGGAAGATCTGAGATTAAAGAAGGAATGAAAAACAAAGAAAATGAAAATAGATTTTCTCAGTCTGTTGTTGAGGAAATAACATCAATTGGGAGTCAGACATATTTATCTCGCATCTTGCTGTCATTTCTTACTATCTGGGAAGTTTGAATCACGTTCATCTCTCAGAATCTTGATAGCCTCATTTTAAAAATACATAAGTTGGGCTTCCCTGGTGGTGCAGTGGTTGAGAGTCCGCCTGCCAACATGGGGGACACGGGTTCGTGCCCCGGTCCGGGAAGATCCCACATGCCGCGGAGCGGCTGGGCCCGTGAGCCATGGCCGCTGAGCCTGCGCGTCCGGAGCCTGTGCTCCGCAACGGGAGAGGCCACAACACTGAGAGGCCTGCGTACCGCAAACAAACAAACAAACAAACAAAAACATAAGCAAGGTCTTTGTGAGGAATAAATGAGCCACCACATATAAATGCTCAGAACATAGATTCTGCATTTAGAAAGTGTGAAATAAATGTTCATTTCTTATCTTTTCAAAAATTAATAAACAAGCAAGTAAATAAGATGTTGGCAAGAAGGAATCCCTCCCTCTGCTTCAAGTGTGAGATAGAACTCTATCGCTTTTCCACGTCGTAAAAGGCTGCACTGCAGAGCTGATGCTTCAGAAGTTTTCTTTTCATCTTTTCAGTAGCAAGCCTAAGATCTTTCAGACAAAATATTTATGATTTCTTTATTTTATAAATACTGCATGTGAACACACAAGCCCCAGGGATAGACCCTGGATTCCAGCTTAACTCACAATTTTAAAATAAATTTGTGTTCACAGTTTGATGAGATCATAAAATACGTGCTGGCCCACCCACGGGGGCAAAATGGCCTGTCCTGCCCACCCCTTCCCAGGGCTCTTCCGCCAACTAGGAGTTAGCAGCACACAGAGGATCCCTCCGTGCAGCTCCTGCATCCCGCCCCCTGCCCCCCTGCTGACAGATACCCTCCGCAGCTCCACCCCTAACTTCACTCTCCTTTTCACTTAGGACAAGGAAGCCAGCTAAGGAAAGCGAGCTTAGCCTCCTTTAGATTCTCTGCCTCATTTTCATATGGTGCCAATTTGGTGGTGGCGGGCAGGAAGGAGAGACGGGGACGGAGAAGGGACAGATAAACTCAGAACCAGTCTCCCTGATGATGTCAAGGAAACAAACAGCACCAGTTAGGAGGTCCTAGGACCCGCGCTGGCATCCCTACTCTGCCCTTTGTCACCTATGTGTCCCCAGGCAAGCCAGTGAACCTCTCTGACTTTATTTTCCTCACCTGTAAATTGGAGTCAGCAATTATTCCATATTTGTAGAGCATTGTACAATTTCCCAACTGTCTCCTCAGTCGTAATTTCATTTACTATGCACCGTCAGGTATATAGTCCCCAGCATAATGCCCACTCACTGCCGTAAAGATTGCAAAGCAGAGCGCGGACGGCTGTGTACACGGCAAAGAGCTCCATCCGCATGAAGGAGCATCACCAGTGCTGCATGGCTGACCCTCTTAAGAGCGGGGGCTCTGCTGTCCCAGCGCCCGTGCTTGGATTGATTCTACGCTGACCGGCTGTGTGACCTTGAGCGAGTTGCTTAGCTTCTCAGTTCCTCACTTCTAAGTGAAGGATGGTAACATTGGCCCCATCTCGCAGCTCAGGGCTCCGTACATGGGAGGCTCTCTGGGAATGAGAACTGACTGTATCGACACCAACTGAAGCCCACGGGTGTCTGACCACACACATCCGCGCTCCCTGACTCCCAGCATCCTCCATCCTTTCCTATCCGTGGTTACATCCACTCTCCCCACGCCTGGGCAAATATTTGCAAAGGGAGGGCAGAAGCTCTGAACAACAGGACCCACTGTGGACGGCTTCCTGAAGACAACCAGCCTTCAGATTCTCACTAGATTTGTGGGTGTCTCCAGGCTGCTCTGGATGGAAGCAGAGTCCAGGCTCCCTAAGGTCCCAGGCAGCCCGACTCTTCCCACTGCCAGCTGAGGGTCTTGCTTCGGCGGGCCAGAGAGTTCCGGAATATAGGTCGCCAGCTAAGCCTCAGGCCCCTAACTGGGCCGTGCGGCCACCCTGTTAAAAGGCACCCAGGCCTGAGCCCACACCACGTGGACCTGTTAGATGACCTACGAAGCAAACGGTTAATTAAGCCCAACTTGATGAATGGATGGAAACCACTGGGCTGCAAAAAACATAAGCAGCCCCACTTCAAGGCACTTTCACCTCGTCACTGCTTCATCCCACTGTCGTGACCGGCCTACGAGATGGGAAGGACAGCTAGTTCATCAGCGAGGCAGCCGGGGCCCACAAGCGGCACACGGAAAAGCTCCTCCCGACACGAACCTGCCACCAAGCACAGCTGCTCACCCATCTGCCGGCTCTGGCCCCCGGCACCGAGTTCTAGAACTGCATCCTAGGAGGGCCGCATCAGGACCCCGGCAGATGGGGCAGGGCCAGAGGACGGGAGCTGGGCACTCAGCTTGTGTCTTAGTCCCAGGAGAGAAAACACACGCTCGGTTGGCCTGGAGGTCAAGCTAAGTGCCGTTGGCAGTGGGGTGGGCACACGTGTCCCCTGGATGACAGCGGGATGGCCAGCCAGGACCACCACTGTGCTAGTTAGCATCTCTTTCTAAAGTGACTCTGGACAGCCCAGCCCAGAGACTCCGCCGGCCGCAGACGGAGCGTGGCACCCCTGCCCGGTGAGGGGCACATCACAGCCCCGGGCAGGCAGGGGCAGAGAGGTCTCCACCAACCATTGTGACCAGACCTCGGACGGGGCCAACTGTGAAAAGCTGCCTTTGGCCCTATAACCAACCAGGGCTGACAAGGCAGCAGACAGGAAAGAAATCAACAGTGGCCTATTGTTAGAAGGGTATCACCTGGCTTTTCCTTGCCGTCCGTTTTGTTTGGCTTTCCTGGTGGATAAGTGTGTACGAAGGGAGTCAGTCTCTGAGGGTGGGCCTACCTGCTTCGCCCTCAGCCCCACAGCACCTTCCATGGGGTTCCGATCACCATCTCCTTCCTAACGGAGCGCGGTCCATGTAACACACACCCACACCCATGCAGGTTCTAGAGATTCCCCCCTCCAGAGCAGACACTCGTGTACCAGGCAGGGCCAGCTGTACTTGATTCTATACGCAACCTCTATCCACAGGAAACAGGAAGGTTCGGAGGGTCCAGGGCGCATCCTGGGTCCTCACAGCTTTTAGATGGTAAACTGAGTCAGTGGAGGCCAGCCAGAGGAGGTGACCCTTAGAAATACGGGGAGGGTCAAGGCACATCTTACGGCCTGGGCAGAACTTCATCGGTCTAATTTCCATGCAGACTGGTCCTCAGACGCTGTCTACTAAGATGGACTGAAGAGCCCCCATGGAACATTCTTCCAGGACCCCACCACTCCCATTTGCTGAATTCCACCATCCTGGCAGGCCCTGCTCTGTTCTCGTCTAACTAGTTAAGCCTCTCCAAAGCCCGTGTCCTTCTAGAGAACATACAGTCTGTCCTGCTCCCTCGGCAGGGGTCTCCTATGCTGTCAGAAGAAGTACTGCGGCCTTTGTTCTTTCCCCCAGTACCATGCACTGCACACAGTAGGTGCTCAACCATTCTGCTTCTGTTCTGGAGGGATTTTTGGGGGGCGGATGCATTAACATTCAATAAAACCGCATTGATCTAGTCCCTCCAGTGTCAGGAGATTCAGATGTGGTGCGGAGTAACACGATCACTATTCAGTACAAATTAGAGCTTTTGATTCTATTTCTAATTCCAGTAAATAGGGCTTGTGCGTTTAAAAAAATATTTTTAGTTTGCAATGTGTGATTACATAATGGAGGCCTAGTCTTTTTTTTTTTTCATTAACATTCATTTCCCTTAGCAGTTCCTTTCTGTGCCTTTGTTTCTGATTTGAGCTGTGGTTCAATGTATTAAAATTGCATTCCTTAAAAAGAAGTTCCAGAGCAGACTTTTTAACTGGCCCTCCCCACCCCTGTATTTCCGACTGGCCTGTGCCTGGGGCAGCTCAGCTGGTGTGGAGTCAGGGGATCTTACAGGTGTGTTAACAGAGCTCTGGTATCAAGCAGAGCCCTCCACTCACCAGGGCAGCTCTCTGCAGGCAGCCAGCGGTGGGGTGTCCCCGAGGGAGGTGTCTATACCAGAGCTAGGTGTGTGAACTCAGATGACCTATTTACCTCTCTGAGCCTCGGTTTTCTCATCTGTAAAATGGGGATGCTAAGTCCTAGATGAGAAAAAGTGCCTGGCACATGGCAGGCACTCAATATGTTCTCTTATTTGCAGGGGTCCCTGTGGGAGTCTGTTGGGGGCCTTGCTGCTTCTCCAGCTGCCTTCACCCCCAGAATTACACCACATCTACTGGAGCCAGAAGCCCGAGCCCCGAGCAAAGATGAACCCCCAAAATCTGAGTACAGGGCAACACAGCAGGGGCTAGTATAGTTCACGGAGATGGTAATGACAAGCAACAAGAAACGTGCCAGACAGCTGGGCGTATATCTGGAGAAAACCATAATCTGAAAAGATACGTGCACCCCAATATTCACAGCAGCACTATTCACAATAGGCAAGATATAGAAGCAACCTAAATGTCCCCTGACAGATGAACGGATAAAGAAGATGTGGTGCATATATACAGTGGAATGCTACTCAGCCATAGAAAAGGATGAAATAATGCCCTTTGCAGCGACACGGCTGGACCTAGAGATCATCACACGACGTGAAGTAAGTCAGACAGAGACAGACATCATATGATATCACTCATACGTGGAATCTAATTAAAAAATAGAGATAGAAATGAGCTTATTTACAAAACAGAAACAGAATTACAGGTATCGGAAACAAACTTATGGTTACCAAAGGGGAAACATGGTGGGATGGATGAATCAGGAGCTTGGGATAAACATATACACACTACTATATATAAGAGCCTAGTGCATAGCACAGGGAACTCTACTCAATATTCTGTGATAACCTATATGAGAAAAGAATCTAAGAAAGAATGAATATACATATATAAATATATATATATGTATAACTGAATCACTTTGCTGTACACCTGAAACTAACACAACATTGTAAATCAACTTACTCCAATAAAATTAAAATATTAAAAGTTCATTAATTAATTAATTAAATGCCTTGCTGAAACCCTCCCCCCAACAAAAAAAGAAATGTGCTAGAGAGACACAGCGCAGAAGATAAAAATGCTAGAAAGAATGCCTGCTGGAGAACTAGGAAACACACTTAGCCACGTTTGTAGCAGGACAACCACACCCCAGAAATAAAGTACCTTGCCCTGGGCAGACGCAGGATCAGGCGACAGCAAGACACAAAGAGGGGACGGAAAAGCACAACTGATCACAATCAAGAACAAGAGCTGGTGTGGTGACCCAGCCCCTGCCGGCCAGAAAAGTGAATCCCGAGGACGCATGGCTGGTTCGAGTCAGAACTGTTCCCGGCGCTCAGCATCCCGAGGGGCAGGCTGGGTTGAGCCCGTGACCCTGGGGCCAGGTTGTCTGGGTTCAAATCCCAGCTCAGCCTCTTAGGAGCCGTATGACCTCAAGCAAGTTACTCCAGCTCTCACAGCCTTGGTTTTCTCATCCATAACATGGGGAGAATACTACTAACAGTCACTTATCTTGCAAGGCTGTAGTAAGGACAAGTGAGTCCACTGGAGCCAAGCTCTTAGCCATGCCTGGTGCATTTCTGTGCATCCAGCCTCAAGGCACAGGTGGGAAGGGGGTTCCTGACATTCTGTGTTGGATCAGGGTAGCGCTGCGGGAAGCTGGTCTCATTCCCCCACCTCGGCACCAATGTAACCTTCCAAACCAGCGGGCAAGGGTTTGTGTTTACCCAGCTTCAACGTGGCAAAGCTCCACCCACTCACCAAATCCCAGAGCTCAACACAGAGTGACGTCGAAAGTACATAAAGTGAGAATAAGCCCATCGCCCGTAGTAAGAGACTTTCCTCTTGTCTGCCCTGGTAATTCAGCCATTGGAGCCAGCCTCCTATTCCCCTGAGTTAAAAAGGGAGTTCAGGAAGCTGCCTGGCCAGAGATGCAAATGCAGGTCTGGGAGGCGGGCGTCCACACCGCTGGATCCTGGATGCAGCAGGTATCGGCACACCCACAGCGTGTGCACTATGTCTTGCCCTTCTCACCTTTCCTCTCGGCCCAGCAGGACAGGGAGCTGCACAGACCCAGGGGTCCCGGGAGCAGAGGGCCGGGCCAAGGCAGCCAGCCACAGGGCTGCTCTACTATGCAAATAAGGGGCCTTCAGCACAGGCTCAGTGGGTTCAGAGGCCCTTGGAATCTGAGCCTCCTGGGACACCTGTCTGCTCCCTCCTCCCTGCATCTTCCAGAACTGCTGGAGTGTCACCAGAGTCAGGCTCTGCTGCCCGACCAGGATGTGTCAACAAACGGGCAGGGGAGAAAGTACCGCCGACCCGCTGACGTTCTGAGAAACCAGGGCTGGGAGCCAAAACAAACTGACAAAGGGAAGAATCTGTCGCAAAAGAAAAGCTCATATTCCTCAAGCTGGGAGAGGCCCCTGAATGTCACTCAGTCCCCCAGACGGTGGCCCCTGAGAGTCCCCTCAGGCAGACAACCCACTCCCCACACTGGCCTTCAAGAGGGTCTTCCCAGATATGGGAACATGTGTATATGCATGGCTGATTCGCTTTGCTATGGAGCGGAAACTAACACACCATCACAAAGCAGTTATACTCCAATAAAGATGTAAAAAAAAAAAAAAAAAGAGGGTCTTCCCGTGTCTGACCCAGTCCATCCGTCCCCGTGACCTTGTCTGAACGGGCAGAGCGGTTCCAAGGCAAGAAAGAAGGGAGAGACCAGCCTGAAGCAGGTGCAGAGGCCACAGAGGACAGAACCAGCAGGGCACTTCCTCCCCATCACCTCGGGCTCAACCACAGATGAAGTCAGGCTAAATCGGCCTTTGAGAACAGCGGGGAAGGGATGACAAGAACCAAAAGGTCACGAGCTGAGTCGTGGAAAGGGACAGGGAGTCTTGTCTGTGCCGAAGCTGTTGGTGCTTCCGAGCCTCCAGGGCCAGTGAGGTGCGGGCCCCGGCTCGGGGGCAGCCTGCTGCAAATCCTGCCTCTGCCGGTTACTGGCTGTGTGACCCTGGGCACGGTGCTCTGCCTCTCTGTTCCGCATGTACTCTTCCTATAAAGCGGGAATGATAGCAGCGCCTACGCCACTGGGTTCTCGTGAGGCTTTAACAAGCAGATCCGCGTCTGGCGCTCGATGTGTGCTGGCTGCCATCGGGACGACAATTCGTCCAGGACAGCCTAGCTTCTGCCCGTTGTCCCAGCATCATTGCCAACACTCTGCCTTTCACTCTCAAACGTGAACGTGAACGGGTTGCAGGATGGATGGTCAGGCTGAGTAGCTCTTGTCTTTTTTTAGGTCCCCCTGGTTACCTCCCTGCTCCACACTGTCTGAGCATCGGACAACCAGGTCCCCAGAGGGTGTGTCCCCAAAGGTAGCTCTGCCCTGTGCCGGAAACTTGCTCAGTTTTCCTTTCTTCCTTTTCTCTTCCCTTTGTCTCCCGGTCTCCCGCCTGTTCTCTCCGCTGCTTCCCTATGGGTGCCACCTTATTTACAGGCTGACTTTAGTGGGGACTCCCCTGGCTCTGCACACGGGGATGGGATGCTTTCTGGCTCACTGACTAGACTAGGTAGGTCTCACCACATTTCCCTTAGAGAAATGGAAACCCTCTGAGACGTCAAACATGACTTGACCACCAGACGGGTGAATGGAAATCATTTTCCATTTTGTGTATGGGTGTGAGTGTGTATTGTTTAACGGGGAAAAAGAGAATAACAGTTGGAAAGGGTCCATCTGATGCGGGGGTCTGTCTGTGAAAACAACCCCCTGGGGAGATTTTATAAAGGGAGAGGCTGGAGGCTGCCCCCCGCACGGCAGTGGAGAGGGCCAGGAGCTCAGGGGTGGGCACCCTCTCTGCCACTCACTCACCACTGGTGAAGGACCGTGATTTCTGAAGCCTCAGTTTCCCCATCTGTAAAACTGAGCACACTTGGCCCTAGGTCACCCAGATGCTCTGACACTGTAAGAGGCCTGGCCCTGTTCTTAGGATCCTGAAAAGGCACTTGTGGAATTCCACAATATTCTGCAAACACATCTTCAGGGTCTGTCCAGCCCTTTTCATGGGTGAAACACAGGAAGGAACCAAGGCCTGGGACAGTGTGACAACCTGAACGAATTCTCGCCCAAGGAGTAATGGCAAATGCCTGAGGGCCCTGAGCACGGGCACAGCACGCACGCATGTTCTGTGTGGGCGTGAACTCAGCGACTGACTTACCAGATCCCTGGGGGATCCCTCACCAGACTCCCTCAGCCCGGCCACCCCCCAGCTGCCTGTGGGCTCAGCAAACCCATGACGGGAGCCTCAAGGCAGGGGCGCAGAGCCATAGCTACTGCAGCCCCGATCCCGGTGCTTGGGACCATCACAGGCTCACACATCTCCAATCACCACCGAACCCGACCCTGCTCCAAACCCGGGCTCCCCTGTGCAGCACTGGAACCCCAGTCTCCATCACCATGGTCTCTTCCTCTGCTCAGGCCTCTAACCTTTATTTAGCTGCCAGATTGGATCTATTCCAGCTTTCTCTGGTTCAGTCCCTGCCCCACCACTCACGTGCTGTGTGACCTTGGACAAGCTGTTGACCTCTCTGAGTCTCAGTTTCCTCCTTTACAGAGTGGAGACAGTAGTAACAATCTCTTCGTAAGGATGTTGGGAGGACTAAAGGGGATCCTGGGTAGAAATGCCCTACCACGGGTGCTGGCCTATAACAGATGGTTTCTCCTCCTACCCTGGCCCCTTTTAGCAGCAGCCCTTCTCTGCACGCCCTGCAGCCCTGCTCACCGGCTCTCCTTCCCGGGTTCTCCTCCCACAGCATCCTTTGCTTCCCAAATATCACTGCCAAATGATAAGTTCTTCTGAACCCCAGTGACCTCACTGCCCTTCTCAGAACCCATCCAAAAATGCCCAGGCCGAATAAGAAGTGCAAGTTTCCTGGCCTGACACACCAGGCCTTCCCCGACCTCGTCCCAACCAACGTTCTGCACCACACTGTCCACTGCGTTTTCCCTGGTCCCCAGACACCGCCACCTCCCCGCCTCTGCTGAGACGTCCCTGCCCCCCAATGCCCTGACCCAACCTTCTCCTCAAGGCCCAGCCGAAGCGCCATCTCCAGAGGGCCACTGACCCATTCCTTGCAGAGGTGACCACCCCCTCCTGCAAACTCACCCTAGACTCACGTTGTTCATCACCCTTTCCAGTCAGTACTGAGAGGCGAGGGGACCTCAGAGGGCAGACACCAGCCTCTCACCTATCCCCCAAAACCGTGCACAGAGCAGCTCTGATGGGCAAACACTACCCAACATGCCCGTGCATGGTAATGTCACCCAAAAAAGGACACGAACCCTGGGCCCTCAAGTTAAATAATTCCAATTCTATACGGAGTACGCTGCCCTAGCAAGTGTCATGTTCCTAGGCCCACGGCCTTGATAAAAGGATTCTTTGGTACATGCTGGTTTCTTCCAGAGACACAGGGAACTCACCGCCTCAGGAGTCAGGCTCTTCTCCTGGACTGTGATCGGCTCCCCCTTCCGGGGACCCCCGCCCTCCAGGCCTTGCCTGCTGTCTGCAGCCACTCAGAACTAAGTCATCTGGGGTCCTTGGTATCCTCTCCAGATACCAAACCCAGGGCAGACTCCCAGCAAGGTCACTGTGTGTATGTGGACAGCCGTATGTAGTCAGAGGGCTTTCCCGTGCACGTACACACACATGCACACACACATCTAGGCCAGAGTCAGCAAGGCTGGCTGAGTCACGCAGCCAGACCACAGCTCAAGCGGGGCCAGGGAGGAAGTGCCGCCCCATTTCCTGACCCTCCTTTGCTCTGGGAGGTTCTCTTTCTGTCTCTTTGTCTTTCTGACTCCCTCTCTCCCAGCGCTTTGTTTCTACTCAGGGCCACAGCCTGCTGTCCTGGCCCCGTCACAAGGGCTCCCAGCAGCGCTGACCTCCAGGTGAGGACTTCTGGCTTCCAGACCTGCCATCCTGGACAAGTCACTTCACCACTCTGAACCTCGGTTTCTTCTTCTGTGAAATGAAGAGGCTGGGTGTCGCGACAGGGTCCCTGAGGTCCCTTCCGATCTCAGACCGGGGGCTTCTGGCCCTCCTCTAGTCTGCACAGGGTTCAGAGCGTCATGGGGGGGCCAGGGCCAGGCGGGGCCTGGGGACAGGGGTGGGGAGTCCAGCTGCTCCCTGGGGCGCACACCTCGGAACTCCATGTGCTGCACACACTCGCTGGCCCCCGCGGCGGGCCAGAGAGCAGGAAGCGCCACCCAGGCCGGCTGCCCGGCAGGGAAGCGGGGGCGCCCACCCGCACCTCCCACTCCCTCCCTCCCACTCCCTCCCTCCTCCGGACCCACCTTGCACCAGCCGCCTCGACTCCGCAGCCACCGTGCGCCGCCGGCCCACAGCTGTCAGGCACCGCCCGCCCTCCCGCCGCTCCGCGAGACCCCGCGCCGATGAACCGGCCCCCAGCGGAAGCGGCGCCGGGAGCCGCCGCCTCCTGGGCGCCCTCCGGGATCTGCGCGCGCCCGCCGCGTGGGGACCGGGCCGGCGGCGACCTCTGACTGCCCTGCGGGGGAGCCTGGGTGTCGAGGGCGGGGCTGCTGGTGACAGCCTGCCTGACTGGTCGGGCTTCCTGGGCCCCTCTGTTCCGGAGTCCCTGAGGCCTCTTGCCCCCATTCCAGGATGTTTCCAGGCATTTCTCTAAAGGTGGACATCAGTCCCCGGCCTTAGCCGCTAGGAAAAGTTACAGACTAGCTGAGTCGCCCTGAACACCTGCAACACCCAGGCCCCCTCCAGCCGGCATCTCTGGGGTTTTGTCCTTTGTACGTTTCTGCCTCTTCTGTACATTCTACCGCGGCCACGAGGGCTTGTGTGATAAAAAGCATCCAATTAATAAAGCATTAAATGAATCTTCAAAGGCCTCCCGAGGCAGTCAGGCTGAAGGATGGCCCTGAGCCTGGCACACAGGGCCCTCCACGCACACTCTCTGGACACGAGCTAACTTTCCAGACTCACAGCTTCTCCCCCAAACACACACATGCAGCCACGCCCTGGCGGCCACACACCAGCCGCCGGGGGCTCCTGCTTTGCCTGGAATGCGCTTTCCCATTCTTCTCTGCCTGCGCACGAAATCCTACTCATCCATCCAGGCCCCACTGAAATGCCCGCTCCTCAGGGAGCCCTTCCCCAGACGCCGGCTCCCAAAGAACGCTCAGCCCCTTTTTGGTGAACCCACGGTTCCCTTGCTGGTTTATAGAGTAGCATCTCCTTTCTCTCCCCGGTTCTGCTCCCCTCCCCTCCACGCCAAGCCCCGTTCCAGGAGGGATGGAAACACGCGATATGCTGTTATAAATTGCTATGTGCTGTGGACGTGCCTCTCCATGAAGCCCGGGTACCACAGGCTCACAGCCTCCCCTCGCCCCGCCCCGCCCCATACCCCAGCGGCAGGGATGCACCAGAGCCGTCCCCACCAGAGGTTCAGAAGGCTGTCAGGCCTCACTCGCCCTCCTTCTCGCACCCCTGCGCCACGCACTGGGTTTCTCTGTCCCTGCTCTGGGGTATGCCTGCTTGCGTCAGCCCCAAGGTCAAAGACGACTGTGTCCATCTCTGAGTCTTGTGCTGTCCCGTCATACACATGTGAGGGCTGGGCTTCCAGGTAGCAGAGCCAGCTGCACAGATGGCCTGCCCTTCCCCCCGCCCCTGAGGGGAAAGGAGGACCTTTATTATGAGCATCCGAGGATTGCAAGGCCTCGTGTAGCTCATCTGATGTGAAGCCTACCCATCCCCGAGGGCAGAGAGATCAGGGGCATCAGAGGTACCTACCACTGCTGTCGTCGTTGTTAAAAGGTAGTATTAATACTGTTACATTGCGGGTTGAGGTTGCCTTTCGAGTCCTAAAGCCATTCCACGTACTGATGCTTGTTTGCCCCTCTGGGTCCCACGAGGTCTTAAGATATTAGCGGTGAAGTACACGTCTAGAGCCAGAGACCTGGGTTTGGACCTTGGTGCTCCAACCTGTCTGCTGTGTCCTTGACGAGTTCCTGAACTTTCCTCCATTGCTAGCATGTAGGCAGTGACAGTTCCTGGATCACAGGGTTGCTCTAAGGATCTAAATAAGAGTGTGCCTTTAAAGGGTTTAGAATAGTAGCTGGTACATAAAAAATGCCAAGTGCGTTGGCTCTTACTGACTCTTTGCTACTGTTCATTGTATTATTTTACAGGTGGAGTAACTGAGGGTTGGAAAGGCTGAGACTCATCTAAGGAACCGCTGCTTCCAAGGGGCTGTTTTTCTCACCAAACTCCGCTTATTCTTTGTGAGGGAGCTGCTGCCCACCCGCCCCGGCGGGGGGGGGGCACGTAGAGCAGTCCGTGGGCTTGCAGGGCACGCTTCAGGGAGATGCGCTCTCCTCTTCACCCCCGCCCTCCCCCACCCTCGCGTCTCTGTGTTTTCTTGCTAATGTGCTGCTCTCAACTATAATGGGAGGCCAGTTGCTCGTGTGTGGTCCCCCAGGGGAACCGTGGAAACATTCCCTGTCCCAGTGCAGGAATTTCCTGTTGGCCCTTCTTCCTTATTATGAGCGGCTACGATGACAGAATTTCCAACAGGTGGAAGCCAAAAAAACAAACAGACCTTTCAATGTTGACTCTCCCGGGCACCGTGCAGAAGGACCGCATCTGTCTTGCCTCCCAGAGAAAATGTAAATGACCTATTTTTTTAAAGCTACAGTTGTCTCTTGACCCATTGGGAAAGAAAAAAGAATCAAGACTACAACTGCTTAACGTTATTTCAGGAAAAACAATACAGAGGGTATAAAACAGCTCACTAGACGGCAGTAAAAGATGAGATTTGTAGTAGGATTTTGCTACCGATTCAAGAGGTTGTAAGTCCTCCTAAGTCCCATGGAATCTCCTTGGTGACGCCTTTGGCCTGCCCCTGTCTCCTTTCGCAGTTCGTCACCTGGGCTCAGGTTTCCTCGCCTCTTTCTGCACAATGACCTGGACTGTATACTTTTTTTTTTTTTTTTTTTTTTTTGCGGCAAGCGGGCCTCTCACTGCTGTGGGCTCTCCCGTTGCGGAGCACAGGCTTCGGACGCGCAGGCTCAGCGGCCACGGCTCACGGGCCCAGCCGCTCCGTGGCATGTGGGATCCTCCCGGACCGGGGCACGAACCCGTGTCCCCTGCATTGGCAGGCGTACTCTCAACCACTGCGCCACCAGGGAAGCCCTTGACTGTATACTTTTATTCTCTCCTGCACCCAATGCTCCCTACACAGGACGGCCAGATGATGACAAATGCAAAGCACGGTCTAGACCTGTCCCCTCTCTGCACAAAAAAACCTTCCATGAACACCCTTTCTGTGTTTTCTGAATGAAATCCAAAATCTTTAGGCTGGCCTCAAGCCCTCGGCACCTGTGAGTTTGCTCCTTCTGACTCACTGACGACAGGCCTTTAAGGGCCCCTCGTTTGCACTCCAGCATCAGTGTTGTGCTAACTTTGTTCTCCTGCCCAAAGGGCCCTTCCTGGCTGTCTCCATCCAAAGTCCAAGGCCAGATCCAGCTCCCACGCTGCCCCTGCGCAGGAAGCCTCGCCCTCAGCGGGAGGAGCAGCCTACACCCCACCCCCGACTCCCAACCATGTCTCCCAGAGACACCATCGCACGGCCGCCTTGCACCCAGTTTACTTCTGGAGTTGGCGTCCCAGAGGGGAAGGGGATAGAGTGGGAGACACAAACTAGCTCTTTGGCTTTGAGCAAACCGGGAAGCTTCTCCCATCTTCAGTTTCCTCATGTATGTTTCCTCCTCATATGTTGTTGACGCAGGACCGACCTGATGAGGGTGTCGTGGGGAGCAGAGGGGATAACTCACGTAGGCAGCACTTAGCCCAGAGCGTGGGACTATGTCAGGGCTCACAGTGATAGAATGGAAGAAATGAGGAGAGAGACAGGGTGGGGGGAAGGCAGGGCGGGGGGACAGAAGAGAGGAGGGAATGGAAGGAAAGAGAAGGGAGAAAAAGAAATCAATTACCTCCTTTTTCTACCGGAGTCAAAGGACTTGCCTCTTCTTAGATGAAACACACACACATAACCTTCCTTGGAGACAAAGTTTGACATAAAAATGACATCAGGATCAGGGAAAGGGTGAAATCAAGTAATATTTTTAGGTCCACTGTGCACATTTATGAGCTGAATTCTATTAGAGACTTAACATTTTTAAAATGGGAAAAATGGTGGCAATCACCCATCCACCCCCATGCTTTCCTGCTAAGGAAATGGCAAAGGGCAAGAGCTGGTTAAGAGGCAGAGTTCAGACTGAAAAGCTTTCAGCCCAGAGCTCTTACCTTCCTTGTACATCACTTCTCCAGGCTTGGGAAAGACACAGTAAAAATCTCCTGCTCAGAGGGTAACTTCCAGCATGAGTACGTAAAGAGTTGGATAAACCAGTTCTCCAAAAAGCAACTATAAAGCTTGGTCAAAACTGTCACAAACAACCATTTCAGCCCTCCAGAAATTGACCGAAAACATGCTACAAACTGAGAAATGTTTGTCCACGAAAACGACTGAAGCTGCTCGCATCCCCAGAAGCTCTGTTGTTTGATGGTTCAACCAGGGCAGACTGGAAAAATGAGCAGCGTTTTCTCATTGCCAGAGTGGCCTCTTTGTATTTGGAGAGGTGTCAGTTTAAACAGTGACCTCAGAAGCAAGCGGACAGGGAGGGCCAGCAGCTCTGCTAGCTTGAAACTGGTGAGCAATGGACTGGTGATTACCTGGAAATTTAACAGGAAATTGAGGGAGGTGAAGCAGCCATGGGGAGATGGATAAACTCTCCACGTATCACGGGTTGACCCAGGTTGCAAACACTGCACAGACAGGAACAGCCCACGTCACCCACACAATGCTGGCCAGTGGAACCTGCCCACATGTACGGTGGCGATGCAAGGGCTTGATGGAAAACAGAAGCCTGCGCAGACTTGAAAAAAAAAAAAAAACCTGTACATTGGAGTGTGCTGCCCAGCTCACTCACAGATTTATCAGCAGAGAGTGGAAGTCTTACTGGCTCGCGGTACTTGAGCTCAACCTGTGACCAATCTTTGGTTGAACACTGATCTAAGAAGACAAAGGATGACTACAGAAAGCTAGGCTCAAGAATAAAACACAAGAAAAACAAAACAGCAGAGGCCTTCATGGATGTACCCTGCAGAGGTGGTAAACTTAGCAGATTTAGTGAGGGCAAGTTATTAAACAAACACACACATACCAAAAACCAACACCATTAGCGGAAAATTAGAAGACATCGTCGCTAAATATACTATGTAAAATACCCAGTTTTCACCAAAGAAATTACAAGACAGGCAAAGTAACAGGAAAGTGTGACCATATTCAGAAAAAAAATTGCAGTCAAGAGAAACTGTCTCTGCGTGTCCCTAAGATGTTGGGTTCATCAGACAAAATCTTTACGGCAGCATTTATAAATACGTTTAAGTAAGTAAAAGAAACTATGCTTAAAAATTTAAGGAAAGTATGACAACAATGATTCAATGAATTTTAAAAGCCTCAATAAAAAGGTAGAAATTATACAAATGAATCCATTCTGAAACAATGGAGGCCACAGAGGAATGGACTGGCATATTTACAGTGCTGAAAAATATCTGTCCACCGAGAATTCTATATCCAGCAAAACCATCCTTCACAAATGAGAGCAAAATAGAGATATTCCCAGATAACCAAAGACCAGTATAATGTTTTACTAGCAGACACACCTTACAAGAAATACTAAAGGAAGTCCTTTAGGCTGAAAGAAAGTAACACCAGATAATACTCAAAACTACAATAAGAAATGAAGAGTTCCAGAAATGATAAAGATGTGCGTAAATACAAAAGACTCTATAAATATATTTTCTCATTTCTTCTCCTAACTTCTTTAAAAGAAGTTGTATAAAGCAAACATTATAACACTGTATTATTGGGTAGAAACAGCTATGTAGAAATAGATATGATAATAATGGAACAAAGGAGGGAGAGGAGAGGAAAATACATCGAAACAAAGTTTCTAGAATTAATTTAGTGTTATTCTCAATTAGATTGTAGCAAGTTGAGATGCATATTATAATACTTAGAGCAACCATCAAGAAAGTACTAAAAATATAGCAAAAAAATCAACGCAGGAATTAAAATGATACACTAAAAATAGTTATTTAACACAAAAGAAGGAAGGAAGGGAGGAGGAGAGGAATTAAAAAAGACATGAGAAAAATAGAAAACAAATACCAAAATAGCAGACCATATACCAACCATATCAGTAATTACACTAAACGTAAATGGGCTACTGCGATATTGTGACTTATGATAAGAAATATTTATTTGGTCTTTGCCCATGGTTTCTGACTCACAGCTCCCAAAACCCTTGGGACTTCCTAAGTGATTAGAGCCATAGGGGCATCTTTTGTTATAATATTTGGTCTCCTGTCCTCAGTTCCCCAAATAGCTTCAGAGTCAATAAAGGTAAAAAGGGTGTCGTGTTATTTATAACAAGCCCCTTTCCACCACAACTGAGTTTATATTAATGAGATGACTTTTGGAAATCCCCTAAAGATGGGGGAGCTAGCTGGCAGGGGAACCAACCATGAACTGAGAGTTGGAACTTTCAGTCCCACCCCCTGATTTCTGGGCAAGGGAGACGGGCTGAAGGTTGCGTCAATTACAATAGCCCACGATTTAAACAATCATGCCTGTGTAATGGGGTCTCCATAAAACCTCCAAAGAATGGGGTTTGGAGACCTTCCAGGTTGGTGAACCAGAACACTTCCATGTGCCACCATGCTGGGCGCCAAACTCCACCGGGACAGAAGCGCTTTTGTTTGGGACCTTGTGCTGTGTATCTCTTGATCTGGCTGTTGATTTGTATCTCTTGATATCCTTTGTTTCCTGAGTTCTGTGAGCAACTCTAGCAAAGTAATCAAACCAGAGGAGGGGGTCGTGGGAGCCTCCAGTTTATAGCTGGTTGGTCGGAAGCACAGGTAACAACTTGGACTTGCAATTGGCATCTGAAGTGGGGAACAGGCTTGTGCGACTGAACCCTCAACCTGTGGAATCAGATGCTATTTCCAGGTAGTGTCAAAATTGAATTGAAAACCCGGATGATGTCGGAGAATTGCTTGGTGGTGTGGGAAAAAAGACCCATGCGTGGAACTGGGTACAGAATTGTCACTAAACACTCCACTTAAAAAGCACAGATTATCAGACTGAATAAAAAAGAGCAAGACCCAACTATATCCTGTCTACAAGAGAAGTGGCTTGGAGTCAAAGAAACAATGAGATTAAAAGTAAAAGAATGGAGGAATTCCAGTTCCAGCTGTAACAGTAAAGAGCTTGGAACTCATCACTTCTATACTTGTGATGAGATAAAAGCTGAACCAACTGAAAATAAATGAATATCTTAGAAAATGAATATCAGAAAATGGACGTCACAGGCAAGGCACCATCCTGGGGGAACAGGTGAATATGGAGAACCTCAGCCTTGATCAGCTCATCTGGGGAAGAAGTCGCTGTGGCCATAAAAGGGTAGGAACACTTAAATGATAATTTTGATGAACTGCTGGAGGCTGAGTGTGGATTTGCTAGGAGTGAGAATCTCCTGGAGGTGCAGTTTTAGGGAGCCCCCCCCCATTTTTACTAGTTCTACTTTCAGGAACCCACTGGATTCTTAAGGTCAGGACCCGACACAAATTCCTTCATGTTTCAGGCAGAGGTTGGGGGAAGTGACCATTTTTATATATGCCCAGAACATTCTCCATAACGAAGTTCTGCTCTCCAAGGGACCAACTTTACCAGAGCCTTATCCACTGGGCGGTGGGGGGGGGGGGGGGGGGGGCAATTAACCAGCTCCAGTTCCCTAGAGCCTTCCTGTCTCACCTGAAGGTATTACACTCTATTATATATAAAATAGATAACCAACCAAAATAGATAACCAACTACTGTATACTACAGGGAACTCTACTCAATATCTTGTAATAAGCTATAATGGAAAAGACTCTGAAAAAGAATATAAATGTATATATATAATGTGTGTATGTATAACTGAATCACTTTGCTATACACCCGAAACTAAAACAACATTGTAAATCACGTATACTTCAATTAAAAAATAAACGGAAACAAAGACAAAGAAAAAGACAGGAGGAAAATGACATAGGTCAGAAACTTGGATCTGTATGATCAAAGAGAGAACATCAGGAAAGGAATAAGTGAAGTAAAATAAAATATTTTACTTATCTTATTCTTAATTGATCTAATTGATAAATATTTGTTTAGAGTAATAGTAATAACAATATTTGGGGTGATTATACCATATAGATAAGTGAGTGACAGCAATATTATAAGGGACAGGAGGAAGAAATTGAGAAGGAAAAGAAAGAGGGGAAAATAAAAAAAGAAACAAAGGACAAGTGTAACAAATATAAGATGGTTATAAATGCAGTAGATATTAATCCAATGTTATAAAATATCACTTAAAATATGAATGTCAAATACAGAAATCAAAAGACCGAGATTGTCACAATGAGTAAAAACACAAGACCCAACTATATGTTGTCTATAAGAAACCTAATTTAAATATAAAGACACAGATAGATTAAATGAAAGGGGTGCACCACGCTACACTAATCAAAGGAAAGCTGCAGGAGCTACGTTAATTTGGCACATCAGACTGCAGAACAAGGTAGGTTATCACGGATAAAGAAGGACATTACCTAGTGATGCAGGAGTCAATTCCCCAGGAAGACGCAATCCTTAACATGCATGCACCTGACAGGAGAGTGGCAAAACAGAAAGCGTGGAGAAAGAGACAAATCCACTATTATAGTTGGAGACTTCAGACCCCTCTTTCAGTAACTGATGGATTCAGTAGGCAGAAAATCAGTAAGGATATAGTTGAACTGAATAGCACAATTAATCAACTGGATCTAATCAACACTTCAACAAAAGTAGAATACACAGTCTTCTCAAACTCACATGGAATATTCAGCAAGATAGACACATTCTGGACCACTAAACAACATTTATACACAATTTAAAAGAATAAAAATAATACAAAGTGTGTTCTCACCACAACAAAATTAAAGTAGAAATCAATAACAGAAAGATAGATGGGAAATCCCAAAATATTTGGAGATTGAATCACACGTTTCTAAATAACTCATGGTGAGAGAAGTCTCAAGTCAGTCTACCTACCTCTCCAACCATTACCTACTTTCCTGTCTCAAGAGAAATTTTAAAATATTTTGAACTAAATGAAAATGAATACAACTTATCAAAATTTGTCGGATTCAGTGAAAGCAGTGCTTCAAGGGAAATTATAGGATTGAATGCATATATTAGAAAAGAAGAAAATCTAAAATCAATAACCTAAGTTTCCATCTTAGGAAACTAGAAAAAGAAGAACAAATTAAAGCTAAAGTAAGATCTTAATAAACAAAGGTGAAATGGTCATGGATGGGAAGACTCAATGTTGTTAAGATGTCATTTCTCCCTAATTAGATTTTTGGTAGAACTGACAAGTTGATCCTAAAATTTTATATGGAAAATGGAAAGACCTAGGGTAGCCAAGACAATTTTGTAAAAGAAAAAAAAAGTTGGAGGATTTACAACACGTGATTACAAAACTTATTAAAAACCTTCAGTGATCAAGGCAATGTGGTATTGGCATCAAGACGGGCATATAGATTATTGGAACAGAATTGAAAGTCTAGAAATAAAACTTTACATTTATGGTCATTTGATTTTCAACTAAAGTAACAAGACGATTCAATGGAGATATGATAATCTTTGCAGCAAGAGGGACTGGGATGGGGGATATCCATAATCTAGATCCTTCTCTCACATCACACATAAAAATTAACTCAAAATGGAACATAGTCTTATGTGTAAGAGCTAAAACTATAAAACTTTTAGAAGAAAACATAGGAGAAAAATCTTTGCGAAACCTTGTGAAAATCTTTATGGCTCCAACTACAAGAGCCATAAAAAATGGATAAATTGCACTTTATTAAAACTAAAAAACCTTTATGCTTCAAAAAACAACCTTAACAAATGGAAAAATCCAGCCACAGACTGGGATAAAATATTTGCAAAACATGTATTTGATAAAGGACTTGTATCCAGAATATGAAAAGAACTTTTACAACTCAATAAGAAGACAAACAACCCCACTGAAGAATGGATAAAAGACTTGAATAAACATTTCACCAAGAAAGACATATGAACAGCTAATAAGCACATGGAAAGGGGCTCAAGGTCATTAGTCATTACAAAATGCAGATGAAAATCACAGTGGGATACCACCACACACTCACTAGTGTGCTCTATCTAGAAGGACGGTATTGACGACGATCTGGAGAAATGGGAACACTTACACCTTCCTGGCAGGAATGAAAATGGTACATCTACTTTGGATATAAACCTACCCCAAACCCAGCAAATTCACTCTAAGGAATCTATCCAAGAGAAATGAAGATGTGTTCACACAAAGACTTGTAAGTGAATGTTCACGGCAGCATTATTCATAATAGCTCTAAGTTGGAAATAACCCAAATGTCTCCCAGCTGCTGAATGGATAAACCCAATGGGGTGTATGCACTCAACGGAATGCTGTTTGGTGCTAGAAAGGAGTGAAATACCCGTGCATGGATGAACCTAAACAAATCATGCTTCAAGAAGCCGGTTGCAAAGCCTATATATATTATGTGATTCATGTATATTAAATGCCCAGAAAAGGCAAATTACAGAGACAGAAAGCAGATCTGTGACTACCTGGGTCGGGAGGTGGGAGTCAGTGTTGACTGCAAATGAACTTAATGACATGTTTGGGATGACAGCAATGTCCTCAAACTGGCCTGTAGTGATGGTTGCACAACTCTATACATTTCTTAAAAATAATTAAATCATATACCTGCAAGGGGTGAATTTTAAGGTATGTCAATGATACCTCAGTAAATCTGTAAAAACAAAGTCTGATGCCCAGGACTGATTCAGCAAGGGAGACGTGCCCTCTGGAAGACGTAAGCCCAGAGAGACAAGTACAGACAAGGACATCCTGCTGTGACATAAATTCCCTCTCCCTCCCCATGACCCACCGGGCTGAGTGAATGGTAGCCCCAGCCAAAGCCAGACCTGGTCAGGTCACACCTTTCCAGTGGTCCATTGCCCCTGTGGGCCCTTGGATTTCACTGTCACGAGCTCTGGGACATGGTGTCAGGTTTCAGCCGCCTGCTCAATACTTTTTAGCATCACGATATAGAGATAATTCTGATACCTGTGATACTCCATGTGGATTTATTATAAATCTAACAAAACTAGATTCTCGCCTACAATCTGGCTTTCACACACAAAAAGAACTAAATGTACTTTAATGCTTTGTACTTGCATAACCTGGGTGACACTTTCTGCCCCAACAAGAATACTTACCAAGCATCTAAAACATACTTGTTGTTTGTCCCCCAGGAATGAGTGTATGCGTGTGTGTGTGTGTGTGTGTGTGTGTGTGCGCACGCGTGCACGCTCCAGGAGACCTACGTGGTAGATGAGGCCTGGAGATGTCATTTGGTGTCTTGAGTGTTCTTTGAGGGACACATCTGGGAAGGAATGAAAGGCTGACGTCATCACTTCCTCTGCCAACTTTGCTGCTTTGGGACTTTTTTTTTTAAGGAAAGAATTTTGTTAGGGCTGCAGCTGGCTTCCTCCAAAGAGGGATCAAACCAGCACATTTCCTGCTCTTGACTTTCTCTTTTACTCTGGACTCCGTCGCCAGCTGAGTTTTCCAAAATTCCTTAACTACTCATTTCTTGATTCTCATTCATTTCACAACAGATGTTTATGGAGCTCCTAGTTCGTGCAAAAGGCTATCTTAGATGCTGTGGGGCATACAGAGATGGCAGAGAATGGCCCGTCTTTGGAGAGTTTACAATCCAGTCGCAGCAGGAGGTAGACAAGGTGCACACAAATACCTAAACTGGTAGCTAACGTGGTAACACTGATACAAACTGAGCCGTCAGAGTTTTGAGGAGGCGAGAAGCCTTTGAGGGGAAGAGTCAGGAAAGTCTTTATGGAGAAAGTATTGCTGAAATCAGACCTTCAGGGTGGATGTAACTGTGAGTGACAGAAGCAAAGATACGTACGTGGAAGTAGAGGCTTTTAGAAATGGGAAAGCACGTGATGTATTTGGGAGAAAAACCATATCGTTTTGCTAAAATACAGAATTGTGCCAGGGAGCAGTAGCACGAGTCTGTAAACATAAGTTGAAGTCCAATCACGTGGGACATCGACTCCCAGGCCAGATTTTGATTCACTTCTGGGCAGGCAACGCGAACCTTCTCTGACTCAAAAGGCACGTAAACGATGGAGATGCAGACTCGGGCTCCATCCTGACCAGCTCCGTAAGTCACACCTGGAGAAGGTCCCCATATGGTCACAAAGCATGGATGGTTCTCCTGGGTGGCCTTTAATTCCCATGCAGCCTGAGACTGAAGCCTGGGGGGCCCTGGGAGGCCATGAATGGAAAATGAACTCTCATCTTCTGAGGCCCTGTGTGGCCACAGCCAAGTGTGGATCTTGGGGATAAGAGCTTGGCCACTGGGGGATGTGCCCCGGACGCGGTCTGCTCACAAGTCAGTCTCTTCTGAAGCTTAGAAAGCGAGGATGGCCTTCCTGCATGCATGGTCTCTCGTGTTTCAGGGACCAGCTGGGCTGGTCCCTACCGCTAGCACGATGGTCAGCCAATACGGCGCGTGCGCCCATGCTGTTTCAGGATCTGTCCGATAAATTGGTATTCATTCCACTGTACAGACAAAGGTTCTTAAGTGGAAGAACCAGGCAGGCTCAGGTAGGCTGTCGGAAGAGTTTAGAAGGTGACAAGTATGCAGAATCTCTCCCAGCTCTCCTCCGGGGATCATTCCCTAGACGACTTGGCTGCTGGTTCCAGGAATACAAAACACCTGCTGGGGCCCGAAGCCCTGCAATGGAAGCAGAAGGGGAGGGCGCAAGCGAGGGTTCCTACCTCAGAGAGAGGGATGGAGGGGTCAGGGATGCACTAAGCCAGACGACTGACTTTAAAAAAACATTTTATTGGAGTATAGCTGATTTACAATGTTGTGTTACTTTCAGGTGTACAGCAAACTGAATGAGTTATACATATACATATATCCACTCTTTTTTAGATTCTTTTCCCATATAGGTCATTACAGAGTATTGAGCAGAGTTCCCTGTGCTACACAGTAGATCCTTATTAGTTATCTATTTTATATATAGCAGTGCGTATATGTCAATCCCACTCTCCCAATTTATACCCCCCCCCCACCCCGCTTTCCTTCCTGGTAACCATAAGTTTGTTTTTTTCATCTGTGACTCTATTTCTGTTTTGTAAGTAAGTTCATTTACAAGACAGTAGCTTCTGCTTAAATACCGTGGATCGGCCCTGAAATGGAAAAGGATGAGGGTGGGCGCTGGCTGTGACAGCTGGAAAATTAAACTGAGTTAATACAGAGACCGTGACAAGCCAGCAAAACACAGGCCACCAGCATTCCAGAGAAGCTGCCGTCAGAAGCCAGGTCGAGATTCGGGCTGCTCAGTGGATTGAGTTAGCTGGACCTCCCTGGGCTCTCTTCCCACTTCAGCCATTGGCAAGCTCTGTTGAACGTGGGCATTTTTTCCTCTGCTGAACTGATGACCTCCGACGTGCCACCCACCCCTGAAACTCTCCACTCCTTTACCTCAGTAAATTTCACTACCTGGGCTCAAAGGATACGAAGGATCTGAAAAAGTCACGTGGTTCTGGAGATTTTAAATGTTTTGAAGCCAAAAAACTTTATATTTAAAAAAAAAATAGCAGAGTCCTGATCGGACAGTTAAATTGGGCTACTCATTTTCTGGCATTTTCTTTGAATGTATCACACACACACACAAAACACCATTTCTAAAGGCAGAAGAGAAGACAAAGAATTAGAAGTAGACTCAGATACGATATTTTAGGACATGCCTAACCTGCAAAAACCTGGATTTTAATTGAAAATATCTTCAAGTCTAATTAAACTTGTAAAATTTTTCTAGAACGGAAGCCAATTCTACAAATCAGGCCGTCAGTTCTCCTCATTCCTCTCCAGCCGCGAGCTTCCACGCGTCTCCATTCTCATTCCTACCCCTTGCTCTGGACTGTGCATCAGAAATCGATGGCATCACATCCACCCGGACAAGAAAAGTCTTTCACTCCTTTTCCTCACCCTGACACCCTCAGTCAGCAAGTCCTGCAGATTCAATCTTCTGCATGTATGCTGACTGACAGCTCCCCTGCTTCCCATCCTGACACTGACTGGCAAGGTCAAGGCCTCATCATCGCTCACCTGAACTATTGCCATGGCCCTGGAAACGAGCCATGTCTCCTTATTCAGGGTGTGCACCCTGCATCAGGCTCTCTTAGGCCCGGGACACCGTGATGAGTAAGAGAGCCTCACTCACACGCTTCTGGACAATACAACCTCTAAGTTTTATTAAGTAATGAAACCTCTAAGAGCCGGACAATAAAACCTCTAAGTAAGATCACTGGAGATTAGGGTAAGCTCTAGGAAGAAAGCAGAGGGAGAGGTAGCCGAGGGCCGAGGGGCTACACAGACAGTGCAGCTCTAGGAGGACATGGGGAGCTGAGGCCTGGAGGAGGAGAGGCCGGCCTCACCCAGAGCTTCCCAGGAGGAGGAGGAGGTGTAGAGCGTTCTGGGGACCCAAAGACAGGAGGCTGGAGGCAGCAAGCAGGAGAGGCTAGTGCAGGGCGAGGCTCGGAGACCGAAGGATAGAAAGCCTTGCGGTCCTCAGGTTGGAGCTGGGATATTTTTCTAAGTGCAGTGGATACTAATGATAGGTTTTAATCAGGGGTTGGGGGGTGTAATGTAATCTGACTTATGTTTTTTGGAAATCACTCGATTAACATTTGGCCAGTGGACTGGAGGGGGTGAAATGACTGAAGAGAGGGCAGTTAGGAAACTACTGAGAGGTCACTGTGGCTTCGCTGAGCCGGATAGTAGAGAAAGTGGGGAGAAGGGGATGGATCCACTATGTGTTCTGGGGAAGGACCAGTCTTGATGTGTTGGTGTGGGGTCATGAAAGAGGAAGAGCATGTCTGATGGGAACTCACTGGTAGATGGTGGTGGTATTTATTATGCTGGGGAAAATGAGGGGGAAAGCAGGTTTTAGACAGTCAAGTGGAGGCCAAGAAGGCTTTTAGATACAGGATGCTGTGGGTCAGGAGAGAGGCTGGAGATATAAAACTGGGAGTCATCACTCAATAGATCCTATTTAAATCAGGGACGAGGTGAGATCACCTGGCAGCAGTGGAGGGAGTGCAGCTAGAGAAGACAAGACGTGAGAAAGGGAGGTATGAGAATGCCCAGGATGGAGCCTTGAGACCCTCCAGTATCTGGAGGTCAGGAAAAGGAGGGACAGCCAGCAAAGGAGGCTCTGATCTTCTCAGAGCTTAATCCACCCTTCATGCTGAGGCCAGGGTGACCTCTCCAAACTCAGATGTGGTCCTGACTCCTGCCTGCTAAGGCTCTCCCTGGTTCTCTGATGTCCCCCCTCCCCCGAGTAAATCTAGCCCCTTAGATGGTACACAAGTCCCTTCACAATCTAGACCTAACCTTCCCTTCCGGGGTCCTCTTCCTCCCTGCTTTTATCACACACTTTAAAATCATGTTGATTATCTGGGCACACATCTGTCTCTGTTACTAGATGTAATTTAAGGGAAAGGATTGTGTCATTTGCATTTTCAATGCCTGGCATATAGTAGGGGCTCAATGACATTTGCTGAACAAGGGGAAAGAAGGAAGGAAGGAAGGAAGGGAAGGAGGGAGGGAGGGAGAGAGATTCTTTGTGTGAGAACCAAAGAAGAATACATGGCAACGTCTGTGCCATCTTCTTCCCTGGCATTTTTGGAAACCTTGAAATCTGGGTTGGGATGAGAAGACTGCCATCCAGAGGTAGAGAGATGCAGGAATGGACCCTTTCTGAAGTTTTCCCAGAAATGTAAACCACTGAGCAGGCAAAGCTGGAACTTACACCAAAGTAACCTTTGTAAGAAGCCAATTAATAATAGCAATGTTTGCAGTGACATGGTACTATATATAGAAAATCCTCGAGACACTACCCCAAAACTGTTAGAACTAGTAAATGAATTCAGTAGAGTTGCAGCATACAAAATTAATATACAGAAATATGTGGCATGTCTATATGCTAATAACAAACTATCAGAAAGAGAAATTAAGAAAACAATCCCATTTATAATCACATCGACGAAAATAAAATACCTAGGAATAAATCTAACTAAGGAGGTAAAAGACCTGTACTTGGAAAGCTATTAAGACACTGATGAAAGAAATTGAAGACAACACAAACAGACGGAAAGATGTGTTGTGTTCTTGGATTGGACAAATTAATAGTGTTAAGTGACCACACTACCAAGGCAATCTACATATTCAGTGCAATTCCTATTAAAATACCAATGGCATTTTTCACAGAACTAGAACAAATAATTCTAAAATTTTTATGGAAACACAAAAGACCCCCAATAGCCAAAACAATCTTGAGCTGGAGGAATCAGGAGCCCAGACTTCAGACTATACTACAAAGCTATAGTAATCAAAACAGCATGGTACTGGCACAAAAACGTATAGATCAGTGGAACAGGATAGAGAGCCCAGAAAAAAACCCCACACACTTATGGTCAATTAATCTAAGACAAAGAAGGGAAGAATACACAGTGGGGAAAAGACAGCCTCTTCAATAAATGGTGCTGGGAAAACTGGACAGCTACATGCAAAAGAATAAAACTGGACTACTTTCTCACACTATATACAAAAATAAGCTCAAATGTATTAAAGATTTAAATGTAAGAACTGAAACCATAAAACTTCCAGAAAAAAACATAGGCAGTACATCCTTGGACATTGGTCTTGGCAATATTTTTTGGATATGTCTCCTCAGGCAAGGAAAACAAAAGCAAAAATAAATAGGACTATGTCAAACTAAAAGGCTTTTGCACAGTGAAGGAAACTATCAACAAAACATAAGGCAGCCTACTGAATGGGCAAGGATATTTGCAAATGATATACCTGATAAGGGACTAATATCCAAAATTTACAGAGAACTCACGCAACTCAACATCAAAAAGACAAACAACTCGATTAAAAAGTGGGCAGAGGACCTGAATAGACATTTTTCCAAAGAAGATATACAGATGGCCAACAGGCACATGAAAAGACGTTCAACAACACTAATCATCAGGGAAATTAAAACCACAATGCGGCATCATCTCACACCTGTCAGAACAGCTACTATCAAAAAAGACAACACACATACACACACATATATATATATATATACATACATACACATACATATTCACATATATATACATGCAATGTATATTACTGATGAAATATTACTCAGCCATTAAAAAATGAGATCTTGTTATTTGTGACAACATGGATGGATCTAGAGGGTATTATGCTAAGTGAAATAAGTCAGATAGAGAAAGACAAATACCGTATGATCTCACTTTGTGTGGATTTTAAAAACAAAACAAACAAAGAAAACAAAATGGAAACAGACTCATAGATAACAGAGAACAAATGAGTGGCTGCCAGAGAGGAGGGAGGTGGGGGGACAGGTGAATAAGGTGAAGGGAATTAAGAGGTACAAACCTCCAGTTATTAAATAAATAAGCCACAGGGATGTAATATATAGCATAAGGAATATAAATAAAATATTGTAATAATTTTGTATGGGGACGGATGGTTACTAGGTTTATCATGGTGATCATTTCACAATGTATGCAAATATTAAATCACTACCTAGTACACCTGAAAATAACATAATATTATACATCAACTATATTTCAATTTTTAAAATTAACCTTGTGCATGCCTATGTGAAATATCACTGTAGAGAATATTTTTATGTTCTAGTTTTTATCTGAGTCAATTGTTTCAGGAAATACGCAGGGCTGGTTTGGCTCTGGAACACTATACCCCATTCACGTATTTATAAAAGACCCAACTTACACCCTGTTTCATGGTTCGGCTAAAACCACTAAATACCACAAGTAATAGAAAGAAGAATGGAATAGGAGTAAAAGACTGAATCTTATCGCAGTTATGTGATCTCAGGAAACTCATAGAATTTTTTATCTGAACATTGGATTTCTGAAATGTGAAATGGGAGAATTTTCGTGGCATTCCTCTGTCAATCTGTTGTGGAGAACAAACAAAATAATGTGTATGAAAACATTTTTTAAGTGTTAAGAAAATTTTATTGAGGAATAATTTGTACGCAATGAAGTTCATAGAGCTTAAGTATACAGTTCAATGAGTTTTTTTCAACACATGTACACACCTGTGTAACCTACACTTCAATCAAAATGCAGACATCACTACCACCCCAAAAAGTTACCTCTTCCCAGTCAATATTCCTGGGCCCTGCTTCAGATCCAAACACATCTCTCTTTTTCTTCACTGTAGATAATATATATATATTTTTTTAATTTTAATTTTTTTTTTTTTGTCTATTCTGGAACTTCAGATTAACAGAATAATACAATATGTATTCTTGTGTGTCTGGCGTTTTTCCCCAGTATAATGTCTGTGAGATTTATCCACATTGTTATACATCAGTAGCTTATAACTATTTATTATTGAATAATATGCCATTATTTATCCATTCTCCATTTTGAGTGCAATTGGATGCGCTTTGGCAAATATATATACCATGTAACCATCACAACAAGACAGAACACTTCCATTACCTCCAAAAGCTCCCTTGTGCCCCTTTTACCACCAAACCTTTCTCACACCATGACCCCAGGCACTACTGTTCTGCTTTTTATCACTATAATTGTGCCCTTTCTAGAACTTCATATAAATGCACTTACACACTGTGTAGACTTGAGTGTCTGCTTTTACTTACCATGCTGTTTCTGAATTTATCCACATTGTTGCATGTTATCAGTAGTCTTCTAATGAATGAATGTATCACAATTTGTTTATCCCTTAACTAACTGATGGACACTTTGGATGTATCTAGTTTGGGGCTATTATTAATAAAGCTGCTGAGAAAATCCGTGTACAAGTAAATCTTTGTACAGATGTATGTTCTCGTTTCTGTTGGATAATTACGTAAAAGTGGGATTGCTGAGGCATTTAGTAACTTTATAAGAAGCTACCAAACTGTTTTTCCGAAGTGGCTGTATCATTTTTGCTTTCCCATCAGCAACGTATGAAAGGTCCCATAGCTCAAGGACCTTGTCACCACTTCATATTGCTAGTCTCTTTAATTTTGGCCATTCCAGTGGATGTGTAATGGTATCTCAATGTGGCTTTAATTTGCATTTCTCCAATGACTAAATAGTGTTGAGCATCTATTCATGAGCTTATTTGCCAATCATATATTTTCTCTGGTGAAGTGTCTGTTTAAATCTTTTACACTTAAAAAATAATGAATCATTTTTCTTCTTACAACTTAATTGTAAGGGTTCTTGTTTTGGATAAAAGTCCTTTATCAGATACATGTTTTGCAAATATTTTTACCTAGTCTGTGACTTGCCTTTTTATTTTCTTGAAATTGTCTTTCAAGAGCAAACTTTTAAATTTTGATGAAGTTTAATTCATCAGTACTTTTGGTTTGTTACTTTTTGTGTCCTACCTATGCCTACCCAATGTAACAAAATTTTTCTCCTATAGTTTCTTCTAAAGTTTAGAAAATGTTAGCTCTATGTTTAGATTTAGAATATTGTGAGTTATTTTTTAATGTATGGTGTGACATGAGTCAATGTCTATTTTTTCCCACATAGCTATCTAATTGTTCCACTGCTATTTGTTAAAAAGTTTATCTTTTCTCCCATAGAATTGGTGGCTTTAACAAAAATCAATCGATTATATATGTGTGGGTCTATTTCTGGACTTTCTTGTCTGTCTTTATTCCAATATGATACTGTCTTGATTACTGTAGCTTCTAATATATCTGGAAATTGGGTAATGCAAGCTGGTGCAAATCTTCTCCTTTTTCAAAATTGTCTTGACTACTCTAAGGTCTTTGAGTTTCCATATAAATTTAAGAATCAGCTCGATAATGTGTCTAATTTATAGAATAACTTGAGGACAACTGACATCTTAACAATATTCAGTCTTTTCATTCATAAGCATATAGTTTTGTTTTGTTTTGTTTTGTTTTTTTGCGGTACGCGGGCCTCTCGCTGCTGTGGCCTCTCCCGCCGCGGAGCACAGGTTCCAGACGCGCAGACCCAGCGGCCACGGCTCATGGGTCCAGCCACTCCGTGGCATGCGGGATACCCCCGGACCGGGCCACGAACCCGTGTCCCCTGCATCGGCAGGCGGACTCAACCACTGGGCCACCAGGGAAGCCCCAAAGCATATAGTTTTTAGTGTAAAGCTCTTGCATACATCTTGGTAAACTTTAAGTATTTCACGTTTTTTGACACTATTGTAAACAGTATTATCTTTATCCCAATTTCCAATTATTAGTTGCTAGTATATAGAAACACAATTGATATGTTGTGTATTGTCCTTGTATGTGCAATCTTGCTAAACTCTAGTTAGCTCTATTCACTTTTTTGTAGGTTCATTTTTGTAGTTCTGTTCACTTTTCGTAGATTTACTTTTTTGTACATATTAAGAGTATGTCAACTGTAAATATTGTTTTATCTCTTCCTTTCCAATTCACTTCCTCCTTTCCCTTCCTTTTATTCTTTTTCTACTTGACTTCATTTCCAAAGAGCTTTGGTATAACGTTGAGTAGAAGTGAGGAAAGCAAACATCCTTGTCTGCTTTCTAATTTTAGGGAGGGAGCCTATAATTGTTCACTGATAAATATGATGTTAGCTGTTGGCTTCTCCTAGATTCCGTTCATTAGTCTGAGGACGTTTCAGTCTATTTCCAGTTTGCTGTGTGTTTTCTATCATGAATGAGTTCTGAATGTTCTCAAATCCTTTTCCTGCATCTATTGAGTCGATCATGTGGTTTTTCTTTCTGTCTACTGATGTGATGAATTATTGATACATTGCTTGATTTTTAAAGATTAAATGAATATTTCATTCCTGGGACAAACTCCACTTTGCCAGGGTGTTTATTCTCTTTATATGTTGCTGGATTTAATTTGCTAATATTTTGTTAAGGGTTTTTTGCATTTATGTTCTTGAGGAGTACTGGTCTGTAGCTTTCTAGTACCGGTTTTCTCCACTCTCCGAAAGTAGAGCATTCTATGAAACCTTCTGTAAGCCGAAATGGCATAAAGCAAAGAAGCAATGACCTTAGGATACATCTTGCAAATGGATGCACAAAATAAATCGAGATAAAGCACGGATGCTCACAGACACAGTTCAAAGCGGTGGAGGCTTGAGGCTGAGATGGGGAGATGCTGAGTGTTGCTCCTGGGGAAGGAGCTTGGCCGGGCCACTCTTGCTGCTGCTCTGGGGTGCACACTGCCTCTCTAATGGCTCACTACAAAACAAGTGTTGAAAGCTGTTTGCCTTTTTCCATAACAGCAAAAATCCTCTTCGGATTTCTTTCGGTTAGCAGAAACAGGTACTAATATAGGTCTTTCATAAAAGTCAAGTGGCACAAAGCGAACTTTCAAAAAACAGAGGACACCTGTAATAACGTTGTCTGGTTTGGGTATGAGAATGATGCTGAACTCATAAAACGAGTTAGGGAACACCTTTTCTCTTTTGCTTTATAATAGCATTTTTGTAGGATTGGTATTATTTCTTCCTTAAATATTTGATAGAATTCACCAGGGAAACCATTTGGGTCTGGAGTGTGTGGACAAGTTTTAAGTTACAGATTTAAAATATTAAATAGATATGTGAATTTCCGGTCCATCGCTTTCTTCTTGAATGGGCTTTGTTAGTTTGAGTTTTTCAAGGAATTTTTCATTTCATTGAAGTTGTTGAATATATTGGCATAAAGATGTTCATAATATTCCCTGGTTATTCTTTTAACGTCTGTAGAATCTGTAGTGACATCCTTTTTTCATTGCTGATACTGGTAATTTGTGTTTCTCTCCTTTTACTGATCAGGTTGGCTAGAGGTTTATCAGTTTTATTGATTTCTTCAAATGAACCTGGTCTTGGTTTCATTGATTTTCTCTACTTCTTTTTTGTATCATTAGTTTATCCTTTTATTTTTATTATTTCCTTCCTTCTGCTTACTTCAGGCTTAACTCGCTCTTCTTTTTGTAGTTTTGAAGATAGAAGATATGATTATTAATATAAGACCTTTTAAATTCTCTAATGTGATCATTCAACGTGATAAATCTTTCCCTAAGCACTGTTTTAGCTGCATCTCACAAATTTTAGCATGTGTGTTTTCATTTTCATTCAGTTCAAAGTATTTTCTAATTCTCTTTTTAATTTCTTTTTTGACCATGTGTTATTTAGAAGAGTGTTAATTTGTAACTATATGGGGATTTTCCTGATATATTTATGTTATTATTTTTGTTGTGGCCAAAGAACATAATTTCAAATACTTTAAATTTATTGAGACTAATTTTATGGACCAGTATATGGTCTATTTTGATGAAAGTTTCATGTGGACTTCAAGAAAATGTGTATTGTGCTTTTGCTGGGTGGAATGTTCTATCAATATCAATTAGTTCATACTGCTTGATAGTATACTTTTCATTTCGGACATTATATTTTGCACCTCTAGAAGTTCTATCTGGATTTTTTTTATATATTCCATTTTCTTCTTCAATATGTTAACGTTTCTCTTTACCTCTTTTAGCATATATATAATTGTTCAAGGTCCTTATCTGCTAATTCCATCATCGCTCTCCTTTTTTGATCTATTTCTATCAATTTATTTTTTCTCCTGGCTGTGGGTCATATTCTCCTGCCTCTTTGGATCCCTGGTAATTTCTTATTGTATGACAAACATTGTGAATTTTATGATGCTGAGTGCTGGATTTTGTTGTACTCCTTTAAAGGATGTTGGGTTTTGTCCTGGAATATGATTAAGTTTATATGCAGGTATGTTTATTCTTTTAGAGGCTTGCTTTTAAGCTTGCTAAAGTGGGTCCAGAGCAAAGCTCTACTATGAAGGATGACCCTTCTAAGAACTCTGCCCGATGTCCTGCGTATTGTAATTTTTCTCCATTCAGGTCAGTGGAACGGGAATTATCCTCAGCCTTGTATGAGCTCTGGTAATTGCTCAACCTACTTCTTTCTGATGATTATTTCTTCAGGCTTGTCGAGTTTTGCTTCACACAAATGCAGGTCATCAGCCATAGACTGGAGGGGACCCCTCTGCAGCTGTCTGGGGCTTCTCTGCACCACGAATTCTAGCTGCCTCGGCCTCCCCAACCTCTGAGCTCTGATCCATTTAATGAGACTGCAGGACTTCCTTTGTATCCCCTTGCCCTGCATTGCAGCCTGTAAACTGCCTCCAGACAGTCAGCTGGGGCACCACAGGGCTCCCCTAATTTGTTTCTCTTCTTTCAGAGATCCTAGTCCTACACTCCCTGTTGTTCAATGTCTTCTAATTCTTTTTTTTTTAAATAAATTTATTTATCTATTTATTTTTGGCTGCATTGGGTCTTTGTTGCTGCGCGCGAGCTCTCTCTAGTGGGCGGCGAGCGGGGGCCACTCTTCTGTTGTGGTGCCCGGGCTTCTCATTGCGGTGGCTTCTCCTGTTGCTGAGCACAGGCTCTAGGCATGTGGGCTTCAGTAACTGTGGCACGGGGGCTCAGTAGTTGTGGCTCACGGGCTCAGTAGTTGTGGCTCGCGGGCTCTAGAACGCAGGCTCAGTAGTTGTGACGCATGGGCTTAGTTGCTCCGCGGCATGTGGGATCCTCCCGGACCAGGGCTTGAACCCGTGTCCTCTGCATTGGCAGACGGATTCTCAGCCACTGTGCCACCAGGGAAGCCCCTGTCTTCTAATTCTTTAGGGCAGGAGGGAAGTTCCCAAAGCAGTGGCTTCTAGTCTAAGTCCCGCTTATGTACATTAATTCTCATTATAGCCCTCTGAAATAGACACTATTATTGTTATGCTCATCTTATAGATGTGGAAACTAGACACAGAGGAATGAAAAATCTCTCCCCAATTCATGAATCTGGTTAACGTAAGAGGTGAGATTTGAACCCAGGAGGTCTAGCTCATGGTTTTAAGCGCTGTGCTATATTGCTTCTCAAGTAAGTATTAGAAGTATAAAATCCCTAAAACACACTTAGATATTTGAAGAAAGAGTAGGATGTCACCCTGGTCTCAAGTTTAAGGAGGGTGCATTTAAAGCATGGGCTTTAGGTAGGGCGCATTTCCATGCCTACAGGATGGCCTGGGGCTTGACTCCATTCATGTGGACCTGGTAGAGCTGGGGGCAGACGTCCCATAAATACTAAGAGACACCAGTGCTGGGGTGGGCAAGAGAAGGAAGCACGCTTCAATACAGAAGAGGGCGTCTTGGGCTGACCCTGGCACCGCCGGCATTTCGAAGAGTGATGTGTTCAATTTGCCCGGCAAGGCTGAGAGTCAGCACTTCGCGGCACGGACATGATGGTCTGGAGAGCAAATCAAGGAGGACACTTTGCAATTAGAGAAGCTGCTATGGAGGCAGGAAAGTCGGGGCTGTGCAGAGAGCAGTAACTGCTGACTGCACAAATAGGCCACCATCGCAAGCAGGGGCAGCAGACCGGACGGATGCCTGACTTCCCCTCCTTCAAGTGCAAAGAGCTGTCTTCATTCATCATCCTCAGACTCACACCCTCAGGCAGTGAGTGGGGTCTTTGCAGCTCACCAAGTCTGTGCCCCAGACCCTACAAACGTCAGTCTTACACTCTCCAGAAATGTCAAGATTTCAGGGGGTAAATGCTATTTTGCACAGTACAAGCTTATCACCATTTTTGAAAGTAATAACTAAAGAGGCTCTCAAAAGAGTGATCTGTCTTTTAATCACTGACGTTTTTACTCAATCATTGAAAGACAGCTATCGTAACGCGGCATTGGGCATTTGCTCAGTTGAAAAGCCCTCAGCATTCTGCATATTTTTCCACAGCAGTCTTTATAACACCCTGTCTTGCTTACCCAATACCTTGGCAGCCAGCAGACTGCATTTTATAGCTCTACTCCAAGAGATGTCTTCACACAAACCTTCGGTTTTTTAGGTGCAAATGCCTCTCTGAGTCAATCTATCTCCCTTTTGCATGACGATGTTTGGGGCTTCTTTCCATCCTCGGGATGAAAAATCTACCTTCCATCTGTGCCAGTTATTAATTTAATGTCTTTCAGCTCCAAACCCCCCATCTTTCTCCTGCTTTGTAACACTGGAGCTGGACCGTACAGGCTAGGTTTCTTGTTGCCAGCTGGCTGGACGTGAGGTTTGGACAATAGGCGTGTGGGTGGGACAATGCAGGGCTGGGAAAGAAGGGCCTTTTTCTTCCCCTTCCCATTGTCTGTTTCTCAGAGCAGCTGCAAGTGAGCGGGCATCCCAGTGGCTACTCACAGGGGCGGCAGGCTGCCCTTGGCGGTGAGCAGTGGGCGTCTCCATCCTGGTCGCCATCACCCATCACCATGCTGCAAGCGGCGTGTTCCCGTGACACAGGTAACTCTCCTCTGGGGTCTGAGGCCAGCGTGCATGTGGGCCCTTTACTCTGAGTTTCTAAGCTTCTTCCCTGTTCACTTTCCCCTCAGTCTCCAGCCAAGTGGCTGCTTCCTGCAGTTACTGGCTCTCTACCCCTTAGAGTTCTCTTGGACCCCTTTCACAGTTGCCAACCCCTTCTACAGTCAAAAGTCTCTTTATTAAATTTCCCCGTTCAAACTTCCGCTGTGATTTCTGTCTCTTGCCTGGACTCTGAGTACGCTAAGTACACTGCGGTGTTCGGTTTTTATTTTTGAAGAAAGGACTCTTTTATTTTGCACAAAAGACTCCTTTTATTAGAAAGTGTGTGTGTGTTTGCATGTCTTTGCCATTAACACAGGTTTAAAGTGGCAACTTAGCACCGTGGCTAAGAGCACAGGAAATGAAGCCAAACTGGCTTTGCCACCTCCTAGCTGTGTATCTTTGGGCAAATAGTCTCCTTGTGCCTCAGTGTCCTCATTTGTAAAATGGGGATAAATAGGCTTTTACCATATAAAGTATAATGTGCCCAGTTAAATAGGAATTTCAGATAAACAACAAATAATTCCTTAGTATAAGTGTTAGGGGAACCACTGACTAAAACCCCCTGCCCTGGCCAGGTTTGCATGAGTTATCTTACGACAGGAGGTCCTGGTAAGGAACACAGAACTAACAAGCTACCACCAACCGGAAGAATTCAGGAAAGGTCAAAAGGAGAGAGGAGCCTCCAGTCCATATGTCCTACCAACCTCCCAGAATCCTTCTCGCTGGAATCCATCCTGGCTGAGCGATGTGTGGGCCACCAGGAAGGACCCTGAGTCAGAATGATTGGCCAGAGACAACCTGGAAACTCACCCCATCACCGTAAAACCCGAGACTGCAAACCACGTGGCAGAGCAGCTCTCCCGGGTTCCCCTACCCTCCTGCTCTCCGCCCAGAGGGCGGGGGGTCCTTCCCAATAAAGTCTCTAGCTTTGTCAGCACGTGTGTCTCCTCAGACAACTTATCTCTGAGTGTTAGACAAGAGCCCACTCTTGGGCCCTGGAAACGGTCCCCCTTCTTGCAACATAAGTATGTTCCAAATATTGCAGGGGTGTCCATTCTGTTTTTGTACTTGCTAAATCTGGCAACCCTAACACTACGTCATAAATGGTCAGATGAGTGACTATGTGTGAAGGGCTTGAAACAAACTTGGCCCAAAAGATCACAGGAGTTGTCACTCTTTTGCTTGTTTGTTACAGGGTAGCAGTGCCCTTTTCCAGGGATGCTCTGCTGTGAGTTGCAATGTTCCTGCTGTGTTCATTGTTCCGTTTAGCTGCACTGCCCTTGCAGCCTTCAAAGCTGTGCAGCCAGGCAGTCTTTTTGGCGGGAGTGGCCACTGATGAGATGATTGTGCATCGGACCCCGGGAAGCTCAGTCGCAGTCTGGGCCCTGATCCATGAGGCAGTCTGCAGGAAGTGTGCTGCCCACTAAAGCAGTAGGAGCAGGTTAAGCCCATCAGGATTGAGGCTGGAGAGGATGGAGGAGACGGACCGGCAAGGACAAAAGGGAAGAAGAGCAGATACGCAGAGATGAGAAAATGTGTCATGAGAGAGACACTGAGGCAGAGAGAAGGAGGACAGGTGTCTTAAAACTGCTGGAATCCTGGTACTGTTTCCAGTTCCAGCTCTCATGTCATCCTGCAATGAACCCCCTTTTTCCTCTTGAGCCGGCAGAAACGTCTGCTCCTTGCAAACAACACGCACAGTCCCCCCACCCGCCAACCCTCACAGACAACCAATCAAGGAAATGACTACCCTAACCTCATGTAACTAATGACTGTCTTTCAGGCTCTGGTAGGGAGGCTGGGGAGAAAAGCTGAAAAGTGCCATCTCTTTCCCTGAGGACCCTGGCATCTGGAGGATGGAGAATTCGGGGAGAACACATGTGGAGACAGTATACTACCCAGTAGATGCGGTGTGTGTGAGGTATGGTCTGTGTACCTGTGGTGCGTGTAAGGTATGGTCTGTGTACCTGCGGTGTGTGTAAGGTATGGTCAACTAGCTCACTTGGTAGGAATTACAAGTTCATCTCCTGGTAAAGTTAATGTTTCCTGAAAAATATAAAGCATTCTCACGCTAGCAGAATATGAGATGGGACAATTTTTTCCTTTTCTTTCCTTTCGCTTCCAGGCATTGAACTACACCTCACATTTGGTGCAAGGTTGTAACCGAGCAGGAACCTATGGGGCCTTCGGGGTCAGACCCCTCCCTGTATCCTCTGCTGTAGCTCCTCTCTGAAGGACCCAGATAATAGTATCTGATGCACATTTCCTGAGTTGTTTTACAGATGTGAAACCCCCCACCAAATGGGAGAAGTTAACTACTTGACCGTGAGCACATAGACCCCAGGACTCCCGGAGGCTGAGGACTGATCATGGGAACCCCTGGGACACTGCCCTGGCACCTCACCAGCAGCCAGTTGGAGAACTGTGCACAAGTTGATCACATACTCTGGGACTCCTCTCCCTCACCTGGCCTTTAAAACTCCTTTCCTGAAACCCACGGGGGAGTTCGGGTGTTTGGAGTACTAGCTGTCCTGGACTCCTTGCTTGGCACCTGCAATAAACCCTGTCCTTTCCTTCCCTACAACCCAGGGTCAGTAGAACGGCTTTACTGCCCGTGAGCAAGGGGACCCAAGTTTGGTCCGGTAGCAAGGTAAGTGTTCTGGAGATTGCAATCTTGGGAAGGTAGAAGGAACACAGAAAGCCAGAAGCCTCAAGCAGTAGGAGAAGCAAGGCATCTTAAGGGAATAGGAGTACAAACACCATATTTTTCAAGTGCATGTACGTATACTCACTTATAAATTACATACAAGTGGGTATATGTGCACATGCGCACGTGCATGCAAACACACATGTTAAAGACAGGCTGACAGTGAGACGATCTGCCACAGCGATAATGCTTAGAAGACCACCAGGCAATCTACTCCGAGGGATCACAGAATCGCGTTCACCGTGATCTCTAAATACTGTGAAGCGCAGAAGGGCATAGTCCTTAACCAGAGGCTCGGGGTCACAGGAAAGAGGATGAAGAAGGGGGGAGGGGGAGCTGATAGTGTCAAGGCTCCAGGCGGTAAAAATTCAAGAAAGACCAAGGACAGTCCTTGAGAAACTCAGCTGAGGCCCTCTGGAGGGGTAGGCGCGGTTACTGTCTATGGGACGTCAACCCCAGGGCGCCCTCTGGCGGACGGCGGCGGCTGTAGCCAGCGTGGACCCGCGCACGCACAGAGCAGAGGATCGTCCTTTCTCTGGTTTGAAGAACTCACGAGCCCCTTCCCTCCCCCACCTCCAGCTCCTGGTAAATACGCAGGACTACACCCCGGACTCCCAGACCCAGGAGAGTCAGGATTGTTACGAGAACCACAAAGAGATTTCACTCTCCTCCCGGTCAGTCATTCCCACTAGTCAGTTTTTTCTTTCTAGAGATGTGTCCCTACCTTTCTGATCCAGGGGTAAGGATACCCCTTATCCTTGGGAATTAGGACAAGTGAGCCATGGAAGGCTGCTCTATTCATTCACAGACATGTGTGAGCCCAGGAGGCACTGGGCACCGTGTTAGATGTAAAGTACTTGCTACAGTCCAGGCTGTGTTCTAACACTGAGGGGTACTGACCCATCGAGCTGTCACAGCAGCCCCGGGAGACAGGTGATGCTTTACTGGCAGGGCAGCTGAAGCACAGAGGGGCCACACAGCCTGCGAGTGCTCCTAGCAGGACTTGAACCCAGGGTGCCTGGCTTCAGAGTCTACACTGCTAATCACCGCACTGCGCTGCCCTGGATACAAGCGTATGGCAATAGGCCTCACCCACGGAGAATTACACAGTCTAGTGGGTGTACTCCCAGAGCTCATTACCCTTTCAAAGTAGGGGCCCCAAGTCCCAGCTCCCCCTGCCCTGTCTTCGCTTCAGCACAGAGGATGAAAGTTTTTGGAAACCAAGGCCAGTGCCACTGAAAATAAACCCGTGTTTCCCCTTCAGCCCTCACCTTAGAACGGGCCAGTCCCTGCCCTAAAATGCTAATTAGACCGTCTTCTCCAGTGATGGGCTAACAAACCTTCAAGAGACAATTGCTTCAGGCTGATTCATTCAATCCAAGAAAAGTGTGTGCAAATGAAGTCACACTCTCCTGTGAGTTGCACCATAATGACAAGGAGGGAATTTATAACTTTCTTAAAAAGGAGTCTCAGAAGACCAACATATTTGGTCAAAAAGTAAGAGATTCGCCAGGAGAACTCAATGCACAAGGCCCGCAGGTAACACGCACCGGATTTCAGCATTAGCTATTTCTGATGTGGCAGTTAAATCCATAACAGCCTTGGTCCTCTGTGACCTGAGTCTGATCATCAGTTCCCCGCAGGGGATTAGTGACCCAAAATGAGAACAAATCAACTGAAGGAGAGAAACATAAACCATAAAATTGGGCTGTTGACAGAGATCCTGCTTCCCAGGGTTCAGCTGCCAGATTGCAGGTGATGGAAACTGGCCCTGCGGGTGGACGCAATGCTGAGGCCCACGCTGGCCAGGCAGTAACACACACTCAAGTGTCAGGGCGCCAAGCATCCCTAAGGTACCTGGTGACCCCATGCCGGTAGACAGCTGGGGACCTGCCTCCCCTTATAGGCTGAGCAGAGCAGGCTGGGGCCAGCTAGACTCAGGCGGCCGGATACCAGGACTGGTCTCCAAGGCAGGCGGGGATTTAGTCCCTCATACGATGCAACTTATGTCTCCCTCACCCTGGTGAACAGGACTTGCTATCCCATCACAGGAGACTAAGCAAAGGACTAAGGTCTCTTGGGCTTTTCCTCCTTGATAGATATATAGATATAGGTATATGTATAGATACAGGTATAGATATAGGTATAGGTATCCATATACTTAGATAATTTTGTATATTCCTGGGTGAGAGAACTCACTTGGCCTTGTGTTTAAGTGCCGGGCTTTGGAGTCAGACAGATGTGAGCTTACATCCTTGTTAGTTACTGAACCTGGGACGTGTCAGTCTCTCTGAGCTTTTTTGCTTATCAGTAAAGTTGGGATCATGATGCCAGTCCACAGCATTGTGAGGATTCACTGGAATAATGTATATTATTCTGCAGCTATTAACTGTTAGGAAATTCACATTTAGGTGTGACTTGTGAGGTCTGTGTTTGCCAAGAAAGGTGAAAGCGTGTCGTGACAACCCAAGCAAACCCGGACTAGTACAATTTCTGAGCTGGAAGAGATTTGGGAGCTCACCTGAGCTGGGGACTGGGCTGAAAGGAGGAAGAGGTGAGGAACTAGGGAATTCCCAAGACACTTTTCATCTGCACTGATTCATTCCCTCCAAAACCTTTCCTGAGTCTCTCCTATGTACAAGGGGCCACGTCAGATAGTCTCCTTGCCCCAAACATTGTTAGAGGCTGGGGCAGCGGGGGAGATGAGGCGCGAGCCCACCTCGTGATCAGCCCCGAGAGCAGCTCTAAGGACAAGCGCGTGTCTGCCTGGAGGGTCGTTCATGAAGGGGCGACCTCGCTACGTCACCTTCCCTAGGAGGTTGCCCAGTCCAGCTGCCTGTCTCTCCTGTCCTTAAACATCCTCAAGGCAAGGAATTCCACTGCTGCCCTTGTCACCAATTCTGCGTTTTAAAACCATGACAGGAATAAGGACCTACTGTATAGCACAGGGAACTCTACTGAACACTCTGTAATGACCTATATGGGAACAGAATCTAAAAAAGAGTGGACAGATGTACAGCAGAAACTAACACAACATTGTAAATCAACTATACTCCAATAAAAGTTAATTTAAAAATAAAATAAAATAAAACCAAACCACGATAGACAATTCTTTTTGATGTCTCCGGAAACATCTTGTTCTGTAGTTTCAATCTGGCCCCTCTGGTCTGTCCTCAGAGAGGATGGAGGGCATCTGGGCACCATCTTCTGCATCACAACCCTTTAGGGGGTTGGAGACAGTTAAGAAGTTCCTCCAGAGCTCCAGACACAATTGCCCATCATGGACCGACAGAGGTAACAGGACACAGACACGTTCCTTCATTTTCACGCAAACAAGTTTCTGCCAAATTTAGTGACATGGAAGACAGTGCAATTGCCTTTGGCCAAGGACAAGCTGTTGGATGTAGGCAGGGGCAAGGTGGCTAGTGATTTTCTCCCAAAGACAATAAATAGACTAGGATGCACCCTGGGACCACGTCATCGCTATTAAAACCCACAGAAGTTCATTCTACAACTGCAGTTTTAGGGGGCAAGGGAAGTCTGCTCCCCACCCAGATGGCCACCTCCTTAGGGAGAGGCAAGTGGCAAAATGAGGAATAAAGAGAGAAATCAATGTTATGTTTTAATTTGATCCTAAATAATTTGAGGTGGTACTAGCAGTTTTTTTTTTTTAAATCCATTTACTACCTCCTAAATCCTTCCTTCAGAAAGACCATTTCACAGACACACAATATTCCATCTTATGTATGTACTGAAATATATTTTTCATTCTCCTATTTTGACCAGGTATGTTGTTTCTAATTACAGGCAGACCTAGAGAAACTGTGGGCCTGGTTCCAGACCATAGCAATAAAGTGAACATCTCAATAAAGTGAGTCACGTGAACTTTTGTCTTCTCAGTGCATGTGATAGTTGTATTTATCCAACACAGTAGTCTATTAACTGTGCGATAGCATTATGTCTAGAAAAACCCATATATATACTTTAATTAAAAAATACCATATTGCTAAAAAAGGCTAACCATTATGTAAGCCTTCAGTGACTTGTAGCCTTTTTGCAACAGTAACATCAAAGATCACCATAACAAATATAATAGCAATGAAAAAGTCTAAAATATTGTGAGAATTACCAAAATGTGACACAGAGACACGAAGTGAGCTAAATGCGGTTGGAAAAATGCGCCGACAGACTTGCTCGACACAGGGTGGCCGCAAACCTTCAATTTGTAAAAACACATCTGCGAAGTGCGGTAAAATGAGGTGTGCTTGTATTTGGTCTTAAAAGATAATGTTACGATGATCATCTTTTTATATCAAAAATAATGTCACAGAGAAGAATGTAAAGGCCTTTATTTAGGCTCGAACACGATCACCACTATGGATTCTATTCAGCTGGCTTTCCAGCAATTTCTAGAAGAAAAGAAAGCCTTGGGACCTTTTGGTTGCTCACAAGGGCAGTATTTCCCAACCGTTCAACCAGCATGGTGCTCAGGTCAGGGAGACATTAGATCCACTGTGCTCCGTGCTGGGCACATTAAATCGGAAACAGTATCTGCTCCAGACGCCACCCTTCCCAAGCCACATGGACAAGCATCTAGAAGAGTTCAGAGAGCAGCTAAGACCCGGAGCAGAAAGACCCCGAGCTCACCTCCTCTCACGAGCACACCAACAATGCGACTATCTACAGAACCACCAGAACCACCATCCATGAAAAAGACCCGAAGGGTTCAGGAAAATCCAATCACTGTCAGATGAGTATCGGCTGAAAGACGTGAGAGACTTAACCCTGAAGAAGAAGACCGAAGCTATGAGATCACAGATTTCAAATATAAGGAAGAGCGTTTGGGGGAAGAAGAATTAGAATTGCTCTGATGCCTGAAAGCTATAGGAGGCAGATTTCAAAAGATGTGGCCCTAGAACAGTTAAAAGTGAGAGAGCGAGCGCGCTGGCGGCCCCTCGTGGATTTGGAGTTTGCCTTCTCCCCACGGAGGACCATGAGAACAGAAGAGCTGGGTGAAATCAGAAAAGGCCTGAGAGCGAGGCAGCTGGTCCTCCTGTGCCCTTGCACGCTGGCATTCTTCACGATGCCTCCCCACCGCCTGTCACTTCCCACCGCCAGTCACTTCCTACGCTCGCCTTGGGGGAGCTCGTTTGCTTCCGTGGCTCAGACAGCGACTAATCCAAACATGACCTCCAAACCTCTATCCCTGGTCCTGATCTTCCCCTCGAGCTCCATTAGCACCCAGAGAAGAGTCTTTTAAACTGCAATGGATCAAGGTCAGACTTCATTATCTTCCTGTCTGCATCAGTCGGGACTCTCGTTTGCAAGTGTCAGAAACCCAATAGTAACTACCTACGGCAAAGAGGGCAATTTATTGGCTCGTGTTAATCAAACCGGAGGACAGGCAGGGATGAAACTAGTTTCAGGGATGCCTGGCACCAGAGGCTGGAAGGCCACCGGAACTTTCTTCCTTCCGTCTCTCACGTCTACTTCTCTCCATGTGTTAGGTTTTTTTTTTTTTTTTTTTTTCTCCTACTGAAGATGAGCTTTCTCCCAATATTAGAGACACAACCATTAGCATCTCTAGGTTTGGAACTTGACAGATTCAGCATCAGGAAAAAAAAGGCCCTTACCCTTAGTGACAAGTCAAAATTCAGAATTATCACGGAAGGTGTCAGATTAGGTCATATGCCCATAGGTTGGTCAAACACTCTGGACAGTGGAGAAAATAAGACAATATGGTTGAACTAGCTTGTATCTGGTATCCACCCTGAGAACAATCATTATAGCCAAGGAGATGCCTTTTGTATTAAAATGTTTTTATTATTTTTAAATTAAAAAGGTAGCTCTTGTTAAGGCTCACTTATTCAAGCTGGGTCAGGAGAGAACAGGTGCGCCCAGGTGTGTCTGCTGTTCCCAGGAGATGGGAACAGCACCAGGTAAATAAAACGGGAATGTCCACCACGCTCTCCAGTAGTTTTAATAGCTGAAACTTCACATTACCAAAACTCCCTAGTTCCTTTTTTTTTCTCTAGGAAATGAGAGTGAATTAAAGGCTAATGAGTGGGTGAATTTGGTTTCATTATTTCCATCCAAAATACTTTATTCAAGTTCGCCAAATGCTATTGTAACAACCATTGCCCCATATTGCCATACACTTTTGAAGCTTCTTCACTGTCCTATTAGTCCGAACGGTAAACAGACTTTCATCTTCCCTGGGCTCCAAAGTGCACCCTGCGCTACTGACAAGTGAATGGACAATGTACCTGTGGAGCTGGCTACATGCTAAACAAGGCAAATGCCTGTTTTTCAGTCCTGAGTCTTTTCCCTAGATTAGCAGGTTTCAGCCGCAAAGATTCCAGACAGTTGTGCTGTGTAAATTGTCATTACAATTAAGAGCATTTAGTTTTGAGTGATCTAACTTTGCATACGCATTAGAATTTATTCAGAATGACCCCCCATGTCATTCCCCTGCAATTTGCTTTCTCACATAGAAGACGAAGGCATGAAGTCAGCCAGCCAGCTCCTGCGAAGCCATTGCACTCCCTCTGCTCTAGGTGGGGACTTAGCACCCAGAGTTGTGCCAGTTACCTTATGCTTCACAGCCCCAGACATTTGGGGTAATTCCTCGAAATCTAGATTCCCTATGAGGATGCTCCCTGCCTGTGGATGTCATCTAACCTGCATGGCAGCAGGGAACACCCCCAGTTGGTATCATTCCTCTTATTACAATGGACCAGACTCTCAAAGGTCACCTGGCAAGAGCGTCCACTTTCTCTCAAACACCTCTGGCTAGGGACTTCCCTGGTGGTCCAGTGGGTAAGATTTTGCACTCCCAGTGCAGGGGGCCTGGGTTTGATCCCTGGTCAGGGAACTAGATTCTGCATGCCGCAACGAAGATCCCACGTGCCGCGACTAAGACCCGGTTCAGCAAAAATAAATAAAAATAAAATAAAAGAGCTACAAGGACATATTGTACAGCACTGGTAATATAGCCAATATTTAAAAAAAAAAAAAAAAAAACCTCTGGCTCCACTGAAATACCCTCAGTCTCTGCTACTTCATCCTTTAGTATACTTTGCTTATTATTTAGTGTTCTGTCTACCCTCCTTTTTATGGTCCAAGTCTGATGCTAAACTGGGAGAACTGGGAACATAAATTGCTTTGCAGGAGTGACCTTGTTTTTATTTTTGGCGGCTCTGAGAGACTGAGAGCTGTGGATCACAGAAGACAAGAGCTAGAATGGGCCTTAGACCACCCCCTCATGTTACAGAGGTGGAGCTGAGGCCCAGGGGGAGGAAGTGACTTGCCAAGGTTGGGGAAGAGCCAAGATGAGATGCAAGTTAACGCAGGTCACTGTGAAGCCAACGAATATACATGCTCATATTAAGACAATGAGCTAGATTCTGCCGGAAGAAACGAGAAGCAAAATTACAACTGGCCCTGAGGACCTGGCAGTCGCTGATGGCAGGTCCTTAACGCAGGCCACGGTAATCCAGGAAGAGCCACGGCATTAGGTGCTATTGCCACTGTTGATGATGAAAATGTGCGAAGACCTCTCAACAGAGAGTCCTCAGGCTGGAAGGAACTCTTATCAACAACCTGCTCCACCCCCAGCCCACCAGGCTGTCTGGAAGCCGGGGGATGGAATCTCGGTCACAGATGGATTCTTATTCGTGCCGCTTGGCCTGTCCGTGCCTGGTTTTCCTCTCCTGCATCTTGTGCTCTTAACGCTCCTTGAGAGACGAAGGCCTGTGCTGAGATCTGACACTAGCTCTCCACTGTCACTTTTCCCAGGCCTCTGGGCCTTCACCCTGGCCTGACAGATGCCCTCCTCTGGGAAGAGCTCAGCCAGGGATAAAACTGTATCTAAGTGTGGAGCAGCCAGTGTTCATCAGACACTGTACCAAGCGCTTTCATAGCCCAGTCTCGGGTGATTCTCACAGCAGCGTTAAAAGACAAGGGACAGCAGCTCAGAGAAGCTGGGCGACTTCTCCCAGCCCACGTGGCTAGAAAGTGGCTAAGCTGCGTCTGTAACACGCAGTGGTCTGACTCTGAAACTTATGTTTTTCATTACATCACATTGCTTTGCAAACAGAAAATGCTAAACCCAGGACACACATAGTTTTTAAACGTTGACCTTGTAATACATATAGTTTTTAAATGGAGGATATCAGAGCCCAGAGCAGGCAGCTATAGCCACATTACAACGAAGTTACAGTAAAAGACGGATCGCTGGCCCCATGATCACAAAGCCTGTGGCTGGGACCTCTGCCAGCTCTGAGACTGACACATGACCCGGGAGTCAGCTTTTCCTGTCCTCGCAGCAGTGACAAATGACTACCTGACCCCACCTCAGTTTCACAGGAACGGTATGAAATTTTACCTTTAAAAAATCTGCAGTGTACCAAGTTCAATTCCTCGGACTTTGAGAAAGTATTTCAGAAATGTGTGTTGATATGTCATAGATTCCAATTTTAAGCTAAGTTTATGGCCCAACTTCTGGACACACATTTGGTAAAGAGCACAGATATGCAGTGTTCCGAGGTGGTGACTTTACAATTGTAAGAAGGTGAGTCTCTTATCTGTGCCAAGGAGGGTGGTGAAACCCTGGGGCTCCATAACTTAATGATGACACAGGGCATCCCCGGAGGCAGCCTCATGGGGAGATGAGGAGGTAGAGAGTAGGCAAGAGAGAAGTTACAGGATTCGAGATTGTGAGTTTACTTTATTTGATGCCTGAAGAGGGGAGGTTTGAAGGGTATCTTTGTATTTACGGACTCAGAGAGTATCCCCAAATTATCTGCTGGATGACATAAAATTTCACATGAGAAAAGGAAAGAAAATAGGATTCAAGGATTCAATGATAGTACGTAAAGAGGTTATCTGAGAAGCGCTTTCCGACAGGCCAGATTCTAAAACATTTGAAGAGGTTACTGTTGGAAAGGGGCCTGCTTTTCCCAGCAGTTAGTACAAAAGGGATGAATACAGACCCAGATGGACTTGACCAGGGATGGCGCCACCTCGTGGCAGAGGAGACCAGGTACCTTCTGGAGGGGCCTTCCACCCTGTTCTCTGAGGTTTCGTCACAGGAGCTCAGTTCCTGACTTTGCGGCTTGGGCTCTGGGGTGAGATGCTGCCCTCTAGTGCCCTGCTGCTCCACCCTCAACAGCATCTCACTGCCCAGATGCCAGTCTAATTAGGAACCCCCAGCATCGTGGTGTCGGTCCTCCACCCAGACAGAATCGCCCTACATAGCAAAGCCATTCAGAAAACATTAAGTTGTTTGTTGAATTAAAATATCCTTCTGAGAAAACTATGAGAGGAGTCAGTCCAGCGTTGGGATGTGAGGATGTCGAGTTCCCTTACACGTCCTGAGTGTGGACCGCACAGGGGTGCAGCGGGGAACACGCAGGACACCCGGTCTGGGTATCTTTATTGGGCAGACACAGTCCGAGGGGTGCAAGGTACGGGGAGGGGTGGCAGGTCTAAACTTCACGCTGAGTTTCTAGCCCCGCCTCGTGGGTGCAGGGCTTGGACGTTTGGGAGTTCCAGACAGGATGGAGAATTTCTTGGTGGGCAAGTTGAAGAAGGCATTTCAACTAGCAAAATGGAGTGACACAGACAGTCTTTAAATCTCCCTTATGCCTGACTCTGAGTTCCTTGAAGGAAGGCAGGGTTTTCACCACTGTATCCTACCTGACACAGTGCCTGGTACCTAGGCCAGATAGATACTCAGCTAGTGCTTTGTTGAATGAATGAATATATTCACTTACAATTTCCCTGGGAGAAGAAAACTAGTCCAAATAAATAGTTCATTAATAGGTTGAGAGAGAAAAAGAGAACAGCCCCTGACACTTAGAACCTCGCCTGGCAACTGCACTGCCATGTTATTCTCCCATTGCTCATAAACTCACGGAATGCCAACCTTGGGCAAGGTTACAAGGAGACTATGACCAAATGAGACACAGCAAGGCCACCTCATAATTTTGTCTAAGCACAGACAAAAATAAGGTCAGTGTGCCACCCACAGAACACCAAACACCCATCCCTCAGCCACACAAGGGCTGCTGCTGCTTTACAAATTGCAGCCTATCCACAGGCTTGTCTCTCCCTCCTGCAGATAAGACCTAATCGTAGACCTGCCTGTCTGCTTCCTGGCAGCCTCCCATCTAGGGCAAAGCCCCATTTCCTTAGATGTTCCCCGAATCCTCAATAAGCTCTTTCTAAGCCCCTCTTCCTGGGACACTCCACCGCTCCTGGTCTGGACTCTCACTCACTACAACCCTGCTTGTTTAGCTCCAGGGCTGCTTCTGCGAGTGTCTGGCCGAAGGGCATTGACCAGGTAAATGTTAAGGAGAAACAAAAAGAACCCCAGTGCAGCGTGGATCCTGTAAGGATCCCAGGGTTGTGAGAGTTGTGTTCGTTACAGAACACTTCCTGAAAGGGGAAGGGTCTTATATATTAACACCCGATGATATTTCCCTAGGCGTTATCCTAAGCACTTCACAGACGTCATTTCATCATGCAAGGTAGCACTATTATTATCCCTATTGACACATGAGGAGGTGAAGTAACCTCCCCAGGGTCAGACAGCTGGCAAGTGGTGGCGCTAGGGTTCAACTAGGTCCTCTGACTCCAGAGCCCAAGCCTCAGATAAACAGGACTCTGAAGGTAGGAGGTATGTAGCGTGTGTTCTGGGAGGGCGGGAGGGGGCAGACAGGCAGGCATGAGCAAAGGCCCGGGGGCAGGAAGTAACAACTCTGCCTAACGCGCATCTGGACATTTAGTAAGTTGAGTAAAAATCTTCGCAAGCCCCGCTGCTGTCCCCAGGTAACCCCAGCGCTGGCCGGGCTCCCTGAAGGCCGGCTCCCAGGGCCAGGGCCAGTGCAGGCATTAGGGCAACACTTTCTGGTTCTTTAAGTGGCTTTGATCCTGTCACCTTCACTTTAATGATAAAAAGTGCTCCACGGGCCTCCACCCACACCTCGTCCCTCATCTCCCGGAGCCTGGTAGGGTAGCTGGGTGTGGCCAGAATCCAGAATCCACCTAACTAACGCCCACCCCTCTTTTGGGTCTCCACATCCAGATGTCACTCCTTAGGGAAGCCTCCTCTGACGCCCGGGACAGGTTACATCTCTTTGTCACAGGCTCCCGAGTGGCCTCAGCTTCCCTTTTGGCGGCTCTTGTGACAGTTCAGGATGTGTCCTCCTGCTGGACGGTAAGTCCCGCAAGGGCAGGGCTGTGTTGGCTCGGTCACTGCCGGGCACACCCCGGGAACTCAGAGTCGTGAACTCAAGGGGGAACAGACTGAGTGGCGGGAGATTTGGGGAGAACCAGGTCAATCCCTTTCCCTTCCCATCCCAACGCTTGCCTCCTGGGCCTCAGTCAGGTCAGGTGTTGCCTAGAGAAATCCACCCACGGGCTTTTCTTCTAACAGGAGTCCGGTCAGTCCTTCACAAACTTCACCTTCTGAGAAGTGACCTTCCCCCTCTGGTGAGTTATCCAAGGTGACACGGAGCCAAAGAGCAAAGCCAGAAAGAAAACTCAGATCGGCACTCTCAAGATGGGGCTTGATATGTATACGTACAGCTGATTCCCTTTGTTACACAGCAGAAACCAACACACCATTGTAAAGCCATTATACTCCAGTAAAGATGTTAAAAAATAAAAGGTGGGGCTTGATTTTTTTTTTGGCTGCATGGCTTGCAGGAGTTTAGTTCCCAGACCAGGGATCAAACCCGTGCCCCTTGCAGTAGAAGCGTGGAGTCTTAACCACTGGACTGCCAGGGAAGTTCCTTGATCTTTTTCTTAAAGGAATAAAGAGGAGGAACTGGGCCGGAATACTGATTCTCTCAGAATGCCATCGAGTGTGGACTTAGAATGCCTGCAGCTTCCACGTGTGCCCCGAGGAGATACCAAAGTGTAAGGAGCCTCTCAGGACAAGGTATTTCTTAAACAGGAACAGGAAAACACAAGAAGCACCATCTGGATTTATGGCTAAGATTGCAGAGATGATCTGGATTCAATTCTGGACTGTGACTCCCCTGAGCTGGCTTAAATAGTGAGATGAGAGCCGGAATCAGCCTGCTGTGCAGCGTCTCCATAGAAGGTACAGCAAAGCTAAAAGGCTGCAGGGAACACAAATGTCTTTGGCAAGGCCCTATGCTCCGTTCTCACAAGAAACCAGTGCTAATTTCTTAGATCCACAGCCACACAGGGAGAAAGTTCAAATAAAAGCCAAGTTCATAGCCTGCAGGGCTGAGGAACAAAAGCCAGGAAATTAGAGTTGAGAAAACGCATTACATAATCTTACAGCAGGAGGCTGAGCTGAGTCACAGCAAGGAAGGAGCCGGCAGGTGTCAGGAATAAGCAAGACACCTTCTAACCTGGGATGGATGGAGCCCAGGGCAGCAGAGGAGCGGGGGCGGGGGAAGAGAGGGACCAAACCAGCTCCCCAGCTAGCTCCCAGCCTGGAGTCTGGGAAAACATGAGAAGAAAACTACTCCTGCGGAATAGTGAAGGTTAATGATGAGCTATGAACACCTTTCCGAGACGTTTGGGCTCACCTCTCCCTTATAGATCACTCTCACTGACCAGGCAGCCCCCGAGAACCAGGTACCTCATATTTCTTTAAAACGTTCCTTTCTTCCGTCAGCGGCGCCCAAGCATCATGATCCGATTATTCACAGGGAGTGAGGCAGGGCGGCTTGTTTCACCAAACCTCTTCCTGCATTTAGTGCAAAGGGGTAAAATGAAGCAAAATCACTTTGCTAAAGCTTCTGATCAAAAATTATGTTTGCCAAGGTTTTTGTTTTTCTTTTCCTTGCTATCTTTTCATTACCTTTCCTTTTTCTCTTTACAAGTACAGAATGTATACTTTCATCTAGAAGTGGACTGTTTTACGCAAAATAAAATGTTTGTTGAACAATAAATAAAACCTCCTTCCCTGGGGCCAGAGGGCAGTCTGGGACAGAAGCACGAGCAGGACCGCTCACTATTAAGACTGTTTTTAGCTCTGCTCCTGGTGACCCGGGAGGTGACCTCAAACACCTGGATGGCCTAGGCACAATTCTGTAAAGGTGTCACTTTTCTACATCATCAAAGCTCAGGTGAATTTTCATCATAATGAATCTCAATAATAGTCCGGCATTTAGACAGACTGGGACACGGTTTTAGCGAACGGAAATCTTGACTGTTTCCATGGGTAGATAAGCCTTAGTCATTCTGCTTTGCATTTCTCGCAGCTCTACAATTAAGGTATCTTTGATACCTTCCTTTTTGGCCAACAGAAGCTTAAATGATTAAGTGAAATGTCTAACGTACTTCAAAAGGACATACCGGGAGTGGCTGGAGGTTGGTGGACTCAGGTAGCTTGCTCTTCGGGTGACGGCCGACACTCTCCAGAATGCTCCTCTGTGCCAGAAGCCACTGAGAGCAAAGGCGCCAGGCCTTGGTCTATTTCAGAATTTTCAGTTGCACGGAGTAAATGCTGTTCCCCACGGGTTATATGCTTAGCTAGTGCTCGTGATGATTCAAATTGAGAGCAAGGGTCTTCCCCCACCTGCAAGTTGGTTACATAAGAGTTACAGGAAACCACCACCTCTGGAGTCCATTAAGTTTGAGTTGAAAACTTAAATAACGCAAGGTGGAGATGAGACACAGGAATCATGGCACACACAGACCTCCAGGACCTGCTACGGAAAGCTTTAATCACTCCACGTAGAAACAATACATTCATACATCCAACATGGCTCCCAAGTCTTGACCACCCTCACGGGAACAGTCTATTGTATTTTGTATTTGGCATTAATACAAAACCTTCCTGTTCGTTACCGCCAAGATTTAGGAGACTGTTTCTTATAAACACAGTTTTTTTTCACCCTGAGGCTGATATTACCAAAGTGGAAAAGAAGAGTTACTATCAGCTGGAGTGTATTTAATGCAGAATTTTAAAAATCATTTATTCATGACTCTGGAATGTTTCTCTCCCCACTCCCACCCCCAACACTATGTGAGGACAAGAGAAAAGATGGCAAACGGCGGTGTCTGGTCTGATTACACTGATGATACGATTCTCAACTCGATCTACTGATGAAAACAAAGAGAACACTAACATTGATGAACTCAACACTATCACGTTTAAAAAAGGTCATCACGATCAGCCCTTTCTTATAAAAGGGGAGTTGGAGTAGGGTCTCAGACATGAATAACAGCACAGTTGTTACTCACAGTGTCTATCGCAGGGCACTCTGCCTACTAGAGACGAGCCAGCTAGCGAAGTGCAGAGTTCACACCGGTTGCCTTGCAAGTTTCAACCTTGGGCTCTTAGTCTCCTGTAGATCAGATCGGCACGTGTCCAAAGGAGTAACAACCCCCAAAGCTACAACAGTTATCCCATTCAAGTGATACAAGAGGCAATCATGTTAAGTTGGAAAAAAAAAAAAAGGTAGCCGTGTTGAAGTGCAGACCATTTTGACATCATTTTGTATGCAAATAACAAGTAAGCAGAAGAAAGAGCTTTTCAGAATCTGACTCCCTGATGTCTCTAAGGTCCTCTTTTGGGAGCGAGTCCGGAGCAGCGGTGTGCCACCTCCCACAAGGCAGCCTGGTGACTTTCCCGCCTTTATTTCCCTGATGACCTCGGCGTGTTTCTAAGATGTGTCCTTTCCAAACACTAACAGCGCTTCATCGAAACCGGCTGTTAGTCTGCACATCAGAATTGGGAAGCGTTTGTTGTCACTTGACTGCAAAGCATTGGACATGCAACTTCCTGAGCACTAGGTACTCCCTGCGCACGACTTACTTTCGGCTGCACAATCACGTGTACTCTGGGCTACGACGAGGATCTGGGGGTATGTGGCAGCTGAAGAATTACACACCTAATCATGCTCCCTACTCCTTATTTGCATTATTCCTAGATGCCTTCCCAGTTCAAGTGAGGGAACGAGCGTCCCAGGCATAGACATTTACTGGATTTTTCTTGAGAAGTTAAATTACGTTCACTACCTTTCAGCCCAAACGGAGTGAAGATGATGGAGAGGGAATTTAGTATTAAACTGAGTTAGAAAAAGGTTTCTCAGAAAAGATACCAGTGTTCTTTTTTTTTTCAGGTAGAATCATAGAAAATCAAGGTTGGAAAAACACTTAACAGTCGTATGGCCAATTCCCCCACCTGACACCCAAACTCCTGTGTGACACCTCTGCCTTGTTGCTGTCCAGCCTCTGCTAGAATAGCTTGAGGGGCTGTTCCAACATCACTCAGCCCTCCTTAAAACAGAAGAGCCAAACAGATGCAGCAGGTAAGCAAACTTCCACTGGGCGCGATTATGCATTATACCTAACTTTTCAAGAGAGTTAGCAGATTGTCAACTGCTGCTCAAAAGAGTAACCCAGCTTTGTTCCAAGCATCCCAGGCTTTCTGCAGACGATTCAAAATGGGGAGATACGATTTAGAAGTGTGGATTTTATAAATCCTTGCTGAATAGCTGTGGGGGGGGGGGCGGCAGATAAAAAAAATCTCTTAGAAGTAATCATTGTAGGGACCCCAAAACAAAGGGAAAGTATGTGTTTTAAATAATAAATAAAAGTTTCATTCTGAAGATGCAATAAAAGCCTTGTGCAGTAAGTCTTGGTACAAGAATTCAGGAGCGCTGGGGGATGACGCGCGGGCTGATTACAGTCAGTTCAGCAGAAGAGGAGGAGAAGGGCTAGGCCGAGTGTGCAGCCTGCCGCCCGAAGGCACCGGGAGCAGGGCGCCCTGTCCTGATCCTCCCCTTCTGGCTTGTCTGGCAGCACTGCCAACGATTCTCTTGTTTCTATTTCCCTCAAGGTACTCAGGCTGCTTCAAGGTTTTGAATTCCACCCCTCTTCGGAAGACTAACAAGGCAACACGTAGATCGGTGCACCATCATCTCAGAATTCGTTTACAAAGGCTCAGTTCCTCTGAAGGGACACCTTTATGCCTGTATTTTTATTTTTTGAACATACATATGAATCAGTCTATTTGAGCTGAAAACATTTACCCTGAAGACACGGATGTAAACGTTAAAGATGGAGGGACTCAGCTGATTGCGTTCTGAGCGCTGTCTTTCACCCCAGGTGTTAAAACAGCAATGGTATCGATCTGTAACAAAGATGAGTAATGGACAAAAACAAACAACAAACCAACCCTAAAGTCAGTATGTCTTTTTATAGGGCGGCCCCTTTCTTTCATATCTGTTTCAAAACGATCAAATAATTAACATTGAGCAGCTAGGTGACCGGCAAGCAGATCTCCCTGCGAAAAATAAAACTTCTTCGACCATGGAAGCTTGGAAATGAAATCAATGAAAGTCTATCAAGTACTCGGGGTAGATCTGGTTGGCGTCGAACACCACGAAGACCCTGGGATTCCAGGTGTCATCCACACAGCTGTCATACAAATTCACGTAGCTCCCGTCTTTGGAAGGAGGGCGCACGTATTTGGAGTCTCCGTTTATGTAATCTCCAATCAGCACTCGGGCAAGAAACATAGATTTGTACGTTCTAAACAGATGCTGCTGTTGCAGGGTTACGCCGTGAATCTGGAATGTGTTTCCGTGCTTTACGTCATCTTTGCAGAAGCGGCTGGCATAAGCAGCATCTCGAGCAAAATAGGTTCCTTAAACAAAAAGGAGCCCGAAGAGCCAAGATTACTCCAAGGAGTGTATGAAACACAAGCAAAAAAACACTGTGATTGTTAGCGGGGGGAGACACACAGAATTGTGTAACAGGAATAGACATGGAATTTCCTCGCCGGTAGGTTTTAAAGAAAAGAACAGAAATCCGTCTGTTATGGACAGCTGTGATGCAGGCTGCCACTGGGATAGATCTGTCAGTACAGACCAGAGTCCCCACCACCACCACCAGCCCCGTCCCCACCAAAACGTAGCAACCAGACTTGTGTTTTCAAAAAGAGCCTCATAAAGAAATCCAGTACGTAAGATGGATACGAATGGTTTCTGTGATCACAAGTGACAGGACCTGCCTTGTCACTGCTCGGACCTCCCTCCCACTTCTGTTTCCTTCCACCCTTTCCCCATCCACCACCCACCCATCCAAGCAGCCACTGCAGAGCACAGTGAAGCCAAGGGTCTGCAGAGATGATTTCAAACCCCAAGACACCACATTTCTGTGCTACCGGGTAACTGTTCAATAATACTTCTGGAGCTGAGAGAACCCCATATCCAGGAAAAGATTTCTGGAGAGTGTGATCCTATTCACACCTGAACGTTCCAGAAGGACAAGCTCACTTGTCCGCTGCCTAAAGAGGAAACCTCCACGAAGAATCCGACTCTTCCAAAGGGGTAGGCCTAGGAGGCTGACATCATGAAGGGAATACTTACCCTAAAACATTTCGGGAATGAACTGCAAAGTCTCCTATTACCCAAATCCGACGGGACTTAATGTAACACCTTTCTGATCCTCTTACAGTTAAATAAATGGGATGGCCTTTAAAGTCGTTATTTTAAAAATTAATTTACTCTTAAAAATGTAGCACCTCATGGGCTTCCCTGGTGGCGCAGTGGTTGAGAGTCCGCCTGCCGATGCAGGGGACACGGGTTCGTGCCCCGGTCTGGGAGGATCCCACATGCCGCGGAGTGGCTGGGCCCGTGAGCCATGGCCGCTGAGCCTGCGCGTCCGGAGCCTGTGCTCCGCAACGGGAGAGGCCGCAGCAGTGAGAGGCCCGCGTACCACAAAAAAAAAAAAAAAAGAAGAAAAAAATGTAGCACCTCCTGATCCTGAGTGGTAGCCAGTTCTCTTGCTGGAGGAAAGGTACAAAATAAGGACCAAGCAAAGAAATGTCCACCCCTTACCTTTTCCCCTCCCCTCTCTCCTTAATTTGCTTGAGTAGTGAGCACAAACTGGAGAACTTAGACTTTCACAACATTAGAAAAAAGGCGAGGATTTCCCCCATGCTCATTAATATTCCTACCTATCATTTTTTTAAAAACAAAACAAACAAAAAAATAGACCTACGTACAATGTACACATTAATTGATTTATTTTATAGTGCTCTGTGTACTTGACATAAAACAGTTCACTGTATGGGTTTATCCATGGAAAGGACTTATGCATGGAAAGTAAACGTCATAATGCAAAAATCAGCTAATCTGGACATGATGCCCCACCTGAATGACTGGGACTTGGAGGGTTATCTAATCTGGTAGAGGTGTAAAAAGTCTTCCTTCCATCTTGCACACGCAGGAAGTGGCTTTTCGGTGTCTCAGAAACTCTGAGGGTGTGCCAGGAACCCAGTACAGTAACTTTTAACTTAGTGACTCTCAAGCCCCTGAGATACAAACAGTCAATCCTCTCTCAGGAGAGGAGATTCTCTTCTAGCGCTCCAACTGGATTCTGATAGTTACCTTTTCCAAAGAGAGCACCGTGTATACCATTGATTCTCCAATCAAAGTTATGAATGCAAATTGCTTCCACAAATTCACTGCTGGTGCCATGAAACAGCATCTGTTCATTAATCTGGGGCACGCCTCTTTTTTTCTTGAGCTGAGCCTTTTTCCTGAAAACACAATACACAGACACAAAACACACAGACATCTACCATAAGTGGCATTATTAATTTTCTCAATAGAAAGGGTAAAACAGAACACAGTTCTTTAACATACATCATAAGTGGACAAATAGCTCTGGAAAAAAAAAATAATCTCAAATGATCTTGGACACATAAATCATCTCATCAAAAATTATTAGTTAATATTGACACTGAATGTTGAAAATTATACCAAAAACTATAGATATCCCAGACAATGCCCCATCATAGTAAAGTGACTGATCGCCTAAACCAGCCAAGCTTTACAGATGCCTAAAAATGACACTACAAACAGTAAATAATACATAGTTCACAGAGTCTTTAAACAGTGAATTCCTTGAGCACGGACCATGCCTTAATCTTTTTATCCCCACAGTAGGACATGTTGGTTAAACTGAACGGAACTTTGCATCTTAGGGCTGGAAGGGACATGAAGCCATCCAGTTCAAACCTCTTGCCAATGGACAATCCTCTTCCAACACATAAAATGCTATTCGATGTAGGACTTATTGTAATAGTAAAAAAACAAACAAACTGAAAACAGCCTAAAATTCTTTCACAGCAAAATGAATAATTATATATTTATACATGAAAGTTAAAATAATGAACTAGATCTATAAGTATTAACATAGATACCTCTTGAAAAATAATGTTTAATATAAAAAGAATGATGCAAAAAGAGACCTCTATCTCAAAATAATAATGCATATTGTAGCGGTATACAAACATAGGTAGTAACAAATATAAAAACATGGATAAGAAGGTATCACAGCAACTTGAGGGCGAAAGACGAGGAGAGGATGGGGATGGGGGAAACACTCCACCTTGATCTCTAATGCTGTGTATCTTAAAAAAAAAAAAAAACCCAGACACAAAGATGAAGAAAATGTCACAAATATTAAAATGTCAAATCTGATTGGTAGGTACATGGGTGTCTGTAAACTGTTGGCTGCATTTTCATTTAAACATATTTCATTCAAAAGATGTCTTAAAGATGAAAAAGAACCCTCCCCCGTTAGCTCTGCAATGAGAGCTGCCGCGCCCCCAGCGCTCCCCGCCCTGCACAGCGGCCAACCTACTGGCCATAAGCTGTAATCGTGAGAAAGTCACCCCCCGACGGTGAACCAGAACCTGCCTCCCTGGTCCTTCTACTGTCGTCTCAGTTATTCCCTTCTGAACACAGAACAACCAAACACTTAACACAAAACAACTCCAAGTATCCAGGAATAACTCTGGACACTGATAGGTTTCCTTCCCCAGGTGAACAGACGCCACTGTCTCAACTATTCCTCCCATGGCATAGCTTCTAGGCCTTTCTCCACCCTGGACAGCCTTTAGTGGGCAGGAATCTGCTGGACACCTTCTAGTCCGAAAACGCCGGGAAGAAACAGAAACAGGGCCTAGATGTCGTGGGACGGCGCCCAGCTGAGCTCGCTCTGCACCATGCTACCGATGGAAGCTTGCAGTCAGTTAAAGCTGCTGGCGCTTTCCCAAAGCAGGCTTCTCTCCGCTCTCCAGATTTGTGCAACTGATTTCTAAATCTCATGCAATAGGTTTATTTCAATTAAGCTTTATCTTGATATAGTAATTTTAAAAGTACAGAATTTATAAAGAGCAGGCAGCTTAGGGACTGTTCGGGGTTGGGGGGAAGGACGCTTGCCCTTAAATGATGAGAGAATGGAAATGCACATGGTCCTTCTCAGAGCCCTCTGGCAGCATGTATCAAAATTCAAATGCATACGCTTTCATCTACTGGAGACAGTCTTCTCAGACCATTAAGCATGACGTTAGGAGGATGTGCATTAAACAAACATTTATTTCAGAAAAAGCCAGCATGTTTTCACAAAGAACAAATTATGCCAACTTTCTTTTTAGACCTTTATGTACTGTCTGCCTTGTTTTTTTTACAATGCACATTTGCTGCTTTTCTAACTAAGAAAAAAATCTTTTTAAGAGAAGATAATCACATTTGTTTAGACTCACTGTTTCAATCTTCCAAGGTCTTTCTGACTCCTGATTAATTCACCCTACAAGTAAGCTTCCCCTTCTAGTTTTGAACCTTCCACAGCGTGATAAGCACGTCTCCTACATTTTCATCCACATTCCTGACAGAGATGTGAAGGGCTCAAGAGGAAAGCATGCATGCCATTCAAGTTACTCTTTGATAAGACTTTTAACCAGATGTTACTTTTTCCCTTTGTATGGTCACCCGGCACCCAGCTCTCCATCTCGCCTCCATCGTAAGGACCTTTCTCAACCACTCGTAGAAATCAAGCTACACTGTCTAAGGGGCTTATCCACCTACCACTACGGCAGTCCTCTTGGTTAGTGGAGCATCAGTGAATTCATTCGGGTTTTTCCTAAGTAAACATGTCTTTAACATACGTCCTTCAAATATTAAGCTTCACGGTCTGTAATGACTAGAATCCACGCTATCATCAGGATATTCACTCAGCACTACTTTTCAGGTGCAGATTAGAATGAACTTTGGTTTGAAAATTCACTCGAGTCTCTCTTAGATAAGATAAATGAAGTGGTGGTTAGTGAAAGAGCCGGAAGTGTGGGCACTGAAACTCTGCTCAGTCACTGGATGGGTACAGCGTCTATGGGATGGGGTGATCACAGCTCTGCACCCGCCATCGTGTGCACGGTTTACTTTAGTGCCCATCGCCAAGGCACCCAGGACATGCGGAGACTCACACTATGACCTTGATCTAGAAAGGCTAACGTTGGGTTCCAGGGCCTCTTGGGCTCCAGTTAAACCTTCAGGGAAAGTCACAGATTGAAACCAAACTAGGTTCTCCACCACCCTGCCCACCTTTGCCCAACCCCACACTCATCTCTGAACTTACTGAAAATGCTGTTGCACCCACTTCTCAAAGATGTCTTAAAAGTACCCTCCCCCCCAGGGACTAGGGTGCCAACCGGGCCAGGCTGGGTGTGCCCCACGTTCCAAATGCAGCAGGAAGAGCTTCGCGCTCTGGACTGAAATAGGTTCGTCCAGTTTAGACCAGCGGTTCTCCCTCCTGGCTGAACACCAGAATCACTTGTAGACCTTTTTAAAGATAAAACTGTCAGAACGCAGAGGCTCTGATTCAGTGGCTCTGGGATGGGTGACAGATGCCCATACAGGTTAAAGAGCTTCCCCAGGTGATTTTGACAGGCAGCCAGGATGGAGAACCTCGCACCTAAATCAGCATTCTTAACAAAGCAGCAGCCTTCCCTGCTCTTATTTCCTGCTGCCTTATCCTTCCCAACCCTGGACCAATCCAACCGTCTCCCATCACTGCTTTAGAATCGGGAGGCTGGAATCAATCAAACAACATCGCCATGGTTCCCACCCCATATCCGCACGTTCCCACGTCAGCTCAGCCCTCGACACTGATGGAGACCCCATGGTTCCCAGGTTAGCTCTTTCTCCCCTCCGTGTTCCACAGTGGCTGTTTCCTCTCTCTGCTTTTCCTCTCTCTCCCTCACATCCCCCTCCCTAGCACCTCATTCTCTGCAGGAGACCTCACTGCTTCCTTCCCCAAGGAAACAAAGTATCAGGGAGAACTCCCTGACCTACCTCATCTCTGATCCCCTCCCCATCCTCATCTGTATATCTAACTGGACCACTCTGTCTCTCTCCTTCTGACCCGCGTTCTCTGAATCCCACCCCATTACCCCTCCCTCTCTCTGCTGTCTGGGCCTCTCACTGCTGCGGCCTCTCCCATTGCGGAGCACAGGCTCCGGATGCGCAGGCTCAGCGGCCGTGGCTCACGGGCCCAGCTGCTCCGCGGCATGTGGGATCTTCCCGGACCAGGGCATGAACCCACGTCCCCTGCATCGGCAGGCGGACTCTCAACCACTGCGCCACCAGGGAAGCCCTCTGCTGTCTTTTAAACTCTCCCTCTGCATAGGTCCTTTCCTATAATAATGTAAATATCCTCAGGTCTCTCCCATCTTTAAATTCGAAAAACAAAACCAAGCACGCGTCCCACGCCCACATCACCATCTTCTCACGTCTCTCACTCTTCACTGCCGAGCGCCTTGAAACAGTTGTCAACGTTTGCTGTACACACAGTATAGCATCTACCAACGGTGCTCTCGCCTAGGGTACCAAGGACATTTTATTGCAAAATCCAAAGGACATTTTCAACATTCATCTTTCTTGGCATCTCTGCCGTATGTGACCCTGAGGATGACACATACTTGTGTCACCCACGTTCTTCCTTTGGCTCCTGTGACTCCACATTCTATGGGTTTTCTTCCACTTTATGTGGTTACTTCTCAGTCTCCTCCCTGAGCTTTCTCGTGCTCTGTTCATCCCTTTCAGAGTTTGGTCCTTACCCCCTTCTTTTCCTAATCGACATAAAATACCTGGTCATCTTATCAATTCCTTTGGCTTCTATGACCCCACACTTTCCAGTAACTCCAAAACCTTTATCTCTGTCTACACTGCTCTCTTGAGCTCCCAACCCATGTATCAACTGCTAACCCCGCCCCGTCCTCCCCAGACCAAAACCCGTTCCTACACATTTCCCTCAGTCAATGAGAACAAATAAGTCTGAATCCCTGGAGCTATCTTTCCCATCTCCCCCACCTCCCCTAATGTGCGTGTCCCCATCACGCACATTAAATCGAGTACCAGGCAATATCATTCTACATCTTTAATATCTCAGAACAGTCCTCTTCACTGCAGTGGTACCGAGAGCACCTTGCCTCAGGCCATCCAGTGTGTCACATTTGTAACGACTGAAACAATTTCCTAAGTTGGTTGGTCACCCTTCTGTGATCCTTTTAAACCAGTTTCTCAGCCTCAGCGCTGCTGACTGTTTTGGGCTGGGGAGCTCTTTGTTGTGTGGCCTGTCTTGTGCCTCGCAGGATGTGTCGCATCCCTGCCCTCCACCCCGCAGATGCAGTGGTAGCCCCCGCCTCCTACCCCACGACAATCAAAAACAGCTCCAGGCGTTGCCAAACGCCCCTGGTGGGCAAAATCACCCCTGAGAACCACCGCTTTAAACGCCTTCTCCACAGTGCAGCCTGATAAATCATTTCTCTAAAATGCACATCAGCTCCATCACTCTCTTGCTTGAAGTCCTGCAATGGCTTTCCACTATCCCAGGGAAAAGACCCAAACCCCTTAGTTTGCTTACAAGGCCCCGCGTGGCCTGGCCTGTGCCAACCCTCTGACCCAGACGCCAGGTCAGTCCAACTCATAAGGCTGATGGAGAAAATCACACGACCACCCAGTGGGTCTCCCACAAACCCCTGCATGCTCTACCTCCTGAGTCCTTTTCTAGCATCTTCTCTCGCCATCCATCCTATCTTCTGTCCTATTTGAAATCCTCTCAATGTTCTACATTCCCTCTTGTCATCGATCTCTGGCCCGTGCTGCTGCTCCCGATGCCTGGGGTGCCCTCCCCTCTCCTCCTGCATCCAGCCTAGATGACACTGGCTTAGGAAGTGCTCCGTGACATCCCACACACAACCTACTTCTGTCCAAGCTCTGGTCCTGTGCACTCTTACATCCCGAGTGCCTAGAACGGTGCCTGGCACAAAACTGGTTCTGGAACATGTTTCTGGAAGAAGGGAGGAAAGAAGGAAGGCCTGGACAACATGCAAACTGACATCTATCTGCTGGACTCATGTGGGCTTCCCGCCTGTACAGTGAGTCACAGGTTACGTGACAATGGGGTGGATGAGTTTATTTTCGTCCTTCAGGCAGAGATCAGAATGACAGGCTGTCCTTAAAATGCGACTCAGTATTTTCTGCTGTCATGGCAGGTGGCAGGTTCATTTCCCATCACAGATTTCTATAGGCCGACCTCACATAACATCATGAATGGCATCTACAGAGTAAAAACATCTCCACTGAGGTTCTTAGTATATGATGTGTTGGCGATTCGCTGGAACATTTCTACCACTAGGAATTAATTGAGGTCTCAAATTACGAGGAAGACTGACAGGAATTCCACCTCAGAGGCCCGATTAAGAAGAAGGAATTACGTCTTCATCAGAACATTTTAGGAAAACTTACTTTATTCACTGAGAGAATAAGATCAAAGAAGACGGAGGCTTCCATCCTCCATTACCCCCTGAATAAAACCTAAACTCAGGGCTTCCCTGGTGGCGCAGTGGTTGAGAATCTGCCTGCCAATGCAGGGGACACGGGTTCGAGCCCTGGTCTGGGAAGATCCCACATGCCACGGAGCAACTAAGCCCGTGCACCACAGCTACTGAGCCTGCGCGTCTGGAGCCTGTGCTCTGCAACAAGAGAAGGCCGCGACAGTGAGAGGCCCGTGCACCGCGATGAAGAGTGGCCCCCGCTCGCCGCAACTAGAGAAAGCCCTCGCACAGAAACGAAGACCCAACACAGCCCAAAATAAATTTAAACAAACAAACAAACAAACAAAAAAACCTAAACTCAGTTAAACTCAGTATTGTCAGAAATAAAAGTGGGCTGGGCCCAAAGACTCAAAATTACAAAGAATACAAGCTGAAAACCCTTATTTTATAATATAAACTATTATGAGAATAAAACCTGGAGTTTACTCAGGCTGTAGGAACTGACCTACCAGAAGCATCAAAGAATTCCGCATATTATCACCAAACAAAAGTCAGCCTGATTTTCAAGTATATGAGAATGAAATGAGTTAAGGCCTGGGATTTGCTTTAAAATACTTCAGCAACAACAATAACATAGCAAAAGAGGAGATAGATTATGATGGTAAATCGAGATAAATGTTAAATCAGGATGATGGATACACAGGGTTCATGACATTAGACTCTATTATTTGAAATTTTCCTGACTAAAGGTTAAATGCTTGTATTAAAAAATATTAGAAATCAAACCTTGAACACAGATTTAATAAAAGTATTTCAGAAAATCACTTATTTTAAGTAATGCTTATTACTGTTATTACATTATATTATAATGTTATTCAAAAAACTACAGCACAATGTGTTCATGTGGACAATACCTGTTAAGTTTCTTGTAATGGGCTTTATTTTTAGGTTAAGGGCCCACCAAGCAATCCAATGGGTCATTTCCAACCTAAATTGAGTAATGAATGGAGATTTCAAATCTAGAACATAAACTCTGGGCTAAGCAGGGAATTTGAAGGTACGTTTTACAATGTCCTTCAAAACTAAAAACAAGCAAATGACTTACAGGCTGGAAAGTCTGAGCCAACAAAGTCATAGTAACAGAACTAAACAGCTCCCCAGACCCCCTGGTAATGCTGATTCAGCCACGACGCCCAGCTCGAAACTCTGAAAGCAGTGCAGAAGAGGCTGTCGGACAGTGTTGCACGGGATGCTGGTGCTGGCTTACAGAGCAGCTCTCCCTGAGGATGAGGAAGAGAGCTGAAAAACCAGGTCAGAACACGCACAGGGCGTCTACACAGCTCACGTGGTGGTGCCACTGACAATGAATATGATTAAACATTTGTGCTTCACTGTCTCTGAGACTGTAAAAGTCTCAGAGGCCAAGGAGGGGGTTCAGAGTAGAAACTGTCTCACCTGCAAAAGAACTCCCACAAGTCTAGGTTTTGAATTCTCTGAATTCTTTTAATTCTGTTGCGATCCACTGTTTTCCCAAAGAGACTAGCAACTTCATTGTATTCGTGTGTTTGATTGTGCAAAGGAATGAGCTGGAAAGAGAAGTTTGCACAGTTTTACTGGGGTCCTTTCCAATCTCTCCCACCTGCAGCTGGTCAGCGCTGCTCTCACCTGGTAGGGCAGGTCGGTATTCACATTCTCCCAGTGGAGTGGCATGGGGATGGCCTCATTTTCACAGATATAACTTTAAACAGAAAAGACAAAACAAAATATTAGAAGCTGATTAGAATCACTGTCAATGACTTAGACGTTTTCTCCCGAGCTGAATTGCCACGCTGCGCTACTGTGACAAATGCAATTAAGTGTAGTCCTTGGTTTCTTTATTTTAAAATATTTATTGAATATCCGCTTGTGTGCAGCTTTTTAGGGGCTGAATTAAGAAATCTGATGGGAAACGTCTAATCCTACATAACACTAAAATTTCAAAAACAGTCGTTTAATTCAGTCTTGTTTTTCTTATTTTTTCAGAATTTCTTTTAAATGGAGGAAGATTTTAGGTGAAGAAAAGGAATTTCCAAGAAGAAAATCAAAAATTCTTGATTAAAAAAACAAACCTCTTTAACAGATGTATACTGCCTATTAAATACCATCCAAAACCCTCGGCCGCGCGCTCAACATCCTTCAAGATCTAACGCAAACCTAAACCTTTCTCTCTTTATTGTCCACTATCCCCCGGCACGGTCCGCATGAACTCACTCGGCGCAGAAGCCAGTAAAGTAATCCACCATGTGTAAGCCACTGGACGTGAACACAGAAAAAGACAATGATCTTGGCGAGCTGGATGGCAAAAGGCTGTGACTGATAATATTGATAGGAATCCTTTCTGGTGACTGCAGGCTATGGAAGACATTCATAAATTTCAAGTCTATCTTTAGCGTATGTTTTAACTCATTTCAACTTTGGGAAGATCACACAATCGTATGATTTAAAGATGAATAGGTATAAAAAAGTGAACGGTGGATGGTTTCCCTCCCACTCCAGTCCTTGGTCTTCTCACCTCTTGCTCTTCTCACTTCTCACCTCTCGCCTCCATTCCAAGTAATCACTGCTTTTAGTCTCTTGGGTATTCTTCCAGGACTTCTCTAGGTTAACACAAGCCTTTTTTTTGGCACACACGAATGGTAGCATAATCACGTGTCTTTTGCAGCTGCTCTTTTTTTCCACTGACTATGTTCTTAGAGATCCTTGCGTATCAGTAGGTGAGAGAGCATCCTAGCACAGAGCCTGGCACACGGCAGACACTGTTGCGTGGATGCTCTCTTACCCACTGATATGCAAGGATACCACCCCTACTGATTACAAGTCCCCTACTGATGACATTTAGCCTTTTTCAACTCTTTGCTACTGTTGAGGATGCTGCAAAGAACAAGTCTGTCCCTTTGTCACTGTACATGGCCACGAGTCAATTTTCAGGATAACATCTTTGAAATGGCATTTCTGAGTCAAAGCATATATTTATTCCTGATTTTGACAGAAGCCGTCAAGGTGCCCTCCTCGAAGGCTATACTCATTGGCATTTCCCCCAGAAATGGAGAGAACACCTATTTGCCAACAACCTCTCCAAAGGAGTGTGCTGTCAAACATGAGAATTTTTGTCAATCTGATGGTAAGAAATAATCTGGTATAATTTGTATTTCTCTTAGTACGAGTGAGGTTGCATGAACCGTTCAAATTCTTCAAAGAATTCTTCTGTTCTCATCCTTCTAAGGGGTTGCTGGTCTTCTACTTAGAGATTCCAAAAAGTACTTCAAATACTATACAGGTGAACCCTTTGACTGTGATACCGAGTGACAATACGTTTCCCAGGTTTTCTTCGTTTTCTTTGTATTTTTACTTTGCCTGATGTATCTTTTAGCCATGGAAAATATTTTTGTTTGTTTGTTTAATGTTTGTGGCCTTAGTTAATTATAAATTCCTTGTCAATAGGAAATGTACTATTCACCTTGCATGTCAAAAAATGCCCAATGTATTCCTGTAATAAATAAACATTTGTATATCAATACCTCCTCATCTTCATCACTCTGCTGTATCCCACCTAACTGTTCTTCCTCTTTTATTATCTTGCTTTTTGTCCTCTGTTGTCGCTAATTCTCTCCCTCTCCTATCTTTGTTCTATGGCTTGTATAGTCTGTGAGAGAACAAAGTGCTTGACCCCATTAAGTGCTTCTCCCCACCAAAGGGTACCAGATATAATAACACACAGTTACAGTAACAATTTTCCATTATTATGTCTCATTTTTCTCCCAGATTCCATACCCTTTGAAGATAAGTAATTCCTTTATTAAAACCCTTACACTTAAGAATGAGGATGTGATGTAGCTGGTAAGGAAGTAAGATTCTCTCCCTTCCACAGAAGCACTAGAGCATTCATTAGTGCTCTAAAGAATTGAAAAATTTTAGTGCTCTAGTGCTATTTTAGTTAGCATTTAGTGCTCTAAAGAATTGAAAAATACAAATATATAAGGGGAAATGAAAAGGACAACAGGAAAGGAAATGCCAGCAGAAAATAACAACGCTGCTCTTGCATCAATGAATGTGAAATTCAGTAGAGAAAAGATCGATATTAAGATTATTAAAAATAACCTACCGAAACATTTTCAGTTTATTTGTTCCTCTGTTACATATTAAGGAAGACAAGAGAGAGAAAAAGCCCACTCTTGCTTTCCACCCCATTCTCTCCACAATACCTGAAAGCACTGATAGAAAAAGGGGCTCTTTTTATTAAGCGCTGTTTTCCAGTGGTGAGATTCATCTGCTTCATTTCTGTGCAAAAAGACAAAGATGTTAGATAAGTCACAGAAACACACTGTGCTACAAATTGTCATGAAAATTTCTAGCCACACTACATGATGGTCAGGGAATCAGGGAGCTTTGGGAGTAGCTACTAAGCACAGTATATGAGGGATACTTGACCAACATCTGTTTATCATGGCATAAAAAGCAGCTTCATTGCTTGACCTAGGCTCACACAGGAGGAAGCTCACCTCATACATGGCTCAGTATGTAAGGTCTATTCCTTTCTGTACCATACTTGGGTTAAACTGACGTGAAAATAGGAGAGTTCTCAACTTAGGAAAATTAAGAGTACTAGAAAGAGAAAGAAATTACAGTACTGAATCTTCTGGTTGGCTTCTTAAGTGAAAAGTGTTACTTTGATTTCTCCAAAAATTTTGGAAATGATAAAAAAGATACATTACCATGATAAAACATGTACAATTCACAGAGTTTCAAAAATTTGTACATTTCTTGCCTTCTCTTTAAATTGTACACCTAAACCAAAAAAACAGAAAACCTAGCTAGACTCAACACAGACTTATATGAAAGATTCTAGTGATGAAAGACTAATGAACTAACTAAAGTATCATTTTCTTCTTACCTCTGTTCCTCAGCTGTGGCAATATTTACTAGGTCCCCCTCTTCATTCCCACAAAGTTAGGTGCTAAGTCTTAATGTGAGATTCTCGTCAGTCTACCTTGTCTAACTGGCATCATTCCACTCCAAGGTAAAGGGGTTCACCCATCCAGGCCAATGCTGTGTGAAGTGCATTTGTCCTTTCCGTATTCTCCTAGGCTCTGCACACACTGGCGTCTGACCACCGCGCAGGGAAAAAGAAAGGTCATCCCAGCACATGCGGTGAAGCCTGTGCTGCGTTCTTCTCATACTACCTCGTTTCGAGTTTGCTTTTCACCATTTTTACAGAGAAGCCGAGCTGGCTTGTGGCAGAACCATGGGGGCTAACTTTACAAGTGGTACACGGGGAATGCTAATACCTGTGCCTCTGAAACTGTGTCATCACACAGAGGAGCGGGAGCTGGCGCTATCATATGTGACTCCAATTCTTTGATAAAGACTTAAATAAACTGCGCCGTCTGAGAGAAAACTTCCAAAAAATACAGCTTACTAGAAAACATTCTTTCAGAAAATGCAGCTTGCTGGGCTACCTACCAAAAGCTCTGAACTCCGTGCTCTACGTGAAGCTTGATGTCTGCACACTGCGATGTCTCAGTATGGCTTCAACACTGACAGGTGTACTCAAGACTGAAGTGTCTGCTGACACCTTCCGTCTAAGACAAATGTCGGGCCCCCTTAAAGGCAGCCTATTTGCCTAACGTCGTAAAATATGTTATGCTTAGTCAGGAGTAAGAATCTAATGGCTTTAACTCTTGATTTTAAAAAAAAAACTCACTCTGGGGGCACAACAGTCATTAGAGATCTGATTCCATCAGTGTCTTAGTGGACAAATCTCCTGCAGCATGACTGGGCCTTGGATCCTCCAAAGGAATCTCCTAGGGTTTCAACACCCCCCCTCACCACGGTATAGCACTGACTCTGTCATAAGGACTCTACTCACAGAAAATAGCAAAGAACATCTAGAGGCCTGAGCTGTGTGGCAGCCCAAAGCCGCTTTTGTTAAGAAAGTCTCCCCCTCCAGGTTCTGTTTGCCTCTAAGCAGTAAACAGCTGAGGCTGGCAGCTTGAAACTGCAGGGTGAGTCCAACAGGTTTCTCATGGGGTCCCTAAAAACATGCACATGTATCATGGATGAAATATGAAGCGGGGCTGATTTCCAGATTAGCTGGTTAATCTGTGAAAGGGCCAACAAAATCAGAAAGTGGCAGGAGGCAACGTCCATTGAAGAGTAGTTTTCTAGGAAAGACACCAAGAGATGGGTCATTCAGCTGAACTGTGGTCTTAAAACTCAATCCAGCTACCTATGACTCTGCGTGTAACCTCTCTGATTGATCCTTAAAATCTGACTGATTCTACCTATTTCGAAAAGCTGAGAGGATGATGAATAAAACAATGGCTTAGAGGTGTTTTGTGTTCCTTAGAAGAGAAACATTACAGGAAAATACATGACAGTCTCCATATATGTTAGTATCTATAAGCATATAAATAACCTTTATAAAAGGCAGTGTCGCTCAGAAAGATTTTAAATGTTGAATTTTTTTACAGGTATTTTTATGTGTTACAAAAAGGATTTACTCTGTTGTTTGCAAGTATGTCAACTAATCCTGATTTTCAGAACTGCAGATTTCACCATATCAACATACTAAGAACACACAACTATTAGGGAAAAAGACATACCTGCAAAGTCTATCTTGTAGCTGAATTTGGAAGTAGTAAAAGAAATGGAGCCACAAGGGTTTGTTTTGAAGCTTTTTTCGATATCTTCACTGCTAACTGAACACTGAATGTTGGTATCCGGCTTTAAGACAAACCAGAAAGTTCATTTACCAGCTGTTCACAGGAATGGCTTGGCCACAAAGGCAGTAATGGGGGACGGAGACAGAGTGGAGGGACAGAGGAAACTTACTAATCACCTGTTCTAGTTCCCAACACACGGGGAGAATCACAGCTAAGACAGCATATGGAAAATAGCTTAAGGATTTCCAGCAAAGAAACTTCGGTAACTGGTTATAAGGACTTTTTCCAAAGTATTACAGTGTTTCCAAATTATTGCCAAAATTACACATCTTAAGTGGCTCAAATCAAATCTTCCTTAAGTAGCCTTGTAAGCAAAAAAAAAAAAAAAAAAAAAAAAAAAATCCACAAGCTCTTGAATATGGGTTCAGGTCTCAGCTTAACCGTTAACGAGCTGTGTGACTCAAGACCAATTACAGTAACTTTTCTGAGTTGCACTGTCTTTGGCTGTAAGACAGAGTGCTAGCATCTGCTTTCGGGTTGCTGTGAGGCTGGAGGAGAAGACATCTCTACACCCTCTAACCTAACACCAGGAGCACAGAGGCGTTTAAGACCGGCTTGGTCGCTTCCCCTTCCCTTTGTCCACCAAAGCAGGCCTGGCCTTGCTCCCATGTGCCGAGACCACGTACCCCTCAGTCACGCTTGCACTCTGGCCACACAGAAAACACACACCGTTTCTTCTAAGTAAACACTGTGAAAACCTGGGGAAAGGAAAAGGACCAGAAGAATTTCTGATTTTTCTTTTCGTTCCACCCTCTGACTTCCCTGAGGTTTGATTTCTTTCGGGTGCCGCCCGGACTCCCTTTTCACACCAGCACAACGGTGCTCGGTGAGTCTAAACCCCGCCTGCTCCGCCCAAGGGGCGCTACCTGAAACATGTGCCACTTCCCGCACTCTGCCAGGTAAAACCAGCCCCACTGCGTGTCCGACGTGTCCATCTCATCTGTCTCGCTGTTTGCAGTCTTGGATAAGAATTCTTCTGTTCTGTGAAACATCTCCTGAAGTGCCGGGAAGAGGGAGAGGAAGAAATCGTTCTTTTAATAACCAGTGTGCTTTTCACATATCATTTTTCTTCTCACAGAGAGCTGTATTCCAACAGTGATGTTGACAAATAGCATTCTATCTCTCATACTGGCTCTGAAGATAAACATTTTAAAATGTTAAATTATCACATCTGCACATCTTTCTTGGACATGGGCCTTAACATTCCAGTTTTTTAGCAGCAACTGCTACAGAAATGATTTGGGTCTTTTGGGTTAATTGCTTATAGGAAAAATTCCATAGTGGACTGTTTAGAAAGAAAAAGGAAAGATTCAGTTTGGGATTATGAAATCAACCACAAATTTAATTTTTTGTTTAAACTGTCCACGATCTGATTAAAAAATCTGGTCTTTATTTTAAAAAATGTTGAATATCCTCACACTTAACAAATAAGACAAACAATCAGACACTTAGGTGGATATATCAATGTCCACGCAACCACTTAAGTAAGCGGTATCAACACCTATAAGCACTCCAGATTCTCAGTTTAATGCCAAGAAATTTCTGTCTTATCAAATGTTCACGTATTTGGTCAAAAGGATCCACTATCACAACTAGTTAAGACCAAATACAACTGATTTTTGTTTTAAATATTCATATTTCGGGAATTCCCAGGCGGCCCAGGGGTTAGGACTCAGCGCTTTCACTGCCGGGGGCCTGGGTTCAATCCCTTGTTGGGGAACTAAGATCCTGCAAGTTGCTCAGCGTGGCCAAATGAATAAAGTATTCATATTTCATTTAGCGGCACAGAAAGAGTTTATAACATATAGTGTTGAGTACAAAGAATGTTACGATAAATAGAAATAGTATGATCCGATTTTAATAAAAAATACATCTATATTTACCCACATGAAATACAGATGTGGGTATATGCATATGTACGTACACACAGAAAAAGTCTGGATGGATACATCAACGCTTATCATAGTTTTTCCTGAATATTAGGATCATAATAATAGTAACCCTTATAGGGCTCTTACTATGTGCCAGGTGCTGTCCTCAGTACTGCACAAACAATAAGTCATCTGGGCCTCACAACCACCCTTTAAGATATGTACTATTAGTACCTCAAATTTATAAATGAGGAGGTCACACAACGTGGAAGCCAGGATTCAAAGCCAGGCAGTCTGGATCCAGGGTCTGTCCATGTAAGCACCATAGAATACTACCTTATACTTCCTGATCAATGACTTTATAATCTTGCCTATATTATGTACACATTATCTTTGAAAAGTTTTAAACATTCTTGGGTGGAGACTGTGATGAAGAAAAGGCCATCAGAAAAGGGACGAAGAAGTCAGTCAAAGATTCAACTTTATCTGGAATGCGGCTTTCTGTCCTCATTCTTTAAGGGTTTTTAAATTATTAATTTAAATTTGCACAGCTGATACATGAAAATCTCTCCTTGCAAAACACCAGAACCTTTAAGATAAAGCTAGACTCTTTCTGACTATCACCTCCATTCCTGGCGCCTCTCACCTTCCTTCGCCAGGGTTAATCAGTACTGTTTGCTTACTGTGCGACTGTCAGGCTTTGCTCTCTCTCTGCGTGCGTGTGTGTGTGTGTGTGTGCGCGCGTTTCATCATATACACACATATAAACTTATACGGTTTCTGCTGATTTGTTAAAAATGTGATTTCCTATATCTCTGTTTTTTTTTTTTAAACAAAGAATATGTACTATACTTGGGTAATTTGGAAAATATTTGCTTTACATTTCATTGTTTAAAGTGTACAGAAGTGGTGTAACGTGGGATAAGCTTCCATGGCCTTGTTAAGGCCACAGCTTCCTCCTCACAGAACCTAGATGAAAGGCTCCTTCCTCCCGGGGCTGCTGGGAGAGGTGATGCTCGGTACCGCAGTGAAGTACCAGGCAGAGTACCTGAGCTCAGGGAATGGGACTTGTTATTTTCTCATTCACGTTTGGAAACTCTCTCCAAGGGATGCTCTGTGATTATGTTCGGGATTTTTCCTTCATGTTTTAAAGTGGATTGGCCACTAAGAAATGAAAACCAGAACACCCTAGGAGCAAGAGATGCAGATTTGGGGCCCACTATTTACCTTATCTATTTTAACCCAATAAAAAAGGCAGTGATTTAAAATTTAAGATCAGTTGTGTAGGTTAACTGTTCACAACACCTGCTCTTCCTTCTATTACTTATTGTTCACATAATTTGCTCATTTTACTGAGAGACAAAGAAAGCGAGAGTGACTTAAATTTATTTTTCTTCTGAAAATAACCAGAAAAATTTGGAAGGATGAGATTCAAGGAAATAGTTAAGATAAATATGTGGCTTATGCGTTCCATGTAGGAGAAAAGGGAATGGGAAATAGGAGCCCCCTTTACACAGCATACATGCAACATGTGTGCTTTGCTACGTCACACTGTTCCCAAGACCACACCCTGAGCCAGGTTACAAGTGGACGTGTTTCACAAAAGTCCTTGCAGAGCATCCTGTCATAAGCAGCTCTCGCAGGGGGAGGTGGGTAGGACAGACTCATCTCATATTCATCCCTATGCGGAGAGGGCAGCACCACAGACAGCCACCACTGCCCTGAAGTGCTTCAAATTTTATAAAGTTCCTTGTCAGTTTACACTAATTTTTTCCTCTACAATCCAAAGCACAGGAGAAGTCATTCTCTAATTAACTTTAGGGGAAAAAAACGAAGCAGAGAAGATACAATTATGTGTCTAGGATCATGGAGCTGGCAGTTCAAAGAAGATTCTAGAAACACCCAAGGCCTCCGGACTGTCAGCTCTTCCCTAAGTTGTCAGTCCCCTGCCTCGTTTTCCTACATGGAGAGTTGTTCCTTCTTTCCTCTGGGGCCAAAGCTGAATGTGACTGCTTTGCTTCACAGATGCTATGGTTTTCTTTCCAAAGACTCAGACTCAGTTCATAAGACTGACTCATGGTTTTCTACAAGTTCATCCTCCAAAGGAATGGCTATTCTGTATAATTAGGCTCAAAGAGTTAAGTTAAGCTTCAACGCGTAACTTTAAAATACTGTAACCAGCGTAGTAATGGATCTAGGATAGAATACACTTACAGGCAACAAAAGGAGTGTGCGCCAGGTGTCCACCAGGGAAAAGGCAGTGAATGAATGTTAGTGGAATGAATTAGATCAGCCACGACACCATAATCTGCCATGCTTTTCCGGTTTATAATTGGCAGACGATGATAATTCCTGCACTTCAGGCTAAGAAGGACAAAAGAGCTAGTATAAATTGGAAAAGCATTTTGTAAATTTTCCAGTGCAATGGGTATGCTGGTGGAACCTGTCTACAATGCTAGCTATTCCAACCGCAATATTTATGGAGCCTGGGAGCAATCAATCTGGATCATCAAATTGAAAGGCTGGGTGGAAGATGGGCTTAAAATCAAAATCCTGCTCTATGGGAGAAAAATAATGCCACCTTCCAGATTGGTTAAAACCTTTCTGATGAGTTTATTAAAATACACAGAATATAATTTATTTTGTTAGGATAAACGTAACACCTTGAGGAAATCATAGTTGTAATGCAAACTTCCTTGTCTCTTATAGGAAGAAGGTCCAAAACTGGATACTGAAAGCTTACAAACAGGGTGGAACTTTTGGAATGACAGAGTAAGGAGTGCAGTGGGCCCCTCCCCAGCAAAACTGCATTTTAACTGGTGGGCATTATTTAAAAGAACAACATTTAACGTCTCTGGAAACTGTCTTAAGATCATCTAGCAAATAGAGAAATATTTATTCAAGAAAATCTACTAGATCTCCAGAACAGGCATTTGGGGCAAGATCTGGTCCACCACTCCCCACCCCACCGGCTCAGTGTTGCAGACGAGAAGACAGGGGCTCCCTTTCCTCCAGCTCCCTTTCCCTCCTGACCCTGGAAGGGTCAGGCTGCCCACAAGTGCAGAAGGTCTACTCTGGGCAGGCAACACAGAGGACCGATCTCCTTTCCTCTACCCGGTCCCCACTCATTTGGTGGAAGCTCCAGTCCAAGCCCAGCCAGCTGTGAATACTGGGCCCTGATTGCTCCCACCCAGGTACAGGGTGGTTTCTAGGGTAGTGGTTTCATGGCAGGAGGGCTAAGTCAGGTAGACCAGGGGCTGCCACCACCCCTCCCGCCCAGGGTGTCACTCTGGGAAGAGTGGGGTCCCAACTCCAGCTCCAGTGACACAGGGGTTCTACTGCAGGAGGAAAAGCACATCCTAAGGACAAAGAGATCCATGACTCTGCCTGAGGGGACTGATTCTACGTGTAACCGAGTATAGAGAACCTCACGTCTAAGAGCATTATCGAAAAAAATGGAAATCTTTGATGAAAAACAATTAAGGAGAGGCCCGGAGCTCTGATACAAGCAGAATGGCACAGTAGGCAGAAATTTAATATAGAGAACCAGGGACAGCCAAGAAAGCCCTCCTGGGATTATAGTCAACGGGGGGAGTCGGGAAGGCTGTGCACAAGCTCTAGGCTGTGTCTACCCAGGAGCGGTCAGAACAGGTCACGGGGCAGACATGACAGCATTCCCAAGGCTGCACACAGATCCCTCAACACAGGGGGCAGCCTCACTGGCACAAGGGGGTTAAACATAACCTCTGACCAAACACTGAGTGAACTATCCTTTCTCCACTGAGTCTTACTTCTATAGAAAATCAGTTGTCTGTTTGTTTGTGGGCCTCTTTCTGGACCCTCTATTCTGTTCTAATAAACATTTTCTCTATCTTGATACCAATACTACACTGTAGTGTTAGCACTCCAAATTTATTCTTCTTTTTCAGAACTGCTTTGGTTAGATCTTTTCAATTTTGATTGGGATTGCATAGTGACCTATCTGGAAGAACTGGCATCTCGACAATATGGAGTATTCCAACCCATGAGTGAGGTACATCTCTTGACTTATTTAGGTCTTATTTAACTGTTTCAATGTTTTATAGTTTTCAGTGTACAGTCCTGCATATCACTTATGCAAGATTCACGACTAAGTATTTCATATTTTTGATACTATTGCAAATGGAATTGCATTTTAAATTTCAATTTCTGATTGAATGTTGCTAGTTCATAGTGATACACTGATTTTTGGATATGGTTCCTGTATCCAGCAACCTTACTAAACTCACTTATTAGTTCTAGGAGATTTTTGGACATTCCATCAGATTTTCTATAGGCATTAGATAGCTAGCTAGCTAGCTTTACTTCTTTCTTCTAGCATATAGATGCCTGTTATTTTTTTTCCTGCCTTACTGCACTGGTTGTAATCACCAGTACAATGCTGAATAAAGAACAGGCATTATTTCCTTGTTCCTGATCTTAGTGGGGAAGCATTTGGCCTTTGACTACTAAGTTTGATATTAGATACAGGTATTTTGCAGATGCCCCTTGTGTCAGAGGTCCCCAAGACCACTCTCTAGTTCATAAGAGAAGAACTCAGAAATTGTTCTACTCATGGTTACAGTTTATTACAGTAAAAGTATACAAAGTGAAACAAACACAGGGGAAAAAGTAGGTGGGATGAAGTCCAGAGGAAACCACGTACAAGCTTCCAAGCGGCCCCTCCCAGTGGAGTCACACAGGACACACTTAATTCTCCCAGTAACCATGTGTGACAACTGCAAAGTGTTGCCTATCAGGGGTGTTCACCTGAGCCTAGGTGTCCAGGGTTTTTATTGGGAGTTGGTCATGTAAGCCTATAGCGCCTGTGTGAATGTCCTCAGCTGCTGAAGTTCCAGATCTCCAGAGGGAAGGAACTCACCATAAATCACACTGCTAGTATAAACTTTCTGGACAGACTGGTGGAGCATGGCTGAAGTTCTCAGGCATGCAGATACACTCATGAGACAAACCATTCCAGGAGTTCAGTTCTCTGGAGCTAGGCAAAGGACAGTCATGGAAACAGGCCTTTCTTGAGAATGTGCAAGGTTTGAGCAACCCAGGCCTGCTGAGTTAACCTTTTCTGCACACCCCGTATCAGGCTGAACAAGTTCTCTTCTTGTCCAAGGTTGCTGAGGGTCTGTTATCAGGAATAGATACTGGATTTTGTCAAATGTTTTTTCTGCATGTATTGAAATAATCACAGTTTTCCATTTTAGTTTGCTTATATAATGAGTTACACTGATGCTGTTCAAATATTAAACAAACCTTGTATTGGGGGGATTAACATCATTTGATAATGATGCATTAACCTTCTTATATACTGTTAGGTTTGATTTGCAAAAATTTTGCAAAGTTTTGCATCTATATTCATTAGGGATATTGGTCTGTAGTTGTCTTATAATGTCTTTGACTGGTTTTGGAATTAGGGTAATGCCAGTTTCATAGAGTGAGTTGTGAAGTATTACCTTCGTTTCTATATTCTGAAAGTTTGTGCAGAATGGTATTATTTCTTCCTTAAATGTTTGTTAGAATTCACCAGTGAAACCACTGGGCCTAGAGTTTTCTTTGTGGGTAGGCTTTTTCTTTAAATTTAAATTCTTTGGTAGATATTGGGCCATTCATGTGATTTATTTCTTCTTGAGGGAGCTCTGGTAGTTTGTGTCTTAGAAAATATGTCCATTTCATCTCAGCTGTCACACTGATTGACATTAAGTTGTTCATAACATTCCAGTATTATCCTTTAACGTTTGTAGACTATGTAGTGATATTCTCTCTCTCATTCTCAATATCGGTAATTTGTATCCCCTCTTTCCTTCCGGTTTCATTTTCTCTGTTGTTTTCACTTTAGTGCTTTGCACTCTAAACTTTATTTCTTTGCTCCTGCTTGAGCTTAACTTGCTCTTCTCTCATTTCTTAAGGAGGAAGCTGTGGTCATTGATTTGTGACATTTTTTTGATATAAGCATCAGTACAGCTATACATTTCCTTCTAAGAACTGTTGTAGCAGCACACCACAAATTTGATATGCTTTCATATGTTCTATTTTCCCTTTTTATTTCTTTCATCAATGGGTTATTTTAGAGCGTGCTATTTATTTACCAATACTCGAGGATTTTACAGATCTTTCTTTTATTGAATTCTAATTTAATTCCATTTTAATCAGATAGTGTACTTTATAAGACCTGAATTCTTTTAAATGTATTGGGACTCCTTTTATAGCCCAGAATACGGTCTATCTTGTTAAATGTTCTCTGTGTAGTTGAAAAAAATGTGTACTCAGCTGTTGCTGGTGTACTGGTCTATAAATATTAATTAGGTCAAGTTGGTTGATGATGTTCAAGTCTTCTACATCCTTGCTTATTTCTACCTACTAATTCTATCAATTATTCAGAGAGGGGTATTAAAATCTCCAACTATAATGGGATTTGCCTATTTCTCCTTACAGCTCTATTAGTTTTGTTTCATGTATCTTGACACTCTATTATTAGGTATATAAATGTTTAGGATTGTTACTGATTAACGGACCTCTTTATCATTAGGAAATGACATTCTTTATCACTAATATTATCTCTAAAAACCTACTTTAATATTAACATACCACGCAAGCTTTCTCTCTAGTGTTAGCACTGTATATCTCTTTCTATTTATTCTACTTTTTTAAAAAATAATTTATTTATTTTATTTTTTATTTATTTATTTTTGGCTGTGTTGGGTCTTCATTGTCCCACGCAGGGTTCCTCTAGTTGTGGGGAGCAGAGGCTACTCTTCATTGCGGTGCACGGGCTTCTCATTGCAGTGGCTTCTCTTGTTGTGGAGCACGGGCTCGAGGTACACGGGCTTCAGTAGTTGAGGCACGCGGGCTCAGTAGTTGTGGCTCGTGGGCTGTAGAGTGCAGGCTCAGTAGTTGTGGCGCACGGGCTTAGTTCCTCCATGGCATGTGGCATCTTCCCGGACCAGTGCTCGAACCCGTGTCCCCTGCATTGGCAGGCGGATTCTTAACCACTGCGCCACCAGGGAAGTCCCTCTACTTGTGTCTTTGCTTTCAATGTCTGTTTCTTGTAGACAACTTACAGTTGGGTCCTGCTTTCTAATCCAATCTGACAATCTGCCTTCTAATTGGGGTGTTTAGAGCATTTATTTTGGTATGATTATTGATATGGTTAGGTTTAAGTTTACCATCTTGCTTTGTCCCATCTGTTCTTTGCTCCCCTTATCATATACCTTCTTTTCAGGATTCCACTTTATCTCCTTTGGTGGCTTATAACTCTTTGTGTGTCTACACACTGTTTATTTCTTCACTTTCCATGCATGCCAAAACCCACTCTAATTTAGCTTTTCTAGCTTCTGGGCTAATATCTCCCACCACCGTCTCTCGCTCTCTCTCTCTCTCTCTCTCTCTCTCTCACACACACACACACACACACACACACACACACACAGAAGGAAGCACGTGCTAGGATCTCCAATGAGCTTCAAGTTACCAAATCCCATGCACTTTTATCAGACCTTGTCTTATTTGACCTCTCAGTAACATTTCACAGTTTACCCACTGTCCTGTATTACTTTTTTCTTGCTTTCCATGAAATCACTCTCTCCAGGTCATCTTAGATTTCTGGCCACAAACTCTCAATCCTCTGCAACTTTACTTCGGTTCAGCCTATAACTTGTAGGTTACTGGGGCTCAGTCTTAGCCCTTTTTTGTCTTTCTCAGCATCTTTAAAACATGGTCCTCAAGAATTAGGAAGTAGTTCAAAAGCATTTTTCACACAAAAAAAGTAATGAAAGAAATTTGATCACATACAGTTTGCAAAGCTGAAATATAAGATGAATTACAATTTTCACAAAAATCCTTTTATTTTCATAGCATCTCAATATGTTCAGTCTGTGTTACTGAGTTCATATCAGCTAGTGTTCAGCAAATACAATGGTGTAAAACCAAATAAATTTTCACATAATCTTCTAACAGAGCCCCAAGTCAATTTGCTTTGTTGAAAAGGACAGAGAAAGGACCAAGACTAAAGGGTCATCACCCAGCTAAAACCGGTAAAAATCTGAATATTGCTGAGAAGCTGTCAATCCAAATTTAATGCCCAATTTAATTGTTGTAACAAAAAAAAATAAACTACTGACAAAATTTCTTTATTAAATGACTCTGTTGGAAGTCACATCTTATCAACGGCACATGACATAGAAAAGCAATTATTACCACTTGAGTGTTTCAACATGTTTAGTTTTAAAACTGAACAAACTACCTGAGCAAAAATACAAATCCGTTCTTGCAGTACAGGTGGCATGTAACGGGGTAGAAATACTCGACAACTTTTTGTTCTGCTTGTGGGTGGAAGCTCACGGTACAAGGGAAGTCAGTTTTCATTCAGGCGATGGTATTTCTGTGAGGTGTGACATGGGCTGAAAAAGGTGCAATCCATTCAAAACTGACAGAGCATGAGCTATACGAATAGCAAGGAAAGGTGCGGCTGGGTTCCTAAAAGATGCTTTAAACATCTGGGCCAGTCAGAAGGCACCAATGTGCCTCCTGATTGTAACCGAGTGTGGAAGGAAACAGTGAAAACTGAATACCAGCAAATCTTGGCAACTCAGAGCATGTGCTCTCAGATGCTGCGGAAAGCAACGGCAGTGTGTGCAAGATTACTCTTCCCACCTAAGTTTACTAGCTGTCAAGGACAGCAGTGCTGACAAGAGTTTCTGAAAGGAGGGATGAGATAAAAACGTTTCTTCATGATGCTAATAATACCAATGGCCATTCTTGATTTCCAAAGGCCTACTGAAGTAGATGCTGAAATATAGTCAGCAACATAAATAACTGGAACCTACTATTTCAAGGCCAAAATACCCCAAATTTTAATGCTGAGAGTAAGATACCAGATTTCTCAAAGTCAGCAAACTGTGCTGCAAATGGCTCGATTGCTAGGCTGTGATTTCTTCCCAGAATCTGATGGTTTTCTTTACTCATCAGAGAGTGAGACTGACTTTACTATTGTGGCTGTATAAAGAACACAGCCAACGTTACAAGAAAACACGAACAGATATTTTCCGGAGACTGAAGTAGTCCCAGAATCCATTCACTCCCTGCTTCCAAACATTCCGGCTGGGTGAAACATCCACCCCTACAGTTATTTAATATTATAAGTGCATCAAGTTGGCAACTGCCACAGCTCTAGGAACAGTCTTCAGGGACTAGGTATGGTCCCAGAATTCCCACAATTTCTCAGTCTGTGTTTTATCTTGGTATTCCAAAACATCTAACAGGGTCAGCAAACACTAGTTGCAAATCTTGACAATCTATAATTACAGCATGGGATTTCCTATTTTAATAGAAATATAGAGTAAAAAATTCAAGTGTCTGGGTCTAACCCACATCTCAAGCTACCTATCAAGTTAGATACTTTGTAAGAGGCTGCAAAAATGTCATCTTTTTAACAATAAAAACATTATTCATTTTTAAAATATACAATATAAAATTAAAATAAACAATAAAATATTGTTTAAAATCGGTGATCTGCATGGGTGCTGAAAATTTGAGAAACACTGTCCTAGGGATCTCACTTGCTCCCAAGATTTTAAGCACCTTCTGTCTATACAGGCTGAGGCCATAAACAGCCATTTCTAGCCCGGCCTTCTCCTCTGAGCTCCACTCACTTATCCAACTGCCCCTTTTGACTTTTTACTTGAATGCCTCACAGGCACGTTAAACCTATCACAGGCCCCAAACCAAACTCCTGGTCCCCTCCACATCTTCCCCTTTCCCAGTCTCCCCATCTCAGTGGAAATGGTCCTTCTTCCCGGCTGCCTGGGCCAGGAACCCAGCCTCCATCACTCGAAATGCAGCCTGGGTTGATCCACTCCTGTCTCTCTCCCGCTTAGTCCAAGTCCCCTTCACCCTCACCCCAGACTACACTATAGGTTCCTAAGTGTCTTCGAACAGACCTTCTGATGCTCTCTGTGTAAGTTTTGTTATTTTGTTTGTTTGTTTGTTTTTACATCTTGATTGGAGTATAATTGCTTTACAATGGTGTGTTTCTGCTTTATAACAAAGTGAATCAGTTATACATATACATATGTTCCCATATCTCCTCCCTCCTGCATCTCCCTCCCTCTCTGTGTTTTTAATCACTGCTGGAACAAATTACCACCAATTTAGTGGCTTAAAGGAACACAATTTCTTATCTTACAGTTCTGCTGAAGTCTGATGTGGGACTCACCGGACTAAAATCAACTAGTGATTCCTGTCTGGAGGCTGTCGGTGGGGGGACTGGGCGGGGGCAGGAATCTATTTCCTTGGCTTTTCCTGCTTCTAGAAGCTTATCACATTCCTTGGGAAGCTTCTAGAAGCTTATCACATTCCTTGCTTCGTGGTCCCCTTCATCTCCAAAGCCAGCAACCTTGTATATCTTTGTTTTATAAATTCATTTTTATTGGATTAGAGTTGCTTTACAATGTTCTGTTAGTTTCTACCGTACAGCAAAGTGAATCAGCTGTACGTATACATATATCCCCTCTTTTTCGGATTTCCTTCCCATTTAGGTCACCACAGAGCACCGAGCAGAGTTCCCTGTGCTCTACAGTAGGTTCTCGTTAGTTATCTATTTTATACATGGCATCAATAGTGTGTATGTGTCAACCCAACCTCCCAATCCCCCGCCCCGCTGCCCCGCCGCCCTTGGTATTTTTGATTATCCTCACATCCTCACGTTGACTCACTTCTGTCTGCATCTCCTATGGATACTTTCAAGGACCCAGCCTGGATAATCCAAGATGATCTCCCTGTCAGTAGTCGGCTGATCAGCAATCTTAACTCCCCTTTGCTCTGGGACCGAACACTTCCCCAGTTCCCGATGACGCGGACACGGTTATCGGTGGCAGGCCATCATCTGCCTCGTACACTCTCTAATAAATAACTCGTGCTCCACACAGCAGCCAGAATGATCTTTTTCAAAACGCAAGTATGTTCACGTCACTTCCTGTGTAAAACACTGCGATGGCCCCACTCCTCCAAGGATAAATTTCAGATCCTGAACACGTGCCACAAAGCCACGCATGGCTTGCCCCGACCTACCCGCTGGCCCTAACTCCCAGTTCACCGCATTCCAGCCACGGCGGCTTCTCTCACAAGCTCCTTTCTGCCCCGGGGCCTTTGCTCAGGCTGTCTCGGCTGTCTGAACAGCCCTCCTCCCCTCCCACCCAGCCTTTCCGGGGCTAACTCTTGCTCAGTCCTTCAGATCTCTGTAGAAGTAACTTTCACTGGGTGGCCTGACCTGATCTCCAAGTCCAGCACTAGCTCCTCCTATTACACGTCACCGTACTTTTTCTTTCAGAGCTTCTACTACAATTGGAGCTCAATGGTACTGTGTAATTATCAGCTTAACGTCGCCACCCTGCGCAGACTGCAAATCAGTGTGGGCTGGGCCTGTTCTGTTCTGCTCACCACTGTAAACCCTGGGATTTAGAGCTGACTGGCTTATAGTAGGTGCTAAATAAATACATGAGTATTGTATTGCCCTCAGACATTATTTCCAAAGCAGGTCTAACTCTTAGAGGGGGAGCTGCATGAGCCAAAGACCTCAGCAGCCGGCTTGAGCATCAGACCAGGTGGGTCACAATGGGCAAACTGCCTCACCCCATCCCTCAGGCCTCGACCACAAACACGTGCCTCCAGCCTGCTTCCCAAACTCTTTTTCTCCCCTGATACCAAAAACTATCAGACTCATTCCTTAGCCTGCGCAGCATGTGCCGTGCCAACCCTGGGAAGAGGCCACAGTACTTCTCTCCTGCTCATGGGCTACGTCACTAGCAAAGGTCCAGGCGCACAGGAGCTGGTGTCACAGAAACGTCAAGGTTTCCTGCAGTTCGAGAACCCTTCCTTTAGCTCTGAGTCCCTGTGACTCTCCCACAGGGTCTTTTCTACTCACTTTAAATCCTAAATCCTAAGTTGGACTGGGAAGAGTACCTGTTCTGGAGCCAGAAAGTTCTGGGTTTAGAACCTGGCTGTCCTCATTCAGAAAGTGCACCCAACTTTGAGCCTTAGTCTCATCACTAAAAAAGAGAACAATCATTTATAAATCCCCACCTCAGAGGTACTGGATGACCCCATACTCAATTTAGACTGCCCCCAGCCACCAAACACTGGCACGTCACACTCCTCTGTCAGCTCAGCTCAACCCATTGCTAGAACAATTACAAAGAATGCCACGAAGATGAAACTGTCAGTTATGAACCCGTGAGCGTACACTGACCCTAAGAACACACCTTCATAGACACTACATTCTCTAGAACTTTCACTGCCAGGAACACATCCTACCTCTGTCCCCCTCCAGCCCGAAGGTACGTCTATAGCATACGCTGCCTCCTCAGCCAGGATGTCCCACAGATGCCAGCTGCTGTCCTCGCAGCGTTCCACCCTCCTCTCGCGATGTCCTCACCGAGACGACCACAGGACATGCGCTTTGTCCACGTCACTCCTCCATCCAAGCTGTAGCGGCCATTCTCTCTCTCACTTCCGTGGCCTTTGGCCATGCTGCTTCCTCTGCCCTTCCCACAAGACCACTCCTGGGACTTGGACACCTAGCTCAAGCGTAACTTACTTCAACAAACCTTCCCAGGCCCCCAGATGCCCTCTGGTAACACTGTCCCCACTCAAACTGTATCTCCAGGCCCTGGAGGGCAGGCTCTGACTTGGTCCAGGTTTGCCCTGCCCCTTCCTAGTGCCTGGAATGGTGTTTTCCAGACAATAGATGTTTATTCAGTGTTTGTTGACTGACTGCGTGAAATAATGACTCAGTGACTGAGGGAGCTGGATTTAGACATACTGACTTTGAACTCCCGGAGGGACAACCAGTAGAGCTGTCCATCACCCAGTTCAGAAAGGGGGTCAGGACTAATGACGTCCATTTGGCAGGTAGAGTCACTAAAGAGATATCTGAAGCCTTGGGGCTCACCAAAAAAGGATGTGCTGAGAGAAGAAAAAGGTTAAGGTGGTACATTTCAGGGGCAGAAGAAGGCAGTGCAGCTCACCCAAGATTATGATTCAAGGATGAATCATAGAAAGGAGAAGAAATCCAAAGGAATACAGTCCCAGGAAATCAAAAAAAGAGAGTTTTGAGAAACATCTCCAGTGGCATTACTGTTGGAAAATGACAGAAGAGAGTGAGATGTGCAGGTGGCCGCTGTGCGTGGCGATTCGGAAACTCTCGGTGACCCCCTCGCAAGTCAGCTGCTGGGGCAGAGCCGGGGCTGGGGGGGCTGAGGTCTGAGTACGAAGGACAAGAAGTATAAGACTATTCTCTCAAGAGGCTGGACAGAGGAAGGAGAGAATCACAGTGCCAAGCGAGCGTGGAAGCAGCTGTGAATATAAAATAACAGAGAAAAGGGAGGCTCAGCGGGTAAAACGCTGGACCGATTTACAAACGTTATCACTGCCCCAACCGAGCGGCAGGGTGGTGGCAGAGAGGACACGGGTGCTAAACGACTCTGTGGCTCACCCACCTGCGAGATCTTGGGGAAGTCACTTCCTTCTCCCTTAGCTAACTCATTAGATTGTTCTAATCATATGAATTAATAAGCGAAAAGGAATTTTGAAGAGTTTATCACTCTTTACAAAGTAAGGTCCTACCACTGCAACAGATGATTTGTTATCGTAACAGATGTTTGTCATTTTTCATTTTCTGTCGTCAGAGAGAAGTTGAAACTCCCTCCTATGTAATGCTGATACTGACTCTGTTTCCTGCAAAGAGGGGGAAGACAGCGACAAAGATACAGAAAAAAGCAGGGCAAAGTCAGGGTACACAGAGTCAAGGCAGTGACGGCATCCCCTCCAACTCCTTCCTACAGATCTGCCATTTTCCTACACTGGGGGACATCAGTCCAGGGCCAGGCCCTCCCCCCAGGTGGGTGGAGAACTGCCAGGATCTCACACCAAAACTGAGTGCCTGAGCCCTGTCAACCTGCTTCTGCCTCGGCAGGGACCTCAAGGGGCCTGGTCGGTGACAGGCTTGAACAGAATCATCACTGACCTCATGACTGTCTTGAAAAATAAAATAAAACGGTGTACTGAGATAAAGTTTATTTATAGCTCCTTGGTTATCTTGTTTTGGGTTCCCCCGCCCAAGAAACTGTTCCCAGTTCAATGGTGATTTTCCATACTCAAACCATGTCATGGAGACTTTCCACGTAGAAGGGGCGACTGCTTCTGAGCATTATCATGGCCAGAGGCAGTGTAGTATTTCCTCAAAACACTTGCGAGCGGAATACAGTATCACACTGAAGCGTATTTGCAAGAGGAGATAAATTTGCAGATCACAGGTGGCATATCAAAGTCATGGAAGCTACTAAAAAAATACAGGGAGAAACTAGCAGAAGTCTTCAGTTAAAGCAGCTCTCTATGGCCTTCCTCCACAAAGCAGAATTTATTGTATCATTCAATGGGAAGAAATGGTAAACAGTAATTTAAATTGGTGGGTAATACAAAAGTCATCTGTATTTATCTTTAGGATGCACTGTGGGTTTTGTTTTCATCTTTCCAATTGTGTTTGGCTTAGAGAAACATTAAAATTAATTTTCATCCCACAAGCACAGCTGGACAGACTATTCAGATGCCTCTTCTACTGAAAGAAACTAACAAATTACAAGAGGAAATCCATATGCAGAATGTTCACTGTACTTTTACAAAATGAAACTGTCCTTATTGACAACATTCATATGCTCAGAGGAAGAAAAACAGGACCGGTAAGAAAACACAGGAGCATTAAGATCTATCAGAGCAGCGTGATAAGGGTCAAAAGAAGAATGTGGGCTTGTAGGTGGAAGGTTCACCACTATTAACAAAAGTCAGTCTGCTCTACTGAAATCAAGCAAAATCATTAGGGAGATTTCGGAGAAAACCAAGCCTTCCTTCCAAAGAAGTGAGATAATGCTGTAACAAAGCAAATATATGAGATACTCATTAATGCCTTTATAATCCTCACAAACACATGAGTGACCCAGTAGCCAGTTCTGTTGTATATGTGATGGAGGAGGGAGAATGAACAACGGGAGCAAAGGACTCTTTCTAGTACCGATGCAACCACTTTGTTAATTCAGTGGATATTTACTGAGTGCCTACTATATGTCAGGCTCTGTTCCCTAGTCTGAGGATACCGCAGTAAACAAAACAGACAAAAGTCTCTGCCCATATGGAGCTTCTAACATGGTGAAGGATTTAAGACATGTGACTTTGGGCAAGACATGTACTTGGATGACTAAAGGGTATCTTATGGAGAAGCCAGGAAGGAGAAGGACTGCCAATAAAAACTGAATACAACACAAACACACATATAATAATAGAAAATGAAACTTACTGATGACAGATAGTGACACTGAATATATAAGGAGAGAGCACATTCTCACAATTTGAAATTATCTTTGCTAAAATCGAACCCCAGCAATTACTTTCCTCTGATGTGGCCTTAAAGGACTGTATGTTTGAACCAAAAAAAAAAAAAAGGGGGGGGGGTCTTAGATAATGATCATCGCTATTCGATGGCCTGGGATGTAACCATGATACGCAACCAAAAAAATCCAGACCAACAGACTAGTTTCTACCGGGTAAAAACGTAAAAACAGAAGCAAATTTACAGACAAACTCTCTATCTGGAAATATATGCCGGGAATGGGGAAAAAAAGAAGTAATGATTACAGCAAAGGAGTTACTGCAAATATGGAAACAGGGTTATTAAACTAAATTTAGGAAGTTATCTCAGCACGTGGGGTAGTTGCACATATTTAGGTCAACAATTTGCTGATACGTGATTCTGCCATTTTTCCAGTCAACTCAAAGGCGTAAATAGTGTCTATTTGCCGTGTAACTAGGCGATTTCAATTCTAACAGATTAATGGAATACTCTTGGCAAGCGGATTCCACTCTTTGAAGGCGGCATATTAAATAAATAAATGTACAAAAGCAAGGTAAACAAAAACGCATGCAGACACAATGCAAATACCGGAGGGAGACACAAGACTTGCAGTGGAAACGCTCCAGGTCATCAGTCAGTTTCTGTCCACTGGAAAAAAAAAATCTAAGAACCTCACCATCTAGAGGCTTAGAACACACGCTCGACCACCCCAGTTTTCCATGGCTGTCCACCAGGAAGGGAAAAGGAGCCCCGGCGGTTCCCCTTAGGCCCATTTCAGGACCCAGAGGGCGAGTCCCCTCGCTTTGGACGGGGATGGGGGTGGGGCTGGCAGGTACACCTGAGCCTAAGTCAGTCACAGGTCCGAAGCCCAGGAACTCCAGCCAGAGAGCAAAACGCCAAGTTTACAAAGACGGTGGAGGGACGGGGCCGGAGAAACCACAGCGAGTCCAATCAGTGGGACGGGACAGCCGCACGGCGCTGGGGACCCACCGAGCCGTCTCCACTGCTCGCAAGGCGACTGCCCGAGCCCCCGGGGCCGGGGCCTTCGCGTCCCCGGAACTCACGAGCCGGTCTGCGCGGCCTGGGGGGGAGGGCGTAGTTCCCGGGAAACCCTCCCGCCCTCTCCCATCAACCCCGCCCATCGGTCCGCCCCGTCCCGCCCGGCTACTCACCGGATTCGCTTCCCACATAACGGTGGCGAAATCGAGCGGAGAGAGCCTGGCGGAAGGGGCTGGCCACAGGGTCGGGGTGCTGGGTTTTTCCCGAGGGCCCAGGGAGCGAAAGAACGGAGAGACAACCTCCACGCAAGCCTCCCCGTCATAAACCGGCGTCTTCGGACCCCCTCGAACCTCCCGACTTCCGGCCGAAGCCGGCCAACCAGCGCCAGCCCCGCCCCGCCCCGCCCCCGGAAGCTCGCCCCCGCCAGTGCCTCTCCCTTCCGGCCTCGGCGCGGAGTGGGCGGGGCCTGCGAGGGTCTGGGTTGTAATGCGGTTGTTAAAGGGCTACCAGCCCAGCCACCCTCCAGGGCTGCATCCCTCCAGCAAAGTCCCCTCCAAGTGATCCTCAAGCCTCGATATTTATTGATGACCTCCGATATTTATTAATCACCGTATAGGGAGTGTAGTGGCCAAGAGGCAGACAGGCCTGGGAATTAATAGCCTGTGGGACAAGCTTCCGACTCGGTTTCCTCGTGCTCAGAGGTGATAGTAATAGTATCTAAGCGTGTAGTGTGCTCATTGAAGGCACCTAGCATGGTGTTTGGTATACAGGAAGTGCTCAATGAGTGACGGTTATTTGCCAGATACTGACACTGTGCTAGGCTCTGCAATGAGCAAGTGACCCATATGCAGTCCTCATGCAGCTTAGAGTCTAGAGAAAAAAGTAAGAAGTAATTTAGATAAAATTAAAAGGTGCAGGATGGTCTACAGGTAGTATGGCAAGTACAGGGTTCTTTGAGAGGGTGCCTACCTAGGACAGGGTGTCTGCCGCCCCCCAATCCAACCCCCCCACCAAGAGGTTTAAGCCAAAACTTCAAGGATGCCCTCCTATTGAAGTTACCTGAGCTACAAGAGGGGAAGAATCTTCCAGGCAAAGAAGCACCATCTACCCATAGGAAATGAAAAAGGAACAGTTTAAGCTCCTTCTGAATTTTTCTATGCCTCCACACATTAAAATTTTTTTACTTGATCAAAGAATACCTACAGACTTTTTCACCTACTATGATATAGCTATCCTTCATTCCAATATGTAGAGTAATTCTATTTCAAAGTAGTGGGGAAAGAAAGGATTATTCGAGAAGTCATACTGGGGCAACTGGTTTAGCATTTGGCAAAAATTAAAGAGGGGAAAAAAAAAAGATAAAGTGAAGATCCCTATCCCAATCCATTTACCAGAATAAATTAGAGAGTGCAAATTGTTTTTCTTTAAAGATTTATTTATTTATTTTTGGCTGTGTTGGGTCTTAGTTGTTCACACACTATTCTTTTTTTTTGTTTGTTTTTTGCAGTACGCGGGGCCTCTCACTGTTGTGGCCTCTTCCGTTGTGGAGCACAGGCTCCGGATGCGCGGGCTCAGCGGCCACGGCTCACGGGCCCAGCCGCTCCGCGGCATGTGGGATCTTCCCGGACCGGGGCACAAACCCGTGTCGCCTGCATCGGCAGGCGGACTCTCAACCACTGCGCCACCAGGGAAGCCCAACACACACTATTCTTGAGTCTAGTTTGGCATTATGTATCAAAATTTGAAATTTCCATAATCTTTTATTAAACAATTCCATTTCTAGGAACTAATTTCAAGGAGGTAAATAGACAAATGTACACAATAATCTGTACAAGAATGTTTATTGCTGTATTTTTTGGAATAGTAAAAAATTGAAAACTACTTAACTATCACAGTGGATTATTTCAAGTGTATATGTGTGTAACATGTGTACAAGCTATGAAATGCTATGTGTATCTTACATCCTACCACGCTGAAAATGTCTTATTAGTTTTAATAGCTTGTCAGCCAATCTCTCTGCAATTTCTATGTTAACAATCACATCACCTACAAATAATGCAGTTTTCACTCTTAGTATTGCATTGGCCAAAATTTCAGAAAATTTTTGAAGAATGCAGGACAAGGTAATGAGCATTCAGTTTTTAGTTAGGTATGGTAAACGTTTGCCCCTGGTTGGTGCTAGATTTTTTTTTTTTTCTTTTTTTTTGGCTGTGTTGGGTCTTTGTTGCTGCGCGGGTTTTCTCTTGTGGCGGTGAGCCGGGGCTACTCTTCATTGCGCGGGCTTCTCATTGCTGTGGCTTCTCTTCTTGAAGAGCACAGGCTCTAGGCATGCGGGCTTCAGTAGTTGTGGCCACTAGGACTCAGTAGTTGTGGCTCATGGGCTCTAGAGCGCAGGCTCAGTAGTTGTGGCGCACAGGCTTAGTTGCTCCGCAGCATGTGGGATCTTCCCAGACCAGGGCTTGAACCCGTGTTCCCTGCATTGACAGGTGGATTCTTAACCACTGCACCACCAGGGAAGCCCCTAGATATTCTTTAAATACACTATCATCTTTAAAGAAATTCCTTTCTATTCCTAGTTCACTATAAGCTTTTAATTGGGAAAGGATGTTAAACTTATCAACTGTCTCTTGAGCTCTATCACTATATTCCTTTTTTATTCTGACTCATTAATATAATGAACTATACTAGTAGGTTTTCTAATGTTCAACCCATCCTTACCTTCTTGAAATAAGCTCTGCTTAGTCACATATTCATTATTCTTTGAAAAAACTGCTGCATTCAATTTGTTAATATTTTATTTAGGAATAAAATTTATTTATAAGTCATGAAATCGATCCATTGTTATCGGTGGGTTTTGGTGATTGTCTTTAAGTTTTGCAAAGTGAACAGTAGCAATTTAAATAATTTAGGAACTAGCTCTTCTTCGAAGGTGGAGTGGATTTTTACAAAGCAAGTTTAATTGGAAAGATTAGGATGAAGTCCTTAACTTTTGGGGGCGGTTGGAGCTATACTTCATTTCCTTGAAGCCTTGCGGTTGCCTGGGCTGGTGGTCAGAGAGGGAGATGGAGAGAACACAGCTGATGTGGATATATATCTCAGGTGGATATGTTTTTAAAATATACTGCCATATCCCTAATATGAAGAGAACACATTTCATAAACTGAAAAGAGCTGTGAAAAGTCTGGTAATTATCTTTATTCTTATTATTCTGGATTTATGACCACTGTTAGAGAGCAAGTGTGGGAAGGGACCTTAGATCCTTTAGTCCAGGGGTCACAAACAGCTAATGAGCTTTAGCCCACAAAGTATTTTAAAAGTTTTGATAAGTGCCCACCATTTTAAAACTGGGAAATTTCACATGAAATAATGTGTTTCTCCAGCTTCCCTTACACACCATCCTCCTATGCCAACGACTGGTCATACTGACCCCTTTGGACTGGGAACGGGTTCTTAGCTTTACCTGAGTTACCTGACCTGTATCTCTTTTCCTTGTTTAAATTACCTTCCTGGGCCCCTTAGGTATTTGGGTTCATAACTGATGATAACCCATCTCTTATTTTGCTGAAGAAGTGGAATGGATCTGGGACTTTCTAGAATGTTCTCATAGGAAACAACGTTATACACTTTCCCATAACTTTTTCCAGGGAGGGTTCAGACATGGGGCTCAGCCTCTCATGGTCTTCCAAGAGATGACTCTCTGTGACACGGTCTGGGGCTGGGACGGCTTCCCTCTGCATCATCGTTCCAGGCTAAGTGCCACAGCTGTAGAAACTATGCATCCTGACCACGGTCACTAGTTTTCTCAGGAAAGCCAGACAAATAGAAGACATTTTCCTTTATCTTTCATGTGTCCTGTGTGTGTTCTGGGTGATGATAACTTAAACTACGCTAAACTCAGCCCAGGGATCCTGAGGGATGGCGGCCTCCCTCACACCTGGTTGAGTTGATTAGATCTTGGAATGCTAGGAGAGCAGGGAGGAATTGCCCAAGGGGAAAGGAGAGGGGGGGAAATGGAGCAGAGGAGACCTATCTTATGTCTGGAAAGCAAGAAAATAATCAGATGGAGAAAACAGGCAGATGAAAGAAGAGAATGGCAAGGTCAATTTGTGTGTGTGGGGGGGAATTCTACCTCCCCTAAGACAACAGAAAGAGAAAAAAGAACCAAGTAACTGGTGAGATGCATTATATAGTATTATCTATTTTAAAAATGTTATTTTCATAATTGTTTTTATTTTTAACGGCCACATGGACAGCCAGAAATGGAGGGGGCTAGCTAGGAATGTATATGGGGGACAGGCTGTTTTCGACAGAAAGGGGGAAGCAGGAGACGAGAAGAGGCACAGGGAGAGATGAGGGGCCGCGAGAGGGTCCAGGAGTGAGGGAGAAAAAGCTGCATTTGTGCCCCTCGGCCCTGAATATAAAGACCCAGCCTCAGTCTGAAAAAGAGCCAACAGTGAGGCAGCGCCAGAATCAGCCCTGCTGCTGGAGCCTGACAGTTAACAACTCCAGCAGGAATTAAGAGGTGAGATAAGCAGATGAAACATTTGCTGAAGCCGAGATAAGCGTCCCTAGGAAGGAATTTTTTTTTTCAAAAAATCAGAATGAATCCTGTAAATCTTCCTAATTAGGAAACAGGACAACGAATTAAATTCAACTGAAAAAAAAATGAAGAGCTAAATAATTCACTCATACTGAACGGAAAGGCTCTCTTGCAAATACCACTGATGATTAGTTTTTGCTGCTGGGTGTGGGGGGGCGGCGGGGGGGGGGAAGATGTAGACATCAACATGCAGCTCACAGCACAGTCCAAAGCGGCAGCTGAGATGTGTGGCCATCCTAATTAGAGGATGGAGAACTCTGAAAAGGCTCTCGGGCTGTGACATTCCTGGCTGGTGCTTTCCTTCCAGGAATGCCACTCTAGGGTTTTGGTCATCGCATTGTCAAAAAGAACTTAATAGGAATGATCTGGAAAGAGAGAACAGAGACGACTTAGCGTTTGAGAAGCTTCAAGGTGAGAAGCGGGAAGCAGGAAAGCACGTCAATAGGATATCATTTTTAAAATTAGGAGAGAGGGAGGCAAGTACAAGCCCTGAGTGGTGGAAAGGGCGGCTGGAGGGTGTCCCGTCTGCGCTTGGGTCACTAGGAGAGAGAGAGGCAAGTACAAGCCCTGAGTGGTGGAAAGGGCAGCTGGAGGGTGTCCCGCCTGCGCTTGGGTCACTGCAGACATTCCTAAGAATCACATCCAGGGAGGTCAGGAAACCACAGCAGATTATCTAATATGAGTTGCTCTTCGGTTCTTCATTCAGCAAATATTTAGCAAGCTCCCTCAATGTTCCAGGCACTGTCCCCAGCTTCCTAGGCTGTATCAGTGAACAAAATAGAGGAAAATCCCTACCCTTGTGGAATTTACGTGCTGGGGAAGGTGAGGTGGGGCAGGCTTGGGGCTTGGGTGTGGGGGGATGGACACAGATAACGTGATGTAATAAACAAGCACGTTGTATAGTATGCTGTAAGGTGATAAGAGCTACAGAAAAAACACAGATACGGGTAAGGGATGGTGAGAGTATTTAAGATGGTCCTCATTGAGAAGCTAAGATTTGAGGAAGTAAGGGAGCAAGCTGAGTGATATCTGGGCAAAGAGGATTCCATGCAGAGGGAACAGCTGGTCAGAGTTCCTAAGACAGAGAGAGAGAGAGAGAGAGAGAGAGAGCATGTGTGTGTGTGTGTATGTGTTTGAGGAGAAGGTGTGCAGATGGAACAGGGCCTGGTATAACACGAACTTAGGGCCTGACACTGTTATAAGCTCTTTATGTAATTAACAAATAGAATTCTCACAGCAACCCTGTGAAGTAGGTACTCTCTTTAACCCCTTCTACCCGAAAAGAAACTGAGGCACAGAGATATGATTGAACCTGTCCAAACACAAGAATCTGAACCTCGGTTCCTGGCCTTAGAACCTGTGTTCCTAATCACTACTCTGCGTGGTTTCTAGCCATCCCCCAACCAGCCCCATCACCCAATCGCAATTGGAATTCAAGTAGTCCGCTAGGACAAACTTATGCTCTTTTTAAAAAAGCAGTGTTTTTCCCTGCTTTATCACCTACAACCCTCTCCCTGGCCCTTTGCTCCCTTCTCTACCAACCCTAGAACTGCCTCTCCTGCAAGTTCATCACTGCGGTCCATTGCTTCTGCCCAGAAAATTAAATAATTGTCTATGGATAGAGCTTCCGTTCAGCTTGGGAAGGGGAGTTGGGGAGCAGTGAAGGGGTGCTTCTGTGGATTAAGAACGCCCTACAGATCTTGAGGAGGCAGGGTGGAGCGTAAATTGCATTTAAAAACTAGATCTCGCCTTTCCTTCTCCTCCATCAGGCACTGTGTGGGGATGTGTGTTTGTAGCTGTTCACTCAAGACAAAGCACCTTTATACCAAAACCCACTGAATTATGCAATTTAAATGGAGGAATTGTATGGTATGTGAGTTATAGCTCAATAAGGCTGTTAAAACAATCAATTTTTTAAAAAGATAGGATCTTGGCTTTCCCCTCCCTGGTTTCCCCTCCTCCTGACCTCTATCCTCAGGGACGCAGAGCCACACTCAGAAAGATGTTCACGGTTCCTCAGCTCCAAGCACAAAAGTTACAACTCTGCTTTGACTCTGAGGGTTACAGCTTTATGCCAAGGAAGACAAACGACTCTTTCCCATTATAACTTCAGTATCAATTTTCCTTACGAGAAAAAATAATTCTAACATTTTAATGTTAAAACAAACACGTACATATTATGGAGTAGAAGGCAATATTCACATACATGAGGGTTTGGAGCAGTTTCTTGCTCGTGGTTAGCTGCTCCCAGCTGGGGGTGGGGAGGCGTCCTGCCTCTCTGCCACTATGGGATGTGCCATGTTAATGTCTAGGACAGTCAGGAGATTCAGGGGCTGATCCAAGTTCTGGTTCTGATGAGCTGAATGGTGTTAAGCAAGTCACATCCCTTTTGGGGCCTGTGTTTCTCATCTGATGAGATAAGTGGACGAGGTAATCTCCAAGGTGGCTGCCAGCTCTCACAGCCCATGATTTGATGCCATAAGGAGACGCTGGGGTCAGATATGTCAGGGAAGAGATACAGGAAGCAAAAGATACACTCTGTGCCTTTGAGGAACTTTTCATTTACTGGAGGATACTAAAAAGAGAGCCACATGTAAGACTTGACAAAGACATAAGATAAACCATGTAAAGAATGCAAGGGACAGGAAGTAGCTGAGAATCAGGAGCGATCAGATCTCTGGTCCAGTTCACCTTGCTTTGACTCACCTGTGCACCTAAAGCAACAAGGAGGCTCTTACCCTGCCGAGTCCTGGATCTCACGGGCTGGGTGCCCCTAATACAAAGGCACACCTTATCGATCTTGTGGATGGTCTCAAATCACCAAATAAGAAACTCTCAGAGGAGAAAAGGGATCTTAGCATCATCCAATCCAAACACCTCCATCTCCATGTAGCATTTGGGAGGATGCTTGTCTTGCGCTTATAATAATTTGATAGAATATCCTCAACATTATCCTCGATCCTGAATAACCTGAAACAAGAACAGGAATGCACATAATATCCTTCTCTTCAAAGCCCAGTGGGTTAAATAAGAAACGGTTTAAGACGAGTCTTGTCATCGGCATAGACTTGAACAATATCTGCCCAGCAACCACTTCTCAAAAATCAGTGCCCTAAAAAAAAATTAAGTTCTTACACCGCTTTGTAGGATATTTGTGCATTTTCCTATCTAGTGCCACCTACTCGCCAGGGCTGTTTCTGCAACATCTCTGCAAGTCTCCGGTCACAAGCCTTTGCATCAAGTCTTAACCTGCCCTGAGTTCTAAAAAAAATTGAAATGAAAAGAAATAGATGGGAAAAATCACTATGATCTCTCCCATTCAATTTGTTCATTTTCACTCTTCCTGGGAGCTCTGGCCTCCTGGATTAATACTCACTCTGGACACTAGACTAGAAATTGATATCTCTGGGTGGGATCTTGGGGAAGGCCTGCCTGGATGATACACGGGTATTAAACATTTGTCCCCAAGAGGTTTCTTCCAATCCAAATATTCTGGGGTCCAGAAAAGAAGGGTGGTCCCTCCTAGATTATTCAAAACTGGGTTATCACTCCCAGGCTGGAAAAAATGTGCTCATTGCATCACTAGATGGCGCTGGCAGACAGGCAAGGATGGCTCTGATGTTAAAATGTGAGCACAAACTTCCTAATAAACCAGAGAATTCCTTTGTTTCTGGATGACCAAGATCAGCTTTTGTCAGGCACATGTCAGAATAGCTTTCTGGAATAGCGATGATCTAACTGTACTGTTTTACCCTAAATCAGCGAAATGGTCCGGACTGAATGAAAGCAGTATAATATACATCGGGGTAAAAGTATTAGTAAAGAACTATAAATCTCTTAACTAAGTAGTGTCCGAAAACAGAGTTGGTGATAAGGTTTAGATTCTTATTCTGATACGGATGGGTCTTTGCCAGTGAGATGATGCTGACCTGGATTCGGGTAGCCCCAAATGAAATTAGGAATTACAGTAGGAACTCTCCTACTTCCCAAGAAACCATATTGTTTTAACAAATCTGGATCTGTGTGAGGATTATTTGAAGGGTCAGTTGATGAATAATTCACTATTTGAACTCTAACGACTAACCAAGTTCCGATAAGCGAACATCTAAGCGGGGTCGGGATTTGGGGTTTGGAGGGAAGAACGTGTGGCCTCTGTCTCCCTCTCAGCTCCCACGGTAACCACTTCCACATTAACGAGGGCTCTCCAGTCTGTTTAACTCTCATGGTAACTGCAAACTGACCACTGTCTTATATTTCCGGACAGTTCCAACAGTTAGAAAGTTCGTCCTCGGATTGCGCCAAAGCCTGGCCCTTCATAACTTCTACTCCCGGATCCCGTTCTGCTGTTTTTTTTATATGACTTCTCATTGAATATGTGATGATTCCGGCCTTCTCAGCCTAAAATAGTATCAGCTTCTTCAACCATTTTTCATACAACATAGTTTCTGCATCTTTCTTGGTTACTTTTCTCTGATTTATCTTCAAATATGTTTTGATCCCATAGCCAGCAGGACCCTTAGCTGCCTTGATTTAAACACTATCAATAAATGCAGCCAAAATTTGGTTAACTCTCTTCACTGTTTTGTTTTGTTTTTTTTTTCCCGATGGAGCCTGTGGGCAACTAAAACCCCCAGGTCATTCCCATGGGTGTGGTAGGTCGGATCGGCCCAATCCTTGGATATGCAATTGATTTTTAGAATTAAAATGCAGGTGTTAAGCTCTGTGATACCATGTGGATTTCAGCTCATAGCTGTGGTCTGTCCAAATTACACACGATCTTTTCATTCCGACTCTGGTGCCAGACAAAAAGCTGGATTCAAAATTTTGTTCCCTCCCCTCCTGAGCTGTGTCACCTTAAGCAACCGATTCATCTCAAACCATCGATTTCCTCATCTCTAAAATGGAGATAGCATTCCTACCTGCCTCCCAGGGTGGTACGATTTAAGCGTGATAATTTTGTGGGAAAAGTATAGTTAACATAATTCACAGAACACAGCAAGGGTCCTTCATATTAGCTATTCCTCCTTGGCCATGTCATGTGAAAATCTGATAAGTGTCCCCTGTAAGACAAAAATACTCTCAGGGAAGAGTGAAGAGAGACCTCCATGGCTCACCACCATAGCGTCCTTTCAGGCTGATATACACACTAATCAGCAGTCTAGGTACAATTCTTACACCAGCCATGGCTGTTCCCACTGGCTGGGAGCCAGTTCACGTCTTAGCCACAAGGAGATTATGATGGATCTTGTCAAGCGCCGCGCTAAGAGCAAGTATGGTTTTGACGTCACTGCTTTCTACTAGTCCAACATCCCCATCAAAAAAGGAATAAATGAAGACGTGTTTTGTTTTCTGAGATTTCGGGTTGGCTCTGAGCGATCTCTGCTTTTCTAAAGACTTACAAAGAGTCTACTTAATAATCTGTTCAGTTGATGGGTTAAAGTGGTCAAATTGTGGGTTATTTCCCCCTTCGTTTCTATCATTATAATAATGGTCGTGGAGTAAATAGCTTTTTAAAATTCTGTTCTAGAATATTCTGCCAGGGATAATTGTCAAGCTGACTGGCTTTTCGTTTTTATAATGTGCCCCTTTCCCCCTTTTTTGAGAATCGGGACAACTTTGTTCTTCTCTTGTCTGTTAACAGTTCCGCTATTCTCCATGCTTTTTCAAACATTATTGACAAGGGTTCTGGGAGTTCTTTGAGGAACCTGGGATGTGATTTGTCTAAGCCTGGAGATTTGAATTTATTAAGGGGGCAGGGGCGGGGAAAAAACACCACACTAGTTTCTAGCTCTGGCTTTATCCGCTGAGCGCACGCGGGCAGGTTTTGATTTTATTTCAGCTGTAATTTCCCCATCTGGGAAATAGGCATTTGGACCAGATGAAGTTGAAGGCCCCTTCAAGGTCTGATGGTCTCTGTTCTACGTCTGGAGCCAGCTAACATTTTCTAACTAACTGTTCTCATTTATCTTGGCTTTCAGTGTCCTCTCAGTAAAATTGTTCTACCTTTTTCTCTTAATTGAAGTATAGTCGATTTACAATGTCGTGTTAGTTTCAGGTGTACAGCACAGTGATTCAGAGATATATATACATGTGTATATATATATATATATATTTTCAGATTCTTTCCCCTTATAGTTTATTACAAAATATTGAGTAGAGTTCCCTGTGCTGTAAGTAGGTCCTCCTTTTTTTGTTTTGAGGATACATTTTGGTTTAGAATCCAAACACCTCAGTGTGCCACTCAGAGCCAACATACCTGGCCTGACATTCCATCCCACCCATGTTCCCCAGGTACCAGCCTTCTCTCCATTCAGGTGGACATGCCCACTTTTCAGTGTGTGTGGGCTCTTCCCCGTCCTAAGGTCACTTCCCCAAGGTGGACTATTATTCCCAGCCACCTCACTCAGTCAGATTCTACTTCTCCTTTAAGACCCAGTTCCTATTACCAATTCCCTTGGGAAGTGTTTCCGCATCACTCCCGGGGTGCTCAATAAACCCTCCTGGATGTTGAATGAATTCCAGGCCATTATCATCGCCAACAAACACAAGAAAGAATGCTCAACACCACTAATCATTAGAGAAATGCAAATCAAAACTACAAGAGGTATCACCTGACACCAGTCAGAATGGCCATCATCAAAAAATCTACAAACAATAAATGCTGCAGAGGGTGTGGAGAAAAGGGAACCCTCTTGCACTGTTGGTGGGAATGTAAACTGATACAGCCACTATGGAGAACAGTATGGAGGTTCCTTAAAAAACTAAAAGTAGAACTACCATACGACCCAGCAATCCCACTACTGGGCATATACCCTGAGAAAACTATAATTCAAAAACAGTCGTGTATCACAATGTTCACTGCAGCTCTATTTACAATAGCCAGGACATGGAAGCAACCTAAACTGTCCATCGACAGATGAATGGATAAAGAAGATGTGGCACATATATACAATGGAATATTACCCAGTCAGAAAAAGAAACAAAATTGAGTTGTTTGTAGTGAGGTGGATGGACCTAGAGTTTGTCATACAGAGTGAAGTAAGTCAGAAAGAAAAACAAATACCGTACGCTAACACATATATATGGAATCCAAAAGAAAAAAAAAAAGGTTCTGAAGAACCTAGGGACAGGACAGGAATAAAGACACAGACGTAGAGAATGGACTTGAGGACACAGGGAGTGGGAAGAGTAAGCTGGGACGAAGTGAGAAAGTGGCGTGGACATATATACACTACCAAATGTAAAACAGAGAGCTAGTGGGAAGCAGCCGCATAGCACAGGGAGATCAGCTCGGTGCTTTGTGACCACCTAGAGGGGTGGGATAGGGAGGGTGGGAGGGAGATGCAAGAGGGAGGAGATATGGGGATATCTGATTCACTTTGTTATAAAGCAGCAACTAACACACCATTGTAAAGCAATTATACTCCAATAAAGATGTTAAAAAAATGTTTTTAAACCAAAAAAAAATCTCTATGCTGTAAAAAAAAAAAAGAACATCGAGGTAATTCCCTAACACCAGGAAGTGCCTTTTTCATCTTAGGAGTCAAGGAAAGGTGAGCTCCAGTAGTTGAACTCTTGACATCTTGATATATTTCAAGACAAAAAAGGGACTCTAACACAGTTGATAATGAAGCCCAAACTGGCTCACTTTCTTCCGGAAGCCAGGGCAGATTAGGGATTGGAGAAAAGTTGCTGAATGTACAAAATTACTAATTGGTTCAGGATGGAGCCTGACTCATTGGTGCCTATGCTAGTCCAACCTTTCCTATACCTAAAGCTTTGGGTCGGAGGCCAGGTTTATACTTACCTGATAAATAGTATAGTTACATTTCTTAGTAAGGGAGAACTACTTCTGTGTGTCCTACATCAGTACCAGGTGAACACCCGCAAAGACATTAGCACATGGAAAGGCAGGACGGGCTCTCCCCCGCACCCCATTTGTGAGATACTTGTCCGTAGTAAGTTGTAAACTGTAGTGAGTAATCTTAACAGAACACTGCAGGATCACACCACTGTCATAAAAGTACTAGAGTTGTGAGGAAAGACTTGTGATGAGACTGTAACCAAGGAAAAGTCAAGTCTTTCCAAAAATAAGCTACTCACATGCTTCCTGAGCATGTCAGAAACACATGCACTGGGCATTCCCCAGGGACCAGACCCTGCTGCAGACATGGCGCTAGGGATGCAGAGATACAGAAAAGATACAGAGACTTTGCTTACAAGAAGTTCACGGTCTTGGGGGAGAGGCTGCCAAAAAACTGTGGTATGAGAAGAGCTGTGACAGTGATCAGTGAGGCTACAGCCCAGAACTTAGGAGGAAGTGAACATCTCTCTTCCTGTGGGGAGTGCCCTGGGCCACACTAGCATACACCTTCTCCCCGCTCCTAAGACCTCCCCACACAGGGCAGAAGAGGCTCTCTCAGTTTCCTGGGGTCACTACCTCTGCCTTAGGGGGAGTCTTCCATCTCCAGGAGAAGTCAGGGACGGAGAGGCCACATCGCTTACTTGCTATAATGGAGCTGCAGACTAAAAAGTCACTCCCAGCTTGTAAAGCAGTGTTTGTACAGCGCTTTCATTGCCCTGGTTGGGGGTGATAAACGCAAATTTCCCAGGCAAAGAGAAGTGAAACCGGTGCTTAGTAAGCTCGTAATACATGGGAGTGTTTATAACTGTTAAACATAACGATAACACTGGAACTCCTTCCAGGAAAGCAAAAGCAAAAGTGTGTGAAGGAACAGCCCAGCCACATGTGTTGCTGGACGGATCGTCAGACGTGGGAACATAAACTCCTGCACCCTGGCTCCCTTTCATGTAACGATCATCCAGAAATGACACCACCTAAACCACAGCTCCTGCTGTTGCCAAACCTTGTCACTAGGAGCTAAGGAAGTACTTTCCCTGGGAAATCCTACGCCTGGGAAGCCAGCCTTATCCATCCCGTGCCTGAACCCCTGACCCTCGTCCCCCCAGCATTCCAAGTTGCAAATTCCAGGCGGGTTATTGCCTGGACCCCTGCTGTGCCGGTCTTTCCGCTTCCCTTCCAGCTTGGTCTCTGATACTTCCCACTCCCCTGCTGGATCTTTCACGGGAGGAGGGTAAGATCAGCCCCTCCTTCCTCCCGAGCAAGTGAAGGGCAAGGTCAGGCTTCCAGGGGCCCTGGGACAGGACCGGGCTGCTTTGTGAGCCCCTGAGCATCTGCACAGCCGGCCTCCCACCAGCAGGAGGCTCCATTCCTGCCTCTGTCCACCCCCAGAGGCTCTCCTGAGACAGGAATGGAGGTAGTCCAGGTCCTCTTGGAATCAGGGCATCACTAGTGCAGGATGAGAAGGGATGGGTTGCAGGATTTCCTCCCACGGGGAAGCCCCTCCTCACCGCGGTGGTGAACAAATGCTCATTAAACCCCATCAGGGGATCCCAATGATGTAGAAACATGCGTTCAGGGGAGCAGATGGGCCATGGGGCCCTGGCCCTGCCCTTTACCAGTTCTTGGGCCGGTGAATGTCTCTGAGCCTCCTTTTCCGCATTTATAAAATAGGGACAGTAATTACGTCCCTCATCAATTTGTTCTGAAGATTAAATCTGATCACGTACATCAGACATGGGACCGGGATTGGCACGTTTCACGTACTATCAGCAATATCTGTTTTATTACATGAAAATGGCTGTTCCCTTAAGTGGAGAGGCGATCTTTTTTAAACTTTATTTTCTGCACTTTAACGTATTGATGAATAAATTAATCAATGCATAAAAAAATAAGTACATGTATCTTTAAAATATAAGAAAAACAGAAGTTCTTTCCCAGAGTAAACATTTTCACTGGTGCGTTAGCTCTAAAAGGTTTAATAAGACCTTCTCTAAGAGCGTAAGAGGAGTACATAGCAGGAGGGGGGCGTGAAGTGGTTCTGCTCTACTGTGGCTGAAGGTTTTGGCTATGCGTGTCCATGAAGGCCTTCGTAAGGTGGTTCTAGGAGGATGTTTTGGGACCCAAAGCACAATGTGTTATTATTTCCCAAATGAGTCAGGGTCCAGCCCTGAAGTCACCATCCGCAAGAGGAAACCGTCGGACTTCTCATGTTGAATAGAGCTCTGTTAGAACGCCCCCCAGAGACACACGTTTGCATCCAGACTTAGGGACAAGTGGGGAAATAAGTCAAAAAGAGAATGAGGAAAGCAACACAAGACCGATACCCACACCTTCTGCTTCACGCTATCTCGTGCCAGCCGTGGAGGCTCCCACCCAGACAGATCTGGGAGATGTTAGGACACCGTGCTTCTCCTTTTCCCATGTCCTTGTTGCGCACCATCTTGCCAGGAGGCTCGGAGACAAGTGAAGGGTCTGGACATGTCCTGCAGCTGCCGGATCTGCTGGGAGGAAGCCCAGACAGAAAGAGCCCGGGCCGCGTGTGGGCGTGGTGACCACCGTCTCCACCATCCCGCCCTCTCCAAGGGCCCCTTTCCTGATGTCATCCTCCAACTCCCTTAAAAGGTCTTGCTTGGTCATTGGAGGCACCGTATGGCTTTTCCTCTGTTTGTTCACTCGGTAGGGACACCACTTCAACATGTGGAACCTGCCACCCACGTGCTGGCTCCATTCCGTCCTTTAATCACATCTTAAGCCCCCGCGACTGGCATCTGCCCACCTTCCTCTACTGCAGCTGTTCCCTCGAAAGCCGGGGACCTTCCTCTTCTCAGTCTGGAGACTTCCGAAGCCACCATCCCCCTCTGCGTGGCCTCCCGAGGCTGGTGGCCCAGCTGGCGGCTCCTTCCTTCCTTCAAGCGATGCTCTCCACTCCTTTGCAGGTTCCGTTGTCTCCACTTCTTCAGGCAAGAAAGTAGGTCTGAACCGACAGACAAAGCAAGGCTCTTTGCTTCCTCTTCCACCCCAGTGCGTGCGCGCACACACACACACACAAACACACACACACGCACACACACACACACACACACACACACACACACACACACGGCTCCCTGGGTGGGGGTTCCTGCAAGGCGCCCTCTTGGCCCGGGCTCCTCTCTCTGCTCCCCTCTTTCTTAGAGGGTTCACCCCGTCCCCGGTTTTCAGGCTCTGATGGAAGCTTCCACGGTCTTCATTTCCTTGTGACTCCCAGCTCTCCTGTGTCTCATGGTTTAAAGGTCTGGCCTCTAGATTCAGTTACTGGAACTAAAGACGTCTCCCCTTACCGACCTCTCCGTGGGCCTTTGGTCCCGGCTCCTGAGCTGTCCCCTCCCTTCAGGCCCCGTGTTCAGCCTGGTGACCAGCCTGGCTATAGAAGGTCCGGTCACCCCGTGTACCAGCCTATCTGTCTCTGCCTTTATACCATCCCCAGGGATGGGCTGGCCTGCTCCCCCACGCGTGTGCGGGGTCCCAGCCCTCAAATTCACTCACTGGCCCAGCAGTTCTCCCCTCCCCCCACCCCAGGCTCCACTGCATCTGCCTCACGAGCGTTCAGAAAAAGCTCCCTAACTCCCTTGCCCTGCTTGAGTTTTTCCACAGCCTTATCATCAACTGACATTATATATATTTCCTTTTTAGTCTTGTTTGTTTGGTTGTTTATGGTCTGTCTTTCCCTATAAAAAAGTAAGCTCCGTGATGGCAGGAATTTCTGTCTGTCTCATTCACTCCTGAATCCTCACGGCCTAAAATGTGTCTGACATGTAGTGGACACATGAGGCACATGTGTCAAATGACTGACTGAATGAATGAATCTCTCCCTTCAAAATGACCTTCATATTTCCCCCTGCATCTGTCATTCAAACTTACTAGCCCCAGTTTCGGACTTGCCTCTTCAGGTCTGTATCACTGTAATGTCCTACATTCTGGTGTCCTTATAAGAACAGGACCAAGAGCAGGAAACGGGTTCCTGATCCCCAGCCTGGTTCCCCACTGTCTGGCCTATTTATATCCCCACTGTCTGGCCTGTTTAGCCTACGTACATTTTTACTGTTCTGTCCGTAGCATCCAGCTGTGGATGGAGAGATCTCTTAGCCAGAGATTCTGGGACAGCACAGAGTTTGATCATGCCTGAGACCTCCGTTTAAACAGTCACAGGAACAAACTCTTTTGCCCATTGTCTGAGGTTACAAAGTCTTAAATGATACTCTTACTAGACGCTGTGGTTTAAGAAACAGTACAGAGAGTTGAGTACATAACTGGGAACAGAGGAGCCTGGGACAAACAAGCACATTCTTTTGGGGACATCTTGAGATTCTGGGAGCCCCCTTTCCGGGGCAATAATGAGGCTGAATTGAGTGTAAGAGACATATCTGTGATTTTCGTATCCGTTGCTCCCTTCTTTTGCATACGGCAGCAGTCTTTCTCTCTGAAACCAGGAAAACCAGTAGAGCATCAGCATGGCCTAGGGCATTGCAAATGCAAATACCAGCAGGACCAAGTAGAGGATGTAAATGAGGATAGGATCGGAGATCATGGCAGCCTGGAGGGGGCACGGTCTCTCTAAAGGGCTCGCCATGATTCAGCTTGGCCAGTGGTCACCATGGGGAGAAACGTGGGTCCAGAGATCTTCAAAAGAAGCTGGAAATCTGGAATTTGATGTAAAATCTCCTACATTGTAAACGTTGGCAATATATTCAAAAATGTTAAAATACAGGGTGGTCCAAAAACACACATCTCTGGACTGGATTGTCCTGTGAGCTGCTTACCTACAACCTGTTATGTAGAAAAAAGCATGAACGGCAGAATCACACTGATTCTGAGTTCAACCCTTGCTCTACCTTCTGGACCACAAACAAAGTTATTTCAAGTTACTTAAGCCTGAGCTTCATTTTTTTCCACCTTTAAAATTGGGACGGTGCTTCCAGGATTGATATGAAGATTAAATGAAACCACGTGGTTGGTACTCAATACTAATTTCCCTTGTTTCTCCATCCCTCCTCTCCCCTCTTTCCCACTGCACAATACACAGGAAAGAATAGCTCCTCCACATTCGTATTTGAAGCAAGTTAAGCAACATTTTTCATCATTTGTCATATGTTTTTCTAAGAAGATGTACCACGAGGAGCCGAAATGCCCACTTCCAGCGTCTTATCAGACCTCGTTTGCTCACCTCCGTGATGAGAAGCACGCCTGAAGAGGAGCTTTCTGGTTGCCGTTGTTATTGTGTTTTATTTTATTATGTTGGTGTTTTGTTGTTTAAAGGTAAGAGGACAGAGGATGTATTAAAGAAACATTCTTCCTGCAATCTAAAAATCCACCGACAGGTGAATGGATAAAGAAGATGTATGTACAGTGGAATACTACTGTATATATATAAAAAAGAATGAAATAATGCCATTTGCAGCAACATGGATGGGCCTAGAGATTTTCATACTAAGTGATGTAAGTCAGAGAAAGACAAATATCGTATGATATTCACTTATACGTGGAATCTAAAATAATGATACAAGTGAACTTATTTATAAAACAGAAATAGACTCACAGACATAGAAAACAAATTTATGGTTACCAAAGGGGAAAGGGGATCCGGAAGGATAAATTAGGAGTTTGGGATTAGCAGATACACACTGCTGTATATGAAATAAATAAACAACAAGGTCCTATTGCATAGCACAGGGAACTGTATTCAATATCTTATAATAAACTATAATGGAAAAGCATCTGAAAAAGAATACATATATGTATATATATACATATATATATTATAACTGAATCACTTTGCTGTACACCTGAAACTAACACAGCATTGTAAATCAACTATCCTTCAACTTAAAAAAAAATTCTTCCCGAAATTAAATGCTGACAGTACAATCTCCCACGATCCCGACAGTGGAGCAAAGGGAAGACCCAGAGCCAGCGAAGGAAGCCCTCCAGCAGCCTCAGGTTCTCCAAGAGCCTTTATAACAGCGCAAGGGAGGAGCACAGAACAAGCGGAGAACGGCAAAGAGTGTCATGGGTTTGCAGCCATCGTGTTAGCAAGGCTGGGGCTCAGAATCTAGCTGAGACTTGCAAAAAAATGCTCCGGAACAGCTACCAGAGCTCTGTGTGAGCGTGCTTTGACCTGGGAGAATAGGGAAGGGCCAGGGGCGGACGGTGTTACGCTAGAAGATGACAGACACAAAGCAGAGTTGCTCCACTCCTAAGTAGCTGTCATCTCCTCTGTCTCCAAGAAGGATCTTCAACATGGTTAAAAGGAAACTACAGCCCTAGGTGTGAAGCTCTGCAGGAAGTAAACACCTGGCCTCTTTAACTAAGCTCAGGTCTCCAGGTCCTGACAAATCTCTTCCCCGGGGATGACAGAACTTGTAGGTTTCATCACGGAACCATTGTCGGTAATCTTTCAGGGGTCTCAGGAGTGATGCCAAAGGATTAGTGATGGGAAACGGTCCGAGTTATCAAAAGGGGGAATATGTAGCTTCCGGAAGGTTTGCACCATTGAGTTTAACTTTGATCCCCAGCAAACCTTAACCTGGGTTATTAAAGAGTTAGATTGAAATCGCTTCAAAAAGGAAGCAGAAATCTCAAAAAGCCAGCACAAGTTTGTGTACAACAAGCCACATCATACTAACATCATTTCATATTCTTTTCTTTCTTGAAAGGTTATCAAAAATCACCAGGTTGTCCCAGAGGTACTGAATCTTTCAGCAGGGATTTGGGCAAAGTTTCTCATGGTAAGATGAATAGATAAGGAAGAGATGATGTCCAGCTGGGTAAAGGCACAACTAGGCAACCCACTGCATCCAGAAAGCACTGAATGATTGAGCCAAGTCATCCAAAGAAAGGTGTACAGTGCAAGATGCCTCTGGTCCTTCTGTGGGGACCGGTTCTGTTAAATATCTTTCAATGACGTGAACGGTAGGCCAACATACAAATGAGGGCTGACACAAAATGGAAACGTATAAGTAATACACAGCATGGCAGAAACAGGATATGGTCTGCTAAGCAAGGAGCCAAAACAAACACATGGAATTTAATGGAGGAAAATGAAAGATTTTCATTTTGATTAAAAAAAAAAAGACTCAGTTATTCAAACTATTGACGAGAGTTCATGTGAAAAAAAAAAGTCTTGAGGATTTTAGTTAACAAAAAGCTCAATTTTCTGACAAATTTCTGACATGGCTCCCAAAAACTAATGCTTGTCATGGCCACACCACGATGGTGAGCACCCCATTGGCTGCCCGCATCAGAGCATCCGTGTTTGTTCCAGGCACCATGTTTCTCCTTCACATTCAGCTTTGTCAGCCTCTGTAATTTTGTTTTTATTATTACAAAAGAAAAGTATAGTCATGGTAGAAAACCTACAAATGTAGAAAGGTGAAAAAAAGAAAACAAAAATGATCTAACTGTCACCATTTAGTGATAACTACTGGTATCGTTTTGGTATGTGTCCTTCAAGTCTTTTTTTGTGTGAGACGGAGGAATATGGAGGGAAATTTTTTTTTTTGAAATTAACATCATATCCTGAATTCCTCCCCCCAACTCATTATATATTCTTTGAAAACACAGTTTTAATAGTCACACCATCCATTATCATATGCATATGCCTTCATTTGTTTAAAGTGACTCACTTGTGGACATCTAAGCTGTTTCCATTTGGAGGCGGTGGCAGGGAGGTACCACCAGCTTTGAAAAGGATATTGACCAAGGAGTGGGCACCCCAGGGAGGCCAGCCTGTTTAGGGAAAGGTCTTAGAGGGACAGTTAAAAAGCTGAGAATGTTTATCCCAGGGAAAGGCCCTGATGGCCTTCTTCAAACCCTTGATTTGCTGTCAAGGGTGGAAGGGAGTGAATTCGTTTTGTGTTGTTCCCGAAGGTTGAACTAAGACAAGTGGAAAAAGCTTGGAGGGAGTCTCATTTCAGCTCCATCTCTAACTGTCACTGCTGCCTGCCCGAGGACCGAGATGCTTTGAGAGGGAGTAACCCTTCCATCACAGAAAGTGTTCAAGCCAAGACAGGATGGCCACCTGGGGCCGGAATTTGTAGATAGGATTCCTCCGCTGAGTGGGAGACTGAAATAATAACCTCCAAGATTCCCTCCAACTGGGAGATTTCGTGCTTCTTTCTTACCCTCCTTTGAGCCCACTCACAGGAAGAATTTATGGCAGGTAGGGAGTAAAGAAGTCGATGTCATTAATTTTACTGCTGGAGGAAGCGTTGTAGCTCAGAGATGCAATATACACCTTTGTCCTCTGTACCGTCTCACATCTAGACAGCGTTTTACAGTCAACAAAGCCTTTTTCACGTAGGCCTTATAACGTGATTCTTGTAACAGTTTTGTGAAGTGGGTGTTGTCATAAGTGTTCTCACCTTTAGTTATTATGGCTTTACAAGGTATTTCGATCTCTAGTTGGGCACGTGTCCCCAATTTTGTTCCCTTCCAAAATTGTCTGAGCTATTCTTGGCCCTTTTTTTCCTCCCATATTAATTTTTGTATAAGCTTTTCAAGTGCCTGGGAAAAAAACTCATTTCCATTTTGATTGTAATTGCCCTGAATTCATAGACTTAAATTGGAGGAGCAGTAATGCTATCGGGTCTCTCCGTCCGTTTATTTGGGGTGGCCTCTTCCTCAGTAACCTGCTCCACCCCACCCCCTTTCTTACTGGAAGAACACACTTCCCACGATAGAGACTGAAAATATGAGATGTTTCTCAGCCTCCCTTGCCGGTAGGCATGACCTCACAACTTAATCCCGGGGAGTGCGACTAGAGGTGACATTCTATGAGAACAGTTTGATAAACACGGATGTGTGAAGAGATACTTCTTTTACTTCCTTCAGAAGGAGGCTGTACGAAGGGGACTTTACACGTAGACTGTAGCTAATACAACCAATCTACAGCCATGAGAGGACAAATCTGAGGGTCGAAGCCCTGCCGCGGAAAGATGGAAAGATACTGAGCGTCTGATGACGTCTTTGCGTCGCAGGACTAACCTGCACCTGCCTGTGCTGGACTTCTTGTTACACCACATAATAAATATTCTCATAGTTAAGACATTTCTGGTTGGCATGTGTTACTTGCATGTGAAAGCATCCTAATTAATATACCATGTCTTTTATCATTTCCTTCAATAATATTCCATCTGCTTCTCCACAAGCACCTTCTTCAGTTTTGTGAATAAGACATTTTAAAAAACTTACATTCCTAATCGTCTAAGATTGGTGATTAAGGAAGGCTATTGATTTGTTTGTTGGTCTTACATCCAGCTTAGTGATCACTCTTATTCATTCCAAAAGTTTATCTATAACATTTCTTAAGACTATCACCTCACCTGCTAATAAAGACCGTTTTCCTTTTGCTTTTAAATTCTTTATCTGATTGTATTAGCTAAGACTTCTGGTACAGGACTGAAAAGAAGCAGTTAGAGTGAGCGGTTCTGTTTCCTCCTGACTTGGACACAGGTGCTTACTGAGTTTCACTTCTCAGGACCCCTGCAAGGCAAAACTCCAGGGGCCCATCTCACATTACTTTGCCACTCGATGCGATTTTGTAATATATTTTAATAAATATTCTTTACTAGGTTGACGTGTTCCTTTTTCCTATCAGTTAGGATTAGGCTTGGCCGAGAGTAACACAAAACGACTAAATGGCAGTGGATTAAGCAAGATAGAAATTTATTTTTCATGCTCAAGAAATCCAGTCCGTTTGGGGCATCTCAGAGATCCAGCTTCTTCTTCTTATGCTGTGCCGCTCTCTGAATGTAAAGGGTAAAATTGTATGCTTTTCTCAAGGGATGAAGAAAAAACATTCAATAAAATTTATCGTTGACTTAACGAATTTTTTAGAAACTTAATAAACTAGGCCTGGAAAGTATGGCTGAGATTGCTAATTTCACCCTGGTATTCATTCTCCCTTTATTCCATTGTAAAAAAAAAATCTTAATCCTTTCTTCTTAATTTTCAATTTTATTTGCATAAATGTATCATTTTCTCTTACGATCTGTTTAATCTCCCTTCTAAGGCGATATAGTTCTGTTCCCCTTTTTGTTCTTGGTATTGTTTTTTCGTGCCTTTTTCTTTATTATGCGTACTAGACCTTTTTCTTTTATTCAAAAAATCAAATTTTAATTTTATCGATCTTTTGTATTGTTAGTTTTCTAGCTCACCCTTATTTTTTCCTTCCTTCTCTTTTTAGGGTCTTCCTGTTTTTTACCCCCCTTGCTTCTTGGATTGACTGTAGACTCATTTACTTTTTACCTTTCTTTCTTTTTATAAATTAAATTTAGGTCTTAATTGAACCTTATAAGTCTACGCTAACTGCATCACATGTGTTTATGTAATCCTTTCCTTTTTTCTTAGTTTAAATTATTTTGGACTTTATGATTTCTTCTTGAACCCAAAAGTTATTTAGGAGAGCATTTTTAAGCTACCAGACATGCTTTTTTCTCCGTTTACTAAAAATAAAAACAAAAACAAAAAAAGACAAAACAACAAAACAAAACAAAAACCTCTTTCCCTGGCTTGTAGGTATGGAATTTAATTGCATAGTGATCAGAAAACATGTATGATATAAATTCTTGGAAAATTGTTAAAATCTTCTTTGTGACATGGTCAAGTCTGCAAATGTTCCATGTTAACATGAAAATCAATTATAATCTTTATTTCTTGTGTGTGGGGGTTCTGCATAAAGCTGTTAAATAAATTTACATATATTTTCTTCAAATATTCTATAGTCTTACAAGGTTGTTTTTTACAATTCATCATTTTCTATTGGAAGAATGTTAAAAATCTCCTATTGTTTGTATAAAATGATCAGTTTCCCCCTTTTGTATCATTTGAAGCCATGTTGCTCAGTGTATGCAAAGTCATGGTTGCTACATCATCCTGGAAGATGACTCACTTTTTACTATATGGTGTCTCTCTCTTTCCTTATTTTTTTGCCATAAATTCCATTTTGTCTACCATTAATATTGCTGCTCAACATTCTTTTGGAATTTGAATGATCTATCTTCTCTCTTGCCCACTCTTTGTTTTCAGTCTTTTGGACTGATACTGTTTTAGGTGTATTTTTCCAGTCACTAGTATATGGTTGGATCTCTCTCTCTCTCTCTCTCATTCATTTTGATAATCTCTGCTTTCAGTTGTTGCCTTTAATCCAACTGCAAGTACAGAATTATGAATTCTCATTATCTTAATTTGTTTATTTTTAATGAATGAAATTTCTTTTTCATCTCTTTGATTATCTTAACTTTCTATTTAAGCCTTCATCAGACTGCTTTGTAAAATTATTTTCAGTTGGCGTGAATTATTGATTTTGCTGATTGATTTTCTTAGCACTCACTTCCTATGTATATTCTGGAAAGTTTGCAGGCTCACTTTCTACGGGAGGCTTTTTGTTTTGTTCCCTCTCTCTTGCATCCAGTTGAAAAGCTTTGTGGATTCTTCCACCCAGCACCCTCAGTCCACAGCCAGGTTTATGATGGTTTCCTGGGGTCTCCTGCCCCACAGTGAGAATAAGAACATTGCAGAGTCACTCACAGAACCTGGATCAGTTCCTTGTTGGGAGCCTGGGTCCCACCTCCCTCATCCTACACCTTCTGGGAGAGTCAGACCCTGTCTTCGGACAGTTAGCCTGCTTCCACCATCCTTTGCGTGGACACTTAGCTTCTGTTACCCCAAAAGAGCCAGGGTCCTTTCTGCTGTGGCCTGCAAGACCATGGCTTCATCCCTCCTCACTGATTTGAGTGATCCATAAAGATATTTTTTCTTCTTTTTGAGTTTGGCGATATCTTTTTAGGTTTGTTTTTTCTTTTCATACTTTGTCTTTCATTGCTTTGTGCTTAGAGCACAGGGAATATGGAGAAATATGAGACGAAGGGGAGCCTACTTGACTGGAGGTCCATTTCATATCATCTGTTTCTTAAAAAGTAAAATATAAACTCCTTGGGCTGGCACTCAAGGCCTTTTGCAATCCAGGTGCAGCCCACTCCACTGCGGGCATCCTGGCCTCTCTCACTTGAAGCTAAGTGCTGCCCCCTGAACATAGCATGTGCTCTCATTCTTCCGTGTATTTATATGTGCTGTTTCTTCTGTCAGGATGGCCATTCTGCCACACGTGTAATCTCCAAGACTTTGAACAAAAACTTTTCACCTGGGAAGTTGGCTTCAGATCCTCTAGGGTTAAGTTATTTCTTCTCCATGCAATGCACTCAACACATGTGTACTGAGTGAATGAACGAATGAATGAATGAATCATATGGTGTAAAAGATTGAGCAGACACAAGTACATGTGGTTTATGGCCATAATGTTACCTCCATGGCCAATTGTTTATCTAAAGGTCTGCTCTGACCAACTGTAGTGTATCATACTGATCAAGTGCATTTAGAAATAAGGGGAAAAGAGTGGAGACAGTTTTTCCATGAAGCTTGTCTTATATCACGGCCATTATGCTAACTCTGCATGAAGCTGGTTAAGATAACCCATATCCCTTTCGTAAAAGTGTGACTTTTACAACTATTAAGGCAACGTGATTAGGGACCAACTGTCTCATTTCCTTCCTCAATAACAGGGTATCCTTTTAAAGAACAGGTGTTACCCTGAGCTCTATTTTTTTATTTTTAGAAAAGTTTAAAATATGATGGAAAAAGCTTAATGACTTCAAGCTCTAGTATGCTTAACTGTTGTAACACTATAAAAACCCGATTGTATCTTTCTATTCATTATAATTTCATCTCAGGAGAAGGGTTCCTTTTTTTTTGCTCCCTTTTTGACAGGGGAAAGAATTTATCAAGGAAAGTGGCATCAAATGGCATGTTTTTTGAGCAAAAATATTTACCTAATTGTCCAGCTTTTCGGGAATCCTTCAGGATACTATTTCTTCCTCAGGAACAGAATGAAGGCTCTGTGACATGCGAGCAACAAAAAGGGTTTCAGTCTGGTGGGAGTTCCTCGCGCTTTCTTTTCCTCCAGCTTGGTTGCACAGCTACGGCAAAAACAGAAGATTCAAAAATGAGTAACAGGGCTTCCCCGGTGGCGCAGTGGTTGAGAGTCCGCCTGCCGATGCAGGGGACACGGGTTCGTGCCCCGGTCCGGGAAGATCCCACATGCTGCGGAGCGGCTGGAAAAAAGCACACAAATAACAGCAATTCAAAGTAAGACGCAATCGCCACAGTAGATATTAAAAAACTCTGAATGTTTAGAGGAGAAATAAATTACCATGTTTGGAAAATCAGACAATCTTCAAGAACAGGGGCTGTTTGAATTGGGCTTTGAAGCACTGAATAGATTTATAGGCATCTTGATAGAAAATGGAGGTGAATATTCCTGGTGGAAAATCTAACATGATCAAAGTTATGAAGAGTGGAGAACATATAAAATGAACAGTATATACTAAATTAGCTTGTCAGTTACTGGTAAAGATTCAATGAATAACAGAAGTTAAAAAAAAATGAGTAACATTTTTGTTCTAAAAACATCTAAAATTCATCTCAAACCTGTACCTCTTCTGGGCAAAGAAATGCAATCCATTCTAACAAGTAATTAAACAAACAAACAAACAAATGCCTAAAACTACAGTCTCCTCTGGCACCTGTCTACACCCGCTTCTTGCCTGTACCTCTTCCCCCAAATCCCAGCTACGGTGATCCCCTCTCCCACAAGCCCACCTTCCCCTGGTCCAGCACCGTCACGGCAGGGCTCCTGTGTCTGGCCCAGGCACGCGTTGGGTAAAACTACATATGCAAAACATGGGGAAGAGAATTCGGAAGCGAAGGTGAACTTATCAGCCCATTTAACTCCAGAACTTTGCTCCCTGTTGCCAGGAGTCATCACAGACTTCTGAAAACCTGAAATTTAATTTATGTGAGATTTTCTTCTTCTTCCTAGTGATTCAGAAAAAAAAGAAACGCTAAATTTTCCCCCAGATTGCTATTTCCTCTGCATTCCTAATCTGACCTCAAAGCTTTATTCATTTAACGTTATTTAACAGAAGACGGTTAACTACTTACTCTGCTCCTTGCACTATTTCTCATAGATATTTTGAAGCCGTCGTGGGGCTTCAAAGGGAAGGATTTGGAGTTTCGACAACTGAGAATTCTGAATCGATTTCAACGTCTACAGAAAGGATCGAAATTCGATAAACTGTCTTTTCTCCTTGTATAACCGGCCATCTCACTGTACTTGAGAGGTCGTAGTCCCTCCCAGAGAAGGGGATGAAGGAGTGGGACGTGGGAATTTTTTCTACTTAAAGAAAAAATATCTGGAAATATCTTTTTGCTTATTGGCTTGATCTTCTGTGCTAAGCAACTATGATTTTTTTTTTTTTTTTTTGCGGTACGCGGGCCTCTCACTGTTGTGGCCTCTCCCGTTGCGGAGCACAGGCTCCGGACGTGCAGGCCCAGCGGCCACGACTCACGGGCCCAGCCGCTCCGCGGCATGCGGGATCCTCCCGGACCGGGGCACGAACCTGCGTCCCCTGCATCGGCAGGCGGACTCTCAACCACTGCGCCACCAGGGAAGCCCGCAAATATGAGTTTTTGAAGAGGAGAACAAAATTCACAATATCTGTACGTCCAACCATTATGTTGTGCACCTTCAACTTATACAGTGATGCATCTCAATTATATCTCAATAAAACTCTGGGGGAGAAAAAGACAGAGGAGAGCAAACAATAGCCACGAAGAAAAAGCAGCACTGTCTAAAGAGGACGCAGCAGTCAGCTCTGAGACAGGTAACTGTGGCACATTTCATTTCAAATCACATTTACGGGCATCTGCTAAGTGCCAGGAGCTGAGCTGAGTTCTAGACCCGTGCCGCCCAATAGAGATATAACGCAAGCCACATATGTAATTTGGAAGTTTCTAGTAGCCACATTAAAATGATTAAAAGGAAATAAGTTTTGCAAATTTTCAAATATTGGAAAAAATATAAAGATTAAAAAAGGGCTTCCCTGGTGGCGCAGTGGTTGAGAGTCTGCCTGCCGACGCAGGGGACACGGGTTTGTGCCCCGGTCCGGGAGGATCCCACGTGCCGTGGAGTGGCTGGGTCCGTGAGCCATGGCCGCTGAGCCTGTGCTCTGCAACGGGAGAGGCCGCAACATTGAGAGGCCCGCGTACCGCAAAAAAAAAAAAAAAAAGATTAAAAAATAACATTTCAAACTTTGGAAAGATTTATAAAAAAAAAAAAGAAATAGGTGAATGTGGTCTGGCCCTGCTGCCCTCCCCCGCAGCCCACTGCTCCCAGCCCCTTTCCTGAAATTCCGCCTCCCTGGCCTTCCAGGGCCTCCCACAAACCAGTCTTTTCCCCTGGGATCTTCCACAGCTCAGGTCTCTGCCTGGTGTCCCCTCCCCATCTCTGCCACTGCTTCTTGTCGTTTGGTAAAGAGAATGCAGTGATAGATGGCCGACAGGAGCTGGATGGGTACCCAGTATCTGGGGGTGTCCACACTTGATGAAGTGGGGAACGATGCTTTCATCCAGGTACGTAGAATGGATCCTCGTGATGGAATTTTGGACTCCATGACGATAGGAGTTTCCTTTACGATTGTGTAGATTGTTGTTGACGTAGAACTTGAAGCTGAGGGGTGAGTGAGACGGTAACCCCATCTGCACTCTGCTCACCAAGCCACGCCCCCTGGCACAGAGCCGTGTCCTCCTGAAGGAAGGGCCGACTTTTCTCCTTTTCACAAAGCCACTGATCTAGCCAGGGGCAGCTTTGTGCTGAAGGGGGATTTGGGGGCTGGGGAGAGGTCTTGCCAGCCCCTCTTAAGATGCATCTCACAAGTGGCCCCCCTGCACTGTCTTTGTGTAAGTTCTGTGGAGTTGAGGAGATACATATTTGTGTATTTGTGATCGTTCTTAGGTCTTGACCTTGAGATTCTCTCAGGGAGAAACAGAAAAATCAATCATTTCAATAAATCTTATTTTGGGCCCAACATGAATCATCTCTCCTCAAGACTCTGGTTCCCTGGAATCCAGATGGGGTTTCCATGACAACAGGGGACATGAGAGTCTCAGACTCTCTCAGAGGGAGTATTACTAAGAATTAGGGGAGGACAGAGTCCCATCCAGATGAAGGAGGCCTTCTGGAGAAAGGTCCGAGGGACATAGCCATTGGATATCACTGTCCTGATGGTATAAAACCTCCGCTACGATATCATACCCACTGTAGGTATAAACTCACCCACTGTATGTATCATACCCATTGGTGTATAAACGCACACCATTCATTTAAAAACCGCTACCCGTTTAAGCAACATTAGAAAATTTCCAAAACATCCCCTTCCCTTCTTCCTTCTTCACATCTGCCGGTAATCAACCATTAAAAAAAAAAAAAAAAATTAGTGCCTGCTACGTGCCAGCAGGTACAAGGGGCCACGGTCAGTCTCTGGTCTCATAGATCTAAACAGAAGTTTCCGAGGTGGTTTCTCCAAACAGAAGATTTTAGGTCTGAGATGATCTCTAGGAATCTGATGCTCCGATTTCCAGAATCCCCGGATCCCCCTTCACGCTGTTAATGTGTTGCCAAATGCTGAAAGCACTTAGTTCTAAGTCGCTGATTACGTGCCAAGGAGAACAAGGCGCCCAGCCCCTCCCCAAAAAGGATGAAGCTACTTCTTCCCTGGGCTCGCTCACCACCTGGGAAGTGCGTGCAGATTTCCCAAACGCCAAGTCGGTGACACTGGCCTCCAGGACAGGACTCCTCTCCAGGCCTCGGTTTTCTTCACTCACTCTCCTTCATCGAAGCGTTTAGGCCACCTGTAGCCTCCTATTTATTGCTTTAATGTCAGACGTTGGTTGAGCTTCCGTGTTAATTTTGCAATAAGTTTGGATAAACAACAAAAATGATAAGACACAATCCCTACCACGTTTGAACTCATGGGCCAGCTGGGGAGGAAGAAAGTATGTAAACCATCTCAGTTCAGGGCGATAAAAGCCACAGCAAATCCTACAGAAAGACAGAAACATAGCTCTTAACTTTAGCTGATGAAACTGGGGAGGCTTCGCGGAGCGGTCATTTTGAGCTGAATCTTAGAGTACAAATAGGAATGAACCAGGCGGGGAGGTGAGGGAAGACAAGTCTAGGCAGAGGGAACAGTGTGTGCAAAGTGCCAAGGAGGTTGTGCTGGACGGTCCAAGGAGACACACCCTCCCTCCAGGGCAGTCTTCTCTATCTGAGCACCCGGGAACTAACGAGACAAGTTACCTGCCCTCTCCCCTACACCCAACACGCAGTGGTGGGACGGGCATGGAATAACCACTAGAGACACTCCCATTCAAAAAGGGGGGAAACAGGAGACATACGGGAGTCCCTGGTCTAAAGCAACTCTGAAATCTGATGGGAACGTGTGGTCTGTTCCCTGATTAGAGACCAAGCCCTGGAAATTACCTGCTGCAGTCTTGGTTCTGTCCCAACAGCCATTCTTCCTTTTCCTGAAAAGGTAACCTGTATTTGCAGCTGAGACATTTTCTCAGACTATTTTCAGCCTGTAAAAGTTTGGGGGTCCAAAGACCTTTTTCTTTTTTCTGGTATGTTCTCTGTCTCTTTCAGTCCAAGCTAGTGGTGTTTCTGCTTGTACAATTTTCTCAAAACCTTTGGAAACCTCCTATGAATCTTACTGCGGTTCATGCCATCAGAAAAATAAAAAGTCACATCCACAAACCTCTTGGGGATAAATCATTCTCTCCCTTTGGCTTCTGCCAAAGCTACCAAGGATTCTTAAAAGTCCTGGATTTTGTTTTTGTTTTCGTTTTTGAATGAACAAAATGCTCTAAGGCATTACATTAAATTTTTCCAAGGGCTTATCAAAGGACTTTACAGTCATACTCTCAATTTTGTCATTACACCGTGTTTTTCTGCCGATTCCCTGAATTTCATTTTTTTCCAGAAGCTATTCTTGATTTCACATTGATTTCCATCTGGAGAAGCAGGAGACCTTCCAAACTGCTGTGCAGAGTCTGTGTCCTTTATAGTTAACTTTTTTGTTCCCTTGAGCTTCTCTCTCTCCTCTCAAATTTTACAGCAAGAAGACGTCAGGGTGACCTTTAACCCTGCCTGGAAATCTTAGCTATAGATCGCCCAACTCAAAGGGTGCGCTTTCTGTTCTCCCCATTACTGCAGACAAGAGTGTTGCTCAACTTTCCGCCTCTGCATAATGGATCCTCTTCTGTCTAGTTGCCAATAACAGTTCCCTCATTTTTCTTTAATCCTGATGGCTAGCTTTCTCGAGGGACACCAGGCTTCTGCGAACAGCCTCTTTGAGACCCTTTAGATTTGTACTAATACTGTCCTCAAGGTCTTTCCAGCTGCCGTCCTCCACTGTCCCAAAGCCACTCTCATATTTTTAGGTGTTTGGTGACAGCAGCCACTCCACTTGTCTCTCACCTTCTGCACACTGACTTTGGACTCCCTTGTCTATTTCCACCTCCGGCTGCCGCCCATGAAGCCTGCTTCCAATCCCCTTCCATGCAGTGGGTAGACAATTTTCTTCCAGAACTTCGACTCCTTCTGAAGGTCCTGGGAAATCCTTCCAACATATCCCTCCAAAGATCGGTTCCCCAGAGGAGCTGTCTTGGGAAAGAGCTGAAAGACAGGCTTAGTCAAAGTTTTTATTGGAGGCTGTCTTCAAAAAACAAACAAACAAATACCTTTTCAGGGTACCAAATATTTCATCTGGAGAAAAGCATCAAAATTCTGTGGGAAACATTTTTAATTCTCTGTTTGAAAGCAAAACCCAGACAGTGAGATCCATTTCTAACATCTCAGGAGAGAGAAAGAAAAAAATGTGGGCTTAAATTTATGTTAGGCTAAGGTAGGTTGTTACTGGTTTACTTTTATTTTCAAACATTCGCTTGACAGTAGAAGCAGTGCATGGGCAAGTGGGGAAGGCTGAGGACTCATGCAGACCTGGGCAAGTTTCCTAAGGCCACAAACCTCAGTTTCTCCATCTCTAAAGTGGAATTATAATTACACTTACCTCCAAAGGTTGATGGGAGGGTTAGAGGAGACACAAAGTATGTGAAGTAGCAGAGCAGAACACCCAGCAGATGATAACTAACCTCCTCTGGCCTCATTAGTAGGGAGACTACAAAAGTGACTCCTCATGGCTCCTCTGCAACCTCCACTGGTCGTTCCTGAAGCTTCCGGAATCAGGAGTCTATGTTTCCACTTCCCGGGGAGGATGCTTTGCTGGGGAGGAGTTGAGGGAAGGCAGTTTCCCTCTTGCCTTCTTAGGAATTAGGACCTCTCCCATACTAAAAAAAAATCCCAAGTTTAGGACTATGGAATGTGGACATCTCCATGGACCACATTGAATCTGTTCCCAAAGGACTATTTCAGGGAAGAAACAAGACCCATTTAGTTTTATGTCTGCCTTAAATCCACCCTTGATGTCATCTTTCTGGGTTTCTCTCCTCCACAGCCCAAATCTCCTCCATGCTGCTTCCCAGGAGAAGCCTTCAACTCTGTCTCTCAAGCAGCCCTGAAGCAAGAGGCTGGAAGCCAGTCTAGCCCCTGCGACCAGCAGCAGGTCCCGGCTCCCACTGTGGCAGCAAGCTGGGAAAAGCATGGGACTGGGAAAAGGAGAGAATGACAAAGGTGAAAATGAGATTCAGAGAAGGAATTTTAGGAGAGCGGAGAGGAAACATTGTTTGGAAGCACGATGATGTACCCAGGTGGGAGGAAGTTCTTGGGGGGAGATGTGAACAAAAGCAGAGACACAGGAGAGGAATCTGAAGGGGAGGAGTATGAAGTACACTCGAGGGAAAAGCTGTGGAAGGCGGGAGTTGGACGGGGGGTTAGTTAGACTGGCTGGGATTCTGGCAGGTTCCTCTCCCTGCTTCTCCCCACCTTCCTCTGGGTGATTCCACCTTTTTAGACACTCTGTCTTCTTTGCCCCCTTCTGGCTTTAGCTCAGCTCAGGTTGTCTCTCTCTGCAGATGACGCAGCCTCTTGGCCAACTGGTCCCTCCCCACGCCCCGGCCCCTACCCATGCAGCTCACAGCCCCAGTGGCCTCTCTTTAGTCTGATCTAGTCCCTTTGGTGGATCCCGCACCTCCAGGATCGGAGGTGGATCCCACACCCTCAGGATCAGGGCCGAGCCCCTCATCATGGTACATCAGTCTTTTGTAAACTGACCTCCCAGCCTCACCTCTCTCCATCGTCTGCTCCAGCCTCTCTGGGGAGTCCATCACCCAGAGCCTGCCTGGCCCCCCTCCCCTGTCCTGCACTGGTTCTGCCTCTCACTCTGTCCTTTCTCTCTCTCTGGCCAACTTACATGCATTTGAGCACACGGGGCGTTTCCCCTTCATGTCAGATCCATTTGCCCTGCTTCCCCAGCGAGTTCCCGTTTGGTTTTCACGTTTCGGCTCAGACACCCTCTTCTCCTTGACGCCTTCCGTGCTGGTACCACCCCTTACCCCCGCCGAAGCTGACCCAGGCACACCCACGCTGGCTTGTTTTCCTGCTTGCTTGGAACTAGCTTGCCTCTGATGCTTCCGGACGGAGACGCTGCCTTATTCTCATCTAGAATGGTTTCTGGAAGGAGTCCCACACTAACAGAGTGAACGGATGGATGGACGCTCACCTGGTGGCAAAGAGGAGGTGGTCGGTGGGGAAAGAAAAGGTGGTGGGGGGAGCCAGTGACGGAAGGAGGTTTGGTGAGGAGGAAGGTGAGAGGAAATACAGAGAAGAAAACAAAGGGTTTGGGCAAAAGCAACACATGTATTTTTGCGGGGGCTGGTAACGCCTATTTTAGGGGAGAAAAGTCCTGCATCCAAACGGCACCTTGGGCTATTTCTGCTGCTTCTAAATGAAGGATGAGGCTGGGAGGGGGTCGCAGACCCTAGAACCAGCACCACTTAGGAATCACTTGCCTCCCCCTTCAGGCCTCACTTCCTGGGCCTCCAGGTGCCTGACTTCCTTCCCTTGGTACTAACGCTGTCCCTGCCCTGCCCTTCACTGCACCCCCAAACCATCACACCCCACCAGGGACAAACCCCCCAGTCTTCTCTCTTACTCAGGGTCCCCACCTTCCTCCTCTACTTCCTCCTGACTTACTTCCCACGCTGATCCCTCCCCCAGTCCATCTCCCTTTTCCACACCCTAGGAGCGCACGTCATTCATCCATCGGTCCGAATCCCCAACCAAAGGCTGCCTCAACTGCTCAGTTTCTTAAAAGCCCCCCAAGTTCTGTTAAGAGAATAGGAACATTTAGGGACAGTCATTTTTTAAAACCTCCAAGGCACTCCATTGCCTCTGCTCAAGATACCACTTGACTCAACCTCTTGGACGTTGCAGGGCCTGGCCCGTGGCTGAAGATTAATGTCTCTGCACGTCCAGGGTCAATGGCTCGTGGGGTTTTATCAGCGTCGGCAGAGTGGGAAAGGTAATGGAGAACCAGTTCAAGGGACCCCACTCCCCCTACGTCCGACCCTCATTCCTTTGGTGCAAACGCCGTCCACAGAGCCTGGGCACCACGGTTTATTTTTATCTGTTGATTTTGCAATTAACAAAGAGAAGTTGCCTCTTTCTGATGCGCTGGTTCAGGGGTTCAAAGCGTCTAGCTACCTTGACCTCCTTACCAGCCTCCGACGTCGCGGTGTGGCTGCCCAACTGGGAAAGATTTATACTTATTTTTCTATAATGGAAAACTCATTGCCGGACATCGAGTTACTCACTTTGATTTGTTTTCTTTGGAAGAAGCGGCCGGCGGCGGCGGCAGCAGTGCCCCAGGCTGGGTCATTAACATGGCAGCAACAGCAACAAAGACCTTTACAGCCGCTGCCTGTAAACCGTGGATAAAGTTCAAGCGTTTGTTCTGTCTGAGGCCTCCCGGTGTCTATAAAAGCCCAGCACGATTATATGATCAGTGTCAAGACCCACTTTCCTTCTTTGTGCTCCGGGGTGCTTTTCCTTGCCCTGTCCCTCCGTGTTGCCACCGCAGCTGCTCTGGTGCTAATAGCAACCCAAGGCACAGACGACTGGAGTGTTCCTTGGGCTTTGTTTTAAACATGGTGTTTGCTTGTGTTAACTACCGCCTGGCTCTCTGACACCCGTGAATGGAGCTATGCGGAGCTGTCAATCAACAACAATAATAATGCCATCTGGGTTTGAATAATACTAACGAGAAGAAGAAGAAGACGGATACTGTGTATTAACACAGCACCTTTGTCCCAGAAGCTCAGAGGGCGTTTGGGATAATAATTCTTTCATGCTCGGAGCACTGCTTGGCGGTAGATATTATGATCCCACCACGGGGGACTGAGACACAGAGAGGGCAAGTGGCTGGCCCCGAGGTCACACAGTAAGTCAGGGGTGGCAGAGAACTTAGCTGCTGCGAGTCCCCCAGAGCACGGGCCCTGCAGGATCACACTGATCTACGCCTCTGTGCCTCTGGTTTTAAGCTCTAGTTATACGAGGAGCTATAAGACCTGGTTTTTCCATACCTTATGGGATGAAGGAAAGGAAGAAGTGAAAAGAATGTTCTAGGGTGGAGGACGTCTCAAAGATCCTCAGCGCTTTAAGAGAGCCCATCCAAGCCAGGGGCAAGGAGGGGAGGGTGACCGGATGTAGGGGTACCACGCCGAGAGACATCTAGGATTTCCGAAGGGGTGGGAGGATGGTGGAAGGACGTTAAAGCGAGATGGATAAAGAGAAAGAGAGATTTCCCAAGTAGGGGAAAAGGTGAGCTCAGCACAGAGCCAGAAAGCTCTCAGAGAGCCAAACAAGGAGCAACAGCCAGCCAGAAGGAAGGATAAGGCTGGAGATGCCAAGAATTTCCTGGTTTGGTCTAAAATCCCATTCTGCACTTTGCAGGTCCCAGCGAGGTCCCTCCCTTCCCAAACCCCTTAGCACCCGGGGGGTTCAAACCTGTCACTTTAAATCAGTAGATTCTCTCCTAACTTCTCTGTGCCTCAGTTTCCACCTCTGTAAAACCGGTTAATAACATTGTCCCATTGGGTTGCCTAGCACAACGCAGTAACTTCCAAATCAATTTCTCCGACTCCAACCTCTCTCCGATCCCTGTCATCGGGTCGTGATGAGGATGCAATAAGCTAATATATAAAATGCAGAGAACAGTGCGTGACACATAGTGGTGTCTTATAAACGTCAGCTGCTCTTATCACAAGCGGTAACAGGACTGTGATTGTCACCATAATCATCTTCCTCTGGTCTGCTGGCCTCTTCCTCCTGGACAGCTAAGGAATGGAAAAAGCGCCATGGAGAAAGTGTCCAGCCACATAAGGCCACATGCTGAACGCGTCCGGGGCCTCCTCCCTCGGCTGTGCTCTGTCGCTTCCGGGAACAACACTCTGCAGACCGGCACTGCGCTATCCTCACGCGCCGTGTGCTTTAAGCCTGTCTCCTCTGATAGACTCTGAACCACGCGCGGTAACACATCTAATTGTCCTCCATTCCCCAGGGCACCCAACGCCGCTTGACAGGCAGCCTTTGCTTGGAAGACACATGTCACTTTTCCATGATTTCTTGACCACCTGCCATGCGCCGGCCTCTGAGCGGATGTACTAGGGAGGCTCTTCCCCCGGGAGATCAACTTCCTTGGTAGAAGAGATAAGCCATATAAGGAATAATTCACAAACCTTAGGGGCCTCAGAATTCCTTGGACAGCTTGTTAAAAAGAATCTCAAGTGACTTCGAATGCATCGAAATGTTATTTTTATTCTTTTTCAGTGGAACTTGTGAAAGTTTGTAACAAAAGAAATGACGAGATCAAAGAGATAGCCCAGAAGATCAACCTTGCAATGCTGTAGAGCGTGGATGAGACCAAGGAGAGATTGAAGCTGGGGAAATCGATTTGGGAGTAGCTGTCGTATTCCAGGGAGGTGCGAAACGTGCCGAAGAAATAACGAACTGATGGGTTGGTTTCGAAGCCTTCTTAAACCGCTCATCAAATCCTTACTCTCCTGGTTCCCTCTGCCTTGCAGAGCTGGAGCTGACACCTTCTGCCCTATAAGTTCGTTATTTATGGTCTCGTCTGTCCTTTGCTTTTGTCCCTGACCCAGTTTAGAGACGCTTTACCACTGGGACTGCCTCTGCGACCCTCTAGTTTCCAAGGCAAGCGTTCTTGGCAATCAATAAACAGATTTACAATTCCTCCCCAGACTCTCCAGGCAGAAAGCCCCTGGGTCACATGTCTCCAGGGCGGAGGCAAGTCCTCCTCCCTCTTCTCCGTCCCTCACCCCATGCGAGGACTTTGACCTTGAGTGGATTTGGGCTCCCGTTTTCTCTTTTCCTCTAGACTCTGAGCTCCTTGAGGACAGACCCCAACCCCTATCCTGCATTCCTTTTCAGTGTAACGGCTGCCATAGTGTAGGTGCTGGAGAAATCTGTCTTGAAAATAATTAAGGACACATTTTATTAAAACTATCTGTCATTTTTTGTGTATTAGATATGGAATGCCACATCCCCTGTAGATATCCTTGTGAAAGCATATGGCTTACGGGATTTCTGTTTCAGACAGAATTTGTTAGATCCACACAAGAAGGCAGTGTCTGTGAGGACTGTCTTCAAGAACAAGAAATCACCTCCGTAACAGAGGAGTCTTCACAAAAATATATGACTTCTTCCCTCCTTCCCTCCATCCTTCCCTCTCTCCCTTCCTTCTTCCCTCCCTCCCTCCCTTCCTTCCTTCCTCCCTCCCTCCCTCCCTTCCTTCCTTCCAGCAACACACGGTGACTGTGTGAGCTTCTTATACAAGGCACTGTGGGAGGCTGGTTCCTGCCTTAAGAAGTTCAAAATCCAATGAAACACACACACCCACTCATCTTTTTATTGGATAAACTGAATTTTATTTTAAACCAAGGCACAAACCACACGGGTCCGCCTGTGCAGGAAGGAGAAACAGGATGGCGGTGCTGGAGCTAGAATCTGGGGCGCCAGCTGCACTGCTGGGCTGCTTCTCCGCAGAGGAGCTGTAGGCGCAGCCTGGTGGGGTGCGGCCCAGGGAGCCAGAACCGCAGCGATGATGTGGCAGGTGAGCTGCGAGGGGATGGAGAAAGATATTGATGGACCTAAATGAGCCGCAGTGAGGACACGGGGTCCTACTCACAGGCAAGGACAGGGATGGAAGCTTTGGGAACAGTGACACGGACCCCAAGTCCAATAGCGCTGGCCCTGGTGGCCAGCCGGCCTTGGCCCTGTGTCTTGAGGCTGCGGTGCTTTCTACACTTTCCCCTGCGGCTGCAGGACACGCTGGACACTCCCCTCTGGGGCCTGGGCCGGGGGTTCATCTGGCCTGGGGCTGGATCTGTCCTTCCTTGGAGCGTTTTTCTTGAGAACCCTCACTCCCTTCCCTCTCCTCAACCAGGCCATGGTCTTGACCTTCAGCCTGAGACGGTGCTCTCAAGATGAAGCTCTCAGTCTTTGAAGCTCTGTGCTCCCCCCAGGAGATAGACCACCGCGATGGGCAAAGGGCCCCCGGGCGCCGGCCCCCTGCTCTGGCCGCCCAGTCTTCACCAGGTCACGGATTTTCCTGGAGGGAAACAGAGGAACCCACACGCTCCCAGCTTGAAAAGATTCCATATGCCGTCTGCACAAACAGAGCCTAGCGTCTCCCGGAACTGCCTTGCTCTCACCTCACCCCCAGAAAGGCTCCCTTCCCAGCCCTCGCAGGCAGGCTGTGAACTGTGGCTGATTGCTACACACTGATGTACTATGGGGCTGAGGCTTGGGGTTTCTGCCTTTAAAAAAATAATAAATCTCTGCATTTCCTCTCTGCATTGGTCATGCTTGTCTCTGAGGACCTTTACTTCCCAGGCAGCCCTGAGCAGCACAGACAAGGGGATTCTTGGGAGGGGCCTGACCTCACTGCAGGCACCAGGCATCGCTGTGTGGTCTGCGAACATGGTCAGCCGACGTCCACCAGAGCCGCACACACGATGAATGTCCGATGCTTTTAGCTTTAAGGGCGCTCATACTGGTCACATTGGGAAGACCTCCCCGCCTCCCACGTAGAAAGATCCTGGCTTCGCCCTTCACTGTGCTCTTTGGAGGTGCCTCGGTGACAGCGCTGAGGAAGCTGATTTATGGCTGTCTGTTTAGAGATCACTTCCCCAGCTAGACTATGTGCTACCCGGGCGAGGCCCTCAGGAGACAGTTGTACAGGTTGTGCACTGTTCAACCCTCTGGGGTGCCACTCCCATTGCAGTCTAAGTATATCCTGCACAGTTCTAAGCAGCATCTTTGGGCTAGCTGGATCGTATTGTTAATAGGTCCCGGCACACAACAAAAGTTTCCTTATTCAACCTAACGTAAGGCCTCTGCTCAGATTTTTTTTTTTTTTCTTTTTTTTTTTTGCAGTACGCGGGCCTCTCACCACTGTGGCCTCTCCCGTTGCGGAGCACAGGCTCTGGACGCGCAGGCTCAGCGGCCACGGCTCACGGGCCCAGCCGCTCCATGGCACGTGGGATCCTCCCGGACCGGGGCACGAACCCGCGTCCCCTGCATCGGCAGGCGGACTCTCAACCACTGCGCCACCAGGGAAGCCCTCTGCTCAGAGTTTTACTCCTCCTGCCCTGGTCCCATAAAAGATGAAAGAAACCCGAGTTAGCCCAATAGCCTCACAGTGAGAAAATGTTCAGTTCCCCTTGGAGACAGTACATTAGTTATAGATCTAGGAAGATACTCAAGATCTCAATAAGGCCTTCAAACAGCTAATGGCTGGTCCAGGGGTATCAGAGGGGGTTTCAGCTCATGGGCCAAATGAGATCAGGAGACAGTGACTCCCTAAAGCATTAAACTGACAAGTCCGCTGAGTGGGCAAGAAGGCCCCGTGGATTTGTGAAGTCTGTCCTGGAGGAGGGATGGGAAATGCGGGCTTGTGTGCCACGTGGCTGCCCCCCTTCCCAGTCTGGTCCTGGACGAGTGACAGTGAGAAGTCAGACAGTATAATGGGAGGCACTGTCCTGTCCTGCCCTGATGTGCTCAGGGTCCTATGACTGGTACATGAATCTTTGTCCCAGTGCCTCAGTTTCCCATTTATGTAATGAGATATCCTTCTTTTAGAGTTTTGGAGGGTCAAAGGGAAGCTTCTAATCCCAGTAAAAGAAAAAGACGCTATGGGATACAGAGAGGCCCAGAACGCCTTTCAGCTCATCAGGCAATATGGGATCCGCCCCCATCCTCACTCTGACACCCATTTATTTTCTGTATCCTGAGATTAGGAGAAAATGAAGATGGGAGGGTAGGAAAGGCAGTTATAATATTAACAACGATTCTCACTACTTGAAATGCAGTAGACAGACATCAGTGGGTAGGGCAAGGGCTCTGGTTTGCCCTCTATCACTGAAGGAAGGGCCAGAGGGTCATGATCAGGACCCCAGCCTCCGGGACCCCCTCGCCTGGGCTCAGCTCTGGGTCCTGATACTAGTCAGCGATGTGACGCTGAGCAATTTGCTTCCCTTGACACTCCAGTTTCCTTGTCTGTGAAAGGAGGCTGATGTCGCACGTGCTCACAGGGTCGTGAGGATTAAGACCTGAGAAACATGTGGTACTTAGAGCAGAGCCTGGTTCACGGTGAGTTTCCAGCGTTACTGTTACTTTTGCGGTTACTGTTACCATACGGTGCTGCCCTCCCAGCCCAACGAGGAAGGGGCCATGGACATAGACAATGTGACAGGAGCACTTGAGGACGGACCGGGGGCCACCCAGTAGACCAGCAATGACCCACTCCCACTGCTTCCACCCCACCTCCACCCCCATTATCATTCTAGCTTTCACGGCCTCAGCTCAAGCTGTCCTCACCTCCCACCGCATCCTTTTCTCAGGTGGTCTGTGCATGAGCGAACGACCACCTGCCCCCAGCGTGCTCAGCTCCCTGCCAGGAATGTCAGAGCTCAGACACTCTGTCTTGAGTGCCAACCATTTAACAAAAGACCCTATGGACACTGGTACCTACAGGGTTTGCAAATGCCCTGGACCATGCTGTGGCTTGCTCCACTACTTCTAAGCTCATTCGTTTATTTATTATTCTTTTATCATATGCTAAGTTGACTATGAGAGCCAGATCTTGGAGGAAACAAGAGGGATGCTTGCCCAGCCCTGGTGCATTTCCTGTGGGTCAGGGTGTAGAATGCCCGGGCCTCCCCTGTCTACCTGGCAAACGCTTCTCCATCCTTTCACACTCAGCACAACCACGACCTCCTCTGGGAAGGCTTCCTGATCATCCCCTAACCTCTGAGCAGACCTGGTAGCTCTTCTGTGAATTCTTTTTGCCTATAATTTATAAGAGACGTTCTGACGTTATGCTTCAATTGCTTATTACATCCTGAGCGTCCTGTAGGCAGGAAAATCCTAATTTACCTCTGACTGCCCGGCGCCTGACAGGGCCTGGTGCACTGGAGGAGCTCACCATGTTTGTAGTGACACCTCTGCCCACAAAACCGCTCTGGGGCCACGAATTTTCGAAGTTTAAGGCTTGCTTTCAGGTATGACTCCCAGGCTGCCAGAAGGATTCAAAGCAAATATGAGGGAAGATATGTTGACAGTTATGGTCATAAAACTCCAGAAAAACTTACCAGAAATTCTGGAATCTTTTTCTTGGGCTTTCCACATGAGGGAGGATAATTTGGTCCTGATCCTGTTTGGTGGTGGGGACAGCCCTGGTTCTCCACTGGCCTTCAGCTCCAGGAGTCTTTAAGATGGCTTCTGGGCATATGTGGGTGCCCGTGGGCAAGAGGCTCACCCACTTGCACGTCTCCCTCGCCCTGTCACACTGTGTAGGGTGCCCAGCCCTGCCTTTCTGCCCACGTTACAGCCTTCTTTCCAGTCAGGTCAAGGCCCACCTTCCCCGCAAAGCCTCTTCTCATCAGCGCCATCCCAAGGGAAACTCCTTCCTCTGGGCTCTGGGCAGCATGACACTGACCAGGCCTCCGATTGGTTCAGAAATGTCACACGGGAAACTTCTCTGAAAGAAAACATTATTTCTCTTAGGCCTCTGTTTCGCTCCTCAGCGCTGAGCACAGTTTGGGATCCTGGTGTGTGTGTGTGTGCGTGTGTGTGTGTGTGTGTGTGCGCGCGCGTGCGTGTGTGCGTGTGTGTGTGTGCGTGTGTGTTGGCATGACAACATAATATGTATAATCCGACTCGGAGATCCTGGTGTCACATCTGGAACAAGACAAACGCATTTCTAACATCTTGCAGGGTGCATGATGTCTCTGCCACACTAAGGTCTCAGAGAAACAAAGCAGCCCCCAAACAGGGTGGAGAGCTGACATTCCTTCCCTGTCTGCTGGCCTGCCCTCCCCCTGCCCACCACCCCAGATACAGAATGGAAACTTTCAGGGGAAAAGAATTCTGAACAGCTGTGCGAGAGACCACACAGACTCCCCACATCTGCTAGCATCCAGTCGGTGAGCTCATTTCCCCGGGGGCTGCCGTCTGAGTCTGTGGGGTCCACGTCAGTCTACCTCGGGAGGGGCTGCGGAGGAAGGAGGAAGTGGCTCCAGGTGGAAGGAGACCTTTCTCACGTCAGAAAGCTCTGGAGACAGGCTGAAGGGCGAGGGAGCCCACGGACGCCTGCCTTGACGAAGGGAGTCTGCTTTCGAGAAAGTCCCTTTGTCCGTTATGGTTGAAAGGAGGTATTATCAAATGTACAATGGATTTTTTTTTTTTTTTCGGTACGCGGGCCTCTTACTGTTGTGGCCTCTCCCGTTGCGGAGCACAGGCTCCGGACGCGCAGGCTCAGTGGCCATGGCTCACGGGCCCAGCCGCTCCGCGGCACGTGGGATCCTCCCGAACCGGGGCACGAACCCGCATCCCCTGCATCGGCAGGCGGACTCTCAACCGCTGCGCCACCAGGGAAGCCCTGCACAATGGATTTTAAAAAGAAACTTCACTCCCATCAGTCCTCCTTCTCCCTCCCCAAAGTCAAAGTCAAGAAGCGACTGCTGGTTAGAAAATATCCTACAAAGGAACATGGTCCTGGACCACGACAGCTTTCTAGGGTTAAAAATGATGTTTTAACGTGTACACGCCCTATAGTCCACAAAGAGCTTTCACCGTTTCCCTTGCGGCATCTGACCCCCAGTGGCCGTCTGGGAGGGGTGGGCAGATGGCGCTAACCTCGTGTTGGTACCAGGATAGGTACTGATGTGGGTACTGACGTGGGCAGAGCGTCCACCCTGATTTTCTAACGTGGAAGCTGAGACTTACAGAGGCTTCCTGGATCGCCCAAGCTCACAAACCGGAAGAGAGGACTCGGGCTCTTGCATGTGACTTGTAAACCCACGTACTTTTCCTTTTGCAAAACCGTGCAGTGGTCTCTCAAGCTGGCTTTTCCTTCTTCTCCCACTTCTTGAGGCCCCTGTCTCACAAACCCAGCCAAGCCCTGGGATTCTCGTGGGTAGGACACAGTCTCTTCGCAAGGTGAGTCTGGGGTCCACACCCCGGCAGAGCGGCAGAGGGGGGTTTCAGCCACACTCTCCGACCCCTTTGGAAGCCCACCGTGGTCCTCTGGTTGCGTGGCTATGGCCCCAACGTGTGGGGAACCAGGCTTGTGGGAGATCTGGGTACCCAGGCAGCCTGGCATCTCCTGTCCAGCTGTAGGGCCTCACCTAGCCTGGGCCTGGCCATTGTCACCTGTAAATTAAGCGGGCGGGGCCAGTGATTTCCAGAGACACTCCCAGCTCCCCGGCTTCCAGGGTTCCATGATGGACAGGGGACAAGGGTGGAGAATTTCCCTGGAGGGAGCCTGTGCCTCTGAGACCCTTCCCTCCAAGCTTGTCCTGCTGTCAGCCTGGAGCTGGGCCGGCCCTGCCTGGCTTGGGGACCCCTTTGTGCAGCATCGGTTGAAGGCTGGGTGAGGGCGGGCTGGGGCCAGCAGGGGGGAGACCCACTGGGGTATTTTTTTCAGATGCATATGTCCCCTCTCAGGCAGCCCTTTCAGCGCTTGGGACAATGTGCTCTTTTTGTCCCCAGCTCTTTCAGCCGCCTGTTCATTCTCTTTGCATCTGCTGTCACACAGGACATCCCGGCTGGCAGGCGACCATGGGGACACATTGTGCTCCCTTAATGAAGCATGGGGCTGGGGATATGGGGGTGGTTGGGGGCCTGTGAGGGCTAGGGGTGAGCTAGGGGCGCCCCATCTTTCCACTCCAGGCTCCTCTAGAGGAAAAGGACCCTCAGCCCCTCTTTTACCTCTCACTGCCCAGATGGATGTGACTAGTTCCACATCAGAGGCTTTGGAGATGGGATGCTTGGTTTCGGGGGGTGGATGTGAGCCGGAAGACAGAGGGTGCCGCTTCCCCTCAAGGAAACTGAGGCACAGCTGGGCAGGTAGGAGGGAGGTCCTGGGAGAAGGGGGGTTCCACCAGGAGCACGGGGCCTCCATCCTTCCCACAAAGAGATTCCCTGCGCCATCCAACATCCGAGCAGGCAAGACAGGACGCTGGGTGCCCTCTTTCATTCTTTCAACCCACCTGGGGTTAGTTTCCGAGGGGCAAGCTTTGAAGCCAGGGTGGTCGGGGGGATGCTCTCTTGGGGTCCCCTCAGGCCCTCATGCGTTAGAGTTGGAGGCCTTCTCCATCCAGGTGAAGAAGGAAAAGCGGGATGGCTACAGAGTTTGCAGGAAGTGGCCAAGGGCCGTACAACGTACAATAGCACACAAGTGGGCAGCTGGGGGAGATGGCAAGGTTGTGCATGGGCCTTCCCCTCACCCCCAATGTTCTTTCAGAAGGTCCTGTCATCGCGCTCCGCACCCCCCAACAGTAAAGAAAAATGAAATCGCTGAAATCCTGGGGGAAGAGAGGCCTTTCTCCCTTTGTGGCTTGTAGACACACATCTGTGATCTCTGCACCAGAGATGATGATGCTACCAGAGCCTGCGGCTGTCTGCACGGTGGGCGTGGCCAAGGCACCTCCCCGTCTCCCATCCTGGTGCCAGTGGGCAAGGCAGCCCCGACGTTTCCAGACAGGGCTCCCCTTGGTCGTCTGCGGCTCTCCGGGCCAGCAGAAGTCCCTTTCCCCAAAAGGGAGCCCCTCACTCCAGGCCCTGCCCTACTTGCTAGAGTCACCTTGCGTACGCCAGGCTTCGCTACGACGTTCTGGCCTGTGCAGATGGCTTCCGGAGGGTTCCTGCAACTTCAGAGTTGGTCTTTCTGGTGTGTTTCCCGCCCCAGTCCACCCCTCACTCCTCCTGGCCTGCTTCCCCGCCGCCCACCACCCTAAAGAAAAAAGCCTGGGCCTTGTCCAACAAGGCCCCCTGTCCCCTTTAACAAGCAGAGTGTGCTGGCATTGCGATTGGTGGTCTTCTCCCTGAAGGTCGTTAATTGGTACAGAATGTAGACTTTAGTTGTCTTGCCAGCCCCGATGAAAACGCAGCTGGCAGGTAGCCGAGACAGAGGAATTTGTCATAGGTTAGATCAGCCCAAGCTCTAAGAACCAAGTGTACGGCTTATGCAAATAGTTTTGCTTAGCATGGATCCTGTGTTCCTCTCCCCCTTCGCTCCCCCCCCCCCCCCCCCCCGCAACGTTTTTCCAACCGAGGGTGGGAGGGGTACAGGGGAAGGAGCAGAGCAAGGACTTACTTGCCAGATCTCATTCTACATCAGAAAGGAGCAAATTGCTTTCCCTAAAAAAAGAAAAAGGCAGGGGGAAAAGAAGACAAAACACCCATCCTTTGGGCTAATGTACAGAGCCTTTGAAAGCTGAATGGCTCAGTAAGAAGGGCCAGCAGTGGGTGTATTTGGAGAGAGACTATTATCCCCCATCAAAACCCATTCACGCTCTCTGGGAGGCCTGCAGAGCACCTGGGTGGGGACTTGGAACATGGGGACCTCTTCTTCCCTTGGCCACGATGATGTCACCTCCTCAACCCAGATGCTGACGCCAGCCTCACTTGGCCAGAGCATCTGGGCACCTGCAAATCCCAGCAGAGAGAAGGGTTGCAGTGGCTACTCTCAGCATGTGTATCCAGCAGATAAGCCAATTCCAAGCTGTGTGATTTGGGATACATCACTTAACCTCTCTGAGCTTCAGCTTTCCCATCTGCAAAAACAGGGGTAGAACCCTTCCCACATATTGAAGTACTACACCTGGCACATAGTAAGGGCTCAGTTAATACCTAATGAGAATGAATAAAGCAAGATAACAAGAGGAAGTAATGAGCTCGCTGCCCTGTAAGCCATAAACAGTAAAATGTTGGCTGAATCGTGACTGGCTCCTAAGGTTGGTGAAAAGGCCAAAAACTAATCAAGAGAAAAGTTGAATTTCAAGGCGTCAAGTTGGTTCAACCCTGGTTGTATTGAAGATGGGGGCGTGGGGTGTGATTGGGGAAGAAAACTGCGAGGTTAATCTAGGACAGGGCTTCCCAGCCTCAGCTACTGACATCTGGCTGCATGGCTCTTTGTTAAGGGGGTGCTATCTTGTGCCATTAGGGTGGTTAGTGTTCTCTACCACCTAGACGCCTGTAGCAGCTTCCCCGGTGGTAACAACCAAAAGGGTCTCCAGACATTTCTAAACGTTCCCTGGAGGACAAAATCTCTGTCGGTTGAGAACTACCACTGGTCTAAGAGAATCTCCCCCAGGCAAGCAGATTAGTGAGCTGGAGAGCCCCTCGGACGTGGCCATGTGATGCTTACACTTCTGCTGCTACCTGACACTACGGCAGAGAGAGCAGCTCCTTGGTTAAGGACCACCATGAAGGTCAAGGAGGGTGTGAACTGGATTTCTGTGCCTGCCAAGGATGGAGAGGGTATCGTCGACTCCCAGTATCTAGTCTGTCCTGGAAAGAGCTTGGAAGTCGTCACTCCATCCAGCCAACAAGTAGAAAGCTGAACAATGAACAAATCTTAGATCCATCAGAGAGGTGAAGTCAGAAGGCAAAGCACTGCCCCCCAAACTGGAGAGACAGACAAGTGAGTACAGAAGAGCACAACTTAGAGGACTAGAAACGCACCAGCCAGGGCAGGAAAACCTAAACTGTAACTGACGGATGCCGGAGCCTCAGGATGGACAAGTCTGAGACTCCGGGGGGAGCCCCTCCCCATTTTTGTCAGTTCTACCTCCAGGATCTCTACCAGGTTCTCACGGTGATTACTGAGGGAGGGGGGAGGGAAAAGGAAGAGTGTTCTGCTCTTCTTAACAAGGTCTGGACTCAAGAGAAACTAGTTTACTGGAATCTATCCTACTGGGGTCTGATCACAGCCCAACCAGTGGGGGAAGGGAAATACCTACAGTCCACTCTAGACATCGTATCCCCCCTAAAGCATGGAGGTGGAGGACTGAGAGGTGCTTGTGGAGCTCACATTCCAGGGACACAAGCTCACTAAAGGACTCAGATCTATTAGAGGACCATAGAAGTCTTCCTCTCCCCCTAGCCTCACCACTACATCCCTAAAGTCTTTGCACCCAGGATATCACGTCCACTCAGCAAGAACAAATTACAGGGCACACTAAAAGGCAAAGACAAAGTTTGAAGAGGTGGAGTAAGCATCAGAACCAGACTGGTATGTGGCAGGGATGTTAGAATGATCAGACTAGGAATTTAAAACAACCACGATTAATAACCTAAGGGCTCTAATGGATAACATAGATGGGCAATGTAAGCAGAGAGATGGAAATTCTAAGAAAGAATCTAAAAGAAAGGCTAGAGATAGAAAGCACTGTCACAGAAATGAAGGATGCCTTTGATGGGCACATTAGATCCCATACAGCTGAGGAAAGGATCTCTCAATAAGCAACAAGGTCCTAGCACAACAAGGTGTAGTATGGGGAGCTGTATTCAATACCTTGTAATAACTTACAATGGAAAAGAATTGGAAAAAGAATATCTTTCTATATATATCTCAACTTGAGGATATTTCAATAGAAATTTCCAAAACTGAAAAACAAGGAGAGAAAAAGACAGAGGAAGAAGAAGAAGAAGGAGAAGGAGAAGGAGGGGGAAGGGAGAGGGGGGAGGAAGAGAGGGGAGAGGAGGGGGAGGGGGAGGGGGAAGAAAAAGTGGCTAAGACCTGTGCGACAACTACAAAAGGTGTAATGCCTGTGTAATGGGAATACCAGAAGGAGAAGAAAGAAAGAAAGAACAGAAGAAATATTTGAAGTAATAATGACTGAGAATTTCCCCAAATTAATATCAGACACTAAATCACAGATGCAGGAATCTCAGAGAATATCAAGCAGGATAAATGCCACAAAACTATACCTACACAGATCACATTCAAACTGCAGAACATCAGAAATAAAGAAAAAATCTGGAAAGAAGCCAGAGGGGGGCAAAAAAACCCCCCTCATCTATAAAGCAACAAGGATAAGAATTACATCCAGGGCTTCCCTGGTGGCGCAGTGGTTGAGGGTCCGCCTGCCGATGCAGGGGACACGGGTTCGTGCCCCGGTCCTGGAGGATCCCACGTGCCGCGGAGCGGCTGGGCCCGTGAGCCATGGCCGCTAAGCCTGTGCGTCTGGAGCCTGTGCTCCGCAGCGGGAGAGGCCACAGCAGTGAGAGGCCCACGTAACGCCAAAAAAAAAAAAAAAAAAAAAAGAATTACATCCAACTTCTCAAAACAACATGCGAGCAAGAAGACAGTGGAGTAAAGGCATTTCAAGTGTTGAGGAAAAAACTCACTAACCTAGAATTCTGTATCCATCAAAATTATCCTTCAAAAGTGAAGGATAAATAAAAACTTTCTCAGACAAACATTAAGGGAATTCATCGCCAGCGTATCTGCCTTGGAAGAAGTGTTACAAGAAGTTCTTCAGAGAGAAGAAAAACAACATCAGTCAGAAACTCGGATCCACATAAAAAGAGGAAGAGCATTAAAGAAGGAATAAGTGTTCTTAATTCATCTAAAAGATAACAGTTTGTTCGAATTAATAGCAAGAATATATTCTATTATGTATGCTTATGTATATATATATATATATATATATATGCTTATATATAAGTGAAACGAAGGACAGCAAAGATACAAGGTATGGGAGGGAGGAATTAGGATTATTTTGTTAGTATAAAGTACTTATACATGAAGCACTACAGTGTTATTTGAAAGTGGACTTGGATTAGTCGTAAATATATATTGCAAACTCTAGGGCAACCAATAGACGAGTTTTTTAAAAAAGAAGTATTACTGATACACTAAAAAACTATAGAAAATAGAATCATTGTAAAATGGTCAATTAAGCCCACAAAGGCAGTGGATATTACACTGAGATCACAGGAAATAAAAGCAAAAACTGAGAAACAGAACTACATCAAACTTCAGCAGAACAAAGGGGCTCATTAGCAGAATCCAAAGGCAATCTATAGGATGGGAGAAAATATTTGCAAACCATATATATGATAAGGTATTAATATCCGAAAAAAAAAGAAACTCCTAAAACTCAGTGGCAAAAAAAAATTTTTTTACCTGATTTAAAAATGGGCAAAAGACTTCCATAAGCATTTTTTCAAAAGAAAGCATGAAAATGGTGAATAAGTACATGAAAAGATGCACCACGTCCCTTATCGCCAGGGAAATGCAAATCAAAAACCACAGTGAGAACACCTCACACCCATTAGGATGGCTACTAGTTTTAAAAAACACGCACAGAAAATAACAAGTGTGGTGCCGAAGGTAAAGGAATTGTAACCCTTGTGCACTGTTGGTGGGAATCGAAAATGGTGCAACTGCTATTGAAAACGGTATGGAGGTTCCTCAAAAAATAAGAATAGAACCCCCGTATGATCCAGTGACCCCACTTCTGGATATTTACCCAAAGGAATTGAAGGCACAGTCTTCTCCTTTTTTTTTTTTAATTGGAGTACAACTGCTTTACAATGTTGTGTTAGTTTCTGCTGTACAATGAAGTGAATCAGCTATCTGTACACATATATCTCCTCCCTCTTGAACCTCCCTCCCACCCACCCCCATCCTACTCACTTAGGTGATCACAGAGCACAGAGCTGAGCTTCCGGTGCTTTATAGCAGGTTCCCACTAGCTATCTATTTTACACACGGTAGTGTATAAGTCTTGAAGAAGTATCTGCACTCCCACGTTCACTGCAGCATTATTCAGAATAGGTAAGAGGAGGAGACAGTTTAAGCAGCCATCAACAGACGAAGAGACAGAGAAAATGTGGTAAAATGTGGTATATACACACAGCATAACATCAGCCTCAGAAAAGAGACTCCTGTTGTAAGCTACGACATGAATGAACTCTGAGACGTTATGCATGGTGGAAAAAGCCAATCACAGAAGAACAAACACGGCACGATCCCGTGTAGATGAGGTGTCTCAATTAGTCAAACCCACAGAAGCAGAGAGTAGAAGAGTGGTAGCCAGGGGCTGGAGGGAGGCAGATACAAGGAGTTGTTGGTCAATAAGTATAAGCTTTCAGTCACACAAGATGAAAAAGTTCCAGAACGGTTTGCATACAGTTAACACTTTCATACTGTACACTTAAAATGGCTAGGATGGTAAACTTTATGTTAGGTATTTTTTACCACAGTAAAACACACACATTCACACACCATAAAAGAGAGTGGAAAACAAAAACAGGAACAAAGAATAAAGACAAGGGATAGAAAACAGTAACATATATGGTAGGTTTTTTTTGGGGGGGTTCACGGGCCTCTCACTATTGTGGCCTCTCCTGCTGTGGACCACAGGCTCCGGATGCGCAGGCTCAGTGGCCATGGCTCACGGGCCCAGCTGCTCCGTGGCACGTGGGATCCTCCCGGACCGGGGCACGAACCCGTGTCCCCTGCATCGGCAGGCGGACTCTCAACCACTGTACCACCAGGGAAGCCATATGGTAGATATTAATCCAACTATATCTATAAGCACTTTAAATGTCAGTGGTCTAAATATACCAATTAAAGACAGAGATTGTCAGAGAGGATAAAAAAGAAGACCCAACTATACGTTATCTACAAGAAAACCATTTTAGGGGCTTTAGATCCCACATGCCGCGGAGTGGCTGGGCCCGTAAGCCATGGCCGCTGAGCCTGCGCATCCGGAGCCTGTGCTCTGCAACGGGAGAGGCCACAAGAGTGAGAGGCCCGCGTACCGCAAAAAAAAAGAAAACCATTTTAAATACAAAGACACATGTAGATTAAAAGTAAAAGGATAGAGAAAGATATACCATGCTAACAGTAATCAAAAGAAAGTGGTGCAGCTATATTAATTTCAGACAGAGCAGATTTCAGAGCAAGATAGGTTATCAGGGATAAGGAGGGGCATTACATAATGATAAAGGGGCCAGTCCTTCAAGACGACATAACAATCCTAAATGTCTATGCACCTAACAATAGAGCGTCATACTGTGAGGCAAAAGATTGAAAGAATGGCAAGGAGAAGTAGATGAGTCCACTACTATAGCTGGAAACGTCAACACCCCTCTATCGGAAATGGGTTGATTGAGCAGAAAGACAATTAGCAAGGACAAATTGAAATCAATGGCACCATCAATCAACTGACTATGATTGATATCTATCCACTATTTATCCAACAGTAGCAGAAGCCATATTCTTCTCAAGCTCACAGGCAGTGCTCACGAAGATTACCACATCCTGGGCCATAAAACACGTACTAACGTATCTTAAAATACAATGTCTGCTCTCAGACCACAGTGGAATTAAACTAGAAATCTGTAACAGAAAGGTAGGTGGAAAATCCCCAAATACTTAGAGAGCAAACAACACAGTTCTAAATAACAGAAGGATCAAAGAAGAAATCTCAAGGGAAATTAAAAAAAAATTTTTGTAACTAAATGAAAACGAAAATACAACTTGTCAAAATTTGTGAGATGCAACAAAAACCATGCTTAGAGGGAAATTTATAGCAGCAGATACATATATTAGAAAAAAAAAGATCTAAAATCAGTCATCTAAGCTTCCATCTTAAGAAACTAGAAAAAGAAGAGCAAATTACCACCACCCCCCAAAAAAAACAGAATAAAAGAAACAAGAAAAATTAGAGCAGAAATCAATACAATTGAAAACAGGAGATCAAGAGATAAAAACTTGTAAGCCTACAGGCAAAGGAACTGCACATAAGCCCTGTACTCCAGCTGATAAAGTCATTTCCTATGGGGGTATATGAGCAAACAATATGATTCTACTATAACTGTGTCCTGGAAATGGACAATCAAGTAAATGGAAGGTGGGGAGTGGGGGCCAATTGTTCACTGTTGGAGTGAGAGATTACAGATAAGCAAGGGGCGGAGGCTAGAATAAACCATGTGGTAATGGATTAGAGTTGAAGACGTTAGCATGAACTCATGTTCCCACATGGTTACACCTAGAAATCTTTACTGATATGTGTACATATGTGAGGTAGTGCACACACATTTATCGCCTTGCTTTGCCAGCTGAAAGAGCCTAAAAGCAATGGCACTCCAGTAGCAATGAGCACAGCCAGTACCCAGATCTTGGTTTCTAACACCATCCTCCAGTGAAAGGGACCAGGCTTCTCAAAGAAATAGCTGATTCAGACTGGGTCAGGAAATACACAAAACAAGTCTGGAGCACCTTGCATTTCCAGAAAGTAAGGAAGTCCTCAAAAAGTAAAGTGAGTGAGAATTAAAGTGAGATAATATAGATGAAAGCAGTTTATACAGCATTATGGCTTTTAAGAATTGTATGTCAGTAAGAACAAATGGATCTGAGTAAGGTCTGTGAGTTTCAGTGCATGGGCAGTATGATATCTGCTTTGACTGCTCTGAAGGTTTCCTGGTTCTAGGATGTTGAAGTTGTAGAATAGGCAAGTCTGAATAGAAGAGATATCACTGTATTTAGAGAACAGGTCCTTGTTTTTGTAAATATCTTAGTACACAAATTATCCCATTCCCAGTTCACATAGAGATAAATAGCTGCTTCTCTTACATGTGCATGTTTTAGATTTATCAGGGCTGTGAAGCCTGAATCGTAAACTCTAAAAAGCCTGGAACCTTCGGCAAATATCCAAGAGGGGCGTCCTGCATTCTAAGCACCGTGGTATTTTCTTTCTTGACAAGGAAGCCAATTCATTGCCCTCAGTGTCCCCCATCTAATCCTGCTCCACAAAGATCGACATGAAAAGGTACAAACATTCTGTTTTCTTGTCTAAAACTCTATACAGTAAGCCCCCTACATACAAACGAGCTCCCTTCCGAGAGCGTGTTCGTAAGTCCAATTTGTTCACAAGTCCAACAAAGTTAGCCTAGGTGCCCAACTAACACAATCGGCTATATAGTACCGTACTGTCATAGGTTTATAATATTTTTCACACAAATAATACATAAAGAAACAAAAAATAAAGAAAACTTTTAATCTTACAGTACAGTCCCTTGGAAAGTACAGCAGTACGGTACAACAGCTGGCATACAGGGGCTGGCATCGAGGGAAAAGGCAAGAAGAGTTACTGACTGGAGGAGGGAGAGGAGGTGGGAGATGGTAGAGCTGAAGGATCGTCAGCAACAGGAGATGGAGAACAAGCTGCAGTTTCACTCACGGCTGACGCTGATGGCGCGGGTTCTGGTTCCTTGCTGGATTCAATTCTATCTACCCTCTTGAAAAAATGATCCAGTGATGTCTGGGTAGTAGCTCTTTTTTTCTCATCATAGATGACGCGGTAGCCCTGGATTGCATTCTGAATGGCTGCTGCAACCTTCGTGCACCGTTCTACGTTCGGGTCCTGTGCCTCAAAACCTAACAGTGCCTCCTCAAATAAAGAAAATCCCCTTGCCATTTCCTGTATCATGAATCTCTTCAGTTCTTCAGTTACTTCTTGTTCCTCTTGCCTCTCTTCGTCCTTTTCTCTGGGCCTCCAATTCCGTCAGGTCTTCGTTACTCAGCTCCTCGTGTTGCATGGCAAGGAGTTCAATGAAGTCCTCCTCCTGCAGATCTAGCTTGAAATAAAGACACTGTACTACGGTACTCTACACAGTACTTACAGTAAAGTACACAAAAGCACAACCACTTGTAGAGGACGCACGCACGTGACAATGTACGTCAGACACGTGAACAAACTTACGTGATTGGACATGCGAACGCACGTTTGGATGTTTGAAAGTTCGAAACTTGAAGGTTCGTATGTAGGGGACTTACTGTAATGGCTCCTTGTGGTCAAAAGAAGTGCTTTTCTAGACATTCCTTTGAACAGCAGCACAGTTTTTCCACATGAAATATTCACTAACCCATTAAATATAACGAGTAACAGCTGGAAACAACCTGCTCCACCACCCCCTTGATCCTAGTAACTGCTCTTAAGGTACCTCCAAAGGATCACTGGCTTCACATGACAGAGCTTGAGAAACAATGGCCTAACAGACAAGATGCCAACTCCTTAGCATGACACAGAATGCCCTTCACAATCTGGCCCCAAGATGTCCAGCCTTCTGCTGTGCTACATCTCATACCCTCTCTCCACACATGTGAGCATCTGTGTTTCCTCATCATTAAAATGGGGATGATAAAGCTGTTGGGAGACTCAGTTCAGTTCCTACACTTAAAGTGCTCAGATAGTGCTTGGTACTTAGTAAGCACTCAATAAATATTAGTCTCTATTAATTTTTTACATTAACCTTTGACACAGCCCTACAGAACTTCTTATTGTCTCCAAACAAATAGTGTTTTTTAGAGCATCTGTATTTTGCATATGTATTCCTCTACCTAAAACCTCTTGTCTCCTTTCTTTCCTTTACGGCCTAGCAAACTCTTACTCATCCTTCAAAACCCATCCCAAATATTTCATTTGGGATGCTCTTCTAGTTTTCAAGGCAAGAGTCAAGTTGTCATCTTTTGTTCTCCATAGCACCCAATACATACCTCCACCATGGACTTGCCACACAGTACTGAGGGTCAATCCAGGCCAGGAGTGACATATGCATCCACTAACCATGAGTTCTGACATCCAGCAATCATGCAAGAAACTTTTACTGGGGAGAAATGCAGTGATAAAGGCAAAATGGGGCTTCCCTAGTGGCGCAGTAGTTAAGAATCCGCCTGCCAATGCAGGGCACACGGTTTCGAGCCCTGGTTCGGGAAGATCCCGCATGCCGCGTAGCAACTAAGCCCGTGAGCCACAGCTACTGAGCCTGTGCTCTAGAGCTCACGACCCACAACTACTGAGCCCATGTGCCACAACTACTGAAGCCCGTGCACTGCAACGAGAGAAGCCACCACAAGGAGAAGCCTGTGCACCGCAACAAAGAGTAGTCCCCGCTCACCACAACTAGAGAAAGCCCGCGTGAAGCAACAAAGACCCAACACAGCCAAAAATAAATAAATAAATAAATTTATTAAAAAAAAATAATAAAAGCAAAATGGCCTGGTCACAAACTGGGAAAGGATTAACTTTAGATTTTACTGTAAAAATATGCCCACAAGAGGGCAAGAGGTGCTTAAGAATGATTTCTTTAAAAGCGGCTTTGAGGACTTCCCTGGTGGCGCAGTGGTTGAGAATCCACCTGCCGATGCAGGGGATGAGGGTTCATGCCCTGGTCCGGGAAGATCCCACATGCCGCGGAGCAGCTGGGCCTGTGAGCCATGGCCGCTGAGTCTGCGCGTCTGGAGCCTGTGCTCCGCAACGGGAGAGGCCACAGCAGTGAGAGGCCCGCGTACCGCAAAAAAAAAGCGGCTTTGAGGGCTTAGCTAAAAGGGCACAACTGAATGTTTTAGCGCTGGAATTATGACCCAATGGCAGCTTAGCAAGGATGCTACTCCCACTGGCTCAGAAAAGCCCTCAAATCAGTAATTTGGGGTCCACTGCCTTCCCTCCTGGAATGTCTCTCAGCTGTTTGGATGACCTTGGACACCCAATGCCCACATTCCACTGCGTGCTCATGGAACCCTCTGCTCGAGACCTACCGCCTCAATAATGCTCTGACTTGGACCCTTCTCTGTCTGCTACTCATCAAAACTTGTTTGATACCCCAACTATTCAGAGACTTTGAAAGATCTAACTGTAGTTTTTTTTAAACAACGTTACTGAGATAACTTTGACATATAAAAATTGCATATATTTAAAGTGTACAACTTGATGTCTTGATATATGTGTTCACATCCACAGAAAAGTTTAAGAGGAGGAGGGTGTGGAGCAGGTAGACAGGACCACGGGCAGCCCTTTGCCGGCACGGGCTCCTCTGGTGCTCTTCTGTCCGTGTACTGGCCTCACCCATCCTGCAGGACACCCTACCTCAGGAAAGCTTAGAAAGACTGCATGACAGTGGCTTCTCCGTATCCCCACTCCTAAGCTAAGATGTGACTAAGCACTCAGATGCTGACCATCTTGCTGTTAGTAGCCTAGTCAGTCCCGGCCAGGATCTGACCACCAGTTCTGGTCAGACACGTCTTACTTACATGTCCATTGATGGAAAACCGTATTGGACCCCAGAACGGCAGGGCCTGTGGACTCATTCGTATCCTCAAAGACTTCTCAATCTTCTGTTCTCTTCTCTGAGTACTTCTGGTGTCTTTCTTCCCAAATCCCATGGTCTGCCATTTGGTCATTTCCAGAGCTTTCTTCTAGATCTTTACACCCTCACCCTTGCATGTAGTTGCCACCCCTTCCACTGCCTTAGGACAAGCATTCCATCCATTCATCACCACATTGCCTACTGCCCCCTCTCGGCTCCTCTGCTGATAACCTATCGAAATCATCAACAGAAGTTTAACATCTTTATTAGAGTATAATTGCTTTACAGTTGTGTGTTAGTTTCTGCTGTATAACAAAGAAGTAGGTTATCCACTCTGGGAATCTGTTTTCTTTGACTCTAATCACCCTGGTTGACTTCTCCTTCTCTGACACTACAAGACTTTCTCCTTTCTCTCACAGCCATCAATCGATTTGTCATCACTGATGCAGAATAATTCTTCTATGAGTCTAGACAGACCGTGCATGCACACAGACAATTCTTGCCAACATGACACTTAATAATAATAATAATGACAACAACATCACCAAATGGTGCCGCCTGGACTTTTTTTTTGCGGTAGGCGGGCCTCTCACTGTTGTGGCCTCTCCTGTTGCGGAGCACAGGCTCCGGACTCGCAGGCTCAGCGGCCATGGCTCACGGGCCCAGCCGCTCCGCGGCACGTGGGATCTTCCCGGACCGGGGCACGAACCTGTGTCCCCTGCATCGGCAGGCGGACTCTCAACCACTGCGCCACCAGGGAAGCCCTGGACTTCTTTTTTATGAGGAGGGAGAGACAAAAGTAACCAGCTGATATCATAGACTATTTCGAGTAGACAGAGGGTTTTTATCTATTTCAGTAGAAGCCTTCTGTGAGCGCTCACTCCATAGTCTGTCTGCTCCCAAAGTAAAACGGTTCTGTGTATTCCAGTGCCTGAGAGAGGGGCTCGAGGCAGATGATTTAAGACGACAGAGCCAGACCCAAAGGTGCCGGAGCAGGAACTGGTTCCCCTTATGCTGTCTCTCTTCCTTGGGGGAGAAGCTGACAGTGGCTGACCCTAGTTGTGACCCAGGAAGAAAGGCTGAGCAGAGGAAGTGTTGCTTCCCCTCGAGGTCTCCTTCCTTGGACAAGATGGAGCAGATTCCTTTGCCTGTTGTTCTCCCTTGGAGCCCCGCAGGAAGAACACCCCAAGTGTGAATGCTTGGGTAGGAGGGACCCAGGCCTATTGTGGAAAGTCTGTGGGTGTGGGGAGATGGGGGGGGGGCGTTGACGTAGAGGATGGGGTGGGGAGAAGCAGGGTGGAGATTCAGAGGAGATCAAGTTTACAACCACTGCATGGGGTGGTTAGGGAGGAAGTGAAAGGCTCTTTGCCCCAAAATATGGCTTCCCCAAGCCTGAGAAAATAGCTGGAATGCCCTCATTACACACCCTGCTTCTTTCATACAGTAAGAGTTTCTGATAAAATGCAAAGATTTAATCGAAAAGAAGTAGCATCTTTTAAGGCTGAGCCAAGCATAAGGAAGTGAGACAGCAGACAGGTAAGTTCTGACAAGGCAGGAAGGATGGCTCAGAAGAGATGCCCAACGTGAGGAATTGCCCAAGTGATGGATGCAATGTGATAATAACATGAGCCCAAGTGGGGGGAGATGGTGGCTTTAGGAGAGGTGGAGGGACACCTATGACAAGACTCACCCATTCCCCTACTTTGCTTCAGCCATCCCAAGCCCGATGTGAATTTCACCGTGCATGTCAGTTACTCAGGGGGACCCTGAGCACGCATCTGGGTCAGGTTCTCCACGCTCACCTATGCTCGGGGCACTCATCTCAGACTGTGGCCACACACTCAGGAGGGAGAATGTTGACTAATGTCTCTCTCCCCTGCTGGCCTGTGGCCTCAGGAGAGTTTGGAGGGGGTGGGGGGTGGTCTGGTGTCCCTCCTCACTTTATTATCAACATCTGGCATGGGGCTTCCTGCACTGCGATTGAATGAAAGAATAAACAAATATGCCAAAAAAGAACACACAACATGGAGAAGCAATTGCCAAGTGAGAGAAAAGGTAAAACAGCATAGGAATCTGGAAAGGGGAAGATATCTGGAACACTCATACTGTTGTGAAATCACAGAATTACAGAGCTGAAAGCGCCTTGGAGACTGAATGTGCAGCTCAGTATATAACTTATTACGACAAACGCTAGCCCTGTCCATTGTCAGAGAACGTTAATCTTTGGAAACATCCTTCTCAAATTGAGCCAAAGATTGCCCCTTTACTTCTACCTGTTGGTCCCACTTCTACCTTCTGGAGTTAGCCATTTCATAGTAATAGCTAAATGTATTAAAGTTTATGTGTGAGACCTTGTCTTAAGAATTTTGTATACATTACGTCAGTTAGCCCACAAAATAATCCTATTATTATCTACATATTACAGGTGAGAAACTAAGGCTCAGAGAGGTTAAGTACCACATGCAAGGTCACACAGCTAAGTAAGTGGTAGAGCCAAGATCCAAACCCAAGCCTGACCGATTAGGTCTCTCTCTTACCTTCAACACCTCATTCTGTAAGAGTGATTTCTTTATGTGGCATCCCAAATGTGTGTTGGCAGTTGTGATATCTGTCCTATGACAATTCTAACTATGTCGTCGTTGCTCCATTGTTCACATGTCAGAATAATAACAACAACTTATTTTTGTATTTAATCACATGTCAGGCATTGTAATAAGTTCTTTAATATATTATCTCACAACAAACTGTAGAATAGATATTCTTCTTCTTCTTTCACAGATGAGGCTAAGAGACACAGAGCGATTTACCCAACATGAGACAGATAGTAAATGATAGATTCAGGATTGAAACGTGACTCTCTCTCACACCAAAGGGAAGGTTTTCATTTATTTTTTTAATGTTTCTCCAGTTACCATCTTGACTTGGCCAAAAACTGAGATCCTCTAGGGAACAAATTTTTTAAAACCATAAACTTAATTGATAGACAAGAAATATGGTTACTGAAAAGAACAATAAAATAAATATTTGCCAACTATGTTAAAGAAAACTATATTAAATAGTTCTAGAAACTTAAGAATGAGAAAAGAAACATAACAAAAGATATACTGATATTTTTTAATTGTGAAAGAATACCATATATAATTTTGTAACAACTTTAACTTAGATGAAATAAATGATTTTCTAGGAGACTTATTCAAAAGATGTAGAAAACCTGACTTAGAGCAATAATGACAGCAAAACTGAAAAGGTAATGAAAGATGTAACTCTTAAAATGGCATCAGGAAATGCTCTAACCTTTTTACTTTCAGTAATGGAAGCTTGTTCCAGCCTGTTTTAGACCAAAGCTGTCCCTGAGAACAAGTAGAAGAGCTGGATTAAAAGTTAAATAAATAAAGAAATAATCTACTCAAGGCACTGGAGAGCCACCAGGGCAGCAAATATTTGTAAGAACAAGATCCCAGAGGGAAGTCCAGATTGGTGAGTTCAACACTCGATGTGGCTCTTCCCTTAGCGACATTTGATCAAAAATTGTGGCTGTGAAGCTGAGAGCACTTTCACCACCTGTCAAGGTTTGGGGAAGTTTGGAGATCAGAACCCCCACAAGAGGAAAAACCTGGTTAGCCTCCCTGGTTTTCCACTGAGATCCCAAAAGACTATACCTTAGGGGTAAGGGTGAACCAGAACCATACTGACCCCCACCAACACGAAAGCCCACTTCAAATCTCTAGTTGGATTATTGATCAGCCCTAATCTAACTGTCTACAGAAACAACAACAACAAAATTCTATGGAAGAGGACACTACATAGAAAATCAAATTAGCTCTCCAATATTTTATATAAAATATCTAGATAAAAAAATATACAATGAAAACACTAACCCAAACAAAACTTGCAGCTGTATTAATATCAGACAAAGTAGATTTTAAAGCAAGAAATATGTCTTTAGTAGAGACGAGGAAGGTATTTTAACATGGTAAAGGAAGTCATTTCACCAGGAAGACATACAACTTGTAAATTCGTATTTACCAAACACAAAAAAACCAAAAAACCACATACCTTCAAAATGCATAAACAAATATTGACAAAACTTAAAGGTGAAATGGACAAATTCACAACCACAGTGAGAGATATTTAGTGAAATTCTTATCAAAATATAGCATATACAGAAGAGTACAAAAATTGTAAGTGTAATGCTTTATAGTGGGAGATTATAATATGTTTCTTAGGAACTATAGAATAAGCAGACAGAAGTCAGTAAGATTATAAAAGATTTAAACAACATAATTAACAAACTGGACTTAATTTACATATACAATGTATGATACCCAACAAATGCAGAATTCAAGTGCATATAGGCTTGACAAAATATATTTACCAGAACTGACTATATGCTAGTTCGTAAAGCAAGTCTCAAAACATTTTCAGATTATGCAGAATATGTCCTCTGATCACGGTAGGTTAAACTAGAAATCAATAATACAAAGATGGGGCTTCCCTGGTGGCGCAGTGGTTGAGAGTCCGCCTGCCAATGCAGGGGACGCGGGTTCGTGCCCCAGTCCAGGAAAAGCCCACATGCCGTGGAGCGGCTGGGCCTGTGAGCCATGGCCGCTAAGCCTGCGCGTCTGGAGCCTGTGCTCCGCAACGGGAGAGGCCACAGCAGTGAGAGGTCCGCGTACCGCAAAAAAAAAAAAAAAAAAATACAAAGATAACGAGAAAATCTCGATGTAGTTGGAAATTAAGCAACATGCTTCTAAATAACCTGTAGGACAAAGAAGAAATAGTAGATATTTAAAAATTAAATTATTATGAAAATATGACAAATCAAAATATATGGGATACAGCTAATATAGTACTTACAGGGTAAAGTGTATAGCCTTAAGTGCATATATTTGGAGAGCTAAGTTTTTAATCTAGAACTCAATGATCCTACACATAAGGAAAAGACAACTAAGTGGGGAAAAAAATAGGTAAACATCCCAAATAGGCATTCACAAAAGACGATATCCAAATTGCCAAAACATGTAAGAAGATGTGCTCAACTCAGTTATCAGGAGCAGCAAATTTAAACCCACTGAAATACAACTGAACACAGACCACAGTGGCTAAAATAAAATTTAAAAAAAGACTCATAATCAAGTGTTGGTAAGGATACTGAGCAACTAAAGTTCTCATGCGCTACTTCTGGGAATATGAATCTATACACCCACTTTGGAAAGCAGTTGGTGGAACCTAGTAACGGTCAACATATGCACATTCACTGACCCTATTTTTCCACTCCCAGTAGAAATGTGTGAGTGAATGCCGCAAAGACATGTGCAAAAATGTTCAGAGCGGGGTTACTCATAACGCCCTAAAACCGAAAATCATGCAAATGCCCCTCAACAGCAGAATGAATAGATAAATTGTGGCATATTTTATACAGTGAAATACTAGACAACTAAAATGAACGGACTCTTGCTTCACACCGCAAAAGAACACAAGAGTATATACACTGTATGATTCCATTTATATAAAATGCAAAATCAGGCAAAACTCATCCAAGGTGATAGAAGTCAGGGCAGCGATGATGTCTGGGGAGGAAAGTGGGGGGCAGAGGCTGGGAGGAGGCAGGAAGGGGCTTCTTGGGTCTAAGTCATGCTCTATTTCTTGGGTCTAAGTCATGCTCTATTTCTTGGGTCTAAGCCATGCTCTATTTCTTGGGTCTAAGCCATGCTCTATTTCTTGGGTCTAAGTCATGCTCTATTTCTTGGCCTGGGTGGTGGTCCTAGGAGAACGTTAACTCTGGAATAATTCATCAAGCCAAAACTTATGAATTGAGTGCTTATCTCTGTGTATGACATACTTCAATTAGAATGTTTTAAAAAAAATTTAAAGTCACTAGACCCAGATGTATCCATGGATAAACTCTACCTGACCCTAAAAGTTGCAGATAATCTTTGTGATATATAAATTGTTCCAGAGCAGAGAAAAAAGGTGAAGGACACAAAACTCATTTAAAAAGTTTAATGCAATCTCAAAGACAAAGTCTGACAAAGAAATTATAAGCCAGCCTTACATAGACGCAAAAAACCTAAACAAAATATAGGCAAATCAAATTCAGCCATATAATATAAGGATAATAGCTCATGACCAAGTAAGATTTATTTCAGGAATGCAAAGCTGGTTCAACACTAGCGGCATAATTTATATATTAACATCATAAGAAAAAAAATCCCATTTTCAAACTAGGAATACAAGGAAATTTTCTTCAGTGTGTGTGGGTTATCTACCAGGAATGGTGAAAACAGAAGCCTACCCGTCAAAATGAGGGACAAAAAAAGGATACCTCGATTACTGCTGTTACTCAACATTTTACTGGAGATCCAGACAAATTCTGTACACACAAAAATATACACAGAAATAATAAAAAAGACAAAACTGTTGTTGTATGCAGATTGCATGGTCATCTACCTTGAAAATCCAAGATTATATATATATATATATATATATATATATATATATGTAAAATTATCCCTGGAAGTCCAGTGGTTAACACTCTGTACTCCCAATGCAGAGGGCACGGGTTCAATCCCTGGTCGGGGAACTAAGATCCCACATGCCGCGAGGCACGGCCAAAAAAAAAAAAAAAAATGGAATCAATAGATGTCAGATAGTGCTAAAAATATACAAGAACTAATTGCTTTCCTATAAATCTAATAAATAATAAATCTAATAACAATTAATAATAAATCTAATAGCATTTACTATAGCAACAAAGTCCTAAAAATAGGCACATACTTAATAAGAAACATATAAGATCTATAAAGTGAAACTATGACACTTTCTTTACTGAACAACATAAAAAAGATTTGAGTAAAAGGAAGTTTCTGTGCCACGGTAAAAATGTTCTATATTATAAAGTTAATTTCCCCAAATTAATTCATGAATTTAAAAAAAATCCCAATGAAAATTGCAACAGATTTTTTTAACGTTATCTTGACAAATTAATTGTAAAATTAATCTAGCAGAGAAAATAAACAAATAAAGGCAGAACTTTTTTGATATAGAACAATATTACAATAAAGGCGTCAATGAATTTTTTAAAAAATAAATTTATTTATTTATTTTTGGCTGTGTTGGGTCTTCGTCGTTGGATCTTCGTTGCTGCACATGGGCTTTCTCTAGTTGCGCGAGCAGGGGCTACTCTTCGTTGTGGTGCGTGGGCCTCTCACTGCAGTGGCTTCTCTTGTTTCAGAGCACAGGCTCTAGGCGCGTGGGCTTAAGTACTTGTGGCTCGCGGGCTCTAGAGCGCAGGCTCAGTAGTTGTGACGCACAGGCTTAGTTGCTCCGTGGCATGTGGGATCTTCCCGGACCAGGGATCGAACCCACGCCCCCTGCATCAGCAGTCGGATTCTTAACCACTGCGCCACCAGGGAAGTCCCCCGTCCATGGATTTTAATTAGGCCTGTTAACTGGTTGGTTAATAGTTTTATCACTTATAGTTTATTGAATCCCCTAATAATTAAATAATGTGGTTTACAATAACAAATACAATTGGCATTCCTAGGTTTGGGAATGGAACCGACTGGTAAGGATACAGTTCAATGGGCAGGAGCGGAATGATTCAGGTGTCCTAGACACCTAAATTCAGTGAGTATTCAGTGTATCACATACTTAGTATACTTAACAGAATGGAAAGGGCAGGTTAATCAGGTAAGTGATCACTTCCTTTAGTGAACTCCTACTGTTCAAAATAATGGTGTTTAAAACACTATGGGACCTCCCCACCCCTTAGGTATGGGCTATGCATAGTAACTGTTTCCAAAGAGATCAATATGGAAAGAGCGGAGAAAAGAGTAAGTTTACAATGAAGAAACCAGAGAAACACTGTTACAGCCAGGTGATCCAGGCCAACGTCAGCAGTTACAGGTAATGTTGATAATATGCACATTGATATGATGTGAGGAAACCGGCACTCTACTTCTGTGATCTTCCTCCCCAAATTTACAACCCCAGCTAAATCATGAGAGAAACATCAAACAAATCCCAATAAAGGGACATTCTACAATATACCTGACTATAGACCCCCACAAAACTGCCAAGGTCATCAAAAACAAGGGAAGTCTGAGAAACTGTCACAGCCAAGAAAAGCCTGTGTGACATGATGACTAGATGTAACGAGGTTTCCTGGATAGGATCCTGGGGAAAGGACGTTAGGTAAAAAATAAGGACATCTAAATAAACTGTGGACTTTAGTCAACAATGTATCAGTATGGGTTCATTAATTTCAACAAATGTACCACACTAATGTAAGATGTTAATAACAGGGGAAATCGGGTAAGGTAGTATATGTGAACTCTCTTTACTATCTTCTCAATTTTTCTGTAAATCTAAAACTGTTCTAAAAGGTAGTCTATTTTAAAAACAAATAAGCAAAAAACAGTATAAACGATATTATTACAAATGACCAGAAACCTCTCCCTGGGTGATGGACTTAAAGAGAAGGTTCAAAAAGCTCTTCTTTGTGTTTTCTGCATATTTAAAAGTTTCCACAATTAACATGCATTACTTCTGTGCATAAAAAATACAATTTAAAGCCAAAGCAAAGCAAACTAGTATCCTTTTGTCTCCTTCCTCCTCGGCTCCCTCATCTCCCCTCAGTCCTTTGCATATTCAGCCTCATCCTAGGCTTTGAATCTGTACCAAACCCCAGCAGAGGGGCCTCGAGTGAGGCAGTAAAAGGGAAAGCTTGGCTGGAGCAGAGGGTTTATCTTAAAAAGAAATTGTGCAAACAATGCCCTTCCTTGCATGCTCCTCACAGCGCAGTTCACAGTGGCCAAAAGGGGGAAATAACCTAATGCCCACCAATAGATGAACAGATAAACAAAATGTTGTCTATCTATACCATGGAATACTACTAAGCCATGAAAAGGAATGAAGTTCTGATCCATGCTACCATAAGGATGAACCTCAAAAACACCATGCTCAGTGAAAAAGCCAGACACTCTAGGTCACACAGTATAGGATTCCATTTATGTGAGATACCCAGAACAAGAAAATCCATAGCGTCAGAGCAGACTGCTGGTTGCTAGGGGCTGGAGGGAGGGGGAAAGGAGGACTAACTGCTTAATGGGTACTAGTTTCCTTTCTGGGGTGATGCAAATATTTTGGAAGTAGATAGATCTGGTGGTTATACAACACTGTGAAGATACCAAATGTCACTGAATTGTTCACTTTAAAGTTGTTAATTTTATGTTATGTAAATTTCCAATAAACATTTTAAATTCTCTATAAAATTTTAAAAGAAGTTGTGGAGATGAGCCTCTCTGGGCCCTTTGTTTCCCTGGGGAAGTGGTACCTATTCCGGTTTTGGAAATCCTGGATGCCTCTCCAGGGAATGTGCGTGAAAGGCAGAACTTCTGACTCAGTCTAAGGACTTCACAACCTACCCAGGAGGGAAAGGTGAGTGAATGTAGTGGATGGAGTCAGAACAGTGGGGATGCAGGCCCGTAAACAGAAGGCTGCAGAGAAGGCTGAGCTAGCTGGAGGGAAGGAGGGTCAGTCCCTGGTAAAAGCGTGGGCTCCAGGTTCAGAAAAATCTGTGTTTGTATCCCAGCCCTGCTCCCAGCTATAGGAATCTCTTTACCTCTCTGAGCATCAGTAACTTAAGAATACTGATATACCACAATCTCTCATCCACAGTCCCCGAATCCCAACAGGAAGGTCTACCGTAAGTTCAGTGCAAACTCATTTGGTTGCAAAACCGGGCTTGACCAGAAGTAAAGCTATTTATAGGCTTTATTTATTCCACTTAATATGAATATTCATACATTTCATTTTAGACATATTAATGCATTTGATTAAAGAATGCTCCCCCCGACCCAGCTGAGGGTGTCTTATTCATGTACAGTGCAGGTACCTCATTACCTTTCTTATATCTGCAAAATTAATTAATAAATTAATTCCAAAACTCATCTGGCCCTGAGGGTTTTGGATAAGCACTGAGGACCTGTAAACGATCAGATGTATTACGTGTTTGTTACAGGCTAGTTCAGTGCCTCACGCTTTGCATAGGTTTTCTCATTTGATGCAACAAGTTGGAACTCAATAAATATGAGCTGCTCTTATGCAGTGGCATCAACATGGGGAATCTCCATAGAAAAAGTGAACATTAAGGATTTAAAGGTGGCGAGTTGGGAGGGGAATGGTGGATAGCGTGGGAAAGGCTTCTACAGAAGGTGGGAAGAGGGGCTATTTCCATTCTCATTTATCTCTCATCTCAACCGCTGAGAAAACAAAACAGCTGGAGACAGTCAGGAACCCATGGCAAGGAGTTTGTATTTGCTAAGGAAAGGTGGGAGGGTCTGAGGAGGAATGACCATGTATTACGGATTTCATAGTCCAGCTGGAAACTGGATTTCCTTCATTTCCCCTCACTCTAGTGCTTCCACATAAAATCAAATGAAGATAAAATGTAGACACTACCAGGATGTTTTGTGGATGGAGGAAAAACATATGTGGGTAGTTCTTTAAGGATATTGAATTCAACGGCCACGTTCGTGTAAGACGTGTTGCAGAAGGTGTCCTTCCTAAAAACCTGAAAATATTTATACCTTAGCGCTTGATGGAATATTCATCAAGGTATTCCTGGATAATTGAGCGAAGGCACAAAGAAAAGAAAAATCAGAGTCAAGATTGAGGACAACAGATTCAATTTCCAGCCCAAGGTCACAGGTCTGCCTAGAATAAGGCCACGGAGGGGACTCAAATATCCTTCCTTTCAACAACAGATGTATTCACTGCTCTAGGGTACACTTAGAAATGGTTGAATCAAGGACAGTTCTGGGGAGGATTCACCAGAGAAGCCCCACTCTTAACACCAATCCCTAGCAGCTGTTCTAAGTGTCTTCTTTTGTCATAGGTTACATTATCCAAGTTTAAACCAGACAACGAAAGATCCAGAAAGATCTCAAAGGAGAGCCCACAGAATGATTGGCAATGAAAAGCAAAACAGTTTTGCCTGTCTCCCTGGATTTATGGCATGCGGCAGAGGTAGTGCCCAGCCTAACCCCACCACCAGCCCCTTGGATGTCCTCGGGCAAGACCGCTACCATCAAACAAGAGGATTTAACAACTAATCGCCAAGACCTCTTTCAAAAGTCCTTAAAATGTAACTTCAGATATATAGAAAAGTTGTGAAAATAATACAAAGAATCCATCTACACTCTTCATCCAGATTCCTCAAAGATTAACATCTCACTCTGGTTTATCCTCTTGTGTGTGTGTGTGTGTGTGCACTGTGTGAGATTAAATCGCAGACATGAAGCCCCTTTACCCCTATTTACTTCAGACTGTCTTTCCTAAAAGTAAGACATACTCTAATACTACCATAATACAACTCTATAAATCAAGAAATTAGCATTGATAACAATACTACTATCTGAATTACAGACTTGACAAAGATTTCACCAATTGTCCCAATAACGCCCTTTTATTGAAAAAGAAAATCCAGACTCGTATTGTGTTCATTTATCATGTCTCTAATTTAGTCTCCCTTAACCTGGAACAGTTCCTCAGTCTGTCTTTGTGTTTTCATGCTGTAGACATTTTTGAAGAGTAGAGCTCAATTTGTTTGTAAACCGTCCTTCAAGTTGGGTTTGTCTGTTTCCTGGTGATTAGATTCTACCCATTTGGCAGGAACTCCGTTTCAGACAGCACATAGTCAATGTGTCCCATTATTGCTGACGTTAATTTTGATCACTCATTTAAGGGGGTGTCTGCCAGGTTTCTCCACTGCAAAATGACTATTTCCCCCCTTGTAATTAGTAAGTGTATGATGGGTAGACATTGAGAGTATATAAAATTTGAATAGTCCTCAAACTTTTACCGATCGGTTTTAGCATCCATTGATGTTTCTTGCCTAAATCAATTATTATGATGGTTGCCAAATGGTGATTTTCTAATTCTGTCATTTCTTCTACATTTATTAGTTGGCTTTCCATGATAAGGAAGAGCTTTTCTTTCTTTCTCTTTCTTTCTTTCTTTCTTTCTTTCTCTTTCTTTCTTTCTTTCTCTCTCTCTCTCTTTCTTTCTTTCTAGTGTAGATTCATGGATTCTTAATTATTCCTTTAGTATTATTATTCATTTTGATGTTCAAGTTGTTCTAGATTCTCTAAGACCTTCTTTAATATTCTATAAGAAGAGAAGGATGAACATTATGTGTTTGTAAACACTCAGTTATTTTTAAGGGTGATGTTTAAATTATAAACCAAATGTTGAACCACAGCCTAAAGTTCACCAAGGAAAGAGATGCCATGGTTGAGTACCCAAGCCTTAAAAAAAAGGATTGAATGCTTTGAACCTAAGTGTTTGTGTGGGGCTGGGAGAGAACAGCTATGGGAAGGGGGCCCTTGAGTACAGCTAAGTCCGTGAACTGTGGAAACCTCTCTGATACAATGGGAGGTTTGAGTTTCCCGTTTCACTCAGGTCATAGCTGAAGGTTATTTACTTAAGCTTTTCCAGGAGCTGAGTCTGATGGGCCATGCAACCCATCCACTCTTGTATTTATTCTGACTGTATCCAGTTGGCTTAATTTCCTCCCACTTCTTCCTCCACACCTGCCCACAACTAGCAGGAAATAGAGCCTCTGGCCATCACCGTGATGCTGAATGAATTATTTGGAAATGGTTTCTTCAAGCACTTGGAATGGCATTTGTAACTTCTGGGTTTGGTTCATGTGAAAAATACGAAAAAACTCACTGGGTAGGAGAACCCAAAGGTAATCTACAGGGCTACAAACTGTGTGCCTCTTGTGTTGGTCAGAACTTGAAAGTGTCATTCACGGTCCACCCTCATCCCACCCCAACTTTAGATAAATCTACACATACGTTGGTTCAGGCTGGAAGGGAACGGTTCTCTTCTCAAACTGGGCTCCACTAGGAAATAACGGCATGCCTGAAAATCACTTGGAAAAAATAAATACCTCTGCCAAAACCCAGTCATCTAAACTGGTTTAACATCTTTGGGCCGGGGCAGAGGATGAGTAGTCGTAGGCGCCTAGGTAACCTGCATTTTCTGGACTCTCTGGACAGGATAAAGAGGTGGGGTGCGTGGGTGGGGGCAGCCTCATTCCCTCTTGGTCACCCAGCTTAGTGGCCAGGCAGCACAGGACTCTGCACACGTGCTTTCAGGAGACCAAGGAGCCTGTGCTTCAGTGGTGGCATTTAGATGTTCCTCTGAAATGCTAATAAAGACTCAATTTGGGGATTGCTGACAAAGTTCTCAGACTTGTTAATGGATCACTCCCTCTGAAGGTCAGAGACAGCAGCGTGAAACAAATGGCTCAAAGTACGCAGAAAGGAATTATTGCCTCAGCTGAAAGACTTCCAGGGAAAGACACTTCCTGGTTTTCATGACGGCACGTTCTGCTCACTCAGTTTTCTGGCCGCCAGTATGTTGGCTGCATCTACCCTCCATCTCTCCAGCTGATTTGAACCTAATTCCCAGCTCATCACCCTTCTAAAGAAATATCCAAATGCTCTCTCTCCTTTCATGCTATCTCCCTCTTCTCAGATTAAGGAGAAAAGGAAATTGAGGGGCAGGAAGGACATGGAAACTGAGACAGAGTGCTGCTAGGGTCCGGCTGTTGAGCGGTTCTTGCATTTAATCCTCACAACCAATGAGGTAAAGCTAAGGAAACTGAGACTTGGAGAAAATATGTGATTTGCCAAGAGCTCTGAGATCCAACCCTCTTTCCGGGTGCTGAGCTATGTCTGATGAGTCAGAGGACTAGTCTATGGTCATAGCTTGGCTACAGGTTTTCTGTACAACTTTAAGCAAATCATATAATTTCTCTGAACCTGTTTTCTCAACAATAAAATAGGGATTTGTTTGTATGTATACAAATGTATATAGAGAGATAGATATGACTATCCAAATGGATATCCATACATATCTCCACATATATTTGTGTAAATATATCTATATATCTATCTCTCTCTATATCTCTATCTATCCATCCATCCATTCATCCATCCATCCATCCACCCATCATCTATCTATCTAACCATCATCTATCTATCCATTCATCCACCCATCATCTAACCATCCATCCAGCTATCATCTATCCATCCACCCATCCATTATCTACCTATCTATCCATCCATCCCTCATCTATCCATCCATCCATCCATCATCTATCTATCCATCCATCATCTATCTATCTGTCCATCCATCCCTCATCTATCCATCCATCCATCCATCATCTATCTATCTGTCCATGCATCCATCATCTATCCATCCATTATCTATGTGTCCATCCATCCCTCATCTATCTATCCATCCATTATATATCTATCTGTCCATCCATCCCTCATCTATCTGTCCATCCATCCCTCATCTATCCATCCATCATCTATCTATCTATATATCTATCCATCCATCCATCCATCTCTCTATCTCCCTCCTAGAAAGGATCTGCAGAGCCTCCATCTCCTTATCTCCTACTGCCTAATCAACCCACTCCAATTTGCCTTCCTATCCCATCACTCCAGGAAACAGCTTTCTTTAAAGTCATCAGTGACCTCCAGGTTGCTAGTTTCAATGGATATTTACAGTCCTTAGTTTTTCATTATATTAGTTTCATACCACACAATGATTTGATATTTGTGTATACTGAAAAATAATCACCACAAAAAGTCTAGTTAACATCCATCACCACACACAGTTACAAATTTTTTCCCCTGTGGTGAGAACTTTTAAGATTTACTTCCTTAGCAACTTAGCAACAAAATATATAATATGGTATTAACTATAGTCACCATGCTGTACATTACAGCCCCAGGACTTATTTATATCATAACTGGAAGTTTGTGCCTTTTGACACTTTCATCCCTTTTGCCCACCCCCACCCACCACCTCTGACAATTACCAATCTGTTCTCTGTATGTATGGTTTCCAGTTTTTAGGTTTTGTTTGGTTTTTGGGGGTTTTTTTAGATTCCACATATAACTGAGATCATATGGTATTTGTTTTGTCTGTCTCACTTACTTCACTTAGCATAACGCCCTCAAGGTCCATCCATGCTGTCACAAATGGCAAGCTTTTCTTCTTTTTTTACAGCTAAATAATATTCTGTTGAATACATATACCACATCTTCTCTAACCATTCATCTGTCAGTGAATACTTAGGTTGCTTTCATGTCTTGGCTATTATAAATAATGTTACAATGAATGTAGGGGGTACATATATCTTTTCAAGTTAGTGTTTTCATTTCCTTTGAATAAATACCCAGTGATGGAATTGTTAAATCATATATGGTAGTTCTATTTCTAATTTTTTGAGGAAGCTCCATACTGTTTTCCGTAGCGGCTTCACCAATGTGCATTCCCAACAACAGTGTACAAGGGTTCCCTTTTCTCCACATCCTTGCCAACACTCGTTATTTCTTGTCTTTTTGAGGATAGCCATTCTAATAGTTGTGAGATGATATCCAACTGTGATTTTGATTTGCATTTTACTGAAGATTATGATGTTGAGCATCTTTTCCTGTGCCTCATGGCCATCTGTATGTCTTCTTTGGAAAAATGTCTATTAAGATACTCTGCCCGTTTTTAAATTTTTTGGTTTTTGTTTTTTGTTTTTTGGATATCAACTCTCTATAAGATATACAATTTGTAAATACTTTTCTCCCACTCAGTAAGTTGCCTTCTCATTCTATTGATGTTTTCTTTTGCTGTACAGAAGCTCTTTAATTTGATGTGGTCCCACTTGTTTATTCTTGCTTTTGTTTTCAAATCCAAAAAATCATTACCAAAACCAATGTCTAGGAGCTTACTGCTTATGTTTTCTTCTAGAAGTTTTATAATTTCAGGTCCTACACTCAAGTCCTTAAGCCATTTTGAGTTAATTTTTGTGAATGGTGTAACATAATGGTCCAGTATGATTCTCTTGCATGTCACTGTCCTGTTTTCCCAACACCATTTGTTGAAGAGACTCTCCTTTCCCCATTGTATATTCTTGGTTCCTTGTCAAAAAAAAATTGATCATATATGCATGGATTTATTTCTGGGCTCTCTATTCTATCCCATTGATTTATATGTCTGTTTTTATGCCAATACCATACTGCTTTGATTACTATAGGCTTGTAATATAGTTTCAATGAATAGTTCAAGGAATAGAAACAACATCCACCCCGTTTTACAAGTCAGAAATTAGGTGTCATCCTCGATCAGTCATCACCCTCCCTCCATATCTAATCTATCACCAAGTTCTAAGTATCCTCTTCATGTCCATCATCACAACCCAAGTACACTAACAGCACGTCTTCCCTGGACTACTGCTGATTTTCCAAACCACTCTTGTTCCCCTCCAGTCTGTTCTCCACACTGCGGCCAGAGTGATCTTTATGAACTGGAATCTGATAATGTCATATTTCTTGCTTAAAATCTTTGGTAGCTTTCCTCGCTCCCATTGCAAAACCCATAATCCTTAACATGACCCATAAAGCTTGCCAGGTCTTTCCCTCCTGACTTCTCTGTGCTTCACACCCCACGATTCTCATTCTGTACGCTCCAGCTACACCACCTTCTTTCACGTCTCTGAATCTGCTGTAAACCCATCCTTCCACAGGACCTTTGCACATGCTCTTCCTACAGCCCTGATCATTCCTCTCTCTTCATCCAGACAACCCCTACCTTTATTTTTATTTTTTTAAGCACTCATCTCAGTCATAACTTCCTCGGGGAGGACTTCTATGACCTCCTTGGCCCAAAGGGAGTTGAATCTCCCTGTTATGTGTTCTCATAGCATTAATAACAGTAGAAATTCATTTAACCAACCTCCCCTTAACTGACTTTCCAGATTCACTAACACTATCCACCTCTCTGTGTTTGGTGCCCATGATACTCTGAATGCTGGAAGCTGGTAGGCCACTCTTTAACGTGATTGAATATTTCTGCTTCTCTCTTGTTTAGAGTTTGCTTATCAAGGGTCACTTGTATTTGTTCCCAAATTGGTTCACGCTAGCTGTGCACGCTATTGTAATTTATGTAACTGAATTAAATATTATGCAAGCCAATGAAATGTGAGTACAAAAAGTATTCATCTGTCTGAGAATTCAGTTGAATCATTTGGGAAGACTTGATAAAGGTAAGGCACCAAAACTTGCTTAACAGTGAGTGAAACAACTGTAAAAAATTGGGGAGGGCATTATCAAACTACAGAAGAACTCTGCAGATTTCTTTTCAAGTCTGTCTTTAACTTCTCCCTCCCCTTTCAAGAAATGAAAACAGGAAATCATGGACGATGCATTAAGGGTGTGTTTTATACAAGAAAGATGACAGAAAAGGCATTAGCTCTGAATCAAAAGATTCATGCAGATGTGTGTGTGTGTGTGTACACACATATATCTTTCATGTTAAAATACATATTCGTGGTATATATCTTTTCTTAGAATTCCTTCCTCCAGATCAAACCTTCATACCGGTAGTAACACTGGAACATCCCCATCAGGACTCATCATAGAATTCAGAGCCCAGTGTAAATGGAAATATGGGCTCCTCATTCAAAGTGTATTAGGTATTTCAAGATGGCGACAGCACAGCCTTCAACCAAGTGTGGCGCCCTGTGATTCAGCAAAGGTCACATCCCCATGAAACAGGCTCTGGTTGCCATCTCCTAGCACAGAATTTGGCATGTGATAAGTGATTCTTTCACTCAGTAGGTATTTATCGAGGGACTTCCATGTGCCAGGCGGTGCTCTAGACTCTGAAAATATAGTACAGAACAACAGAGAATCAGTGATGTTTGAGCTACAAATTTGGCTCTGAGCTTCCTGGTAACCAAAGCAAAACATGAGATACCATCAATCACATCATTCTTATTATCAGAAAGGAGGAAGCAAACCAACGTCCCAGGGATAAAAAGAGATAGCAGTCTACCTCTTACTCCCTGACAGAACCAAATGAGATGGCAGCTGTGAAAATACCCTAAAGAAACAGAAGGTGCTATGATACACAGGGAGGTATTCGCATTAGAATTCTTTCTTTCTATTTATTTATTTATTTTTGGCTGCGTTGGGTCTTTGCTGCTGCACACGGGCTTTCTCTAGTTGTGGCGAGCGGGGGCTACTCTTTGTTGCAGTGTGCAGGCTCCTCATTGCAGTGGCTTCTCTTGTTGCGGAGCATGGGCTCTAGGCACACGGGCTTCAGCAACTGTGGCACGTGGGCTCAGTAGTTGTGGCTCACGGGCTCTAGAGCACAGGTTCAGTAGTTGTGACACATGGGCTTAGTTGCTCTGCAGCATGTGGGATCTTCCTGGACCAGGGCTCGAACCCGTATCCCCTGCATTGGCAGGCGGATTCTTAACCGCTGCACCACCAGGGAAGCCCCTAGAATTCTTTCACAGGATGAAAGGGAAAACTTTTCATTGTGACATCTCTGTTTTTCCTGGAAGGGTGCTCGGTAAATTCATCTTCGTAGGCAAAGAAACTTTCAAGTCGGCTAACGTTTTAATGTTGGAGCCCAACCATCACTTCAGCCTACAAAACTTTCAACCAGTCTGTACAAGTTTCACCAGTCTCCCTTCCTGACCCTTACAAGAGGAAGAAGGCTGCCCAGTGCCAGGCGGGCAGACATTAAAGATGCCCTGGGTCTCAGTCCTCCCCTCCCCTCCTCCTCCCCCACTCCAGGAGGATGGAGGCTGGAGATGCTGGAGTCTTTTCCTGCTGCTCAACCCTCATAACCCCAAGGCCCCAGTGGGTCCATCCTCAGTGACATAGACAGGACTTGTGAACAGACAGACATGGAGCCAAGACAATGTTGCTAAGGGCAGAGAAAAGGAACCTCTGCCGTCCTCACCTTCCTGCCATTTCACTTCTCTCTTCCTCTCCTCCTGGCTTGCTACCCATTTCTTGGTGTTTCTGTGCTCTCTTCTCACCACCATCACCACCATCATTGACTTAGAGGAAGTCCTATGTAGTCTACGTTTCACAGAGACAGACAGTTCGGCAGGACAGACATAGGCAGGCTGGCTTTGCCTTTCTTTGTGGTTGTTACCCTGGTCTGTGTATCTCTCTCCCACACACAGACAAACCAAATAAAGACCTGTGTGTACTTCAGAGAGAGAGAGAGAGTTTGATGGGAAACCAACAAATAAAAAATACCAGCTATCTTGACTAATACACTATCTTTTATCTAGATGGAAAAAAAACAAAACCAAAAACCTCATTAGGTCAGAAACACCTTAGGACCCTAAATGGGGCTCAGAGAAGTTCATTTCGTGACTATTTGAAACGTTAAACAATGAGCCTACAGATTCCCTCAGCCACCTGTTTCAGGCTTTTCAATACCAAACATCAACCCATAGAGACCAGCTACAGCCAGAGAGAAAAAGATCTGAGCATTTCCACCAAAGATGTCACCAGACTATGAATCTACTGCCCTTTGAAGTCCCCCATAAAATGTGAAAGAGAGAGCATCCTCACCAGCCACTGGCGTCAACAATTGACACGGGCCCCTTCGATGGGTACCCACTTAGGTATCAAAGAGACACCTTTAATGAGAGAAGAGCTTGCTGCGGGATTTCTATTTTAGGCCTCGTGCTAGTAAATATAATTCTGTTTACACAGTCTTGGGTCTGGGACCAGCTCGAGCTGCAAAATGACTGTTTGAAGTGCACCTTAAGTGTGGTCTTTGAAGCTCTGAGCTGTGGTACATGTGGTCGTGTCTCTTTCTTTTTCTCCACCGTGGCAGAATTGTCAACTGTTCTTCAGTGGCTTATATAACATCCATGTGAACAAGGCGAGGACCTGGGGGCTGGGGGCCCAGCCCACTGGAATTGTGGGTGGCTGTCCTTGGCATTGGAAGAGAGCAGCACCCCTGGCCTCCACCCACTAGATGCTTGTAGATCTGCCCATAGTCGTGACAAACGAAGACGTCTCCAGGCGTTGCCAAATGTCCCTGTGAGGAGCAAAACTGTCCCCAGTTGAGGACCACTGCTCACAGCACTTCTTCACGACATCCCTCAAGCTTTATGAAGTAGGATTTTAAGTTTTGTTCTAAGGCTCACAGATCTCGAAATCAAACTTATGGTTACCAAAGGGAAAATGTGGGGGAAATGATAAATTAGGAGATTGGGATTAATATATATACACTACTATATATAAAATAGATAACCAACAAGCACCTACTGTATAGCACAGGGAACTCTACTTAATATTCTCTAATAACCTATATGGAAAAAGAATCTTAAAAAGAATCGAGATATATAGATATAGATATATAGATATATCTGATTCACTTCGCTGTACACCTGAATGAACACAACATTGTACATCAACTATACGCCAACAAAAATTTAAAAATATATATAAATAATAGATTTTGTTCTAAATATTTGTTCATTGATATTATGCTTTTTTCTTTAACCTATGAATCAATTAGAAAGGTTTTAAATTCTAAACATATCTTGCTTTTTTTTTAGTTACCTTTTGTTGTTCATTTATAACCTAATTAGACTGGGTCGGGAAGGTGGGCTCTACAATCCTTATTCTTTTGCATTTGTGGAGACTTGCTTTGTGGCTGAGTACCTTGTCGGTTTCTGTAACCATCTCTTCTGTGTTTGAAAAATGTGCATTCTTCAACTGTTGGGTACACGATTCTACACAGGTCTGTTAGATCAACTTGTTCATTGTGTTATTCAAATCTTAGACAGTCTTGTCAATTTTTATGCCTCCTGACTTATCAATAACCAGAAAGGTGTATTTTAAAATCTCCTGTAACGATTTGTCAGTTCCTCCCTGAAATTTGGTCAAATTTTTGCTTTTGTACATTTTGAGGGTCTAAAATAGGTAAATACAAATTTGGATGTGTTATACCCTCCTGATGAATTATTCCTTTTATCACTATATAATGACCTTCTTTTTGCCTTAAAGACATTTACTCTGCTGCAGCCTTCTAGTTAGTTTTGTTTTGATTCATATTTGCCTAGTATACCTCTTTTTATCATTTACTTTCAATTGTTTTGAATCCTTCTGTTTTAGGTATCAATATGTATTTTGAAAGCGGCATAAGTAAGTTTTCTTTCTATTTTTTTCACATCGAACCTGACAACTGTCTTTCAACTCGTGAGTATAATCCACTTAGATTTATTGTGTTTCTTAATATATTTAGATTTATTTCCACCATTTCTTGCGGGACTTTCTATTTACTCTGCTTTTTAATGCCTTTTCTTCCTCTTTTCCTGTCTTCTTTTGGATCGATCAAGGTTTCCATATTTCTCTCTTTCCCTCAATTAATTTAGAAATTACATGTTCTGTTTCTACTCTTCCAGGGGTTATCCTGAAACTTTTGCCAAGCCAGTTGGACCTAAATTCTAAAGTTACTATTACTACCCTCTTCCTAAATAATATAAGGAATTTAGAATATTTTAACCCATCTTACATATTATCGCTATCCAACATTTTAGATAGTTCCACTTTAGTTTTATACCCTAAGTGTTATTATTTTCATTATTGTTGGCTTTGAGCAAATTAATGCATTTTTTGGCTTTGCCTAGATGTTTATCAGCATCTTTAATAACCATCCCTTCTTGCCTCTGAATCTTTCCCTCTGACTTCAATTTCTTCTTTCCTAAAACACATACTCTAGAAGTCTTTTCCATGAGTGTCCTTGAATCATACATTTTTTTGGTCATTGCTTTAGAATATCTTTATTTCCTTTTTCTTTTTTCTTTTTTTTTTTGCGGTACACGGGCCTCTAACTGTTGTGGCCTCTCCCGTTGCGGAGCACAGGCTCTGGACACACAGGCTCAGCGGCCATGGCTCACGGGCCCAGCCACTCCGTGGCATGTGGGATCCCCCTGGACCGGGGCAGGAACCCGTGTCCCCTGCATCGGCAGGTGGACTCTCAACCGCTGCGCCACCAGGGAAGCCCCTTTCCTTTTGTTTTTAAATGATAGTTGAAGATGGTAGAAATGAAGACTGACCATTTTTTTTCTCTCAGCACCTTAAAAATATTATTTCATCGACTTCTGGCTCCACTGTTGCTTTTGAGAAGTCAGTTACAAGTCCAATTATGATTTCTTAGTGAGAATCCATATTTCTCTCTTGCCGCTTTTAAGATCTATTTCTTTTTGGTTTTCAAAAGTTTTTCTCTGATGTTATGGGTACAAGTTTCATTCGATCTTTCTTAGGACTCATTTCCTGCCTCTGAAGATTTGTTTCTCTCATAGGTTCTGGAAAATTCTCAGCCTTTTTCTCTTTGGTTGTTTTCTTTCCTCCTTCTCTTAATATTCTCTACCTGAAGTTCTATTACTCATACGTTTCCCCTCTCTCTATCCTCCATGTCTCTTAATCTTGCTTTTATATTTTCTATTTATGTATCTATGCTGCATTTGGGGCAGTTTTCTGAAATCTGCCAGTTCTTAAACTCTTACTTCAGCTATGTGTAACCCATGTCATTTACTGCACTGTGTTTTTCTAGGTTCTATTTGTTTCTTCAAATCTGTCTGGGTTTCTTTTGGTAGTGTCTTAATGATTTTTTTCCCTTTATATATATCTTTAACGATTTAAAGAAAACACTAATTTCTAGTCTGTCTCCAATAGCTCTATTTTCTGAATGAAGATTCTTGGTGGTCTACACCTATTGTTTGTTGTATATGCCGATGTTTGCCCGTGGGGGTTGTGAGACTATAACTTCAGAGTTGAGAATTCACTACGGTGGGAATGAGGATTCTGAAGGGGCTGCACTGAGCGTGTGTCCTGCAAGGGCCATCTGTGTACAGTTCTCCATGGGATCCCTGCAGCACTGTCCAAAAGATGGCTTCTCGTTATTTTGTTGATTTGAGGGTTCCTGGACCACTCAAGTAATGTCAGTGCAAACCCCTGCTCCACGTGAAGGTCAGCGTGTAATTATGAGATTACAGGGGACACTTGTTTTCCTTCCACTCGTAGCCCAGGCTCAACAGACAAGCTTATATGGCATCTCCCTTTGTAGCTGAGCAGAATGTTTCCTTATAAACCTCTTCCTCGCCTTACGTGAAAGCCTTCATTCCAACTCTCCGTCTGGCACAGACCCAAGGCCTCATATTCAAATTTCTGTGGACCTAAAACCCAAACTAAATTAGAAAATTTAAAATCCTAAAAGCCTACAAACCCAATCCTCCCCATACCTGCCCCAGCATGCAGGGTCGCCCCACATCCGTTCACTCATTTTCAATTCCTGCTTGTTTTCTCCTGGGGGATCTTTCTTACTTTCTGTGAGCTCCTCTTTGCGTGTAGAAAAAACAATTTTTCTATATATATATTTTGTTCAGCATTTCTAGGAGTTTTGAGATAGGAGAGTTTTCAGGTCATCTAATGTACCATATTGTAGAAAATAAGGATCCCCCCCCCTCAGACATAACAGTCAAAAGCACTAATCTGATGATTCCCCATTACACAAACAGTAACAACCCAGCTCATTAGCATGACCTGGAGAAAACAGTCTGGCTCATATGTGCTTCTCCCGTTCCGTTTTCCATCTCTCTCTTCTTTTTAAAAAATTCTTTTTTATTTTTACATAATTTTTAAAGTTTATTTTCCATTTACGGTTACTACAAAATATTGGCTATACTCCCGTGCTGTAGAATACATCCTTGAGCCTGTCTGACACTCCATAGTTTGTATGTCTAAATTCCCCGCCCCGATATTGCCCACCACCCCTCCCCACTGGTAACCACTAGTTTGTTCTCTATATCTGTGAGTCTGCTTCTTTTATGTTATAGTCACTAGTTTGTTGTATTTTTTTAGATTCCACATATAAGCGATATCATATGGTGTTTATCTTTCTCTGTCTGGCTTATTTCACTTAGCATAATGCCTTCCAAGTCCATCCATGTTGCTGCAAATGGCAAGATTTCGTTCTTTTTTATGTGTAAGTAGTCTACTTCTTTATCCATTCATCTGTTGATGGACACTTAGGTGTCTCCATGTTTTTGCTTATTGTAAATAACACTGCTATGAACAATGGGGTGCATGTATCTTTTTGAATTAGTGTTCTGTTTTTTTTGTTTTTTTTTTCCGGATATATACCCAGGTCCATCTCTTCTTAATGCCCTATATTCTAGCCACACAGACAGCTCATGGTTCTACCAACTTCCACACACCTACAACTGCCAGACTTAGGCTCTGCCGCATCCTTCTCTCATTTCACAAACTGCTGTTTTCTGGCCAGAGCAAACCCCAAATATTGGCTCCAACACCCCAAAACATAATTAATCAAGCCCTCCCGGATGCTCCCACTACATACGTACCTTGTTTAGAATCCTTATCCCATAGAACAAAGCATTTTTACATCTTCAGCTAGATTCAGATCTTTTATGGGGCCAAAGCAAGATTTTATCCATCGCCCCCAACATGTAGCACAATACCTGGCACATGGTGGACACGCTAAGATGCTCTAGCAATTGTCTTGAATTATGAGGCTAGAGATATATAACTTGCAATTGTGGTAACTTTGTGTGTCATAAGCAGCCTTATTTTTGAAAATTTCTGCAAAACTGCTAATTGTCACTGGTGCTAGGTTAGTCACAATACAGGGCAAATAGGCTCGGTCTAGCCTCTGCCTATAACTTTTATTAGATATTAGTCCTGACTCATGACGAAATTCCATTTCGATAGCTAAGTGAGGGGTCACTTAGAATCTAGGACAGACAGTACAGCTGCAAGACATGAAAACAACAATACAAAAACAGAACCAGGCTGTCTTACTCACTGTTGTAACCCCACAGCACAGTCACTGACATGGAGCAAGTGTTCAATGAACACACGAATAAACACGAATGAGTGGGCAAGAGATTATGTGATAAAAAAAGAGAAACTTTAGCCAAGTGGCAGACAGAGGAAGTTAGAAGGTATGTCTGACCACTGGACTTATGGCTTGGATCGCATCTTATTCGTCACGGTATGCGTCTCGCATGTACAACACACTGAGTTGAGTGTGGACCGAGCCAACACTTCGTTTGCTTGGATGGATGAATGAATGAAAAACTTAATTATGTGCAAACTGAATGAATGAGAAACTCCCAGATCTGGAGTTATGGAGAGAGGGAAACCAAAAGGTCAACATGTTGGATAAGAAGGAAAAAAATAATTGTCATAAACCTTTTGGGTTTGGCCTCATCCACGCATGCTAGCCTTACCTGCTTGACCCTCCTGTCCACCCATCCATCTATCCATCCATCCACTTATCATCCATTCACTCAAGAAACATTTTCTAAGCACCTACTGTGTACCAAGCACCGTGCTTGGGGTTTACAGATTTCAGTTTTGTATTGAGAAAAACTTGCTGATTCTCTAGCAGTACAATGGTCCCACCGGCATGCTGGGAGCTGATAATTCTCAAAATTTTCATTCATTCCTCCTTCATTCATTCATCCGGCAAAAATCTTTGAGCACATCCTCTCTGCCAGACACTGTGAGGCACCAGGGATTCACTCCTTATTTTATGTATTTATTCATTCAATAAACAATGTGTGAGCGTCTAATGAGTGCCAGCCATAGATGGGGCCTCTGCTTTCAAACAGCTTAATGTTAATAGTATGAAGACTCAGGCAAGAGACAAGTAAACAAATAAATAAACTAGTTGAGATAATGATAAGGCAAAATAATAATGAATCAGGATGTGCTAGAGAGTGATGATGTCATATGCATAGGATATGAAATCACTGTGGCCCCTGCCCTCAGAGGCAGAGACTTCTAAGGAAGCAGAGCTCTCACCAGATGCTCTGGGTGCCGCCTACCTGGATCCTGCGGACAGGCAACCCTGATGTGAGCACACGGCGGTGTGACCTGGCCTGGGGGCAGAGAAGCGGGGTCTTGGAGAGAATGGACCACAAGGACGAGCCCCGGTAGAGGCCTCTCTGCCTGCACGGCGTGTCACCAGGGACACAGCTCCTCGCCCCGTGGCCCTGGCCGACCTGCCTGCGCCGTCTTCTGAGAGCATGAACATCTGCCTTCAACCCATTCAAATGAACCACCACGGCCTCCTTGGTCAGGAACTTTGACTCCCGGTGCACCTGGTTTAGAACTAGTGGGTCTGGAGGTGAATGACACCATATCTTGTTACTAATTCCCTACGGCCACCACTTCTTCCTGCCAACCCCTAGCAGGAGGGCTGGGCGGGGACGGGCACAGAAGTTCAGCCAGGGGTCCTGGGCGTATCAGTCCACCCAGCTCCGGCCCCTGCCATCTGGCCTCCTGCTTCCCCCCTCCCCCGGCCCCAGTGCTTTAGCCTGGCCTGACCGCGCAGGTTTTGGAAGAGGCCAAGGTCACAGTGGGCCGACCTCCCCAGATGGATGCAGCCCTACACCGCAGCTGTGGTCCAGCCTGACCACGGATGCTCGGGGGCACTTACGCCAGATGAGGGCTGGGCCTCCACCAGTGAGGCTCTGATTAGACCCAGAGACCACGGCTTGATTCCCCTCCTCACACACACTCCCAGTTCCTTCCGGACCCCAATCTCCTTACTTCCCAGCCCTGCTCCTTTTCCTGCCCCTCAAGACACCATCAGCCCTTCTCTGAGGTTGGTGTTCAAGGTAGAGGCCCTCCACCCAGGAACCATCATTGGGCACCATTCCGGGGGATCAGCAAGTGGTCCCCTCAGTTCAAGGGGCCATGGAGGAGCCCGGCCCTCCTGGACTGCAGGCTGGCCAGTCTCCTCCAAGGGGCCAGGCTGCAACGGCTGGAGGCTGAGTCGGGTGGTGGTCTGGACCCCAGAAGCATCAATTCTTGTTCTAATGGGCATATTTGCTCTGTGCTTTGACTGCACCCATACAGCTTGGCCTAAAATACATTCCTTTTTGTAGGGGCTTATGATCCAGGGAAATGGAGGTGCTTCGTCTTTTCTAAAAATTACAGCCTTGACCATCACCCTTTGAATACGTCTGTAAGCGCATGTATCACATTGCACTGAGATATTCCCCTTGTACATCCATTTCCTCCACTAGACCGTGGACTCCTCAAATACGAGGACCCCTTCTTATTGGTCCTTGGCCCTCTCTTTGGTGACTGTGGAAGGAAATGGTGAGGATGACAGCTGCGTCACTAGCCCAGAGCGAATCCAACTTTCATTCCAGGTCTCTTTGGATTTACCTTGGAGTTTATTTCAACTATGGTCATATCCAATGGTTCAGACACTAAAAACAATCTGGCATGAAACAATTAAAATCAACATTTGCTGGAAAGATAGATTAGGGTGTGGTGTCTTAGTTTACAACAAATTAATAAAATGGTGAGACAAACACTGTGTGATATCACTTGCATGTGGAATCTCAAAAATACAACAAACTAGTGAATTTAACAAAAAATAAGCAGACTCACAGATATAGAGAACAAACTATGGTTACCACTGAGGAGAGGGAATGGGAGAGGGGCAACATAGGGGTAGGGGATTCAGAGGCACAAACTACTAGGTATAAAATAAGCTACAAGGATATGTTGTACAACACAGGGAACATAGCCAATATTTTATAGTAACTATAAATGGAACATACCCTTTAAAACTGGTGAGTCACTATGTTGTACACCTGTAACTTCTATAAAATTGTACAGCAACTATACTTCAATTAAAAAATAAAAAATAGGGCTTCCCTGGTGGCGCAGTGGTTGGGAGTCCGCCTGCCGATGCGGGGGACGCGGGTTCGTGCCCCGGTCCGGGAAGATCCCACGTGCCGCAGAGCGGCTGGGCCCGTGAGCCATGGCCGCTGAGCCTGCGCGTCCGGAGCCTGTGCTCCGCAACGGGAGAGGCCACAACAGTGAGAGGCCCGCGTACCGCAAAAAAAAAAAGAAAGAAAAATAAAGAAAACTATTCTATCAATAACTACACATTTTGTCTGGGAATAAAGATTATCTTTTTTTCAAAAAATAAAATAAAAAATTAAATTGCAGTGAAAAAATAAAATAAAATAAAATGGTGAGCTTCAAAACTGTGTATGATTCTGTTCAGATAAAGTTAACTGTGAGTGAGATTTTCTTCTAAGATGCTCTTCTCCTAAGATGCTCTGCTTCGGATTCCCTTCTACTAAGGTTTCTCTTAGAAATCGGGTCTTTTCTAAACTGAGAGGGGGCATCAAGGCTCCATTGGTATCCCTTTTCTATCTGGTCCCTGGATTTAGAGCGAGAACCACAGCTGGAGAAACAACACGTGACTTCAAAAAAGGGGGCCTCCTGGGGGCCTCTAACCAACCATTTCTCTTTACCTGCCAAGGGCAGATAACCAACCACTGAGTAGGCTGAGTGACGTGGGCCGATCCCACAGCCCTGCTGAGCCAGGGCAAGCCGTCTGCCCCGAGAGGCAGCTTGTGTCTGGGCTGGTGGCAAAGCTGTCTGCTTCTACACCTTCCTAGTGTGGGAGCCGGAATCTAGAAAGGGACTCTGACCGGAGGAGCTTGAGTCAGAACAGCTTCCTTCGACTGGAAGCTTCTGTAAGTCCAGAGGTCATCTCCATGCTTATGGACAGGCTATGGCCCTGGTGGCTGGTTGTCTGCTGAGCTGGAGAGCGGATGTTCCTCCCGTGAGTTCGGCTCTAGCTGCTGCTCCCCGCTGCCCTGAGGAAGGATCGTCCTCACCTTCTCCTTACCAGGCACAGTGACTCAGGGGGAGGCTTGGAACCAGACCCCAGGACACCGATTCCCAGCACACAGTCTCACTGGCAGAGGGACCTTGGAGTTTGCTGTGAAAGGCATGGACTTTGGCGTCAGGCAGACCTAGATTCACATCCCAGTTTTGCCGGTTACTGGCTGTGTGACTTTGGGATAGCTATTTGATCCTCTCTGTGCTTTGGTTTACTCATCTGTAAAATGGGCATAATAACAGCTACCTCGTGAGATTGTTGTGAGAATTAGGGATATAATGTTTCTAAAACACTGAATAAGACACCAGCAACACAGTAAATGCTAAATAAATGCTCACTAAGTAATTCCGTGGTGCCGTCTAGCTCCCTGGAGTCCTGAGATCTTTCCCAGGAGTTTAAGAGCCCCTTGGATGGGAAAGGGGGCAGGGAGGAGAGAACAAGTGAGCTGGTTATCAGCCCCCCTTTTGCTAAAGCAAATGCTCTGTTTCTGTTGTCTCTGTCTGTTCCACGTCGAAGTCTGATGCGTCTACTCTAATCCAATCCCCTCACATGGCAGATGAAGAAGCAGAGGCCCAGGGACCGTAGGGATGTCCCTTGGCTGGTCCAACATGAGGCTGGGAAGCAACATCCCGTGGTGTCTAAGAGCACAGGTTCTGCAATGATGCTGCCTGGGCCAGGTGTCTGTCCTATCACTGCCTATCTTTGTAATCTCGAGCTTGTTTTGTGCCTCAATTTCCTCATCTTTAAAATGCCTGCTTCTATGTGGTACACACACACGCGTGCGCACACACACACACGCACACACACACACAATGGAATACGACTCAGCCATAAAAAAGAGTGAAATAATGCCATCTGCAGCAGCATGGGTGGACCTAGAGACGATCACACTAAGTGAAGCAAGTCAGACAGAGACAGATATCATATGATATCACTTACATGGCATCCAAAATATGACACAAATGTACTTATCCACAAAACAGAAACAGACTCACAGACATAGAGAACAGACTTGTGGTTGCCAAGGGGGAGGGGGGTGAGGGAGGGAAGGACTGGGAGCTTGGCATGAGCAGATGCAAGCTATTATATGTAGAGCGGATGAACAACAAGGTCCTATTGTATAGCACAGGGAACTATATTCAATAGCCTATAATAAACCATAATGCAAAAGAAAAAAAACTGTAAAATGCCTGCTTCTAAGGGTTTTTGTGAAGATTAAGTAAAATTTCATATCTAAAATGCCCAGAATGTCATCTGACGTAGTGCTAAGCCTTAGTGATTATTGTTAGAACACCTGACCCTACTTCACGGTCTAGGAAAATTTAACTGTGAGTCAGATACTGACTTTAATGCGTGCTCATCCTTCATGGCAAACAGGATGCTTCCTGAGGTGAAGAGAGCTTCAGCAGGCTGTGACCAACACAGAGGAGTGTCATGTCTCCTCCAGCCCTGAAGGTTACTGACTTGGGTCAGACACTTTTGCTCAGAGAGTGAGTGGACAGATTTAGTTTAATGAAGAAGGAAAGCCCACGGAGGGCAAAAAAAGGAGCGGCTGGAAGGACAGAGGCTCTATTCTAAGCAATTTCTTGCTCCACCGTGATCTCTGGGGATAGGTTTGTGAAGTAGGGGCATGTGGGACCATTTCGGTGCTATTTTGACCACTAGAGATCCGTGGAATGCTTGCTATCCTGAGAGGGTGGATTCCCAAGGAGAGGTAATGTCCACAGCAAAATTAGTCATGGTACCACCACCCCCGTTCCCTTGCTGGACCTGGGTTTGGTCTGTTTTCCAGGAATCCAAGTCATCCACTTCTGTTCCCTGGTTCCTTCTGTGACCGGGTAGCATTGGCAAGGCACAGACAGCTCTGGGCCAAGGATGGAGAGAGGCTTTTCTCCTTTAAAGCAGGCTTCCCAAATGTTCAAGACCATAGGTGCCCACATTTTCTAACCAATACAGTCCAAACTCTTCAAGGGCCTCCCGAGGCTGCCTTCCCTGAATTCCATCCTCCCATCCCCAACGTCACATCACTCGATCCTCTCTGCCCACCTTCACTCTTTCTCCGCTCTCTCCTTCCCCATCACACACCCATCCTCAAGATTCTCACCCGTTCTCCAACGCCTGCACTGAACCCCATAATTGGATGAGCTCCATACCGGGTATCCTATAACACACTGTCCCTCTCCTATACCATTTACCACGTACTGCGAGCAAGGAGGTCGGAAATTTAGCCGAGGAGCTTTCTAAGCCAATGTAGAAGCAGCAGCTTGATTCCTCCTGACTCTCTACAGCAAAGAGTGAGGAGAGAGAGAACACGAAGAGAGGATTGTAAGCCAGGAAAAACCCAAAAAACAAAACACAGAACTTGGAAGTCTGGGAGATTCCCAGCCTGTCCATACTGCAAAAAATAAAGTTTGTTCTGAGGAGAACACTGAAGGCCGGGCTGGGCGATGACGCGACAAGGAGATGGTGAGCGTGACTCACAGATTCACCCAGCCTGCTCAGGAGAGGCAGCATCAGAGGTGGGATCATGCCAGCAGATACTCCAGTATGAACCAGAGGGGGCAGAGGAAGAGGCACAGGGTAAACGAAGGCTGTTAGACGTCCTGGATGCTACAGGCTGGGACCATAGAGCTATCTGGCTCTATGTGTGCTATCCTTCCAGAAAAGGGGGGAGGGACCCCAAAGGCAATTCAGAGATGGCCAGGGCTGCCACTCCCACCACAAGGCCCAGAGAGCACAGGCCAGGGGCCTGAGGGGAAAGGGGAGGGAGAGGCTATCTCCCCCTCCGTGTCAGAGGAGAGGCCTGTGGCCCTCAGCAGAGACCCACAGTGTGGGCTGTCCCCCCATCCCCCAGACAGCCACCCGGAGCCCCTGCACCGTTGTGGGGATGATGTTGTCACCCTGATGGGGCTGGAGGGCAGAGCACTGAGTCAAAGAGGATTATTCTTGAAGCCTCGGATCTCATGGAATTTGCCCTGCTAGGTCTGGGACTTGCTTGGGACCCATCACCCCTTCCATTTTCCCTACTTCTCTCTTTTGGAGGGAAGATATCTGTCCTATGCTTGTCCCATCATTGTAGTTTGAAATCACATGTCTTGTGTGGTTTCACGGGTTCACGGCTAGAGAGGAATTTTGCCTCAGGATAAATAACACCTCAAATGTTGTTCATATCTGATTTAGAGGATATTTAGATGAGACTGAACTTGAGACATAGGAGCTGATGGTGGAACGAGCTAAGAATTTAGGGGCTGTCAGGATGGAATGTATGTATTTTGCATGCAAGAAGGACATGATTTGGGGAAAGGGAGCAGAAATCTATGGACTGAATTGTGGTCCCCCCATTCATGTGCTGAAGTCCTAACCCCCAATATGATACTATTTGGAAATGGGGCCTCTGGAAGGTATGAGGTCATGAGGGTGAAACCCTCATGATGGGATTAGTGTCCTCATGAAAGGAGGAAGAGACCAGGGCTCGCTCATGATCTCTCTTGCTCTCTCTCTCTCTCTGCCATGTGTGGACCCAGCAAGACTCCGCAACTGTGAGAAGTAAATGTTTGTTGTTTCAGCCATGCCATTGATGACATTTCATTAGAGCAGCCCAAGTACATGAATACAACAGCCAAAAAGGTTTTGCTGGGACCCTCACAAAGAGAACCATGGGCTACACAACTTACAGTAGAGAAATCAACAAATGACATTCATGGGCGGAAATTCAAGAAAACACATGGAACTTGGAAGAGAAATCAGAAACACAAGTCATGATCTTTATAGGGGTCAGAGATAACCAAGGTATTTCAGTTTTGAAAAAGGGGGGTTAAGTGCCAAGGGATTAGGCATCTCCGATGTTTTTCAAAATCACTTCCTTTGGGAAGTCTTCCCTGGTCTCCTGTTGGTTTCTCCATGAAAGTTTAGCAACTTATTCCACAGAGATATTTCCAGGACAGCATCATCTACCCAGCCCTGTCTGCGCAGAGTGAATGGATGCATATCCTTTTTCGGTCCCCACTGAGTGCCAGGGAGAGCGAAAGCAAGATGCTCCTGTTCACTCATCCGAGGATGCTGTGTTGGCAGCAATAACTGAAGTGCTCTTCACAGTTTTTATGACACTTTTTATTATCTTCATCGATCCTCATAACAAACCCTGGAAGGTGGTTGGTGTCATCATCCCATCTTACAGATAAGAAAACTGAGGCTCAGAAAGGTGAAGTAACTTGCCCGAGGTCATTCCATTCATAAATGGAAGAAATGGGTTCCTAGCCCAAAGCATCTGACTCTAGAGATCACACACTCATCACTGTGCAGGACCGTCTCTCAGGCATGTGTGTGTGTGTGTGTGTGTGTGTGTGTGTGTGTGTGTACACAGGCACACAAGTGAAAGAAAGGCATGTGGTGGAAGGACGCGGGAGTCATTTATTTCTGTCCTTTCAGACTCTTTGAGTGAGAGCTCCACACTTAAGGGGTAGATTGCAATTGCTTATTAATAAAATAAGTTTTATTAATACATGTGTTTATAAAATACTTTTTATTTTGAAAAACTCTTTCTTCCAGAAATGAGGACTGGGGAAGGGGTGTGACACAGAGGCAGCTGGGGTGGTCATGGACATTCATTCATTCAGAAAATGCCCAGTAAGTCCCTTTCCTGAGCTAAATTCAGTGCAGGTGGCGGAGGCCTCTCTGGACATCAGGCCCTGTCTCTGCTCTGGCCCACTGTGCTCCAGGCCCTGCACTAGGGTCCTCTTCCCGTGATGCTGACTGGTGGTCAGCCTCGGTGGGGTTGCTGGTACCTGTGCAGACAGTCTCTGATGGAGACTCTGCCCAGGCATTCAGCGGCGACAAGGAAGGAATGTGCTTTCATTCTTCGCAGGCTCTACCTGGGTGCGCTGGGGCTGCTGTCACCAGGAGGCTTCTGTAAGTAAAGCTGCTTAATCTCCTTAGCCGGATGGTGGTGTCAGCCGCCGGGAGCCGGCAGGAAAGCAGCATCGTGCCTCGGATTCCCCAAATTGTTGGGAGCGGTGGGTGATCCCACACAATCAGAGGGGCCTGCACTGGCTTGTCCGAGGGAGGAGAGCTGGGTTCGGGGTTTTCTCTCCGTCTGCTGCTCCGGGCATGCTCCGTGAGGCGTCTTCGCCAGGCCAGAGGGGCTGGGCAAATTCCCTGGACGTCAGGCAGCTGGGTGGTTTCCAGAAGCACTAGCACTGCCACTTCCTCCCACTGGTGAGCTCCCCAGGGGCTTACACGAGAAAGCCCAGCTCCCCAGCCCAGCCCTTGAGGCTCATCACCCTATAAAGTACCCAGAGCTGTGCATCTGTGGGTCTCTGAGGCTTTTGCAATTTGTGAGGCCCTCTTTAAGAAAAGGGACACCGACCAGATAGCTGGAGCCTCACCAGGTTTGGGGAGGGGTCCACGGCAGCCAGGAGGCCTGAAGCTCAGCTTCATTAGAACCATGGAAAGACCCCCATTGCCCACACTTGCCTTTTCAGTCTCTCTCCTGACTCCTACGTGGACCCCTCCCACCCAGCTGACATCTGTGCTCAGCGGGCATCCTCCATATTCTGTCCGGCATCCTCACTCGCGCTTCTGTGAGATGAGTCGACATGTAAACGCCACTTAGCTCCTTGAGATACCAGATTAACGACAATTACGATCAGAGTAACTATGCTTCTGGGTGCGTCGACTTCGTGCTGGAGGCTTACACCCCACAAGGCAGGGAGAGATTACAGGCCACTCTGTTCCCAGGAGGCGCCACACCTCAGAGACGTTAAGTCACTTGCCATGGGTCCTACGGCTAGTAAGTAGCCCAAAAAAGGCGTAAGTTAAAAACCACATCTTTCCGACTTCAAAGTCTAGGCTGTTTTATGCACACCAAACTGCCTTTATTCTGTTCCGTGTTCTCTGTAACGTCCTCCGTGAAGCCCAGTGCCGGACACACAGTAGTATTTTCCAAATCACTTACACCTGGATGAGAATGTTCCTTAGAGGGAAACAGGGCCACATATTTGCAATTGGGTCCCAGAAAAATTCAAGTCTTAGTGTTACCACTATACTAGACTCCTAAATGTTGACTATTTGATGCTTATTCACTGGCTTTTCCATCAGGTGCCCCATTTCTGCTCTTCACATGCAGCCCTTGCCTACATGTACTGAGCAGCTATATCACCATAATGGCGGGGGGGTGGGGAGAATCCCCTGAAATTCAACAGTGTGCAGCTCTAAGCATCTGCTTCCTGCTCTCGCCTCCGTGGCTCAGCTGGGCCTGGCTTGATTTCTGCTCGGCTCCATGTGTCTCGCTTCCTCCTTGGGCCAGTGGTTTCCCAGGGTCAATGCATCTCAGGGCAAAGAAAGGCACACAGAGGACCAGCCCCATCGCTAAAGCACATTCAAGCCTTTGCTCGTGCTACAACCTGCTGACCAAAGACAGTCATATGGCCAAGATCAAGGTCCAGGACAGGGAAGTCCACCCTGCCTACCCTGAGAACACACTAGGGCAGAGATGCCTGACATCACTGCAGGGAGACCAGTGATCAAGGACCTCCGCGCAAAGTCTAAGAGAAAGATGCCCCCAGCTAACCTTCAAGCTCTCAAAATAGGTTTCCAGTCCATTCAAAGGGTGTCAGGATAATTCCTTTCAAAATTCTCCAAATCACTTTAACTTCAAGTGCCAACAGATCTATGCTATGAAGTATTTTGAGAGAAGAGTAGGAAGAAAATGGCAAGCACTGAAAACTCAAAAATGCTGGGTGACCCAGCTTCCAAGAGAGAGCAGCCCACAGAAGTTGAAAACTACTTTTTAGTAGGACTCCAAAGGCACATAACTGGGGAGTAACTCAAGCTCATTTCCAAGTCTCTTGGTCTCGAGTAGGTGGGACCATAGTTAAAGGAGAGCCCCCCACCTCTCCACCTATAAAAGTTTCTGCTGAGGAACTCTTTCAGTCATTTGATATCAAGAAGGGAGGCAATTTTCATTCTTTCCCTGCACCGGGCTGTGATTAAAAGTTTGGTGTCCTACCTGTATTTGAACTAGCAATCTGTCTGTTTAGTTGGACTAACTCTAGCCCGGGGGGGATGTCAGGTAAACAGAGGAAAGCAACTGGAATTCACTCACAATAAAACAAAGGAACAAAAGGTAAAAAAAAGCACTTTGGAATTCGCCAAGAAGAACCCCACACTTAAGTTGTCAGGGACGCATTCTCCTTTCAAACTGTTCTGTCATTGTTCCTGGAAATCAGTGCCAGTGATTACTTTTTAAAAGTAGAGAGGGATAAATTAGGAGGTTGGGATTAACATACACACACTACTATATATAAAATAGACAACCAACAAGGACCTGCTGTATAGCACAGGGAACTCTGCTCAGTATTCTGAAATAACCGATATGGGAAAACAGTCTGAAAAAGAATACATATATGTATATGCGTAACTGAATCACTGTGCTGTACACCTGAAACTAATACAACATTGTAAACCCACTATAGTTCAATAAAAAAAAGAAATAAATAAAATATCTTTTGAGAAATATGTGTAGTAATTATGCATCTTTTAATGCAGAAACAGATGCAGCAAAAATAGTCAGGGGGTTATTTCTATGCATGGAATCATTAAAATAAACAGCTATTTATTTATGTAATATATGATGTTATTTCTCCTTTATTTTCTGTTTCTTCTCTATTAGCCATGTGTTAATTATATACTAAAAAGAGGAAAAGGTTAAAATAAGAAAAGAAACAAGCTTACAATTTTTCTTCTTTTGGAAATGGCAAGTCATGGAGAAAATGTGTTTATAATGTGTCCCAAAGTGTGTTCTGCAGACACTGGTTCTTCATGCATTAATGAAGGTCCTTGATAATTAATGGGGTCCTTGATAATTAAATTTGGAAAGATCTGTCTTAGACCAAATTAAAACCTTTAAAAACTGCAAGAGGGAATAGCCAACAAGAGGGCAGAGTAAGCAGCATTCCCAACCCTACCAGACCAGTGATCCTTTTTCATCAAGAAGCAGCCCTCCAGAGTAGTGCATCTTGGGAATTACTATTTGAGGCCATCAGTGCCGAAGCATCAGTTCTGGTGTAGAGACAACAAACCATTTAGCAAGACTGGTGGACTGGACCGCTGCTAGCCACGATGCCAAGCAGGTCTGTGTTGCCCTCTCCTGGGTTTAGTGGACCCTACCCTACCCCGCCCCAATCCCATCTCCCGTCTTCTCCATCCTGCACACGCTGCCCTCTGCCCCGCAAAGCTTCAGTGTCAGAGCCAAGATGGGAGAGTGGACACGTGAGAACTCTTCCGTCGAGGCGAGATGCCGCCGCTCTGCGCTCTCATGGCAACTTGGGCTGTGCTTTTGCATAATGATAATACATCTCATCTCCTTCAGCCTTTCAACCCCAGTGTTCATTCAAAACCATGGGCTTTACATGAGCAAGATGCTGCACTAGGCACTAGGGATGCAGTGGTAAGAAAAACAAACACTCTCTTTACCTTCCTGGAGCTTAAGTTCTGTCGAAGAGAATGAATAAGCAACAAAAGAATCTGTAAGATTGGTCCTGAGTTAATGATTGTTCAAACTGGGTGGTGGATACACAGAGTTATTTTTACTATCCTCTCTACTTCTGTATATGTGTGAAATTTTCCATAAAAAATGTTTTTGAACATAAATAACAGAATCACACAACTAAATGCAAAATTCCATTGGTGACAAGTATTCTGAAGGACGGAGACAGATGGTATGATGTGAGCACTTAAGGGAGAGAATCACGGTAGGTGGGGAAGGTTTTCTCAGAGGAAGCAATGAGTGAGCTGATTTCTCTGGAAACCGGGTCACCAAATAGCTACAGGACGGGGGAGGAGACCTCCAGCAGAGGGGACAGCAAGAGCACAGGGCTTGAGTAGAGAGCATCACACACATGGGACCCAAGGAAGCCGAGTGGCTGGAATCCTGGGGTAGAGAGGATGCTGGGGGAGAAGCCAGAGAAGTGGGAGTGGCCTGGCCAGGGCTAGTCTGGGACCACCCAGGAAAGCAATAAGTTCTGCTCATCTCTAGCCCTGCGTAGCCTCTATGTCTGTGGAACAAGTCTGCAAATGAATAAATAAAGCATGAGTGAAATGACCAAGGTGAAACAGAGGAGGGGCCAGGGCCAGGTGCAGCCAGGTAGTCGAGGTCCTCAGATGTTCTGCCCTTTAGGGACCCACTACCCTGGTCCATCCATTCCCGCCTCTGAGATGAGCCGTGGTTGGAGGAGAGTATCTTCCCGCTCTGACACTTCCTTCCACCTGGAGCTGTCACTGGCCTCCCTGACACCCCGCCTCTCCACCTCCCCACACCCACTCTGTCCCAGGGAGGTGGAGGGTGTATTTCATTGGCAAATTTGGAAGGAGAAGCTGGGCAGCCCTTTCCTCGCTTCTTCTTTTGGAAGCCGGCTGCCCACACAAGCCTGCGTCCTGCCCGCTACTCTCTGCTCTCAGTTTTCCCAGAGGCCTGGCCCCAGAGAAGGCAGCACAGCCCTGCTGCGGCTGAGCGGACAGTCTGCCCAATGCTGGTGTTTCATAGCGTGAGCCCTCTCGCCCATAGACATAAATCGCTTTCTCCAATTTGTCAATAATGACAAGGACAGTTCAGCTCCCATCACTTCCTCCTTCGCCTTATTCCCCTGATGGCTCTGAATCAGGATGGGACGGAGGAATGTTATTTACTGAATCAAGGCTCCCACTGTGTCTCCTAAAGAAAGTCACCCTGGGGGGCTCCCAGCATTGGAGGGGTCACCTGTCCAGGACCCCCCAGGTCACAGTCCTTGCTCTCCTGAAGCTTCTGCTTACACTTCCTGTTTCTTTGCTTTTAGTCCTTGCTGGAAGACCTGACTCTCATTCTTTTATTCATTATTAAGTAAAGTGGAGAAGGTTCCTTCTCCCATGGGGCTTACAGTCTACTGAGAATCCACAGAAAGAAACACAATAAAAAGCCAACATAGGGAATTCCCTGGCTGACCAGTGGTTAGGACTTGGTGCTTTCACTGCTGAGGGTCCGGGTTCGATCCCTGGTCGGGGAACTAAGAACCCACAAGCTGCGCGTCATGGCCAAAAGAAAAAAAAAAAAGCCAAGATAATTTCAGAGAGTAACAACCACTATAAAAACAATCTAAGGCAACATGATAGAGTATCTGTGGGCAACTTTAGATTACGTAGCAGGAAGTGGTATTTAAGTGTAAAAGCAAATGACAAGAAGGAAGTAGCCATGCAAACTTCTGGGCAGAGGGAACAGCATCTGCAGATGCCCTGAGGTGGGAACGAGCTTCATGTGTCTGAGGAAGAGAAATAATGATGTTACGGCGCAGGAAAGATGGGGGCAGGATGCAGGCTGAAGGCGGGTTGGCAGGAGCAAGCCACATGGGGTCTCGTGCGCTTTTTTTATAACATATCAGGAAGTACCCTGGGCCTTTTCCACAATTGTCACTGTGTCCATGATGGGTCATCCCTCTTATTCAGTAGAAAATTTAGATTATAAATGAATAAGAGCTCAAAGTCTGAAGCGCCGCCCTTTCAGTCATATCCATGGTTGCTTGTTGGGTTTTTGTTTGTGTTTGTTTTGACTTTTAAGAATTACAGTAAAGGGTCAATGCTTCACCCAAATAAGTGAGTCACTAATAGTAGAATTTCAGGCAGTTCTGGGGAAAAACTTGGAGATTCCTTCAAGTCTCCAGACTAGGGTCATAGGCAGGGACAAACTAGGACTGAAAAAATGCAGTAACAGTGGGAGGAAAAAGCAAAACAGAATGCCAATTATTTCAGTGAAAAAGCAAAGACACGAGCAGTGCACCCCCCAAAGAGAGAAGCACGTGGTGACACCTCTGGGGAAGTTCCCTCTGTCACCTGCTGAGCGCTTGGAGAAGCACACCTGAAGAGCAGAGGGGAGGGTACCTCTGTAAGCTGCCTTTTGGGGTTCATTGTTCAGAGCCGGTGCTGTTGGGGAAGATGGGTGTGGGGAAGATTCTCACGCTCAGGATGGAAAATATCCCACCCGAACTAAAAGCGCCGTTTTTCTCACTCTGCCCTGCCAAGAACCAATCTCTAGGCGCTGCAGACACACAGGAGAGGGGCGCCCGCAGGCAAGCCCCCAACCCTCCAAGCAGCCAGAAAGCAGCCTTGCACCCAGCTAACCTGACGGGCTGTGGAGTCTTCAGACTCACCTGTCACTTCCTGCAGGTGCGGATGAGGTTTTGTTTCTAGTAACCAAGTCTCCCCACCGGGAGAAGCCTTCCGAGGTCACGGTCTGTGTCTATCACAGGATAGTTGGGATTTCCCCTCATCTTAAAAAGCCCCAGCATCCCGGGGGTCTCTAATTCCTACATCTGCAGAGACCTTCAGCGAGGTGCCCTGTACTCTTCTCTGAGCTGCAAACCTGCTAGATTCCCAGACTCCCCAAATAGGCAGAAGTTCCCAGCGTGCTTTGGAGCACTCCGTCCTTTGACCTGGGTGCCGCTGTGCTCTCAGGAGCAGAAATCAGGAAGAAGCGCTCTGCTTTGCCACACAGCCAAATGAACGAGCACGAACTCCCCTGGACGGCCCCCTTGGCTTGCGGTGCTGGGGGCGCTGATTAGCAGGGAGCGCAGGAGAGCAGCCTGTTAGCCTGTCTTCTTCCTTCCTTGGTCTCTATCTACAGATTGAAGCCTGAAACCTGCCCTACAGAGAGGGAGAGCGAGCTCACGGGGGAGACCCGCATCAGGCGGGAACCAGCGCCATCAAAAGCGAACAAATCTATTCCGAAAAGCCAGGGCGGCGGCATGCAGGGCTGTCCCCCACTGTTTGAGTTTAGTTCCTCTCTGAGCGTGAGGCCGGAAGGGCTTTCTGAAAACAACCCCCCGCCTCCTTTCCAAGTTCAGTTCATTTCCATCCAGCAAACTTCCACTGAACGTCTGTAATGTTCCAAGCTGACTCTGATACGCTCTCCCCTCCGGGAGCTCCTGGGGAGGTGGAAGGGGCAGCTAGAGTGAGGTTTGCAAACTGGTGCTTCCCGGGCCAACGTGGTCCAAGGCCTGGTTTTACAGGACCCGCCAGCTTCTTACTTGGTTTTGTAAAAATCAAAAGAGGAATTGTAGGTGGGGGCATGTGGAAATTGGATGAAATTCAGATCTCAGCGTCCACAGGTAAAGTTTTATTGGGACACAGCCCTGCCCTTGGTTTCCCTGTGGTCCATGGGTGCTTTGGTCCTAAGGTGGCTGCAATGAGTAGTTGCGACAGAGGCCACATGGCCCACGAAGCCCAGAGTGGTTGCTCTCTGGCCCTTTACCGAGCAAGTTTGCTGACCCTTGGGCTAGAGTTCTGTCTCCAGCAGTAATAACGTAAGGTCATTTCCAAAGATAAGAAAATTCCCATGCCGTCGAAGCGTTCTTGGGTCTCTTATTATTTATAACAAATGACTTGATGACTTGGTGAACTGCCACTCTGCTATGTGGACGTGGGGTTTCTACTAGTCTGGGGGGAAAGGACTCAGCCTCTCCAAAGAAGGTTCTGAAGTGAGATTACAGGAAGTACTGGAGAGGGAAGAGTGTCCTGGGTGACACTCAGAGTCAGACCTCCTGGGCGCCAATCTGAGCCCCACCACTGGCCAGAGGAACCTTGGCCAAGACGCTTAACTTGGCTGCTTCAGTTTCTTGACCTATAAATTGGGCATAAGAAAAATATTTACCTACTAGGGCTTTCCTAAAGATTAATTGAAAGATATAAAGCATTTAAAAGATTGCCCATGATTCTTAGTGAGAATGTCACAACTCTTGCATTTCTCTAAAGCTTACATGCTCGTACACTGTCATTTAGTGACTAGTGAAGCTGCCTAACGTCTGCTATGCTCTTCTAAGGAAGTTGGTTTGCTTGTTTGTTTTGAAACAATCTTTGGCTGGAGAAAAGGGGCTCCTCGTGCGTCGTTGGTAGTACTGTAAATTGGAACAGCCGCTATGGAAAACACTATGGAGGTTCCTCCAAAAATTAAAAATAAAACTGCCGTATGATCCAGCAATTTCATTTCTGGGTATTTATCCAAAGAAAATGAAAACACATATTTGAAAAGATACGTCCACACAAGTGTTCACTGCAGCATTAGATATGGTAGCCAAGATACAGAAGCAACTTAAGCGTCCATTGATAGATGAGTGGATGGAGAAGGTGTGGTGTGTGTGTGCGTGCGTGTGTGTGTAAAGGAAATACTACTCAGCCATACAAATAGCTCTCATTGTCACAAATAGCTCTTACCATTCGGGACAATGTGGATGAATCTAGAGGGTGTTACGCTAAGCGAACTGAGAAAGACAAATACATTAGGATCTCACTTACCTGTGACATCTAAAACACAAAACAAACAAAAAAACAAAATGAAATCAGTCTCCTAGATACAGGGAAACATCAGTAGTTGCCAGACGGAAGGGGGAAATGGGAGGGCAAAGAAGGTGAAGAGGTACAGACCTCTAGAGAGAAGATACACGAGGCACAGGGATGTAATATACCACGGAAAGCATACGCTCAATAATATTGTAATACTTTCTATGGGGACGGATGGTTACTACATGTATTGCGGTGACCTTTTCATAATGTATGCAAATGTCCAGTCACTATAGTACACCTGAAACTAGCATCATATTGCCAACTATGTTTCAATTAAATAAAAGAATGTAAACAACCTTTAGCAGTAAGTTAAGGGAAGTTAACCGGTTGTACAATGAAGCTGAAATGTCTCTAGAGAAAAAACCATCACAAAGGAATGACGTAATTTCATTCACTGTAGAGAATAGGGGTCAGCTGAGTGCTAACCCCAGCGCGATAAGCAGGATGTGTTTTTCTGTCGAACATTAAGAGAAGTTTCTTGTGGCAGCAAACTACAGAGCAGAGGGTTACAAGAGGTAAAGACTCATTATCCCTGATAACCAACCACAACAGAACAGAGAAGAGCTAGTTCGTGGCTGTTAAAAATAAATCCGAACGCCCCACTTAGTGAAAACTGTATTCAGAACTGTGTGATGAATGTGAAGTTAGACATATACACACTACTATGTATAAAATACATAACGAATAAGGACCTACTGTACAGCACAGGGAACGCTACACTCTGCTCTGTAATGACCTATATGGGAAAAGAATCTGAGAAGGAGTGGATACATATAGATGTATAACGTTCACTTTGCTGTAAAAACTGAAACTAACAAACATTATAAATCAACTGCATTCCAATAAAAAATGTTTTAAATGTGAAGTTAACTACAGATACACTTAACGTTTTTCTGTGTGTTGTAGCATTTTTGAGCTTTGATCTAATTGGCACAAGCAGACATCAGGGAGTGATTTCAATGGGTGTTAAGACTTTCATAAAGAATGACATTTTTGTAGAAAATTCAAGAACTTTTTAAAGTTATCTTCGACTGTAGGGAAATCTTGAGGCCCACAGACCCCCAGCAGGCATCATTGTCCTTTGAGGTGGTAACTCCCCCAAGGGCACAGGGACTGCTAGGAAGAACGCACCGTGTCTCCAAGGCTTGCTTCGTGACCCTCAACATTTTGAGTCACGGTCAATATCCCAGTGCGACAAAGAGGGTGGTGATTCTGGTGAAGGAGCCACGAACATCAGCCCCGTGACCTTCAACAACCCGGTTACCTCTCTGACCTCAGTCTTCTCATCTGACAAAAGCGGGCAGCCGACGGGTTGAACTTTGGGTTTCCTCTGAGTTATTAGCAGCCATGACCTTTAAGTTGCAAACTGTCATCTCTGCTACTGTATTTGGTCAACGTTGGAGGGTCTATAGCAGGGGCAGGTATGGGGGAAGGGAACGGGTAAAACGATGATTTACAGATATTCTAACACTTATTTTCTCTTTCTGTGAAAGAAACTCGAAAGAAACCGAGAGGGTTGGTTTCAATTTGAACTTTCTGCCTTCTGTTAAATATCTGATGTGGGCTGATCTGAACATGACACGGTCCCTGATGGGAGAATTGCTTATCACCGTGTCCACGTATTTCTGGATTAATTCATAGCAGGATGGCGAGGAAGGAACCAGGAAGAACCTGGGTAATCCCATGAATGCATCCCTTTAGTTAGATAATCTATAGTATTTATGAAATGGGGGAACCACAACTTGGCATGCCCCGTTTCTTTTCCCAGCCTCATCTCTTCCTACTCACCCTCCTGCCTCTTAACTTCAGTCAGGGGAATCTGCTCCTTTCCTTTGCCTCTACTGAGGTCAGACTATTTTCTATAAATCAGGGTATGACACTCAGCCCCGAGGGCAAGAGGGATGACCTTAGCCACCCGCTGCAATTACATTGCTTAAAAAATTTAGGTGTGCCTGGGCCACTTCTGCTACAGTCCTGTTAGAGCTGCACTGCTCAGACTTGGGGGGTCTATAACACCCTTACTTTGAAACCAAAAAAAGAAAGATCAGTGCTTTGGGCGAGTGTCTTAAGTCAGTTCTTCAACAGGCACCCGGAGATGGAGGTTGACAGGGGAGTGACTGTGGGAAAAATACTTATGGGGAAGTAGGACAGTCCCAACAGCCCCAGATGCTCCCACGGGGAATTCTGAAGAATAATTGAGATGCCTTCTAAGAGTTGTCCTGCCCTGAGGAAAGGGGGCCAGGCCTCCATATACCCCCATCCACCTGTCATCGGATGTGGGCTGCCCCTTTGGAGTACATGACCCTGGGTCAGGTGGCTGTCTTCAGCAGAGGGCAATTCCCAGAGATGCACCAGCCCACTACACTTCCAGCATCTGGGAGAATGAGCGCTTCATCTGGAAGGTGGAGTCAGCGCAGTTTGTCACCGCACACACCACAGTGTGCTTTCACTGTGAGTTTGGAGGAGGGAGGGGAGATTTTCATCACTTGGGTACCACACACAGGAGGTGGCTGCTTGTTTCACCCTGGGTTCCTCAGTGGCAGGCCACGGAAACCAAGGCAGGATCCCTTCATCTACTGATGGGACCAAAAGCATAGGAACCTGCAGAACTAGGTGTGGACGCAGAGGAGAAACCAGGGCTAGCATCACCACAGCTTCTGGAGTCCTCATCCGGCTACTGGCCCGGGAATTAACACCCTCCGGTCTTTGTGGTAATGGTGTTGGTTCATCCTTCCAGCTCTCGGCTCAAGACCTCAAGGACTGGCAAAGAGTCTGATTGGCTTAGTTTAGTTCACGTACCACCACTTAGCTAGGGGCGCACAAAGGATGGTCTCCCCCAAACTGCACACAATGGGGGTGGGATGCCACGAGGAAGGGGATATATATGCTGAGACACACACACACACACACACACACGCACACACGCACACATTCACATATGTACACACAAACCCATAAACGTTTAAAAGTGGCCCATAATTAGCCAGGAGGATGCATCCCTTTTCCCATCCATCCTCGAAAAGGTATGAACAATCATTGTGGCTCAGACATCATTCTGGCGCAAAGAGGATGCAGGACACCTTGGTGAAAGTGACATCACACCCCCAGGTCCCCAAAGGAAACGGCATTTCAAAATGAGCAAGATGAAGTTCTAATCATCGAAACAGGTTTCTTTCTTAAAGAAGAAAAACAAAGGCAATGTCTTCTCACTGGGAAGTTTCCCATCAGAATTTTCTAGAGACCGAAACAGCAAAACAGTCTTCAGTAGAGTCAGAAATTAACACTGGACTTGCCCTGCAGTTGTTTTGCTGCCCTTTCCCCCCTTTATCGCAGGGAGGTTAAGACTAAGGCAGGTGACGCCCAGGAGATGGAGTTTCTATTCACTGCTTGCGGTGCCAGGTGGGCCAAGGTTCACAAAGGGTATCTTTAGGTCACTTCTTGCATGTTGTAAGTTATACAACAGGCAGCTGTTTCCCCGGGGAAACAGGGAGACCTCTTCACTAAGTGTTGCACGGCGCAGGCTCTCAACGTGTGTTGGAAGGAAGGAAGGAAGAAAGGAAGGAAGGAAGGGAAGGAGGGAGGGAGGGAGGGAGGGAAGGGAGGGAGGGAGGGAGGGAAACAGAAAGGGGTAAGGAAGTCTACCTTTGACCCATCAGCATCTAGATCACAGGTGGATCACACATCCTACTCAGGCATGACCTTTTCTGACTAGATCCCCTGTGCAGAGATCTAGGATTATTGAGGAACCTCCCCCTCACTAACAAAAGAGTATGGGTTTAAGTCAGGGATAGGAAAGAGGTATCCTGGAGTTCTGCTGATTAGTGATTTATCTGAAGAACTAATGATGGAGAGGCTAACAGTTCTATAATAGAAATGTGTAAACTCTTCTAATCCAACCATCTTATTTTACAAATGAAGACACCAAGGGCTAGAGAAATAATGTGGGACTTCTGCTTCCGGCCAAAACGGAGCAGCATTTTGGACCTTATTTATCATGTGACTTAGACCAAAAAAAAAAAAAATCTCTCTGGATCTGCATGTCTTTCTTTTCTCTGAAAACCAACTGAGGACTGGAGAGCAGGGCTGGGACTAAGGTGAGGCATTCCCGCCCAGCTCTGAGGGCGAGGGCCACCTCGGTCTGCCCGCTGGGCACTTTGCTTGCCTCCAGGGGACAATCGTGTGCGACTGAGGTGAGGGTCCAGGGAAAGGTCTCGGCTGGGAGCTGCATTTCCTGCCTCCTCTTTCATGTGGCTTTGGCTTGGACTCTACCTTTCATAAAGACGTTCACTCCCATCAGCCTCCCTGCCACTTCCACCAAAGCCTCGCCCCATCTGACCCGCCTCCACTCAGGCTGCCGGTGGCTTCGGGGGGTGCCCCAGTGTGGCTGTTGCCTTGAGCCCCGCCCACTGTGCTTGCGGTTGCCTCCCCTCCCCCCCCCCCACCCCGAGAGGTCCCTGGAGCACCGGCCACTTGGCGCTTCCTTGGACCTGTCCTGATCTTTCTCCCCAGCTTTGCGTGTTGTGCTCCTGGCCTGGGTCAGGCCTGGGCAACACGGACTCCAAGTGGAGAGGAACTCTGAGCAGATTGGACTGGACCAGCCTTGTCCCTTCTTCGGAGACACTGATGCGGGGTGACAGGTGGAGTTTGGGGAGGTGTGGATGGGGGGAGGATGCCAACAGGCCAGCTGAGTGCCCCTGTCGCTAGAAGGCTCTGTTTCTAGCAGTCGTGGGACAGCGGGCCTGCCCCCTCTCTCTAGAAGTCAAAACAGAACTTGCAAAACCGAGTGCAAACAGCCTTCCCGCATGTCCCAAGGCCCCCGCTGATCTGCTTGGAGCTGGAGCCCTCCACAGATAGCAGTTTCTAGCCGGCACCCTGGGTCACTCCCTATGTGATGGAGGGAGGGGGAGGGAGGATGGATGCTTTCCCTTATCAAAGCCAAGGTCAGGAGTGATAAGAGAATCTTGGGCTGAAAAAGCCCCCTTAAGGGTCATCTCTCGCACCCCCCTCCAGCTAAGGCTTTCCGTCCTCCTCTGCAGATAGACCCCTGGCTGCGGGCCTCCCCTGAAGCAGCCCCTGCTTTCACACTCCAGCGACGGGCAGCTCCATGACCATGGCACAGACAGGGAACGACACCTTTTTGCGATCTGGGTTAGATGTCGCCTGCTCTAACACAAGACCAGCCCCTCCTGTCTTATCTCTTGCGGAGAAGGGAACAGAGCAGCAGCGCGCTGGAGGAGGAGGGATTGAAGTCAAAACCTAGGCAGCCCAGTCCAAGGCTGAGGACGCTAGGCTCCGTCTAAACCCTGGCTCCTCAGATTGTGGTCCACGGCCCAGGAGCATCTGCTTCCCCTGGGAGCCAAGGAGAAATGCAGAATCTCGGGTCCCACCCCACACCTACTGATTTCGCTTCTGCAATTTTATCAAGATCTCCCAGTGACTCATTTGTCCGTAAAAGTTTGAGAAGCGCTGGGCTAGGGCTCAGTCTTGGGGCAGGAGCCTCGACCCAGAGCCAGATTCCTACACCACACCCTTCCCTGAGCTCCCGAGGGCAGCGGGCTCGGCTCCAAAATCATCCCAGCCATCTACCCCGAGCCGGGTGGGTGCGGTCCTCCAGGCGATGGGTCCCTCCATCGCTGTTCCTACTGGAGAAGCCCGAGCTTCACGCCCAGCTGGGGTCCTGCTGGCTGCAGCCCCATGTCGCCCTGCTTTGGAGCTGTTTTTGCACGCGGTACAGGGCACTCGGTTTTGTGGGGTGGTGAGGGGTTTCTTTCTTTATGTGTGTGTGATTCACTTGGCTTGCTTTTTTTTTGTTTTGAACAAGGGGTGGGTTTTGTGTCTCTGAATGACATCCTTGTGGCCTGTGTCCCCGCCGGCCTGCTTCGAGGCGACGCCTCTGTTTTTAAGCATCAGGGCTCTGCCACCCAGACCTGGGGAGGCATACTTAAAGCTGTTTAAATCGACAGACCAGGCAAACAGGATTAACTCTGTGGGCCCAGAAGGGGAGGCAGGGGCCAGAGGGGGCCACAGCACGGCCTACATGATGAGCAGGGCAGCCAGCCGGGCTGGGCCGAGCCGGCCAAGAATGCTCGATCTGGGAGGTAGGCAGAGAGCTTGCAATCTGCCGCTGATTGGATTAGACATGGTGTGAAATTCGGAGCAGGGCCCCACGGCTGGGGCTGGGGCCCAGGCTGCTGTGCGGCCCCAGACCGCGTGGGGATGCCTGGCCTGCCCCAGCAGGCCTTGGAGACGGCTTGGATGTCACGGCCCTCACAGGCTCCCCAGCGCCTGGCCCGGCATCTTCCCGCCCCACTGAATCTCCCCTGCGTTCTCAGGGAACATGGGGCCCCAGGCCCCTGCTCAGAGCGACCCTCACTCAGCCGTGCTCTCAGCAGAGGCCCAGCTGCCGAGGAGGGAGAGGCCCCATCTATCAGGCCTCTCTCCTGCTACCCTCCCTTTGCCTTTTGCTTTGTCTCTTTTCTGTCTCCCTCCTGCATGGTCTAGTCCGTTCAGAGGGTTCTGCTCCATCTGGATCTGTTCAAGACGCCACTTCGACTTGTGTTTTCCACTTTCTCAGGGGTTGGGAAGTTCTGATGGACACATCTCAGGATTCTGCAACTCCTTCCCGAAGCCTGATCAGGCTGGGGGAGCCGGAGGGGGCGTGGGATTTCTCATCGCTGAGAAGTTGACAAGGTTTAAGCCTTTTTGGCAAAGGCGAGAACACCAGGTGGAGAAAGGGAAAAGAGGGACCAGAGGAGGAGGTTGAGTGGGTGGAACTGGCTTTTAATGGGCATTCCCAGACCCCAGCCAGACCCCAGCTGGGAAAGGGGCTGTTTTAGCCAGAAGAGTCAGCCTCTGGCTGGCGTCGGTGATGCAAGCCAGTGGTCAGAGTATGGACGCCTGGATCCCAGGCAGAGGGCTGACGCCCGTCATCTCCTGCCCTCCCTCTAACTCTTGTCCTAAAAGGCAAATTAAAAAAAAAAATCTCTAAGCCATCCTGCCACGCGGAGAAGTCTCTGATTCTAAGTCTGCCCCTTAGCTGCGGCCCAAGTACAGCGTTGGCCAAAAGTCCTTCCTTATCTGTTTCACTGCATCTGAAGCAAGAAGGTCAGGGATCACACCCCCTTCATCTGCTTTGAAAAGTCGCCCATCTCTTGCTATAAGAAAGACCTCCACGGTTCAGCTAGTTCTAGAACCACAGCATGTCAGAGCTGGAACAGGGCACAGAAACAAGCTCCCTTACTTTACAGACGATGACACTGAGTCCCTGGGGCCCCGGCGTCACATCAGAGTGTCCAGACATCTCTCCAGCTCCCCTGTTAATGACCAGCCCTGTCACTAGTCAGGGGAGAGCATGCCATGCCCAAGGTCTCCTGCCCCTGGTGCCTCACTTTCCTCTCCTGCTGGCGCCATGACTCCACCTCCAAGGACACCTGAGCACGGTTCCCAACAAACCACAGGAGGTGTGTTCCCCTGTGGTACCTGGGAAACACCTGTCAGGAGGGCATCTTCCTCCCTCCCCCTGACCTCTCCCCACCCCAGCAGCAGCTAGACTTTCTTTCTTACTTGGGGATTGGGAGTGCCTCTTCAGTGCCTTTCAGAGAGGACAGCCTATATTAGTGTATAGATTTCGAGGCATGCTACACTTCTGATCTGTCTACACTGTCTACCTAGGTTGTGTGTTAACAAGAATCCCAAGGTTTGCTAGGAAGAGTGGTCCGAATGTCTGCTATGGGTGAGGGGGAGAATGGTGACTCAGACTGCAGCCCCTGAATTCGGCATAGAAACAGGCAAGCCAGTGCACCTGGGAAGAACACACGCCCCCAAGCCTGCAGGGCTCCACCCTTAACTCCAAAGACGTGCCCTCCCTTTCTCCAGCCCACGGCAAGCGTGCTCGGGGCTCCCCAGCCCTTGCTTGGCCATCGAGACGAGTGATTTTCCAGTGGAGAGAAAAAGCTTTTTGAACCTTCCAATCCCCAGTATACAAAGAGAAACCAAATTACAGAGACACCAAGAGCCCCCGGGTCTTATTCAAAATGTCCCCCAATTCTGCAGGCTCCTCCTACCTGCAGTTTTCTGTCCACTGTTTGTGGATGCCAGTTTCCAGCACCGCCCCCCCCAAAACTCTCCCCACCCTGTGCTCGTAGGCATTTCTTCCTGGTGGGGAGATGAAGTCTCTTTCCTTTCCTCTTGATCTGGGCTGGCCTGTGACTGGCTTTGACCTACAGAATTTGGCTAAAGTAACCTGGGACTTCCAAGCCCTGATTTTCAGAGGACTGGGAGCTCCTGCTTCCTCTCTCTTTGGAAGCCAGCAGGGATGGAAAATGCCAGAGAGCCCAAGCCCATGTGCTATGGGGAAGCCCAAGGCAGCCAGAGGAGAAGCCGTGTGCAGGACCCCCAAGGCCCCAGACACAGGACTGAGATCTTGGTTTCCCACCAGCTCAGTGCCAGCAGAATGCAGCCAATGAATGACCCCAGATGCCTCCTCATGGCCAGAACTGCCTGGCCAAGTCCTGCCCAACTTCCTGACCCACAGAATTGTCACTTTAAGATACTAAGTTTTGGGGTGGTTTGTTACACAGCAGTAAACACACTGAAACACTCTGTGATCGTGTTTGTGGCCCGACACCAGTGAAGCCATGACTTCTTTCGGCCATGTTTCAAAGTCAGTCTACCACTGACTGCTGCATGGGCTGCAAACCACCCATAGGACTGCCTCACTCCTCAGAACGGAAGGAATCACCCACGCATCTTGACACTGTGTAGACAGGACCAGGAGCGCGTTGGAATGCTCTGGTGCAGCTTTGGAAAGGACAAGTGGGGCTCTTACATTTCTTTTAAGTCTGACGGTGTTCCATTCCATCCTCGTTTCTTTGGCCCCTTCACCGCCTGGGCTCCTGTGCCCATCCAAGGATTATACAGTTTCAATTCCCTGCAGGTGATTTGTAGCACATCCCAGGGTCATTGTCTCCATCCATCCGCCCAGAAAGTCCCATCATTCTTCTCCTCGGAGTTCTGGAGTAAAAGTTCTCTTTACCGAGCCAGGTGCCAAGTACGAGCAGACCTTGTCCGAAGGTGTGGCATTCTGCCCACGGCCATGGAGAGCTTGGTCCCGCAGTCTGCTCTCCTGGGGACATTCGCAGAGCTCTTAGTGTGCAGTTGGCACTCAGAAGTGAGTCCCCAGGCAGTAAACCTCCAATGGTTCAGTAACACTATTTCAAACCGTATTAGATAGTGAAAAGGGTGGGGAGAAGAAGGGAGCAAAAACAGTGTACTAAGATGAGCTCAAACGTACTTATTCTTTAAAAAAAAACCCTCGTTCCCATCAATAGGAGACTGGTTATATAAACCACAATATTCTCACACAATGGAACATTAACAGCCATAAAAAGAATGAGGAAGTTTTAAAAATATATTGATATGGAAAGTTATCCAATGTACACTGTTCTGCAAAAAAAAGTTTCAAAATGTGTACAAAGGGTGCTTCCTTTTTGTCTAGTGGGGAAGGGCAACAATAATGTATATTTACACATGTTTGCATTTGCATAAAGAAACACGGAGAGAATACACATGAAATTAACAACAATGGTTTCTCCTGGCAGAGGACAGAGGAAAGAGGGACATGAGGGTAGGTGGATGACAGGGTGAACTGAAATTTACCATAAGCTTCTTTATTGTTTTGATTTTGGGCCATGTGAATTGCATTACCTAATCCAAAAAAATGTTAGGGGGAAAAAGGATACGTACTTTGCCTAATTTGATTAAAGAAAAGCACAAAAAGCAAAGCCAGGATCAGAAGCTTTGGATGGAACCATGCCTATTTAAGTTGCCCAGGAAAACCCCAGGATTTACAAAGAGCTTGAAAATCTTAGGAAGGAGGAGAGGCAAAGGCAGCGCTTCATCATGGTTTCCAAGAATCTGAAGCCACACTGGGGTCCGCGGGGCGAAGCGGGAGAAACAGGCTCCCGCACCTGAAGGAGGTGTTAGACTCTGAGAATCGTTAGGAGGGGTTTCCATCTGGACTTAGGAACCTCACACTCTGCTTTGGCTGAGTCTTGAATGAGCTTCCAGACCCACGATTCCAAGATTAATTATTCTAGTCCAGATGTTCCTTGACAGTGAGAAAGAGCTCCTTTCTCCAGCTGTATCCTAATGGCAGGTGAAAACTGGCAGGTCTGAACCTGAGCTCCACGGGTCAGGGGGCTTGTGCCTTGGGTACTAAACCTGGACAAGGTGAAATGACTTGCACTCATTAAATCAGCATTCCTTTCCTCCGTTTAGAAATAGAAGATTATAACTTCCTTGAGAGCAGGGACACACACGCCCTTCCCATTTCTGTTACTACTTGTGGAATGAATGAACGAATGCACTGTCTAAAACCTATGAAATACAGTTTATTTGCAAGTTGTGTGGAAAATCATGCAATAAGCCATCAAATTATTTTCTGAAGCAACAAAGGTTCCAGGCGGTTTCTAACACTGGGAGAAGGTGATGGCTTTGCCAGTAGAGGGCAGTGGTGACTTGTCAATTAATACGAGAGAGAGAGAGAGAGAGAGAGAGAGAGAGAGAGAGAGAGAGAGAGAGGGAGAGAGAGAGAGTGTGTGTGTGTGTGAGTGTGTGTGTGTGTGAGTGTGTGTGTGTGTCTCTATGAGTGTGTGTGTGTGTCTACGAACTGCAGCCCACACTCTTCTCTATTCCTTCTCTCCAGAGTCAGCTTCTCCTGCTGTTTCTGTCAAGACAGAATGACCTGCCTTCGGTCAATACATACACTTCAGTGATGGACAGTTGAGGTCATAGTCCTTGACCCACAAAACCCCCTTGGCTGGACTTGGCAAACCCACTCTGTGCTGGAATGAACTTGAATTCTACATTAATACCTTCTTAATAACATTCAGAGACCGTGGGGATTGTTTTCTGGGAAAAGAAGATGCCGCCTCCTTCCCTCTTCCCCTGGGGCCTCTGACCCCTCTTTATCTCCTGACAGGCACCATATCTAATCACAGGAATGAGGGGCAGCCCAGCAAGACCTGGGCGCTTTCCGGGTGGAGGGAGCCGGCAGTGACAAGCTCTCAGCCAGGATCCCAGGATCGCAGGCTGCTCAAATATTTAAGGGTACAAAGAAGCAGCTGTCAAGCACTTGTGCATTCGGGAGGGAGAGGGAGTCGGGGCATAATTAGCCTGCACTGGTTCCCCGAAAGGACTTCTCCTCCCCTGGGGCCCCTTGAGCCCAACCGACTGCATGCAAATCAGTACCAGAGGAGGTTGTTTCCCTGCATTCCTTTCCTGCAAAACTCTGGGAAAGAAGACTTTCTACTCCAGGGTAATAAATGAGTACTCCGCCACAGACCTGGCGGACGTCCTTCACCCCTGACTTTTTCTGGACCTCAGTTATTTCATCTGATAAATGGGAGAACTGAATTCACCAACTCGCCACTTCCAAACTGAGGAGCCACGCGGTACCCAGCAGAATGCAAACAGTGACCCTCTGGGACAAAACTAACTCCAGAAAGTGAGGTGTGTGCAGGCTCAGGCCAGGCGTCACGGGGCTGAGCCTGGTGTGCACTGGAAGCCCTAAGGGCGGGGGTGGGGGAGGGGGGAGGTAGGTGTCATACAGGAAGGGAGAACAATGACAGCCAAGTAATCATCCTTCGATCTGTATAACTGCTTACAAAGCCCGCTTCCATGCCCGGCACCTCCCTGAAACCTCAGAGCAGGGACGGCCCCATGTTAAAGATGAGACTGGAGCAAACACAGGGTGCGTACCCTCCCCTTGGTTCTCTGGTGAGCTGATGTCACAGCCAGCTCTCCTGTAACAGATGGGTAGAAGGCACTGGTGGAAACAAACAAGGTGCCCGGCTTCCACACAGAGGTGGCAGGAAGCTCAGGATGGGGGATTCGGGCAAGACCTTCTGGGGTGGGAGGTTCCCCATAGGTAACCCCAAACCACCCCAAACATTGTGGGTGGGAGGGGGCTCACTGGCTGTAAGCTGCTGGGCTTACAGAGCTGCAAGGAAGAGCAAAAAAGGAAGACGCCGTCAGTCTTGGGTTTCAGAGGTACAGACTATAAAGGCTGGTTGGTGCTCAGGGTTGACTTGACTCCAACATGGCAAAAAAATAAAACCCTCTGTGTACTTAGCCTGAAAGGGGCTACGTCAAGGGATGGATGGCACTGAGTGGTCCAGTGTCCAACTCTCTCCAGCAACGAAGAACGACAGTCTTTATGGGGAGCCTTTAGGGTCACGGCTGGAAGCACGGGTTTGCCTGTGACCTGGGAGAGGTGGAGGGAGAGGTGTGGCCAGGGGCAGAAGCCCTGGTAAATGTAGGTGGAGTCAAGACCCAAAGTTGTGCATGGCTGGTGCCCATCTCTGTCCCACAGATGTTTTAGAAACACCGTAGGGCACAGTTAACTGGGTACCTCACTCTTCTCAGGTATGAAATCACTGAAAATGATCGTAACGATTATTGTCGTATTACTATGCCTTGATATAGGTATCACGTTTCCTAGTCTCTGTACACATATTATCTCACTTGATCCCCCCAAACCGGGAACACGTACAAGGCAGGAACTATTACTGTTCTTTTACAGAGGAGGAAGCCGAGTCCCAGGAATTGAAATGATTCGGTCAAGGTTACACAGCTGGAACATCACTGAGCTGAAGCTCAAACACAACACTCCTGACTCCATCTTCCAAGTTGGGAAGAGGAAGAGAGCCAGACCCGGCAGCCTGGCCTCCCAGCCCTTTCCGAGGGCCTTGCTGGGTGCAGCTCCGAGTAAAGGCAGTACAGAGCTATGTGTGCAGTCCCCGTGACCTCAGGAAGCTTGAGTGGCCTTTCCCCACTGGATCAGGAGGAAGAGGGAAGGAAGGATGCGGTGAGGGTGCAGCATAGGAGTGCGGAGGGAAATGAGAGAAAAAGCAATGGACTGGGAATCCACGGCCTTTTTTTTTTTTTCAATTGAAGTATAACTGACGTACAGTATTATATTAGTTTCAGGTGAACCACACAGTAATTCAATATTTTTATACGTTCCAAAATGGTCACCACGATAAGTCTAGTTACCATCTGTCTCCGTACAAAGTTATTACTCCATTATTGGCTATGTTCGCTATGCTGTACATTACATCTCTGTGACATTTAAATTTTATAACTGGGACCTTTCACCTCATAATCCCTTTGCCTATTTTGCGCATCCCCCCTTCCCTTCCCTCTGGCAATCACCCATTTGTTCTCTGTATCTATGAGTCTGTTTCTGCCTTTTTGTGTGTGTTTGCTCCTTTGGTTTCTTTTCTTTTTAAGATTCCCTATATAAGTGAAATCATATGGTATTTGTCTTTCTCCGACTTATTTCACTTAGCACAATACCCTCTAGGTCCATGCATGTTGTCGCAAATGGCAAGATGTCATTCTTTTTTGTGGTTGAGTAATATTCCACTGTATAAACATATACCACATCTTCTTCATTCATCTATGGATGGACACTTTGGTGTCCATATCTTTGGTCCACGTCTTGGCTATTGTAAATAGCACAGCAGTGAACCTAGGGGTGCGTGTATCTTTTCAAATTAGTGTTTTCATTTTCTTCGCATAAATACTCAGAAACGGAATTGCTGGATCATATAGTAGTTCTATTTTTAATTTTTTGAGGAACCTCCATACTGTTTTCCACACTGGCTGCACCCATTCACGCCCACCGACAGTGTAGGAGGGCTCCCTTTTCTCTGCACCCTCACCAACACTTGTTATTTCTTGTCTTCTTGATAACAGGCATTCTGACAGGTGGGAGGTGGCATCTCACTGCGGTTTTGATTTGCATTTCCCTGATGATTAGTGGTGCTGACCATCTTTTCATGTGTCTCTTTGCCATTTGTATATCTTCTTTGGAAAAATGTCTGTTCAGATCCTCTGCCCGTTTTGTAATTAGATTTTTTTTTTGATATTGAGTTGAGTGCTTATAAATAACTTTGGATATTAACCCCTTATTGGTTATATTGTTTGCAAATACCTTCTCCCATTCAGTAGGTTGTTAATGATTTCCTTCACTGTGCCGAAGACTTTTATGTTTGCTTTTGCTGCCCTTGCTTGAGAAGACAGATAGAAGAAATATACTGCTAAGACTGATGTCAAAGAGCTTACTGCCTATGTTTTCTTCTAGGAGTCTTATGGTGTCGGGTCTAAGACTCTATGGTCTCGGAGTTTAGTCTGACTGTGCTTTTAGCTGCAACTTGGGGAAGGTCACTGCATCAATCCGAGTCCCAGGCCCACCCTGCGCAAAATAAGATGCTGGTACAAATGATTCTAAAGTCCCTTCTGGCTCTAAAACATTAGGATTAAATATTCATCTGTGTACACACGGACACACACACACACGGACCACTGCACCCAGATTATGAATGTTAACCCTAATTCATTCATTCAGTAGTTGCTTGTTATATGCAAAGCAATGTTAGTGCTCAGTTATGACTTAGAGATGAGCATAAGCTAGTTGTATATTTGAATTTTAAAGTAAACCAAACTATTTACGCTGGTATTTCAGCCTGTCTGTACCAAGAAGAAGGTTGGAAATTTAGGATGCGTTATCAGTGACTTGAGTTTTGCGGGAGATGATGGGTCCCCACGTTCAAGCTAGCTACGAGTAAGCTCAGAGAGTGTATCTTGCTTAGGAACTGAACCACGTATCCAGCACACAGTGAAGCCGAACGCACAGACTTGATGCACTATTTCACGTGCCAGGTTCCCCAACAAGAGCTGAAATTGCCCTTAAGACACAGATCATCCTAAGAGGTACCACGTCCTGTGGACTTTTTCCCACATTAGTATAGTGAAATAACTGCAGATGGGAAGGGGTTAACCAATGGTGGTATTTTGCTGGGAGAGAGGATGTTATGAGCCCTGGCAGGGTGATCATCTCTCCTGCCCACTTCTGCCTAGTGCCACCGTGGAATGAAACACTTCCTTCTACTTTCCAATTGCATCTGCCCCCCTAAGCTCACCAAGAGGCCGGGGCTGAGGGTGGAAGCCAGGAAGGAGAGACAGCCAGTTCACCAAGACACAGAGAGGTTGAGCCAGTGGTCTCAGCCCACACAGGAAATCAGATGCAGGGGCCCTGGCGCAGCCCTGGAATTCATGAGCTCCAGGCTTCGCTTCTAGACAGATGCTTGTGTTTCCTCCGATGTTTGTTTAATGTCAGAAACATTTCAGTGGAAACCAGAGACCTGGCTTCTCTGAGGCTCACCTGTTGCTTTGGAATGTATTTATTTGTACACGGGGCCCCGTCTCGGCAGACTGTTCCCTTCCTCCAGCCAGAAGGCTGATGTGCTAACGTCACGGTCTCCACGGCAACGGACCCTGATATTACAGACGGCAGATTGTGCCTCCAGGTAGATAGAAAGTGACCCCGGCAGGTAAAGTGGGCCAAACAAACTTCCTGGTTCCGGGCAAAGGTCTCAAAGATGAACAGTAAAATGTGCCCTCACTCCCCACGCCCGGACACGCTCTACTCCGGGGCAACAAACACCTCACCTTTTGAGGTCTAGTTTTTTTCTCCCATTATTCTTGCGAAGAGAGGCAAAAGCATTTCTGCTTTCCTTACTGATCACCGCCCCTCCCTCAACCCCTCTGCCTCCAGGTACTCATAAAACTAAAGACAAAGACGAAAGAGCCAGCTCCCCTGGGTATGGTCGTGTCTGAGCGCGGACCCTGGGCATGGAGGTGTGCGTCCTGGGCATGGCGGTGGTGAATCTTCATGGGTCTGTGCTGATTCATCCTCGAAAGGAAAGGGAAGGAGAGGAGAAGGGAGGAGAAGAAAAAATAACAGAACAGAACACTGGAACTATGGGAAGCCACTCCTCCCGCGGCCAGCACATCTATGTACCACGAAGCCCCGAGCGCCAGGGGTCCCCCTCATGGTTTGCCTGCAGTGTCCCCGACAGCCTGACCATCAGTTCCTATGGCCTCCAGGGCCAGGGGACCTGGCCCTCTTACGGCCTCTCCTGGGCACTTATCTGCTTTGGTGTTTCCCGTGTCCCTAAGCTTGGACACCAGTCCTACGCCAGACCGTGGTTCTAGGGCCCTGGAGATGGAATGATGGGCTTGGGGGAGGCCCGGCTCCCGGCCCCCTCACAACCACCTCCCTAGGCTTCTCCTAAGGCCCGCCTCTGAGGCCTGGCCACAGCTGGCGGGGCCATCTCAATCCAAGCCTCCAGTCCTGAGGAGCTCGAGGAACTGAGCTGAGATGGCCGTCGAAGTGTATCTACCTCAGAAACCAAGGGCTGGCCTGGTCCTTCCTCTTTCAGCTTTGGACCATAACGACATCCCCAAGCCACCTGCATCTTATACAGAACACACTCCTGCCCGCAGCGAACAGCTACGGTATCCACAGCCTTGGGAGGGGCTCGTTAGTCATCACACTGCCAGGAAGTGGACATCTTACCAGTGGTCTGGAGAATGGGCAGACCCGGGAGAAGGCACTCTCTGTCCCCACCGGGCCTGCACGTCCAAACCTGACCCACCCTGCAAGACCGCAGACAAAGCCCACTCCCAACAAAGCTTCCCTGAAACACGCCTGGCAGGGACCTCCTCATGCTCTGCACACCCACGGCACCTGATCCAGCCCCTGCCCAGGTGTGTATCACTGTATCTCGTGTTCACAGGTAAGCTACATCCTACCTTCCCTACCAGGCTTCATAAGCTGCATATGGACAGGGTCTGTGTCTGATCATTGTGTCCTCTTTTGCCTTGAACTTAATAGCTGCTTAATAAACCAGAGTAAATGCATAAATGACTATAATGCAATGGGCCGTGTGTGACTTCACTGTCTGGACTACTTCCACCCACATCCTCCTTCCACTCCTAAGGGCTCTTATCCCTGCCCCCCTGCCGGCCACACAAAGATGCTACTTCGCACCCAGCTTGGATGTATGTGCTGTAAGGCTCCCCTCGTCGCCTTCCCAATCCTAAGTGCGACACATAGGTTAACGTTACCTAGTCAGCTCCTTTGGGGCAGTGACCTTCCCAAAAAGGCATTTCTTTTTATTTTCCAATCAATAAAAACAGAGCTCCCCTTTTGAAATTTTTCTTTAAGGTTCTAGACCCTGGCCTTGAGCTGTAGGCAAGAGACCGCCTCTTCCAAGATGACGAGATCCTTTCTTCTACGCAAATTAAACTATAAGCTTTCCTAATGGAGCAGATCTCTAGAACTGGCTATTTCTTCCAAATGAACCACGTACTGTCTTCTTGGTACAATTAGTTTTAGCTTTGACTGCAAGTGACAGAAATAGTATTGGCTTAAACAAGATGGAAAGTTACTTCTCCCTCCAATAGAAGTCTGGAGGCGTTAGTGCAGACTTAGAAGTCTGGGTGCCAGGGAGGCTTCCTAAGGTCATCAGGGACCTAGGATCCTTCTATGTGGTCTGTTATTCTCAGAGCTTGGCTGCTACCTCATGGCTCAGAATGACTGCTGAGCTCCAGCTCTCAGGCCGGCAGCCCACCTGCCGAAACAAGGAAGCAGTGAAGAGGGACGCACTTCTTCCCTTTAAAGACACTTCCAGGAACTTGCCCACTACACTTCCCCTAAACTCTACTGGCCACAAGGGAAGTCGATAAATGTCATCCTTCTGTTTAGGTTACAGATTGCGATTCTAAGGAAGAAGCAGGTAATAGCTACTAGAGACACTAGCAGACCTAGCTCCAGTTTGTCCTGAATAATTATTTTTCCATCTTTGAGAGACCAGTTTTCTCATTCCTCAATGGCCAGGACTGGCAGAATCTCTAGGTCCACCTCTGCTTTTTTTTTTAAACCACTGAATTATACACTTTATTTATTTTTAAATTTTTTTTGGCTGCACCATCGCACAGCATGTGGGATCTTAGCTCCCCGACCAGGGATCGAGCGCGTGCCCCCTGCAGTGGAAGCGAGGAGCTTAACCACTGGATCACCAGGGAGTCCCCACCTTTGCTTTTCATAAGCCAGGTGTTTAGATGGAGCTGGGGGATCCAAGGTACAGCAGGTCAGGTGGTTTTCTCAAAACACGCAGCCAACTAAAGCCGAGACGGGAGGGACACACGGCGGTCCCGACCCCCGGGCTCACTAGAGTCACAGCCTTAGGAGGCTCAGCTGGGTCTGAGTCAGGAGAGGAGGCTGTCACTGCACAAAGCCCTGGGTGCCAATGAACGCCAGGACCGGGAGAGACATCGAGGCCTGGCTGAGAGCAACCTCCGGAAGCTGTGGATAAGAAATCTGTGCCCGGAGGCGCCGGGTGCCAGGGGCACAGGGACTGCGGCTCCCTGGTACCATCTTGGCCCTCAGCGCCCCACTCTCCTCCCAGGGCAAGACCTGCAGCGCCTGCTCCAGCAGGGGCAGTCTCCTACCACCTGGCCGGGAGCTTGGGACCCCGAGGGGCAAACCCCACAGCTGCAGCCATTCTTGGGGGCACCGAGTTTCCAGGTGAACACATCCCTGCCTGGGCTGGTAGCTACGTGCAGACTTTCCTGTTATTGTCCTGAATCTGGCCCGGCCCCTCCAGCCCCTGCCTCCCTGAGTGGCACGTGCCGTCCCACTGATGGGTTCTCCTCCCCAGGGCCTCCTCGGGAAAGGTATTTGGGCTGGCGGTTTGCCTGCCCCTTCTCCCTGGGTGCCAGGCCCTCTGAACATCCCACAGACTGTGGGAAGGATGGTTTTGAAAGATCGTACACATGTAGGCTTACAGTGTCCTACAAGGTGGGGATGTGCCAGGTCCGGACTAGCTTGGGCTGGAAGGCAGGATGCCCGGCTTCTATTCAGGGTTAAGTGGACCCACAAGGGAAGAAAGACACTGTCCTGCTCGAAGTTCCTTTCAGGGGAGAGCAGGGGGGAGCCCATTCAAATGGGGAAATGGAAGCTCTCCAGGCATCCATCCTTCGGAAGTGCAGCCTCCCTGCCTGGGCCGGAAGATCACCTCCGACTTCAGGTGAGTAAGTTATTCTCACTCCCCTTTCACAGGGGGAGAACACTGAGGCCCAACCATTAGGATGGGGTATAATTTCCCACTTCATCTGTATCTTGCACAGCTCACAGCCCCTCTCTAAAGAGGTGCCGGGCCACCATCCAGGCATGCCCTCGTGCTGGATCTGCAATGGTGAATCCTCTTTTTTTGAAAACCCCAGTGTAGGAGAGTTAACTCTTTTTTTTTTTTTTTTTTTTGCGGTACACGCGCGCGGGCCTCTCACTGTTGTGGCCTCTCCCGTTGCAGAGCACAGGCTCCGGACGCGCAGGCTCAGCGGCCATGGCTCACGGGCCCAGCCGCTCTGCGGCATGTGGGTTCTTCCCGGATGGGGGCACGAACCCGTGTCCCCTGCATCAGCAGGCGGACTCTCAACCACGGCGCCACCAGGGAAGCCCCCTGAGCTCTACTCTTGCATGGTTAGAATTAAGAATTTTCTATGTCCTGTGTTGTCTTCATATGAAATATGAAAGGAGAATAGATCTTATGCCTCCTTGAGACTTCTAAGTTTAAAAGATTCCCATTTTGGAAGGAAGGAGCTAGGAAGGAAAGTAGCAACAGGCATTGGAAACACTGGTCTTCAAATCCACCAACTGTGGTCTTCGGGCAGGTTGTGTTTTTTGCTTTTTTTGTTAATTGGTTGTTTTTTTAACATCTCCAGTTCCTTACCTATCTACTTAATTTTTTCCAGTTTTAATACTGTTTTACTGAAGTACAGTTGACCTACGTGTTAATTTCTGCTGTATAGCAAAGTGATTCAGTTATACATATATATATATATTATTTTGTATATTCTTTTCCATTATGGTTTATCATAGGATATTGAATACAGTTCTCTGTGCTATACCATAGGACCTTGTTGTTTATCCCCCATCTACTTTAAAGTAATTAAACGGATCTGAGGATTAAATGAGATGACACTTACAAAAGGAGCTAGTTTGAGACCTGGCACATGATGGGTATTTGGTAAACAGTGCTTTCATAACCAGTCTCACTTTCTTTGAGAGGCATGGTCTTGCCCCAATTAGTTTAATCCAGTGGACATCATGTATTTTTTAAAAAATGAAATTTGGGACTTCCCTGGTGGTCCAGTGGTTAAGACTTCGCCTTCCAATGCAGGGGGTGTGGGTTCGATCCCTGGTCAGGGAGCTAAGATCCCACATGCCTTGGGGCCCAAAAACCAAAACATAAAACAGAAGCAGTATTGTGACAAATTCAATAAAGACTTAAAAAAAATGGTCCACATCAAAAATTCTTTAAAAAATAAAAATAAAAAAAGTGAAATTCTTTCCACACGTCCAGGTTTGTGGACTGTCGACATAACCCCCAATCTTAGTGGCAGGCTGGAAGGTTTTAAAAAAATGTATGTGACAGTGGTCCATTGAGCAAGCACCGAAAATGAAGTGGACAGCTGAGGCGATTTTCTAGATAATCCCCACCCCAAATCGGGGATGCCTGGGGCTGAGTGATCAGGACAGTTGTGCCAGTCCCTGCCCTGTCTTGCCCGGTACAGACCTGCTTGTTTCACTGATCCTTTCCTTAATATATTTATTTAAAAATACAATGTTGATTCACTATTTCAAACTGTATGCAAAGGTTCTTCGGAGGAAACTAAGAGGGTTGTGTCTCTTAGCACCTTAAGTGCTAGTTTTTAACAGACATTAAATCTGGATTAATAATCATAATAGCCTGACTTGCTGTTGCTTTTGGAAAAGCCAGAAACCCAGCCTTGTCTGTTGCCTCGTTGTTTTTTTTTTTAATTAAACTATAGTTGATTTACACTATTGTGTTAGTTTCAGGTGTACAGCTGCAGATTCTTTCCCATTATAGGTTATTAGAAGATATGGAATATAGTTCCCTGTGCTCTACAGTGAATCCTTGTTGTCTACCTAGCCTCCTTTGTTTCCACCATGTCTCCGTAAAGGGCCCAAGGTGTCTATGAACACTGCCAATTTGCAAAGAGAAAAGTGAAACTCGGAGAGGTTATGGGACTGGTCCATGGTCACACAGGGAGGCTATGATCACATCTGAACAACAGTCCAAGTCTCCAGATTTCAGGTACATTTGAGAACATTTGAGAAGCCTCCTCCCATCCTGTGGGGAGGGTCCAGCTTCACAAGAGAGAGCTGATGCCCTGACAGCCTGATGCAATTTAAGGAATGCTGGAGGACCAACCAGTCTTCCTCCCTCTCTACCCTCTACACCCAAACGCATTCCTCCCACTTAGATGCCTGAAGTGATTCATTCCTTGGAGGATTCCCAATCACTGGTCCAAAGATGATCTGGGGCTGGTTGCGCACTGACGCAGTCTGCCGGGGGTGGAGAGCAGGGATTCACATTTGTTAAATGGTCCCCTGGTGACCCACAGCCAGGTTTCAGTTCACTTTGATTTGAGTCTTGCTTTCCCAGCTGTCCTAACTTGAAAAGGAAGGACACCTCAGAGGAATGAGCCCAAAGGGCTGGGACCTTAATGCAAAATTATCCTGGTCCTGAGAGATGGCCCTCGATAAAGGGTCTCCCTGATCAAATATGCGTGGCAACGCTAATCACACTTTTTGCTTTCTTGCAGATTTGCTGTTAATATTAGCGTGGTAAAGGCTCTCGAAATTCTTGATAAAACTTGGTCAGCACAGCGTTTCCCAAATGCAGTTGACCCAGAAGCCTCCCCCATTCTTTCCCTAACACCTGTTAGTGTTCCACAGGACACACTTTGGGAAACGCTGACTTTGTGTAAACCGCTTCTGCAGCTTTCTCTCTGGATAATCCAGAAAAGTAAAGGGAGATTAACGGGAGCTGGAAAAGTTCCAAAAGGTTAAAAACATGACCAAGTGGGGCTTCCCTGGTGGCGCAGTGGTTAAGAGTCCGCCTGCCAATGCAGGGGACACGGGTTCGAGCCCTGGTCCAGGAAGATCCCACATGCGGCGGAGCAACTAAGCCCATGTGCCACAACTACTGAGCCTGCACTCTAGAGCCCGCGAGCCACAACTACTGAGCCCACGTGCCACAACTACTGAAGCCCGCGTGCCTAGAGCCCGTGCACCGCAACAAGAGAAGCCCCTGCTCGCCACAACTAGAAAAAGCCCGCGCACAGCAACGAAGACCCAACATAGCCAAAAATAAATAAATAAATTTATATATAAAAAAAACCATGACCGGGCTTCCCTGGTGGCGCAGTGGTTGAGAGTCCGCCTGCCGATGCAGGGGACACGGGTTCGTGCCCTGGTCTGGGAGGATCCCACATGCCGCGGAGCGGCTGGGCTCGTGAGCCATGGCCGCTGAGCCTGCGCGTCCGGAGCCTGTGCTCCGCAACGGGAGAGGCCACCACAACAGTGAGAGGCCCGCGTACCGCAAAAAAAAAAAAAAAAAACCATGACCAAGTAAAAATTTCATGTGTTTCATAGTCGTGCTTGAGACCAGCTCGATTTTAAGGTCTCATGCACATACCGTGCAGGAGATTCCCACAGACTTGGGTGTGAGCTTTCTATATTTTCCCTATGAAGTGAGTTTTTGTACATCAAAATTGTTTTCTACAAATATTGATATTATTTGTAGGTGGTTTTAGAGTTGATGAAGTCCTCAATATGTTGATATAATATATATGACTTGGAGGTGAATATTAGTATCTAATTTTATGACAAGAATGTTGATATTCTGTAAGCGTAAGCAACTCATTTGAGAGCTGGAAGCGCTCAAAAATAATTTAGTCCAATGTTCCTAAGCCTGATTCCACATCAGAAGTACTTAGTGCCTTTGTTAAAATCATGGGCCCTGGAAGTTCTGCTGCAGTACTTCTTGTGTAGGGCCCAGGAAGCTGTCCCTTTCATTAACCCAGGTGATGCTGATGCTGTCTGCCTGTGGACCCATGTTTGGGTTTAATCCTCTCTTTTTTTATTAAGAAAACTTAGACCCAGAAAGATAAAGGGAAGGACCCCAAATCACAAAGCCAGGGCTCAAACGTGGATTTTTCCTATTCCAGGTGTACTGTTGTTGCCCCCGAATGCCTGCTGCCTTACCTTGGAGCAGAAGGTGTCAGGGTGGACCGTGGTGGGTGGACCGTGGTGGGTGGATTGTGGTGGGTGGATCGTGGTGGGTGGGTCGTGGTGGTTCATGTAAGATATTCAATTAGCACATCTGGAGGCAAGAGGGAAAGGCACTTTGGGGGGGGTCAGCTAATCTTTATAGGCGTCATACCTGTGCAAAATCGTTTTCTTAAATGAATAAAATAAGATTTTCACATTCGACATTTAATTGTTTTCCCTTTAAAAGTGACTCAGCAAGGATGTAGAGAACAGACTGGTGGTTGCCAAGGGGGCAGGGGCTTGGGGGAGGGATGGAGTGGGAGCAGATGTAGGCTTTTATATACAAAATGGATCAACAACAAAGTCCAACTGTACAGCACAGGGAACTGTATTCAATATCCTATGATAAACCATAATGGAAAAGAATATTAAAAGATTTATATATATGTATAACTGGATCATTTTGCTGTAGAGCAGAAATGAATACATCTTATACTTCAATTAAAAAAATACTAAAACAAAAAAATAAAGAAATACACGTGATTCAGCCTCTCAAAGTCTGTCTCCACACTTCCGTCTTTCAGAAATCCTTCCTAGCATCATCCAGCCCACAGCCCAGGCTTTGATCTCACCCCTCGTCAGCAGCTGGATACCCCACTACCCTTGAAGATGGACTTTTGCTGATCTGTTGAATGTAAATGTTCCTGAGACCTCTTCCTGACCTGTGTCCAGCCAGAGGTGAAGTCTCCGTCTTTCCTCACTCTGGGTCCCCACTGCGTCTGTACCAAGTCAAGGAACATCGTCAGCCAGGCGTGGCAGAAAAATGTAGCTGAGGGTCAGGAAGACTGGGTTGTCATCCCAGTTCTGCCACTAACTGGCTGGTGGCCCTCAGGCAATTCCTTCCTCACCCTGTGCGTCCATTTACCAGGACACGTGGGTCTCTACTGCAGGATGCCTCAGAGCCTTGACCATTCCTCATGCATCTCCACGGTGGGGGAGGGGTGGGGTGGGGGGAGGGGGGTGGATTGTACAGAACTCTTGCTGGGGAGGCATCCTGCTAGGTTAATGGGCAGGACCAGCTCCAGGGTCCCTTCCAGGATGAACAGATGTGAACAATGGACTAAGAAGTGGGCCAGAAGCCAGGAGACGGGGGTTCAAACCTCCCCACTTACAAGTCGTGTGACGGCCGCTGTCTGAGTCTGTTTCCTCAAGCACACCTCAGAGGGCTGTGTTGTGCACCGCACCTAACACCTGCCTGGCCATGAAACAAATGCTGCAATTCTACTAGGACGTGGCTTTCTCACCAGCTGGCGTTCGAAGTCTCACCTCCCACCCAGGTCTTCGTCAACTGCTCCACTGGATTTCCTTTCTGAAATCGGTCTGTGCATCGACCCTAAAACTGCCTATTTTATTTTATTCTTTTAAATTAATTTTTATTGGAGTATAGTTGCTTTACAATGTTGTGTTAGTTTCTACTGTACAGCAAAATGAATCAGCTATACGTGTATATATATCCCCTCTTTTTTGGATTTTCTTCCCATTTAGGTCACCACAGAGCAGTGAGTAGAGTTCCCTGAGCTACACAGTAGGTTCTCATTAGTTATCTATTTTATACATAGTATCAATAGTGTATATATGCCAATCCCAATCTCCCACCCCAAACTGCCTCTTTTAAAGAAGAGTTTGCGACGGTCCTGACCACGGACTCAACCTGCCCCTGGGCATGAGCTCCCTTTCCTTCGCCTGTTCTCTGGAAGGGGGAGCTTACAACCAGACCTGGCACTGAACACAGCCAGGTATGCGTTCTAACTCCAGGCTCGAGAATGTGTGCGCCAAGGCCCCTGAAGCTCTTCTAACCGAGCCAGATGGCCTTGGGGAGTTTGCTGGGATGCCCGGCCACCTGATGAAGGGGTCCTAGGCAGTGAGCAGACAGGATTGCTGCTGACACGTAGTGTAGCCCACTCAGGCCTCAGGAATGCTGTCATCTGGCCTCCCCGGAAGGCAGGTGTTTGTCTAGGCTGACCCAGGGTCAGCCCGTCTTTCCCCTGGGCTGAGCCTCCACATTCTGACCCGGTCGGGGTCAGGGGTCACAGGAGATAAAGGTCAGGAGGCGCTGATGGTGGTGGGGAGTGGATGTCCAGTGCATCTTGCATTCAGGGAAGACCCAGAAAAAGTTTCTCCATTAACAGGTATATCAGCGTGGCTTGTTGGGAAGCAGGACCTCAGTAACTTAGGATCGAAAGGTGCTGTTCTCAACGCCGATGCTTCCATCAGGGCAGGCGAGCACCGCCGGGCACCGTTCTAAGAGCCTTCCACCTGCTCAGTCCTTCAATCCTCCGTATGCTAGGAGGCAGCTCCTATTCTTTTCCTCCTTTGCATATGCACAGAGAGGTTAAGTAACCTGCTTAAGTTTCCACAGCCACTTAGTGGTGAATCTAGGAAGTGGGCTCTAGAACCTGAGGTCCCACCCACCTTGCTAGCCTGCCTCTTGAAACTTAACGAGGGGCTCACTCTTTGAAGCCCAAAATGGGGCTGTAAAAAGGCAGGTTTGTTCAAGCTAGTATTTCACAGAGCAAGGCACCGTGACCTTACAAACAGGGCAGGCCAGGAAACCAGAAAATGGGACCCAAGGGTTAGCACCCACGTGAATTCCATTCCGCTAAACTGTCCGCCCATTACTTTACTTCCTGGACTTCCCTCCCCTGGGGCACTGCACCCTCATCCTGCCTGCACCGTCATCACAGGCGGCCAAAATAGGTATTGAAGGCGCTTTAAACTTTGCCTCCTTTCTCCTGGAAATAACTTGGAGAGGTGAGAAGGCCAGCACAGGCGACATGGCCATTTATTTCTTCATTGAGTCAACAGTATTTATAGACACTCAACCAATGCAAGAAAAATGAGATCAGGATCATTCCTGTTAACAGCTCCCAGACTAGTAAAGGGAGAAAACAACGACGCAAGCATGGGACTACAAAAGAGAGTCTTAAGTGTCCCCAGAAAAGCTCTACAGGACTTGGGAAGGGAGCACCTGGCTGGGCAATCCCAGAAGGCTTCCTGGAGGAAGTGAGATTGGAACTTCTGCCATCACCAAGCAGCTGTTCTAAGCTCCAGAGCCAGTCACCAGCCCTCCTGGAATTCCTCGCAGGATGCGTCACAAAGTTCCGGCTCCCAGCTGAGAAAGTGCAGCCCCCGGCTGAGGCAGCCCAGAGCCCCACCAGCCACAGGCCCCGTCACAACTCTGAGGGGCCTGTCGGAACTTCCTGAAGAAACAGCTGCTTTAAAGCAGGGGATGAGAAAGAGCTTTGCCAGTTAATCCACCAGCGTTTTGCCTGCCTCTCCTCTGTGTTGCCAGGCCCCGTCCCTAGGAGAGCCTATCTGTGCAGGAAGGCAGAGTGGGTGCTGCCTGGAGACAGGACAGCAGAGAGGGAGATCAAGGTGCTCTCTTGGGCCTCACTGCCCTGCGGTGACTTGTCCAGTTCACGTCTCCCCCGTCAACCTCTTCTCTTCCCTTCCCTCAACTCTGCTTGCTCTAAAGGCCCCAGAAGGATAGGTGATCATGTTCATAGGAGACTGGCCTGGGAGGCTGCTGAAGGCCTATGTCCCAGGCTGTGATCGCCTTCTAGCTCTCCTGTAAGATGCGGAGATTGGGGACTGTGGCGCTTCACGCCTCAGATTGGGGGGCAGGCAGGTGGAGGAAGAGAAGGTAAGAGGCATCGCAAAGACCGTACGGCAAGCTGGTACCCAGACCCCTGAAAAGTACCCAAGCCCCAGCAGCTCATATAAGCACTGTTCCCATCGCCGATGGCTAATCCGTCACTCATCCATTTCTCCACCCCATAGAAATATACCCAACATCTAACAAAATACAGACGCTACAACCTAATTACGCTCTGTCAGCGGCTGGAGCTCTTTCTCAAATGTTCATCTCCCTAAAAACTAACCCAACATAAAATAGGAAAGTCTTGCTACTTTTTAAGGCCCAATTCAATTGTTTCAGGGCATGGTTTCCATGTGCCTGGTTCAACTCCTTGCGAGACAGTGACACTTCAGAATCAATGAACTGATTCATTCCCTGAGGACAGATGCCCACATATATTTGCTGCCATTAGCAATGCATTTATTCAGTCATTCCTTTGGGAAACATTTTCCACGTGTTGTGTTTCATGCTGCTGCTGGGGAGGAGGACAGACACGAGGCTCCAAAACAGGGAATTCCTATCTTTTCTTTGTTGTTCGCACTTGACATCTGCCCTCTGTGCAGCTCCCCGCTAGCCCTAGGAAGGGGTGCCGCAGGTCCCTCTGTGCAGCTCCCCACTAGCCCTAGGAAGGGGTGCCGCAGGTCCCTCTGTGCAGCTCCCCGCTAGCCCTAGGAAGGGGTGCTGCAGGTCCCCTGGTGCAGCTTGGAGAGTTTGGGTAACTGCGCCAAGGACCCAGAGCAGCAAGTAAGTCACGGGCACAGAGAAGAGACTCCCACGTGGGCAGGCACGGGAGGCACACGTGGAGGAAGCAAAGACCGCTGCCTTCCTACTGGGCTGCCATTCAAGGCCCTTGGAGAGAAAGGCAGGAAGCGATCTGACCCGAGGAAGGAAGATCAAGATGACGTAGCCCTTCACAAAGGTGTGCGCCTGACCCCTCCATGGCTTTGTTCATCATCCCTAGAGGGAGATTTGCACAAACACTCAGGGTGGGGAGAGGAAGAAGGTAACCAGAGGCTGTACAGTTTGCTGACTCAGATGGACACCAGACTTGCCCCATCATTCTCCACTGTGTAATAAAAGCAGAGTGGAGGAGGAAAGCCTTTGGAATAACTTTCGTAAATGACTCAGACCAAGGCATTTAGGTGAAGGGGGTGGGAGACTCATGGGGGGGTGTGTAGCAGCAGAGAGGATAAAGAGGAAATGGCCCCCTGGCCTTGGCCTGCCCAGCTCCAGCAACCTCAAGGTCATCCCAGGGGCATGTCCAGGGCCACAGACAGACAAGGCTCCCATTACTCATTAGCCAGCCGGGGCACTGGTCCCCTTGTCCCTGTCCTTGGCCACAAACAGAGATGAAAGCCGAGCCGCCAGCTCGGGGAGCGGGGGCCTGATAGCTCAGTGGCTGCCTCGGCCACCGGCATTATCAGAGCCTGGGACAGCCAAGAGCAAGGGGGACGCTGGGCTTCCACGCTGCGCCCTTCACACCTCCACCTCACTCAAACAAACGTGGGCAAAAAAGCCATCATTAGGGCTTCCCCGGTGGCGCAGTGGTTGAGAGTCCGCCTGCCGATGCAGGGGACACGGGTTCGTGCCCCGATCCGCGAGGATCCCACATGCCTCGGAGTGGCTGGGCCCGTGAGCCATGGCCGCTGAGCCTGCGCGTCCGGAGCCTGTGCTCCGCAACGGGAGGGACCACAACAGTGAGAGGCCCACATACCACAAAAAAAAAAAAAAAAAAAAGCCATCATTAGTGGAGAGCAGATTTTAACAGCAGCTCCCAGGGCAGATTCCTCGAGCCAGCTTTGCGAGGACACGCCAGGATGTGCTGAGGAGAGGGAAGGAATCCTTCCCAAACCCTTTCCCCAGACCCACGGGATGGATGTCTCTACTCTCCCCTCACGGCTGAGAAGAAAGCCCCCTGGGTCAGGTGCAGCCACACAGTCCCGGCCTCGGTCCTGCCCAGCCTCTGCTCCCCACCGCACCCCTCACCAGAGGGGTGTGGGTAGGTACCCTCGCTTTTCCAAGCTTCTCCCACCCATCCCTCACCACCTGAGATCACGGGAGTCTAGAAAGCAGCAGGTCCTTCCCATGACCTTGTCTGAGTGACTCAGGTGGCCTCCTAAGTCCCCGATGCCCCACGCAGAACCGGGCCTGGCACCAGCCACGTCTCAGGGCTGCTGTCTTGGCCCCGGGCCTCTGCCCACGACCCTATCAATGGAAACTTGAGGCTGATATTCTAGGCAGAGAAAACGAAGCCGAGGACAGGAAGGGGCTGGTGTTCAGAGCCTCCGGAGGGCCTGGTTCTTGACTCTCAAGCTCTTTCTTGACTAACAGCCAACAGGGGCTAAACGATCAGGGTGGCAACAGGAAAACCTCATCCATCCCACTTTCTCAGCATTCGAGAGACATCTGAAGAGTGACTGTAATGTGTCCAGTGTCAACTGGGGTACATACGAAGATCTGCTCCCTGATCTCGAGGAGGTCCTGACCTTGGAAGAGAATAGGGTAAACAGACCACACTTATAACCATGAGAGCTGCCATCGACTGAGCCCCTAGGAAGTGCTCTGCCTCTCCAGCCATCATGTAAGATGCCACACTCATGCCCTGTTTCCTTTTAGAAATTAGGACGCTGACGCTCAGAGTACAGGCCAGGGGGAAGGGTTGGCAGTCACGCCCCAATCTGGTATGTGAGTCTCAAGCAGCGACAAGACAGAGTTGACTGAGGCAGCCACCTGGGAATTTACTTTCTCCCCTCCCACTGCTTCTTTTTCATCTCCTTTGCGTCTCACCTTTGCCCTCTGACCTTTGATTCTAGATTTGATCCCCGCCTCTCTTGTCTTCTGTTACCCCTGTTGCTTAAATCCATTCCTAGGGTTTCAGGCATCACCTTTTTTTTTTTTTCTAATTTTATTTTATTTTATTTCTATTTTTATTTTTTGGCTGCATTGGGTTTTTGTTGCTGTGCACGGGCTTTTTCTAGTTCCGGGGAGCGGGGGCTACTCTTTGCGGTGCAGGGGCTTCTCATTGCGGTGGCTTCTCTTGTTGCAGAGCGCAGACTCTGGGCCCACGGGCTCAGCAGTTGTGGCTTGTGGGCTCTCAAGCGCAGGCTCAGCAATTGTGGCACACGGGCTTAGCTGCTCCACGGCATGTGGGATCTTCTCGGACTAGGGCTCGAACCCGTGTCCCCTGCATTGGCAGGCGGACTCTCAACCACTGCGCCACCAGGGAGTCCCAAGCATCACCTTTTAAGTTACAATCTCCAAACCTGGAGCTCCGGCTCACACCTCACCTCGTGCTCCAGACCCCCATTTCATCCCCAAATCATTTCAGATACTTAACACCATCTTTCCATTCGCAGGCTACTTTTTTCCAGATCTCTTTGCCCCTTGCTGGGATTTCAGTAACCTGAATCTCCTGTGTCATTTTATTCTCTCCCCATCCCAAGACTCTTTACCTATGTCTTCTTGAGTTCTCACATCACTAGCTTACTCAAATTTTTTCCATGTTCCCTGAACACCTACAGAACATGGCCAGATGCCTACAGACACCTCTGTGCTCTGGTGCCAACCTACTCCCTACTCTCTTCTCCTCAGATCCTAGACTCCAGGATTGTAACCTACGGGGGCTTCCCGGGGCAGACCTCTCTCCCCTATCCTCTGCTTTAGGTCCTCTCTGAAGGACTTAGATAATATTGGGTTGGCCAAAAAGTTTGTTCGGGTTTTTCTGCAAGATGTTACGAAAAGCCCAGAGGAACTTTTTGGCCAACCTGCTAGTACCTGATGCACATGTCCCAAGTTGATTTACCGATGTGAAACCGCCCCCGCCCCCCATCAAATGGGAGAAGCTAACTACTTGATGACCATGAGCACATAGACCCCAGGACTCCTGGAGCCTAAGGATCGATGTGAACCCCTGTGACATCACCCTGTTACCTCACCATCAGCCAGTTAGAGAATTGTGCATGAGCAGATCACATACCCCGGGACACCCCTCCCTTACTTGGCCTTTAAAAATGCTTTGCTGAAACCCTTTGGGGAGTTCGGGTGTTTGGAGCACGAGCCGTCCCCGACTCCTTGCTTGGCACCTGCAATAAACGCTGCCCTTTCCCTCCCTACAACCTGGGGTCAGTAGATCGGCTTTACTGTGCCCGGGCGAGCGGCCCCACGTTTGGTTCGGTAACAGGATGACTCACTATTTCTCTGGTGCACCTCGGTGCTTCTGCTCCCTGCGTCCCCCTGGGCGTCTCTCTCCAGAGATGCCCGCCCCCTTGGATGCCCCTCCTGTTCCCAGAGCGAGGTGGGGGTGCTCCCTCCCTGGGCTCCCCCGCACATGGCTATTTCACCCCCTTTGGCACTTGGGCTGAGCCTCGTCTTGCACTGTGGTGCTGGGGAAGGAGCACGGGCCGTGAACTTCGAATGGGTGTAAACTCTGGCTCAGCAACTTCCCAGCCGTGTGATTTTGGAGCCTCTACTAGGAGCCTTTCTTCCCCCATCTGTAAGACTGGCACCAGAATATAAACTTGCTGTGAAAGTTAGAAACAGTGCATGTAAACACCCCGCACGAGCAAGTGATGGATGGGCAGTCATTATTAATAATATGGTGCACTTATGGATTTCCCACTAGAACATAAATACTTGGAGTTTTAGGGGCACCAACTTCGTTTTGTTTTGTTTTGTTTTTTGCATCAACCTTAGTCACCAGCACAGAGCCAGGAACACAGAACTCTTCCCAGCAATGCTAGCTGAATCCTGACAGAACTGGAGGAATCAAGATTTCCTCTTGTCTCCTTTGCTGCTGCCCTGGATGGGCCCCGCTGGCGCCCTGGAGTCAGAAGCCTCCAGGATCACGCCCCGCCCAGCTGCCCTCGCCCCTGGAAGTGCCTCTGTTTCCCCAGCCCAAGTGCCTCAATACCCACCCCCACACCACACATATGAGATGTTCTGTAGGGTCGCTGCATGGAAGGACTCGGCTGTAGGTGGAAACGGAGGTCGAGAGCTTCTCAAAGGAACAGGAGTCATAAATCACTCTGAAGTTGTGATGCAACCCCAGGAAGCCCTGCCATGCAAACCACAATTCCCTAAACCTCTGTAAGAAGTGGCCTCGAACCCCCTGGAGACCTGGCAGGAGATCCCTTTCTCTCAGTTGCTTGGCACTTGGCCGTTCTAATTCTGGCTGAACCCCAGAAGCCCAGAGGCAGAGAAAAACTAAAAGCCGGAACACCCCTGCCCTGGGAAATACTGGCTGACTAGCCTTCTTTATCCCATCCTCGTGGCTTTTCCTAGAACCGAGGCCGGAGATGGTTCACATGGCAGGTGGGTGTCCCGGCTAGAGGTGACACCGCAAACCCCAGTCCCTGGCCTCCGCAATTGTGCTGCGGAATGCTGGAGGCCAGGTCTTGGAGCCTGGGAGGAGAGAACACTGGTTGCAGATGCGAGCTTGCAAGAAGCTTTCATGTTCCGAGCAAGGCTGGGAGGCGGGGGAAGTGAGACTTCTGTTCTCCGGAGCTCCTACAGGCAAAGCCGCCCAAGAGCCTATAAGCCCCAGCATAGCCTAAAGGTGCTGGCCTGACTCTCTTGGCCCAGAGTAAATCGGGGCCAGAACCGGAGAATGCACTGGAGTCAAAGTGGAAAATGAGACTGTGCGGGAGAAAGCGCTCCTCTCCTAAATATATAGGCATCAGAGTGCCCCTGTCTAGCTGGGACAGGAGCCATCAAATGCAAATGTAGGTTTGAGAACGCTAATGTTGGAATTGGAGAACAATGCCAGACAGACTTCTCGGCAGGGAGAGGGCCCCAGGGCAGGATGTGGGAGCCGAGTGGGGGCAGGGATGAAAGGGGCGAAGGAAGTGAGGGAGCCGAGAGGAGAAAACAGCAGGAGTCAATTGAGGTTGAAAGACTGCTGGGCCGGCCGGGAAAAGGGGAGTGCTAGAGGGGACGGGTCAGAGAACCTGACCGCTGACCGCTGACCTGAGGCTGTGCGCCCAGGAAAGGGGAGGGGGGAGCTCAGCCCAGGGGGCGGGGCGGCAGGACGCGCCTGGAGTCTGGGCTTGGACTTGAGGTCAAGGCCTGCGGAAAGAGACAGAGGGACCCGTGTTTCTGAAAGGCCGGTGATGCCAGGAGACGTGCTCTGCTTGGGTGCAGCTGGCCTGAGAGGCTGAGAGCAAGGGGGCCTGGGAAGGGGGCCTGAGAGCCGGCGCGGGCCAAAGTCAGGCTTCGTTTGGGAGCTGCTTCCCAGGGTTTCCATTCGGCTCTTGCCCCTGTGGACGGGTTGCTCCCTCCCTGGGCCTCACTTTCTTATCTGTAAAACCAAGACCATGGGTGCTGGGAGGACCAAGTAAGTCAAAACCAAGCCTGGCACAGGGAAATGGCTTGTGATGTTGGCTGTCATTGTCGTAGATTAAGAAACCGAGGCTCAGGAAGGCTTGAGAACACGTGCAAGTCAGACAGCAGGGGACTGACAGAAACTGGATCCAACTCCACTGTCAGACCTGCGCCTGTCCCCGTGCAGAAAGCTGACCTCCGACGTGGGCCGTGGGACCCCAGGGAGGCCGTGGAAGACGTGAAGCCTGGAGCCGGTGCAGAGGCAGCAGGAGAGGGGCTCCTCCTGAGGGTGGAGTCCTCCTCTGCTGCAGGGTCACCTCCAGCCCTGGCCTACAGTTACAGCCCTGGCCTACAGTTACAGCCCTGGCCTACACTTACAGCCTGGGCAATCGCTCTGCCACAGCTGACTCTCCACCCGGATGGCGACTTCCAGAAGACGAGGACGGTGTCCTGTACCCACCTTGGGTCCCCCAGGGCCGTGCATGGCACGGGGTGAATGGTCGCCAAATGGGTTCATTCACTGAAGCGCTCTGTGCTCAGAGGCGGGAATACACAGATGCATAGATATGACCCTGCCTTCGGGTAACTCTTCGCCTTCGCCTGGTGAGCGGATGAAGGAAAGAATGAATGGAACCTGGGAAGGGCCAGTCAGGAGAAAGCGTAATACTATATAACAATCTAAAATGATTTTTTAAAACCCCATTGTGTGGTGATGGAAATGTTTTGTATGGGTATATACAACCGTTAAAACTCATGGAACTGTACTCTGAATGTAGTTCATTTTACATAAGTCGTTTCTCAATAAAGTTGAAAAGTTCCACCCCTACCAAAAAAAAAAAAAGCCTTCTGTACACTGCTTTCTCATCAGAGTCAAACCCATCAGGCACCCCGCTTTCTCTCCAGCACAGACCCGAGCCAGACCCACTTGCTGGCTGTTGCTAAGTGGACGCTGTCAGAGTCTCAGAACTCCGAACAAGTGCTGCCTTCATAGAAAAGGGGATGCTCACCCTCCTACACACACCGCAGTCGGGAGGGCCCGGAGCTATTCGCATTGCTCACCTAGACGCTCTTGGGACAGGGACTGCCGGGGGCCCTGGGTGGCAGGAGGCCAGGGGAGCTGGGATGATGCTCTCTGGTATGGAGCTCCCTGTCCCCGAGGCAGTGCACTGGGTCCTCACTGGGATCCCCACCCCAGGGAGCCGGCCAGTGGAGTTCAGGGCTTGGCTACCCAAAGATCTACCTTTTCAGGTGGAGTGAGCAGAAGGCTTCCTGAAGATGGTGGTTAGAGGGCAGCTTTGTGAAGTAGTCAAGGAAACACATGTGCGCACATTTTCTCATTTAGACAAGACTCATTTCGTGCAGAGCAGGTGATGTGTTCCCTCTTGGGTGGAAACACCACAGCCTGAGGCTGTGTGTGTGTGTGTGTGTGTGTGTGTGTGTGTGTGTGTTTGAGAGAGAGAGACAGAGACAGAGACAGAGACAGAGAGAGGGAGAGGCTGGGGAACTGAAAGTGAATCAGGCAAGGGGCCTTGCTGGGGCTCACAGGAAGGATGAACAGAGGGCCAAGATGGGCCCAAGAAGGGAAAGGCTGACTCCAGTGAATCAGGTCTATACAAGGGCCCTAGGGTGAACGTGGAAAATGGCCTGCTCGCTACACCCTTCCCCATTGGCTCTGCCCACAAGGAGTCCACACTGCAGGCTCTCACCCTCCCCGACGTTACCCACAACAGAAGTCAAAGCATCAGAAGCAATACTTGCTCTGGAAGTCAGTTCAAGGGAAAGGCAGACATCCCCTCCCAAAGCGCCCACAGAGGCGACGATGTGTGGGGACTTGTTCACAGCCAGGGGGACAGTGAGAGAAGATACACATATATTTTTGTAGACTCTCAGCTCTGGGATCCACGTTGGGTGTCCAGAATCCACAGTAAATGGGAACCAGTACAAGCACATATAGACCAAGTCTGGTACAGTGTCAGGTATGGAAAGGGCTGAGGTTTACAGTCTCGCATACACTTTTTACTGGGAGAAAATGGAAAAAAAATGAGAAACTGGGCTTTGAAGATAGACCAGTGTTGATGCACTCTCTCCAGTTTAGACAGCTTCTTGCTCTTCCCCTCCGTCATCACCTCTTCCCCTCCGTCATCGCCTCTCCCCCTCCATCATCAACTCTTCCCCTCCATCATCGCCTCTCCCCCTCCATCATCGCCTCTCCCCCTCCATCATCAACTCTTCCCCACCAACATCACCTCTTCCCCTCCATCATCGCCTCTTCCCCTCCATCATCGCCTCTTCCCCTCCATCATCGCCTCTTCCCCTCCATCATCGCCTCTTCCCCTCTATCATCGCCTCTTCCCCTCCATCATCGCCTCTTCCCCTCCATCATCGCCTCTTCCCCACCGTCATCACCTCTTCCCCTCCGTCATCGCCTCTTCCCCTCTGTCATCTCTTCCCCTCCATCATCATCTCTTCCCCTCCATCATCGCCTCTTCCCCTCCATCATCGTCTCTTCCCCTCCATCATCACCTCTTCACCATCATCTTTTCCCCACCATCATCACTTCTTCCCCATCACTATCATATCCTCCCCACCATCATCATCCTAATTCAAGTTCCCAACATCTCTCACCTCCCAACCTGTCGTCTCACTTCCACTCTGTTAACTCATGCCTCAGCTGGAAATATTTCCAAAATAAAAACTGGAACATCGAATCCTCCTCTTAAAACCCTCCCGTGGTTCCCCATCGCCCTCATGATCAAGACTGAAGTCCCCAACATGTCCTTCAAGGTCCTGCACCACTCGGGCCCTCCTATCCTCCCAGCTCTCTTCCAGCCACGCTGGATTCCCCTGGGTCCTTCAGTGTGCAGGAGGCTTCCTGCCTCAGGGTTGGTGCACACGCCAATGTGATCACCCGGCGGCACTCAGTTCAATTTGTAATTCATGTGTATGGTGATTGTTTGATCAGTGACTATTTAATTGATGGTTGTATCTGCCACTGGAGCGTAAGCTCTCTGAGAGCAGAGACCATAGTTAGTTTTATTCTCAATTGTAGTCCCAGTGCTGGACAGAGTGCCTGGCCTATAGGAGATGATTAATAAATGTTGCTGAATAAGTAAAGGAATAAAGTAATGGAGCCAGTTCATTTTACAGATGCTTCATAGCTGGAAAGCACTGGGGCCAGATAAGGAGCCTGGGGCTTGGAAGGGCAGAGACTTGCCAGAGATCACATGGCGTGGCTATATGGGGGAGCTGGGACTTGGTCTGAGTATCATCTCCCTTCCCTTTTATGTCATTTTGACTCAGCCATTTGGTGGTGGCAGTGGCAGTGGTGCTGGTGGTGTGCGTGTGTCCTTGGTGCAGCTGACAGCACAGCCAGCTTCTAGATCACAGCTGAGGGAATGGTACCCAGAAAAGCCTCTTGCCATGTGTACCTTTCCCTGCTGTAGCATCTTTCTCCTTTAGAAATAACCATGATTGGTTCCCAGACAACACTGCTAATCCAAAGAAACAGTAGGTTAAACTTTAAAAAATATATTCCAGCTTTGGGAATGCATTTTTTTAGTCCAGTTAAAAATACAGGTTAAGCCTACTACATACCAGAACAGACACTGAAATCAACAAAACATCAGAATAGATGACCCAATTTTTTTACTAAATGGACAGAGTAGATTCTGTGCTTTGGTAGACAAGGCTATATCTTGTGGTCTGAAAGTTCACACTTACCAGTAAGTTCTGGAAGGGAACTCTCCTGTTTAACCTTGGGCTGCTGGGCTCATCATAGTCGATGCTCCATAAGTATCTGTAGAATGAATAAGTGAATGGAACTTTCAATGGGCTGGAAAAAGTCCTGGATAGCAGAAGGAAAACCACAGCACCCAAAATGCTATAACCGTCTGTTCTAGTATTTATTTGCTACCTCTTGGAAGGCCTATGATCTCCTAATACAATTGCCTAACAGAAACCGAAGACCAGAGATAAGTTTGGTCACCTTTTGACCATTTGAATGTAGGTAAGTTACTTAACCCGTCTGAGCTTCCACAGCGTCATCTGTTAAATGGGTACAATGATTCTTTACTCTCCTGAAGATAATTTTTTAATGAATTCAACCTAATATTTACCGAGTGGCAGGCACTGTCGTAGACACTGGGGATGTGGTACAAAAAAAAAAAAAAAAAAAACAGAACTGGCCTCTGTCCTTTCTAGTGGAGGAGACATTAAGCAAATAAACACAAATAAACTTATAAAATTACAGTTTAGGGTGTGTGCTATGATGGAAAACCACAGGGTGCCGTAAGAGGGAATGGCAGTGGGACCAATTCAGATCAGGGTGACGTTTATGCTGAGACCTGGAGGAGTTAGGAGTTGGCCAAGGGAGAGGCTGGGGTGGGGATGAAGGGAACAGCAAGTGCAAAGGCCCTCGAGGGAGGAAAGAGGTGGGGGTGGGGGAAGGGGACAAGTGTGGCGGGGGGGGGGGGGGGGGGGGGCGGGGGGGGCTACTTGATTCCATTCATGTGTTAAGAAAAGCCCTTGGGCTGCCGGGTGGAAAGTGGTTTGGCCTGAGAAGGAGAACCAGACCTCAATGTTCCTCTAGGTGTTGAGATAAGAACCAGAATCTTAGAGGTGACAGGGGCCCAGACCTCTCATTCTAAAGATGAGAAAAATCGAGAACCATAGTTGTGAAGAGACTCAGCCAGGCTCACACGTGTATTTATCTGGGAACACAGAGAGACCTCGGACGTTTGATATCTTTCCAGCACCTGCTGCACTCTTGATGGGTCTGTGCCTCTTCTTGCCTTCCACAACTGGAGGAGAAAAGACTGGCGGGTTGTGGAGCTCTGGGGCAGCCTGGAGCTGGACTGTCAGCGGCTCCCAAGGACGGGTTCCCAGGGATGCGCCCCGCGCCGGCGCCAGAGTCCCTGGCAGCTCGCGTCAGCTCACGTGCCGCAGTGGGACCTTGCGGCTCAAGGCCCTGAGGCAGCCTCCCTCCCTCGTAGGCGGCTCAGCCCTCACTCTTCACTTCCCTCCGGGGCCCTACCTGCCTAAACACACAGCCGGAGCCTCCCGCTCCGCCCCCGCCCGCGGGACAGAAAACAAGCAGGAACCGCCTTCCGCCGCGCCTCCCTAGGACCCGGGCCCCGGATAGCAACCGGCTAGGCGGCGCTGCGATTGGCTGGCCCGACTAAGAGACGCTGCGGTTGGCTGCGCCGGGCTAAGCGGCGCCACGATTGGCTGGCCCGGCTACGCGGAGCCGCGATTGGCTGGCCCGGCTTAGCAGCGCGGCGCTCGTCCAATCGCGGGCCGGGCCGGGCTGGGCCGGGCCGGGCAGCTGCGGGGCCTGGCGGCGGGGCCGTGGGGAGCGGGGTTTGACATGCCTGTGGTATTTGCTCAGAGGGGCATGACCACTTTGGGCAAGTCTTTAAATGTGAGTCAGCTTTCGGCCGATCCCTGGGAAAAATTCCTTCGGTGTTGTCAGGCAGGGTTCGCTCGCTGCAGCTTTTTTTTAAAAAAACAATTCAAAAGGCATAATCCCACTGAATGGGAAAAGGCCTTCGGACCCGGTCCCCAGCTTCCCGAACAGGGGCCGCGGGTGGTGCTGGGGGACCAGGCACCCCAACCTGGGCGGGCGCCCCTGACATGCCGGGCCCAGGGGCTGATTGTCAGCAGGATCGGGGCACCTTCCTCCCCACCCTGCGCCCCCATCCCGGTCTCCAGCGGGGCACATACTGGCGGGGCGGTACGAACAGCGTCCCCTGGAGTTGTTCAGGCGTCTCCCGCCGCGTGGGAAATGGCTGGCCAACCCCTTCCCCGTCTCCCTTCGCTGCCGCTCCCATCGCACTGTGGGTCCAGTACTGAAGCCCGCACTTTGTAGCTCTGGGATCATGGCTGATCTCTTCACCTCTCTAAGCTTCAGTTTCCTCATCCGCAGAGTCAGAGGCAGCGGTCCAGAAAGTGAACTAGTCCGGGAGAGGGGCCACTTAGGGTGCTCTCCTAGCTTGGGTTCCCCAATTGCAAGGGCAAGTCGTTCTGCACTCCGGGCCTCATTTTCCACATCTGTAAGATGAGGGAGTTGTTCTAGAAGAGTCCTTAAGGGGCGTTCCAGATCTATGAGGGTAGTTGCGTCAGGCCACCCCTGTAACACCCTCGGGGAACCTGTGCGCTTCGGGCGGACGCGGCCCTGGGGCTCGCCCATCGGCTCCAGCGCGACTCCAGGATGCTCCCCTAGACGGCCCAGCTCTCCCTGCCCGTGTGTCATCTCAGAGACTCGCAGCAGACAGGGTTGGGAGCAGAGAGGGGAAAAAAGACCAAAAAAGGCCAAGGGCTGAGGGAAATGAGCAGAAACTGGAGGGATTTATGTGCAATTTGATTTTAAATGAACATCTTGTGCAAAAGAAGAGGCAGCTTGGCACGAGTTACTGGTGAGTTCATAGCTTAGGCACTCTTGGTCATAGGGATATGATACTGTGAAGATCAGCTTAGCTCATGTGGCAGCAAATTTTAAGAAGGTTGACCAGAGGGAGGCTGTAGAGTCTCTGCCTGGGAATCTTTCAAAGATCTGGGAGGCACCACACTGCTTCCTAGAGGGGCTTTGAAATGCAGGCTGTGTAAAACCGTGAGAGCCCTCTGAACCCACGGGAACAGGGGAGCTCTGGGCACCCGTGTGTGTGAAGCAGGTTTGATAGAAGAGCATCCCACTCAGCTGCTAACTCAGGGATGTGACCTCGGCCAAGTCACTTGCCTGCCTTTTGACTTGCTGTGGGAGGAGGGATAAGGCTAATTGACCTCTGAAATTTCCCTCCAGCTCTGACACCCCATAGTGAAATGGAATAATGTGTGGATGATTGCTCTGCAAACAACAGAGCACTGCGGGGTCTTTCGGTTAAACTCTGCGACTAGTTGTAAATCAGGGCCTCTATCAGGGCCTCTACTGCCTACCATCTTAGGCGGCCACAGGGCCTTTGTTTGGCATCCGGGTTTGCTGCAGCCCGTGAATCAGTATTTATGCCGTTCCTCACGTCCGCGCCTTCGCCAGTGTTCTCACTCTGCCTTGGTTTCTCCACCTCCCCTTGCCTCTTCCAGCCTCCTGTGACTCGGATGGATTGCGTTGTGCCTCTACCAAGCTTGGACTCCCTGTCAGTCTGGAGGAAGAGACACTAGAACCAGATTGGTTCGCCACCACTAATTTTGACCACAGGCCTCTTCCTCCTAAGCTGACCTTCGCATTCTCCTGGTGCTTCTGAGCAGCGTGGAGATGGTGGTGGGGCGAGAGGTAGGTTGAAGATAAAGAAGGAGGAAGACAAGGGCCAATCGTAAAGGAAAGAAAAGACCCAAAGTGGTATTTTTTTCTTTTAAAGTTATTTCTACCAATTCAAAAATAGAAAAGGCCAGCTCAGCTATGACAAGGAGGGTCAGATGATCACTAAATGCTAAGCAAAAAGGGAATTCCTCAAGACCGTGGGAATCTAGTGGAGAGTTTAGCTCTGCTTGGGAAGGTCAAGGTAGTCTTCAGAGGAGGTGACATCTGGGATAGTTCTTAAGCATGGAGAGGAGTTTTCCCTGCAGCGAGAAGCACATCTATGCTGAGGTAGGGCGCAGGCAAGGCAGAGAGATGGGAGAGTGCACAGTGGGCTTGAGGCACCTAGGAGAGGCAGGTGCCAGGTGTGTTGGGAGCATAGGGTGCTTAGGTGAAGATGGCAGAACTGAAATGGAAGATAGAGACCATTTAAATGGTCTTATCTGTCGTGTTAAAGAATTTGGGCTTTATTTGGGAGGAAATGGAGAGGAATTGCAGGCTTTTGAATCGGTAGGCAAGATCAATGCTGAAGAACATAGTTCAAAGGTCAGGTTATACAGTGAAATTCAGGTCATGAACAACTTAAAAATGGAATGGATAAGTATAGAATGAAATAGAAAATATCAAAGAACATGCGCGTAGTAAGTACTGGTTCATGAAGTATATGTCTTTGTGTGTATGATTGTGTGTGTGCCCTGGGTCACGATATAAAAGGTACTTATCACTGTCAGTCATGATCTTAAAAGTCTGAACTCCATTGCATTTGCAGCCCCTCCAGGGGGGTGGGCTGGAGGGCGGAGACACAGGAAGTTCTTGCAAACAACAGGCGACCTGCATTCTCTCCCACTTCAAGTTCCTGAGAAGGAAGTTGCTTAACTTTTGAAGACAGTTAGCTGATCTCTTCCAAGGCCTCCTCTGCAGAGGAAAGGTGATTACACTTGCCCTGCATGACGGAGGGGACTATTGAAGTATTTGGTAGCCTGCTGCATTGTCAGGACACCTGCCTGACAGAGCACATAACACGGCCAGGAGCTGGAATTCAGTTCCTTCCAATCTCTGCCCCAGACCCTCATGATCCTGGTACAAATCATCATGCTGTGATTAAAACCATGGTGTTTTTCCATTCTTCCAATGAAACATGATGCACTTACTGCAGCCATCAGTGGGGGCCAGTAGATGTGTATGGTTCCCTGATGTGGTGTGATTGGTATCTGGGTACCAGTTCAGTGAAGATGGGAGACAGACGTCATCCCCCACTCGTGAGTAATGGACTTATGTTTAAAGCACTGAAGAAGATGACTTCACAATGTCTGTGGTCAGTAATACCAGTATCTTAACAGACCTGAGTGTAGGGAAGCCCTGTGGGGATAATGTATGTCAACTGAAAAAAATGCACAACCTAAAAGTTGAGAATTATGTTTTATTTGGCAGACAAAACTGAGGACTTAAGCCCGGGCCACAGCATCTCAAGTCACACCGAGGGACTGCTCTGAAGAGGTAAGGGAAGAACCGGGATCTATATGGGTTTTTGCAACAAAGACTGGGTAGCCGGAACATCAAGAGATTTTTGTTAATTAAAGAAAAACCAGACATCTCAAGTTAAGGAATTTAGCGCTCTTCTATGCAAAACTCTGGGCTCACTGGAGTCCTTCCTTTGATATGCACTTCAGCTATCCGGGGCTGGTATCCTGTGCTTTCCCACCGTGAGTCCTCTCAGAGTGCACCGTCGGGGGGTGGCTGCAGGGGCTGATGGTGGGCATCCTGTTTCCATCCTGAGTTCCATCAGCGCTCACCATCGGGGCAGCTGTAATGTGTTGGTTTGGTGGCTGCAACATCCTTGGTTCACTGATACGACGGCACCGTTTTTCATTCACATGTAGTTTCCCATTTATGCAGTCATAGGACATCTCCCTTCTGCTGGCCTCACAAAAACCAGAGCTGCTGCCACCATAGGCCCTAGGACATACTCATTGCTTTAAGACTGGTTCTCAGGGTCTACGTTTGTCCTAACTCGGGCAGCCTTACGTGCAACAGGGTTTTGTTCCTTTCCAGAGTTCAGCCACGTGGAGAATGTTGCTCCCTTGTTGTAATGCAACATGGTCCAGTCTGTTTCATTATAAGGTGACTGACACTGCCTGTGATGACACACTGTGCACACCCACGCCCTCCTCTCCCTACCCCAACCAAACCCTGTGGTACAGATACCAGCCCATTTATGTAGCTCCAGATATACAGCTTCCTGGTTACAACTTCAGGGCAAACATATCCACGCCTCTCTTGGACTCCATAAATCTGCATATCCTTCCTATCCGAGCTGGGATTTTTCCAGTTCCTTTGTCCCTTGTTCCTGACTGGTACCAGATTTGCAATAGCAAGACCAATCAATCGTGGTCTGAACGCCACTCTGTGCCACACCCTATACTGGACACTTTATATATTCAGCAAAGTTCCAGGAGATATTATTATCTCTCTTTTCCAGATGGAGACACCAAAACTTGGACACTGTTAAACGTTTCACATCTAGTGAATGATCAAGCTGTCTCAAAACCAAGTTTCTCGAGATAGTAACCCATGCTTTGACCCCTGAGATGTGCTGCATCTCCTGATTCCTCTCAAAACCATCCTTCCCCAAGAGCTGGGAATACCTTCTCTCTCTTGGCCCATTCTATCTTAGAAAAAGCAGGAACACTCACTTACCTCCTTAAGATAGAAGGTCTAAGTGGAAGTTAGTCTTGCACTGGGACTCATACAGAGGAAGAATTTCCAAAAGTTGTATGTTCAGACTTCTGCCTTTTGATGGAGTTCCCTGGTTGTGAAACAAAGGATTGTTCTCAGCGTCAGATAGAAGAGAGGAAAGGAAAGTGGCCCAAATTACACAGCTCCTGATCTAAATAAGCTTGAACTCTGAGCCAACCTATCCCCGTTTCTTCAGCACTTATTCACAGCTTTGCCCTCCATCTCTGCCTTCCTCTGGACATCACTATTGTGTCAGAAACACCGATCAGTCATTCCAAAAATATTGGAGTGAGTCTATACTAGCCATCTTTGATGTGCATAACCCTACTCTTGGCATAGAAGTAATTATTCAAGGCTTAAGCACCAGCGGCTCGACGCGCAGAAAAAAGATCAGAGGTGGCTAGATGCATAAAGAGCATGTGATGTAGGAAAGGTGTCACAACGGCCAGGTTGGAAAACAGACCATCCTTCTCACCAGCCTGACATAACAATGCTTTCCCTTTTGTCCCTTTGCTTGGAACAGAGAATAATAGAATTTCCTGAGTTGGAAAGGTTCTTGTGGGTCACCGAATCCAGCCTTTCCCACCTGATGCAGGAATCTGCACTGTCACTTCCCTTCTATCGCTCAGCCGACCTCTCCTGGAACACTAACTGCTAACTGCTGTTTGGCATGGACTACTTACTCCGTCTGGGGGAAGCTTTCACGTTTGGAAATCGCAGTCATTCTCTAGCGAGCTTGATCTGATTCCCCAATTCTGCCACTCATGAGTCCTCTTTCTACACCTTGGGGTGATAAAAGTCCTAATCGTAAGAGTCCTTCAAATATTTGAAGGCAGGGATGGTGGCATTCTTAGTCTTCTCTTCCTCACGCCCAGTCTGTGCCAGTTTTGCAATGGTGTTGCTACTCTCCGTAATGTCAACTTCACGTGTAGGGCAGATTCTAGTAAGTGTGTGAATCCTGAGCTTTGACCGTGTGCCAACTCCCTTCAAAGACATGATCTCATTCAATGCTGCATCCAGCCTCTGAGATAAGAACACTTTACCTTTTATAGAGGAGGGAATTGTAGCTCATGAGGTTAGGGGTTTAGGCCAAGGCCATATAGTTAGAAATTGACAGAACTGTCCCATTAACCTGAGCCTTTTGCCAAACACATGTGCATTAATTTTTTTCCTTGATATACGAGTTTCACCAGGGCAAGGGTGGTACAAGACATCCAAGATACCGGCCTTCTTATCCTTAGCTAGATATAAATACTGAGAAGAGGTGATGTCTTTCTGAAATCTCAAGTCTGACTCAGTAGAGCCCATTTCTCCCTCTCCTTCTCTCCCACCTGACTCTGGCTGTGGACTGTAACAAGATACGCGGCCACCTCTCCATTTTGGCAGATAGAGGAACGGAGCAGAGAGGTTGATACTTTCTGTCCATATTGACTCACGGACCCTGTCGAAATCAGAATTGAATCTCCAAGTCTCAAAGACAGTTTTCTGTACGCATACACAGAAAGGGCTAATTTCACGTGTGTATGCTCAGAGTGGAAAATATTGGAGACATTTGCCACTTTTCCATAATATTTTTGGAATACAGGAGCCCTCTGGTGGCCAAAATAGCAGGATGGTGTCCTTGGGAAAGGCTGAGATTTCCCGCCAGGACTCCCCTAAGTCATCTCTGGCTTCATTTTGAGGTCACTCCTTTGCCATTTAGCCCTTTTCCTTCCTATGTTCACGGCGGGTCCTTTGCTTTCTTTGCACATTCTCCTTTCTCTTTTCCCCGTCGAGTTCCTCTCCGCACCTTCCCCTCCAGCCCCAGCTGTCGCCCCCGATCCCCCTGGAATCTCTCCTTCCTGCGGTCTTTGGCCTCAGGGGACCCTTTCTGAAATCTGGCCAGTTCCCCTGTGGCAGGTGCCGATCGACAGCTGCTGCCTCTGCTGCTGCTTCAGTCGTGTGGAATTCAAATCCCTTGTGGGTGGTTAGAGCCTGCAGATGGATTAACTAATGATGCCTGTTCATCAACGAACATTTGCAGCATCCCGTTAAGCTCACGGGGGAATGCTGCTCATCACCCAGGACCCAGCTTTCTTAGAAGAGCAGATGACTTTCCTCTCCCTTAAGCCCGAGGAGCTGACCGCACATCACCTGGTCCCTGCGGTGGGCCAACTACCCAAAGCTCGGCCATTCCAAGTTTCTGTGTTCAGCTCTCTGTGGCGCAGAAGCCTGCTTTCCTCTTATAGTTTGCACTGAACGGCCTGGCTTCTGGAAGTCCTTGCAGCGCTGATACCAACCAGGGTCCTTGGCCTTCTCTAATCAATAGAAATTGACTAGAGGCCAGACAAGAAATTCAGGCAAGGCTTTATTGGGGTCCCTGCTGCAGCAGGGGGGAGCAAAAAGAAGTAACAAGTTCCCTTGCTCACTCCCCAGGGTGGGGATGCAGCAGGCTGGTTCCTTCTATGGGTGAGGGTGTCGGGCCAGAGGGGTGGATTAGGGAGGGGGCTTGCTCACCTCTCCGGTAGCGTTGTGTGCAGCGGGGGGGGGGGGGGGGGGGGGGATACGCAGTACCCCGCTTTGGCTCCCAACACCTTGTGTTTGCTCCCAACTCTTCAGAAGTGGCAGTTGGGTTTTTTTGGTCTCTTTGTGTCTTGTTGTCCATAATTTGGCCCAACTGCACATGCACACAGTTATTTTTAGTCCCTCATGGTTTCTTTGTATTTTGTTGCTCCAGGAGACATTTATCCAGGTGCAAGCACTGCAGCAAAGGGTCCCAGGTCCCAGGTCCCAGGTCCCAGCCTTAGGACTGTGTCTCAACCCATCAGCAAACAAAGACCCGCAAAATAGCCATTCTATCTGTGGATAATTGAGAATCGACCACCAATCCAGAGGCAGATAGGGGTGGCTTCAGCGGACCACAGTGAACCACATAAGGGGAAAGGACGCTAAGGTAAGACGAGGCAGAGGTTTGGGTTAAGATTTTCAACACTGTCTTGCTGGCTTTTCGTGTAATAAGGGGATGGGGCGGTATAACACTTGGGAAGCACATTGGACTCGGGGAAAAAGAGCTCCTTTAAAATGAGCTGGTGACTATTACTTTACGATGCTCAACTATTAGTGGCTTAATCATAGGGCTATGATATTGGCCAGTTCATGACCCTCACTCTGGAGACAGTCAGAAAAGCCCTCCAGAGGATCCAGAGTCTGCCACAGGAGGGTGGCCGGGGTTGGATGTAGAAGCAGTTTTTCTGGGCTTGTATGACGGTGAAGCAAGAGGAGGGATCTGGTAGGATCATGAAGTTTGGAAAGCTGCAGCTCTCTATAATCTGCAGAGGAAATGGCTAGAGAGGGTGGAGAGGGATACAGAGGGCATAGTTAATATGGTCCAGCTCAGTGAGGGATGGTGCGGTAGCGCCAAAATGCAGCTCAGTTTCTGCTTCTCCTCCCTCCAAGGCAAGCAGGAGTGGCCATTGGATGAAGCACGCTGAATCGAGGCTCCCGGGGATGAGGGTTAGGGCGGCATTGGAGAGTGCTTCCTGCGGGCTGCAGAATTCTCTTCTCTCTCGATTTTAAGACAGTGTAGATAAGTCTTTTTAAAAGCCTGCAGGTGTATATGGGTGGAGACCTTCCTCCAGGAGGGACGGGCTGGCCTCTGGGGGTGCTCTAGAATGCTCTCCAAACCCGGCATTCTAGAACCTCCTGAGGCTTCCCGTTTCCTGGCATTTTATGGGTGTTTAAAGTGCATGATGTCTAGGGGTTGGGGGTGAAAGCGTGGTGCCGAAGCGTGTGCAAAGTCTGTCATCTGGACCCAGCGTCTCTCAATAGGCTGCCTCCTTGCCTCTGTCACCGCCCAGCAAACCACAGCTACTCTCCCGTCTCTCCGTTCTGACACGACTTACAGGATTTGCTAGAATGTCATCATTCCACCAAGAACCCTCGCAGCACAGCAGCACGTGGGTGTCTGCATTCCCCTCGGTCAAGTGTATGTGCTGTGACCACGGCATCCTTTCCAACAGTGCTGCCGGCGTGGATGCGTTCAGCCCTCTGTCCTCACGCGAGACTCTGGGCAAAGGGCCTGGACCAGGTCCATCAGTTGTGCTTTGTTCAACTCCCTCCAAAGACAGGTGCTCAATCCATTATTTGTTATCGTGATCCTGATGTTACGATGAAAAGTGCACTGGATTGAAGTCAGAAGCTCGGGTGGAGTCCCTGCCTGCCCCCCATGAGCTGGGCGACCTTGAATCAAGTCTCGCTTTGCTTCTCCAGTCTCCGGGTTATTCAAGGAGGAGATTTGGACTAAATCACCTTGTAGGGCACCTACAGCTCTGAAATCTTCTGCTTTCGCAGGGGTACCCCGCTCCAGAAGACTGTAAGCTCCTCAGGGGCAGGGGAGAACCTCACCTACAGGGTTCCTGGCATGACCAGCCCTTGAAGGTGGTGGTGGAGGGGTGGGAGATAGATCCCACCCACCCAGTCACCTTCCAGGAGGAAGCCAATGATGCTTTAGGAGCAAGAGGCACTAGGAGAGGCTGGGGGGACTGCCACCTCTTGTTTGCATGCCTACCGTGCACCCCGTTCTTAAACTCCCTCCATCAGGAGATGCTGAGAGCCAAACACCGGGCCGGATCTGGAAGAGTAGGTCAGCCCATGCACCTCACACTCCAAACCGGAAGTTGGGGCTGAGCTGTCAAGACCTGTAGAAAAATGCTCCCCACCCCACTAGGCATTGGGAGAACTCTGCTTTCTCATGACAGGACGAGATTTAGGCTTTTCTATGAAAATGTTAATGTGAATGGAAAGAATAGGCGACAAAGTTCGGGCATGGAGCCTAGGCTTTCGTAAAGGGTAAGATTCCTCAGCTGTCATAAATAGCAGTGGGAGGGGGAACAGGTGGTGAATCCCTGCTTTCCTTACACAAATATTTTAAGTGCATCATAAACCCCCTCTGTTCTCCCAACCAGTGAGTCCTCGCAATGTTCTCTGCTTGCTGCTTAGAATGCCAGGAATTTTTTTTCCCAAATCAAACCGGTGCATCGCTCTGCTAGTGACTGCTGGTGTTTGGGGTAAATAGACTTTGGTTCTAGGAGGAGGGCTTGGGTCCTAATTCCCTCACTTTGATAACTGATGAAGAGGCTGGCCCGACCTCCTGGGCTTGATGCTCTTATGGGCTGTCGATGGAAACGTGTCCTGCTTCCTTTCCGATACCCGAGCCCTGGCACACAGGAGTTATGTTCGCCAGACAGGCGAGGTGGGAAGTCGTGGCAGCAGCTCTGGGCGAAACCAGGAGGACGTGATGGGGCCAATTGAGAGAGGGCGTCGCTGGTTTCTGATGAGGGGGTGCGTGTCAGGGGAGCAGAACCTGGGGGAAGCCTTTTCCTGGAGAGGCAAATGAGATCCAAAGGGGGATCCCACGACCTCTTCAGAGGAGGGAAATGCTCTGAGAAGTAAAAAGAGGTGTGAAGCGAGGAGACAATATCTGAGGGTCTTTTGAAGTCATCAGATCTTGCCGAGAGAGAGGCAGGTGGTAAAGCTCATTACGTGAGCATGAGATGATTCTCCTCACACCAAGGCAGAGGGGAGAGAAAATCTAGAACTTAAAACTGCAATGTCTCTTAGAGGTCTCCGGGTACTTTATTTTATCCATAGTAGCTTGTATCTACTACAAACTACTCTGTATAAAATTTTAAAAAGCAACAAGGATATATTGTACACCACAGGGAAATATAGCCTTTATTTTGTAATAACTTTAGAGTATCATCTATAAAATATTGAATCACTGTGCTGTACACCTAAAACTAATATAATATTGTCAATCAACTCTACTTCAATAGAAAAATATTTCTTGCATTTTTGAAAAAAAAGTTCTCTCGGGCCAGTGCCTTCATTTTACAGGTGAAGAAACCAGGGCTTATTCCAGGAGTAACTGAGAGGACTTTTTCTAGGACAGGGCATGTTTAGTACAGACTTGAGTGGGAATACCAGCAACCTCAGATACTAACTGTGACCTTGGAGGATGAGAATGCCTACGTCTTGGGGCTCTCGAGAGAACTGAATAAGGATGTACTTGAAAGCCCCCAAAACTTGGTGTGTGCCTAACAGACCCCACCTGACGGATGGTCACAGCTCCTTCGTTGTGACTGTGACCCTCTTGACTGAGAGACTGTACTATCTCGAGAGTCAGTGAACAAAGGGTAACCGAGCTGCTGCTGTCTGCCAGGCGCACTGCTGTTCTATTATAAGCATTTCATTAATTACTAGGATCATATTAGTCTAATGAATCTTTGTGAAACCATTAGCCATCGTGCTGATAAACAAATAATAACAGCCGTGGTGGTAGCAGTGGTGACAATGACTGCTCTAGATATTGCACGAGAAATGAGGCCAGGAAGAAGGAGAAGTGCTTTGGGGACCTAGCCCTCGAGTTGGCTCCAGTTTTTTGTTTTTGTTTTTGTTTTTTTGGCGGTATGCGGGCCTCTCACTGTTGTGGCCTCTCCGGTTGCGGAGCACAGGCTCCGGACACGCAGGCTCAGCGGCCATGGCTCACGGGCCCAGCTGCTCCGCGGCATGTGGGATCTTCCCGGACCAGGGCTCGAACCCGCGTCCCCTGCATTGGCAGGCGGATTCTTAACCACTGCGCCACCAGGGAAGCCCAGGAGTGGGGAGTCTTAACCACTGGACCACCAGAGAAGTTCCGACTCCAGTTTTTAGTTGCAAGTGATCTGAGGAGTGGGAACTCTCCGTGTCACTCATTCACTGGGCAAACATTTATTGAGCACCTACTATGTGCCAGTCGCTTTCCTAAGAACTGGTGACATAGGGGTAAGAAGTAGGAGCATAAATGGATCAGGGCCAGGGGACAGAATAGTCGGAGGGATTGCTGCCTAGTGAGGGACTCTCTCTTGGAGGAGGTGTAGATGCCTGGATGGGGAGGGAGATGGTCACGTGATCACCATGGCATGGGGGCAGGGGTGGATTCCAGGCCGAGGGAGGTGCTCTGAGGTGGAACCACAAGGAGGCCACGTGTCTGGAATGCGGCTTGATCCCTGGCTAAAGGTGAATGCTCTGTTCCTGCCTGGTTGCAGGAAAATGAGTGATTCACTGCTGAGAGGCTCTTCTCTGGAGAACTTAGGGACAGGCCCGGGGCAGGGCAAGGCCCACAGTGGAGATGCAGGCCAGAGGGACCACGCATCTTGAAACTTTCCAAGAGATGAGAAGAGGCCATGAGGACTGCCTGTGACTTAGCAGGGAGTCTGAGAAATGGCCTCGTGCGTCAGAACACAGAGCCGCGTGGTTCTGGCTCAGTCCGGGGTCTGTCACCGTCCAGTGTCCAAGGCAGTTTTGGTGGAGGAAAGGCAAAGCCAGTATCAGCTTCAGAGGACTGGGAAGCTTTCCCCAACTCCCCACTTTTCCACTAAACTATTTGTGATCATCAGATATGACTTCCCAGTTGCCTTTAAAGATTTTTATTTTTCCCAATAGCATCATCTCTTAAAGTAGACCCATGAGGGCAGGGGCCCCGTCCAATCATAGAATTCCCCTGGGAAACAAAGCACTAGCACGGAGGTGACACACAGTGGGGCTGGGTGACCCCGCTATTTCTTTTTTTTTTTTTTAATTTTATTTATTTATTTATTTTTGGCTACCTTGGGTCTTCATTGCTGTGCACGACCTCTCTCTAGCTGCGGAGAGCGGGGGCCACTCCTCGCCACGGTGCACGGGCCCCTCACCATGGTGGCCTCTCCCGCCGCGGAGCCTGGGCTCCAGGCACACAGGCCTCAGCAGCTGCGGCTCGCAGGCTCTAGAGCTCAGGCTCAGCAGCTGTGGGACACGGGCCTAGCCGCTCCGCGGCATGTGGGATCCTCCCGGACTAGGGCTCAAACCCGTGTCCTCCACATCGGCAGGCAGATCCCCAACCACTGCGCCACCAGGGAAGCCCTGCTATTTCTTATCTAATTAAGTTCCACAAGCTTACTTCCCGCTCACCTCATAAAAGTCCCGTCTTCTTGTTTGTTCCCCATTTTATCTCATTCAAGCTTCAACAGTTACCCTGGAAGGTAACCTATAGGTTTGTGAAGGCAGAATATTTTCACCAGATCTGGTCCTTTGGGGCTTCGCAAACTTGTCTCTATTCGCAGCCTTCTCTCTACCACTGATGGATCCTTCCAGATCCGTGGCACAGTGACAAGAGCCCAGGGCCGGGGGCACCATTTCTAACCTTTACTAGCCGTGCACCCTTGGAAGCCAACCTCTGGGAGCCCAGGTTTCATGCCTGCATTTTATAGGGTGCTGTCCTAGATGTTAGGAAGACCCAGTCAGTATTATACCCATTCTGTAAACCCTGAAGTGTACACTGAGGCTGCAGTCATACCAGCGACATTCTCCCACCACCCTCCTCCCGATCGATCGTTGAAACTGCCTATTCCTGAACTTCCCGGCTGTGGAATTTTAACTTTTTTTTTTTTTTTTTTTTTTGCGGTACGCGGGCCTCTCACTGTTGTGGCCCCTCCCATTGCGGAGCACAGGCTCCGGACGCACAGGCTCAGCGGCCATGGCTCACGGGCCCAGCCGCTCCGCGGCATGTGGGATCTTCCCGGACCAGGGCACGAACCCGTGTCCCCTGCATCGGCAGGCGGACTCTCAACCACTGCGCCACCAGGGAAGCCCCTGGCTGTGGAATTTTAATTTTTTTAAATGGACAAGTGAACACTGGATTTGTCCGAAGGATAAATATTTTCCCCCTTGATTCTGACCTTACCTCTCCTCCTCTCCTCCCTTCCCTTCGGGAATCCCTGGAGCCCACTGGGTCGATGGCTTCAGGGAATAATCTATAATGATCTTAAGTTTTTCCCAAGGACATAAATATTCAGAGCCCATTTCCCGGTCATTCAAATAATTTCAACTCGGTACACATGGTGTGAGCTTCCAGTCTGGGTTGTGTGTTATAACTGGAGGCTGTGAGGAGTTGAAGGTGAGTAAGGGGACATCACAGAGCGCGGGTCGAACGGGAGTGATGGGTGCACGCGTCACGGGGAGACCTTGCACAGTAAAGCAGGTGAAACTCCACCAGAGCAAAGTGCTGGGGGACCCGGAGGCCTGAGGGGATTAGGGTCCCCTCCTCAAGGCGGCCACTTCTCTTGCTGGGCCATTGCCTGTGTCTCTTCTGTACTCATCTGCAGCCTGATAAAGGCTGACGGAACAGGGCAGGGGCCTTTCTTACCCTATGGGGAGAGGCTTCTATGGGGAAAGGGTACCCCATCCTGAGAGCAAGAGCCCCTGAGCCAGTGGATGGAAGACCAGGCGGGAGGGGCGGGGAGGTCGGATCAGGGCTTGGAGAAAGAAAGGAACTTGGCCTGGCAGGGATCTGTCCTGCCCCAGGACCGCTTGGGGTTTTACTCCAGGGCCTGGACTGTGCCACTCTGCTTACACCAGCCCTGGCAGGAGGCTCCAACGCGCCGTGAGTGAAAGGAGCCCGTACCCGTCATTAAGACTGTCCAGCCGGGCTCTCTGTCCTTTGTCAGGCCCGGGAGGCTCCGTATCATTACTCCAGAGCACTGGCCCCCCTCTGCCTCATTACGCAGTACATTAGCTGTGGGAACTAAACCCATTACAGAAAGGAGGGGGGAGTATTGGCACACGGGGAAAGAAGCCTTCTCAGATCCAGCTAACAACTTGCGCCTATTAACTAAAGAAGATCATTAGAAAACTCCCATCTCCTGCTCTCCTCTCCCCTGCGTCCCCCCAACTCCCCGTCACTTGCCACGTCAGACATGGAGGGGGAGGGGAAGAGAGAGAGAGAGAGAGAGAGAGAGAGAGAGAGAAAGCAAGGCTCACACTCAAAGATGGTGCTTTTTGGCTTGGTGGAGACACTGCCCAAGATAAATTAAGTCCCAGTTCATGACTACTCTCTATCCCCCGCCATAACAAAACAGACCGGAGGTATGCCTTTCTATTTTCTTTCCTTGTGATGAGAACTTTTTTTTTTTTTTTTTTTGCCACACCACATGCGTGGTTCTAGTTCCCTGACCAGGGATCAAACCCATGCCCCCTGCAGTGGAAGCCCGGAGTCCTAACCACTGGACCACCAGGGAAGTCCCGAGAACTTTTAATATTTACTGCCTCTAGCAACTTTCAAATTCACAATACAGTGTTATTACTCTAGTCACCACACTGTACATCGCATCCCCTTTGTGTTTAGTTTCTCTGTGGAGAGATAAGCTTCAGTAAGTAACAGCCCAATGTGCTTGTCCACAACAAAAGCGGATTTTAATTTAAGGAGAATTCTTTGGTTTTGTGTTTTGTTTTATGTGTTTTATTGAAGTTTAGTTGATTCACAATATTGTGTTAGTTTCAGGTGTACAGCAAAATGGTTCAGTTATACATAGATGTATCTATCTAGTCGTTTTCAGGTTCTTTTCCCTTATAGGTTATTACAGAATATTAAATATAGTTCCCTGTGCTCTACAGTAGGTCCTTGTTGGTGGAATGCTTTTATTTCTACTATTCGGTAATGTAAATACCAGGGCTGGAAAGTCATTTTGAGATTCATCAATTTAAACCTTTTTCTGCAGATGAGGACACCAGAGCACAGAGAGAGTAAGTGATGTGTCCCATCCCTTACGAGAGCTGCGCATGAGTTGTTTGCAAACCTGGGGTTCTTTCCTTTCCGACAAGCTTCCTCCTGTTTGCTCACCTTCTCTTTCAATTTTCCTCCCTCCTTCCCAGCTAGGGGTTTGAGAATATCCTCCAAGAAATCCAGTAAAGCACCTTGGATATCAGGCCACAAGGGATTCGGAGCACCAGCTGTGGCCTTGCCACTTACTCTTCCTCTCCCGCATGTTAAAAAACAAAACAAAAGACCAACAACAAACCCTCTACGTAATACGGTTCGTGCCGCTGGTCTCAGGGCAAAGGTCCTCCTGAGCTTTCTCTGTGTTTCCCAACCGAAGCAGAAACAAGCTCATGGCCCCATTGCTACCTGGACACCTCCTCTGGCGCCCTTTCTAGTTCCCGCGGCAGCCCCTAGCCAGACATGGAGCTGATGAATGTGCCTTCGAGTGTACGTGCACTTTTCCCCCTCCGAATGTTCCAGCTCAGTCTGAAACCGCTCAATGAAAGAGGGGACTGTGGAGAGGACAAGCCATGCGTGGCTGTCCCCTGGCCTCCTTGGATCACTGGAGGAAAAGTGTATCAGGAGAATGTCAGAAACCCCAGCATCCTAACAATGTGGGATACTGAGAAAAGATATTTTTCTCCTTAAACCAGAGCCCTTTTTAATTTGTGTGCATGTGCGTGCGTGTGTGCATGCGTGTGTGTGTGTGTGTTCACTGTACTCTGCAAAATGGTCTGATTAGCATTTCCTTTTCAGTTGGTCCTTCTCTATCCCAGCTGCACCAATTGTGGTCAAGAAAACAGAATTGGTGCAGCAGCCATTCAGGAAAGCAGCTGAAAGGGAAAGAGTGGGGATGGGGAAAAGACAAGGGGTGAGTTTTCTTACAGCTTGAAGAAACTCTTCCAATAAAAAAGACAGAGAAGAGATGAAATGAGATATTTGGAGGGAGTAGACAAAACGATGCCAAAGACTCAGGAACCTGAATTAAATGATATGAGCGGAGAAAGGTGACTACAACTACCTATGGGAAATAAAAAAAAAACACGTAGAAAAATGCAAAAGAAATTTCTTTTTTTTCAGAACAATGGGACAGAAGAAGCTGGTGTTTTGAGAAATGAAAAAATAGAGATGGAAATTTGCTTATTTCCTTTCTCTGTTTTTTTTTTTTTAAATTAATGCTTCTTTTAACATATCGTTTTCTGATAGAGGGAAATGAAATTGTCTGGCCTTCAGCCCCAAGAGAGGCGGCTTCTTGCCTTTGAGTGACTCAGTGCAGCAGAGTTAGAGTTGATCTAACCAGCCTTGCTTTGGGACGGGATCTGGATTCTTGTTTCCTAAGTTTCCCCCTTGATCTTGAGCCACTTCCTTCTGCTCAGTTGCCTTCTTCTTCCCTCTGACATTATTGGGATGTTGGGAGAAGTAATCTGAGATCAGCAGAGTGAAGGCTCTGGAGAAAGTATAAACCATGTTGATAATGATGATTCTTCGGATCCTTTTTTTTTTTTGGGATATGCGGGCCTCTCACTGTTGTGGCCTCTCCCGTTGCGGAGCACAGGCTCCGGACGCGCAGGCTCAGCGGCCATGGCTCACGGGCCCAGCCGCTCCGCGGCATGTGGGATCTTCCCGGACCGGGGCACGAACCCATGTCCCCTGCATCGGCAGGCGGACTCTCAACCACTGCGCCACCAGGGAAGCCCAGCTGTAAGTTTTAAAAGCTTTCCAGGTGATCCTGACACCACGCCAGGGCTGACAGGAGAACAACACAGTCCCAGAGGATTCATTAAGTGTGGACCCCTAGACAGGGAACTGAGATTCCTGGCTTCTGCCCCTAAGGAGCTGCCTGGCACTGGCAACGACACCTCTTGGCTGGGTGAGAATCCCCGTCCGGGAGGTATTATTCATCCCCCCAGTTCATCTCTTAAATGCTTTTCTCAAGCTGATGGACTCTCAGTGACCCTCTGGGTCTTCCCACCACACCCCTCCTAGGTCACTGCATGGATTCTGCTAGTTCATTCCCAGGCTGATGGGGCTCTACCTGGCACCACGGAAAGAGGCCACATGGGAAGGCAGTGTGCGGGGACCTGGGTGACGATCCAGTGACCGGCTCTCTGAGCGACTTGGAACTCGGTAACCGTGTAGCTCGGGGCTCCTGATAACAGTCATGGCTCACACTTACTGAGCATTTACAATGTGCCAAGCACTGTCCTAAGAGCTTTAACTCTATTGCACGGTGTAATCCTCACACAACAGCGGGGTGATGTTCTTCCCATTTGATAGCTGTAGATGTGGACTCTAAGGTTTAAAGAGATTAAATAATTTACCCAAGATCACAGAACCCGTATGTGGGGCAAGCAGGGCCACGCCTCAGTCTCCCGGGCTCCAGCATCAAGGCTTTCCTCTGCCGGACCACGGGATCTGTAGGAAACAAGTCACAGGCATTTCTCTGTGCCATTGAGCGGATCACACAAGAGGGTGCAGCTCTCTTCCCATATAAGGCAGCGCGTTTGTTACCTCGGGTCTAAAGGGGTCTCTAGAAGCCATTTACCCCTTCACCTGCCCCGAGGAACCTTCCCCAACCTGCCGCAGCTAACCTCCCCCGTCTCGGCACCCTGCGACCACCGGGGTTTGTTCGAACTGAGGGTGTGCTATAGGTGAAAAGCACGCACCAGATTTTAAAGGCTTAGTATTAAGAAAAGGTCTAACAGCACACTCATAATTTGTATGTTGATGCCATGTTGAAATGATTATATTTTAGAAATTTGGGTTAAATAAAATATTATTAAAATCAAGTTCACCTCTTATTCCTTTTTTCATGTGGCAACTAGACTATTTAAAATTACGTACGTGGCTGACATCTGTAGCTCACATGATATTTCTAGGGTCTGGAATGAAACCACCAGCGTTTGCGACTCCGCTCTGCCACATCCTCCCAGTGTGACCTTGGGCAAGTTCCTGAATCCCTGTGGGCTTCCATTTCCCCATCTGGGAAATGGGGATAAGAATAAGACCGACCTCCTAAGGTTATTGTGAGCATTTAATGACTTAAGTTTCCTCTGTTGGAAGGCGTTCCACTTCCCCTCCACCTCTTCGGGATCTGCGTCTTCCAAAACAGCATGGTTTCTTGGAACTCCTGGGACTTTAGATGGTCCTTGACTTTCTTGCCTTATTAGCTGACGATTTCAGTGCTCATGCCTGAAGTAGCATTTGAAGTGGTCCGTGAGTTCCTTGAAATCAGGTCCTATGCTTTTATCTTTGTATTTCCCTTCCTGTCAAGTCTCCCGAGGACCTAACCTAGGGCCTGGTCAAAGCGGTGTTGCATAAATGCTTATTAATGGACAGTTGATTAATATGCGTGCCCTGCCCCCATGCCAGGAAGTTGGCAGTGCTTAAAAGGAAGTGATCGCCTTTCCCCTGGTCCTTCTCAAGCCATCTCTCTTGGTTGTTTTCTCCAGCACGGAACAACCCCATCTCTTTCATTCCAATTGCGCTGCCGCTTCTTGGGCTTTCAGAGTGGACAGTGGCTTTTTCTTTTTCAGCATGTGACCATTAAGGCTTGAAGGAAGTGGCTGTGGGTTCATTAAATTCGAATTGCGCTGATGGGTAGGCAAGATAGTTGCTTTAATTAAGGAAGCCCTCCCTTGGCTACTTCTATGGTTCTGGTGGTGGTAGAGAGGGATGCTGAGAGCAATGATTACTGATGTGGTGTTGAAGGGAGTTCAGAAGCACCAATGCTCACCACCCTCCGCAGCTCCATCTTCACGTCTGCCGAGCATCGCAAGTCTGCCACTACCCTTCGTGGGAACTCACCCAGGAGGGGAAACTTTCACTAGCTTTGGATCTCGCTCAAAGTTCAGGGAACATGTCTTCCGGGGAAATAAAATTCCCCCGAACAGCATACCTTCGAGGGAAAGGATTCTGGCTTTGATTTCTCTCTAACAATCTGGACTGATATGAAAATTGCACCACTAATGGCCTTTTCTTTTGAATTAAACATGGCATCCCTTGGAAACACCCTTAAAATGCTCCTTGACATTTAGGAGATGGCAACATAGTGAGTTCTGAGCCCTTAGTATGGAATCGTACGGAGATATTGAAGCTCCGCGGTGCTAGAGGAGAGGGGGATGTAAAAGATGCTGGAGAGGACCGTGAGGGGCACCATGGGAAGATTCTGCCAAGTTTTCCCAAGCCCAGTCCGAGAGTAGAATCTAGGTGAGCTATGAAGTGTCTGACTGACAGGTGTAGGAGATGCTATGTTGTACTGCTCAGATCTCCCTTCTGGACCAAAGGATTTACTCCCCTTCCCGGCAGGGATGCGGTGGCTCACAGCACTCAGCTCTCAGCTGTCTCCGGAATTGCCCTTGCTGAACAGAGATGCCTCCTCCATGGACAGGTCCCCTTCCCAAGGCAGCCTGGGCAGTAAGGGTACAAAGACATGGCCCCATGACTCAGCCTGAGACACCTCTGGGGGCACGTCCCCTGTAACTGATGGACCAGCTGAGGCCTTTGGGACTGCATTGCAGCCCAGCCCACCCTCTGCTCCTACCTGCTTTCTTCTCTTCCCCCGAAGGTGGTGATCCAAAGAGCATTTCCCAATAAATGTCCTTCACGCTAATCTTCATTTCAGAATCTGCTTCCTGGGAAGTCTGACCTACAGCAGGTGGTCCCCCTCTCGGCAGCCAGGTGACTGCGTGTGGGCCTCTAACACCCTTACTACCCATCCACCGCAGAAGCTTTCAGAATCTGCCCCTTCTCTTGCTCTTGGCTGCCTGTGTGAGTGGCTCTGACATCACGTCTGCAGCTCCACACACTAACTTTGAGTTCAGTCTGCGTCATAACAGATGAGCGTGCACTGCTGGCATCTCCCGAGGTCTCTCACTCCGTGTCAGCTGGGACCCCCCCGAGGGAGAGAACTGCGTCTCCAACGCTCATCGTACCTCCGCACCAAACTCAGTTGCAGACTCATTCGTCTTTGGGGGAATAATTAGTGCCGCCTGTCAAGCCTGGCTTCCAGAAGCCTCTGGGACTTAATGGTGCCCTGAGCCCATCACCAAAGCGAAATGTCAGAGACTCTGGCCGTCAGTTTCTGAGGACGTTTCATCCACTTCTCACTGGAACAGGTGTCGTCCTAGGCATCCCTGAAAGGTAATTGTACTTTGCTGGCTTTTTAATCAAGAACACTCACGGTGTCAGCTCGACTCACTGCCAAGCAGGGGTCCTGAACCAAGCCTGGCACCTTAGCATCTGTCATGAATCCCAAACAGGGCAGCCTAGAAGGGCTGAGTCTACTGACAACAGCACTCAGGCAGCCAAACTGTAAGACGGAATTATAATAAAAGGCCAAACACAGTGTATTTTGGTTTGCTCAGTGACGCACGCTGAAAATGCACATCTAAATCCCACGTAGCCTCGCCAATGTGGAATGATCCTTCCCGGAGCCAGCTACAGCATCTTCTGCTTAGACCTACAAGCCCAGAGCAGTTATGCTTATTCTTTAGACGGAAAGAGTTTCTCCAGACTCCCTGGCCACCCCTCCTGGTGCCTTTCCACCCAGACAGACAGGTAGGAAGTTCCTTCAGTTCTCCGATCAAAATTCTCTTGGTTTCCGCAACACCTGTCCTCCAGGAAGGGCAGGGAAGAGCGTGTCCTTCATTCCTCACAGACTTGCCCTCACTTGCCTGTCAGTCCTTCCAGGGAAATGGCTTCTCTGGTGGGTGCCTGTGTGTCCACAGCACCATTCCCCAGGGCCAAGTGCCAAGTGACGAAAGTGTCAGGGCTTTTGAAATTGTCAGAGAAACTGATTTCCTTGTCAAGTCTCGTCCTGTACAGTTGGAGGGCCAAATTCTACTTTCGTGTCAGCTGCCACGCAGATCAAAGGCTGCTGACAAGGAGCTGAAGCGTTGGTGCCTGGCCTGCTTCAACCTTTCCTCGACCCAGCATGGGGAATGCTCCTGGCTTTCGGCTTCCTTGAACTCTCTTATCAATCCTCCTTTGTGGGCCAACAGATGAAGGGCCTGGGAAATCGTTTTGAGGGACATAACTCAGAGAGAGCATTCTTAAACTGCAACACGAGACCCTTTTCTGGTGCAGTGAACTCCATCAGATGGAAGTCCCAAATAGCCATCTTTTTTTAATTTATAAGTCTCTCTGGAGGATTTTCTTTTCTTTTTCTAAAATTTTATTTATTTTTGGCTGCGTTGGGTCTTCATTGCTGGGCGCCGGATTTCTCTAGAGGTGGTGGGCAGGGACTACTCTTTGTTGCCGTGAGTGGGCTTCTCATTGCGGTGGCTTCTCTTGTTGCAGAGCACGGGCTCTAGGCACACGGGCTTCAGTAGTTGTGGCTCGCAGGCTCTAGAGCGCAGTCTCAGCAGCTGTGGTGCACGGGCTTATTTGCTCCGCGGCATGTGGGATCTTCCCGGACCAGGGCTCGAACCCGTGTCGCCTGCATTGGCAGGTGGATTCTTAACCACTGCACCACCAGGGAAGTCCCTGGAGGATTCTCTTGGTAGATGCTTTAATAGTTACTAAATTTCCCAAAGGTTGGTTATTAAAAAACTGAAAGTCTCCAATATAGCTACCCTGCCATTCATTATTATTGTTGTCTTTGTTATTAGTTTAACAAAGTATTAATAAAATTTATGGTTGGAGTCAAGTGCAGAAAAAATTTGCAGAAGGAGGGAGGCCAGAGGAAAGAGGAGACAAAGATGGGAATGGGCAGAGTCAGCCATGCCTTGGGAAATGCAGGCGTATCAGGAGTCCAGAACTGGGGGCTGGGCTTCTGCGGCAGCATCAGAGGAGGTGAGATACCAGTCCTGGTGGAGAACCTCCACGCATGGATCCCACAGAGGAAGAGTGCGTTTTTCCTCTGCTCATTGTTGGGTGGGACACAAAAGAGGTGACTTCTGAAGCCCCTTCACGTTTATCCTAAGACCATGAGGTAAGTGAGTGATGGACAGGTTCACGTTACCAGTAACCGCAGATGTATCTGAAGGTATATCAAAGTCAAGGTTAAGACAGGGGATGGGATGCAGATGAGCAGTTGTAGAAAGCATCCAAGTGCCCCAGGAAGGAGGCATGACAGTCAACTGAGAGTGTGGAGCGTGGTACCCGGAGCGTGTTCTTCTGGACTCAACAGGACCACTGCTGGCTTCTTAATTCGAGCTTTCTCTTCAATCTTTTGGCCCATGCTAAGCAACATCCCTTGATTGCCCTTTCCTTTATACCTACTTCTCCTCCCAAATACCCCCAATTTGTCTGACTAGTCACTGGCCATCTGCAGGACTCAACTAAGCCAAACAGGGGAGATTCTCAGCCTTTTCTTTGAAACTACATTCAGGTGCTACTGGTGACACCAAAGTCTCAAAAATGAAAAAAGAAAATATCTCCAGCTGAGACTGAGCACAGCATTGACACACTTAGCCCACAAAGCTTCCTTTTTTAACCCAGCTTGGCTATTGGGAGCTGTCAGATCCCAAGACCAGGGAGCCTTACTCCTCTGGGTGGCCATTCCTTCCTGCCCATTCTCAACTCATTCTCCTCTACAGCACTTACAAGAGTGTACTTTCCCAGTCTGTTTAGGTCTTGAGTCTTAGCAAGAGGTTGGATGGTAAATTTGTGTAGAGAGGAGTCCCACACTGTCTTAATCTGTTTGGTTTCTGAATTTCAGGTAGCAAGCTGTGAGAATCTAGACAGCACGGTGTGTTCTAAAAATTTATCTGAGTCTCTTAAGTTCTCGAGTTTAGGCAGCAAAGTTTACTTGTACCTTTATTTATTTCCATAAAAGTGTCTCTCCCTTGACAGTGGGTTTCTTGAGGGCAGACCACCAGATTTCTCTTTGTTTCTGCCTGGCCCATCATGTACTAAGTACTTGATAAATAAATCAAATTATACAAACAAAAGTAGAAAACACCGGTTAGACATTGGGATGGGTAAACTGGATCAGATAGGATTGGACACTAGAGTATGAAAAACACATTGAAAAGATTCAGAATATGAAATGAAGTTCTCAATCCCGGTCGTCTATTAGAATCATCCAGAGAGCTTTTAAAACACACTCTTGGTTGGGCTCCATCCTGGACCAATGAAATCAGAATGGAGCTTTTGGAAATGGGAATCCAAGGTTGAGAACCACTGATTTAGCCTAATTTGCTAAGCCCCATGGTGTGCCTCTCCTACTGGCGCTAAGTTTACCCTCTACCAGTTGACACGTGTTAAGAAAATCTTTCCATTTACAGACATTTGTTTATTTGCATGGAGCCAGACAGGCAACACCCAAGTTTGGTGAAGCATTTGGGCCGTTGAGAATGTCAATATCACTTGATGACTGTGTCCATTTCATGAGAATTTACTAAGCCCAACAGAATGCTAGATGCAGGGAGGGTTATGAAAGGACCTAAGACAGGGTGCCTTGTTTCCAGGAGAGAAACTAGGCTAAGGTGGTACCTGTGAGCCTTTACAATGCAATGCATCAGCAGTCACATGCCAAAGTGAATGATGGAGATCAAGATGGTGGTGGGAGTTCAGAGGACATGGCGAGTTACAGAGGGAGGTCAGTCTTGAGCTGGACCTCAAAGGAGGAGTAGGATTTGAAGAGGTGGAAGTGAGGGAAAAGAATACTTCCAGTTGCAAGCACTGGTAGTGTAGGGCTTGCCGATGATGAATTTCTCTGATCCACTCTGGCCCTTGAAATGCATCTAGTTCTCAAGGGTCCCAGGTGAAAGTCCAACAAGGATGCAACATCTTTCAGATTCCCTTCCTTTGGTCCTCTCATCAGCTCCCTGATGCTCTCACTTCCTGGTCCTTCACATCTGGGCCAGAAACTCCCCCGGTTCCCTTGAGTCAATGATAGATCTAGACTCCTTGGTCTTATGGTCCAAAGCTTGGCTCTTCACTTTTTTGTCTTCAGCATCTCTGAGATTGTTAACTGAGAGACATTCTCTCCTATGAGTGGCTCCTGGACCTCTCTCCAGCTGGTCTAGTCCATCCTTCTCTCCTCCCCACCAGCTGTACCCCAGAATTCTAAGGCATTGTCTCCACCAGAGCAATGAGGAAGGTAGCAGTGGATGTCCAAACCTACAAGAGAGCCTCTCAACCATTTTCACGTCGTGGAACACATAGGAAAAATAATGATATCCACATAGTAAATGGAGCTCCCTGCTCTCTGCTATCTTGCAGAAGTGACTGGCCCTGAGGGCTGAGGGGATGGTTATCTCTCCCTGGAACTGGGTTGCTGGACGTCAGAAGGAAAGCCGTGTTCCAAGCAACTCTGCTGCTAGCTGATACCCTAACCTCTGCCAACCTCCAGACCAGTATAGCCATTCTCAATTAGGTTTCCCCCATCTCTGGAAAAAAAAAAAAAGAGGAAAACTTTAAAAGAGATACAGACATTAAGGCCAAAAATGAGATATTTTGGCTTCAAGACTAGACTTTGATCGCTTGGTAGGACTCAGAAAACTGGTTCAGACTTGAGCAAGAAAGTGCCTCTTGTCAAAGTTCCTGGAAAAGATGAAAATCTTAAGGATGCAGAGCAGTTGTGCTTCTCCCAATTGGGGCAGAACCCTCCTCTTGCTAAGGTGACATGTTGTCCAGTCATTTTCAGCTGGACCCTCTCAGCAGCCATGGAGGAACTGTGATCAGGAAGAAGATTCCCATGACTTAGTGGGACCAAGATGAGATGGAGGCAAGGTCCCAGCGCTGCGGCTCAGAGGTTCCATCTGCAGGGCAAATCGGTGCTCAGGGGTACGTACAAAAGTCCACTGGGGTCCAGACAGGACGTGGATGACATGACATAGTAGACATAGTAGAATGTCCCAAGGATGGCCAGAATGTCCCAACAGGTGAGGGAGAAAGGCAACAAGCAACTCTAGAAACTTAATGCCCAGGCAGGAAGGTGGATAGCCAACACAGCCAGACTCCTGAACCTCCAAGGCTAAGATGTAGCAAGGACACCAAAACTACTTCCTCTCCCCTATGCTGCTGCCATGCTGGGGATGGCCCAACGGGAGGGAGTCCAAAGCCAGACTGGAGAATCCCATCGCCAGTGGGGTAGTCTGGATGGACCAGCCAGAGAGAGAGAGAGACAAGCCTGGAGCTGGAGAAGAGAGGAAAAGCTAAACTAGGGTACCACATGGGATTAGAAACAAAGCAAAGGAGCGGCCAAGAGTGATCGCTTCCAAGTTAGGAATCGTGTCTGATGTATCTCTGTGTTCCTATATCTAGCACAGAGCTGCCATGAGGTTGAATTAATTTTTTTTTGTGGGGGGGCATCTTAGTTCCCCGACCAGGGATCAAACCCGTGCCCCCTGCAATAGAAGCGCGGAGTCTTAACCACGGGACCACCAGGGAAGTCCCGAATTAATTTTTTTTTAATCAAGGAATCACTATAGAGCTGAGCCCAAAGTCATAAGGATCAAGTGCCTCGGCCACAGAATCAAGGGCTGCAAGGGCTGAGAAAGCAAGTCAGGCTGGCTTGCTGTGTGTTAGATGCCTGTGCAGGTTATCTGGTCCTGTGGCAAGGAGAGCTTCATACTGCAGAGAGAACCAAAACACAGGGCCAATACTAACAACATCACTGCCTTACGAGATCCCGAGATTCCGGAGTGCTTTCCGGTTCACAGGGGACACTCAGTAACGTATCCAGTGCATCTGATCTGCACAGACACCTGCTGAAGATATCCAAGAGTGGGTGAGACGCGCTCCCCTTCTTCTGACCGGGCTTTGCTTTCCTGACTGCCAATAAGATGGAGTGGACGCCAGCGGACTGTTTACCTACAACACGTGTGCAGTGGGAAATCGGGAGGCCCATAGGAGGGACCTTGTCTCCATCCGAAAGCCAGCTGTGCAGGGAGCCCTGGTGGACGAGAGACTGGGGAACCAGAATAAATATTGAACTTTCATTTTGAAGCACTGTGCTGGTGCGGCTGTTGCCCTTGTGATGGGCCAGCCGTGAGGGCTAAATATTTACACTTTCTAATGGTTCCCACCAAACTGCTGGATGCCCTCACTCTACTGTAAGTTATCTATTTGTTCGTTCATTCATTCATTCTTTACTTACTTTCTTATTTTTAAAATGTGTTTGTTATTTTGGGAAAGAGGTTGGGAGGGGGAGGTGTCACACAGACACAGATTCTCTTCCATCTCAGAGAAAGGAAATAAAACCACAGATGGAAAGTCAAGGTAGAGAAAGTGCTGACTGGCTTCTAGATCATTTACTCACAGCTGTATTTAAAAAAAAAAAAACACAAAACTTTAATTTGGAATTATTTTACCAAAATGTTACAAAGACAGTAAAGAGAGTTCCTGTATATCTCTCAGCCAGCTTCTCCCGCCGTTAGCATCTCACTTAAGTGTGGTGCGTGTGCCAAAACTAAGACAGTGACATTGGTGCCACGCTATTAACTAGATGCCACAGTTTACTCAGGGTCACCAGTTCCCGCATTTCTGCCCTTTTTCTGTTCCAGGATCCAATCCAGGATCCCACATTTCATGTAATCGTCATAGCTCCTTAAGTATCCTTTGATAGATGTCAGTTTCTCAGTCTTTTTCTTGTTTTTTTATGACCTTGACAGCTTTAAAGGGTGATGGTCTGGTATTCTGTAGAACGTCTCTCAATTGGGGTTTATCTTATGTTGTCCCATGATTAGACCGAGGTTATGAGTTTGGGGGAAGAATACCATGAAAGCGAACTGCCCTTCTCACTGCATCATAATGGGGAATACACACCGTCAACATGACCTATTACTGGTGATATTAACTTGATCACTAGTTTAAAGGGGTATGTTTCTATGGAGTTCCTATTTTTCTATAGAGTTGTTCTTTTTTCTCTTTCTTTATTCTATTCTTTGGAAGCAAGTCGCTAAGTCTAGCCCACACTCAAGGGGAGAAGAATTAAGCTTCACTTCTGGGAGAGGGGATTATCTAGACCTACTATTTGAAATTCCCCTGTAGGGGAAATTTGTTCCTTCTCTCTCCTTTGTTTGTTTAATGATTTACTTATATTAGTGTATCAGTTTCTCAGCACCACCATAACAAGTTACCGCAAACGGGCTTAAAAGAATAAAAATGCGTTCTTCCACAGTTCAGGAGGGTGGAGGTCTGAAATCAAGGTGTTGGCAGGGTTGGTTCCTATTAGAGGGTCCAAGGGAGGACCAGCCCGTCTCACGCCGCTCTCCTGGCTTCTGGTGGCTGCTGGCAATGCTTGCTGCTCCTTGGCCTTAAAGGCATCCCTCTGGTCTCTACCTCCATCTCTGTATCACCTTCTCCTCTTCCTACAAGGACACTCTAAATTCAGGATGATTTCAGCTCGAGTTCCTTAACTAATTATATCTGCACAGACACTGTTTCCAAACCAAGTCACATTGCGATATTCCAGTGGACATGAATTTTGAGCGGACACGATTCGATCCAATACAATCAATATGGACTCAGGAAGATTTATTGTGTTCTTTAGATTCGAATCTGTTTGTTTGTTTCCTCAAATGGTTCCAGCTTTGGCCCTGGGGAGCTCTTCCAGATTAGCGTTTGTACCTTTTTCACACGTCCCCATCTTTCCTTCTCTTTTCTTCTCTTTTCCTTCCTTTTCTCTGTCTCTGTCTCTCTCTCTCTGTGTGTGTCTTCTTTACTTCCTGACACCAAAAGAGGTTCCAGGCTCATCTTATATTTTCCCTGTCCTAGCCCTAGAATCAGCCATTTCTCCAGACAGCTCCGATTCCTTTTACTGGAGAATGTTATATAGAAATAAGGATCCAAGCGTTGGGTATGTTTGTTGCCAAGAGGGTGTGGCTGCTTCTGGGTCCTCTCTACAGACAGAGTTAGAAAATATATGTATATGTACTAAGTCGTGTACACACACATATCTATATTCATTTCTGTATCTCTAGATCTATATACGTATTAAATAAGTTCTTACCGCTCTCTCCAACTGCACGCTGGACTCTAGCCTTCCCTCCAGTGAAAATGTAACTTCTTTTTCTGGTGGTGAGAAATTTGGCTCTTTTATCCACAGTTTATTTACTTATTTGTTCAGCCCTGGTTTACACGTAAAGTAGTTTCAGAATTGCTAAACTGTACCTCTGTGAGAAACACATTTTCCAATGAGAAGACAGTGTTTTGTACAGTGCTTTCTGTCTGTAGCCTTACCGTTTCCAGTTAAAACACCATTTCCCACAGTTACTTAAGTCAGCTCCTTCCCCCTTTCCCGTCCCCCCCGACTCCCCTTCAGTGTGGTTAAGTCATACATTTGCGATACAGTTATTAGGTCCATTTGTCAAAGTCTCCATGACACTCTAGGATCCCCCAACCTCCTGGTTGGTTTTTAAAAATAGCCTTTATTGTTGAGAGCAGTCTTAGGTTCACAGAAAAAATTGAGCAGAAGATACAGAGATTTCCCATACAGCCCCACCCCACACATGCACAGCCTCGACGTTATCAACGTCCCTCACTAGTGTGGTACATTTTTTATGATTGATGAACCTACACTGACAAGTCATAATCACCCCAAGTCCATAGTTTAGCTTAGGGCCCACTTTGGGGTTTGGACTCATGTACAATGACATGTATCCATCATTATAGTATCATACAGAGTATTTTCACCGCCCTAAAAACCCTCTGTGCTTAGCCTTTTCATCCCTTCTCCCCCTCCTCCAGCTCCTAGTGGCCACTGATCTTTTTCCTGTCCCCAATTTTGCTTTTTCCCTTATGTCATATAGTTGGAATCACAGTATGTAGCCTTTTCGTAGCTTGATAGCTCATTTCTTCTTAGTGCTGAATAATAGTCCACTGTCTGGATGGACCACAGTTATCCATTCACCTACTGAAGGACATCTTGGTTGCTTCCAAGTTTTGGCAATTAGGAGTAAAGCTGCTATGAACATCTGTGCAGAGTTTTGTGTGGACATAAGTTTGCATCTCCTTTGGATAAATGCTAAATAGTGTGATGGCTGGATCCTATGGTAGTGTACGTTTAGTTTTGTGAGGAAAGTACCAAGCTGCCTTCCAAAGTGGCTGTACCATTTTGTATTCCCATCGTAGTGAATAGAGAGTTCCTGTTGCTCCACACCCTTATCAGCATTTGATGTTGTCTGTGTTCTGGCCATTCTAACTGCTGTGCAGTGGTATCTCATTGTTGTTCAAGTTTGGATTACCCTTGATGACATATGATGTGGAGCATCTTTCCATGTGCTTATTTGCCATCTGAATGCCCTCTTTGGTGAAGTGTCTGTTAAGGTCTTCAGTCCATTTTTTTTTTTTTTTTTTTTTTTTTTTTCTTCAGTCCATTTTTTAATCAGGATGTTTGATTTCCTATTATTGAGTTTTAAGTGTTCTTTGTATATTTTAGGTAATAGTCCTTTATCAGATTGCCTTTTGCAAATATTTTCTCCCTCTGTGGGTGGTTGTCTTTTCATTCTCTTGCCAGTGTGTCTCACAGAACAGAATTTTTTCATTTTAATGAACTCCAGCTTATCAATTATTTCTTTTGTGGAACATGCCTGGGGTATTGTATCTAAGCAGTAATTACCAAACCCAAGGTCATCTAGATTCTTTTCTATACTATCTTCTAGGAGTTTTATAGTTTTGCATATTACACTTAGTTCTGTGATCCATTTTGAGTTAATTTTTGTGAAGGTGTAAGATCTGCACCTGGATTCTTTTTTTTGCATGTGGATGTCCAATTTTTCCAGCACCATTTGTTGAAACGTTGAAAAACCTGTCCTTTCTCCTTTGTATTGCCTTTGCTCCTTTGTCAAAGATTGTTGACTATATTTATGTGGGTCTGTTTTTGGGCTGTCTATTCTGTTCCATTGATCTATTCTGTCTTGATTACTCTAGCCTGATAGACTTGAAGTCTGGTAGCATATATTCTCAACTTTGTTCTTCTACTTCAAAATCGTGGTGGCTATTCCAGATCTTTTGCCTCTCAATATAAACTTTAGAGTCAATTTGTTGATATCCACAAACTAATTTGGGGATTTTGATTGAAATTGCTTTGAATCTATACATCAAATTGGGAAGATTTAACACCTTGCAATATTGAATCTTCCTATCCATGAAGATGGAATATCTCCCCATTTATTTAGGTCTTTGATATCTTTCATCCAAGTTTTGTAGTTTTCCTTGTACAGATCTTGTACACATTTTGCTAGATTATACCTAAGTATTTCATTTTTAGGAGGATGTTTATATTGTTTTAAATTTCAAATTCCACTTGTTCATTGCTGCTATATAGGAAAATGATTGACTTTTGTGTATTAATCTGTAACCTGCAACTTTGCTAAAATAGCTTATTAGTTCCAGGATTTTTTGTAGATTCCTTTCTACCTTTTTTACATAGATGATCATGTTATCTACAAACAAAGATTGTTTTATTACTTCCTTCCCAATCTGTATACCTTTTATTGTTTTATTGCATTAGCTAGGACTTCTGGTATGATGTTGAAAAGCAATGGTGAGAGGGGACATCCTTGCCTTGTTCCTGTTCCTTTCGGGAAGGCTTCAAGTTTCTCACCATTAAGTATGCTATTAGCTGTAGGTTTTTTGTAGATATTCTGTACTGGGTTAGGGAACTTTCCCTCTTTTCCTAGTTTACCGAGACTTTTTATCATGAATTTGAGTGTTGGATTCTATCAAATGTTTTTTCACATCTACTAATGTGATCATGTGAATTTCCTCCTGTAGCCTATTGATATAATGGATTACATTACTGATTATCAAATGTTGAACCAACCTTACATACCTGCCATAAACTCCACTTGGTCATAGTTTTATAAATCTTTGTATACCTTGTAGGATTTGATTTGATGATATTTTGTGAGGACTTTTGCATCTATGTTTATGAGAGATATTGTTCTGTAGTTTCCTTTTCTTGTAATATCTTTGTTTGCATTGGGCATTAGGGTAATGTTGACCTCACAGAATGAGTTAGGAAGTATTCCCTCTGCTTCTATCTTCTGAAAGAGATTAGAGAGAATTGACATAATTTCTTCTATATTTTATTTTATTTATGTATCTAAGAAGAGTTGCTGATTTTTCAGTTTTTTCTTGTTAGGACAGAGTGGTGGCTTCCAAGCTTCTTTCATGCTGGATCAGAAACTGGAAATCCTAATTTAAAAAAAGAAAAATTGTGTATGGTAAAGTTTACTCTTTGTGGCGTACAGATCTGGGGGTTTTGACAAATGCTTGCAGTCAGATAACCACCACCCCAATACTATACGACACAGTTCCGTCACACACACACAGTTCCCTACTTTCCGTAGTTTAGTCAATGAGATGCATTGTTTCTTCAAGATTCTACTCTGAATAGGTAACCCTCACGAAGAGCACTTTCCCACCCACTGCTGAGGACCCTGAGTGCTATGAGGCACACAACCATTTCATTGCTGACAGTACAAGGTGTGGAGTGGCTCTTCAAGGGGGTGTAGAAAAGAAATGAACTTGTAGGAGGCTGAACAAAATTTTAAGTCAAATAGAGCTTTCTGAAACTAATGGTTTAGCTATTAATGATTTATTAATGTAATGTAAGAATAAACAGACATTAATTATTGCTGTCTTATGTACTCATCTGGTGCCGGACAATTTGAGAAAGACAGGAAACTTACTAGGATGAGAGATGGGGGCTAGTAGGAGGCCCCTCTGGTTAAGAGATTTGGATTGAGGGCATCAACATTTATGTCCATTCCCTTCCCAAACCCCATCGACACGGTGGAATAGAATAAACAGATACACCCTACAAGGGCAAAAAGAGGGATCCACACAGGCAAAAGACTTCAACTAAACGGGACTGTCCCCCAATCCATCCACATGGCTCCCCTCCCTCCTTCAGGTTTTTGATCAAAGGTCATCTTGTCAATGCCACCCACACTCTGTCTACCCTATTTAAGATTACAACCCAACACCCTCCTCCCCACACTTCTGATTATCTTTTCCTGCTCTAATATCATACATAACATACTTATTATACCCACTGCCTGTTTTGTTCACTGTTATATCCCAAGCACCTAAAACAGTATTTATCACATTGCAGGCCCTCAATACATTATTTGTCAAATGGATAAATGATGATGGTGGTCAATGGGTGAATGGATACTGACTTCGCTGAGCTGAGCAATCCGTGGATACCTATGGTGGAGCCATGAACAGGAAACCTGTCCAGCAAACCCAGGAGCGGAGGCACCAAGTACCTCTGAAGGTGGGACCAGAGACCAGGGCTTCTTCACAGATTAGATGAGAATTCTCCCCGCATCCAGGCAGCCAGGCAACTGCTCCTTTCCCACCCTTTTCTCCCACATGAGCAGAGGATCAGAGAGGAAGGTCCCTCTAGAGGGAAATTAACTGACCTGAGATGAAGACTGACAGACATTGACATTTGAAGATCAATAAGCAATGTCTAAAAGTGAAAACATCAAGAACTAGCAGGATAATTATTCTAAGTTTTATATACTGTCTGACTTTTCAAACACATATTAGCTTGACTTAAATAAAATCAGACTGAAAGAAGAAACATCCTGGGGACCCCTATTTTGTTTGACATCATCAAACAATTAAGTTGACTTCCCAAATAATTAAAGTTTTACTCTGAAAGCCATAACTTCTTTTTTTTTTAACTTTTATTATGGAACTATTTAAATGTACATGAAAGTAAAGAGAACAGTATAGAGAATCCTGATGTACCCATCATCTAGGTTTTTTTTTAAAGTTTCCAATACGGTTTCATTTATTTTTATCTATTTTACTTATTTTACTAGAGAATTTTAAAACAAATTCCAGACATCTTACAATTTCTCGCCAGAATACTTCATATTATATCTTAACAAATAAGAACAATTAGATTACTCGTCTTATAAAATTTCTCTGACTTTGTCTGATTCTTTTCTTGTGCTGTTATTTACAGTTTCCCTCTTTTTATTTGCTGTAAATGTGTCGAGTTGGGATCCCACGTAGATTCGGGTTCATATTTCATAGCATCAGGGGGCAAATCCCATTCTTAGTGACGTGAAGTTTGATCAGTGGGTTTAGGGATTGGCGACCTGACTCATCCATTACGATGTTTCCTACCAGAAACTTAATGGTTTCACCATCCAGTGATCACATTGGTTTATCAGACATTGCAAAATGCCATTTCTTCTAGATGTGTTCATTGGTATTCTTATATAAAATAGAACTTTCAACTCTTTGGATATCCTGGGAAAATCAGTATAAATTCATAATACTTTATTTATTTAATATTTTACCTATTTAATCTCTTTATTTTCAGAATAATAATAGGTGCCCTAACAACTTCCAAGGACATCCAATAAAAGATGTTTGTTGCTTTGTTTTGAGTAATCATTATGGACAGTTTTCTATTAATAAAATCAACTTTATCAAAGCATAATTTATATAAAGCATACTGCCCTCATTTTGACAAATGTATAACCTACTACCTAATCACTACAATCAAGATACAGAATATTCTATGACCCCCCCAAAGTTTTTCTCATGCCCCTTTGCAGTAATTATCCCTCCACTTCCATCTCCAGGCACCCACAGATCTGCTTTATTTCACTCTTAATTGGTTTTGCCTGTTCTAGACTGCAATATAAAAGGAATTATACAGTATACACTCTGTGTATGGCTTCTTTCTCATTGCATAATGTCTTTGAGATTCATCTGTGTTGTTACATGTATCAACAGTTTGTTTCTTTTTTTATTACTGAGTAACATTCTGCCTTATGAATATACTACATTTTTCTTAACCTATTCATCTGTTGTTGGACATTTGGGGTGTTTCCACCTTTTGACTATTGTGAATAGTGCTGATGTGAACATTCAGGTATGAGTCTCTTTGTGGAAAAATGCTTTCATTTTCTCTTGGAGTAGAATTGCTGAGTTGTATGGTAGGTGAATATTTAACTTTATAAGAAACTGCTCAACCGTTTTTCAGCGTGGTTGTACTCTTGCACTCCCACCGGCAACATACGAGAGTCTTAGTTGTTCCACGTCCTTTTCAACACTTGGTTTTGTCCGTTTTTTTAATGTTAGCCATTCTAGGGGGTACAAAATGATATCTCATAAAGTTTTAATTTGAACTTCCTGAGGACAAATGAAATTTTGAGCGTTCTTTCATGGACTTATTGGCCATTCATATGTCTTCTTTTGTGAAGTGTCTGTTCAAATCTTTTGTTCCTTTTTTATTGGGCTACTTGTCTTATTATAGTGTTGGGTATTCTGGATATAAGTCCTTTGTTTGATACATGGATTGCAAATATGTTCCCTGAATTCATAGGTTTTTATATATTTGATGTATTACTGTCCACTGCAGTCATTATTCTTTTTAATGGTCAAATGGTCCTATTTTTAAGACAAAGCTTTTTAAAAAAGAACATGTATTTGAACCATTTTGTACAGGAATATGTGAAACGCATCCTTGTGGTTTTAAACAAAATCTCCTGAGCCCACAGATTTTGATAAATCATGAGTGTCATCTTATAAATACTCATGATTCCCTTTGGGTCTGACGAGGGAGAAGATGCTGACCGCCTCCTTAATAGATGATGCCACATCACCATGGGATATAACTCTAATGAAATAAAGTTGGTTTATAACAAACATGCCAGAACTTCCCAAACAAAATGTGACTTGTTCTGCATACAACCCGAGAGACGATCAACCTATTCCAAAGAAGCTGATTGATGCAACTCAGCACAATTTTGAACCCTTCTCTGGATGGCCTTCAGATTCCATTTGGGCGTCTCACAAGAACATCGACTTGTGCCCTTCAACCTTAATCAAAACTCCTTAAATACGAGACTTGACTCTGGGCCAGGCACAGGACTAGAGCCTTCTTATCCATTATCACACTTAATCTTACACAAATCCTGGGAGCTGGGCGTAATTAGCTCTATTCTACAGATTATGAAACTGACGTGGGTAAAGATGAAGTTACACGCCTAAGGCCACGCAGTCCCCGGGCAGGCGGCAGAGAGTGATGCAACCGAACCTGGTTCTTAGTGCCCCCAAGGCTGTACTCATCACAGTACACCATGCCTCCCGGCTCTTTTACTGGTTTCAGAAAAATAAAATCCGCTTTAGGTGGCAGAAGGTTGGTGAGGTATAGCTCGTTACACACCGTGGACTCCAAGGCGTGTTTGGAAGAGATTTCAAAACTCTTCTCAGCATTAGTAGCTCCCAGAAGAAGCGACCAGTCTCCCAGAGTGACTGCTTGAGAGGGGCCAGGAGCAAGTGTTTCTCAGGGTCACCACCTTATTATTCCCATACCCGCTTTTCCTCTTCCTTCCTGTTCTATTACATGTCAATTCTGACTCCTGCGAATGCTTCCTGGTATTTCTAATCCCGTGTTTTTGATTCTCTTTTTGCAGGGAGAGGGCTTGAGCTGCCACAGATACTAGGATCTCTGTGATCCCTGTTGACACTGAGACATTCTACGTAGTCTGTTGCCTGATTTTGAAATTGCCTCAGTTTGGGACTTTCACTTTTTTTTTTGGACTTTTTAATTTTGAGATAATTGTAGATTCCCCTAATCCAGGGGAGTCCGATGTACCTTTTGCCCAGATTCCCCTCGTGGTGTCATCCTTCAACATTACAGTACAATATCCCAACCAGGATAGCGACAGTGATGCTGTCCAGATACAGCCATCTCCACTCCCACGAGGATTCTTCGCGTTGCCCTTTTTCAGCCACACCCACTTCCCTCCCTCACCCACCCATTCCCAATCCCTGGCAACCACTCACGTCTTCTCCATTTCGATGATTTCGTCACTTCCACAATGTTCTAGAATAGAATCATACCGTGCATAACACTTTGGGATTGGCTTTTTCCACTCAGCAATATTCATTCAGGTCTTGTAAGTATCATATCAGCAATTTGTTTCTTTTTGCTGCTGAGTCATATTCCATGGATGGACCATGGTTTGTTTAACCATCCATACAATGGAGGACACCTGGGTTGTTGCCAGTCAGAGGCTGTTACAAAGAAAGTCTTTAAATATTCACACACAGGTGTTTGTGTGGACATAAACTTTCATTTCTCTGGCATAAATGTGTTGCAGTGGAACTTCTGGGTGTCATTCAATTGTTGCATGTTTAATGTTTCAAGAAACTGCGAAACGGTCTTTCAGGGTAGCTGTACCATTTTACATTCCCACCCGCAGTTATGAGGGATCCAGTTTCTCTTCTCCAGCATTTGGTGGCCTCACTTTTTTTTTACATATTATTCTTTTAAATACACTTTTAATTTTAGAATCGATTCAGATAGAAAAGTTGCAAAGATGGTACAGAGAGTTCCGTGTACCCCTCCCTCACTTTCTCTATGGTGAACGTCTTACATTTGTGGGGTACCCTTGTCACAGCTGAGGAAACCACACTGAAACATAACTTTTTACTAAACTCCACAGTTTACTCGGATTTCACTCGTTTGTCGCCAGCGTCCTTTTCCTGTTGGAGGATCCCATCCAGGGTACCACATCACTTTCCTTTGTCACGTCTCCTTAGCCTTTTCTGGTCTCTGACAGTTTCTCGGACTTTCCTTGTTTTTTGATGACCTGAACAGTTTTGAGGTATGTTGGCCAAGTCTTTTATAGCATATCCTTCAATTGAGGTTTCTTTTGTTTTTCTCATGGTTAGACCAGGGTAATGGATTTGGGGGAGGATAACTACAGAGGTGAAGCTCCATTCCTGCCACATCACGTGGAAGGTACATGCAATCAACGTGATGGATGAGGTTAACCTTGACCATCCGGGTAAGGGAGTGTTTGCCTGGGGTCTCCACTGTCAAGTTACCTGCCCCCTCCTCCTCCGTACTTTACCCTCTGAAAGCAAATCGTCAGCACAGCCCACACTCACAGGGTTGGGAGCTTAGTTCCACCACTTTGGGGAGAAATTATCTACATAAATTATTGGGGATTCTCCTGTACTGCTTTTTATTTTGGCCATTGTGATCAGTATGTAATGATATCTCATTGTGATTTTTTTCTTTAATAAATACAAGCGTCTTTAATAAATGATGCCAGGGCAATTAGATAACTATATGGAAAAAAATGATGTTGGACTACACAAAATCAGTGAGTGCACATAGACCTAAATGGGAAATACAAACGACAGGCCTTTGGAAGATAATACAGAAGAATATCTTTATTAACTTGGAGATAGAGAAAGCTATCTTAGACAAAAATTTCTATATATTAAGGAAAATGATAAATCCAACTACAGTAAAATGCAGCATTTCTGATTATCTCATTGTGGTTTTAATCTGCATTTCCCTGACGGCTAATGATACTGAACATATTCTCATGTGTTTAGTTACGATCCACAATCCTCTTCAGTGAAATGTCTCTTTACGTCTCTTGCCCATTTTCTAATTGGGTTGTTTTTGTTTTGGCTGGTTTTTTTGGTTTGTTTTTTACTGTTGAGTTCAGGGAGGTTATTTTTATACATTTTAGATACAAGAGTGTATTCAGATATGAAGTTTGCAAATATTTTCTCCCAGTCTGCCCTTTCATTCGTTGAACAGGCTCTTTCACAGAGCAAAAAAATATTTGTTTCATTCTGATGAAGTCTAATTTATCAATTTTTCCTTTTATGCATCATACTCTTTCGGTATCAAGTCTAAGGACTCTTTGCCTAGCCCTGGGTTGTGAAGATTTTCAGCTATTTTTGTTTTTTCTACAAGTTCCGTAAAAGACTTACATTTAAGTGTGTGATCCATTCTGAGTTAAGACTTAACGTTGAGGTTCGTTTTTATGTCTATGGACAACTAATTGCTTTACCACCTTCTGTCGAAAAGACTATCTTTCCACCAGTTGAATTGCTTCTGCACCTTTGTCCAAAAAAAGTTGGACATACTTTTGTGGGTCTATTTCTTGGTTCTCCATTCTGTTTCATTGATCTCTGTGTCTATCTTTCTGCCAGTAACACATCATTTTGATTACCCTAGCTATATAGTAAGTCTTAAAATTGAGAAGACTGATCCTCCCAACTTATCCTTCTTTTACAGAAGTATTTCAGCTATTCTAGTTCCTTTGCTTTTCCATAAATTTTAGTATAATACTGTGTATATCCAACAAAAGCCTTGCTGGGATTTTGATAGGAATTATTTTAAATCTGTATATTAATTTGGGAAGAATTGACCTCTTTACAATGTGGAATCTTCTAATCCATAAATATAGTACATCTTTCCATTTATTTAGATATTCTTTGATTTCTTTCATCAGCATTTTATAGTTTTCAGCATAGAACCCTATACATGTCTTGTTAGACTTACACCTAAGTATCTCATTTTTTTAGTAAGTATAAATAGTATTGTGTTATTAATTTTGGTGTCCACATGTTCATTGCTACTATATAGAAATACAATTGATTTCCATGTGTTTGCCTTGTGTCCTGCACCTTTGTTAAACTTACTTATTAGTTTAGGAATTGTTTTGTAGATTGCTTTGGACTTTCTTTGTAGACAGATAATCATGTCATCTGCAAATTCAGGTAGTTTTCTTTCTTTCTTTGTAATTCATATGCCCTGTATTTCCTTTTCTTGCCTCATTGCACTGGCTACAACTTCAGCACTATGTTGAGTGAACATCCTTGCCTTGTTCCTGATCTCAGGGAGAAAGCATTCAGTTTTTCATCATTAATTATAATGTTAGCTGTAAGTTTTTTGAAGATGCTTTTTATGAAGTTGAGGAAGTTTCACTCTCTTGCTTTTTTTTCCCTTGGGAGTTTTTAACATGAATGAGTATTGAACTTTGTCAAATACTTTTCTACATTTTTTGATATGATTATGTGATTTTGTTTCTTCTTTTGCCTGTTGATATGGTGGATTGACTGATTTTCAAATATCAAATCAGCATTGCATCCCTAGAATAAACCCCACTTCGTTATGGTGTATATTTCCTATTACATATTGTTGAACTCTTTTTGCTAATATTTTTTAAAGATTATATGTTGGGATATTGGTCTGTAGTTCTTTTTTGTTTTGTAGTGTTTTGTCTGGTTTTCTGATCAGTAATACTAGCTTCACAAAATGGATTGGGAAGTTTCTTCCTCTTTTATTTTCTGGAAGATATTGTGTAGAATTAGTGCTAATTTTTAAAAAATGTTTTGTGGAATTCTCCAGTGAAACCATCTGGCTCTGGAGATTTCTTCTGGGGGAGTTTAATAATTATGAATTCAATTATCTTAATAGTTGCAGGGCTACTTAAAATTTGAATTTCATATTGGGTGAGTTGTGGTTTGTATTTTTAAGGAAGTTGTCCATTTCATCTAAGCTTTCAAATTCACATATGTAGGGTGCTTTGTAGTACTCCTTTATTATCCTGTTGATGTTTGTAGGACCTGTTTCATTCCTGGTACCTTGATTTCATTCCTTAGATAAACACCAAGGTCCTACTCTAAAGCACAGAGAACTATATTCAATATCCTGTGATAAACCATAATGGAAAAGAATATTTGAAGAAAGTATGTATATATATATATATATATATATATACACATATATATATATGTATAATGGAATCACTTCATTGTACAGTACAAATTGACACAACACTGTAAATCAACTATACTTCAATTTTAAAAAATGATTTAACTCCAAGCAAGAATATTCTCAAGTGGCCAGGCCACCGGGAAAGTCCAGGGATTCCAGTAGCTGAAGTAAAGGGCAGAACATATGGGCTGGTCCTTCTCTACAAGCTCCCGTTTGTCCTCTGAGCTGGTTCAGCCCTAAATATAATTTCTAATAACATGAACCCAGGACTGTATACAGCAGTTCACCATACAAAGTGCTTTCAGAGTCATGACCCACTGACTCCTCCGTGAGCCCCAGTGAGATGGGGTGAAGGGCTTCCCCTCCACTTTTCAGGTGAAGCAGAGAAGACACGGCTGGAACACACCTGGCTGTGGCTGCACTGTTGGGGGCTGGGACCCCAGATCTTCTGACCCCAACCCCAGGCTCCTTCCTTGACACCGACTACTTAAGAACAACTTACGTCCTTGTGTGTTTCCTAATGTAACGAGCACACATTTGCCTCTGCCATTGTATAGCTGTGGACACTGTGGTTGAGGTGGGGGACAGGCAGAGAGGCCAGCGGGCAGACCGTGATGAGGCCTTTATATTGGGCTGTAACAATGCCCCATCACACGTTCACACTGCAGTCCAGCTCCCGGGCGCTCCGTGTAGATGAGACCCAGGCCAGCTCTGGCTGCCAGGCTGGGAGGGTGGGTACCTCTTGTTTCTCTGCTGTCCCCTCCACCTGCATGGCCCACCGGAGCCCCTCCCGCTCCCCATGGGACCACAGACGCCCCCAGCAGCCCCGACGTAAATCACAAGAAGAAGGAGAGAGGTTCCCGTGGGACTGCCCTGAGAAATGTTGTCTTTTCCCAGGAAATATATTTGACAACAGATAAAGGGCCGTGTGGAAAACAAACTTCCCAATGCTGTGCTTGCTATCACTGCTTGCGCCTCCCCTCTCTGCCCTTTCTCTCACACACACTCATGCGTCTGAAGACACCACACTAGAAAACTCCCTTCCAGGGGATTTGCTTTCTGGAAAGCATCCCTCTCTGGGACCACTGTCCTGGTTACCTTCTGGGTTCGACACCCCCAGGTCCCACTGCCCCTCCAAATGGACAAAAGCCCCTAACGTTGCTCACAAGTATCCCAGGGAAATACAGCTCTTGGGACAAGCTGGCTTTGGAGACTTCTTGGGAATAGTGACCCAGATGCTGAGAACTTGGGAACAATCCTTAACTTCCGGCCCAGTTGCCACCAGTGCCAATGGCAGCAGGTCTGGTGGTCAGCCTCCTCCTGGCCCTGGTGGAGTGAGCTCACCCAGCAAGGACTGGAGTAGAGGCTCCATCTGTCCTGCCCCTTCCCCCCGCAAAGACGTGGGCAAACGTCAGAAGATAAACAACCAGCTTCTAGAAGAGTTCTAGCAGGGTCACTGAATAACCAACTTGAGTTTTCTGTGGCAAATGGGACAAGATCTATTTCTGCTTCTTCCAAGAAGCCCTCCTTGATCTGCCCAATTCACAGAGAACTCCCCTCTTTAAATTTGGAACGCTTGTTGCCTATGTCACTCATACATGAGGCCTGGGGACATTTGCTGGTTGGTATGTATTTCCATAATTCAATAAACCACCATTTGTCTGGCAACATGCTGGGTATTCGGTATATATGCTTTTATTTTAATATTCCCAGCATTCCAAGAAGGAGGTTTTATCATCCCCACTTCAAAGATGAGCAAAGTTAAGGTTCATGATCGTTTGGTGATTTCCCAACGTCACACAGACCAAGATTTGGACCCAAGTCGGTGATGGAAGCTTTGTGGGCAACAAGTCCTGGGACCAGCAGTGCTGGTTCTACCTTGCTGCTGCTGAGGCGTCCCCACTACTTCAGTGACCCCCTTCTGCTTCCCAAACCTGGGCTGGTCCTCCTGCTGTAGGGGGCCGTGCAAGGGCCAGCATGACTCCTGCGGTCTGTAAACCTTGCTGTGAGCAGACTGCCCAGCCAGCAGGGGACTCGTAAGGAGCCCTGTCCTTGCTCTGCACCAGGGCCCTACGTCGTCGTTCTCCAGGCAGCCCTCCCACCTCTGGGCTGGGACAGCTGGTGAAATGCAATTTCCCTCCATTAATGAAAAGGGCTCCAGTTGCTTCCTAACAGAGACCCAGGATGGTCATCCAAAAGAGCTTACAAAACACTCTCTGGATCCCTTACGTGCTGAGAAGTCCAGACCAGCTGGATGACGCTGTTCTCCCAATGCTCGTAAACTACAACAATTAGGAGGAAAGGGCTTGGCACCGTGGCGCTGGGGCGGAGCTCGGCTCCGCTCTGCAGAAGCTGCCCAAGACCCTGGGCGACCTCCTCCCTCTGCCCCGCTGTGTCCCCTGACCTAGATGTCAAGGCCCCTCCCCCTGCTTCCCAGTATGGTGCCAAAACACTGTGTGGCAGTGGTGGGGACCCTGGCTGGTTTTGGTTTCGTTTCTGCAATCTTACAAAGGAGGTAATAGAATTAAAAAAAATGGGGATGAAGAGGTGCAGATTTAAGCCCCGGTGAGTGACCTGTTTTGCCTGTTTCAGAGCCTGCCTCAATTTCCATATCTGTCAAACAGGGGGAAAGCCCAGGTCTCGACCTCACAGCATGTCATGGGGCAAAGGGAATGGTAGGGTGATGGGGATGGTTCCTTGAATTTCCTGTGAGCCCTTGAGAATCAGCACGTAAATCAGTCATAACAGCCCTGGGTTGCTTCCCCATCCATCAGTGGGAGGGCGCTTAGGAAACAGAGTTCTAAAGTTACCCTGAGGAAACTCTAATTAGGAAGACAGATCTGCTCTGAAGACATATATCATCGAATAACAGGGCTGAAAGGAACCTGAAATTCATTTATCGTAATGATACCAGAAGTAAATAGAAATCATGTTTAGGGCTCTTCCATTCCTTCAGCACCAGGAATGGGGACCTGATCAGGTCACAGCATCACCCTCTCCCTGAGGACCACCCTTCATAAGGATCATATATTGTCCCACCAAGACCCCCGTGGAGTTAGAAGGCAGACAGGGATCATTATCCTAATTTTCCCAGACTTAGAAACCGGGGACACAAAGACAGTAAGCGGCTTTGCCAGAGTCACACAGGAAACCAAATGTGGAACCGAAATACAGTTCGGGTCTCTTGACCCCTGATAGAGAGTCACGTACAACAACTACAGTGAGCTCAGAATTATAACAGTGCCCATGTCTGAAAAGGATACAGGAGCTGCTTGTCACAAAGCATAATTAGAACAGGAAAAGGGCCCCTAAAAATAGATCCTGGGATTTTACGGTAAATAGTAAAAAAAAAAAATGAAAAATTATATTACAGATTATGAAAGCATGCAACGAAAAAAATGAAATGTGTGTTGTCGTTGCCGCTACCTGTGAAATCACAGAATAAATAGTGATTGAAAAATCGACTTGTTTGGGCATCATTTTTCTTGCACAATTTTATAATGGTACCATAAGCCAGCTTTCAATTAATTTTTGCCTTCCAAAATGGAATTGTACAGACAGTCACTTCATCACTTATCTCAAGGGCTCTTCCTTAATCCTTTGATACTCAAACCTTTCTCTTTGGAAGCCCAGCCCCCTCTTTGGGGGTGGCCCCTCAGTGCCCCCCCGCCCCCTCCCCCTTACTAGATAACTGAGCCAGGTCCTCCCCTGCTTGGTGGCTCTATCTGGAACTTGAGTGGTTCTCCAACATCACTTTAGTCAACCTGATAGGATTCAGAGTCTTTTGCGAGGTTTGTCACTTTATTTTGTGAAGATATACGTGTACTAAGAAGGGATGTTTGGTACCCCGGCAACTAATATAATACTGTAAATCAACTATACTTCAATTTTAAAAATAGAATAAACTAAAATAAAGTTTGAAAAAGTAAGGGCTGTTTGAAGGTGGATTAATTTGAAAAGAGATCAGCTCATTCATGAGTACTTTTGTGCTGGGATGACTCTCCCCCCCTTGTTTATCTTACTCGAGGCAGGAGGGGTAGGCAGGACAATGAATTTGCAGATGACAAGGGCTGTTCCTTTACGTGCCTTCTTTTTCCTAGCCAACCCCAGGGAGGTCTGGCTGGTTGGATTATCTTTGAAGTGAGCCATCTGAGCTTGTACTGACGTCCATGTCCACACTTGTTCCTCTTTGGAGCCCCAGTACTTGGGATAGACTCTCTGCTGGAGCAGATGGTCTCGGAACCCCTACTTCTCTTTGCCCAGAACATCATTTCCAGGCTGAAAGTCTGTGTTCCCTTGGTACCATTGCTATTTTCAGTAGTCATCCCCTTTGGGCCATTAGGCCAGTCTAGGACTGCTGCTGCCCAGGTAGAGGGAGGGAAGGCAGAGCCTTGAAATTCTAGGCCAGAGGGTAATGCTTCCTCTCCACCACTTTATTCAGTCATTCGTCCACTTGTCCACTCATTTATTCAATGAATATTGGTTGAGTGACCTGGAAGGAAGCAGTTTCCCTCAGTCAGGTAGCATTTCATCCTTCATCCATTCAAGTATTCAAGTCGTTACCCACTCAAGAGACATGTATTGAACAGCTAGTAAGCGGCTAGTAATCATTCTCAGTGACGTGAGGGTAGAAATGGGCATAACATAGTCGTTATCTCCATGGAACTTAAAATGTAGTTGAAGAGACAAGATGCATACGTGAGCCGTTGGTTAATTGTTACTTTTAGTTGTTTCAAATAGTTACATTTGGAAAATGTATTATTATTTATAAGTATCTCTTTTTATCTCCCAGTCATTCTGCAAGGTGAGTTGGGTTCATATTATTACCATTTGATTTATAGATGAGAAAACGGAGGTTCAGAGTAATTCACTTGTATCTGGAAGAGGCAGGTGTCTCCTCCTTGATTCCAGTGCTATTTCTAGAACAACCATGCATTGACCTTTATAAAAATACCAGTGTCATTATTCAGCCATAAAAAGAATGAAGGATCGATACCTGCTACAACATGCAAGGACCGCAACGTGATGCTGAGTGAAAGAAACCAGACATCGAAGGTCGCATGTTGGGTGATGCCGTGTGTGCGGAATATCCCAACAGGCAATTCCATAGAGACAGAGAGCAGATTGGAGGTTGCCAAGGGCTGGGGCCAGGGAGGAGTGGGGAGGAACTGCTCGATGGTACGGGGCTTTACCTGGGGTGATGAAACTGTCCTGGAACCAGATAGAGCTGGTGGTGGCACAACATGACGGACGCCCTAAATGCCACTGCATTGTTCACTTAAAAATCGTTAAGTGTATCTTCTGTGAATTTCACTTCAGTTACAAAAGGATGTCAAGGATGCCGTGGAAGAGGTGACAGGAGTCCAGGTCGGATCGAGGCCAAGGGACAGGTCCAAGGCTGTCTGTGCATATCACAGTGACTTTGCTGTGATAACCGGCTCCCCCTTGTGACTGAGGACCTAGATCGGGTGGTCCAGGTTGCCTCTTCCCAGTTTCTCACGACCCCCTGGACTCCTCCTCTGTGACACTGACGAGCTGTTGGATGTCTATCTTCCCCATTCACTGTTAAGCTTCATGAGGGCTGGACCTTCTCAGCACCCATTGCCACAGTGCCTGGTACGGAGCAGGGACCAAACAACTCTGGTTCTCGTCTCTTCCACCCCTTATTGGCTGTGCTTTTTAATCTCTCTGGGCCTCCATCCCCACGCTCGAGCCCTGTGCTAAGTTGTCTTCCTCAGCCCGGCAGACACACAGCAGACCGTAACCCTGGCTCACACGTGGCTGAGTTCTTCCCTAACGTTGTTAGTGTTGCCCTGACGTCAATGCCTCTGGATACTTCATCACTGCCAAGGACTCCGTTTTGTTCTGAGCGAATGACACCAATACATTATTTTTGTGGCACCAGTAGGCATTTTCTTCTCGGAGGGAATATTGCCAACTCCCACTGTCTTCCACAAGGACAGAAGAAGCAGTGGCGATCAGGCCTTATTTCCATAAGATTTAAGAGAGTTTTTAAACCTCTTTAAAATGCTGACAATAGAAACTGCTGGGCCCTTTACACCTTGGCCTCTTCCTGGGCACAGAGTTCATTTCCGTTTTGTGTTAGGATTTAATCTCAGGGCAGCAAGGCAGAACCAACCTCCCTCATTTTATAGGTGGGAAAACTGGGACCCGAGACGACTGATTCTGATTCGCGAGTCGGTGACCCGAAGGCCACGTGCTCGGGCCTCCCCTGGAATGAGCCGCTGAGTCAGGCTCCGGGGGTCTCTCTTGGCGGTCTTCAGCAGCTGGGGACAGTCACCATCTGGAACCAGTTAGTTTCCCTCCTGCCTGGAGGCTGGAGGATGGACTCCATGACCCCTGCAGGTCCTTTTCTTCCCTAGGCTTCTCCAATTACCTTCTCTGGTTTCCAGCAAACATGCCTTCTCTGGGGAAGAATGAATCCGGGGCTCCGGCTTCCCTTGGGAGCCTGTAAACGATTTCACTTTCCGGGATGGGGAATCTGAGCTCCATGAGAGAAAATACTTAGTGCGCTGTCAGAAGGAAGCACTTGAACAGCAACACACTGTAGATCTCGCTTCTTCCTAGTGACTCACGCTCTTGGTGGGTGCAGAAGCAACTGGGAGGTGAACCTGAATCCTCTTCCTGGGCCCGGCCCCCTCCCAGGGCTCTAAATTGGTTCACTTCCCTGCTTGACACAAGGGCCTCCTCTTCCGCAGACTTTGGGCCGAAAGCTCTGCCCCTCCCGCCTGGCCTGGGCGCTGGGGGTTAATGAGGCCACTGCCTCTTTCCCTGGGGGACTTCAGAGTCTCATCAGCTCTGAGTGTGGGCCATACTTTTTCCATATTTTTTTTCCCGATTCTCTCTTCTCCGAATTTCTATTTCTTGAACCCCACCTAGGACACATGGCCAGACAGAGGCTTTCTCCGATGCTTCTGGGCTTAAAGATGATAATAACTTCTATTTCAATGTTTTCCAAAATATCTATTTTGCTGAGCCCTTAATGCACGTGATTTCATTTCCTCTCACAGCAACCATGTAAGCAGTGAGGTTCTGAGACCTCGTTGAGCGAGGCGTCCGAGATCACCCGGTTAGCAAGTGGCAGAGCGGGGACTGCCATCTGGTCCTGTACTCACCACTATAACACTCAACTCAGAGGTGTAATTACAGGCTTCTCACAGTGTCACGTATCGTTTTGACACCAGGACACTGGCATTTCTCAGACCTTTTTGTTTGTTTGTTTGATTTACACTAACAGTGTTTAGTTGTACAGAAAAGTCACAGAGTAGGACATAAACTCCCATCCCCCGGGTTCAACAGTGACCAATATTTTGCCGCACTTACATCTCCCCCTTTTCTTCTTTTCCTCTTTCTTCTCTAGTACGTTAAAGAAAATTCCTGACATTTTGTTGTTTTGAGCCTAAATACTTCCATATGTAGCTCTAAACAGGGGGGAAAGAGAGGGAAGACGGGATTTCTGACAGAATCGCAAAACCAAACACCTAAAGCAGATCAAAGTTTCTTAATACCGCCAAATAGTTCAACTCTAATTTCTCCTCGTGTCTCAGAAGATGCCTTTTTACATTTGGCTTGTTTCAAGAAGGATCCAAGCAAGATCCACATACTGTGTTTTGTTTTACGTCCCCTAAGTCTCTCCATTTAGAATTGTATCCTCTCTTTTCTTTCCAGCATCATCGTTTGTCGAAGAAACGGTGCCCACTCGCATGAATGTTTCACTCCCTGGGTTATGGGATTGCTTCCTTGAGGTGTATTTAACTTGTTCTTTTGTCTCCTGTACTTCCTGTAAAGTCGAGATCCAAAGGCTTGACGAGGCGCGTGTTTTAGCAGGAGCACACACAGATGATGCCGTGTACTTCCTGCTACATCACCTCAGCAGACACATGGTACCTGGTTGTCCCAATTTGAGTGCTGAGAACCTTTCATGTGTTTAGACGGTTCCCAGATATTTTGAGGGCTTATAGAGACAAGAGATAGAATATATTTTTACCTTTTTAGTTTATATTGGACTATAGCTGATTAACAATGTTGCGAGAGTGTCAGGTGTACAGCAAGGTGATTCAGTTGCGCAGATACATGTATCTATTCTTTTTCAAATTCTTTTCCCATTTAGGTTGTTACATAATATTGAGCAGAGGTCCCTGTGCTATACAGTTGGTCCTTGTTTGTTATCCATTTTAAGTATAGCAGTGTGTACATGTCAATCCCAAACTCCCTAACTATCCCTTCCCCCCGAGATTTAATTTTATTGAAGTGCAGTTGTTTACAATGTAGTGTTCATTTCTGCTCTACAGCAAAGTGACTCAGTTATATACATATATATTCTTTTTCATATTCTTTTCCTTTATGGTTTATCACAGGATATTGAATATAGTTCCCGTGCTATACAGTAGGATCCTGTTGTTCATCCAAGAGATAAAATATTTAAATTTCACGTTGTCTTAGATTGTCTGGACTACCTTCTGGCTTCTCTTGCATGCCACGTTTGAAGACGAAGCCTAGTTACCTGGGAAAACCAAACTTTTTTGGCCTCAAGAGGGCTGCAGCTTTGGGGGAATCTGAAAGCCTCCTTTGCAGAGGAGAGAAGAGTCACTCTTAGGTGTGGAGGACGAGTTCTTGCCCATTGATAGATGTAGGCAACTCCTCCCTGGAGGGCTGTGGAGGTGGACAGCACTCCAGGGAGAAGTGGGAGTGGTCCACGCTCATAAGCTAATGATTCAGGAATTAGAAGGTGCCCGGCTGACGCTGCCACCACAGACGGGAAGGATGAACCAAGTCAAGAGAGAGGCAGGCACGGACCCTGGATGCTGAGGGAGGCTGTGGAGGAAGCAGCTGGAGGAGAAACACGGGTCCTCTTGGGGAGGGTAAGCAGGAGCCAGTAAGACGGCAGAATCTGAATTAAGGAATTGAAAAGACTATGCGAGGAACCTCGTGCAGAGTGAGGGACCACAGCACCTCGGGAGAAGAGTGCTTGGGACTTGGGGATTATTTGTGAAACCTGACACGAAGAGACTTAGAATCATGGAGTCCTCAAACTAAAGGGCCTGTGGACTAAGCCCACCATATCAGTAAACAAAGGATGCTGGGGCCAGCAGCCACTGCAGGCCCCACCGTGCACCCGAGGGGGTTCAGGATGGAGAGAAGCAGGATACGGGCCCCAGAGAGCTGAGGTGCACCTCAAAGGAATGATCTCAGTGACAGACTCTTGCATCTTACCATGTGCTGAAAAGCGCTAAATTCATTAACTTGAGGTGTCTGGGTTTTCTTTAACAGTAATCCTTTGATGTTCCGACTACATGTTTTTTGGTTTTAACAAAAACTCCTGTGTATCCTGGCTCCTCCCTCACCTCTTCAGAACAGTCCTTCAGAGCTGAGAGGCTGTCTCCCTTAATTCCTCAGTGTGTCCGTCGAATAAAACATAATTCTCAATGTTTAGCTTGTGCATTTTTTTTTCAGTCGACGGACCCTTGTAAATCATCTAGTCCAGCCTCTGCCTTTTGCAGATGAAGATGCTGGGCTCCCTTATTCAAGGTGACACAGGTCACCCCTGGGACAAGAATCTCGTTTCCATCAAGTTCTGTCCAAGCTCTCCCCACTCTACTGCACTGTCTTCCTTCCTCAAGGAGCCGTGGCTGGGTGGATGGGGGAAGTCCGGCTGGCCAGAGGTGGAGGAGGTCTGAACTGAGACGCCAGACTTCATTTATGGTCAACCAGCTCAAGCAGAATGTCTATGACTAAGTCGTACGCCTGTGATTTGCTTCAGTTATTGCAGTGTGTGTTCTGTGCTTCCTCTCTCTGTGTGAACTGATCAGTACAGAGGATGATGTGCTATGGATGACAGTAACTATAGAAGGATGAGAGCAGGGTGGGGCTATATAGTTCCACGGTCCAGGTTTCAAAAATGAGGCTCTTGTACACCCTCCCCATCCATTGTCTCATTACAGCAATTAAGGCTGGAGGACAAGCATAGACCCAGATACCCCGATGAATGGTGGTGTTGCCACCTGTGTCTTGGTAACTGATGCTTTACTTGAGGGCTGGGACCTTGACTCAGTCACCTGTGTCTCTCCTAGCACTTAGCAGAAGAAGTAGCACATAACAGCACATGGTACTGAATGATGCAGCTATAGTTCAATGAACGGATAAACACCCAACGTGGCGCATCATCTTCATCAGATACTTTGTTTAATCCATCCCCCTCACTCGTCTCAGAACAGTGGTCTTCAGACATCCCTAGCTTACTCACCAACCCCTACACACACAAAATTATAAAAAAATTACGTATTCTCTTTCATTTGTAAGTTAACGTCCACAAGTTTACATCAAAAGTTAAACATGTAGTTAAAATGGATGTAATTTCAGAGTATTATAGAAATTGGCATTTTAAAACAAAATCCCTAAATGACACGTTTACCATAATTATTTGATACACATCATATATTTAAAAATTTATAAGCAAATCTTTATGTTTGTGAGTCATATTGTTCCCTTTTCTGTTTGAAGTTGTATTTCTACTTCACTTCACTTGTTGTAATTCAACAAAAATATGTGCAGAAACAAAGTTTTCAAAGTTCCTATAACTGTTATGTTCTAATTGTCAAAATTATTATTCTGTATTAGGTTATAATGACAATTATTAGTAGTATACAGCTGACAAAAAAAGTGTAAAATATTGCACATTTTGATAAGAAAATTTTAAATGTAGAATATACCAATATAGACCATATCCTGGGTGGTAAAACGAACCTCAACATATTTAAAATAATTGAGATAATACAGAGTGTGTTCTCCATCCACTGTGGAATCAAACTAGAAATCAATAATAGAGGGATAACAGGAAAATACCAAAACACTTGTCCACAATCCATGGGAAGCAAGGAAGTCTCAAGGGAAGTCCAAAAATACATTGAACCGAAAGAAAATGAAAATACATCATAGCGAAAGTTATGGGACACAGCTAGGCAGAGAGGAAAACATGTAGCACTAAATGCTTATATTAGAAAAGAGAGAAAGTCTCATATCAATGACCAAATCTCCCATCTTAAGAGCCTAGAAAATGAAGAGCAAATAAACCAAAGGGTGAGCAGAAGGAAGGAAATAATAAAGAGAAGAGTAAAAATCAATGAAATTTAAAAACAGAAACAGCAATAGAGAAAATCTGTGAAACGAAAAGCTGGTTCTTTGGAAAGATCAACAAAATTGACAAATCTCCAACAAGACTTACAGAAAAGAGAGAGAGAGACCACAAATGACCAATGTCAGGGATGAAACTGGGACTATCACTGCAGAGCGCTAGATGAAGACATCAACATGATAATAAAGGAATTCTACAAACAACTCTGCTCTCATAAACTTGACAATTTGGATGAAATGGACCAGTGCCTCAAAAGACACAAACTTATAAATAATTACAACTCACCCAATATGAAATAGATAATCTAAATCATCCTATAACCATTAAGAAAATTGAATTTGTAACTTTAAAACTCAAAAAAGAAAAAAAATCTCCAGGCCCAGATGGTTTCACTGGAGAATTTTCCAAGCATTTAAAGAAGAATTAACACCAATTCTATACAGTTTCTTCCAGAAAACACAAGAGGAGGAAAGACATTTCCATTCATTTTATGAAGCTGGTATTATCATGATACCAAAACCAGTACAAAAAAAGAAACAAAACCCTACAGACCAATAAATCTCATAAGTATAGATAATAATTCTTAATAAAATATTGGCAAATAGGATTCAACAATTATAAAAAGGGTTATACACCATAACCAAGTGGGGTTTATTCCACAGATGCAAGGATAGTTCAATATTTTAAAATCCATCAATCAAAGGCAACAGAACATAGTCAAGATTTGAGACTTGAGGGCTTGATTGATGGTTATTTATTATTTTAGAAGAAAAAGAGTCCTTCTCTAATACACTTTACTTCCTTATTCAGGAAGGTTGGAAAGATTTACAATGTGGATAACTTTGCTGATATTTTTATAATAAGCATATTAATAAACTTCATTTTATTAAACTTAAAAAAAATCCATCCATATAATCAGCCATATTAACAAGTGAAAGAAGAAAAATTATATGATTATATCAACCAAGGCAGAAAAAGCATTTGACAAAATTCAGCATCCATTCATGATAAAAACTCTCAGGAAAAAAATACAGAATAGAGAGGAGCTTCCTCAGCTTAAGGAAGAGCATCTACAAAAAATTTATAACTGACATTATCCTTAAAGGTTAAAAACTAAATGTTTTCTCCCTGAAACTGGGAGCAAGGCCACAATGTCTGCTTTTACCACTTTATTCAATATAGTGCTGGAAGTTCTTGCCAGGGCAATAAAGCAAGAAAAGGAAATAAAAAGCATATAGATCAGAACAAAGAAATAAAACTATTTGCAGATGATATGATTGTCTGTGAAGAAAATCCCAAGGAATCCACAGAAGACTCTTAGAACGAATAAGTGAGTTTGGCAAGTTCACAGAACATTAGATAACCATACGAAAATCAGTCAGTTGTATTCCCATATGCTGGCAACAAACAAATGGACACCAAAATTTAAAATGTAATCTCATGTTAACAATTGCTTGAAAAGCTGAAATATTTATGTATAACTCTAATGAAACGTGTAAGATCTAAATGGAGAGACATGCTGTGTTTATGTGTCATAAGACTTAACACAGTAAACACGTCAATTCTTCCCAAATTGATATACATGTACAACACACTTCTTATCAAAATCCCAGCCAGATTTTGGTAAATATTCACAAGATGATTCTAAAGTTTTAATGGAAAGACAAAGGAACTAGAAATGCCAGAATAATTTTGAAAAAGAAAAATAGGAAATATCAGTCTACCTGATTTCAAGACTTACTTATAGCTTCAATAAATCAATAATCAGGACCGCGTGCTATTGGTGAAAGAACAGACATAAAGATGAATGGAACAGAATACAGAACACAGAAGCAGACACACACAAAGGTATCCAACTTCTTTTTGACAAATATGCAAGAGCAACACAATGGAGGAAAGATAGCTTTATCAACAAATGGTGCTGGAGCAATTGGATAGCCATGGACATAAAAATAAATTTAAAAAAATAACACTAAAAATTTCTCAACTTACGTCTTACACTTTATACAAAATTAATTCAAAATGGATCACAGGCTTAAATGTAAGTTATAAAACTATAAATTTGGTAGAAAAAAATAAGAGAAAATCGTAGGGATCTAGGCTAAGCAAACGAGTTTTTAGATCTGACACAAAGAGTACAATCTGCACAAGAAGAAACTGATAAATTAGACTTTATCAAAATTTAAAAATTTAAATTTGCTCTGCAAAAGATCCCATCAGGAAGATAAAAATTCAAGCTACAGATAGGAGGAAAATATCTGCAGACTAATACCAGTGTCCAGAAAGTAGTTTTTAAAAAACTCCTTTAGAAAAGTAAAACTTTTTAACTTTTTAACAGTGGAAAAGCAAAAAATCCAACTAAAAAATGGGCAAAAGACATGAAAAGACATTTCACCAAAGAGAATATAAGCGTAGCAAGTAAGTGCATGAAGAAAGATTCAGTATCATTAGCCATCAGGGAAATGCAAATAAAATCATGAGATATCATTACACCCTCATCAGACTGGTTAAAATAAAATACAGTTGAATCAATGAGGCAAAGATATCCCCTCTCACCACTCTAATTCAACATTATCCTGGAAGTCCTAGCTAATGCAAAAAGACAAGAAAGGAAGTAAATTGATAAGAAAGAATTAAAATTTTCTTCGTTTGCAGATGACACAATTTTCCATGTAGAAAATCCCAAAGAATTAACAGCAACAACGAAAAAAGCTTCAGGAACTAATAAACAATTATAGCAAGGTTGCAGAATACAAAAAATACAAAAAAATTTAATTGCTTTCCTATATACCAATAATGTTTGGAATTTAAAAATTAAAAACCCACCACCATTTACATTAGCACCCCTCAAAAATGAAATACTTAAGTATAAATCTTATAAAATGTGTGAGAAAACTATATGAGGAAAACTACGGAACTCTGATGGAGGAAGTCAAAGAATATCCAAATCAGTGGGAAAATATTCCATGTTCACTGATAGGAAGACTCGATATTGTTCAGATGTCAAAGTTCTTCCCAAAACGAGCTATAGATTCAACACAATCCCAGTGTAAACCCCAGCAAACGAATTCTAAAGTTTATATGGGTCAAAAGACCCAGAATAGCCAACACAATATTGAAAAAGAACGAAATCAGAAGATAGACACTACTCGACTTCAAGACTTACTATAAAGCTACAGTAATCAAGACAGTACAGTATTGATGAAAGTATAGACAAATAGATGAACGGACAGAATAGAGAATTCAGAACTAGACCCACGCTAATATGGTCAACTGATCTTTGACAAACGACCAATGGCAATTCAATGGCAAAAGGATAGTATTTTCAACAAATAGTGCTAAGAATGATTGGACATTCACACGCAAAAAGAAAAACAATCTAGACACGGACCTTATGCAAAACTATAAAACTTCTAGAAGATAACATGGAGAAAATTTATGTAACATCAAATTTGGCCATGACAGTTAAATACAACACCAAAACACGATCCATGAAAGAAATATTTGGTAAGTTGGACTTCATTAAAATTAAAAACTTCTATTCTGTGAAAGACACTGTTGAGAGAATGAAAAGACAAGTCAGAGGCTGGAAAAAAAACTTTGCCAAACACACATCTGATTTTTTAAAAAATCTGTTCTCTAAAATATACAAAGAACTCTTAAAACTCAGCAATAAGACAACCAGAAAGCAAACGACTCAGTTAAAAAGTGGGCAAAAGATCGGACAGAAACCTCACCAAAGAAGATACACAAATTACAAATAAGCATAAAAAAGATCTCCACATCATAGAGCATTAGGGAACTGTAAATTAATCAAACAGGTACTACATACCTATTAGAATGGTTAGAACCTAAAACACTGATAACACCAAATGCTGGTGAGGAGAGAGCAGCAGGAACTCTCATTCATTACTGGTAGGAATGCAGAATGGTGCGGCCACTTGGAAGACAGTCCAGCAGCTGCTTACAAAGCTAAATGGAATCTTATCATACAATCCACAACTGTGCTCCTTGGTATTACCCACATGAGTTGAAAACTTATGTCCACACGAAACCCTGTGCACAAATGTCTATATCAGTTATTCGTAATTGCCAGATAATGAATGTCCTTCAAAGGGTAAATGGATAAACAAATAGCGGCACATCTATACAATGAAATATCATTTAGCACTAAAAAGAAGTGAGTTGTCAAGCCATGAAAAGAAGTGGAGGAACCTTAAAAGCATGTTGCTAATTTTAAGAAACCAATCAGAAGAGGCCACACACTGAACAATTATAAGTATATAACATTCTGGAAAAGGATGGTGTGGATGGTTAAATAACTATGGTCCGTTGATACAATGGAATATCACTCAGCAACAAAAAGGAACGAACTATTGAGACATATAACACCTGAATGAATCTCCAGAGAATATGACTGAGTGAAAAAAGCCAATCCCAAAGGGTTACATAGTGTACGATTCTATTATATAACATTCTTGAAATGACAAAATCATAGGAATGAAGAACAGAACAGTGGTTAAGCAGGGACCAGACAGAATGGAAGAAGGCGTGGTATAAAAGTGCAACATGAAGACCCCTCATGGTGATGGAAATATTCTATCTCTTGACTGTATCAGTGTTCTGGTTACCATATTGTACGCAAGATGTTACCATTGGGTAGCCCGTACACAGGATATCTGTGTAAAATTTCTTACAACTGTATGTGCATCTATTTTCTCAAATTAAGAAGTTCAGTTAAGAATTTTTATTAGAAAATTATCCCTTAATAAAAAGATTAAGACTTTTATTTTTAATTACTTTATGTATCCATGAGTGATATTACTTGTTATTAGAATTAGAGAGCAGTATCCACTCCATTCCATTACTGCTTCTCATTTTTCTAGAAGTAATGCTGGGAAACTTTGTTCACATAAATCATTTGGAAGGAGTTTTATTATAGCGATATGATTTAACTCTCTGAACCCTTTCCAAGTTCTATGCCAAAAATAACATACTGCTCTATCATCAAGAATTATTTTTAATAATCTATCAGCTGACAACTCCATTAGGTCCTCTTCTGATATCACTGAAAGCAAAGAATCAGAAAACATCTGACTTACAAATATCTATTTTTCAGTCTTTGCAGTCATTAACCTTCCCTGTTTCTGAGAAGTCATTTAAAATACTTGACTCATCAAATGATTATTAATTATGTGTTATTCTTTTTTTTTTTTTTTTTTTTTTTGCGGCACGCGGGCCTCTCACTGTTGTGGCCTCTCCCGCTGCAGAGCACAGGCTCCAGACGCGCAGGCTCAGCGGCCATGGCTCACGGGCCCAGCCGCTCCGCGGCATGTGGGATCTTCCCAGACCTGGGCACGAACCCGCGTCCCCTGCATCAGCAGGCGGACTCTCAACCACTGCGCCACCAGGGAAGCCTTGTGTTATTCTTTTTCTTAAAGGTACCTTATAATTTGATATACCTAGAGTTAGATAAATTGAAATATTGTTAATTCAATACATATTTGCCAGAACTTTTTTGTAAAATTATTTTATATTATCATAAGCTTTATTTTTTATTGTTATCAAGCATTTAAAAGCTGCAGATTTAACACATCATTTTATGAACAGCATCCACAATTTAGCCTGATCTTTGAAGGCAGAGTCCTCATTGTAAAACAGATCACCCAGAGTAGATTGACTCTCTGTCCCAAAAGCCCCAAAACAAAGAGAAGCCAAATGTCTTCACAAGTAGTAGCCCATGAGAAGAGGCCAGATGGACACACATAAAACAAACACACCACACATGAAATGTGGTTAAGAAGATGGCAAATATATTTACACTTCTAACTGGAAGGGAGGTTGGAGACTGTTAGAGGGGGTGAAGGAACTGGAAATATGGGAGAAGACGGGAGATTTCAGGAGGAGTTGCATTTGTTTCAGAGACTCAGAAATGGGTACAAATGAGCTTTGATGGAGTAAGTAAGGCCAGTGGAACAACACCTTTTTAAAAATGTCCACAGCTACCTCTTGGTAAATGAAAATGTTTTGCCATCCTTTCCTATCCACAGGTAAGATTTTGCTTTTGAGCTAAAGTTTTATATTCAATGATGGAAGAGGGAGAGGATAGAGAAAGTGGGGGGGGGGAAGGGAGAGAGGGCCAGAGGGAGGGAGAAGGGAATGAGGGACACAGGGAGGGAGAGAGACAGAAAAGAGAGAGGGACAGAGGAACGGAGAGAGAAAGAAAAGAAAAAAAAGAAGAGATGGAGGAAGGGAGGAAGGAAAGAAGGAAGACAACCAACTTGTCATCTCCTTAGAATTCCAGCTCAATTTCTAGAACGGTGGTCGTCCAATGGGTTAATTTATACTAAAGTGTTAATGGCTTACAGTGGTTATGCACTCCAAAGATCCCTTTCAGCTCAAAGGCTCTGTGAAACATTGTGTACATTAAGGAATCACCGTTTTAAAAGGAATTTTTTTAAAAGTAAGATTAGAGAAAAGGAATGGGGGAGATGCCCGGTCGTCCTCGCTCAGGCAATCCAATCGGGAAAGTCGGGGCAGTAGCAGTAACTTACTAAGCACACCAATGGGGCCGATAGATACCATCTACCAGTAGATGGCGGTCTTCATATTAACTGACTCCTAACTGGAACAACCCTCTTTTCCACTGGATTGTGCAACTTGTAGGGTTGGCTGGCTTCCTGCACAGGTAGAAGAGGAAGCCACCTGCACAGGGCGAATGGGAGAGCCCTAGGTGAGATCTCCACCTGCTCAAAATGAACTCCCTCACAGACCCCGCCATCCACGTCTAAAGTTCAAATTTATCCAGCCCTTTGGGGAGGGGGGGGCAGATGGCAGGCAGGAAGGGGACCAAGGTTAGTCATTAACACTTTAGCAGGAACTAATCTGGTATATTAACTCAGGAGAGAAAGGACCTTGGAAAAGTATAACGAAAGACCGGTAAGTTCTAAAGAGAAGATCTGTGCAACTTTCATCGTTGGTTATGTGGGACAGTCTGTGTGTGAGCTGGAGTGGCGTGTAAGCACTGGGTGCCTGAGTTATAGCCTTTAAAAAAAGAAGAGGTAGGAAGAAAAGAAATGGTGGATTAAAACAGGTCAAGTTTGCCTATGGTCAGACCTGAACTCCTCACGTTGTATCCTTCAGCTCCCATGTCAAGATGGAGAACTGAAATCCCCAAGGTTTGCTAAAGAACCCGTAAATCTCCTTATACCTTAACTGGGTCCAAAGCCTAAATATTAATAATTCCTTGTCACTCTCTATCTGATGCCCATATCCCTGGATCTGTTAGGACCAGCACCTTCTTCATCCCTAGGACGGCCCAAGACGTCAGGGGACGTAGACAAAGAGGAATTATTCAGAGAGGGGCCAAGATGGTGAGAAGCTTGAAACCTGTCCAGTATCTGTCCCAGGGTAAACTGGAGAAGACACTGTCAACATGACTCTGTCTTCGAAGATTCCAATGGCTGCCAAGAGGAACATGCCAGAGACATGCTATGTGGACCCAAAGGTAGAAGCAGATTTATAAAGAAACCCGTTATAATGCAATGTAAGGAAAATTTCCTCTTCTGTGATGATGATGATGGAAATAATAATATTATTAACTCACATTTATGGAACCATTGCATGGCGTCAGTCACTGCGTCTCGCGTGCCTGATCTCATTGAATAATCACAACGTTCCTGTGGAGTGGGTATTATTCTTATCACATTTACAGGAGAGGAACCAGAGGAGCTAAATAATGTACTCAGGGCTCTGAGAATTTAGTCCCTGGTGGGGCTGTGTCCTTACACTGACCTGCCGCCCTGAGAGCCAGCACGTTCCCCTCCAGGGAGGCTCCAAAGCACAGGTAGGGAATGGCCGGCAGGAATGCTGTAAAGGAAACTCATTAGATTTGATGATCTTAAATGTCCTCCCAACCCTTAGGGCATGTGCGTTCCTTCAATCATTCAACAAATAATGGAGTGCCAGGCAGTGTCCTAGGAACTAGGGAGCTCCTGATACCAGGAGGAGGGGGAGGTGAATTAGTAAACAATTGGGTTTTTTTTAAAACACAATTGTGATAGGTACTATGTTAGAGAAGTGGGAAAGTGCTATGAGAAAATATAACTGGAGTATAATCTAGTTTGAGGAATCAAGGGAAGTGGCGTTTAAGCTGAGATCTGAAAGTGAGTAAGAGGCGCTCAAGCAAAGAAGTAGGGGAAAGGAAGGGAGGGTTCCAGGCAGAGGGAAGGGCCTGTGCAAAAGCCCTGAGGCAGAAAGACCTTGGCACTTTCAAGGCTCAGAAAGACCGTTGTGGCTGGAGTCCGAGGAGAGAGGGAGAGGCAGCTGACCTGAAACAATGCTGGCAAGTAGGCGGGAGGTACCCCATCCTGCAAGCAGTTGTGAGCCACGTGAGGCTTTATCCTTGGAGCAGGAAGGGGGTTCTTGAAGGGTTTCAAGCAGGAGAGAGTAATGACGAGTTCTGTTTTCAAAGACCACGCTGACGGCTGCATGGGCATTGGGATGAAGGGGAGGAAGAGAGGTCAGTGTAGCAACAGGAAATTGCCCTCTGTCCAAGGGGTTCACAAGGCACTATCCCTCACACAGGCCAGTGTGCATCTTCTTGAGATGGAGGGAAACCTGGGAGGAGAAGGTCGCAGCGAATTGTGAGACCTGGTGTCGGTCTCCACCAGCCTGACCCACCGGTGCTGTCCTGTCTTGTCAACAGTCTGGCTGAGGTTTTCCACACTGCGTTCAGCAATTCAGGAACAGTGTGGAGCAGGGTGTGTTGGGGACTCGAGTGCACCCTTCCCTAGTCAGGGACAGCGGTCCTGAGCTCAGCCCCCAGTGCCCACCTCCTACACTGCCCGTAGCTGTGGGTTCCTTCCCCACCACCCACAAGGAAAGCCAGGCAGCATCTGGGAAGTCAAAGAGAAGACGGAGAGTTCATTCTTCAAGAAGAAGTTCCAAGTCAGATCATTATTCTAAACGTACAGAAGAGCTCGGAATGAATGCATACTTCACGCGGATCTAGCGAATTATGGTACTGACGGGCCATGTGGTGGGCAGAACAGAGGACTCTGAATTAGGAGGGTGCGTCCATTCCCAGTTTCTCACCCAACTTACAACTAACTGGGTGGCCTTGGATAAGACTTTTGACCTTTTTCTCTCCACCCCCTGACTCTCAACAGAGATAATAGTATTTGTCACTTTTATCTCGCAAGAATGACGTAAACCTCAGGCTGGAAACAAAAGTGTTCTGAAAGTTCAAATCTTGATACAGAGGGGAGGTCGTGGTGGTGTCATGATGTGTAATGACATCCTGGCTGGGCTGGGGAAGAGCCAGGCTTTGCTTTCAGCAACCTGTGATGTCATCCAGGGCTTCTCACTGGAAGTCAAGCCTGCGTGTTCTCATACTTCTTTATAGAATCTCATCCTCCCGTGCCCCCCAAAAGTTCTTTCCCACCACTCTCCCCTCACCTTCCCTTGCTCCCACAAGCCCCCAGGTTCTTAAGACCTTTGTAACGGAAACACTTCAGAAGTAGCTTCAATCCGGTTAAAGAGCAGCTTTCCCTATTCTCTGCTAAACTCAGCTAAGAAACTCCTCAGATACAGCAGGTGGCTACTATATTTAAGCCAGTGTTCCAGAGGTGTTTAAACGGGAGAAGTCTTTAACGATACAGTGTAGGAAATGAATGAGCTGGACAGTGAGTGCAGTTGGAGTTAGGGTTGTGATTTGTATTCGCCAGAAATTATTGAAACCTGACCTCCTTGGTTAGAGCAGCACACCTCCCCTCCCCCTTCACCCCAGGCACACACCCGTGTTTCATTTTCTTCAAACATTTACCATGTCTAAACTTTTTAATCCATTTGTTCTTTGTCTCTCCACTAAAAGGAAAGCTCTTTAAGTTGGGAGAGTGTGTTTGTCTCAACACCGTATCGCCTAAAAATGTGCCTGGCACAGAGTAGGTGCTGAGTAAGTATTTAATTGAATGAATGAATGTTTGTTTGTTTTTTTAATGTCTTAACTATTATCTGTCTCTGCCCACCAGAATACAAACTCGATCAGGGCAGGGACCTTGACTCTTATTCTCCATGATATCCTCAACACCTAGAACACCAAGCACTTGAAAAGTAGTTGCTGAATGAATGAATGAATGAAATGAATGATTATGAATATAGGCTAGGGAGTGCAGGAAAAAGTCCTGGAGGAACGGGCATCTGAGCCGGTCTGGGGAGGACGAGTAGCGTTTGGAGATCGTCGTCGTTTCAATCTCGTTATTCTGGGAGCTCTGATAGTCACGATAACGAGCTGAAATTTACTGAATACTTGCTACGTGTGGGGCTTTATTGGGGGCGCTTTATCACCATGTTGTATATTCCAGAGAACATATTTGGACTAGTTTGCAAGTCAATCTGAAATCATTTTCTGTGTTAAAAAAAATCGGTTTTGACACATTCTTGTCGTGGAAGTCAACCATTGTTCCAGGGAGGCTCTGAGCAGCTGCAGTCCAGCCAGAGGAAGCTCCTCCCGCCTGCTGTTGGAGCAGCTGGCGGGTTAACGGAGACCACCCCGACCCTGCAGCTAACGGCAGCTGCTTGAGCGGATGGAAACTCTGCTGCCTGTAGAGGCCAGCAGATGAGAACCGAGGGAGGGGACATGGCCACCGGGATGACCTGTGTGTGTCCCGTGGAGTGTGGAGGAAGCTTTTTAGTCCCTGAAGGGCGACCAGTTCGCATGGCTCAGACAGGAAGTCTTCGGGTTGTAGCAGGAACCTCTTCTGTGTACCGTCCCTGCCTTCAAGTCCCGTGAGACCACCCAGCTGCGGGGCGGAGGAGGTCTCACGGCTTATCTGCAATATACCCTCAGTTTACATACTTTCTTCCGCCTCTTGCGAGGCTGCAGAGACAAACACTTAGCTTTGTAGAATGTCGGAGCTAGAAGGAACCATAGAAATTATTTAGACCAAGCCCCTCATTTGTTTTTGGCCGCACCCTACGGCATGCAGAACTTCCCCAACCAGGGAAAGAACCCGCGGCCCCTGCAGTGGGAGCATGGAGTCTTAACCACTGCGCCGCCAGGGAAGTCCAAGCCCCTCGTTTGAGGGGTCCCAGAGGGACGGCATTTTGCCCCGCCACAGAGCCAGCTCGTGGCAGCTGAGTCGAGCCTCTTAAGCCACGACCACTGCTCTCGTGTCCGTTTTGTTCTGAATAGGTTTTTGCAGTATTATCACTACCAGTTCTATTGTTTTTATTTTTAGCAAACAGCAGTGATTGGTATGTAATTAACGCATAATGCTATTGATAATATTATCATCATTCGAGCAATTCTATGTCAGACTTAGTGCTAAGGTTTTTATTTAACATTAACACCCTTACGATAATATATTTTCATTTATTCAGAATGACGGAAGTTTCAGGTTGGCTGAGGGGAAGACCTTATAGAAATGATGATTTTTCTATGATTTAAAATGTAATTAATTACTCTAAAACACAAAAGCCAAACACAATTCATTTTTCTTGGGAGGGAGCACCATAGAGTAGAAAGTTCTCAGGCTATTGGACACGGAAGACTGGTGTCCTAATCTGGATGCTGGATTCTACTGTCTTCTAAATACTTGACTTCAGACAGGTTGTTTAACCTCTCTGTGTCAGGTCCCCATCTTTAAACTGGGGATAACACAACTGAACCCATATGCTTTGGACCACATTACCCTGCCACCCTGGCCCCAACAACTTGGACGGGGGGTGGGGTCCTGGGGTCAGGCTGGCTACAATGGCTCTAGATGGGACCGTCACTAACCAATTAGAGCCTCCGGCAGGACTTCTGAATGTGAGATACTGAGAGGACACGGAGAGGGGGGTTGGTCCAGGAGCTCAGAGAGAACGGGAGAGGGAGCCGTGGAAACCATCGTGGCTTGGGGAAGGAGAGCAGAGAGAACAGTGGTCACTGCACCGCCAGGCTCCAGATAGACAGTTAGGAGGTGCAGAGAGAAGGCAGGCATGGACCAGGAGGCGGGGAAACCCCAGCAGGTGGACCTGGTGGAAGATGGGGAAGGAGAGAGACAAAGCCGTGAACAGCGGCAGTAGGAGTGGATCAGCGGCCATGGAAGGGGCGCCCCTGCAGGAGGGACAAGGTCCAGACTTGCTCCAGCGCCCCTTCAGCCCCTGTGGCCTCCAGACCACCCCCACCCCCTGCCAAGCAGCATATCCTGCACATCCTCCAGCATCCCAGCCAATTCTGGCCGCTGCTTTTTCAGAGGAGTTGCGGGTATCTTGTAGAGATACATGGAGAAAAAGTCAAATGTGGCCTTCCCCTCCGGGGGTGCTTCATCTCTCTTCCTCGTAAAAGTGGAGCTGATAGGGGGCACCCAGGAGAGAGGAGCTAAACCCACAGGCTTCGCAACTGAGCGGAGACGGGCTTAATTCCCAGCTCTGCCATTTGCTAACTGTGTAATCTGGGAAGAATTTCTTGATCTCTCTGAGGCTCCTCATAAGCATCTGTAAAAAGTGCACAGCGATAGGGCTGCTCGAAGGCAGGCTGCGAGGATTAGGGGAGATAGGGCGGCTTTCATGATCAGAGCCCCCAAGATCAGCGGGCATTTCCTCACATCACTGCTGTCCTGGTGCACATTCCTCAGATCTAGCTTGCTCTTGCTCTGCATGTGTGTATGGGGTGGGGGGGCGGTGAGGGGCAGGCAGAGGGGGAAGAGGAGACAGGAGAATGGGTCAAGAAAGATGCCTTCACTTATCACAGGGGAGGAGCCTCAGAGCCTAACTTGATCAAAGGAGAATCACACCGGCCCCTCCTGGGGTCTGCTGGCATCGGTCCACGCTCCGGCGTGAACGGCACCAGGCCTCTGCTAGCATCCTCTCTGTGCTGGAGGGAGGACCTAGGGACATTGACGCTCCAGCTGCAGGCAAGTTCCTAGAAAGTCTGATGGAATGGATGTCATTCCTTTGCTGTGAGTCATAAGCCCCAACAAAGCCCACTGGTATTTCCGAGTCCATTCCCAGTGCCCAGAGCTGGGCCCGGCAGCAAGGCAGCTGCAGGGAGTGGAATGCGGCTCCCCAGCACTTTGCCCTGGATTTCGTTTTCGGGAAAGGCTCGTGGCCCCAGAAGAGGGGAGGCACTCCGAAGGTCATCTCATCCATGCCCCTGCCTCTGGGCCAAAATATCCGAAGACGTGGGTGTTTGGGGAGCCCCCCGACCCATCCGAGTGTGGGGACCAGGGGCAACAGGGTGGGGACAGGAGAATGATGTCCCTTTCTCTGTTGTCTCCTTGACCTTCCACTAGAAGGGCTGCAGGAGAGGGGAAGGAGCACAAGGAAAGAAGAGCACAGCCTGGGACGGGGGGTCCCTACGCCCTCACCTTTCTCCTTCCTCTTCTTGCTTGGTGTCCGGGCCAGGCCACCCCTGCTTCCCTCTCCTTCCAGGCCATGAATCAAAAGCCTGTCTCAGCCCCCATTCCTGGAGCTTCAGGGCTGCAGGGTGGTCCGTCCTCTGTGCACAGTGACTGAGCACCCTCGGCCGGGGCAGGCGCTGGGGAGCCACCCTCCGGCCTCAGTTCACTGAGGTGTCACAGCAGCTCTGCAGAAGGTGTTCACACCCCAGATTTCCCAGCCGCTGCAAAATTCAATGACCCGATCAAGATCTTGCAGCTGGACGTCCCACAACCGGGGCGAACGCTCTGGAAACTCCAAACCAATTTTCAAGGCACAGTAGCTTCAGTGGCACCCTGGTCCTCAGCCAGCTCCCATCCAGAATGAAAGAATGCCGCCCTCTCAGGCCACGAGCCACGGCCCCCTGCCCCGGCCCCCAGAGGGAGAAGTCTAAGTGTCCTCTCCAAACGGCGAGGCTCCTCTCCCAGCATCGCTTAAGGCAGGCGAGCACCTCGCAGAGCGCAGCCCCTGGCGGGAGCACGTCCTCCGCAGACACTTCCTGCTGTCCCTCCTGAGCCTCCCAGGATATAAGCAAGAGCCCTGGGGGTAGCTGTCGTTGCAGGGGACCCAGGGGTCAGTGTCCCCCGCCCCAAACCTCGTGTCCTACAAATACGTTGATCATTTGCATTTGCCAGCTCACAAAAGAAGATCCTTGTGAGCACACAGTTGCCTGTGGCCGGGGGATGATCTGAAACTGCTCCTCATTCCTGGGCCAGCAGCCAGCTGCCTTGGATGGTCAGAGGTGAAATCTGAATGCTGGTGAATGGGAGAGCGGAAGTGCAGCCAGGCTGAGCTAAGCCCATTCATGAAGAAGGTCTAGTCTCACTTCCCGATTGCCAGGCGCTGTGTGCGTGTGCGTGCGCGTGCTCCACAGCTTTCTGCCCCACTGCTTCCCTCCCCCTGCTCTTGTCTTTTGTTTCTTCCTCTCTCCACAAAATCTAAAGTTCGTCTTTGGGACATTGCCAAAGAATGTGTAGCTGGTCTGTGGTTTCAGCAAAAGAGAGAAGGAGAGAGAGAGAAAGAAGGAGGGAGGGAGAGAAGGAAGGAAAGAAGGAAGGGAGAAAAGAGAAAGAAAGAAAAAGAAAGAAAGGAAGGAAGGAAGGAGAGGGAAGGGAGAAAGAAAGAAAGGAAGGAAGGAAGGAAAGAAAGAGAAAAAGAAAGGAAAGAAGGAAGGAAGGAGAGAGAGAGAGAAAGAAGGAGGGAGGGAGAGAGAGAAGGAAGGAGAGAAGGAAGGGAGAAAAAAGAAAGAAAGAAAAAGAAAGAAAGGAAGGAAGGAAGGAGAGGGAAGGGAGAAAGAAAGAAAGGAAGGAAGGAAGGAAAGAAAGAGAAAAAGAAAGGAAAGAAGGAAGGAAGGAGAGAGAGGGAGGGAGGGGAGGAAGGAATAAAGGAAAGAAAGAAAAAGAGAGTCATACGAAAGCAACACTCTCTTCTTCCATATATACCCCCCCCACACACACACACGCACACACACACAGCATTCAGTATCATGGTTATGAAAGGATAAAAGCATTGTTCCCAGGTCATGCTGCACCCACCTCTCAGTTTTTCCTCCCAGCCCCTCTGGCTCGAGGTGGAGGAAGGTGAGCCCTGGTGGAGGGTGCACCCTGTTGTAGGTAGAGTGTGAGAGTGGTCAAGGCTGACCCCAGGGTAGATTTTCTGAGGTTCAGCTAAAGGCCTTCCCTCTGGGGAGGAATTCACCGCTGCCCTGTTGGGCCCCACTCAGTGGGCCGTGTGGTCCCCTGGCGGGCCACCATGCTTATCCCTAGCAGCCTGATCTCCGAGCTCTCAGAAGGCCGCCATGCAGCTGTGAAACCAGGGTCACTTACCCTCCTGGAGCCTCAGTCTCCTTATCTGTAAAATGGGGGTGTTGATAATCATTCCCTCTTCAGAGGCAATTGTGAAGATAGCACACGAGAAGGGCCTCCTTCGCACGGTGTCAGTGCTGGGGAATGCGCCCCGTGGGCTGTCGACCGCCTCCGGGCTGGGGAACCCACCACACCTGGAGGCGATCCCCTCCATTCCCCAGTAGCACTGCAAAGACCCCCAAACTTGGCTGGGCTTTTGGGGAGGGATGAAGGTACCTTCTTTGCCTTTAGAGATAGAAACTGGGAGGACCACCAAGAAAAACCGTGTGCCCAGCTTAGCTTGGTACACTCGCTGATTCACGGGGGCCTCACAGCCACTTGCGTGAGAAAAGAAGATGTATCTCAGGAAAGGAGATTAGACCAAAGGCCCCAAGATGATTAATCAGTGCTGGAGGTTTTAAGCCCGAAGCAGTTTTCAGTTGTTCTCTAGCCAAGCAGTGCTTCCTGGGCACCCACACTGATTTCAGAGTAATGTGGGGGGAAGTGCACCTGCCCCCAACCTGAGGCCCCTCTGTGGTACAGCAGGTGGTGGGCCCTTCCGTACTTCCCCCACCTGCGAAGAGGCCCCCTGTTCTGCTGCCGCATGAAACCTCCCTCCGCTGAGCCTGCACATGTGTAAAGCACTGTCGTGACAATTCTTGCCCATGAAGTCCTCCCAGTGAGGGAGTAAAGTCATCTGGACAGGTGTGAGTATTCTCCCCATTTTACAGATGGAAAAACTGATGCCAGGGAGATCCTGGTGGTGGAGTTTGAAGGTGCTGGACTCTCTGAGAGTCTATCCCTGCCTCTCAGGTTTTCTCCAAGTGACAGATGACACAAAGAGCTGTTCTTTTTTTAACCATCTTTTAATTGAAGTATAGCTAATTTGCAATGTTGTGTTACTTTCGGGTGTATAGCAAGGTGATTCAGTCACACATAGATACACGTGCGTACATGTATACATACCTTCCCTTTCAGATTCTTTTCCCTTATAGGTTATTACAAAATACTGAGTAGAGTTCCCTGTGCGCTACAGTAGGTCCTTGTTGGTTATCTGTCTTATGTACAGTGCTGTGTGTCTCTTAATCCCAAGCTCTTAACTGATCTCTCCCCCCACCGCCCGCTATGCCCTATGGTAACCACAGTTTGTCTTCTATGTCTGTGAGTCTATTTCTGACAAAGAGCTATTCTTAGCCTCTCCTGTCCTGAGTTATTCTTCACTGAATTGGGCAGAAGCTTCTAACCACCCTCCAAGTTCCCTCCCAAGGGGCTCCTCCAGGAAACGGGCCATATGACCCTCAGTTTGGCCATGCAACTAATCTCAGTGTTTCCTAGAACTTCAGGGGGCAGACGCTCCAAGCTGCAGACCCACGTGGAGGAGGATGGGTTCCCAACGAAGGAATCTGTCTCACTGCCTTATTTCCTTCCCTCTCCCTCCCCCTGTGTCACCAAGCCATCCATCGATGGTGAGAGAGAGGAAACATCTGGTCCCGGCTCAGCTGCCCCGCCCTCATGTCAGCGGGGCTTATAGGAAGAGCTGGTTGGAGGTCTTGCAACCTTGAAATAAACCAACGGTTCAGCTGCAGTGCTTCCCCACTGCTATCCCTTCCTCCTGCCCCACCTGAATGCTCTCCGTCCTCCCCAAAACCACCACTCACACCGACCCCCACCCCTGCCACCACCCAGTGGGCACCTGCTGCTGCCACTTCCAGAAACCAGAGAGAGCCACGGCCAAAATGGGGGCTCCGGGACGTCCGTGCCAAGACAGCAAAGACACTGACGACCACAGGGCCGGGGTGGGATGGCTCTAGACACACGTCCAAGCTCCTTGAACGTGGTCTTCCTCCAGTCTGCCTCTCAGCTCCCCTTGCCCTCTCTAAGCATAATGAACCATCCTTCATGGAACATCCCTCTGGGCCAGGCACTTATGCAGATTATCTTATTTAATCATCATAACACCCTGCAAGGTAGGTATTCATCCCCGGTGACAGAGTAAAAGCAGAGAGAGGTTCAGTAACTTGGCCAAGGTCGCACAGCTGTGAAGTGGCAGAGCTCAGCTTCAAACCCCATCAGACTCCAGAGCACATGTTTTCAGCATGTACACCAAGCTGTCACTCAGAATATACCCTGAGTCCTCTTTTCCCTCCCACGAAACCCTCCCGTGTTCAGGCACCAGCCACCATGCTGTGACAACTAGTGTTTTCCAGCCACCCTCTTCCGTATCTACCGGGAATTCTTCATTTGTTCATTTCAGTCATTCATTCATATTCTAAGTAGAGACTTCGCATCTACGTAGAGTCAGCACACGCTACGTACCAAGGAAGAGCATCACTCTTAAATTCTACGGGACGTGCAGTCCTTAGGAAGCATGACCAATGGGGCAACACAGACAGTGAGTGTTCCCGGGCCCTAGGGGAGGGGAGATCCCCTGGTGAGCTCAGACCTGTCCTCGCCTCCTGCCTCCTAGTTCTTTTTGTGGCTTTGAAAAATAAATACATGGTGAGAGCCAAGGGTGGTGTGACAAGGTGGCATTTGTTCGGAGAAAGACCAGGTCCCGGGGGCTGTTTGGTGACACGTGGCCTTGTTGCCATGCAAGACTCTGCAGGTCTTTGATGATAGCTGGCGAGCACCTTCAGCCTGAGGAGAAAAGGAATGAATGCTTGGCGCCGGTGCAGGGGCAATCAACACGAGAGACACTGAGGCAGGCGGAGCGTAGGCAGCAGAAGCTGTGATTACAGGTCTGTAGCTGTGCTGAGAGATTACAGAGGGATGTCGGGGCCTTGCTGCAGAAGGCCCTGAGCAGCTGGTGAAGGTTGAGCCTTGATCCCGCAGGCCACAGAGACGTCATGATTCACGGCGTGTCCTGATGTCGTATTTAGAGAATTGGAGGGAGGAGGGGTAGGCTTAGGGGCTGTCTTGTGGCTGCAGCATCTGGAGGGACGGTTTCTGGGCAGCATAATGGTCCCTGCACAATGCTGGACACACACACACTCACACACGCAAGGAACCCCATAAATAACTTAACGTGAGGAATGAATGAGTCTCTGACATACGTGGAAAGAGAACAGTTATCAAGAAAACACCGTGGGTGAATGGGACACACGTTGGACATGGGGATGCACCCTTTCCTTTCTGCCCCCCAGGAATCTGGAAATGAGGGGGGTAAAACTGCTCTCACAGGGTAAAACTGTGAAATTAACACACACTGCCTCAGAGCAGAGCCTGCAACGACCTTCAGGAGAGAATGATTCTCTAGGCATACAGCCTCCATCTGAAGGACCATCTACAGAACAGGTGGACAGTCCTAAAAGGGGGCGACAGGTCAGCCACAGAAACACAGAAAAAAGGAGTCCTAGGGAGAATCCAGAGAGCTGGTCTGGGGAGAATATCCTGGTGCTAAAGGCAGCTGCGTCTTTCTTGTGGAGATGAACACGTCAGATCATCATCACATGACAGCATGACACATTTTCATTTTACAACCAACTTTTGTGATTTCATTCTGTACCCACCAAACAGCCACGTGAGTGTAACCTGACTTCCCGAGTACTTTATCCCCAAGGAGAGAACGAGTGTCAGCCCCAAGCAGCTCCATTCAGATGCCAGAGCTGTGTCTCTGTTGGGGTGAGATGAGCCCGTCCACCCTGCAGAGATCCGGGCCTGGATGGAGGGCCAGAAGCAGACCAAGATCACGCCACCGGAGCTGGTCTTCCAGGAAGCCCCCGCCTTCTCTGCCCCTTCCTCTTGGGCTTTCAGACTGTACTTCTCTATTTCAAAACACATCAGAATATAGCAAAGCCCTACAGGTTGGGTAGGTATAATGGCCACTTTTATCAGCAAGGAAATAGAGGTCTCAAAGGGTTCATTCACTTGCCCAAGGGCACTCAACTTAGTAAACCAGCCTGGATTCCAAACTTGCTCTGACTCCAAAGTGCACGTTTTTTCTATTACCATATCATCTCCGCCTTCAAGAATGTTCCTCTCCAGCTTGTCTTTAGGTAAGAAATTGTGTTTGGTGGATAAGGTAGGGGTCAGAATGGGCACCAGCCTGAGGCTCTCCCCTGGGACTGGTTGCCTTCTTCACTTGCAAGGGCAGTCTGGGGGGAATCCCCTGGCGGTCCAGTGGTTAGGGCTCTGCACTTCTACTGCAGGGGACACAGGATGGATCCCTGGTTGGGGAACTGAGATCCTGCATGTCGCGCGGTGCAGCCCCAAAAAAGAAAACAAAACGTACGTACGGGGGGCAGACTGGGGAAAGCACTAAGGCAGATATAGGCGTCCAGCTGCCTCTGCACCTGCTCAGCAAGGAAGGATGGAGGACGGTGCTCCAGGGACAATGAAAAACGTTGGCCATTCCCTTTTTTGCACCATCCCACACCTTCGGTCACCCCCAGTTCCCCCAAGTCCCTCGTGGATGAGTGACCTCAAGCCAAGAGGACAGGCTTAGTATTTCACTTCACCCCTTTCTCCCAAATAATATGATCCTGTTTTAACAATTCAGTTCTGTTCCTTTTCTACCTGAAGACACTTCACTCTGTCAAAACGTGAGGTCACCTATGTGCTGCTCCCGAATTCTGCCAAACACCCTCACTCTTAAAAGTAACTTGGTTTTAAAAATAGCTTTGCCATTCGTGGATGTGTCTCTAAGTAATATATCGTTCCTTTCTTAAAAACTCAGGATAGATGAGGTCTAACTTATATGCAGTAAAATTACCCTCTGGGGGTTTAACGTTCCAGGGATTTTGACAAGCCGATGGATGGTGTACCCACCACCACAATCCAGATGGAGAACATTTTCGTCACCCCCAAAATTCCTTGTGCCTCTTTGTGGACAATTCCCTCACCACCTCCTAGGTTTTGGCAACCTCTGATTTGTTTTCCAGCCCTGTAGTTTTGCCTTTTCCAGAATGTCACAGAAGGAAAATTTTAATATTTTATTATTGAATACGTGATTAGGAGAACTGTGTTTGTGCACACGTAGGAGCTCACACACCCATGAGCATGTGCCACAAAACCCTTATCAGGTTGAGGAAGTTACCTTTGATTCCTTGTTGGGCAACGATGAGAGCTTTTTATCGTACGGAAAAATATGCAATGTTATCCAACGCTTTCTGTCTCTATTGAGATGATCATATAGTCTCTTCTTTTAATGAACTGTTATGTAGTGAACTACATACAGAAAGTTTCTGATGCTGGACTCCATGGAAAAAATCCAACTGGGTCATCATTTATTATCTTTTTTTCTATTTGGCTACTGTCAATGTTATTGCTGTGTTTAAATTATTTGCATCTACATTCATTGGCGAAACGGTTCTGTGATTTTTTTTTTCTCTGACAACTATGTCTGATCTTGACATTAGGAGTATGCTGGCCTCATAGAATGTCCTAAGAAATGTTCCTTTTTCTTCTATAGAAGAGCTAAAATAACATTGGAATGATCTTTTTCTTTAATATTTGGCATACTCATCTATCAAATCATCCGGGATTGGTATTTTCTAAGGAGAGAGATTGTTAACTATTCATTTTACCCAAACTTAATGGTTTTCCGTTTACCCTTGGGTCCATTTTGGCAATTAGTATTTTGCTGGTAATTTGTCCTTTTCATTTAAGTTTTCAAATTTATTGGCAATAAATGACTTAAAATGTTCTTCCAGATTTTCACTGCTGCTGCATCAGCAGAATTCTAGTTTCCAAAGGCTGCTATAACAAGGCACCAGAAGATGGGTGGCTTATAACAACAAAAATTTATTGTCTCAGTTCTAGAGGCGAGAAAGCTGAAATCAAGGTGTCAACAGAGTTAGTTCCTTTTCAGGGCTCTGAGGGACAATCTGTTCCATGCCTCTCTCCTAGCTTCTGAGGATGGCTGGCACCCTTTGGTGTTCCTTGGCTTGTAGACACACCACTCCAGTCACAGCTTTCATCTTTCCATGATGTACTAACTGTGTCTATACATGTGTCTCTTCCCTTCTTATAAAGACACCAGTCATATTGGATTATAGACTGTTCTAATGACCCCATCTTAACTTGATTATAGCTGCAAAGGTTCTGTTTCCTATTAAGGTTACATTAACAGGTACTAAGGGTTAAGCACATCTTTTGTGGGGGACCCAGTTCAACTCATAACAAGTAGTTAAACCCTCTTTCTCATTTTTCCTTTTTTTCTTTTCTTTTTTTCTTCTTTTTTTGGGGGGACTATGCCATGAAACATGAGGGATCTTAGTTCCCTGACCAGGGATTGAACACGCACCCCCTGCGGTGGAAGCACGGAGTCCAACCACTGGACTGCCAGGGAAGTCCCATCTCTTTCTCATTTGTAATGTTCCTGTTTGTGCCTTTCCTCTTTCTTAGTCATTCTTGCTGGGAGTTCTCAATTTCATCAATCTTTTAAAGAAACATCTTTCAGCTTTGTTAATCCTCTTTTTCCCCCTGTTTCATTAATCCTGCTCTTTATTTAATTCATCCTTCTACTTTTCTTTTTTTTTTACCGTTTTTTTTTTTTTTTTTCGGTACGCGGGCCTCTCACTGCCGTGGCCTCTCCCGTTGCGGAGCACAGGCTCCGGACGCGCAGGCTCAGCGGCCATGGCTCACGGGCCCAGCCGCTCCGCGGCATGTGGGATCTTCCCGGACAGGGGCACGAACCCATGTCCCCTGCATCGGCAGGCGGACTCTCAACCACTGCGCCACCAGGGAAGCCCCATCCTTCTACTTTTAAAAAGCTTATTCTTTTATTATAGTTTCTTAATTTGGAGGTTTACATGCTACTATTCAAACTTTCTTCTCTCTTAATATGTAAGCTTATAAGCTATATATTTTCCTCTAACACTTTCTAACCACTTATAACCACTGTTTTAACCTTATCTCCTACATTTTAATATACAATATTATCCTTATCAATAAATATTAAGTATTTCTAATTTTTATTATGATTTCTTCTTTGACTCTAGAGTTATATAAAAGTGTATCTTTAAACTTCCAAACAGAATTATTTTTTAAAATTATTTTTTTGCTCTTGATTTCTTACTTAATTTCTTTGTAACTGTAGTATGTAATCTATGAGATACTGATTCTTTGAAACTTCTTGAGACTTGGCTTATGGCAAAACATGTAGACAATTCTCTTAAATGTTTCAAGTACGCTTTAAAAACAATGCCTCTTTTTAGAGTTCCATATATATCCATGAGATCAAGCTCATTAATTGCATTGTCCAAATCTTCTATATTCTTTTATTTTTCTGTTGCTTGACCTATCAGGCATTGAGAGAGAATATTAAAGCTTCCACTATGTTATGGATTTGTCGGTTTCTCCCTGTGGTTTTTACAGTTTTGTTTTATATATTTTGAAGCTACATTACTGGTTACATACAAGTTTAAGATTGTGTCTTTCTTGTGAATTGAACTTTTTATCATTGTGAATGTGTCTCTTTATGTCTAATAAAGCTTTTTGCCTTATAGTGAATTTTGTCTGCTATTACTTCCTCTTTTATTACTTTTTATCAAGTAGATCTTTTCCCAGGCTTTTGTTTTCACTCTTTTAGCATTTTTATGTTTGATCTGTGTCTCTTGAGAACAGCATAGATCAGATTTTTAAATCCAGTCTGACCATATTTGCGCTTCTGTGGAAGAATTTAATCTAACAATTATTTCATTTCTTTTAATTGGAGATTTAGTCCATTTACATTTTAGTGATTACTGATATATTTATTTCTACCATATTGCTCTTTATTTCTTCCCCTTCTTTTCTGTCTTGTTTCATTTTTTTAAAATTCATTCAATTCTTCCTTCTACTCGTTTCAACGCTATACTCTTCCATTCCTATTCTTTATGTAGTTATTAAGCAAAAATCAAAAGTTAACTTTTTACTCATCTCCTGATCAACGCAAGGACTTTAGCATGTTTCAACCCTAGTTGTACTTCACTCCAACTTTTATCTTTTTTTGCCCTATTTTAGCTCTTTCTTTCCTTAAACCCCACAAACTACACATTACTGTTATTTGCTTTTTGTTGGATGTTCAGATTTGCCCATGTGTTTATCCTTTTCTTCAATCACCATTTCTTCTTGCATCTCAATTCTTTTGGAATCATTCCTTCTTCCTGAACTATATCCTAGTCTAGAGGTTCCTTTAGTGAACATCTGTTGGTAGTTTTTGTTTTTTTTTTAATTTACTTTTGGCTGCGTTGGGTCTTCGTTGCTGCACGCGGGCTTTCTCTAGTTGTGGCGAGCGGGGGCTACTCTTTGTTGCGGTGCACGGGCTTCTCTTTGCAGTGGCTTCTCTTGTTGTGGAGCATGGGATCTAGAGCGCAGGCTCAGTAGTTGTGGCTCGTAGGCTCAGTAGTTGTGGCTCGCGGGCTCTAGAGCGCAGGCTCAGTAGTTGTGGTGCACGGGCTTAGTTGCTCCACAGCAAGTGGGATCTTCCCGGACCAGGGCTCGAACCCCTGTCCCCTGCATTGGCAGGCGGATTCCTAATCGCTGCCCCCACCAGGGAAGCCCTGTTGGTAGATTTTGTTGAAAACGTCTTTATTTTATCCCCCCTTTAGGAAGATTGCTTTGCTGGGTATGTATATCTAGATCAAGAGCAATTTTCTCTCAGTACGTAGCTTTCTTAGTTTCCTTTGTTGCGGCTAAAAAGTCATCCTTTATATATAAACAGTCTTTTCCTCTAGCTATTAAGATCTTTTTTTTTGTCTTTGGTGTTTTGTAGTTTTACTATGAATATGTCAATATTTATCATGCTTGGGATTTATAGAGCTTCCTGACTAAACAGCCATGCTATTCAACAATTTACTAAAACTCTCAACCATTATGTCTTCTAATTCTCCTTTCTTCCTCATTCCCTTTGTTTTCTGCCCGTCCATAACTGTAAACCATATTAAAACTTTTCAGTCTGGCTCCAATGTTTCTTTACCTCTTTCATAATTTTTGCCTTTGTCTTTATTATATTCAATGTGGTTTCCTTAAATATATCTTCCAGTTTATTAATTCTCTCCTTAGTTAAGCCTAAGCTACTGTTTAATCCATCCATTGAATTTCAATTTCAATCATTTTTCCATTTTTCTGAAAATTCTATTCGGTTCTTTTTCAAACGTGTCTGTTCCAGGCTGATAGATGCTTGCTCCTCAATTATATTTTAAACACCCTCTTTATTTTGTATGCATGGAAATTAACTTATACTACATATGTATTTGATTATCACAATAGTTGTAGTCTTCGTCTCTCTGAATCTGCAATGTGCTTGTTTTCAGCTAATGAATTTCTGATTTCCGTGTTTTGTAAAAAAAAATACATTTTAATTGTGAGCTCATATTCATTCTTTGGAAGGAATTCTCTGAGGCTAGGGTTTAAAGTGTACTTCTTCAGAGAGAGTTTCTGTTGGTGTTTGCCAGGTGATTAGGGGAGCTATCATTTTAGCTGAAAGATTTTTTTAATGTCAGGTCACAACCCACGTGGGAATGAGCATGAAATTGCAGATTCCCAGAGGAGACTTTTCCTTTATTCCCTTACATGCCGTAGTAGGACAGACTTCCTACTATCTCCTTCTAGGAGGTGAGTTTTTCCCTTGGTTCAGCCATTGAAAGTATCCCAGCTTTCTGAGTGACTCTCCAACATGGACCTCCTCACTTGGACGAACCTGATACTTTGTCTTCTGTCTTCAACGCACGACCTATTGAAACCTATGCTAGATCACCAGTGACATGGCAAATGCAAATTCCAGTACTTGCTCATTATTCTGTATTCTAGGTGATCTTCATTTCTGGCCTCTGAGATCTTCCTTTGTTGTCCCACCTGCTAAGTAGTATATTTTAAAACTATTGTTAAGCTATTGTCTCCAAAATTAGTAGGCAAAAATATGAAGAGAAACGTTATATTTGCACAGTCTCAAAGTATCCCGCCACAAGATATTTATTCATCATAAAGGAAAAAATAGTAACTTCTATAGAGGTGACTCTTGGAAAACACCATCTTCACCACATGAGCAAACTCGACATCACCGCTAATGAAATAATGTGACATCGTGTGCCTCTGTGTATGGTGAACTCAGAAAGGCACAATCTTACTGTGTTGTCTTCCCCCAAAATGCATTAATCACATGGAAACATTGGTCAAACCCAAACTGAGGGTCTTTTAGCAAAAAATTAGTCAATACCCTTCTGAGTGTCAAGGTCATGAAAGACAGAAACAGAATGAAAGACCAACCTTGATTAAAGGACAGGAGAAGAACCATGACAACTAAATGCATTAAATGTCAGGATTAGATCCTGGTCCAGAAAGGTGACACTGGTAGTACAACTGATGAAATTTAAATAAGATCTCTAGATTAATTAATAGTACTAGTTAATAGTATAAATTATGTGTGATGCTAATTTCCTGGCTTTGGTCATTGTAATCAAATCAGGTTTTTTTTTGGCCGTGTCACGTGGCTTGCAGGATTAATTTCCCGACCAGGGATTGAACCTGGGCCGCAGTGAAAGCACCAAGTCCTAACCACTGGACCACCAGGGAATTCTTGATCATTGTGCTGTGGTTATATAAGGTAACACATGGGGAAACTGAGTGAAGGAGAAATGGAAATTCATTGTATCATTTTTGCCAGTCCGAAATTATTTCTGCCAAGAACTGCGAAGGATCTAAGATTTTACCCTGCTTGTAAACTCACAACTTAACCTGCTACAATGTCATTAATGCTGGCGGAAGACGTGATACTCCTACTCCAGGGTCAGAGACGGAGGACTTTATTCTTTTGGTAGATCATGTCACATGAGCATCATAATCACAATGGCTCCACCCCTCCCCCCAAGTCCCACCAGGGTGACACAGGTAACTCACAGGCAGTGAGTCTGTATCACACAACTTAAATCCCAATCTCTTACAGGAGGTGCATGCAAACCTACCCGAATTCTGGCCTGGACAGAGACGTTATCTTTAATACATCGCAGAAGAAACCAGTCCTTTTCTCCAAAGGAAGACTTTCTCTCCATTACCTAAGGCTGTTCGCTGTACAAACATTCTTAGAAAGATAATCCTGAACAAAAGTCTGTCCATGGCTTTCTTCACAACATGTGCAGAAACAGGGAAGACCATGGAAAATTGTCTGCTAACAATTTCAAAATGAAAAGCTAAAAAAAAACTAAAGAAAACAAAATGGGAAATGAAATCACAGAAAATTTAAGGGACTTGCTTATAGCGTACTACTAGCGAGAAGAATCAGAATTAAAACTTCCAAGTCACCTATACACCCAGCTCCATCCTTCAAGTCTTTGCCCAAAGAGGCCCATCACCAAATTGTGCTGCCGCTTCATACAAACTGTTGGACTAAACAAGACCTCCCTGGTGCATCTCCCCTGATTCCCATAGACATATTCCCTACGTGAGGCATTGATTTGTCCTCCAACTATGTGGTAATCACTTTCCAATCGTCCACTAAGAAATTAACATTTTAAAATGTCGTCTTGCAAGTATAACCGTACCTGTGTGGGTTCTAGGGAGTTGTGTATCACACTGAGGCCATCCCCAGAAACCCGGATCGATGCTGCCACACTACCGACCTGATCAACCTAAATGTCTCCCGCTGTCATTCTGTCTTTAAGAAACCCTCTCCCATGTGATATGCCTTCCTAGGCTTGAAATCCTTAAACTACCACTTTCGCAAAAAGCTTCTGTGAAAGGAAAAGCTTAAAATCATGAAGGGAAGGAAGGAACAGGGTGTAAAATGAACTGAAGTCAACCATCCTTATTCTCAGAAGGTCAGTAGGGCTGAGGCCACCGCATCTGAAAATGGGACTTGCACCCAGGCGTGCTGTGGGTAAATATTCAACTTCCTTCCACAGTGAAATCACCGAAAGAGGAAGCTTGGAAAATTGACCTCAAATGTTTATGTGGCCTGGGCCCCATCCTCCAGCTGAGAAGGTCTAGTGAGATCATTGTGCAGGGCTGCCCTTCTCCAGCATTGGGGGTGAAGGGGACAGAGATCTCGGGGCCCTGCTCCCAGAGTGGCTGATCAGGTCAGGTGTGGGACCTCAGAATTTGCATTTCTAAGAATTTCCTAAGTAACGCGGCTGCTGGTGGTCAGGGGATGCTGGGTGAGTGCCTGAGTTGGAAACTGCTTTAGTTTACCTCTGTTGATCTCAAAGTCCTCATCTGAGTAAGAGCCTACCATGTAAGGGAGTGTTAAGACTTAAGGGAGCAAAGCATCTGAGGTGCTCAGATCAGGAAACGTGCCCAGAAGGCCAACCTGCTCCTCTAGGTCGCCGGTCACGCTGCCTGTGGGTCTGTCCGCGGGTCCAGCCTTGAACGAAAGGAAGACTAAGTGGAGAAGTGAAGAAGGAACAGGACAGCATCTGGAAGAGGCCAGACAACAGCATCCAAAGCCTCAGAGGGAGAAAAGGGACCCAGCCTGCAGGTGAGCGGAGGTCACACCACAGAGCCAGGGGCTCGGCTGCAGAGTCAGTCAAGCCCAAGAAGGACGGAGAGACAGACAGGAGGGCTGGGACCCAGATTTCAAGAACAGGAAGGAAATCTGAGGTCGGCCAGCTCTGAGCTTGACTATCACAGCACACTGCCCCCCAAGACTGGAGCACCCCGTCCACCTCTCCTGGTCCATCCCTGCAGCGGGCAGCTCCGTGGCCCTCCCCAGCTTGCAGCTGCTTCTAGAAGCCGTCTCTTGGAGAGACAGCTGCTCCGTTCCCATCCTGAATCAAGCTCCTTGTCTTTCCCACCACCCTGCCACTTGTCCAGTCCAGTAGGGAGAGCTTCCGGGGGTGACACACACACACACACACACACACACACACACACACACACACACACACACACACACACACACACACACAGTTATAGAATTCTCTCTCTCTCTCTTCCCTTCCCTTCCTTCCCCCTACAAGTGCCCTCACCCCGGACAACGGTCCCAGCTGGTCAGCTAGCTTCTCTCTCCTCTCCCCAGCGCCCACATTCCCCACACCTGGGACTGCCTGTTTCCATGGGGTTCTCCCCAGGGTGGGGACCAAGGTCCACCTAACATACACACACACACACCCCCATCACAACGCCAGAGGGTGGAAGACTGGGGGAGGGGATGACAACTCTGTAGAAGGCAGTTGATTTGCTGCTCCTAAGAGGACCCAAAACTTCTTAAAGAAAAAAAATGAAGAAAGGCCCCAAGTCCTGATTGGCTAGTGGCTGGGCTCTGGAATGCCTCGGTTACCGTATATGCTCACATAGAAGATGCCGCTGCGGAAGGAATGTGGCCCATCAGCCAGGCCACGGCGGAGTGAACGTGGTAGCGACCGCACACGCGTTTCCCCACCGAGGGCCCGAGGGCCCGTCTCCCTTTCCAGTCTCCGCTCCCACAGCCACGACCGTGGCCCTAGCGATCCCAGTTTTCTGCAGGGCCCCCGTCTTGGCTGGAAACCAGGCTAACATCTGTTAATTGAGCAGAATGAGAGCTAGCACTTCTCTGATGACTTTCCCTGAGGCTCATCATTTAAACACACACGACTGTTTTTTCCCAAGGCTTCTCCTAGGCAAGTACATACAGTATTTCACGTGAGGAATGTTCTATTCACAATCTCCTACCTTTTTGGATCAGGGAAGGGGTTAGAATGATTTTATAGCTGATCAGTTCTGCAGTGCCTGGAGAACTCCTGCCCCACGACCTCCAGTCCCCAGCCGGAAACCTTCCTCTCCTCCAACCCACCCCTTGCCCCCAAGTCAGCGGCACATGCCCCACCCCCATCCAGGCCTGGAGGGCAGAGCAGAGGCGCAAAGAGAGGGGGCAGGGAAGGAGAGGAAGTTGGTGTCTGAATGTGCGCCCCAGTTACATTCCAGAGGCAAACAGAAAGTAAAAAAGAAAAAATTAAACTTAGGTCACCACTGTTTCATATTATCCACGCCCCTGCAGCTCTTCCTTCATGCCAGTACCCTCCAGTGGATAAGATACCCATCCAAGGACAGAACTGGAGAGACTCAGAGACTGTTCAGTTTTCAGTGGATGGCTGTAACGATCAGAGAGGTTCAGTGACCTAACGAAGGTCACACAGCCAGTTCCTACAGACCCAGGACTAGAAAGCGGGTCTCATAAAACCTGGGTCCAGGCTCCTTCGGCACCCGCCCTTGGTTTTTATTCACACGCCTGTAAGCGTTCACTGATCGCCCCTTCCTTCAGACAGCCCTGTGGGTTGAGCCAGGAGTTAGGTTGGTAGCATGGGGATTTCCGACAGGTGGGCTGCTAATTGCTGTCGTGTTGGTGCAGACCCTGACCACGTGCAGGCCCCCTTGAGGACCGAGGCAGCGACAGTCTCACAATGACAGTCTCACAATGACAGTTGGCTTCACAAACCCAGGGCAATTGAGGGGAACTGAAATTTGATCTTTTTCTTTCTTTCTTTTTTTTCCCCCTCCAACCCGGTCTGAAAGAGCCAGTGAAAACCCCAGCCAGACACACTGAGCTGCCTCTGAATCATTGAGAAACACAGAGGAGGGCGGCGCCCATCCCTCCCCGTGGCTCGGGGAGCCCTCAGCAGCCCTGCATCCTTGCTGTCACTGTCACAGTGTCCCACACCAGCTCGGCTCCCCGTCTCCGTCCGTCCGAGTGCACTGCATTCCTGGACATGGGAGCTCTGGCCTGTGGGTGTCGGTTCACACACCCACTTCCTCCTCTGCCTTTCGCTGCCAGCATCCTCCGAGAGGCCAGCACAAGGTTTCCATTAGCGAAGCACATTTTTGTGCTACGGATATTGAACCGGGGAGGAAAGAAAGCAGACTGTTGTCCATGATGGATGGGTTTTCTAGAGGGCTTCCCAGGGTGGTCCTTAAGGGGACCAGGACGGAGCCACGTGGGCCGCACAGCTTCCAGACATGCGCTTGTTCGGGCGCACGTCTGTGCTGGGGGTCTGTCTGCTCTACCGCCGGCTTCCCCCGCCCACCGCCCCTTCCCCCCAACACCCCAACTTCCAGTTTACTTGAGTGCAAAACACCCCTCAGTCCTCCTTTTAGAATCAAAGCACCATGTCCATGCGTTCACTCTCTATTATGGAAGTGGCTGCCCTGGACGGGGAGGTACGGCTTGGGGACCGCAGCTCATGAGGCATCACCCAGTGGTCCTGCATTTTAAAGCTCTCCATCTCCCTTTTCAGAATGCTGAGGTTTCCTTAAGTTTTGTAGGTATGCCTTTCCACGAGCATCACCCTTACCCACACACAGCCCGAACGAGATGCGGCGGACGGACCAAAGGCTCACCTCTGGGTTCTCCGCGTCTTGCACGGCGCCAAGAACACCGTCAGCGTGAGCTGGATAAATGAGTAATAAAAATAACTGGGAGTCTAAGGAAGCTTAATTTATAAATCACTTTCCCTCAGCTCAGTTATCCCACTTTTTTAATAGAAGAAGGAAATGAGCCTCTGGGAGCTTGAGTGGCAGAGGGGGAAGCAAACCCAGTCCCCTGAGGTCCCATCCCCGACGGTCTGTCACACTGTTGGGGGAGCCTTGAGCCACCGTCTGAAGAAGGGGCTCTGCCCTCAGGGTGCTTTCCTCTATAGTCAGAACCTATAGAGGAAAATAATACAGAACAATTCAGGGAAGTAGCAACGAATAGTCCAACAGGGAAATGCTTTGGGGACAGATAGCCCTTGAAGACAGGAATGAATTGAGGCCCGTTATCCCAATTCATTGAGGAGAAAAACAGAAGGGCCATAAAGAAAGGGAGCCTTCACCCAAGGTCACATCACTGAGAACAAAGGCGAGTTCAACAAATCTTTAATCTAGTTGAAGGGTTTTCAAAGAGCTTTTGGGGACAGGTGGAGTGGCCGACTGGAAGCCCAGACCTCCCAGGAGAAGCCTGAAGATCGGTGCTCCCATCCATGGCCTTTTTCTCCCCCTCTTGAACACAGGAAAGTTCCTTCCACCACTGGAGCAGAAGAACTCAAACGTCGCAGCCTATCCTGCAGCCTCAAAAAGTCGGTATTGTCCAAGTTCTGGAAATTTACATATTAGAGGCTCTGAGAAGTTCTGCTGGCAAAACCAAACAACAGAAGACCCCAAATCAGAAAAACCTTTAACTCAATGCTGTTGGACCTTCCCTCTCTGACCTGCAGAACCAACATCTGTCCTGCCCGGTCCCCAGGATAAGCAGAGCACAGAGGCAGGAATCCTTTGTCTGGGGTAGTTTTAGGGGCCGACCCACAAGCTGCCTTTTCAAGGGGCTTCCCAGCTCTCAGATCCCCTGGCTCACACATATGTTCCTTTCCTTCTGGAAGGAACCTCAGCACCCTGCCCGTCACACATCTGCACCCTGAGCGTGCCGTGGGTCTCCCCAGAGGGTTGCCCGGGGCTTAGCAGGGAGCCTGGCATACACAATGCAGGCGAGTAGAAAGTGTGAGCTGCGTGGATTGCACGGCACGTGTGGGTGATCCTAGCACTTGCTTTTCTCTTCTCCCGAAAGCCCTCCCCCCGCCCCCCACAGAGACTGTGTCTGGAGTCTCCCCAAGAGCTGAGCTGGGGGCTGTCGAGACCCCACTGCCGAAGCAGAGGCACATCTCTCCCTCCCCACCCCTACCCCTGACCCGCCCCTTCCAGGAAGCCTCTGCCCTAAAACCTCTGTTTCCCCAAGTTGATGGGGTGGCAGCCTGTGCTCCCCCTTCCCCCTCCTCTCCCCCCCACTCTCCCTCCTCTCCCCCCAACTAGGCTTTCTTTCCCTTTATTGAGCTGTCAGCCGACCAGCTGCCTCCAAGGAACCTCTGTTTGGCTGGGCCCTGGGCCAATCCCTTGCCATCTAAATCAGAAATGCATGTGTAGGCCCAGTGTCTTCAGGGGATGCCCTTCGCTGGTCTCCTGGGTTAAAAAGCACCCTCAGAGAATAGCCACAACTGCCCACATGTGGTCTCAGCCACGGTGGCCACTGGCTCTGACGCCCACAGAGGATGCAGGTTTGCAGGGGTGGGTTTGGGGAGGGTCTTGGCTCTCTTTTAGGGAGAGGGCACCCTGCTCCTTGTCACTGAAAGAGTTTGGTTCCAGGAAAGGCCCAAGCTTGGCTTGGAAGATCCAGACGCACAGCAGAGATGAAGTAGAGGAAAGCAAGGACTCCATCCTGCATCCGCGCCCGCGCTCCTTCTGAGGGCAGAATGCAAAGGAGATCCGGGAAAAGAAAGAGCTGGGGGGCCTGCTGGTGGGGGCAGGGAAGGCAGGAGAGGAGGCCGGCAGGCCCAGAGAAGAGGGCACGACCTGCTAACAACGCAGGTGAAGGGAGCCCGCAGCCCGGGGCCCAGGTGAAGGAGCAGGAAACGGGAATGTCTCCGGGTTCTGACATGTGGTTGTAATGATCACAGACCCCGTAGGCGCCTAGGGACCTCGGAGGTCATCTCCTCCATCCTCCTGCTTCCGGGCAGGGCTGTAACTAAACTAGTCAAGATGTGCAGGCAGCTCTGTTTTTAAAGGTCCCCGGAGAGGGGAAAATGAGCTTCCTTTCATCAGCTATGAGGCTCGGGGTCTTGGTGTTGACTTTATCCACATCATCCAGAAAGGTCACACTTTAGAAAGGCTGCGTCAGAAACTGCCTCGTGGCCAGCTGGATGACAGGACTCGTGGGTCCCGGGTCAGGAGTGCGTTGGGACCCGCCTCCCCCAAGTTTCCCGGCCCGGGAGCGCCTGCCGCCCCGCTTCATCCCCCTGGCTGACCTTCAGCTCTCCGCTCATCCAGGTGGTGCGTGCAGGGTGCTCAGAGCACGTGAGCGTTGTGCTGGTGGTTGAGTGTATGCTCACGGCTGCTGTGGCTGCAGCTTTCAGTGGAGAAGGAAATCCATGTGTATCAACTTCCTTCTCTAGAAGACCTGCTGTCTACCATGCTGTCCAGAAGACAGAGAGGGAATTAGGGTGAGCACCCCTGCGGGGCCGCCTTTCCTGACCTGCCTCCTACTCTACCTCCATGCTGCTCCGCCACCGTCTTCTGTGTGTCCCCATCACCTCACTGGCTGACCTTTGGAAGAGACAGTAGTGTGGTACGGAGTAACCGCTAGGGGGGTCCCCATGGGGTAGCCGTATAATTTAGTATCCCAACCAGGATGCCTCTGAGAGTGAAAGGGCTGTTGTAAATTATGCAGGACAACAGGCATAAATCAGAATTTTTCCAGGTAAAGTGGGGCCCCGATCCCCCTGGCTCTGGGGTCGAACCACGTCCCTCCAACTTGAACCTTGGCTGACCCTGAGCGATTTAATTGTTTTGAGCTTAGGTTTCTTGTTGGTGAAATATACGAAGGTAAAGTATCTCCCCCCTAGGTGGGGAGGAGGGGGGCGAGGGGGGCAGATCTCAGTCTTTGAAGTACATGGGAGTTATTCAAGATGGTTGTCAAAAATGAAGACGCCCAACCCAACTCCCATAAATTCCTAGCCACTGGCTGAGGGTGTGGCCTGGGAATCTGCATTCTGATGGGTGATCCGTAGTTCAGCGTTTAAGAAGCATTGCCTTTGAGTCACAGTAAGGACTATGAAAATAACACAGTCAGGCACCTGGCACAGAGCAGCCGCCAGGAGCGGCTGCTGTCATCCCGCCGGACCTCTACTTTTCTTCCCCTCTTCCTCTCCACCTACCCTGTGAGCTCCCTGGGGCAAGGGCTGTGTCTTAACATCTTTGAAGATACAGTGCCAGCTAAATGATGGGCTAGAGCTCCTTTCGTGACGCGCATGTGCAGAGGGCAGAGGTGGGATGCCTGCCCACCATCACCCACAGGCGGTGGCAGGGTTGGTACCCAGGGTCCCCTCGGTGAGAATTGCTGATTTGCAGAAGACGGACATCTCCGAGTCCGGGAGCCCTCCCGGCAGCCGCGTGCCTGCTGCTGCCTTCCCAGCCCACTCGCAAGCTCGAGTTGAAGGACCTAGGCTGGGGTGGAGCACAGGTTTGCTGAGAAATCTGGCTGAGAGATCTGACCGTTAAGTGTGTTTCATCCTGAAATGACTTGGAGTGAAAACTGAAAGTAAAACTCAAACCACCCACTTCCCCCAGCCGCGTGCTGAGTTCAGCGATGCCGCTCCTGCCTCGGAGGCCCTCTCCTGCCTCTCCCGTCCCCGCCCGAACCCCCCAACACCCACTTCCGTCCACACAGAAGTCAGAGGCAGGGGTGTGGTGGAGGAGACACCCCTCTGCAGGGCTGACGCCCAGTCTCCTGAGCAACCCTGACCCCTTTCTACGCCTCCACTCTATTTGTCAAATAAGAAGCAATTCTTCCATTTAAAGAGACGTAGCAGACACATCGTAGCCATTATGCATTGCGCTTCCTACTACGCCATTCCAACAGCAAGTTGGTACCGTTTAAGTCAAAAACAGAAACAGAGGGCTTCCCTGGTGGCGCAGTGGTTGAGAGTCCGCCTGCCGACGCAGGGGACACGGGTTCGTGCCCCGGTCCGGGAGGATCCCACATGCCGCGGAGCGGCTGGGCCCGTGAGCCATGGCCGCTGAGCCTGCGCGTCCGGAGCCTGTGCTCCGCAACGGGAGAGGCCACAACGGTAAGAGGCCCGCGTACCGCAAAAAATAAATAAATAAAATAAAATAAAACAGAAACAGAACATTTAAAAATACAGAAATAAGTATACATGTTCTTGCACGTGTTAGCATGCACAGGAGAGCAACATGCATTCTCATAGCAAAAGTTCTAACACTGCAGGCATAAAAGACACGGTGCCCATAATGGCATCCTCCAAAAACCACCTCCTTTAAGAGTTCAGGGTTTTTAAAATGCTATATGGTAGTTAGTCTGTGCAGTAGGATTGCCCCTGGATGCACAACGCTCCCCGAGGCTCCGAGACGTTGAGTAAACGTGCCCAAGATCAGCCAGCTAGGAGGTGGTGTGGAGAAGACAGACAGAGACAGAGAGAGAGCAAACGACCAGTGAGGGAGACAGCCAGGGTCCAGCTCTCCTGGGAGTGCGAGGCTGCCCTGCCCATTCAGTGCTTCTCCAGAGACAGGAGTGGCCTCTGCAAATGCCTGGATCACCCAGTAGCCTGGCCTGATGGCTGGAATTAAGTATTTAAAGCTGGAATGCCATCTAGGGATCACTTTGGAGTCACAACTTTTGAGTCTGTAGATATGGAAACTGAGACCCAGTGTGAACTAGACCAGTGGTCTGCTAAGGGGGGTGCAGGAAGAATCTCCCAAGAGATCTGTGAGACTGGCCAGTTCAACAGAACCGATGTCCTGGCGCTCAACCTCCACGTGTTCTTCTCCACCTGGATCCACCTGCCTCTCCTTCACAAACACCCTCCTCCCACTTTACTCTCACCCTGCCCGCATCTCATTATGTCCCAGGTATAAACACCCCCAGAAGCCTTCTCACTCAAGGCTCTTACATATTTATTTTAAGGTTCCTGTTAGAAATGGGGGTGATTTTGTCTGTCATGGAATATATTCAATTACAGTATATTATAGAGCAGGGGCAGGCATGATGACAACTTTTATTTAAAAACCTCACCTCTTCTTTCCTTTTATAATTGTCAAAGAAAAACCAACCAACCAACAAAAACCTTGCCCTGAAATGAAGCCCATAAGAACAGAGCTGGTGGGGTATCAGTGTGAACTATTAAAGAGACAGTCACCTTATATCATCCAGGGGATAAAACTCATAAGTTCACGCCTTTTCCAACAATCTGTCTTAAAATCGGAAGTCAGAAAAGAGACAAGGGTCCCAGGGACGTGCGCTAACACCCACCTGTCCGACTGGTTCACGCTGTCACTTCCCCGTGTTTGCAGCTCCTGGCTCACTGTCATTTTCTCCAGTCATCACACCTATTCTTCCATCTCACAGGTTTAATATGCTGCGAACATGGTTCCCTGAGCACCTCCTTCCCAACAATCTTGTCCTCTACCTTCCCCAAACACTTGCTCCCATGCTCATATACTAGACCTCATTTTACCAATAATATCAATTCCATCATAATCTCAGTTTCTTGCCTTCCACCCTTTCATTCTTTATTCCATCGAGAACCTCAGCTCCGACCAGCCTGGACCCCCAGCTCCTCCTACAGCCACAGGGAACAGGGGGCTCCAGCTGGCGTGACCGGAACCCCAAAGCAAAAAGTGCGCCTTGAAGGCTGAAGAACGTGGGAGGCTTGGGTGTGTGAGGACTTACAAGGAAGTGGAGAAGTTCTAGAAGAATCAGGAAGCTGTGATGAGAGGTTCCTCTGAAGCACAGTCCTCTGCAGTCGGGCGCCCAGGGACTCATGACACGCTCCTCCCTGCTTGGGACACAGCAGCTGCTCTGTCTGCACTTCCCAAGGGAAAGGGTCCAACTGGATCATGGTGTCACCATCCCATGTGAAGACCCCTATGGGACAGAGGCTCTTCCAAGCCACCTGAAAGAAGCCAGGGCTTGGCACGACCTCCAATGCACCAGCCAGGTGTCTGTGACCAGGACAGCAGGACTCCGGCCACGGAGGGTGCTGCGTGTGACCAGGGCGAGTGGTTCTGACCACGTCCTGATCACTGATTCACATGCAGTTCTGGGAACCGGTGCTTCATCTCACTAATCCAGGAACCCCAGGCATCCCCTGCTAAGGGGGTTTCGCCGGCAATCCCCAGACTTTCAGAGACTGACTCGCCACGTCGGCCCCAGGATCCTAACCACACTGGTGTCATTGCAGAGCCTGCAAGGAGACCGGAATGAAAACCTTTATGCCCTGTTCCTGACTTCCAACTCTATTGTTCTGGAAAGCACCTTATGCTTCAAAGAAGGATTGGGTTCGAATCCTGGTTCTGTCTCGAACTAGCTGTGAGACCCCGGGAAGCTGACACAAGCTCTCTGAACCTCGATTTTGTCGTCTATACAATGGGGAAAGTGATGTTCGCCTCTCTGAATCTCAGGGATCTTTAATCCCTGTACTTGGCTCCCTCCCAGCACGTGTTTTTTTCTCCCAACCCTCCCCCCACGCCCACCCATGCGGAGACATAAATCAATCCTCATGAAACACCCTGGCGCTGTTTCTTCTGCAGCTAAAAAGCTCAGGGACCTCAACCGCCACTTGTCCTGGAGTCAGAAGATCTGGGGTTGAGTCTCAGCACTGCACGAAGTGGTTTGCGACCCTGATGATACCACTCCGCCCTCCAGACTCCCACTTCCTTCTCGGTAATATCGGGGACCACGGAGTTAGATGACCTTTCGCATCCTTGCAGCCCAGCATCCTCGGATCCAAATACTCTGTTCAATCCAACCCGCTTCCTCTACACTTGAGAAAACCGCCTAAGTAGCTCCCAGACTCGGTTCCACCCAGAGTGGACAGGAGTCAGGAGGGGTCGCAGGAGGGAAATGCACTGAGGGCGAGGGATGGGAGTAAAGGGGGAGCCCTGAGCTGTTTTCAAATGATGAAGCCACGCAGAACTGCTTATCTACTGCATCTTAGGCTGCAGTCCAGCAGCCCCCAAGACACCCGCCGACAAGTCCTGCTGGCCTGGGAAGGACAGGGCTGGAGGAGTAGGGCCTCTCTTCTCCCTTGACCCCACAGACCAATGCAGAACGGCCTTCACTCAAAGGAAACATGACCCGAAGATATCAGGACAGATGGTTGTAAGACCTGAATTCTAGACCCTGCCCTGCCATCCTGAGGTGTGAACTTCAAGACAGCTCCTCTCCCAGCGGCACCCCTGATCTGCTCAGGGCTGGCATGAGCAGGTGATAAGGTAGGGGACATCCCCCTGTCACCTCGCATTCCCTGTACAGAGGAGCAGCCTTCTTTTTTTTTTTTTTTTTGGTTGCACTGGGTCTTCGCTGCAGCACGCAGGCTTTCTCTAGTTGCGGTGAGCGGGGGCTGCTCTTCCTGGCGGTGCATGGGCTTCTCATCGCGGTGGCTTCTCGTTGCGGAGCACGGGCTGTAGGTGCGTGAGCTTCAGTGGTTGCGGCTCGCGGGCTCAGTAGTTGTGGCTCATGGGCTTAGTTGCTGCACTGCATGTGGGATCTTACCGGACCAGGGATCGAACCCGTGCCCTCTGCACTGGCAGGTGGATTCTTAACCACTGGACCACCAGGGAAGTCCCAGAGGGGCATCCTTCTTGCTGAGACTGGCTTTCCAACTCGTGTGTGAGCTTCCAGACGTGGAGCTGAAATCCTTCACGTCTGATGCGTGATTGGTGACTGCTTGGTGGAGCCTTCTGAAGCGCCAGGCACGGAGCTCGGCCCTTTAATTCTCACTCACCTTCTGGGGCAACTATCTTCCTTGTCGAGATGAGGAACTGAAACCGGAAGTTAGGTCACCTGCCAAAAGACCGGTAGTTACCAAGTGGCTGAGCCAGGATGTTTCTCTAAGTTCATTTCGAAAATCCAATTAGTTCAAAATTCGTGTTACAAAAGTTTATGCAATGAGGAGCCTTGCCCCCACCCCTAGCACAGCCCCCCTCGTCAGGGCTACCAGGAGAAAGCAGTTTCTTATATATCATCCCCGAGATAGTCCCTGCATATACATTCTAATATATATCAATATTCTTTTGTATACTCCTTACCCCGAAGGGTAATGGACTATTGTTCTGTACTTTGCTTTTAAACTTAATACATATCTTTTCAAAAATTTTTTACTGTACTGCAAAGTGAATCAGCTGTACATATACATATATCCCCCCTGTTTTGGATTTCCTTTCCATTTAGGTCACCACAGAGCACTGAGTAGAGTTACCTGAGCTATACAGTAGGTTCTCATTAGGTATCTATTTTATACGTAGTAGCAATAGTGTATATATTTAGAGACTGTCATACAGAGTGAAGTAAGTCAGAAAGAGAAAAACAAAGGTTTTATATTAACGCGTATATGTGGAATCTGAAAAAATTGGTCTAGGCGATCTTATCTACAAAGCAGAAATAGAGACACAGAGGTAGAGAACAAACGTATGGATACCAAGGGGGAAAGGGGGGAGTGGGATGAATTGGGAGATTGGAATTAACCGTAATAAGTATCTTGAGGGCTGTGTCTCTCTCTCTCTCCCTCTGTCCATCTCCCTCTCCGCGCATGGGACTTTGCAACTGGATTTTGTAAAAAGCCCGTTTCTGCATGGCTGCCTTTGATGAGGGTGGACCTGGGAGGCTGTGAGACGTAGAAGCTGGAAGGAACTGAAAGATTCTGCAGGCAGCCTCCTCCAGCAACAGTTGAGTCCCCCAAAACCCAGAGCAGGCGACCTGATTAGACCACCACTGCTGGCACGAGCCCAGGAGCCTTCCAGAGCAGGACCCTGTCTGCTGCCAGGGATGGCCCAGACCCAGAGGCGGTGGCAGGGCCATCAGCTTAGAATCCCTCAGACCAGTGTCCGGGGCTGCAGCGCCTTGGGGGAGGAAACCCCTTCCTGACTTGGATTTCTGTTCACCAGAGAGAAATCTGGGTACATGCGGTCTGTCCTAGGCATCGGGGTGCCGCTTTGAGTTCAGAGGCACTCTTTCCCCAAGGCGGTTCAGCCTCTTTCCTCTGCCCCGGCCTCACCTCCACGCAGGTGAAGGGACCTTAACACCAGTCCCGGGGGACGAGAAGAGAGTCCCGGGTAGATGGCTGGGTGGGTGATCAAGGGGATCTGTGGGGAATCCAGGGCCCCCTTCACCCTCTGGGCCTCCATTCCCCAAATTTCCCCAATTTACATGGTGAAAAATAAGTTATGTTTGAAGGAGACTTCCACAGCATGAAGTTCAAACAAGATTCAATGTAGCCCTTCTTCCTGGAGTAGAGAGAACGATGATGAAAGGACCGCATCATACGGATTTTACCACGAAGCTGGAAGGTCCAAGATCTGCCCTTCAGAGCCTTGAATGAGTCTAGGACCTGAGGAATAGACCAGCAGGATGCTTTAGGGATGCTTTAGGGATCATTTTACTTGGAGGTCAGGGATGGCCTAACATTCAGTGGGTCCCAGACTTTTGCACTTGATAAACCAGTAAAGCTTCACCCCCAAATTTGAGGACCAGTAAAAAGCTGATGACTCAGTATTTTGTCAAATAAGAATATGGGGATAGGTAGATACAGACATATTGTAGAAAGACTATTTGCTCTGACTGTTTTTTCACAAAGAAAAGACATTTTAATAAAAAAAAGTAAAACAATCTCAGAATAAAAACACTCTTTCAAAGAATGATTTTCTTTTTTTATTGCAGTGGAGTCGATTTACAATGGTGCGTTCGTTTCAGGTGTACAGCACAGGGATTCAGTTATACATACAGATATATTTTTTTCAGATCCTTTTCCATGATAGGTCATTGAATATAGTTATATTGAATATAGTTTCCTGTGCTATACAGTAGGTCCTTATTGTTTATTCAAGGAACGTTTTCTACTCACATACATGGTCTTTATTCTCCCTCATACCAGCAAGAATTTCTTCAAGGACCACCAGAGGTCCATCATGGAACCTCCTCTAGGAGTTAACAAACTTGATGATGTGACGTGGGCCCGCTCTTCTTAACCAAAGGTGTTTACTGTCTGTTTCCTTAAATTTTTCTTGAATCCTAACCTCCTCCCTCCCTCCCTCCCTCCCTTCCTTCCTTCCCTCCTTCTTCCCTTCCGTTCTTCTTTCCTTCCTTCTTTCCCTCCCTCTCATCCTTTACAAAAGTTTCTTGAGCAGGTACTATGTTCTAGTCATTTTTTTTTTTTTTTTTGCAGTACGCGGGCCTCTCACTGTTGTGGCCTCTCCCGTTGTGGAGCACAGGCTCCGGACGCGCAGGCTCAGCGGCCATGGCTCACGGGCCCAGCCACTCCGCAGCGTGTGGGATCTTCCCGGACCAGGGCACGAACCCGTGTCCCTTGCATCGGCAGGCGGACTCTCAACCACTGCGCCACCAGGGAAGCCCCTAGTCATCTTTCTACCATCTTTTCCTCTGTAAAAAGCGTCTCTATAGTACCAAAGAGCTCCCCCCCACACACACCTGATGAAGAGGAGCCCTTGAGGTTATAAGTGAAGCCAGTTGCTTCTGATGGAGTCTTTCCTGGCGGGGAGAGCTGGAACAGCAGAGGTAGAATGGTGACCCTCAGCCAGAAAGGAAAAGGCCCTTAACTTGGCTCTAGCTGAGGCAAGAGCACTTTCAGGTCTATTTTAAGAAAATTTGAAAAGCGTGCCTGCACCTGGGGTCCCAGAGAGACCCATCCCAGGAAGCGGGTTGCACTTCCCCTGTGCCCACCTGGCTGGGAGTTCACCTCCACCTGCACTAGCTCGTCACCTGCAGGCGACAGTGTCACTCGAGAGTTTTAACATCCCTGGAGGCAACCTCAGATGTGCAACCATGTTACCTAGCTGTCAGGTTTCCTCCTGAGGCATCCCCGCCGTTTCGTGTAGGGTTCTATTCCCGTTGCACACATTGTGAAGGTCGTTCTTAGACTGTTATTTTTAGTGTGCAATTTTGCAGAATGCAAGGTTTTTCAGGAATGCCCAGATTATGTTACAGCACAAAAACCTGTACTAAACAAATGCTACTGATCTTTATATGTGAAACTATAGAATTATCCTATCCACAGGATACTAAGCAGCGGTTAGAATACGAAAGGTAGAGCTATGTGGGGAAATCCCCACTGCAGAGTAAATGAGAAAAAAGCAATTTGTAGAACAATATATACAATGTGATCTATTCACAGGGCGGGAGATAACCTTCAAAACAACACCTTTTCTTTCCTATGGGTACATGTATTACATATGTCGGTTAGTTAAAGGGAAACCTCTTTCTCTTAGTGGGATGGGGAGAGGCACCAGGAGGCACCTGTGGCCTCCTGCAGACCCTTCTCTCAGGCCAAGCATCCTTGGCTTTACCGCGCTCCCCCTTCTAGACCATACTCTGGAACTTGGGACCCCAGAATTCTCCTCTAAAGAATCCTGAGCCATCTTCCAGACTTCTGTGGGCTCCTCCTCTGGGATCCATTCTCCTGACAGCTGCTGCCTTCCTGGACACCTCAGGCCCGAGGAGCCAGGGTGGGAAGAGAAGGAAGGGAAGCAGAGGCCTCCGTTGGCACTCCTACCCTGCCCACTAGGGCTAGAGGGGCCAGAGTTCCAGAAGACAAGCATGTTCTACCTGATTCTCCAGGATTTCATCTGTAAACCTCAGGTTTTACGGGGAGAATTATTTTTGCATTGCTTATGTACTTAACAGTTCATTAAAACATAATAATAAAAAGAATTCAAATACTCCTTATTTATCCAGAGGTTGGAACTAACAGAGTCGTTAATGATAAATCTTGATGATGGTTCCTGGGGCCTAGGTGGGGAGGGGAAGGGGGGAAAATGAAGATGTAAGGGGAACAGAGCTCTGACTACCCTGAGTGACAGGTGTCAGTGACTTCCTAATTTTAAAGAAACCAAGCATACTTTGATGGCTGTAAAGGGCCATGGGGGCGAACATGGAATTCCCCAGAAGAAAAGGCCGCAGCAGTTAGTGGACTTTCTACCCCACATCCACCCGCTGCCCGGCATCCAGCACAGGGCTGGGTGAGAGAAGGGTGCAGGAAGTATCCGTGAGCAACCCTGGATCTCGGCACATCAGGGCAGGTGGTCAGAGCGCCTGTCGGAGGGGCCACAGACCAGGGGATTTCCTGGGGGTGGAGTCCTGGTCGAGGCCCCTGGGCTATTCTGAGGTGTCCCCTGGTTCCCCCATACCAGTTCCAGGAAGCCTGCCTGGGATTATCAGAAAGTTGCCATCTTCAGCTGCATTCGGCAAAACTGGTGGCGGGCAGGCCACCTGGTGATGAGCTGAAAGAGCCCGGAACAAGGAAGCAAGAGGCCAGCCATCTGCGGGGGCGGGGGTGTATGTGTGTGTGACTTTGGACGATCAACTTAACCCCCAGGCATTCCTGGCCGCCCCCCTTCTACATGTAATGTGTAAAACTGGGATAATATTTCTGTTTCATTTCACTTCAAAAGGGTGTGGAGAAAATTATACAAGATAATGAATGTGAAAGCAATTTGTGAACCATAAGGGCCCATGAAAATATAAGGCTCATTCCAGTGGCTCAGTTCCGTCCAGATGTCACCTCCTCCAGGAAGCCTTCCCCGGCTCCCTAGCCTGGCTTAGGGGTTTCTATTCTTGGCCTGGTAGAGCTCACCGTGTGAACTTCAGTTTTAACACTTCGTCTCTCCTATTATAGTGATGGCTTGGAGGACACACTCTTATTTGTTTTTCCATCCCCAGGTTCCATCACCATGTTGGACACATCGTAGGAGCTCCAGAATTGCCTTGAAAGAAATGTGTAAGTGAAGGAGCGATGCTTATCCTCTGCCTCTGTTTTGTCACTCCAGTTGACCTGGGGTACCCACGGGCTCATCCTTGCCACGAGCCCCGGGATGCTGACCACTACACGATGCTTAGTCTGAGTTTCTTTCTGTTTCCCCCGTATGCGTTCTTCGTGTGCACCCCCAAGATCCAGACGCTAACTCCTTAGACGTCAGGGGCCTTGTCTAGTAATAAATCAATAATTTTTAAAATAGGCGACAATATTAATGCAACTGAAATGTCAAAAACCAAAACACTCAGTAGGGGAAAGTAAACCCCCTTGAACTCAAACACACACACACACACACACACACACACACACACACCCTCAGAGCTCCCCAGGGCCTTGTCAAGTCTTAGGGCACAAGCCTTGATCCCCAAGGCTGAATGCTTCTGCTGTGAGAGGCCCACAGACTGTCCTCAGTTGAATCTCAAGGCTTTGGGGAAAGAGCCAGCCACAGCGGGCTGTGACCCCGTCACCCCCAAGGCAGAAACCCACCCCCACTCCTGGCTGGGCAAAGCCATCAGGCCTCCAGGACAACTATGAAGAAGAAGGATGGTTGAGGCTGGGGGAGGCGAAGGAAAGTGGTGGAAGAAGAGGGGAAGGAAAGTGGTGGAAGAAGTGGAGAAGGAAAGTGATGGAAGAGGGGAAGGAACGTGGTGGAAGAGGGGAAGGAAAGTGGTGGAAGAGGGGAAGGAAAGTGGTGGAAGAGGGGAAGGAACGTGGTGGAAGAGGGGAAGGAACGTGGTGGAAGAGGGGAAGGAAAGTGGTGGAAGAGGGGAAGGAACGTGGTGGAAGAGGGGAAGGAACGTGGTGGAAGAGGGGAAGGAACGTGGTGGAAGAGGGGAAGGAACGTGGTGGAAGAGGGGAAGGAACGTGGTGGAAGAGGGGAAGGAAAGTGGTGGAAGAGGGGAAGGAACGTGGTGGAAGAGGGGAAGGAAAGTGGGGGAAGAGGGGAAGGAAAATGGTGGAAGAGGGGAAGGAAAGTGGTGGAAGAGGGGTGGTTTGGGGAACCAGAGAGACAGTGCGGGTGACAGCTCAGAGCTTGCTGAGGGGCAGGGGTACTGCAGTGAATACAGGCTGTGGATGGGCAGAACTGGACGGCGTTTCAGGGTGATGCTCTTTTGAAAGAGCTTCTGGAGTCTGGAGCCGGGCAGCTGCCCCGGGAAGGATGCAGGCGAGGGTCCTCGGGGGGAGATGAACGGAATCCTGGAGGAGAGATATTGGACAACCTGCCGAGAGTCATTCCCACCACCCCGTCTGGCAGGGGCTCCATTCGACGCTGAGAGCTGTTTGGAGTGAGCGCTGCTGCACGCCCCATGGCCCCCGCCGGCAGCCAGTAGAGTCTCTCTGTGACCCCCCTTCCCCTGGACGCCGTGCCTACTAGGCGAGTTACAGACCTTTGGCCTGCATTGCTTGGTACCGTAATAAGCAATTATTCGATGCACTGTGTGACCGGACAAGGTGATGCTGGAACTATGCTCTTAACACAAGTGGTTTAAGATCGCCTGGTTTCTTCCCGGCCTGGCAGGCATAATGCAAATCTTGCTTATTTTAAACATTCAATGGAGGTGATGAACTTTGGCTCAAGATGTCCAAGGAGTCTGGGCGATACGGAGGTGCCTGCCACTGCCCTGGCTGGCGGGTGCCGCCACGGGGAGGCTTTTCCCTCCTATAGCCCACCTGATGACCCATAGGCACATCTGAGCCCCTCACCAGACCCTGCCCTCAATCTCCCCCAGATTGCCGCTGTCGAGGAAAGGACTGGGGTGTGCAGAGGGAATTTTACAAAGGGAAACACGGTGGGGTGAGCAGGAATTCGGAGTCAGCTACGCTGGGCTTCAAATTCTCGTCCTCCTGCCTATCTGCTGTGTGATCTAGACAAATTACTTCATCTCTCTGCGCCTAAGCTTCCTCAGTACCAAATGGAGGGAAATAGTACTTGGTTCCGAGAGCTGAATCCAAACAGCCAACGCACATAAAGCCCCTGGCGCGTAGCAGGTACTCAACAGATCCGTGTTTTCTTTCCTGAGCGCCCAGGATCTGTCTGTGCATCTCAACCCCTACCTGAATCATCAGTTCCTCCCTGGGGAGACCGCAGCTTAGGAAGACGGGGGACGGGCCGGGAAGAAAATCCTTTGGTCCCACAGGCAAAAAGCCCCTGGGGCCCAAACACCTAAAAAAAAATCTCCCCAAATCCACAACCCAAAAGCTTCAGAGTTCCTCTCCCTCTGCTGGCTTTATATCCACCTCTCCTTCCTCTCCCAAGCTTCCCCGTCACAGGCCACAGCGCCCAGAGGATGTGGGGATGGGGAGATGGCCACCCGCTCCCCAGCCCCGGGCTGACGCAGCCCTCCGTGGCCCCCCAGCCTCTCTGGCCGCATTTCAGTTCCCTGTGGCCCCTGGTCCTCTCTCTACAGCTCTCCTCCTTAGTGTCTTTGATGTCTCTGAAGGTGAATAGGATCTGGGATCGTAGGTAGGGCTGGTCCTTGAGCTCATCACCAAGTTCAGTGTGCAGGAGCTGCTGTCTGTCTCACGCGAACCAGCCGTGACTCGGAGGAACTTGAAATTCAGGGTGAATCCCCGAGTCAGAGAGAGATGTAGGTCTGCCAGCCCGGGAAGGAATACACAGACGCATACATCCATAGGTACACACGTGCACACGCTTGCGCACACACAGACCACCCATCGCTTGTGTGCCTTGCGGAATTTAAAAGAAAAGCAGAATGAAAGAACGATTGCTCCACCAACAATACAGATGCGTCGCACAAACTCTTGAACAAGTGAAGATGGATACCAAAGACAACAGGTTCGATTTGATTCAACTGATGCTGAGTCCGAAACAGGCCGAACGAACCCATGCTGTTAGAAGACAGTGGAGTCATAACCAGCACCTCTGACAGCCTCTGGGAGGGGGCATGAAGGTGGCTTCAAGGGGTTGCTGGCGATATTCTGCCTTGATCTGGGCGCCGGTTACCTGAAGGTGTGTGCTTTGTAAAAATTAGGTTCACTTATAAACTATACACTTATTAGACTCAGTACATATAAATTAAGTACATATATAAAGACATTTATTATATTTAGAGCTTACAAGGTGAATATTTTTGTGTATATATATCTTATACTTCCACAAATAGTAGCTGCGTTAAAAGAAGAGACAGACAAGCCACAGACTAAAAGAAAAATCTTTGTGAAACACGTATCTGACAAAGGACTGCCATGTAAAAATATACAAAAACACTTAAAACTCAGTAATGAGAAAACAAACAACCCAATCAAAAACTAGGCAAAGGATCTGAACTTTATCAGAGAAGATACACAGATTGCAAATACGCGTATAGAAAGGTGCTCACGCCGTATGTCATTAGGGAATCACACAGTAAAACAACAACGAGGTACCACCGCACGCCTATTAGATCAACTAACATCCAAACGCATTTAAAAAAAAATCACAGATATTTTTGACAACATCCAGTGCCAATGAGGATGTAGAACATCAGGAACTCTTGTTCGTTGCTGCTGAGAATGCAAGATGGTGCAGCCACTCTGGAAGGCAGCAGGGCAGCATCAGAACTTAACACTCATACCTTATGATCCAGCAATCCCACTCCTTGGTATTCTCCCAAATGAGTGGAGAATTTATCTCCATGCAAAAACCTGCACCCAAATGTTTCTAGAAGCTTTATTCGTGATTGCCAAAACTTGGAATCGACCAAGATGCCCTTCGATGGATGAATGGCTAAACAAACGCTGACACATCCACACAATAGAATATTATTCAGCGCTAAAAAGAAATGAGTTATCAAAAGCCGTGAAAAGACACGAAGAACCTTAAAAGTATATTGTTAAGTGAAAGAAGCCGATCTGAAAAGGCTACATATTGTATGATTCTGCCTATGTGATATTCTGGAAAAGGCAAAACTACAGAAACAGTTAAAAGATTGGTAATTGCCCGTGACCGGGGGAGGGATAAATAGGTGGGCACAGGGGACTGTTAGAGCAGTAAGACTATTCTGTATGATAGTGTAGTGCTAGATATATGTCATTACACACTTGTCAAAACCCATCGAATGAACAACAGGAAGAGTGAACCTTACTGTAAACTGTGGACTTTAGTTAGGAATGTATCAATATTGGCTTATTAGTTATAAGAAATGCACCACACTAATGCAAGTTGTTAATAATTGAGGAAACTGGAGGCGGGAGTGAGGGATATATGAGAACTTTCTGTACTTTCCCCTCAATTTTTCTGTAAACATTAAATTGCTCAAAAATATCTGTGAATTTTTTTAAAATGTAGTTAAAACCGAAATAGACTCACAGACATAGAAAACAAGCTTACGGTTACCAAAGGGAAAAAGGGGGGTAGGGATCAATCAGGGATCTGGGATTAACAGTACACCCTACTGCACTACTATATATAAATAGATAAACAACAAGGACCTATGTATAGCACAGGGAACTATATTCAATATCTCGTAATAACCTATAATGGGAAAGAATCTGAAAAAGAATAGATGTATATGTATAACTGAATCACTGTGCTGTATACCTGAAACACTGTTCATCAACTATATTTCAACTTTTTTAAAACAGCAGCTGTATCACCTCGGATAATGTTTAAGCTTCAAGACCTTCATTTCAGTTTCCTACCTATAAAATGAGAGTTTGACAAGGCAACTCTAAGTGTCCCTGGAGGAGGAGATCTGTAAAGGCAGATAGAACGATTTCCCACCACCCACTGTCCATCTCTCAAAGGCATGCGTGTTACAAGGCAGCTCAGCACCTGCACACTCACTCAGGTGGTGGAGACCGGATGCCTGGGCCCGATGGGCTTCCAGGACAGGGATGTTCAGGGCTGAACCAGAGAGGACCCGGGCCCCAGAGCTGCTGAAGATGAAGGTGTCACCTTCCCTGCACGTGCCAGGAGGCAAGAAGGCCTTCGGCGCCGTCCTCAAAGTCCGCACAGGATGCCGAGGAACTCTGATGGCGGAGAGTAGCTTTCACAGAGGAGCAGCCCCGTGAACTCCGTCCTGAAAAGCAGGCAGGAGCCTTCTGTCAACACAGGACAGACGGAGGAAGGGGCAGAGGTTTGGCGCAAAGCGGGCAGCTGGGCCAACGTCACAGCCCCAGGAGCTGCGGGGTCTGTGAGGCCCCTGGGATTCCGTGGAGAGGCCTGTGCCCGCACACCCACCTGGCAAACCCAGCCCAGAACCCAGCCAACCCCGGCCAGAGTTTCTGTTCCTTCCGCAGAAGCAGATCACACGGCACAGAGACCGGTGTCGTTTCAGATTTGGCTGTCCAACCTCAGCTCAGAAATTCTGTTTCGTTTCTCAGTTTCCTTTACCCCTTTCTCCACAACAGATTTTTTTCAGACTGGTGCTGTACCTCCTGGAACCTGTCTCCCCACCTGCCACATTCAGAGGGTCCCTCCCCCGCCTCCTCTGCAGCCCCGCCCACTCCCTCCTCCCTGCTCATCACACTGGAAGCAGGTGTGGGGCGGGGCGGGGCGGGGGGGGGGGGGGCCTACCTGTCGCAGCCGGATTCCTGCATCCCTGCCCTGGTGCCCCGCCCCAGGGTCTTCAGCATGAATGTGTTCTCTCCCTGTCTGTGTCCCCTTTGACCCCCCTTCCCCGGGACCTTCGCTGGCTCTCTCCCTTCCCTGACCCATCAGCCAGGTATGTCTATTCCTGGGCTTCTAGCTTCTTTCTTGATTACCCGTCTTCCTGCACCCTCTTGCCTAGGTGATGCCAGCAACTTCCCTGGTTTCACTTATCCAGATGCTGCAGATTCCCAAACATGAGTATCTAAGGCCACATCTCTCCTCTGAGAATCAGATGAGTCCATCTGGCTCCTCCTGGACAGCGTACTTAGATGTCCCACAGGGACCTAGTGAGATGCCTTTCCTACCTAAACCCCATTTCCACCCCACCTCCCCCATGGAAGGGATATATCCACGTAACCTTATTTGTGCCACAGAACCCTGACCCTCCCAGGCACACCAGTGAAAACACCAAGGTCACAGCCGGTCGGAGTGGACACAGAAACAATATTCCTTCTCCATTTGCCTACCCCAGAAGCTTCTCATTCTTTTCCCCTCGCTAGGTGTCTCCGATCGGTCACTAAAACTGCCTCCCGCCCGGTCTGCTAACTCCAAGCTGCTCTCCACGTGCAGCCAGTGTGTTCCTTCTACAACAGAAACCTCCCTGGGTCATCCTCTCACAGAGCAAACCCTCTCTCCTGACACACCAGCCCCTGTACGACCCAGCCCCGACGCAGACTCAGCTTCACTTCTCACCATCCCTCTCCTTACCCTGGACCCTGCAGCCAACGTGCGGTTTCCCAAATTCTCCGTTCTCTCTCCCCTGTGGACATCTGCGTGTGGTTTTTGTTGTCCTGCCTGGAACATCCTTTCTCCACCCCTTCTGGCTGTATAATTCTGGATCAACTTTTAGTTATGCCCTTAACAGTCATTTCCGTGGGAAAGCTCTCGCCAGCCTTCATTCGCTCCATCCCATGACCCACCGCACTCTTTCGAGTTCCCTCTGAGTTGGTCTGACTCCGTCCTGGACCGGTAGCCACTCGGGGGAAATTCCATCACTGAGTTTCATGGCCATAGCGTAACACCTGGCACATCAAACCTGTTGAATGAGGACTTCCCTGGTGGCGCAGTGGTTAAGAATCCGCTTGCCAATGCAGGGGACACGGGTTTGAGCCCTCGTCCAAGAAAATCCCACGTGCCATGGAGCAACTAAGCCCACACGCTGCAATGAAGACCCAACGCAGCCAAAAATAAATAGATAAAGTAAATTTCTTTTTTAAAAGCTGTCGAATGAATGAATGAATTTATCAGTGCCTTATAAGTATCACTTGTTATACACACTGAAGATTCAAAGATGACATATAATATCCTGCATAAAAGAACTTGGGGGGAGACCAACAAGAAAGCAATAAGTGTGATGAAGTGTTATAAATGCTATAAGAAAGTATGATGTGAGAGGGTGGAGACAGGCACAGAGAAGGATGTGATCAATTCCACCATCTCAAGGGATGCTTGAGAGACTCTGTTTTCTTCTTTATTTTTTAACTTTTCATTTTGAAATAATTTCAGACTCACAAAGGTTGTAAAAATAGTACAGTGTTCCCTTCCACCCTACCCCGCAGTGCTCTCAACTGTTGAGAGCTTAAATAACCGTGATTCAGTGACCATAACCAGGAAGCTCACGTTGACATGATGCTATCACCTAATTATAGACTTATTCAAACTTCGCCAGTTTGTTTTACTCGTGTCTTTTTTCAGGTCCAGGGTCCTATCCCTGATCCTACATCCCATTTAGTTATATGTAGGTGTCTTAATCTCCTTTCATCTGGTACGGTTCCTTAGTCTTTTTCTTTTCTTTTTTTTTTCAGTTTTACAAACTTGATGCTTTGGAAGAGTATTTGGCTGGTGATTCTGTAGAATGTCCCTCTGTCTGGACTTGTCTGATAGTTGCTCATGACTCAATTGAGGCTGTGTATTTTGGGCAAGAATCCCACAGATGGGATGCTGTGCCCTTCTCTGTGCGTCCTATCAAGGGCTACAGGATGTCGCTGTTTCTCATTCCTGGTGATGTTAACCTGACCGCTTGAGGTGGTGTCCGCTAGGCTTCTCCACTGTTGAGTTATTGTTTTTTCTCTTTGTCACTAATAAATGCCTTGTGCAGAGATACTTTGAGACTGAAGCTTTCCTGTTTTCCATCGTATTTTCACATCCCACTTTCAGCATCCACTCATGAGACGTACCTGCCACAATTATTAACGGGCTGTTGCCAAATTGTGGTTTTCTCCATCTCTCATTTCTTCTGCATTTATTAATTAGAATTCTACTGTGAAAAGAGCTGTTCCTTTTTTTTCCCACTGATGTACTTATTTATTCTATTATTTATGTCAGTATGGACTCGTGGACATTTATCCTCTTCTCTTCTACTGGTTACCATCTTTCCCCATCATTATTTATTTTATTACTCAACTCATCTCAGTGCAGGCCACTGGGATAAAGCTGATACTTTCCTAATATTCGTCATAGTCTCATTGCTAAAATAGTCAATCAACGACCATTGAAAGACATATAGTCCAGAAAGCAAATAAACAAACCCACTTGAAGCCACTGTTATGTAATTTTCTACCATTCTTGGTCGTTTAAGAGAAGTGATTGTTGAGAGATGAGTAGATTCTTTGCAGCTAAAACAAGAGTGGGCACGACCGGTCAGGGAAGTAGCTGCAGCAGAAGCATTCATGTGTGAGGCAGCAAGGGGACCACAGAAGAACAAAGTGCTCCGAACGGCTGAAGCAAAGGGTTTGCACGCAAGAGAGAGCCGGGCAAGATGTAAATCTGGAGAGAGACACAGGGTCCAAATCCCAGAGTGGCTGCGGGGACCGAGATGCCTGACTCAGGGCTGGCGTCTACACTGTAGGTGAGAAGATGCCACGGACGGGGCTCAAGTAGACGAATGACACATTTGGTTTCGTGATTTCTTTTTTTTTTTTTTTTTTTTTGCGGTACGCGGGCCTCTCACTGTTGTGGCCGCTCCCGTTGCGGAGCAGAGGCTCCGGATGCGCAGGCTCAGCGGCCATGGCTCACGGGCCCAGCCGCTCTGCGGCATGTGGGATCTTCCCGGACCAAGGCACGAACCCGTGTCCCCTGCATCGGCAGGCGGACTCTCAACCACTGCGCCACCAGGGAAGCCCCTGGTTTCGCGATTTTTAAAAAGCCTTTCTGTTTCAGACTATGCTTAGGGCGCTTAGAGTCTTAAGAGGTGATACCGAGGGAAGTGTGAGGCTCCCTCTGGAAGCACCCCCCCGCCCCCTGACAAACTAGAACAGCTACACTTTCTGTTTTACATATTAGGACCCCATGTTAACACTTCAGTTAAGAAGAGCACCCATGGTTTAAAAAAAAAAAGATGAAATAATAGCATTTTTATAAACTGTAAAGAGTTAGATTAATATTGAAACCAAGTGTCAAGGAAATTTGACTTTGTGAAGCTTTATTTTACTACAGTTGTAAATGTTAATCTTTGAAAACCAATGTTGTGATGCTGGTTTTTACAGTTTTTATGTGAATACCTAGGTATATTAAAATTTCATTCACCAAAAAAAAAAAAAAAAAGTCTTTCTGTCTCCATGAGAGGCAGAGAGCTAGGAGGGTTGTGAGGCTGTAACCAGGGCAGCAAGATCAGTGCCAGAGCCACGTTGTAAGGACGAGAGTCCAAAGGGGCAGCCGTGGGGTGGGAGAGCAGAGGCAGGTCTGAAAGATGGGCCGAGGTGAACTCGGGAGAACTCCATGACCGAATATGGGGTGTCAGAGAGAGGGAAACAGAGAAGGGTCGAGGACAATACCCATTTCTCTACATTAAGTGTCCTTGATGAGAAAAGGGAAAAGTGACCTCAGCTGTGGATATGCTCGCTCTTCTTTGTAGAACTCACCCACTACCCACTTCCAGCTGGCCAATCCTTGTTCATCTCTGCACATCCTGTTGAGTTTGAGGGGCTAATGGGACATTCAGATGGAGTCATCCGGTAGGAAGTTTGGAATCTGGTACTCACAGGAGGCATCTGGGCTGAAGATGGAGGTTCTCGAGCCATGAACGTGGACAGAGTCACTCGGGTGAAGAGGGGCGGAGAGCAGGGAACACACGAGGCCCAAGGCACAAGCCCCGGGAACAGCTAGCTTCCCAGTGGGGTGGGAGGGAGGGAGAGACAGAAAAAGGAGCCAGAGCAGGAAAAAGAAAGCCAGGGGGTTTCCGGAAGCCAAGGACAGCTGAATGCCTCAGAGACGTCGAGTGGGAAGGCCGGGCCTATCGCATTTGGCCTTGGGGAGGCTGTGTAAGACCTGATCCAGGGCAGTTTCAGTAATGAAACTGAAGCCTGGTCACAGTGGACAGAGCAGGACATAGGGGAGGGGAACGGGAGGTACCACCTGGGGAAGAACGGCTACGGCTACGGAGGAAGGAGGGAAGAGAACAGGAGGAAGCTTCCCTCTCAGCCCCCACGTCTCCAAAACTGAACTCATTCTTTTCTGAGTCTCTTACCCCATCACCAAGCAGAAAGATCATCCCGTTTTCCTCTTGCTCTAGAATTCCTCCTAACTGTGTGATTGGCAAGTTTTTTAAGCCAGAAGTCCGGGAGTTTTCCTCAACACATCTCTCTCTGGGCCGCGCATCCCATCCACGGCCAAGTCCTGTGGGTTTTCCCTCCTAAGCATCTCTCGAGTCTGCTCCCTCCTTCCTTCTCCCCTGCCATCATCTCTCCCAAGTCACCCATATCTCCCCTGGACCAACGAAAAGGCCTCGCGATGGGGTTTTCCCCTTCCACGTAACCTTCAGCCGCCAGAGCGGCTATTTTAAACCTCAACCCCCAGTCACATCACTCTCAGCTCAAAACATTCCAGTGCTTTCCCACTGTCCCCAGAGGAAAGTCAAAGTCTTCAGGAGATCAGGAAGCCCCTGCCTGGTCAGGAAGCCCGGCGTCCCACCCGCTCTGGTTCCACTTTCTCCCTTTCTCCCTGGGTTCCAGCCCCCAGTTCCTCAAACACACTGTGTCCCCACCCACCCCAGGGTGCGGTCCACACCCTTCCTCCTTCCTAGAATGCACTTTCCCTCCATCCAGTCCCCAATTCCGCCCCCAAGTCTGGCTAATTCCCACTTATCCTTCAGGTTGAAACTTAACGTGATACTTCTTCAGATAATTCTTCCTTTATCCTCCAAACAAGGTTGGTTAAACCACTGCCAAGTGCTCTGTGTGCCTTGCTGTCTCTTCCTAGGACCTAGTGCAAACCAGGTCTGTCCCTCCCATCCCCTACCCCTCCCACTGCAGTGTATTCCAGGTCCCACGAGGGCAGGGCCACGGCTGCAGGTTCCATCCCTCCACCCCCGTTCAGGCACATCACAGGGACTCAGGATATACCTGTCGAATGAATAATGTTGAATAATAACTCCATGAGATAAATAAGATTATTCCAATTTTTTTAAACTTTTTATTTGGAAATCATTTCACATGTATATAAAAGTTACAAAAAATAAAAATAGGGCTTCCCTGGTGGCGCAGTGGTTGAGAGTCCGCCTGCCGATGCAGGGGACACGGGTTCCTGCCCCGGTCCGGGAAGATCCCACGTGCCGCGGAGTGGCTGGGCCCGTGAGCCATGACCGCTGAGCCTGCGCGTCCTGAGCCTGTGCTCCGCAACGGGAGAGGCCACAACAGTGAGAGGCCCGCGTACCGCAAAAAAAATAATAAAATAAAATAAAAATAGTAGAAAGAACGTACATATGCTATTTATCCAGATTCACTGTAAATATTTTCCCCCATTTGCCCTCTCTCTCTAGCAACCTTTATTATACGTAATTACATATTATAGGTAACTTTTTTTCTGAACCAGCTGGGGGTAAGTTACATACCTCGAGGTCCTTTGCCCTTAAATACTCCCTCATGTATTGCCTGAAAATAAGGATACTGTCTTATATAACCACAAAACAGTTATCAACTACCGTAAATTTAACATTGATATAATTCTTTCATCTCCTGCTTGAATTCCAATTTTGGCAATTATAGAAGCATAATTTGAGATACAAATGCAAGTCACGTTTTTAATTTAAAACTTTTTAGTAGCCACATTTTAAAAAGTAGAAAGAAACATGTGAAATTAATTTTAATAATATACATTTTCTTTACCCCAATATCTCAACACATATTGCCGTTTTAACATATAATCAATATAAAAATTATTAACTTGGTATTTTATATTTTTTTTCTTCCTAAGTCTTTGAAATTCAGCCAAACCACGATGTATAGGCACTGCCTGATAACTCAGTGCCCCTTCAAACCAGAGTTCTTCAAATATTTGTTCAATACTCTTTGACCCAGCAGGGAATCTTCCAGAAATTTGAGCTACAACTGTATTCACACCCATAAAAATTAACACCTGTACAATCCATTGCAGTATTTCTGTAAGAGCAAAAAGTTAGAAATTCAATGTCCATCCACAGGACACTGGGAAAATTAACTGTAATATATCTATCCAGTAAAACATCGTATGGTTGATGTAAAGAACGAGGTCGCTCTGTTTGTACAGATAAGGACCCACATTTCAGATACAGCTGTTAAGGCAAAAGCAAGGTGCAGAATGTTGTGTAAGGTGCGCCACTATCTGTATCTGGGGGCGGGGGGCCCGTACTAGCTATCTAAAGTAGCAATGAACACTCACTGAGCCCTCACTTCATGTCAGGCACAGCTCAAGTGTTTTGCGCTTACCCCTTACAACAATGGTAGAGGCAGATATCCTACTTTCTTCATATTCCAAACAGAATTTAGAATGGGAAACAGAAATGAGAATGATTTTTTTGCCTCTCCTACAGAATGGCTTTGGAAATAATTAAAGAGCTATTCTGACCCACTTCAAATCAAGCTAGGGGAGAAAAAAAAAATCACACACAGACACACACAACTTACACATGGGGTACCTCTAAAGATATACAAGAAACTGCTTATGCATGCTGCCTTAGGGAGGAATTGAGGGTCTCCAATATGTTATATCTCCTCATCCCCATTTCAGTACCAATGAAAAGGCAGAAGTTCAAAATACCATCTAGTAAAGCTCTTGAAGAACTGGCGTTAGATGTTTTATACGAGAACGTTTGCCAATATCCCCCCCGTCAATTTGCCTGACTTGTCCACACACCATCGCTGAATGTTGCAACTGCAGGATCTGTGCAGGTAAAACAGGAGGGGGAGAACAGAAGAAATCTTGCCCACCGGCAAGCAAAGACAGAAGAGAGGGAAAAATCAGGCTCAGTTCCTTGTTCCGGAGCCGCCAGTCAGCTCGGTCCCCCACAGACAGGAGGAGGAGTGTGTTACCTCCATATGCTGCCAGCTAAGGTTCCCAACTCCTGGCTCACTGAACTCACTGAACTTACCCACTGAGCTTATGGTAATTAGGGGTAGGTGTGTCCCCCCAGGCCTGGGCGGTCTTGCCCTCATCATCAGGAGAAATTTGCCCAATACCAGCTACTGGTCCTTTGGGTGCTTCCTAGAACCATGGCTGGGCAAAGCAGCTTTGGTTGCCTGAAGGTCAGGAACAAAACAGGACAAGACATTTAAATTGACCCCAAGGCCACTCAGTGCCTAGGCTGGAAAATGAACTCCATTTTCCATCTCAGATTACGAAGAGCCATGTAGCGCGATAGAGCACAGCAGAGTTACTGTGACAGTAAAGGACGCTATAAAAATAAGCGCACTGTAAAATGCCAACACAGAGAAGCCCAAACTTAATACAAATTCACTCCCATGGTGAATTTCTGATTCTGCTCAGTCACAGCCGGGGGGGGCCCTGAGGGTCTGGGTGGACCTGGGGTCCCTTCAGTGGCCACAGCTTGGGCCGTGTCTAGTGGAAAGGGGCATGGACCCTTCAGCACCTCAGAAGTGATGGCGGCCAAGTCTCTCATGAGCTTCATCTACAAAGCATCTAGGGGGCTAACCTGTTGAACCCAACAGATGAATGCCGTGCCGGCTGCATGCTCAGTAAATCCCCAGCTCTCGGGGCAGGTATCTGAGCAGAACTGTTCCCCGGGCTCTGTAGGTGATGCTGCGAAGACCAAGAAAGAGACTCAAGGTGGCAGGGGGCGGTTGGGGCGGGGAGGAAGAGAAGACATGGACTCAGAAAATCATTTCCGTTCTGCCAGCATGCTAGTCAGGCAATAGGAGACTGGGGTCTGGAATCCACTTAAACTAAATAGGGTCAAATCTCCCCTGACAGGGTCCTTTTGCCACTGTGCAAGTGCTATATGGGGGGAGGAAGGCTGTGCACAGGGTCCCCCTCTGAGGCAGCACGGTCTAAAGACCGTCTTGTCCTCATACCAAGTTAGCAATTTGCAGTGATGGCAGCTCCACTGACCAGGTCTTCTTACCTGAGGTACCTTCTTTTCCCAACCAGAGCAGTCAGAACCTCTGGCTGTGCATTCTTTTCGGGCTCCAGGAGCTGCCTGAGCACGTCCGCCCCCTCCTGTGGGCATCCCAACGCAGGGGTATCCTTGCTGAGACCCGGCACGGTCTTCTCAAACGCTCTTCTTCGTAGACCTTTCAAAAATATCTGCCCTTTGAAAAAAAATATATATATATATCCGCCCTTTGACTATCATTGCTTTTCCTCAAATCTTTTCCTGCAGAGGCGAGATATTTCACGTGTTGTCTTCCTCTTGACTGCCCCCTGCTTCTTCCGGGCAAGCTCAGCTTTGTATCAGTTTAACCCTTTATTTCATATAAAGCCAGCCCTTTCTTGTGTTTTCCAAGAATCGTTTTCTGAACATAATCCTCCAGGGTCTTTTCTTATGGGATTTCCCACAATGGGAGATACGAAATCATTTATTCTGGGTCTGGTCAAAGTAACCGCTGTTTAGACAAATCTTACTAAGCTGGAAAATCCCACTCAGAGGTCTTCTCCTATCAACCCAGCGTCTTCTCGCGTCTGGACTTGTTCGGCATTTGTCCTGCTTGGCTGCTCTATCATGCATCTCATGCTTCCTGTGCTTTTCTTCAGAGACCAAATTCCATGAATTTCTCAGGTACTCCTTTAGACAGTGGCATTTCCTGGTCACAGTAAAGTTCACTCAATGATTTTTTTTTCTTTCTAGTATTTCACACTGATCTTTTGGTCTCTCATCGTCCAAATTTTCGTAACCCCTTTGGGTAGCTGTCCCATCCTTCAAGGGGCCATTGTCAATTGTTCTTACAATGTACTCTCGTTCTGCAGCCCTCCTCCCAGGAGATCGAAAAGGACAGACACTTCTCAGATCTTCCTGGGTCCTGGCTACCCCGGGAAAGTCATTCCAGTCTGCTTTTTGTAAAATTTTGCTTCTCTTCTTCTGTTTAACCTTACTGGAATTCAAACTTTGTTTCTGTTCTAGACTTATCTAAAATATGCCTGTCAACATTGTAAATCAACTATACTTCAATAAAAAAGAAAGATAAAAATAAAATATATCTGTCATTTCAATTTCCTCCTTTAACTACATTTAACCTTGGACTTTCAATTTCAATAAAAGCGATCTATTTCTCTTCCACACACTTAGAATTCTCTTTATGATAGAAGACTTGATTCCTTTTATTAGTTTTTTAAATAGAATCTACTACCTTTCTGTACAGGAAGCCACAGACTGGGTGTCTGATGTTCAGAACCATAGTCAAAGTGTATCAGTAACAAATCTGGAACCACTTTGAAATCACAGAATGGGGGTTTCTCTTGAACTTGTGGTCAAGTTACAGGAATTAAAATCAAGTTCCTCTGTAGTTTTCTCTCTTTGCTCCTGAAGATAATTTAAAGCAATTTTTTAAAGTACAGAATTGGGGGTAGTTTATCTTATGCCGCCTACAGTTACCGACCACTAACACTCTAAAATTCAAAACTCACTCTGTTCTACCAAATAGACAGAATAAGCCCTGGGTCTCCTGGTTCGGAGATCTTGCTGAGGACCACAGTAAAACTGTCCTACTCTCTCACACCAGAAGCCCCCATGAAATGCTCTCATTTCCCTTTAATGAAACGCTTGCCCCTTTCTTAATACCCCTTAATGTCTCCTCTTAATCAAAACCTTGCTGCTTCTGTCTCCTAAATCTGTCGAAAAGCAACCACACTTGCTAGGGTCCCAGGCCTCCCTCCATCCCTGTGTAAAACGCCCAAGTAGCCTTTGGCTGCAGGGACACACTGAGGGGAGGGTCCCATATGGCCAGTGCTTCCTAAAGCCTAATGCCTCCTACCCAGGCCATCCCTGTGAAAAGCCAATTTTGTTACAGAGCTGTGAGAATGAATGATACGAAACTAAACACGACAATGTGGATGATCTCATAAAAATCTCATAATGTTGTGGGAAAGAAGGTGGACACAGTTCATAATGCGTGATCGTATGTATATAAATGTATGTAAATTACAAAGGCAACCCGACAATCTTTATGCTGTTAGCGGTCAGGATGGCAGCTGGCAGGTCATACCTGGCATGAGGGGGTCTATGGGGCGTTGGTGGTGTTCTGTGTCTTGATTCAGGTTCTGGTTACATGGGCGTCCAGTTAGTAAAATTTCATCAAACTGTCCACCTATAATATGTGCACATCGATAAAAGGTTAATTTTTTAAAATCCATCAAAGCCAGCTACATGACCTCATGTGAGCAGTAATCACAATGGCCAAGGTCAACCACACCCCCTCCCCAAGGGTCCTCATTGCCAAAACCTAGCTCCCTGCCTCCCGGACACGCCCAAAGCCCTCATCCACACGTGTCACATGCTCCACAAATGACAGTTGTTATTTATTTTTCAATGTTCTCTGCTCCCTAATAGACGTTAGTGTTTGGGGGAGTATGCTGGGTTGAATAGTGTCCCCTAAAATGATATGTCCGGGTCTTAAACCCCAAAAACTATGAATGTGGTCTTATTTGGAAATCGGGTCTTTGTAGATGTAATTAACTCAAGGAGCATCTTGGATTTACAGTACGCCTTAAATCCAATGACCAGTGTCCTTACAAGGAAAAGGAGAGGGAGATTTGAGACACACAGACACAGAAAAAGAGACCTGGGGAGAAAGCCACGCAGAGATGGAGGCCGAGGCTGGAGTTAAGCTGCCACAAACCAAGGAACCTGGGGGCCAGCAGAAGAAACCAGAAGAAGCAAGGAATGGCTCTCCCCTAGAGCCCTTGGGCAGACTGTGGTCCTCCCAACACTTAGATTTCAGACTTCTGACCTCCAGAACTGTGAAAGAATAAATTTCTGTTGTTTTAAGCCCATCAGTTTGTGGTCATTTGTTACCATAGCCCTAGGAAACTAATACAGGGGGCCAAACATTTAACACTCCCTTTTCCTGCCCTTGTTCTAAACCAAGAGATACACATCAGACTCTAAGAGATGGATATCAGAATTGTGCCCTGATTACTCACGAAGCCACATTAGAAGGCACGATTTAAATCACACCAAATTAGCCTATTAATAACGGCCTGAGAATTGAATTGACTGCTCTAGGTTCCAGACTTCCGTAGCAAAGGCTAGACTCTGCTCTAAAATGCTTACCAGAACAGGTAAGCATTTACATTTTATCTAAAAGGTATTCAGCATTTGTTTAAAGATGCTAGGTGCTTCCTGGGGGAATACAGTAAGGATACTGTCTATCAGAGCAAGATAAATACTGTGTGATATCACTTATTGTGTGGAATCTAAAAGAGTCAAACTCACAGAAATAGAGCAGAGGGGTGGCTACCAGGAACTGGTGAGTGAGAGACATGGGAAGATGTTGGTCAATGGATATAAACTTCCGGTTATAAAAGTAAGTTTATCTTACTTTACTAATGTGTATCATAGTGTTAAGAGTTACTCATACTGTATTATACACTTGAAAATTCCTATGAGAGTAAATTGTAAATGATCTCACCACAGAAATGAATGGCAATTAGGTGACATGATAGAAGAGTTACCTAATGGTATGATGGTAATGATTTTGCAGTATGTAAGTGTATCAAATCAACACGTACACCTGAAACTTACACGATGTTATATGTCAATTATAACTCAACAAAGGTAACAAAAATGACGTCCATCACCCTGCAATTCAGCTCGGACCCCATACTTGCACACCCCCGATCAGGAAGAGCTGAGGAGTCGTAACATCTGCGCTCTTTGAAAGCAGCTTATTATGAGTACCTCCCTGGGGCTTTACCTATGCAAATATCCACCAAGTGGCTTATCAAAGGATTCTAACCACACATACTGCTGCCGCTAAGAGGTGTTATTACTGACAAAAAGGAAATTGTTTTCTTCGATGTCACTGATGTTTCAATACCTCTCACAGAGTGTTGTCCCTGACAGCTCTTTGCCTGAACTGCCCCCAGTCCTGCTCTGCTATGGAAATCAGTGGAGAGATATTCTCTTCAAGGTTATACAATCTAACTGTCAATCTGGAGGACAGAAAACAGGCTGGGCATAACCTTCAGTGTCTGGAACGCTTACTGTGACAACAGTTACCATTTCTAATGCTGTCGAAGTAACCAGATCCCGAAAATAGAGGTGACAAATAAAGGCCACCTTTGGCCAAACCCCTCTTAGGGAGGGGGTCTATCACCCTTCCCAGTGGGTGTTCTTGCTGCCACGCATGTGACCCCATCCTGGGCCACCCATTCTAGAGAGCCAGCCATATTCCTAAGTCACTTTTTCCTCTCTTTACTGCATCCCTTCTTCTTTCAGCTAATTGTCTGGGTAGAAGATGTCTGGGCAATAGTTCAACTAATCCCCTCTGAGGTACTATGTTAGTGAAGACATGCATTCACTGTCTCAGGGATACATGCATTTTAGAAGAAGGCAACTGATGACAGTAAGGCCTGAAATCTAAGGAAAGAAAGTCTAATGCTGCAATTTTAGCCAGCTTGAGTGAGCAGAAAGATTTCCTTACACGCCTCCAGTAACACCCCCCAGGCTGAGTACTAACTCTGCATGCCTAAAACTGGGGCTACTCAGTGCACTCGTCACCGTAAGATGCGGAAGTCACCATCGGAAGTTCCACTTTCCATCACAGAGACACACGCTGGAAAATATAGGAAAGATAAGAAATTAGGGGCTTCCCTGGTGGCGCAGTGGTTGAGAGTCTGCCTGCCGATGCAGGGGACGCGGGTTCGTGCCCCGGTCCGGGAAGATCCCACATGCCGCAGAGCGGCTGGGCCCGTGAGCCATAGCCGCTGAGCCTGCGCGTCCGGAACCTGTGCTCCGCAATGGGAGAGGCCACAGCGGTGAGAGGCCCGCGTACCGCAAAAAAAAAAAAAAAAAAAAAAAATGAAATCAGACTAGAAAGGCAGACAGGGTTCCAGCACACTGTAGTAAGGAACTTACACTCTATCCTATGGGCGGTAGGGAGCTCTGAAGGGCTTTACCCAAGGAAACAACATGGTAAGATTCACATTTTAGCCAAATCACTGCACTGCAGTGTGGAGAATGGATGTGATGGAGCCGGTGGGCTCAGCTGGGACATTGTGACGTGGTCCATGTGAGAGATGAGCAGCTCTGATACCAGCAGCCCCAGGCGACTGGTGGGATGCAGGTGGAGAGACCTGGAGCCTCACACGCACCACTGCTCATACAGAGGAAACCAAGCACAGAGAAGACAGGGCAGAGCAAGGTCTCAGGCAAAGGCAGGCATCAGTGTGGAATTCAACCATTTCTATTGATGAAGTTCTAGTGCTTTGGTCCTTTAGGGTACATGCAGGCTTTTCACGGGGCACGTGAGCGTGGATCATCTGAAAGGTGTCCATCTCCAGATCCTCAACTTCCTCAAGCTTTGCTAAAACTGATCCATTGAGGGTGGCGGCACCTGCCATCCATCGAAGTGTCAGGTTGGGTCTCTTTTCCCACCTTTCCTTCCTCCATTACTCTGCTCCCATTTTACAGATAAAGGCGCACCTCTCACCCATCCTGGCATCTCATGACAGCATGTTGCTCCTGGGCATTAAAATCTTGGGGGCATCCGTGGACTTCCCTCGTGGTCCAGTGGTTAAGACCCCGTGCTTCCGCTGCAGGGGGCACAGGTTCAATCCCTGGTTGGGGGAGGTTCTGTGCGCGGCTTGGTGCGGCCAAACAGCGACAACAGCAACAACAAATCTCAGGGGCATCCAAAAGGGGGAACAGTTTGAAAAGCTGACGTCAGTGAGATCTTTAATCAAGGCACCAGGATGTGACACCCCCCCCCTTCTGATATACACATATTTCTGTTAAGGGCAAAACGCTGCGTTAAAAATGGTGTGTTTTGGATAATGCTGGGATGCTCTCAATTCAGGTAGACCATAGAATGAAACTAGAAGGATAGCAATGTTATTGAGTGATCTCTTGATCCCATTGCTGCCAAAGGCTACATGGCTTCCGAGGGACGATCCTGTGACAGCAAAGCCCAGAGAGCCGCAGCAGAGAGTGTGAAAGATGCTGTGTCCATATTTCATCCAGGTGACAAACTCATGGCAAGGGTCCTTGGCATTTCTTCCTAGCTCTCTCCATCTAAAAATTAGAACTCCAAAGTGACAAAGTTATTAAAAGGATTCCTATTAACACAGCTCCTTGATTTGAAAAATGAAGGCAGGTTCTTTCTGACAGAAGCCGTCTGATTTGGCTGGTTAGTTATCCGTGAAATATTTTCCGCAAATTGAGTGAGATAAATCTGCACCAGGAAGGTTCTGATGAAAATAGATACAAAGCGAGTGACAAAATAAAAGCATTTCAATGCAAAGATGTATCGGCAAAGATATACCGAAATTAACACATATTTCTACTTCCTGAAGCTTTCTGAGTCCATCTGGTTCAACAACGGAAAGAGTAAGACGTATACTTAACAGTCATTGACTATGTCTGGGTAATGCCTTCTTAGTTGCATTTCCAGAAATCGAAAGGAATGACACTATTGTCTGGGTAACAAATCCATTCTTCAGTCAAATGGCTTTTATTTCAAAATCAAACGGCTTTGTTTTTAACAAACTGAGGGAGGACATAAATTATCAGCTGATAAATCATCGAATGACAAAAGGTAGTTTTGATGATGCATCACTATGTGATATTTTAGCAAATAACTTGGGAGTCGTTCAAAGAATTGAGCGACACTGTCACATAAAACTTCCCATCGTTTACTTTTTATGTGAACAAATGCCCGTGAAAATGAAAAATCAGAATGGAATTGATGTCGAATCCCATAGGTAATATTCATCAGGGACACGTGGGCTCAATTTAGAATGCATTTCCAATAAAATTTTACCTTTTCTACCAACGATACTTCAATTTTTTTTTAATTGTAAAAAAAAGAAATTGTTATAAAAATGTGTATACAGTCAGCCCTCTGTATCCACGGGTTCTAGATTCTTAATGGGTCATTTTCAAAATTATGTCCCAAATGACTTTAGAGGGACGCAAAGGCCATGCCTCGGTCCCTCCGGGGCAGCGCCTCCCCAGAACCGTCTTCGCTGTGGAGCTGGGCGCCTGCCTGGATCCTGGCTTCAACTCCCACGTTGGTTCCCAGGGTGTGACACCGAACAGCGCTCTCTATTCCTCTCCTGAGTTTCTCTCTTTCCTTCACTTTCACACCCTTTTCTGGAGAGCGATTTCCTCTGCCACGTCACAGCCATCCAATTTGTCATCCTTTTTCCTGGCCGGGTACCCTGATTGCAGCTGCCTTCTGCAGGCAGTGCGCTAAGTGGATGCAGAGGGGAGCGCGCCCCTCGGCTTTTCGCTCCGCCTCTCCTCCCGGGTCCCCGACTTCCCCGCAATCCCCACCCGCCCTGCAAGCCCTCCCTGGAGGCCTCCCTCCTCCCTCCAGCCCAGCGGCCTCCAGCTCTGCATCTCCTTCCAGGCGCCTGGGCCCGGCCTCCCGTCCTCCCGGGAGAGCGGAAGGTGGTCCGGAGCGCATATCGGTAATCCCAGCCCGGCCCGGCCCGGCCCGGCCCGGCCCTCTTCACGGACATTTCAGTCTCCCCGGCCTTTCATCCGCCTTTCAACCCGCGGAGGAGGCGGGAGGGAGAGGATGTGACCTCATCTGCAAGGCATCCGAGCCCAGGGGTGCCCCAGGGCTCCCACCCAGACCTGCCTCGCGCGTCCCTCTCTCCATCCGCGCGCCCCTATCTGCATCCGCGCGCCACGCCACGGACAACCAGGGGCCTCGGCTTTGAAGGGAGGGATGCTGCGTTTCTGAGAAAAGGGCGGACAAGAAAGGAAATGGACTTGGCTAGATATGCACTTTGTGTAAAACATTCCCCCAACTGGAATCCCACGCACTGAGCTACGCACATCCACTGCACGGGCGCTGCTGCTGTGTGTGTGTGTGCGCGCGCACACACACACACACACGCACACGCACACGCACACTCACAGCCTAACTCAGTCCAGCCCCAACCTAATCAGAAGATATGAATTAAGGCAAAAGCCCTTAGTTTTCTCTTTCATTTCCTCCTCATATAACACTAGCTAAGAGAACAGCACAACCCTTCTGAACCCCGAGGTGCAGTGGGAGAATGGACGGGACCAACAGGCCCAGGAGGCCCACCTTCGAAGCTCCCAGCTGGCTGCATGGCGGCTGGTGGCTGTACGCCTTTCTTTCCTCCTGCCCCCAGAGAAAACGTGGTCTCCACTTCGCATGCTGCCTGACTTTCCTGCACTTCCTTTGGTGTCCTCAACGTTTCCAACCTTCCAGGATTCTTGGCTTCAATATAATACAAGTACCTCGTGCAAGGGTGACACAGTCACATACACTTCTGGGGGGAGGGGACAGGAGCAGATGGAGGAAGGGGTGAAGCTCAGGAAGGGCGGAGGGGAAGTCCCTTTCCCTTTCCCAATCGTCTCCCAGTCCGCGGCGCCCAACCCAGTTGGTTGGTAACCTCAGGTGGGGTGCCAGCCCTTAAGCACCATTTGCAGGAGTGGCGGAGTGTGCTGCTCCCTGCCTGCGCGTACTTGGAACTTCCCGAAGGTAGCCCCTACCTGGGCTGCAGAGAGAAACCCCTGCCCTCTGGGTCTCTCCCTCTAAGAAGTTTGTAGAGATGGCTTTGCTCGGTTCTAGGTGTGCTTTGTGTCACCTGGTCACATCTGTCACCCCACCTCAAGCGCCCTTCACCCCTCTGCCCTGCACACACACACCCACCGCTGCCACCATTCACCCAGCGGACTCCCCACCCTTTGGGTCTCTATCGAAGGGGCCTCCCGCAAACACGCCGGCAAAAGTTGCCCTCCCCAGGGACTACTAAATTGCCCTGTTTATTTCCTTCCAAGCATCTGTCATTATCTGGCTTGATCTTGTTTACTTATTTGTTTATTATCTGAGCAGTGCCATCACCGCTCCCCACGGACTCTCCAAGATTGTGAGCTCCACAGATGAAGAGACCTTGCTGGTCTCACTCACCATTTGTGCAGCCCCAGGATGGGCCCCGCACCCAGTAGCTATATATTTGTTGAATAAATGAAGGAAGGAAAAAATACTAAGTGTTGGTGATGCCTGGTAACCTCTGTGTCTTTCTATGTAAAAGACTTTCAAATTAAATTATTATTTATAATGTATAAACATAGATATTAACATAGAACATATATTAGATACATTATATAATTATATGTACGTATAATATGTAAATATGTGTCATAAAATTATCAGTGTCTGTCTTCTGTACCAGACTCTGAGCAGCTCGAGGACGTTACGTTGTCTGAGCTCTCTCTACCCCTCAGCATCCAGCCCAGTGCCTGATACAAAGTAAATATTCTCGACTTTGTTTGTTTGCCATGTGATGACGAGCAAAACATTTTATTTCAGTTAGGAGGAGAGTGATACACCTTGTTGAGTTCTTGAAAGACTGTTAAGTTCTTCCACGTCTGCTTCGTCCCCATAATTCTAAAAATCAGCGTAGACCGGCATTATCCCCACCGTACAGATGAGCAAAATAAGTGCCCAAAAGGTTGAGTAGTTTCTCCAGGGCAAGAATCGGTAAGAAAGGTGCATTGAAATCTCCAGCAATGACTGAACTGCCTATTTCTTCCTTCAGTTGTATCAGATTTTTGCTTGATGTATTTGGAAATTCTGTTTCCATAAGTCCTTTGAACCTATAGAATTCAGAAGGACCTCCCCTCATGGCTTTTCTTCCAAGCTTTGTATTCTCACTCACCTATCCCACAAGATTCAGTTCATACCTCCCTTCCTCTGAATAGCTTTTCCTGATTCCTTGAGCAGAAACTGTCACTGCTGCAACGGCACCCCTACTGCACCCACCTGCACACCTTTATCAAAGCTCCTAACACTTTCACTACTTATTTGCATTTGTGTGTGTCTTCCCCACTGGATTGGATACTCTTCTCAAGGTAAAAGCTATGTACTATTTACTTACACATCTCCTGTTCCTAGCACAGCACTGTGTACCCTTGAACTTTTAGGCATACGTCAGCCGACAGCTAACTAACTTGCTTCTCTATATCATAAGGTGCATAAGGACGGCACCCAGAAATACAGGACAAACTGAGGGCTGGAAAGCCATTTGCAATGTGACCTAGGAAAGCACATCCCATGGGGAAGGCTGGATATATCAGCCCCTGCTCACGGACATGGTGTGGTCACAAATGTTGGTGGAGAGTCCCATGCTCACCATGAGTCCCCCCGGTCACTGCCTCCCAGCCCACCTCCCCTCCTCTCCTGGGCAACACTAGGTTCCCCCAACACAGGAGAAACTCTTGGCTTTCATGTTGTGGGAGCACATAAATAGGGCCCTAGGGTTCAAGGAAGTTTTCCGTGGGGAAGTGATGATTAAGATGAGACCCAAGGAAAAGCGGGAGGTGGCCTAGCAAAGAGAAGGGGGTGAGGGTATTGCAGCCAGAGGAGGCAGTACAAATATGACAGCGGTGGTCACTTACTGTAGTGGAGGCCCTGGGGCGCGGGAGACCATAGGCACTAGACACTCACGCCGCATCGAAAGGGACAACAGACTGTGAACACACAAGAATGGGGGGAGGAGGGTATTAATGTATATTCCAATTTTTAAAGGAATCTGGAAACCTGGACTTTAATGAGAAATTCTCTAGTTTTAAATGTCAGCTCAGCTTAGAAAAAATACTGTGCGTGCCAAATAAAACACACCTGTGGGGTTTAATGGGCCAATGGTAGCCAATTTGGGGGCACTGGGTTAGAACGTATACAGAGGGGCCACCATGAGCAAAGACAGAGGCTGCAGCATCAGAAAAGACCACGTGGCAATGAAAGGCTACTGAAGGATCTTTTTTTTTCCACCTTATCTTGTCTTTACTTTTTCTTTTCTTTTCTTCTTATCTCTGCTCTTCTGTCTTTTTTTTTCCATGTAACTCGTCTTATTTCTTTTTTAATTGAAGTATAGTTGATTTACAATGTCATGTTAGTTTCAGGTGTACAGCAAAATGATTCAGTTATACATATATGTATATATCTAGTCTTTTTCAGGTTCTTTTCCCTTATAGGTTATTCCAAGATATTGAGTATAGTCCTCTGTGCTATACAGTAGGTCCTTGTTGCTTATTTATTGTATATATAGTAGTGTGTATGTGTTAATCCCAAACTCCTAATTTATCCCTCCCTGAATGATCTTAATATGAGCGGGTTTGTATTTCAGGAGGCCCAATCTGGTTGCAATATGGAGACTCAATGGGAAGGAATCAGAGTGTAAGGAAGAGGGTCAGCTACGAACTAATGACTGTGATAACACAGGTGAGAAACGTAGTGGCCTGGTCTCAGGTGGTGGCACAGGAGAAGGGTAGAAACGGGTGCGCTGGAGAGAGAGTCTGGATTTAGAATCACAGGATTTTCTGTTGTCTGTGAAAAAAATAAAAGAATAGTCAAGAATGATGTCTGAAGTGTCCACACTACTATATTTAAAATAGATAACCAGCAACGACCTACTGTATAGCACAGGGAACTCTGCTCAATATTCTGTAATAACCCAAAGGGGAAAAGAATTTGAAAAAGAATGGAAAAAAATGAATGATGTCTGAGTTTCTGACTTAGACACCTGAGTGGTTTTTGGTGTCATTTACCAAGAGAGAAAACACAAGAGGAGGAACAGCTGTGGGGAGAGATGAGTTTTACTTTGACCGTGTTGAATCTAAGGTTCTGACACTTCCAAAAGGAAACTTCCAGTGGGCGATTTCAAGGAAAGAAATTTGTGTTAAACATCTAGATTTTGGAGTCACCGGCAGGTCATGGTAAAGCCATGAGGGAGATTAAGATCCCCAAGGGGGAATATGTAGAAAAGGGTCCAGGACAGAGCCCATTTTAGGGGTGTGTGGAAGTGAGGAAGTTGTAAGTCCATCAAAGAAAAGTCAGAAAAGAAGGAAGAAAACCAGTAAAGTACTGGAGTGTGGTTTCATGGGGTGCAGGGAGAGATGTGCTTTCAGGACACCTGCGTGGTGGACGCAGTGCGTCAAGTGGACACCTGCGTCAGAAGCTGCAGAGATACCAAACAAGGACAGGAGAGTGTCCATTGAATTAGGGACAGGGAGCCCAATAGTCACCTTGGGGACCACAGTTTCATTGAAGTGGTTGGGATGAAACCCAGCTTGCAGGGCACTGAGGACCCAGTAGGGCTTGAGAAGAAGGACTCGATGGACTTAGACAGCTCTTTCCAAGATGCTGGCTCTGGAGAGAGAGAGAGAGAGAGAGAGAGAGAGAGAGAGAGAGAGAGAGAGAAAGGTAAGTCCAGAGGAGGGCGGGGGATCAAGGGGAAGTTTTTATATGTAGGAGAGGGTTGAACACATAATCTTTCTGAGAAGCCTTTAGAGAAAGAGAAAGAAGTTGAAGACATGAGAGAAGAATAATCATCAGTGGCCCCACAAAGGATGAGAAGGCAGGAGACAGGCTCCCCAACAAGCGGGGAGACCCCCAGACGGGAGGGGGTGTGAGTATAAGCTGGTGGTGAGCTGGGTGTCTATAGCGAGTCCCGTTTGAGGGCTTCTCTTCTTCCCTCTGAAATTAGAATTGATAGCATCAGGAGAGCGGAACGGTGCAAGTGGGGGTTGGGGGGAAGTGAATAATCACTACTGAACACATCTGCAGAGAAAGCGAATGACTTGCCCTGGTTCCCACACTTGGTAAACTTGGGATTTTCCACGTGTTCTGGTGGTGCTCCTTGCCTCCCTCAAAGGGCAATTGGATTTCTAACTGATGGTCCACAGGAGATGCAGCACTTCCTACACCTTTTAGAAAATGCTCTGGACTGGAGTCCAGGGGCCTCCGTAGAATCCCACCCCCACCACTCACTAACCCTGACATAAGGTAAAAACACCAGGGCACGAGTGGCCAGTGATGAGGTTGATGCCAAATAAAAAGAGAGATCTGTGTTTGGATACTTACCTACCCAGGCACACGCTCCTGACTCCCAACTTCCAGCCATCTCCAGTATGAATGCTTTCCCTTAATACTTGGTCCCCATCCTTCTTCTTAGTTCCAATCGTCAACATTCTGCCCTGAACTCTTGTATTCAATCTCCAGGACGCTACCATTCCCACACACCCAGTTCTCTATTTTCACTGCCCAAATCTTTCACGCCCCCTTTCTTTCAGGATTGGGCTCCATTCTGCTACTCGCCCCCTCTTGCTAACATTAGAACAAGAATGTGGAGACATTCTCCTCCGGCCTCCCCCTTCTAACCTGGTCTGGCAGCAGGTCTAGGGAATAGCACAAGAATCAGGCAACATTCGGACGCATGATGCTACATTATGCTGAGTGACCCTAGGGAAGGTCCTTCTCCTCTCCGACCTTTCACATTTGAATTGAGAGGGCTGGTGGGAATCTGCTGCGAAGGTCACGTCATTCTCCGGCCTCCAAGAGGGCAACACCTGAAAGGTTCCAGACAAATTACTGACTTAACCTGTGGCTCGCTGCCTTTCAAGAAAGAGATCTTGGCCCCTCTAGCTCTCGTGAAAGTCAAACCTGTTTCCTTTCATCCTTTCTCGGTGTACAGAGATGTTTCTCTTTGACCTTCTCTTTGAACTCTTGGAATCTACCCTGGGTTTGAAGGTTTGTCTCACACCTCAGCCTTCTCTTCTCCTGATGATATGACCATGGTTCCTTTTTTTTTTTTTCTTTTCCCCACTAACAGCAATAAGACTATTATGGAAGAAGATGAGAAAACTTGGATTTTCCAGAATTTCTCTCAAGAAAGAAACTGTATCTTTTGGCAGGGGCTTGGGCAGAACTATTTGGCTCAGGTCAAAGGAAGGATCTGCTATTGTTCATTTCTTCATCTTGAGGAAGGATTTGCTATTGTTCATGAAGGAAAAGGAGGATAGAAGGGATGAAATTTCCCCTAGCCCACAATCCTCATTAAATATACCCCACTCCAAAAATATTTAGATCTGATGGGATATTTTTGTGGAAAACAGTGAAGGGGCACAGACACTAGATTGTTAAGGCAAACAGAAGTATGATCAATATCAAGATTTTTTTAAAGTGTATTACCCCTCTATTGCATAAGAAATTACCTTAAAACCTAGTAGCTTTAAACAACATATTTATGATCTCATCATTTCTGTGGGTCAGGATCTATGCATGGTTGAGTCGTCTGCCTCAGGGTCTCTTACAAGGCCACAGCCAAGGTCTCGTAGGGGGTGTCGTCCATGCTGCGGTCTCATCTGCAAGGTTGTCGGGAGAAAGATACTCCTCTGAACTCACATGATTGGGGCTGCTGTTCACCTCCTCTCTGACTGTGGACCAGAGGCTGCCCTCAGGTCCTTGCTACAGTGGATCTCTCCAGCACGGTCACCAATGCACACAAACCAGGAAGGCGGTGGAGTCTGTTAGCAAGACAGAAGTCACAATCTTCTATAATCTAATCACAGAAGCAACATCCCTTCCATTTTGCCGTATTCTGTCAATTAAAAGCAAGTCACCAGGTCCAACCCAGGCTCAAGGGGAGGGAGTTATACAAGGGCATGAATACGAAGAGGCAGGGATCATCGGGGCCACCTTAGAAGTCTGCCTACTGCAGATGGGCTCCGGATTTTCACAGGGCTGTGGAATGGGCATTCAAGCCAAGTTTAATCATATCTGAGAAAGGCAGAGTGGCTCGAGCTGACATTTGGCTTTCAAAGAGTCACAACTCATGGACATGACCACGTGCCAGTCGCTACGCTAAGCTGTGTACATGCATTTCTGATTTGCAAAACCATGTTACAAGTTAAGTCTTTTCACTATGCAGATTTAAGATGAAGAACTAAGTTTTAGTTTAAGTAATTTGTCCAGGGACCCAAAGTCAGTAAGTAGCAGCGCCAGGACACAGACAGAGCCTGTCTGCTTCCACACCTGTGCTGTTAACACCAGCTCTGTGCCTCCCCTACCCAGCCAGGTCTGGATCTCAGAGCTTCACCTCTGGATCCCCAAATCTGAGTCAGTTAAGAAAGAGTTTGTCTTTAATAACCAGGAACCAAATAAACCAGAGTTTCAATAAGAAGGGCTTAAATAAAAGTCCTTAGGCTGGGCAGCCTGTTTGAGTGGCTCCACGATTTTATCGTAGTCCCAAGTTCCTTCCATCTTTTAGTTCCACGAGCTACAGTGTTAATAAATGACTCCTCTGGGCTCTCACTTGTAATCCAGGCAGGAAAAACAGGACCAGCGTCTTCTCCTTTTGTAACTGTGTCTTTGTATTGGACATAAATCCTCTCCAAGCAGATTTGAGATCTCATTGGTTAGGAATGGTGTGACCCAGCTCTCCCTACTTGCAAAGTGTGCTGGGATAGCTAGAATTTTAGCTTTCCAACTTCTATTAAAGAACGGAAGAGAGAACAGGGCTACAAGTGGATTGGGGGCAGACAATTCACACGGTCTGTCCAGCTTCATAATATCCTGTTGGCTGCACATTCCCCTCTTCCCACGTGAAGGATGAAGAGATAAGTGCCATTAAACTTCTCATCTCCTCTCCCTTCTCCATCTCAAGATTTTTATTATTTATAATTATTATTTCTACATTGTCAACTTGATAGCATTTACTTTCTCTTCTGAAACCACAATACACACATTTAAAAAACTGTCCTTCTCTATTTAAATCCTTCAACATGGCTGTTCCCTTCATGTTTCTATTAAACTAAACCACTAAATTGCCAATCATTGACCATTTTTACTCTAGAAAAATGTCAGCTAAATCTGCTCAATCTAGTAGATAGTAAGGAGGATTTCTTAGGTGGTATAGTTCCAAAACTTTTATATGCTTAAAAGTATCTGTCAGTGCCTTTACATAAAATGACAGCTATTGGTGTGTAAAATTCTTATGACACCTTTTCCTTGACATCTTGTGGTGTTTGCTTCACTTTCTTCTAACGTTAGAATGTTGTTGACGCCTCAAGCCAGGCTGATAGCATTCTCCTTATACGTGTGAGAATTTTTGTTCAGATACCCACAAGATTATTTATTACTTTTACCATTTTTTAATTTTAAAATTCTTAATCCTAGAATTTCAGTAAAATATTTTCTAAAAACCTACAGTGACATCACACGTAATAGTCAAATATTGAATACTTTCCTCTAAGAACAGCAAGGATGTCCACTCTCACCACTTCTATTTAGTATTATAGTGGAGGTCATAGGAAGTGTATAAGGCAGGAAAAATAAATGAAAGGTGTAAATGCTACAAAAGAAAAAAGTAACATTTTATCTCTGATAGCATACTTAAAAAATCTAAAGACATCTAAAAACCAACAGCTATAATTAATACGTGAATTTAGCAAGGTTACTGGTCAATATTTACAAATCAATTGTGTTTATGTAGGCTATATTTATATATAGTCTATTTCTACATTTTCTCTGTACTAGCAGTGAGTAATTGGAAATTGAAACAAAAAGCGGTCTCATTTACCATGGCTTTAAAAAAAAGTCAAATTCCAAATCTAACAAAGTATGGGAAAGAGCTTGACACTGATTATTTTTAAATATTTCTGAGGAAAAAAAATAAAATAAGACCTAAATAACTGTAGAGATATGCTATGTTCATGAATTAGTATGCTTACTGTTGTTAAGACCTCAGCTTGTCCCACATTGATCTCTAGACCTCTAGATTCAATGCAGTCCCAAACAAAATCCCAGAAGCCTTTCTGAAGAAATTGACATGCTCATTCTAAATTGTATATGCATTGCCAAGACGATCTTAAAGACGGCAGAAAAACTGGGGAAGTTACACTGTCATATTTCAGGAAAATATAAAGCTGTAGAAATGAGACAGTGTGGTATTGTCGTAATAAAGAGCGGGATAGAATAGAGAAGTCTAGAAGTGAGATCATTCAAACACAATCGCTTGATTTTTGACAAAGGTGCCAATGGGATTCAACAGGGAAAAAAAGAACTTTCCAATAAATGGTGCTAGAACAACTGGATACCCTTATACAAAAAAATTAAATATGACCCCTATTTCATGCCATGTGCAGAAGTTAATTTAAGATGAATCATAAAACCACGCAGGATCGCTAAAACCAGAAAGCTTCCAGAAGACTGAACAGGAAAGTATCTTCATAACCTTGGAGAAGGAAAATCTTTTCAAAACAGGATGCAAAAAGTGTGAAGTACAAAATTTTTTCAATGCTATATTAAACTTTATCAAAATTCAAAACGTGTGCTATCAAAAGACATCTAAAAAGTAAAAGACAAGCCACAGAGTGGGAGAAAATATTCACAATACGTATATCTGAGAAAGGACAAATCTCCAAAATATATTTTTTAACTCCTACAAAATAACAGGAAAAAGACATATTTTTAAATACAATTTTTTTAATTGACAAAAGGCTTGAATGGGAGCTTCATGAAAGATGATACCCGAAGGGCCAATAAGCATTTGAAAAGGAGCTCAATATGCCATAAAGAAATTCCTCATCTTTTTAAAATTAAGATCGTTTATTAAAATTAGGATCACCTATTCCTCGAAAGACACTATCAAAAACCACAGAGGAGGCGAAGACATGGGAATAATAGAACCAAAAAGATTAGTATCCAAAATACAAAAATTCTTTCGTATCAGTAGAAAGAAGACAAACATCCTCCCCCCGCCCAAATAAACAAAAGTGTCAAAAAGTTCACAGAAAATGAAGCACAAACGCTCCACACATATATAAAACTGTCAACGATTAATAATCAGGGAAATGCAAATTAAAATCACAACATACTTTTCAGACTCACCAGATGAGCAAATATTCAAAATTCTGCCAATTCCAAGGATTAGTGGGAATGGAATTATCATCCAGTGCTGATGGGAATTTGAAATGTCATAATCACTATGGGAAAACTGTTTGGCTTTTGCACATGTGCACCGGGAGACCTTCACAAGAATGTTGTTTATAGTGGTATTCTCCGTAGAAAAAAAAAATGCAAGCGAACCATATGTCCATCGGCAGTAGAATAGATAAGTCCCTTGAGCTAGAGTCACACGTAGAAATACTCTGTGCATCAGCATGGGAAAAAGCTTCAAAATATAACAGTGGGCAAAAGGAACAACTCAAAGACAGCGTACAATAGGATTCTATTTATATGAAGTAAATGATAGATCGTGATTAAAGTGACTTAGAGAACTACTTAGGAAGTGAAATCTCTAAAGAAAAGAAAGAAAATAATTAGCACAAAATTAGCTCTGAGTGAGGAAAGGGGAGCCTTTGGGGAAGGACATGTAGGTGCACACCTGTGCAATGATAAAGTTTTATTTCTTGCCTTAGATGGTGAGTACATAAGAGTTTATTCTATTATTTTTCTCAAAATTGTATAAATGCTTGCTCTGTTTGTTTTCTACAGTTCACAACTTTGAAAAGTAGTATGTGGGCTTCCCTGGTGGCGCAGTGGTTGAGAGTCCGCCTGCCGATGCAGGGGACACAGGTTCGTGCCCCGGTCCGGGAAGATCCCACATGCCGCGGAGCGGCTGGGCTCGTGAGCCATGGCCGCTGAGCCTGAGCGTCCGGAGCCCGTGCTTCGCAACGGGAGAGGCCACAACAGTGAGAGGCCAGAGTACCACAAACAAAACAGTTCTGTTGAATGTAAAAAAACCATTCTTAGTCTTCAGCCGTATAAAAACAGTGCATGGCTAGATTAGTCCCAGAGTCTATAGTTTGCAGATCCCTGGTATACCTGAAGAAAAGAGAATCAAATAGAAACATTACAAACTCAAACAGAATTTAACAAATTCCATTTATACATATGGAAATCAGATAGCATTCACATATACAAAAATAGCTGCTTAGAAAACATAAAGAAAGAAAAGACCCTATTTAGAATAGCATCAAAAAAAAATTCCTGAGAATAAACTTAAGAAATATTCAGTCTCTATAATTTTAAATGTTAATGCTACCAAAAGACACAAAAGAAGATTTAACCATACAAAGGCATACCACATCCCTGAATTCTCATGACCATAAACCTGTCAAGATAGTTCATCTCTAAATTTAATGTCATCCCAATAAAAATACCAAAAGAGTATTTTTTTGGAACTAGGCTAGCTGGTTCTAAATTTCATATGGAAAAATTGCCAAGAATACCCAGGAAAATTCTGGAAAAATTAGAGTAACAAGAAGATTGAAACTACCAGATATAAAAACCTATTTTGTCCTAAAAAATCAAAACAACATGAATAGAAACAAAGATCACTAACACCAAATACAAAATTCAGAAATAGAGTTAAGGATATATGAGAATTTTGCCTATTAAATTAAAGGTGTTGACTCAATGGGAAATCCATCTGAAGAAAAAAATAAAGGGAATCCCTATCTCATAACTAACACCAAAATAGATTCTGATGGATGAAAGATTTAAATGAAATCACAAATTACTAAAAGGAAACATGAGAAGAATTTTATAACCTCATGTGAGAGAAAGTATGATGCAAAATCCGGAAGCATAAAAGAAAAGAGTGATGAATTTTACCCTGGAAAAACTCCTTACAACTTCTATGAAACAAAAACAAAATAACAACAATAATAATTATAATACCTCAGAAAACCCAAAAGATAAACAACAAACTGGAAAAAATATTAGTAACTCATATGAGAGACAAGTGCTACATTCCTTCATATGTAAAGAACTAAAAGTAAATAAGAGAAAATCCAACAATCTAATGGAAAATGGACAAAGAATAGGGACAGTTCACAGAAAAAGAAACCCAAATATTGATAGTCCCCAACCTAGGGTGGTTTGACTTATGATTTTTTTGACTTCATGATGGTGTACTTTCAGTACAGTATTCAACACATTACATGAGATATTCAACACTTCATTATAAAATAGGCTTTGTGTCTGACGATTTTGCCCATCTGTAGGCTAATGTAAGTGTTCTGAGCATTTTTTTTTTTTTTTTTTTTTGCGGTACGCGGACCTCTCACTGTTGTGGCCTCTAGGGTTGCAGAGCACAGGCTCCGGACGCGCAGGCTCAGCGGCCATGGCTCACGCATGTGGGATCTTCCCGGACTGAGGCACGAACCCGCGTCCCCTGCATCGGCTGGCGGACTCTCAACCACTGCGCCACCGGGGAAGCCCTCTGAGCACTTTTAAGGTAAGCAAGGCTAAGCAATGATGTTCGTTAGGTGAAGTGTACTAGATGTATTTTAATCTCATGAAATTTTCAACTTACACTGGGTTTATGGGGACGCAACCCCATCATAAGTCAAAGATCTGTAGCTCTTAAACATATGAAAAGATGTTAACCCCATTCATTACAAGAGAAATGCAAACTTAAGGTGCAATGTAATGCCATCTTTTCACCTGTAAGGTGGTAAAGATTTTTTTTAAGTTTGATAACTGCTCATGAGAGTGTGAGAAAACAGACCTTCACAAATTGCTGATAGTAGTGCAAATTGATCCATCTTCTGCCCAGTGACGTTTTCCGATTTCTGCCAAAATTGCAGATTCACGTACCTTTTGAGTTAATTTCATCTCTGGGCATCTAGCCTCCAAATACACCTGCACATATGAAAAATGACTGTCAGGGACATTCCTTGTTTGTAACAACAATGCTGTGACTTTAAGTTGGAAATAACATAAACGCTTTACCATCAGTATACATTTTGATACATCCATGTAACATAATACTATGCATCAATTAAAAAGGGGGGAGGCAACTATTTATCCTGATGCAGAAAAATTACTAAGATACATTGTCAAGTAAAGAAAGCAAGATACAGAACAATGTATATAATATGCTACAACTTGTGTAAAATATATTGTGCGTTGGGTGTGTGTATGTGTCGGAAGCTGGTAACTGTGGGTACCTCTAAAGAAAGGAACCAGGTAGATGGGGGCCAGGAATGGATGGGAGGACTTTCTTTTCAGTAAATATCTATTTTTTGTGTACCATGAAAATACAGAACCTATTTAATAAATAAAGTAACATATATTCGTTGTAGAAAACAAAAACATTAAGGAAGAAAAATAATAATTTCACCACCAAAGATACCTTAACATTTTGGTGATTACTTTCCAGCCGCTTTTTGTTTTCTGAGCATATAACTGTTTTTAGTGGTGGGTGTGTTAATATCATACCACATTTGCCTTTGATTTTTTTCCTTTAATATTCTATAATGAACGTTTTCCATTTCAAAATGTATTCTTCTAGTGCAGATTCCTAACTTTTTACTGGTTCTGAACTGAGATTATATTGATACCTACATTTCATTGTACGTTACCTAGGCAGCATCTTCTCAGAAAGAAATACTTTTACATGTGACATAGGTTACCAGCATCCAGCATCTTCTGACCTGTTTATTGAAGAAAGGAGCTGGAGAACCTCAGGAGTGCTCCTTATAAGGTACAATATCTGTCAGGGAGAGAGAAATAGGAGTGAGCATATATTTCCTAGTGGGAGGCACCAAGTGGTAGAACAGAAGGGAGACATTAGCAATCACCCAGAAAGGCGTACAAACCTCCCAGGACCCTGCTAGGGGGAGGCAGGGGCCCAGCAGGGCCCCTGGGCCCCTGGGGGGAACCCAGAGACAACACCACTGAGAATGTGCCCCAATTCTCCACCCTGTCCCAGGAAAAGATGTGCTATCCGTGAGGGTCCTTATAACCCAAGGAATAGAGTTAACGTACACTTTTGAGCGCCTGCTAAGTGAAAATAATCTACTAGACACTATAAATCAAAGATGATTAAGACACAGGCTCTTGCCCCAATGAGTTTCTAGTCTGGTCGAAAAGCTCCCTGTGGGAGCAATTACAATGCAGTGTGGTGACAGGGTACAAAATTGTGCAGAAGGTGGGAGGCAGCTGGAAGAGCGGCAAGACCTAACAGCACGGGGACATCAACGAGGCTGAGAAGGTAGGTCCCACGTCCCTGGATATTTGACCTGCACCTTGAAAGGCGACTGCACCAAGCTTCTAGGGGTTTTCGCAAAGTAGAGTCTCAGATATTTATCTGGAAATGTGATCCTAGGGCCCAAGGAAGTGAAACCAGAGAAGGGAAAGTCTCTAGCAGAATGCTTTATCCATTGGCCGCCACTAAGGACAGCTGATGCTGGATCCTACCAGAATCCTCCAAGGAGCTTATGAAATCCATCTCAGGACTGTGCTTCTGGAGAACAAAAGGATACAAGACTTATCCTCCAGCTCATCAACTCTTCTCTCGAGGGTAGCCCCACAAGTGGTGCTTGTGTGAGCGGATTCTTCCAGGGAGCCCAGGTCCTGGGGTAGGAAACAGGAGGCGAGATCGGCTGAGTGCCGCGCTGCAGGGGTACCTGGGCAAAGCTGGGCTGAGCTTGTGCCTACCTGGTTGCTACACAGAGGGAGCACTTAGGCAGGGCCAAGACGCTTTGAAATGGCAGGGAGAGGGTTCCGTACACCATGGAAAGGCAGTAGGGGCCAAGGCCTGAGATGGCAAGAGCACATTAAGGCCTGGTTCATCCAGCATCTGTAGGGAGCATGGGGCACCGAAGGCTGAAACAGACCTGAGCTGGGAAAAAAAATGTGACAAGTCCTGAATCCAGGTTAGATTCTTTTTTTTTTTTTAAGATTTTTTTTTTGATGTGGACCCTTTTTTTTAAGTCTTTTTTGAATTTGTTACAATATTGTTTCTATTTTGTGTTTTGGTTTTTTGGCCCTGAGGCACGTGGGATCTTAGCTCCCGGACCAGGGATCGAACCTGCACCCACTGCACTGGAAGGCAAAGTCTTAACCACTGGACCACCAGGGAAGTCCCCAGGTTAGATTTTTTTTTTAAATAAATTTATTTATTTTATTTATTATTTTTGGCTGTGTTGGGTCTTCGTTGCTGCATGCGGGCTTTCTCTAGTTGCGGTGAGCAGGGGCTACTGTTTGTTGCAGTGCGCGGGCTTCTCATTGCAGTGGCTTCTCTTGTTGCGGAGCATGGGCTCTAGGTGTGTGGGCTTCAGTAGTTGTGGCTCACGGGCTTCAGTAGTTGTGGCTCGCGGGCTATAGAGGGCAGGCTCAGTAGTTGTGGCACACGGGCTTAGTTGCTCTGCGGCATGTGGGATCTTCCCGGACCAGGGCTCGAACCACTATCCCCTGCATTGGCAGGCAGATTCTTAACCACTGCGCCACCAGGGAAGCCCTCCAGGTTAGATTTTAATGACAATGATGTACCTTCAGTGGAAATGGAAATAGTCCCTACTTCATAGGGTTGCCTCATATGATGCCTGATGCAACAGAGTCAATGTTGGTAAAGGTTCATTTCCCCTCCTGATAAACCCTTACCCTGGGGGAGAATTCAGGGTGAGACAATCAATCCAATTTACTTGGGTTTTCCCCAGCTGCAGTTCTTTCAAGGGTCGTAACAATGCTTCTTCAAATTTTATTACACATATGTAACACACACATACGTATATAGAAAACCCAGGGCTTACAAAAGAAATGCTTAAGGGGGGATCTGACATTTTACTCGGTGTCTCATGTACAAGGACTGTGCTGCGTGCTTTATTTATATTACTTCACTTCGTAGTATTGATAGCCTGTGACACAGGCACTATTGTTCTCTCTGTCTCTATAGACAAGGGCACTAGGATTAGACACACTAAATAAGGTACCTGGGATCACACAACTAGAATGATGGGGACAGAATTTAACCCTAGATCTGTCTGATTCCAAAGCCCAAACGTGTGCTTTCACTGCCCCCGTGTTAGTTTCCCAGGACAGACCCAGCAAAGTGCGCAAACTGAGTGGTTTAAGGTAATAGAAATCTATTGTTTATAGTTTAGAGGCTTGAAGTCCAAAGTCAAGGTGTGGGCAGGGCCGAGCTCCTGAAAACTGTAGAGGAGAGTCCTTACGGCCTCTCAGCCTCTGTGGTGGCTGAGATCTGGGAGTCCTGGGTGCGCACGTAGCTGCAGCAAGTGTCTTGTCTCTGTCCTCACTAGGCTTTGTCCCCTCTTCCTGTAAGGACACCAGTGATGTGGGATTAATGGCTAGCCCTACTCCAGGACAACCTCATCTTATCTGATTACACCTGCAGTGACCCTGTTTCCATATAAGGTCACTTTCTGAGGGACTGGAGTTTAGGCACCAGTCTAAACTTGCTTCGTCAGCATTTGGTGAATGGTTAAGAGATGAATGAATAAATGAAAGGGAGGGGGTGGCTGGTAGAAATGGGAGGGGTAGCCAGTGAATGGTCCTCCCATTTGTCCACAGCTTTTGACTTACATGCAATTTCTTTTTAAAAAATTTTGCTTATTAAAGACATTTTATCGTATTTTATTTTTTGGTAATAATTTTTTAATTGAAGTATATTTGAATTACAATGTCATGTTAGTCTCAGGTGTACAGCAAAGTGATTCAGTTAGATAGACAGATTGATAGATAGACTCTTTTTCAGATTCTTTTCCCTTTTAGCTTATTACAAAATAGTGAGTAGAGTTCCCTGTGTTATACAATAGCTCTTTGTTGGTTATCTATTTTATATATAGTAGTGTGTATATGTTAATCACAAACTCCTAATTTATCCCTCCCCCCTTCCCCCTTTGGTAACGGTAAGTTTGTTTTCTATGCATGCAATTTCATGTTGATAATTTTCATTCATTCCCAGAGGGAATTGCTGAAAAGTGAATCATCTCCCTTTATCTGCTGGAGAAAGACAACCTCTCCACCCCACTTCAAGTATATTTTTATCCACACCCAAAATCATATATCTCAATTCATTTCATCTTCACTATATAAAATAATATTATACCCATTTCAGGGATGGAGAAACTAAGGTGGCAAGTCCTGTGCAGAGGCGAGAGATCCAGGACTACAATCCAGAAATTTGGCCACAGAGGCATTTTTTCTTCTCATAAAAAAATTATCTACTTATTTTTTTTCATTACACATATAATATACAAACATGTGTTCACCCTAAAAAATTTTTTTCAAATGACACAGAATTACATGAACTAAAATGTTCCAGGCCCCCTTCGCCATCCTCAGTCCCCTCCCAGGAGGCCACTATCCTTGTAGACTTAGATCTCCTTCCTGGATTTCTTTCCTCTAATTTACCGCCCAATGTGTATATTTATGCCTATTTTCAGGGCTTCTTTTTCATGCATAAAGGGGATCTCACTCTCCACGCTGTGCTGGTGCTGGCGTTTTCCACTTAACAACACCCTGGAGATGTTTTTCACGTGTCGGCAAAGTGGACCCTCTGCCTATGTATTCCACCTGGGGGACCCGTCTGTCAAGGGCTGGTTCCTGTCTCTAACGGTCAGCATCTGTTCTGACCAGTCAGCTGTCGTGTTCGAGCAGGGGCCGCAGTTTCTGAGCGTCACCTTGAGTATCAATACATACAGGTTTGTCTTATTCATCTGAACTGCTGTGTAATATTCCAGGGTATGGCGCTGTCATGTTTTTATGTAATCATGTACCACTAGTGTGCCTTTAGGTTTTCCCAGTATTTCAGCATCTCAAACCATGTTGCCCCCAATATCCCGTACGTGCCTTTTTGCACACGTGTGTGACAATGTGACGTGCTCTCTCCACAGCTACTTGTACCCCCAGAGACCCACGTGATCTCCTTCTGCCCTACCGTGGACCCCTCCAGGAGCACCCCTGGGAGTCCGGAGTGGCCCCAAGGCACACAACCTAGGACACTGGCTGGCCACCCTGGCCACACTTAGGGACACCTGGGGAGATTCTGAATCAACACCTGTGTCTGCGCATCACCCAGGAAATCGTGTTTAACTGAATCAGGCTGGGTCCCAGGCGCCAGGATTTTTTTTTTTTTCAACTTCCATAGGTGATTCAAATGGGCAGTAAGGTAAGTAACCATTCACCAAGTGCCTCTAAATCTTTTCTAAAAGACCTACCAAAACCTGAAAAAGAAAAAGTATTAATGACAGAAAGGAAGAGGGGAGGGAAGACAGTGTTGATCACATCCCAGGGATGCTAAGCCAGCGCCCTCTCCAGCCCCCGAGACGCCAAACAGGCAAAACACATAGAACAGTGCAACATAAGCGAACCCTAATGTAAACCATTGACTTTAGTTAGTAATCATGTATCCACATTTGTTTATCAGTTATAGCAAATGTTTTACCCCAATGCAAGATATTTGTAATAGGGGAACAAAGGAGGAGAGGGAATATATGCAAACTTTCTGAACTTTCTGCTCAAATTTTTTGTAAACTGAAAATAGCTCTAAAACGTAAAATCTATTCATTAAGGAAGACGACTCCCCATCCTGAGTCCCAACCTCTGTCTCCCCGCATTTCTGCAGGAGGGTAGTTGAACCTTTAAGCTCTTTTGATTGAGAAATTACAGAATGGCCCAGGCCACTGTAAATTCCTAAAGCCCTGTAAATAGATGGCCAGTGATCATCCCAGCAGCCTCTGCACTTGTTAAAGAGAACAATGTGCCACCCGGTGCCAGTCCCGCCCTCCCTCCAGTCCACTCGCAGTGATGCGATACACCCAGCCTCACGGCTGGATGGACCAAGGCTCTCCCCTTGGTCCTCCAAGGCCACCCAAGAGTTAAGAACCTCCGGGCACTGTGAACCCCTACACACTACCTTTTCCCTCACTCCACATTTCCGGGCCCAAGACTCCTTTTTAAACTGAGGTTAATCTGATTAGAGTTAAGGTGCTAATAACTGGAATGAATGCCATTAAAGGGTACCAGATAAAATCTGCATTTAAACAGGGCCTCCCCAAGGGCCGGAGGCTGGAATGTCAAGCATCTGGGTAGGGCCAGAGGAGGGAGCCTTGGGGAGGGGTCCCTTCCCGACCCTTGGGTAGCCTCCCACCATCTCTCTAATAATCCCTTTCATCAGCACAGTATTTTATCATATGTAAGGCAATTTAATAATGATTTTCCCAGCACTTCTGAGTGTCAGTACTGTGCTGAGTGTTTTATATACATTATCTCATTTTATTTTCATAGCAACCCAATGAGGTAAGTATCATTGTCTTCCCTTCTTGCGGAAGAAGTGCTTGAGGTTGGGTGAGCTAAGATACTTCGCTGGTGTGGACAGAAGTGGAATTCAAACCTAGTTTGAATCCTATTGAATCTCTTCCCTTTCTAATCTATTTCTCCCTAACTATTAGCGGAAGTTATACATAGTAAAATTTCTATCCCTCCTAGGTGACAGCCGTGGATGGAACCTGGTATGCATGCAGCCTTCCCTCTGCCAAACCAGACCTTCCTCCCCTCTCCACCTCCCTGCTGGACCTGCCTCTCTCCCGGTCCTGCAGAGCTAGCTAACATGAGCAGCCCTGGCTGGAGAAATCCTCGTCTTCCCCGACTTGACTCTGCCTTCAAGCCAACCTTGATATGGGCCCCTGTGGTCCTCATGGGTCTACAGACAGAGGCACAGTGCGCCTGGTGTTTGGATCATGATGAAGAGACCAAGACCCTGAGAGTAATTCACTAGTTCCTGCCCATTCATCGAGTGCTGGATCTAGGAAACCAAATTGACGAAAATGAGGTCCCTGTCCTCAGAAAGCTCCCAGTGCACTAGGGGAGCAGGAAAGAAGGGTGGGACAAAGAGGCGATAATCGGGGCTAGGGGCTAGTGGACAGGCGATGTATTTGGAAAAACTCCACAAGGTTTTGCGTTTGCCTCCCCTCTATTGACAATCACTTCACAGACTCTTCATACTTTGCTAGCTGCAATCCAGAGGTTCCACTCCCCCAGCCAGCTGTTCCATAGACGTGCAGTTAGATTTACAAGACAGGATAGAGCAATGTATACGAGCTGCTACAGATCCGCCCCTCCCCATATGTATTTATTCATTCAAGAAATATAGATCGGGTGCCTGGCACTGTTCTAAGCCCTTGGGGAGCATAGGAGGGAAGCAAGATAGATAGAACTATTGCCTTCAAGGAGCTTAACTTCCCATCAGGCCACCAGATCCTAAATTGATAATGAAGTAAGCATATAACACGATAGCAAGTGATGTTGACGCACTAGGAAGAAAAAGAAAGCAGGGTAAGCTAAAAGGCAAAAAAAGCATTACATTAAAATAATTCAATATATAGAGTACGTGTCTCACAGGTGTGGCAGCATCATCAGTTCCCTCTGAAAAGCAGAGCACTGTCGTTTGAAAATAAGGTAAATTGTAAATACAAATCACAGAACGATTAAAGGTATCCCACAGAGACAAAATAATACCACGAGGAACAGGATCTGGGACTCAGGCATGGTATAGGTTTTACTGTTTGAGAGTTTGACATCAGACGGTCCTGGTTCAATTCCTGCTTCTGTCATTTGTTAACTGTGTGACTTTGGGAAATTTACTTGATCTTTTTTAATTTCAAAAAAAAATTTTTCATTTCTTTTTTAAGTTTCCTCCTTAAAAAATGGGGAGAGTAATATCTCTCTTAAAGGTTGTGATGAAGTTTAAAAATAGATAATATTTGTGAAGTACTTGGTGCAAGATCCGATATTCAATAGGAACAGTAAGTGATAACTACTATTATTAATTAGTGTTGCCAAGAGCTGAGATGTTCTACATATTTCTTCCTATTTTAATTGTTAGTAGTAGTAAGCATAATAATTTGTATTTGTAATGCTTTATTTTTTTAAGTACTTTTACATACGTTATCTTACTAAACCATAGCAAATCTGAGTGTTGGGTATTATTTGAACCTAAGTGATATATTAAAGATCATACATGTTGAATGATAAAGCCAAGACAATCTGAAACCAAATCCTAAATTCGTTTCACCTTTCAAATAAAGTGAAGATAAAAGAACAAACAAAACCCATGGTAGAAGGAAAGAAATCACAAAGATCAGAGCAGAAATAAATGCAATAGAGACTAAACAATAGAAAAGATCGACGAAACTAAGAGCTGGTGCTTTGAAAAGATAAAGGAAATTGATAAACCTTTCGCCAGACTCATCAAGAAAAAAAGAGAGAGGACCCAAATCAATAAAATCAAAAATGAAAAGGAGAAGTTACAACCGATACCACAGAAATGCAAAGGTTCATAAGAGATTCCTGTAAACAAATATACACCAATAAAATGGACAACTTAAGAGAAACGGACACATTCCTAGAAGTGTACAATCTCCCAAGACTGAACTAAGAAGAAGAAGAAAATATGAACAGACCAATTACTAGTAATGAAATGGAATCAATAATAATAATTAAAAAAAAACTCCCAACAAACCAAAGTCCAGGACGAGATGGCTTCACAGGTGAATTCTACCAAACATTTATAGAAGAGCTAACACCTATCCTTCTCAAACTATGAGGCCAGCATCACCCTGATAACAAAACCAGACAAAGATATCACAAAAAAACAAAATTACAGGGCAATATCACCGATGAACATACAGGCAAAACTTCTCAACAAAATATTAACAAGCCAATTCAATGGTACATTAAAAGGATCATAAACCATGATTAAGTGGGATTTATCCCAGGGGTGCAAGAAGGGTTCAGTATCCACGAAGCAATCAGTGTGATACACCACACTAACAAACTGAAGGATAAAAACCACATGATCATCTCAATAGATGCAGAAAAAGCAGTTGACAAAATTCAACATCTATTTATGATAATAAATCTCAACAAAGTGGTTACAGAGGGAAAATGCCTCAACTTTATAAAGACCGTATATGATAAACCCACAGCTAACATTGTAATCAATGGTGAAAAGCTGAAAGCGTTTCCTTTAAGATTAAGAACAAGACAAAGATATTCAGTCCCACCATTTTTATTCAACATAGTATTGGAAGTCTTAGCCACAGCAATCAGATAAGAAAAAGAAATAAAAGGAATTCAAATTGGAAAGGAAGAAATAAAACTGTCCCTGTTTGCAGATGACATTGATACTATACAAGGAAAATCTTAAAGATGCCACCAAAAAAACTACTAGAACTCGTCAATGAATTTGGTAAATTTCAGGATACAAAAGTAATTTATAGAAATCTGTTGCAGTCCCACACTAACAATGAACTATTAGAAAGAGAAATTAAGAAAACAATCCTGTTTACAATTGTATCAACAAGAATAAAATGCCTAAGAGTAAATCTAACTAAGGAAGTAAAAAACCTGTATTTGGAAAACTATAAGATGATGATGGAAGAAATTGAAGACAACATAAACAGATGGAAAGATGTATTGTGTTCTTGAATTGGAAGAATTAATATTGTTAAACTGACCATACTAACCAGGTAATCTACAGATTCAATGCAACCCATATTAAAATAGCAATGGCATTTTTCACAGAACTAGAACAAATAATTCTAAAACTTGTATGGAAACAAGAAAGACCTCCAGTAGGCAAAACAATCTTGAGAAAGAAGAACACAGCTCAAGGTATAATGCTCCCTGACTTCAGACTATACTACAAAGCTACAGTAATCAAAACAACATGGTACTGGCACAAAAACAGATACATAGATCAGTGGAACAGAATAGAGAGCCCAGAAATAAACCCACACACTTATGGTCAATTAATGTACAAAAAGGAGGCAAGAATATACAAGGGAGAAAAGACAGTCTCTTCAATAAGTGGAACTGGGAAAACTGGACAGCTACATGTAAAAGAATGAAGCGAGAACATTTTCTTACACCAAATACAAAAATAAACTCAAAATGGATTAAAGACCAAAATGTAAGAACAGAAACCATAAAACTCCTAGAAGAAAACATAAGCAGAGCCCTGTTTGTCATAAATCATAGAATTACTTTTTTGGATGTGTTTCCCAAGGCAAAGGAAACAAAAGCAAAAATAAACAAATGGGACCTAATTAAATTTAAAAGCTTTTGCACAGCAAAAGGAACCATCAATAAAATGAAAAGACAACCTACTAAACGGGAGAAAATATTTGCAAATGATGTGACCAATAAGGGGTTAATATCAAAAATATATGAACAGCTCATACAACTCAATATCCAAAACAACTTGATTAAAAAAATGGACAGAAGACCCAAATAGACATTTTTTCCAAAGAAGACACACAGATGGCAAAGAGGCACATGAGAAGATGCTCAACATCGCTAATCATCAGAGAAATGCAAACCAAAACCACAGTGAGATATCACCTCACACCTGTCAGAATGGCTATCATCAAAAAAAATCATAAATAACGAATGTTGGTGAGGGTGTGGAGAAAAGGGAACCCTTATACACTGTTGGTGGGAATGTAAATTGATACAGCCACTATGGAAAACACTATGAAAGTTCCTCAAAAAAAAACTAAAATAAAACTACCATATGATCCAGCAATTCCAGTCCTGGGTATATATCCAAAGAAAATGAGAATGTTAATTTGGAAAGATACATGCATCCCAGTGTTCATAGCAGCATTATTTACAATAGCCAAGATATGGAAGCAGCCTGAGTGTCCATCAACAGATGAAAGGATAAAGATGTGGAGATATATATATATATATTACTCAGCCATAAAAAAGAATGAAATTTTGTCATTTGCAACAACATGGATGGACCTAGAGGGTGTTATACCTAGTGAAATAAGTCAGAGACAAAAACTGTATGATATAACTTATATATGGAATCCAGAAAATAAAACAAACTAGTGAATATAACAAAAAAGAAACAGACTCACAGATATAGAGAACAAACTAGTAATTATCGGTGGGGAGAGGGAAGGGCAGAGGGGCAATACAGGGGTAGGGGATTAAGAGGCACAAACTACTATGTATAAAATAAATAAGCTACAGGAGGGCTTCCCTGGTGGTGCAGTGGTTAAGAAACCGCCTGCCAATGCAGGGGACATGGGTTCGAGCCCTGTTCCGGGAAGATCCCACATGCCGCGGAGCAACTAAGCCTGTGCACCACAACTACTGAGTCTGCGCTCTACAGACAGTGAGCCACAACTACTGAGCCCGCATGCCACAACTACTGAAGCCCGTGCACCACAACAAGAGAAGCCACCACAATGAGAAGCCTGCGCACCACAACAAAGAGTAGCCCCTGCTCGCCACAACTAGAGAAAAGCCTGCACACAGCAACACAGTCAAAAATAAATTAATTAATTAATAAAAGAAAAAAATAAGCTACAGGGATATATTTTACAGTTCAGAGAACATACCCAAGATTTTATAATAACTTTAAATTGAGTATAATCTTGGAAAAGCATATGAAAAAGAATATATATATGTATGTATAACTGAGTCACTTTGCTGTACAGAAAAAATTAACACAACAATGTAAATCAACTATACTTCAATTAAAAAAATTTTAATGGCATATACCCTGTAAAAATTTTGAATCGTTATGTTGTATATCTGAAACGACTATAATATCGTAAATCAACTATACTTCAATTTAAAAAATAAAGTGAGGGTGATGGTTGATAGGAGCTATACACAGCAACCGTCGTACCCTCGAAGTCATTGGCCAGATCTGGATCCAGAGCCCCTCCCTTAACTGCTGGGAAAGGAGTGTCCAGCAATTCTTCCAAAGTGACCACACCCCCCTCTGCTTCGAACTCTTCTGTGGCTTTTTGATGCTCCAGGGAAAATGTCCAAAGTATCTAAATGGACCAAGGCCCATTTTCTACAGTCCAGCCCACCTCCCCGTCTCATTCCACACCTCTCTGCCCCTTCGGATTCTGCATCCCACCCACACTGGCCCTCTTCCAGTTCCAGGAACACACCCTGCTTCCTCTCCCTGTGGAGCCCCTGCCTGGGTGGATGCCTCCTACAAACACAGCTATTCCCCTCTCCAGCACCAATCCCAGTTTCACCCACTCATCCTTGGTAACTGCCACCTACCCCTTACACACCCTCTCTGCCTGGGTCAAGTTTCTAAGTTAAATGCTGTATCAATTAGAAATTATATTCATCTCTAAGCCACAAATAGTGGCTTAAACAAGATAGGTTGGGGACACCAGTTTGGGGCATGGTTCTTTTCTCTCTTGAAATGAGCCGCCCAGAGGTAGGCGGCCAAGACTGGTGGCAACCCTACCGTGTATCCCGCACAAAGCCCCTTCCTCATGTTTACTCAAGAGCTTCCTGAGCTCCAGCCATCACAACATCCATCCCCCATTAAAAAGAATTCCCAGAAATCCTACCCGGGAACGTTTACTGTATCTTACTGACCCCAGATGAGCTAAAAAGCCACCTTTACCTTCAGGAGAGGCTAGGAAAAGTCATGTTCTAGCTGGACCCACTAGTCCATCTAACAAAACGGATTCAGCGAGTAGAGAGGGGAGGCTGGATACTGAGGGGGCAATCAGCAGCCTCAGCTACACGCACTTTCACAGAACTGTCCCTTTTCCGTTATAACACTTCCCCAAGTTCAAAGTTACACACTCATTCGTTGGTGTGTTAGTGTCTTGTATTAGTACCTGCCTCCCCACTGGGCTGTAAGCACCATGAAAGCAGAGACTGTGTTTGGTTTTGTTCATGGTTGAATTGCCAGTGACCAGCATGGCACCTGGCAGGTGCTCTACAGATATTTTTGAAACGAATGAATGTATTAAACAGTATGGAGGTATTTTCCTCCTCCAGGCATTTCTAGCTTGACTATAGCAAGTTGACTCCCAGTGACTCTGTAGGAATAAGGGTAAGGTAACAGCTTTAGTTCCTTCATATTCGGGGGTCTACAGTCAAATGGAAAGAAGCCTGGGACGGGAAGGGGGTTATGGCCTCCCCAGAAGCTGTCTGCGGAGATAGAACATCGATTGCCCCAGGTCATAATACATTTGAGCAGCAGACTAACTCCTTCCTGGTCGGCCCTGGAGGGCTCCTCAGCTGTTGGCTCTCTGTGTGGTATTTTGTAGTCTGATGTAAGAGACTAGAGGCCCATGAATTCCTGACCTTGTTACATCATTCCCATCCAAGGCTTGACTTGAAAGTGGCAGGTTATTACCCCTGAGACGCACACACTCTCCAGAAGCCTCTGGCACACGGGAATCTACGGAAGAAAAAAGTCAATATGGTAACTGTCCAAAACGGCCCCCTTCATAACCACAAACCGTGGGAAGTAAATCATAGATGGTTTGTCCTGTGAGAAACCTTAGCACTGACCTCGCCAATCGTTTTGTCTTACAGACAAGGACATTGAGGCTTGGGAAGACAAGGGGCTTCATCCCACAAGTTAGACTCAGCATATGATGCCTGGACCCCAGCCTTCACAGTAAACCACTCAGAACCCTCGGAGCAGGGGTGTGGAGGGCCCGCTGTGAGAGCTGGGACTCCTTCCCCACATCTTCGTCCTCATCTTTTCAAGGATGTTAAAAAAATACAGAAACCAAAACTCCAGAAGACAGAAGGGTCCAGCAGTTCCCTGGCAACCCTCCGTTCTTACCCCTATAAACTCGCTAATAAGGGATAGGATTCTACCGTCAGACCCAAGTACAGTGCATCTGTGGCTCTGGGATGGTCGACCAACATGTCAACAGACGAAGCGGGGAAGCAGTCTCTCCAGGCACTGACTTATAAGCAGTGACTTCCCAGCTTCTGATCTCAAGAAACTTAGGTTCTATTCCAGCGCACAGGACACGGAACCAAAACAAGAGACAGCGGGTAGAAGTGGTGACCTGACCTGTGTCCAGAGAGGGAGCCCTTCAGCCCACCCCACTCTGGGGCAGGATGCAGGGGAGACCCCCGTGGTGAGGATCAAATGATTGCTGTCGAGTGTTTTCCTCTGAAATTCTAAGTCTAGGGGTCCTGCCGTAATTCTATACTTACTAATCTCATTATTATCCAATGAACATGGCATACAACCTGTGAGGAACTCTTGCAGAAAGCTTCAACCCAGATTGCTGTAATTATCACTTATTTAGTACCTACTAGTTCCAAGCACTCTACATACAGTATCTTTAATCCTCTCAATAAACATGCCAAGAAGGTATTTAAAGAGGAAATCATTTGCCCAAAGGCGCGCAGCTACCTAAGCCACGGGAGACAGGATCTGAACTCAGCTCTGCCGGCTACAAAGTCTACAAAGTCTTTGTTCTTCCAACACCCGCTACCTTCCAACTTTGCAGAATAAATCTGTCTGCACAGACGTGGTCAGCCCTGTCTTTTCCACTTTGGAAGTCACATGAAGGGTGCATTTTTGTTTCTCAGCCCAGCGTATGTTGCTCTATTTTCTGGACCAGTAGACAAGCGGCAATTTGCACGCGTGAACACTTAGTAGGGGTAGAGTAGGGTGTGGGAAGGATCCTGCTTTCTGCAAACAGATAGGAAGCAGGCAGTGGGCATTCGGAATATCTCCACGAGGGAGGTATCCTTAGAGTGATAGAACGCTTAAAAGAAACAGGCCAGGGGCTTCCCTGGTGGCGCAGTGGTTGAGAGTCCGCCTGCCGATGCAGGGGACTCGGGTTCGTGCCCTGGTCCGGGAGGATCCCACATGCCGCGGAGCAGCTGGGCCTGTGAGCCATGGCCGCTGAGCCTGCGCGTCCGGAGCCTGTGCTCCGCAACAGGAGAGGCCACAACAGTGAGAGGCCCGCGTACCGCAAAAAAAAAAAAAAAAAAACAGGTCAAGATAAAAGGGATTTCTCATCGTCTTTACAGACCGTGATCTGTTAGCCTTCCCCAACACAGAGAACAGAGGCCGATCTTTCATGTGACAGATTGTTTAGACAACCTCGCCTCTCTGGCGAAAAGGGTCTTGGAGTTAAATCTCCTATAAGGACTCTCCCACCAACTCATGTGGCTTGAATCTCTGGAGGTGGACACAGAGATTGGTTCCAGGGATGCACAGAAAGGAGGGAGGGGTGGGGGAGGGGAGGCAGGGCTGCAAGATTCCACCCGAACCTGATGCAGTTATCCATCAACCTCTGTCCTTTCTGAGTCTGGGTTGTTTACAAAAACCTCACCCTAGTATGTACTGGGCTGCCTGAAACAGCCTTTGCTCCAACCTTAAGAAGGCGCTGCTTTTGTTAGAGCAAAATCAGAAACCTTGACAGAGTCCTCAGGCAGAACACACCCCAGAGCTGGTTCTGGGGAGATGGGGCTGCTTCGCCTGTGAATTCAACGCCCATGAAGGGTAGCTGCTTTCTCCAAATATCCCCGAAGACATTCTCTCTCCCCATCTCCCTCTTTCCCGCTGCACTGTTTATGTGAGTTTATCTATCATAAGCATGAATGGGGCCACCTGAGTGTTGAGGAACTTACTGGGTTCAGTGCCCCCTGGTTCAAAATACAAAGTGATGAAGGACTAAAGGTGGCAAGAAAAGCAGATTCTAAGTCATTTCGCAAAGATCTGTATCCCCGCAGGGTGGGTTAGAGACCCTCTTAGGCGAAAATGTACGTCTCTCATCCCATATGCTCATTCATGGGTGAGGGAAGGTCGGGGGAGCTGCAATGGATAGCAACAAAGGCCAATAGCCCCAGTGCAGGAGGGGCGTCCTCTCCCCAAAATCCTTCCTGTTCACACCAAGGGGCCAAGGCACAAGTAAGCCAACTGGTCAACCCGAAGTCAGAAGATGGGCATCTCACTCCACCACAGGGTAAGTTGTTCCCTCTGCCCTCAACACCGGCCTCTAGTCCACTAACCATCCTCATCCCATCCCTCGCACGATGAATGTGTGCTCAGATTCATTTAAATACGACCTTAAAGCAGCTGAAGGTAGGTCCACCGCCTGCCTCCACCAGGAGAAAACAAAAGATTCTTAATATTCCAAGCTTTAGTATCCTGTATCCCCTGATCAGGGACACAAGTGCGTCTCAATTGACCAGTAAACTGTTGGAAGCTAGAGCATTTGACACGTGTGCACTGAAAAGAACTAAGCAGTAAACTTTCTCGTGCAGGGTATCCGCATCTCCCGTTGCACGCCTTGGCTCCAGCAGCCGTGAGTGTGAGCCCTGGGAGGCGGTGGCAGAGGCAGCCCTGGGCTCTCCTTCTGCTGCCCGCTGGCCAGCCAGCTCCTACGGTGGGCGGGGAGGCCAGACGGGCTGCCGGGCTGCCGGCCGGGCTCCAGGTTCAGTGAAGCGTCTCTCACGGATTTACTTTCTGCAAGACCTTGAGTTGGCAGAACTCAAAAAGTATTTTGCCCCCAGCATGTTCTCTGATTTTCATACCTTTCTGGATTTCAAGGGTAATGTAATTTGAGGGTGTCTGATTCATTGGAAATAGCTCAGCAAAGTCTGGTTTGTGAGAGCTATTTGATGACTAAGATGCTAAGATTCCTTTTTTTTTTTTTCTCTCATGGTCTTCTGAGCCCATCTAGTCCAAATCCCAACCCTGGATGGAAGCTGGAGAGACACAACCCAAGTTATAGAGGAGAGTGGAGCCCAGGCACGGTGTAGAAGTGTATCTAATTCCAAAATGTTCCACGATAACTACGCCTATTTCACAGAGGGGAACACTGAGACTCAGATAGGGCCTTACAGTTTGTCGGTGAGAGAATAGAGCTAGGAATCTGATCTGCCTGACACCGGAGACTGCCTTTCCCGCTGGACCACACCACATCCCTGGGAAGCGAGCTGCTCAGTCCCAGCATTGCCAGCCAATAGCTCATGCTTCCCTTGGCTTCCTTTCTCTGTTTCCTCATTCTGAAGCCCCCCCCCATCAGCAGGAATCTGGAAGGATCATCTCCAGTTCCCCAGCAAAGCAGTTCCGATTTATACTATGCTATTGGCATTGAAAGTTTGCCATGTCCTTAGCCACTGATCCTAGAGGCTTGGGAGTAACTGGTGTACTTACCGTGTACACCGGTGCCATGAACATCCTATCGGGCCCCAGGAGGCCAGCCCTAACTGTGTCTGCTGCTCAGTGGCTGTGTCACGGCAAGCCTCGGGTTCCCCACCCGTAAAACAAGAAGATGGAGATGCTGATCTCCAAGGCTCCTTCCTAATCTGACAATCTGCCAGGGTAAGTCGATACAACCATGTTGATGCCAGAGGACCATGCTGCTCCAGAGGGCATCTGAAGACAGAGCAAGAGGACACAGCTGTAACCACAGCCAGAGGGATCTGGATTAGAGAGAAGTGCTGCCTGACAAGTTACTAAATACGGCGGGAATTCGAATTTCTTTCCTGGGAAATAGACACCCATCACCCTAGCTAGGAAGCGCTTCCCTGGGAAGACAAACCCAAACCTCGAGGGCTTTTTAGCCTGGAAAGACACAGCTGAGAACAGATGTGAATCTTGTGCGGAGTTCTAGCCAGGAGAGCAAACCAGACCTGCTTCCATGGAGTGGCCAGCTTCAAATAAGGTAACATCTCTGAGAGCATTTTGTCAGCTGTTTGGTGCCAAGGCAAGGACAATGGATTTTTATTGCGTACAGGAGCCGGGGGTTCTCTCTTGAGGCTCTAAGGATAAATAAAAGCAGAGCTACTTTACACAGAAGGAAGCAAACCACCCAACGGACAAGAAAACAAGCTGAAAAGTAAAATCGACTCCAAACAAAACTCTAGGACAGTAGAGTTTATCATAGCTTTGAAGTTAAAATCAAGAGATACGTCTGTGTTGGGGCTTCCCCGGTGGCGCAGTGGTTGAGAGTCCGCCCGCCGACGCAGGGGACACGGGTTCGTGCCCCGGTCCGGGAAGATCCCACATGCCGCGGAGTGGCTGGGCCCGTGAGCCATGGCCGCTGAGCCTGCGCGTCCGGAGCCTGTGCTCCGCAACGGGAGAGGCCACAACGGTGAGAGGCCTGCGTACCACAAAAAAAAAAAAGAGAGAGAGATGCGTCTGTGGCGTTAACCCAACCAAGAACTCCTCGTCCTCAACACTCTGTAGATACATTCCTGGTTTGACCCTCACCACTCCTGATGGGGCATTTCAGGGAGGTATTACCCCATTTTCCAGATGAAGAAATGGAGACTCAGAGCAGTTACAGGAGTTGTCAAGGCCACACAGCCAGCAAGCGGCACAGCAGCCCCTTCTAACTCTAGCTGGAGGTCAGTGTCCTTCCTGCTGTTAACCTTGCTCACTCGTGTGCTTTGTTCCTTCATTCATTTACGTGTTCATTCATTTTCTTAAATTTATTTATTTAGTTTTGGCTGCGTTGGGTCTTCGTGGCTGCGCGCGGGCTTTCTCTAGTTGCAGCGAGCGGGGGCTACTCTTCGTTGCGGTGCGCGGGCTTCTCATTGCGGTGGCTTCTCTTGTTGCAGAGCACGGGCTCTAGGCGCGCGGGCTTCAGTAGTTGTGGCTCATGGGCTCTAGAACACGGTGTGTTCATTCATTTAACAGGCATTTAGCAAGCATCTTCAAAACAAAGGAAACAGGAAACGGGAGCATATTTTCTTTCCCATCACGGTGCAAGATTGGGACATTTTCAGTGAAACCATAACTTCACATAATTCATGCTTCTGCACTAAATTCGCCCCTGTCATCTCGGTGTCTCACCACGGCCGACAAGGTCTTAATGATTTGGCCCATCTCTCTGGCTGGTCCCCTGCTTCTTCCCACCTTCCTTTCCAGATTCAATGTTCACTGACCTTTCAGTCATTAATGACACCAGCCAAGCTCATGCCTGCCTCAGGGCCTTTGCACGAGCCATTTCCCCCGTGCACACGGGTCTGCACCTTTCTCGTAATTCAGGTCTGGGCTCAAATGTCACATCCTGGACGGGATTCTCCTGTATGACCTATCACACACCCTCAACACACGCCAGCCATCTCCCTCACAGTGCACTTTACTTTCTTCATGGAACTTACCACTACCTAAAATTTTCTTATTTATTTTTACTTGTTTGCTGCCAGTCTCCCCCCACCCGCAGGAATGTGAATGCCAGGAGAGTGGGGACCTTGTCTGTCTAACCCACCAGAGGCGCCTCCTGTCCTGTGTTTAACACATAGCAAAGCTCCCAGTACATATTTCTTGAATAAAATCATGAATTACCAGGCGAAGTATCTACTCCGTTGCATCCGACTGCACTGGGTTTACCAGGCGGTCATTGTTATAAGCTACAGAAGAAAAAAGAAAAACCTTCTTTGCATTGAAATCGAATAGGTTCCACAGAAATCTAATTGCTTCTAAGGAAAAACATTTCAGCAGCCGTCATCGGATCCAAAACTTCCATCAGAAGCCTCCCTTTTTCCTTTGTTTTGTTTGTTTGTTTACACGTGGCATCAAGTTATGTACAGTTTCTTTAGCTTGCAGGCTTGGCAACAGTATCAATAAGTTGAAGGCGGTGGACAGCAATCTCTTCTGAACAACCATGAAGTAAAAATTACAGACAGGTCACAGAGGGGGCTGCGTGTCGGAGCTGAGACTTCTACCCCTAGGCTCAGAACTAGACCCACAGGAAACAAGGCTGGCTTGATTCTAGCTCTAGAGCCCCCTCTTTCCGCAGTCTTTCCCCTCATGGCTGGCCTGTTTTCCTCAGTTACTTCTCATCCTTATTTCTCCCTCTTCCCTCATCTCACTTGCTCTAATGAAAGCAGTTGCAAAACTCATTCATACTACGGTGTAAATGACTGAAAACCTCCCAGGCACACCTCCAGAGTGAAAGAGAAGAAAGCCACGGTAAGCAATGAGTCTATAAGGGAGTTTTAGGCCTCCAGCTGTCCTGTTCCTTCTTATTCCAACTCTTAAGTGTCTTGAAAGGAAAAGACCTCACAGGCCATCCAATCACTCTGCTCAACACACAGACTCTGAATCTATGGGAGTAAAAGAGCCTACTTGCAAAGTTAAGACAAGTAACTCGTCACACAGCCAGAAGATCAGTCTGGAGGGAATCTTCAAGGACTATGACTGGACTTTTTTTTTTTTGCAGTACGCGGGCCTCTCACTGTTGTGGCCTCTCCCGTTGCGGAGCACAGGCTCTGGACGCGCAGGCTCAGCAGCCATGGCTCATGGGCGCAGCTGCTCCTCGGCATGTGGGATCTTCCCGGACCGGGGCACGAACCCGCGTCCCCTGCATCGGCAGGCGGACTCTCAACCACTGCGCCACCAGGGAAGCCCTGCAGAGAATTTTTTTTAATTAATGGAGCAACCACTGACCCTGATCCCAACACAGGAGATCCATTTAAAGATTTTTTTTCTCCCCTTTTTCTTTTTTTTTGCATTTATAATACACAAACAACTTATCAGACTGATACTTTTCATAAAATTCATTTATTTTTGTGATTAATTGAAGTCAGTCCCCCTTTTCTTATGGCTTCAGGTCTAAACAAAGTCAGTGATAAAATGCTCCCTGCCCCTTCAACACAAATCTTATATTTGGTCTAAGTTCTAAATAGTGCTCTGATTACTGAGTTTAACTACACACGCACGCACACACACGCGCGCTTCAAATTAGCACAGTTTCATCATTTTTACTAAATTGCATTTCATATGGCAGTTAATTTGGAGAACCAACCAGTTCTATAGTCCCATAGCCCCCCACCTCCCTACCCGGATGGACTCAGAGAAGGGCCACTGCCCCCAGAGTGCCTTCCTGACGGCAGGGTGGTTCCCCATCACTGGTCCTCTCTTCCAGACACAGCCCCCACCTTCAGCTCCTGTGTTATCATATCTCCCTGATTTAAAACAGTTGATCTGAAATCAATGGTGTGATATTGTAACTTATAATAAATACGTACGTTGATCTTCATTCGCGGTTCCAGGCTCACAGCTCCCCAACCATTGGAATTTCTTGAGCGGTAAGAGCAATGGGAGCATCTTTTGTTATAATATTTGGTCTTTGTCCTCAGTTCCTGAAATAGCTTCAGAGCCTTGAAAGCGAAATGGGTGTCTTGTTATTCATAATGAGTCCCTTTCCATCACAACTAGGTTTATGATAATGAGGTGACTTTGGGAAAGCCAGGGGGAGAGAGGGCCAATGGTTTAATCAATCCTGCCCAGGGAATGAAGCCTCCATAAAAACCCAAAAGGAGGAGGTTCTAAGAGCTTCCAAGGTGGAGAACCAGAATGTATCCATGTCCCCGGAAGGTGGCACGTCCCAAACTCCACTGGGACAGAAGTTCCTGTGTTTGGGACCTCACCCACATACATCATCTCTTTATCTGGCTGTTCATCCGTATCCTTTAATATCTTTTGTAGTAATCCAGGAATTTAGTAAGTAAACTGTTTCCCAAGTTCTGTGGGTAGCTCTAGCAAATCAATTGATCCCAAGAAGGGGGTCATAGGAACCTCTGATTTATAGCCAGTCAGTGGGAAGCACAGGTAACAACCTGGATGTTCCACTGGATTCTGGGATGGGGGAGGGTCTTGTGGGGCTGAGCCCTTAATCTATGGGATCTGATGCTGCATCCTTGTAGATAGTGTTGAACTGAGTTAATTTGTGGGACACCTGGTCAGTGAGTCAGAGAATTGCTCGGTGGTGTTAGAAAAACACGGACTGGGGACAATCACAGCACAGAGATTGTAAAGGCAAAGAAACAGAATTTGGGTTCCTTCAATTCTGCCGTTTTATGTGAGGACTTTATTTGTGTTTAGAATCTAAAACAGTGGGACAGTGGGTGAACTGCAAAGTGTAATGTTTTCTTTGTCAGTGGTTCATTTTGGTTCATGAGTGAAGCATTTTACTAAATTTGGATAATGTCTTTAGTATTATTGTCTATCTTTTTCATTGTTATTTTAAAACTAAGGAACAAATCAAGAAAATCATGATTATTACATGATGATTGTGGAAAATAATTTTGAGGAATAGAGGGAGGAGGTGTAAAAAATGCAATCTATTCCAGGAGTTAAATACACTAAGGACACCAAAGAGTGTGTATCGTTCAACCAAATACTGCACTTCAAAGGCGGACATATTTTGCTCTTAAGCTATGTGTCCTTCTGCATTATTATTGCTACCCTTTTAGGATCGCTTCAGCCCCTGGGAAGCAAGGGGGTGATAGAGATCACCTATGAGAACTCTACCCTGATCCATTCTTTCAAAAAACATTGATTGGGCACTTTTATTGTGACTTTGGTATGTTCAGAGCACTGCACTTAACCCTGGAGAAGGTTGTAGGGCTGAGGAAACTAAGATTTCCCTATTAATTCCAAAATTGAGAAAAATAGCCAGAGATGAAGGTTAAATATCTTGGTCTTTAAATGGCTACAATTATGATACCATTCCCAAAATGTGCCTATTAAAAAGGCAGGTTTATAGGGGGAGACGCACACCTATAATGTAGCTGATAAACAGAAAGTCCATTTATGCTAGTTTATATTTAAGATGAGTCCTGACCTGCCGTGGAGAGACAAGTAATCGGAGAGGACCTCCCTCCTGACGGAGACCAGTGCAAGCTACAACAGCGTCCCAGCTCTTAAGAGCCTCTTGACGTGCCCTGGGAACATGTTGTAAAGTGCATTTTCCTGATTTATTTAATAAAAGCATTCTTGCTCATTAGTCCTCTTATTATCATTGGTAACAATAGGGTGTTTGAGCATGTTACTTTTTCTCTGGGATTGGCCGGAAGGGCGGGCTTGTTACTCATCTAATGGTGGACCAACCAGTGTGAGCGTGGGATGCGGAAGATGCTGCCTTAAGGGCGGCAAGTCGGGGTCCGGGGAGTGTCCTCCCATCTGTGTCATTGCTCGACAGTATGATGCTCAGAAGGTGGTCCCGTCGGTTCCTCAGTCACTGTCTGGAGGCTGCCGAACATCACAGGCGGAAAAGACTCCAAAACTGACTGTTGTCTCGGCTTTTGAAACCAGTCCTTGGCGTCATGGAGATGTAAGCCCAGGTGTGTTCTGTGACATGCAGGAGCCATGGTGGCCTCATTCATTAGACCCTTAAAGAGACGGGTTAACAGAAACAGCCACAACGTATACGGAAGATAGAGCCTCTTATTTTTGATGCTGTTACCTAGACAAGCAAGGGTGGCAAAAACCATGAGACGTTGAAGCCAACTCCGTCCTTGTGACAGCAAGGGTGGGAACGTTCTCCCTGGCGTAAAGATAACGACTAGCAATTTCACCGTGTGCTGGAGTTTGCGACGGGCTCCCCCACGCGCAGTCTCATGTGGACCAGGTCTCTCGACTTCCTGTCGATCCTAGATGCAGTCCTCCTGAAAAGCAGCTGTGGACCCCAGGAAAGCAGGCTCCAGCACTGACCGGGGATTGAAGTTCAGCTCCTCCATTTCCTAGAGGTGGGACCCTTGAGAAGTTACTCGAATATTCTGAGCCCCATTTTCCTCATCTGGAGAGTGTAAACCTTAACACTAAGCCTACAGGTCCATTATGAGACTGAAGCAAACTCTGGTAAAAGCTAGCGGACACTGTACTTCATGAAAGGAAACTACACTTCTGGGCCACCCCTGTGACATCTTCTGTCACTGTCCTCTTTACAGCCCAGCCCATGTGGGGCTGTGGCCCTCAGTGTTCTTCCCTGCTTTTCAAAAGTATGAGGAAACTCTCCTTTCCATATTGTAGTCAAGGTCAGAATGAGGAGAGGGAATTGGAACGTTTTCATTTATTTCCTCCCAAGGAATTGAAAGATCAGTGATCAAAATGTTAGTTCACTGGTGTTTAAAAACTGCACCAAGGGCAAAGCTTTACGTGGAGAAACTGGGGTTTAGAGAAGTGAAGGGATTGCTGAAGTTCATGGGATTAGCTGGAGCTTTTCCTAGGAGTTCCGGGTTTGTTCGTTTTCCTTGTGGAGTGCTTTTCACTATTATTGTGCTAGCGAACGAGAAAATCCTTTCTGCAGTGTGAGGAAAATGAATTGGAACCAATATTGATAAGCAGAGCTCTTTACAAGACACTTTCACAAAAACCTCTCCCTAATTTTGTGCAATAGGTGTTACTGTTATCATTTACAAATGAAACTGAAATTCCGAGGTGCTGCTTGACCTGTCCAAAGTCATGGTACTCAAGTAAGTAGAAGAACCCAGATGGGTGTGCTCCAAACACCCATTCCCCAATTATACATTATTCATTATTCTTGTGCAAAGCGAAAATTGCATGAGTATTTTGCTTAAAGCATACTTCTCCACCCTCATATCCCTCACCACCACCTGCCCCACGCATTTTTTCTCTCAGTCCTCGCAGCTTCTAATTTTCAAATGCTTGCTCCACTGTTAAGCCTTCCTTGATCAGTACCTTCCTTTCAGATCCGTGGTATCCTGATTCTTCACCTCTCCTACACGCTCCTGACACTCAGAGACCACGAGATGTGAGGCGTGCACTTGTAGATTTCTATTTCATCATCTGATGTTAAAACCCAATCCAGACTTCCCTGGCGGTCCAGTGATTAAGACTCCGCACTTCCAATGCAGGGGGCGTGGGTTCAATCCCTGGTTGGGGAACTAAGATCCCACAGGCCAGGTGGTGTGGCCAAAACTGGAAAAAAAAAAAAAAATCCCTCATGAAGGACAAGCCAACATTCATCTGCCTTGAAGCTTGTGTCGTTTGGGGAGTCCTCTCTAGGAAAGAAAAATAAAATTACGGAGCCTTGGAAGAAGCCCACGTAAGCGTGGGCACTGAAGCTCACGCTCCGTAGCCTCTTGGTAGGCTGTACCCGGGTAAGACACAGCTCCCGTCTGGCTACGCTTTGGTGAGTCCGCCTTGGACCAGAGGCTGAGCATGGAGGCTTACCCCACTGAACGCTCGCAACACAGTCAAGAAGGTGTGACGTTTCCATTTTATAATTCAACACTTCTTGTTCTTTGCTTTCAACTCAAGTCCGAGTTTCTTGGCCTCAGAGATCCAAGCTTTCTATTTCTTGGCAGGATCTTCCATTGAACCCGACACCACCCTGAGTTCACAAATATTTTATGAATGAATGGATATTTGAACAGTTGAAGGAATGGAGAGCACATGTTCAACAGCTACTCGTTGAATTTATAGCAGGAAGTTTAATGATTCTAACAATGACCGTGTATTGAGGGTCTATTACGATCCAGTGGGAATTATGATCTCAAATTTATAGCTGAGAAAACCAAGGCTCTTAGAGGCAAGTTGCTTGCCCAGGGTCAGACAGGAAGTGACAGAACCAGATCCAATTAGCCCTAAAACCCAGTTCTTTCCACCTCACACTACATCTCAAAAGCCAGAACCAGGATGCTTCAATCGTCTGCCCTGGCTGGGTACCTGCTCATCGTGTCTGCCTCACCTGTCAATGAGGACGTGAAAAGTGGTCCTTTCCTGCTTTCACTGGCTTCTCCTGACTCCCCTGTACCCATAGTCCCTTGGACATGCTGTGTCCACAAAACATACAAGTCACAAGGACATCAAGAGTGGGCAAGGGCTTCCCTGGTGGTGCAGTGGTTGAGAGTCTGCCTGCCGATGCAGGGGACACAGGTTCGTGCCCCGGTCCGGGAAGATCCCACATGCCGCGGAGCGGCTAGACCCGTGAGCCATGGCCGCTGAGCCTGCGCATCCGGAGCCTGTGCTCCGCAACGGGAGAGGCCACAACAGTGAGAGGCCCTCGTACCTCAAAAAAAAACAAAAAACAAAAACAAAAACAAAAAGAGTGGGCAAAATTCTCTTAGTGGGTCTGCAGTAGGAAGTAGAATGAAATAAAAGTTAGCTTGGCAAACAGAGCAAGCATGCCAAAGGGGTGCTGAGGACTGTACTTGTGAACCAGTGCCCGGGCCCCAGCAGAGGGGAGGAGACGAGCAAGATACTCCGGTACTTTCACCTTGTGTCGCAGGCTGCTCTGCAGATACACCAGCAGAAAGATGCCCTCTGTGGTCTCTTTGGACCAGCCAGACTCTGTGATCACAGGGGAATGTGAGGATGAATGCCAGATTCCCATCAAGTACTGGGAATGAGGAGCTCTCTCCTGGGCAATTTTTATGTGATGAGAGTGTGGTGGTGCTTTTAAGAGGTTTCAAGAGCCCGAGGCAAAAGATGCTCCGATAACTCTGGAATGAGGTTCTCAACGTCTTTCAGCTCCATGATTTCACTGAAGTCTCTCTCATCCTTGAGGGCTGGGATGGAGGCAGTCCTAGCAATTCCCATTTTAGAGAGGGAAACTCCGGAAAGCCCAGAAGTTCACTGTATTTATTCTCTGTTTGGCTTAGCAGGGGATGGCCCTGAACATAAAGAGTTTCTAGAAGACAAGGCAAAGTCCTGCCCCCTTCCTACGAGTTCAGATTTCAGATTCCATTTGTCTTGAAGACCTACTGCCATGCTCTAGGCTCTGAGCTGGAGCCTTCCTTCTGTGGTAACCTCCCTGGAGCCCCACAGTATCCTGGGAAAGCAGCAACATCATCCTAGTTTAAAGATGATGAAACTGAGACTCGGGAAAGTTAACGTACTTGCCGGAGCCAAGACCCGCCCCTTTAAGAAGCTTGTCTGCAGGACCATTGCTTGGGAACCGTCTGTGGTTTTGGAAGAGTTGTGACCATAAAGAAAATTACTCTGATGACTGAGATGTGGGCAGATGACACCTGACGGAGTTGTTCTAGATCTGAAAGCCAAGGTTCAATGCCCCAAAGTTGCAAATGCTCTGTCGCTGAGCCTCGGGCCACATCCATGTGACTAGAATCTGCTTTCTGTTTCCTTTGCCCGAGGTGAGGAAAATCTGCCCTTCTTCTCCCATGCGGTAATGCATACTTAACAAGTGTGCAATTACCATCACCAGTAAAGGCACTGACAGCATCTCAACTTCTGAACATCAACCCAGCAACCCCTGCTCAGCCCTGCCAGCTGGCCCTGGTCCAAGCTTCAGAGCTTTACCCATCAGACCCTTAATGAAAACAGGAACCGGATCCCTAACGACCTAGCAGCTCACCCTGGCTCCTTTCTCGCCCAGTCTACCCTACACATGCCCTCCAGGCTCTGAAGGAAAGGTTTTCTCAACTCAGCAAAGGGCCACAAAGATCTCTGGCTTCTCTATTGCTCTGGTTCAGGGTTTAGCCTCTTAGAGCTGGAATAGTTTTGTAAGTCCTTAGATTCACCCCCTGCCTCTGGGTTAGTCACACCCAGGGTTCCTGGCCACTCATTTTTTTGGGTCCACATCTGGGCAGTCCTTGTGAATCCTTGAATCATATCCACCAGGCAGAGCCTAAGATTCTCACCGTCCTGTGCCAGCTAGAACCTTCAGCTGGTGATTTGGCAGCTCAGAGGACCCAGGGTGTGTCGGGCTCCCTACCTCTTCCTGGCCTCCTCAGGGCACTCCCTCCTCCACGGTGTAACAGCACTAACTGTGTGCTCAGCACTTTCAACAATGTCCTGTAAGATTTTGTGACATTCTCCTCAGTGCATGGGTTATTTTCCTAAATAAAATCTATTTGCATTAAGGAAGGGAGAAGGTATCTTCTACTTTATCCTATTCCTACCCTGCCTAGCCTAGAGCCTAGCAAGTAGTAGTAAAAAGAACAGAAACAAGTTACAAGTATCTGCTCTGTTCCAGACAATGCATTAGCTTATTTTATCTTGGTAAGAATCATGCAATTAAATATTGTTACCACCTTAAAGACAGAGAACTAAGCATCAGATTCGATAGGGGATTTGTTCAGCCTTGTTCCAGGTCCTGCAGCCTATAAATGATGGAAACGGTGTTCGAATGCAAGACAATCTGAAACAAAGCTGTATTAGTCAGGCTAGGCTAAACTCTGCTGTGTAACAAACAAACGCTGCCATGTCGGCGCCTACTGTACAATACACATAACAAATGTCTATTTCTCACCCAGGCAAGAGCTGCTGCAGATCTCAGTTTTTCTCCAGGGTTGTCTCCCTCCTTAAGGCAACTCAGCAGCCGTGTCTCTTTCCATCTTGTTTCTGACACCCCAGCATGCGAACTCCCTATTCCCCTGTCTGAAGAAGACAGGACTGTAGGGTTTGCAGGAGCTTTACAGTGAGGCCTGGAGATCCCCTGATCAAATGTTCCATGAGTGAGTCACTCGCATGCCCACCCTGACTTCTCTGTGTCCAGGAAACAGAAGAGCAGCTACGGGGAAGCCCTAGAATCTGCTCCAAGAGCTCATCTGTATTCCACCAGGCTCAGCTGACTCTAAAACCTAAGGTATAAAACAAGGTATTTTCTGATGGACATCACCACTAGGGCTGTCACTTGGGCACAAGAATTTAGAGTGGCAGGGGGAAGTGTATGCAAAGCTGGACAGTGTGTGCGAAATGCTTTTTACACACACGTTCTTGTTCAGTCCCCGCAACAAACCTGCTTGATGGGGCTGTTTGTACTTTCACCCACTGTTCAGAGCAGCAAATCGAGCCTCCGCGTGATTAAATAACATTCCCACAGTTACACGCAGGGATCTTCTGATTCCAAATCCCTGGACTTTTCCAGTACAATCATGCCTTATTTGTCCCACTCTCTTTTCTTTTCTCAGTTGGGTTTCAGGTGCATTGAACTGTATTAATCATAATACTTATTTCACGAAACATCCTTAACATTGTTTCATGCATAATCCTATTTATTTCATTATTATGTTTAATAATGTAACAAACTCCCAGAAACACACTACCCAACATATGGCTCTTCCTCCCGCCTCCCCCACATAATACAAACAAAATACTAAATTCTGAATGTATCATTTCCTAGCTTTCCTTTTTATATAATTTCATTTTATTTGGAGGTATCTCTAAGTGGTTATTTTTTTAAATCATTTTTATTGTTATAAAAGGGCATAATTGTTGTAGGTGTATTTTGGGATTTACATTTGCAATAAAAATGATGCCACTAAGCTCCATCCACATTGGGTGTCGCAGAGGTTCATTCATTTGGAACATTGTATAATATCCCATTGTGTGAAAGGTTCATGCTTTAATCTATTCTCTTATCTCTGCTACCATGAGCAATGCTGCCATGAATTGTTTTTTGATGTGTGTGAAAAGGTTATGTAACTAGGAATGGAATCACTGTGTCGTAGAGCATGTGAAGGTTTTCCAAAGCGGTCGTAACAATGGACACACCCGTGAGCAATGAGAGCTGTGCGGACCTACATCCTCACCAACATTTGCTTAGACTTTTTCATTTGCCAGTTGAATGTCTGCATTTCTCTGATCACTAATGAGGTTGGGTTATCTCTTTGTTTACGGGCCGTATGTGCTTCCTCTTCTTTGAATGCCTGTTCATGCCTCTTGCCCATTTTTCCACTGGGTTGTTTATGCTTTGCTTACTGACTTGCAGAACTTCTTGATATATTCTTTAAGCAAATCTTTTGGTAACTTGTCTTTTAAAAATTTTTTTATTGGAGTATAGTTGCTTTACAATGTTGTGTTAGTTTCTGCTGTACAGCAAAGTGAATCAGCTCTACGTATACATATTTCCCCTCCTTTTTGGATTTCCTTCCCATTTAGGTCACCACAGAGCACCGAGTAGAGTTCCCTCTGCTATACAGTAGTTTCTCATTAGTTATCTCTTTTATATATAGTAGTGTATATATGTCAATCCCAATCTCCCAATTCACCCCACCCCTTCCCTTTCCCCATACTTCCATATGTTTTTCCCCTACGTCTGTGTCTGTATTTCTGTTTTGCAAATAGGGTCATCTGTACCATTTTTCTAGATTCCACATATGTGCATTAATATGTGATATTTGTTTTTCTCTTTCTGACTTACTTCACTCTGTATGACAGTCTCTAGTTCCATCCACATCTCTGCAAATAGCACAGTTTCATTCCTTCTTATGGCTGAGTAATGGTAACTTGTCTTTTCAGCTTCTTTAAGGTATCTTTTGATGCTCTTTGCTTTAATCTCTCTGAGGTTAGCACATTCTGTGTGTTGAGAAACCTTTCCCTGCTCTAAAGCCTAACAGATATTCACCTATATTTTCTACTAAATTTAAAGTTTAAATTTTAAACTTTAAAACATTTGTTTTCTTTTTGACAGTTAAGTCAATCTGGAATTGTTCTTTTCATGTGGTGTGAGATAGGGATCAAATTTCCTCTTTTCCCACATGGATAAACATTTTTTTCAGCTTCATTTACTGAAAAGTTCCTCCTTTCCCCTCAATCAGCCACACTGCCTCTGTCACACTCAAAGTCCCAAAGATGCAGAGTCTGTGTCTATGTTCTCTATTCTATCCCATGAGTCAATGTATCTACCCTTGTGGTACCACCGCAATGTCAATTACTCAAGCAGTGTGAGACTGGCCTCTCCTGGCTCTGCTTTCCCTAATGTTGTCAAAGATTGCATCTCTCTCTAGAACCTTCCAGTCCAGACAAATTTCCTTTTCTCCCTAATCTACTGAGTGACAGTCTAAGACTCGCCACACCAGAAGAGCCTCTATACCCAGAAGGAGTTGGTAGGTCAAGACCTTGATCTCACAGGGCATCACTCCTGGGCACTCTTGTCTGGCTCACCCTACAGTGAACTCTGTCTAGACAACCACGAAAACCCCTGTCACCTGTGGAACTCCTCGCGGTATCCCAGCTAGGCAGAGCCCCCATCTCCAGCTTTGCTAAAACCCAGGGAAACAAGTGTGATGACAAGAGGAAAACTCCGCAGCCTCTGCTTCGTAGATGGGTGGGTCCTGCTACCTAACATTTGATCCAGCCTGAATTAAAGACACTGTAATTTCAGAGTTTCTTTTTGTTCTTTGGGTACCTAACAGTGGAATATCTGGGACTTAGGGAAACTCCTCAAAGGAATTTTCAGATGTTCAAAAGAGATCTCAGAGCTCACTGTGATGTCGAGGTTAAATGCAAAATTGCTTTGTGAGCTGATAAACAGACATTTTGAAGTTATGCAGGATTGGGATGCGGTAAGAGAGGAGACAGATGCAGAGAAGGGATCCCCAGCCACCTGGATGGAACATGGAGCTAAGTAGGGGCATGGCCAGTGAAAAATATTCCTTCTCGGGGAAGGGCCAAGAAGTTTCTAGAAACAGCGGTGTCTGACTTTCCATACATAGTTTTTTCCCGCCCTGTTCCACCCAGCCAGCTATTCCCGACCCTTGGGAAAGTTTGTTAAACACAATAGCTTTGTTTTAATGTTGCTTTGGGAGAAGGAGAATGGGCTGTAGCCTGAACGTCAGACAAGAGAGGAATGAGGAAGAACAGCTGCCCCAGCACAGGGGAGGGGAAAGGGGAACAAAACGTAAGTGAGAATCAAGAATTTCATAAGGGCAAGAATTAGAAGGCGAATATGACCATGAGAATATAAATCCCCAAGCAGAATCCTGGGAAATACTGGGGAGGGCTCTGGGCTTCCCATTGTCCTGGAATAGATGCTCTATCTGTATTATTTGGATATTAAGGCAAAAAAGACCAGAGGATGTGGATTCACTTAGTGATGCACGGACAGAGGGGCTGCCAGGGATGGGATGGTCTTGAAAACTTATGGGGCTTCTTTAAGTCTGGTCTGAGCCCCTCATTTCACACTTCCTTTGTGGAAGGAGCAGAGACGGCTAAGTGGGCAACCCCAGAAGCTGAAGGATTAACTTCCCAGAGTTGAAAGAAAAAAATCCATCCCCGAGGGGCTCCTATATCCAAACCACAGACCCGTCTCTGAGCAGAGGCCAGCCGGAGTCAGATGTCGGCTGAGATCTTTCTTTCTCCCTCCTTCCCTATTGCCCACAGGTGTGATGGCCAGAGAACTTCTCTCCAGTCATCTGAGGGTAGGCTGGTCCAAGCAAGCCTGGATGAAGGAAGAAGTAGCACTGAGTCAGGGATCCTCTGGCCATTCATCACTGATAACTGAATCAATCTCTCTCTCTCCCCCCACCTCCGTATGTTTTCCTATTGTGGAAAATATACATTTTAACCATTAACAAAATATATTTTTTTGGCTGTGCCACGCAGCATGCAGGATCTTAGTTCCCCAACCAGGGATCGAACCCGTGCCCCCTGCAGTGGAATTGCAGAGTCCTAACCGCTGGACCACCAGGGAAGTCCCCATTTTAACCATTTGAAGTGTAGAGTCCAATGGCATTAATTACATTCACCATATTGGGTAACCATCACCACTATCCAGCTCCGAAACTTTTTCATTACTTCAAATGGAAACTCGACCCATTAAACAACAGATGCCCATGAGAAATTCACAAACAGACAGTGAATCTCCGCCCACCCCTCCTAGCCCCCGGTTACCTCTAATCTACCTTCCGTCGTTAGGAATCTGACTGCTCTCGGTACTTCATATAAGTGAAATCATGCAGTGTTTTCCCTTTTCTGTATGTCTGAATTTACTTTAGCAGGATGCGTTCAAAACCCATCCACGTTGTAGCGCGTGTCATAACGTCATTCTTTTTTTTTTTATTGAAGTGTAGTCGATTTACACTGCTTTTTATGGCTGGATAATAGCCAATCCTATGGATAGAACACATGTTGTTTATCCATTCTCTCTTGAGGTAGACTGGAATTGTTTCCTCTTTGGCTATTGTGAATAAGGCTGCTCTCCGTATCTGTTTGAGTCCTTGCTTTCTGTTCCTTTGGGTATATATATATCCCTAGGAGTGGAATTGCTGGATTTCCTGGTAACTTTATGTTTAGCTCTTTGAGGGACCCCTAAATTGTTTTCCGTAGCAGCTAGACCCGTGCACATGATGCCAGCAAAACGCACAAGTGTTCCAGTTCCTCCCCATCGTCTCCATCATTTGCTAGTTTCTTTTTTTTTTTTTTTAAATAGCCACCCTAATGGGTAGGAAGTAGTATCTCCTGGTGGTTTTGATTTACATTTCCCTAATGACTAATGAGGTTGAGCCTCTCTTGATGTGTTTACTGGCCATTTGTATAACTTCTTTAGAGAGATGTCTGTTCCAACCCTTTGCCCAATTTTAAGTTGGGTTGTTTGGGGTATTTTGTTGTTGAGTTTCAGGAGTTCTTTATATATTTGTATATTAACCCCTTATCAGATGTATGATTGGCAAATACTCGCTGCCATTCTGTGGGTTGTCTTTTCACTTTCAAATTTTTAAATTTTGGTGGAGTTCCCCTTTCTGTCCCAAGGGCAATGAAGAGTTGATGGTAAACACCCCCGCCCCCACCCCCTGCGCTGAGCAGTGGTGGCTACGGCAGCAGGAGTTTCGTGTGGGGTCTTCAACCTGAGGAGGGAGAGGGAGCTCCAAGGATCTCCTAAGAACAGAGCTGAAAAACCCTGTTTCTGAGAAAGACATAGCATGGATCTGAATGCCAGAAATCCCGTCGTAGAGTCCAGTCCTGGCAGCTACAGAGAAGACCGTCACAGGAACCCTTGCCTGGGAGCAGCCTGGCCCCCATCGTCAGTGTTCTCAGGGCTGCTCCTTCTTACGGCTGGGTCTCCCCACTCTGCCTGCCTCTGTCCTGCTGACCCTCTGTCTGCTCCAGCCTCAGCGCTAGAAGGCCAAAGGGAAGAGTAGGGAATAGGCAGGGTGAGAAAGCCTTCAGAGGATGTGAGGTGAGTCCCCGCTGCGGTCCAGGAGAAGGCCAGCGGCAGAAGTTGGAAACTCTGGTTCTGGTTCTGGCTCTTTCTCTTTTTTTGCGGTAAGTGGGCCTCTCACTGCTGTGGCCTCTCCCGTTGCGGAGCACAGGCTCCGGACGCGCAGGCTCAGCGGCCATGGCTCACGGGCCCAGCCACTCCGCGGCATGTGGGATCTTCCCGGACCGCAGCACGAACCCGCGTCCCCTGCATCGGCAGGCGGACTCTCAACCACTGCGCCACCAGGGAAGCCCCCTCTGTACTGTTCTTGACCTCAGCTTCCTCATCTGAAAAATGGGGAATGGTATCAGTTAAGATAATGCTAGCTTCTATAGCACCAACTCTCAGTTCCTTAAGGCAAGAGAAGTTTCACATTCACCTAAAGTCCACCTGGAACTGGGGCTGGGGAGCAACTCCACAACATCATTCAGGGACCCAGGCTGGCTCAACATGGCTTCCAAGGATGCCTGGCTCTTGACACACAGCTGCCAGACAGGGGAAGAGAAGATGGAGTGAGGATTCATGGGGCGCATCTACGGACCAGGGCTGTAAGTGGCGTATGTCACTCTGATGCATTCAGCACAAACATCTCACCACCAGGTAGACTGGGAAATAGATGAGCCGTGTTCCCAGGAGCCACGGGAAGCAGGCAAAGCCCCTGCTCTGATGGGGCTCACCTTCTAAGGCCTCACTTCTCAAAGTGTGGTCCATGAACACGACCATCAGCATTTCCTGGGAATGTAGAAATGCAGAATTTCCACACCTGAAACGAATAAGATATTGCAAATCAAATGTACTTTAATTTTTTTAAATGCTAATTCCAAAAAAAAAAAAAAAACCAGAAACGGAGAATCTCAGACCCCAACCTGGATATATTAATACTCGATCAGAACGTGCGTTTTAACAAGGGCCATGGGTGGTCTGTGCGTACATTTCAGGTTCTAGAGAAGTGTCTCAATGAGGTGAAAAGAAGATGTTGGTCCAGCACTCCGGTTACTTAGTTAGCAAGGGCCAGACTGAATCCTGCCTCTTCCACTTACTGGCTGCATCATTTTGGCCAGTTACTTAATTAAGTCTCCGCTATTCCGAGGGGAGGAATGACGGTCCTTACCTCTCAGTGTTATTGGGATTATCAAATGAGACATCCACGTGAAGTTCTCATCGCAGCACCTGGTATATAGTTTGTGCTCCGTCGGTGTTAACAAGGACTAATCTTACTATGGCTGTCATTTTTCCTCCACTGTTGATCCTTCTACCTTCCCTCAACCAGCCCCAGCACAGGGATGGCAAATACATGGCAAGCATCTCACTAGTATATTCTCCAGTGTCCAAGACAGACTTGCTAGTCCATCAGGACACTCTCTCCCAGAGCCCAGACTCACCTGAGAGTCTGTCTCACACAGGGCTCCAGGCAACCGTTCCTAACTGAAGGAGGTATGCAAGGGAAAAACAATTTCCCATCTCTGGTTGACTTGGGCAACCCCAAAGACCAAATCTCCCCTTTAATCAACGGCATTGGTATTCTTAGTAGTGACAGGTATCAGGACAAAGAAAGGGCAGAGGGAAAAGACCAGCTGGAAGAGGCCAGCCTTGGAGACCGTGAGAACAGAGGGATCAGGGGAGGGAGCTGTTCTGAGGCAGGTGCTCAGCTGGGGGCATGTTAAATCCTAGCCGTCTCAAGATACCTACCTGGAAATATCAGAAGGAAGTTGAAGACCCACAGTTGGATTTAGGAGGAACATCTGAGTTGGAGACAAAGATCTGGTCACCCTCTGCAGCAGATGCTGTTGATTATCCAACAACAATTTCCCCCTTCCTTTTAGCTAACTGCACCCCACTTTTGTTCACATGTGGAGCGGTCATGCTTGCAGAGGAGGCTGGACCCCAGCGCCGTGGATGAACCTGGATTAGCCCAATACAATCCTAGGGAATTCCATTCCCCTAATCTGTGTTTAAGAGTGGGACTGTAATATGATTCTGGACAATGAAATGCAAGGGGATGTCTGCAAGGATGATTCTGGAAAACTCTAGGAGTCATCTCTTTTTTCAAAAAGAGAGCAAAGAGAATCTTCCCTTCGTCTGCCTCTAGATGTGGCTCTGTGAGGAGCCATGGCCTGAAGCTCTGCAGCCATTTTGTGACCATGAGGGGAAAAGCCTAAGGGCAAAAATCAACGTGCTAAGGGTGGCAGAGCATCATGATGGAAAGAAAGGGGGTCTCTGATGATACTGAGCCTTCAAATTATCCAACTCCAGAAACAAGCGCAGGGCTCCTCGCTGTGTGATGATATGTCCTCTTTACTTAAGCCCCTTGAGTCAAGGTCTCCGTTCCCTGCTGTGCTGAGTATTTCAACCAATGCACCATCTATGCAGAGAAATAGCTGCATGACAAAGGCGACAATAAAGCCAACAAAGTGTGCAGGGAGGAAAAAAGCAAAGGGGAGGCCAATGGTTAAGGAGTAAGAGAGGGAAAGTAAGAGCGAGGAGACAGAGGAAGGGCACTGCTGGGGGCGGGAGAGAATTACAGCCCCTGTGTCTTGCAAGTTCACGGAATGGAAGATTCCAGAAAAAATACACAGACGTGGAATGAAATGCATACAGAAATCAATGACAGTAGAAGAAGGCAGAAGGCGATGGGACGAGTGGGAGGGAATCACTCTTTGTTGGTTGACTATCTACCTGTGTGATTGACAGCTACCCCATGGTGGCCGGGATGACCCCAGTGTCCAAGACTTGGGAAGCTTTGACCGTCAAGATGAGAAAGAAGCGTCCCTCTGCAGATATGGAAGCCACATGTCCAGGGCCTCCAGGACAGAGGCTTTACAGAATGCTGTCCATTGTCAGACCGGGGCCCTGCCACCTCGTCCTGACCTATCTTCTGTAGGCGGAACACGATACACAGAGCTGTGTCTATCAGCTGTAACTCCAGGGAAGTCACTTTGTTGCTTTCTTGTTACCACGCAGGCAGCTCCCCGGTGCCCTCCTCCCTCCCCGCTTGGCTCCTGTGCTTGCTGCCTTTGATCACAGGGGTCCCTCTACCGTGGTGTTCTTCCTCCCCATCCCATCTCTACTTGTTAAAGCGTCTCTTCCTGTCCTTCAAGACTGCCACCTCCTCCAGGAAGCCCTCCCGCTTTCCCCCGAGTAGAAGTTATCTCTGGCATGTAAATGCTCCCATTGCACTTGGCTTGAACCTCTATCCTTTCAAGCTCGAGGCGGAAAGTATTTGGGGACATCTGTGGTCTGCTGGGAGACAAGAACACAGACCCAGAAGGAAATTCACTTGTACAAATAAAGGCAAGGCCTGCACACAGTCTGTCCCATGTGTGAGCAGAGGGTGGGTGCAGCAGGTGCAGAAGTGACCCACCCCCTCCACCCACCTACAGAATCGCCCCTCCCCGTTCCCTTCCCAGATGACCTCCAGGGCAGAATGACGTTGGCAAAGCAGGATGTGCCCCCCTCGCCTTCCCCACCTACATAGGGTAAGTGACCTCACCGGGCCCCAGATAAATGTCCACTTTCTTTGGGGCCATCTCACTCGGTGGCCCTCCCCGCTGCTTGGCCTCTGTCATCCTCAGCTGCCTTCTCTGCTGGGCGCCAGGCCCAACGTCTAGCCACTCTCTTTCTCTTTATCTTCCTTCTCCTTTATGTGGCATTGTTTCTTTCTCTGCCCACCTCTGTCAGACGCTGGCCTTGTCCTTCCTCACCCCTCTTCCTCACTCCCTCGGCCTCCCGGACTGAAAGGAAGATCCTTTAAGGAAAGCAGATCGGCTCCTGGCACACCAGAGGACCTGGGAAACAGACCCAAAGGACATGAGGCTTTGGGGTCTGAAACCAACTGGCAGAAACTTACATGTGTTCATCAGACCTGATTGGACCTTGGAGTAAAATCACTGGTCCGAGTCCCGGAAGCCGGGGCCAGACATGCGAACTGTGGCCTCGCTAGCGTCTTAAACGGTGGCCTAAATGGTTTTGATCATGCGCCCCGGTCAGTTTTTTAAATTGAGCAGTGCCTTCAATATGCATACCTACCTACTTCTAAGTCCTACATTAAACGAAATCGTCAATTGTGGCAAAGAACGCTAGTGGTCTCCCATGAACCATTTTCCATTCTTCTACGGTATTGAAACCCCTAAATTTTAGCTGGACACATAGCCATCCACATTGAAGACTGTACTTTCCATGCCCGAGAACTTAGGCTTAGCCATGTGGATGAAGTTCTGGCCAATGGAACTGGAGGGGAGGGGACGGCTAAATTCGGGACCCTGCCCCCCTCCCCCCCACTTCCCACAGGCTGCCCCCGGAGCACGGACTTGGTAACAAGCCATCCTGGACTTTGTGGAGAAGAAGATCTAGCAAAGGCGAGGCAACAGAGGAGGAGCCTGGAACTCTGGACAGCCTGAGGGAGCACAGACCTCTTACCAGCCTGGGCCATCTGCCTCTGGACACTTCCACTTAACCTGAGTCCTGCTGTCATGCACCTGAACCTACTATGTTGTCCTTTTATAATAACGTTGTGTACATCATTTTACGTACACAAATATACACTATGAGAAGGATGATAATTTTGACTAACTTTTATTTTTATTTATTATTATTGTCTGCTTTGGGTCTTCGCTGCTGTGCGTGGGCTTCTCGTTGCTGTGCGTGGGCTTCTCATTGCAGTGGCTTCTCTTGTTGCAGAGCACAGGCTCTAGGCACGCGGGCTTCAGTAGTTGTGGCATGCGGGCTCAGTAGTTGTGGCTCACGGGTCCTAGAGCACAGGCTCAGAAGTTGTGGCACACGGGGCATGTGGCATCTTCCCGGACCAGGGCTTGAACCCGAGTCTCCTGCCTTGGCAGGCGGATTCTTAACCACTGCGCCACCAGGAAAGTCCCGAACTTTCTATTTTAGAAAAAGTTTAGACTTACAGAAAATTTGTAAAGACACTTCACAGAGTTCCCATATACCCCTATTAGTTAGCTTCTCCTAGTACTAAGACCTTCCATAGTAATGGGATTTATGAACAAATACTGATACACGATTACTTTAAAGCCCTTGCTTTACAATGGTATTTTTTGTTGTTGTTATTGGTTACACCGTGTAGCATGCGGAATCTTAGTTCCCCGCCCAGGGATTGAACCCGCTCCACCTGCAGTGGAAGTGTGGAGTCCTAACCACTGGACCGCCAGGGAAGTCCCACAATAGTATTTTTTAAAATAAATAGAAGTTTACCGTTTTCTTCCTAACCCACACATCTGGCACACCCCCTGTGTCTGGGTGCCCCAGGAGGGGGACCATTGTTTAGGCCATCCCCTCTGAGTCCCCTCACTAGTCACATAGCTCAGGAATAAGGCCCTGAGAGGGGACACCAGGTGGAGGGAGGCCAAGAGTGTGAGTACTGAGCACACGCTGAAAAGTGGAGCGATCAGCGGCACGAAGGATCAGTCCAGAAAGCGTCTTGGAAGTTGGGTTTGGCGGGGGGTGACAGGGACTGATGGAGAGAAGGATCTGGCATTTCCAAAGCAGAGACCAGCCCAAGTGCAGACTGACCCCAGGGGTGGCAGGAGCAGAGGCAGAGGGGGTGGTAGTGAGGTAGAATCTGGTTTGCATAAGGAACGTGGCCTGGGCAGCAGTGCAGAGCTGGGCTGAGTCAGGGAGGTGGGTGATGGACTCCTGCCCTGGGTCTCGGGTACTTTCCTTCTCCAAGAGCCTGTCTGTATTGTTTTGAACCCAAGGCTCTGTCTGTTCTGCTGAACTCTGTGTGTCCTGGTTCCCCACTGAGACAGTGGGGTTTTCCTTGACCCTTGGGAGTCCATGTATCTGGAGGGCGGCCACAATCTTGGAGAAAAATCACAGCAAAACCCCCCTTTTCAGGACAGGCCACGAGAGAAGAGCTACTGGCAGAATCAAGGCCTTTTCTGGCACATATATAAGGAATGTACCCACGGCACACACCACACATCCCTTACTGATGGCTTCTGTTCAAATTCCGATTCCCAGGTTTTCTGTGACTGTGCAGGGAAGAGGCCTGTGGACTGGGGGAGGTCAGGAAGCAGAGATCCTGCGGTCCCCTGCATCTGGAGAGAAATGAGCCCATGGACTTGTGCCCGGTGGCCCAGCACCCTGGCCTTCAGCTAGGCCTGGGTTATAGAAACAGGCACAGAACAAGGTCACAGATAGTCACAGGTGGAAGGAACGTAGGACACACGATATGGTACTGAAACGACTTCTTTCTAGCCTGTGCGCAGCCCTGAGGATGGGACTGGGTCCCTTCCTTCTGCATTTCCACGTCCAGCGCAGGGTCCGGTGTGCAATGCGTGTGCTGAATGAGTTGTCCATGCAAACACACTAATCTTGGTCACAACAGAACCAGCAGGGGCTTGGGTAGCCTGAGCTTTGGGTCCTATTATTCTTTTCACCGCGCCAAGTTACCGAATTGCTCCTGGACCTCGGTCTGGCTGCTTTTTGGTTCTGCCAGCCACTGTGCTCCTGCACCCCAAGTACAACCACACCTGCTCCTCTGGTGTTTCACCCGGGCCGATGTGCTTCCAGAGCTCACAGAGAGCGCCGTGGCCACAGGGCCGCTGCACAGCCAGCTGGTCAGCTTCAACCAGGCTGAACCCCTGGCTCTAGCGGCCTTCTTAGAGAAAGGAAGGTGCACATGGGGACAGACAGTGTTGCTTAAGCCCTTGACACTCAGTGGGGCTATAGTGACCGGAGGATAAAAGCCAAAATCTTTAGGGTAGAATTAGTGTCCTCCATAGTTTTTATGGAGCCCCCGTCTCTCCAATACCGACTTCCACACTCTCACTCTAATCCTCACTCTACTCACCCACCTCCCCAAACATCCACGGCTCGGTCATTTAATATTTGCCATTCCTCACACTCAGCGTTTCTTGTCCCCAGACCGTGGCTCAAATCCTGCTGTGTCTGGGAGTGCCACCCCCGTCTCTCCCTACCAAAATCCCACTGTCCTCCAAATTCTGAATCAAATCCCTCCTCATCTCAGCTTTCCCGATTCCCTGCCCACCTGCTGGGATGGGGAGTCTCCCCATCCTCTACGTTCCCAGGGCCCCATTCATCCCCCAGTGCTACAGCTAGTTTTATATGTGCGTCCAGCCAGAGACTCTGAGCTGTGGGGAGTGTGGATGTGGGACCTTGGTTTCCTGTCTCTTTCACCCTCATCTTTACACCGAACCCAGGAGATGCTCTTGGTATATCCTATGCTGAGGGTGGGGGAGAGTGGCCAGCAGACTCCTCTCTGTGTTGGAAAGGCAGAGCTTCCTTATTCGTCCACACTCTGAATCAGACCATCACAAACGGGCCATCTCCCCTTTAAGCTAGGAGAGGCCATTACTGTGTGCAGGAGGCGATGTTGGATCTTGGGGACCATGAGATCAAGCAGAGATGATGTGAATCGTCCTGACCCATGGCCGGAGGATCAGACCCAGGGGGAGAAGCCTGCTTGGAACCCGGCTAGAGGAAGTGGCCAGTCCCACCCTTGGGAAAGATCACCCATATTGCCAAATGGGCAGGGGGACTGAGTTACGGTTTCCCAGGAGGCTCAATGGACCCAGAAGAGAAGCGGAAGCCAGACCAGAGATCACTGTGAACCCACCCGGCCCCTCTTCCTATCCCGTGGCTCTGCTCTCTTGGCCACTAGAGGCGGGCAGGAGTGACAGCCTAAGGAAGAGACCTTGGGCAAGAGGGTCTCCCCTTTCTGGAATCTCCTTCAATACCCTTGTGAAGACGGGCTCCAAATCTCCCACCCGAAATTTTATTTTTAACCTGGAACAAAGCATAGAGAGCTAGCATCCTTTGTAAACGAGTCCACCTGGCACAAACACATGGTTTGTCAAATGAATGTTTAAAACTGCTTCCTCTTTGGAAGGGTCTCCCCACAGCAGGTCATGAGGATTCTTGTCTGTCAGGCAGGGTTTGGGGCACCACCTCCCCTCACCCCCCGTCTACCTCTTCCCTCCTCAGAGGCTCTCCAGAGAAGCACCCCGTGGCCCTCAGAAAGTCTCGGGGCTCAGAGCATTGGCACAGCTAGCTCCCAGCAGTGGCTTTATCCCAGCATCCTTCATGCCACCCCTCCCCACTTCCTCTGTGCCTCCCCACCACACACGCCGTTGGGATCCTCACATGGAAGGTTCTTTGCAGCTCCACGGGTTCCGCAAGCAGCTGCTACTCCCCTCACCTCCCGAGTGCCAGTGATCTTCACCCGACGCAGCCATGACCCTTGGACGTGGAACCAAAATCATCAAATTCACCTTCCTCTTATCCTTCCAAGGGGGGTGGGGTGGACGGGCTTCCGTGAAGCACCCAGGCTACCCAGCGCCCACCCACCAAGCAACGCTCTACCAAGAGCAAGGAAACAGCCTGGGATTGGACTCTCCCTGCTTCCCTGGGAGGGGCCAGCTCGCTGCCTGTGGACGACACCAGCTTTCCTGCTATCACCCCTCATCTGTCAGATCGGAGCCCTAGAGCACCCCCACTAGCCTATGGAAGCTAAGGAAGAACTGGCTGCAATAACACAAAGTCAGGAAGAATCTCAAACCCCTTCCGCTGGGCTTTGGAGAACTAGGTGATCCTTTCCTTGCAGCTGATTTTCCTGAATCTATTGAATATTAAAATGTGTGGTGCTCAGCTCTACCATCCGGGGGGTACCCCGTGGAGGGGACTTTCCAGTTTTTTCCGTGGACACAACTGTGCTCTCTCTCTCTCTCTCTCCCTCTCTCTCTCTCTCCCTACCACCTCTATCTGACCCCCCCCCCCCAGCGTGTCCCAGTGTCCCAGTGACTGGTGTCACAAAGCAGGCCATGAGATGGAGGTCACAGAAACATTGGCCTGAGGTGTGACCGGTGCCCCTCAGGGCTCTGGGCTTCCACGGTCAGCCCTCCGGACACAGTTTTACCCTCCTAGACACTGGGTAGCAGTTTTTAGATCCTGGCCTGTGACATCAACGGGCCTCTCATAAAAAGGTCCATGTCCCTTCTGCAGGACACAACATTTTAAGACTGATTTAAATAGCACATAACATGGCTTTTAAAACCAAAATGTACAGGAGTGTCTACCTGGGGCCACTGAGCCAAGGTCGTTGGCGTCACTGGCCCAAGGAGTCCCCAGTACTTGTTTCAGTCCCTCCGCTGGCCAATTGCACCCCAGCCCTACTCCCCCCCGGGGTCCTGGGGGGATGGCTTTGCTTCTCTGGGCCTCAGGTTATTCATCCTGGAAAGGAGCAGGATGGGCCAGTTTTCCCTCCAGAAGGAAAACTCAGTAATGATGAGAGGAATGACGATGCTACGTCTACCGTGTGCTTGCTCTGTACCCTCCATCTCTTTCCTTTAATACACACACACACGCCTGTATAACTCTAGCTGGTAAAGGGCTTCACCCTCAAGCCTCTTCCCCATCACTCACCTCATTTAAGTTTCACAAACAGTCGATTTTGCCCCCGAGCCCATCCACACTGGCATCCCCACCCCTGCCGTTAGTGGTTCAGCCCCTCCTGGCGTTTTCCTGAAGACTTCCCATCTCCGCTGCGGTTCGCCCAGCCCGCAATCCCACAGCTTCCAGACAGAGCCCGGACCTTTGGGGAAGCTTAGAACGCCCTGCGCACAGGCTGCCAGGTAGGCGCCACCGGCGTTTATTATTGCGCGTAATTGTCCTGTTATCCTGCCTTTTTTACAGATGAGGAAACTGAGGCTCCGAGAGGTAAAGGCTGTTGCACGTGCAGCTGGTCAGGGGTGCAGCCGTGAGCGGAAGCCAACTCTTGCTGGCTCCAAAGCTGTCGCCTTCCTTGCCGGCCGCTTCTCACTCCCCTCAGTCACTTACACTCCCTGGAGGCGCCATGATGTTTAAAGCCTCTGGTCTCTTACAGGATGTTCTTTCGGGCTAGTGCGATACTCACACGTCTGCCCAGGAAACTCCTATTATGCTCCACGTTCTTGCTCAGGCACGTTATCCTCTGTGAAATCTTCCCAGACCTCTTTCCGGACGTAGCATCCCCTCCTCTGGTTAATGCTGTCCCTTTCATCCCTCTGTTACTCCATCCATTTCATCACACAGTCATCATTTTTTTTTTTTTTTAAAGAACGTTTTATTTTTTTTTATTTTTTTTTTTTTCCTTGCGGCACGTGGGCCTCTCACCGCCGCGGCTCTCCCGCTGCGGAGCACAGGCTCCGGACGCGCAGGCTCCGGACGCGCAGGCTCAGCCGCCATGGCTCACGGGCCCAGCCGCTCCGCGGCATGTGGGATCCTCCCGGACCGCGGACCGGGGCACGAACCCGTGTCCCCTGCATCGGCAGGCGGACTCTCAACCACTGCGCCACCAGGGAAGCCCCTTTTTTTTTTAATTTTTAAAAAACTTTTTGTCCGTTCCACATGGCACGGGAGATCTTAGTTCCCCGACCAGGGATCGAACCCGCGCCCCGTGCATTGGAAACGTGGAGTCCTAACCACTGGACCTCCGGGGAAGTCCCACACAGCCGTCATTGAACCACCTGTCAGCCTCCTCTCTGCCTCTGTGAGCATTTGAGGGTGGGGACCAGGTTTTGTTTGTCATTGGACCCCTAGCCCCAGTGAGTATGTGAACTCACACATACTGAACAGTTTTCCAAGTGCTAAGTGCTTTACATGGACTGTCTTACTGAACTTTCCCAATGACCCTAGAAGATATCATCTTCTCCCTTTTACAGATGAGGAAATTGACAGTGAGGGAGCGGTGGCACCTGTCAGATTTTAATCGTTGAAATTTATGGTTGCGGAGGTACCAGGGGATTCGTCCTGAAGCTGGGTTTCGCCACACACTGTTTTCACTTTACACATGGTGTGTTTGGGGGTGGGTATGGCAATGACGAGGACTGACGCCCTCCCTGGGTGCCACTTCTAGAGGGAATCAGCCATGTGCCCAAGGTCACATGGCTGGGAAGTAGCAGAGTCAGGATTTGAACCCTGGTTGGGGGGTCAGAGGACCCCTGAGATGGGTGCCGGGGGCCGTTTAGTCCGAGGCCACTAGGTAATGAGGCATTAGTGTGGAGTTTACAAGAAGAAACCCAAAGGACTCAATTTTTTCTAGCTTATAGGTTAATAGGGGAAATAAGTCATTAAAACGTACATAGTGACACCTACAAAAAGGACACATGCAGCAGGTACACAGAACTAGCAACTGGGCAGAAATCTGAGTGTGGAGCTGAGCTGCTATGGGGTGAGGGGAGCGCAGTGAGTGGCTTGGTTTCTGCGTAAAAGGGCGTATGAATCAAAGTTTTCAAGAGGAAGAGGAGACGGGCTGTCCTGCAGCGCTGGCCCTACCTACCCTGTGGGTTCCGGCTTCCTCACCCACGCAGATGGGGCTCAGAGCCAGTGGTCTCAAGAACGCTCCCAGCCACGCTCATTTATGATTCTGGTTTTGTTTTCAAAGCAGAGAAAATACTGAACACACACAGCACTCAGACTCTCCTCAATTCCTGTGATTTTTAAAAGATTTCTTGGAGAACAGCCGCTCAGACATTTCCACGTGGGTCGTCTGTCTTGAGACTTGTTTGTGGCCAGGTCTCATGAGGAGTCGCCTTATGATGTGCGTTGAGGAAGGGGAAGTAGGATTGAGGGTGTGGGTCTAGGGGGGATCTCTGTACACCAGGAGCAGCACGTGAGTCCGTGGTCTTTTCAGGAGATTCTAGCCAAGCAACAAGCATCTTCCACTGGAGGAACACGCAGCCCAGACAGGCAGGCTGGACTCAGTCCCCCATCTGGTCTCGATGGGCAGTGCACACCTGGAGAGTACCCAGACCTCTCCAGCATCCCACACGCAGGCTCTCCAAGCCCCACCCTGCCCCACTCAGAGCGGCCCCCCGCCCCCGCTACCATTTGGCTGTGCTGGGAGCAGGCGGCAGTGCCCAGGCCTGGCAGGCCTGGCACAGGAAGGGCTCCGACCCCACCCCACCCAGCTCTCTACCCTCCAGCTGTCGCTCCCCCTCCAAGCCCACCATTTGGCAGGTGTGGCCAACTCCCACCCCAGTCCGGTCCAGCAGGCACGGCTTAAGTTTCCACAGAAGCTCTGCCTTTCCTGGGGTTGGGAGCAGCCCGGCAAGCAGGGAGGTGGGTGTTTTCACCAGCCACGGTTCCAAGTGCTGCTGGCTTCAGCACCCCCTCTCCTCCCACGGCTTCTGGCAGGGCATGGTCACTGCCACGACAGGGCTCTGGCAAATCCTGGCAGGAGAGGGTGGGTGGCCTATTGTTTGTTTCTATTCCTCGCCCGTCGCTCTCTGAAACCCAGAATAGCAACCATCACGCTTAAGGGTCACTTTCAACCTCGTCAAGGACTTTCTAAATTTTATTCCACTCGATCCCCATGAGTTCCCTAGGAGGTAAGCAGGATAATTCAGATAAACCCCTTTTGGCCAAAGGAGAAGCAGAGACCAGAGCGGGGTGAAATGACTTGCCCAAGGTCTCACGGCTGGTTCGCTGGCATGGAAGCCGTGGAGCCTTCCCCAGGCCACATTGCCACTGCCACACCCTTTCCAGGTGGCACGACATACTCCCAGAGGTCACGGTGAAAATGCCTTTGCACTTTTCACAGCCTCCCTTTAGCATAAAAGAACCTGGAGGCGTAGGGAGCTCTTGCGGGGCAGCGGTGGGAAAGGACGTCACTCTTGGGCAGCCTCACCACGTCTGGGCCCCAGAACCCACCCTCCGTTTTCTCCCCAACTTGCTGGAGACATGTGCTTTGTGATCAATTCTGTATCCTGGGCAAATCTTTTGATCGACATGAAAAGCCCCAAAGAAAGATGCTTTGTCTGTGTTTTTCCATAGGAGTAATGTAAGCTTCAGAGAGTAAAGGAAATTAGAAAACTTGGGAAGGAGGAGGGCAGAGGAGGAAGAGATGTGCACGCGTGTGGCTGCAGACAGGAGTTTCTGGGCTTTGCTCCCTACGTGCCCACCTCTTGGTAGTTTCTCGTGTGGTGGACTTACTAACTTGACCCCTCCTGGCTTGAGAAGAGAACCCTCCAAAGGCAAGAGGCTCATTCCTGAATCCACAGAACCAAAGTTGTGGGTCTAGCCCATCCCTAAACTCCCCCAGTGGTGAGTCTGAACCCTGCTCTTACAAGTTTCCAGAGAAGGAGGTACCTTGATCAATTCCCAGGTCTCTAGGCGCTACTTAGAGTCTAACCTAAATCCTTCCTGCTGCATTTTTAAAAGACCTTCGGATCTCTGCAGAGGAGAGAGCAGGCAGGGTGGCAACAGGCAGGAAATGAAATCATGAGGCTGGTCATTTCCCTCTTTTCTTTCCTCTCCACTCCCCTCCTCCTTGCCCATCCCCCCACTACCCTCACCCTGGGGGCTGCTTGTCATATGTTTCCACTGTGATGAGCAGCTCCCGTGTGGACAGTTCCTTTATGTGTTATAGATTTTTGCTGTGAGCCTTCGGGCTTCTCCTTGCAGCCCCGACAAGGGAAATCCCATAATGAAGGATTTCACAGAGCTCGCGGGCTGAGAGAGGCTTTTCTCTCCATCTGTCATCTTACTTCACGCCCTGACCTTTCTGTTCCCATGCAGGGCGGTACCAGGAAGAAGCTTGGGCTGGGGAGTGAATGTCTGGGTTGGGCCGTGGACTTGGCAGTAAGTGAACCAAAGCAAGTAAGCTGGGGTCGGATGACCTTGAAAGGGTGCATTAAGGACCACAGCACATCCTTCAGGGGTGTGGATGGAGGAGGGTGGGGTGAGGAGAAGGGTTTAGAGAAAGGAGAGAGGCTCTGGCGAGAAGGAGGTCCTCCGTAGAACAGCCTAGGAGCCCCCGGCCAGACACCCAGGGAAGCCACTTTTGCCAAAGAAGCCAAGGCTTTGGGCTCCCCCAAGTCCGGGTTTAAATGCCGCTCCACCCCTTGCTTGCTAGGACCTTGGGCCAGTCCGTTACCTTCCCCAAGGTTCATTTTTCTCATTTGAAAGTCAGGGGTGGGGACTCAAGACATCACTGGCAGATGGAAGAGGCCACTGTCCGGCGCTCAGCCTGGCCCCTGCAGGCGGGCAGCGTGTAAGCAAGGATGCTGGGCACGCTTTGGGGAGGATAGAACCTCAACACCTCCACCTGGAAGATCATAGAAACCAGAAACCCCAGTCATGGCCTCCATGCAGACAGAATACCCAAAACCCACCCCCTTCAACGGGGCCTCGGCCCCGGACAAGCAGCGGTGGGAAAGCAGCTCAGGGCTTTGATGACAGCGAAAAGGCCACCTTCCAACCAACTTTCCCATGTCGGGTCCAGACGGAGGCTGAAAAAAACTCCAGTCTCCAAGGCTCCACCACCAAATACCCGCCCGGCCCTCTGCTTTGCAAAGGCCAAAGCCTTCGAGATGCACAAGGATCGTGATTGTCTGCAATGCTGGTAACATTTCATCTTTCCAAGGACCTTGTTCATTTATCAGGGTTCTTAAAACCCTTTTGTTCCTAAGCTCGTGGTGAGCACAGAAAACATTCTATCTAATATCAGAGCACAGCTGTTCCCTGACAGACAGACTTGGGGAGAAAACCCTTAAAAAAAAAGAAGGGGGGGTTATCCCATCAGGGACAGAAACATGGGAGAAGCAGCTGGAGCAGCGGCTGCCTGACAAGGATACGCTGTGGGGGGACCTTTGAGAAAGTCGCCCCCAGCGACAGTGGGCCCCCGGGCTCTCAGCACCGAGACAGAGGCCGGGTCCCAAGTCGGGGCTCCACCTCCCGTAGGGTTCCTGGCAGTCGCACCCAAGGACCCAGCCAGGGCCCCTAAAAATGTTTGAAGTAGGTGTGGAGCCTTGAGTAACATCTTCTTAAGGGCCAGTGTGGCTGGAAAAAAAAAAAAAAAAAAAAGCCTAGTGGAAAACTCTGTCCATCCAAGGCCACAGACAACCAGGAAATATTTTCTAAAAAGGGCTTTGATTGCTCCTGAAAGCCCAAGACAGAGTAAGCAGGACCAGGCTAAGGCGGGGACGCTGTGACCTTAGCCATTGGCCGGGGGAGGTGGGACAGGTCCAGAGTCTAGGATTTATTTTCAGCTCTTAATGATTTAGTCGGAAGTCGTATAAAATTTCATGAATTCGGACAAAAGAAAAATCACATCCGCACTGATGAAATGTCTGAAGAGTCGAAGTTGCCTTAAACGGCATTTTATTTCATAAATCAAAGCCATATTCTAAAAGGGAAAACTGATAAAGTTAGTCAAGGTGACTTTTCAACCTGAAAATTACAGATGCCTTGTAATCGATACTAGTATATTACAGGTGGTGTCATATATTAGTATACTACAGAGTTTAAGTGCTGGGTGACCTTGAGGAAATGTCTCAGCCCCTCTGTGCCTGGCATTCCTCAGTGGAATGAGAACGAAGGCACCTACTTTACAGGGTTCCTGTGAAGGCTACAGGAGGTTCTCTAAAAAAAAAGTGTCTCGACGAGGGTGAGAATCTCTTGAGCCTCTCCTTTTAAAAGGAGAAGCTAGAAGTTTAATGAGCTGGAGGTTATCATGGTGCTTTGCTGTTTTCAGGAATCAGGTGGTCTCTGCTGGACCCCTAATTGGATCCCATAACATCTCCAGACATGCAGGTCATGGGTCAAAGAAGCTTAGGAAGTATAAAGGCATAGATAACTGTGATCTATAATTATCATAAAGTATTTTTCTTATGTAACTTATTCCCTCTCATTCAGCAAACATCCTCATGCAAGAACTTTGAATGAGCAGCTGATCATTCTGCCCGATACCTGCAACCCAACCTTCCGCTGGATTCTTATTCTAACAAATCAGTTGCAAAAGAGTGACAGATAGACAATCGGGGAAATTGGATATTAAGGAATTATCGTTCATTTTTGTTAGTTGTGATCACTATATTGTACATATATACGTATGTATGAGAGGGTTTTTCTGTGGGTACACTTGGAGTGTTTACAGATGAAATTGCGTGATATTTGGATTTGCTTTAAAATCATCTGTGCAGCAGGGGAATCTGGGGCGAGGTATGCAGAAAAGAAGATTGGCCGTATGTTAATAATTGTAGAAGCTGGGTGAGAGCACATGGGAGTTATTTATATTATATTCTCTACCTTTATGTTTGAAAATTTTCCATGAAAACAGGAAAAAGCAATACCAAAAATACCCAGAAGGGGATCGATGATTACGCATCCATGACAGCAGCTGAGGACCAGGTAGAGAGTCCTAACCAGGGACGGTCGGGTAGCTGGGATGCAAAGAAGGCGTCCAGTCACGGGAGAAAGCTGGAAACCGGATGGCCTGCCACAGACAAAGCCTTGAGGCGCCACCACGTCACTTAATTTCTCCAGGTCGCTGTGGCATCTCCTTTAAGCGGAGGAGATAAGACCCAAGTGCCCCTTTTAGCTTGAACGTGATATGATTTTTGAGGATTTCAAAATCAAGTACACTTTGCCACATTTTCTGAATGCAACAGACAGCTCTCACTTTCAAGTGAATGAAGCCATTTAAAATGTGTCCGAATTGCTCTGTTTAAAGATGCACGGTGGGAGAGTGTCTCGCTCAGCAAGAAATCTTTTGGTAAAGTGTGTACCTTCTTCCCCAATTTATTGGCTTCTGATGTACTTGTTACAGTAAAAGGTCCATTGGCCAAAGCCCACGGAGTTTGGAGAAGTTCTTCCAAACTCCATTTCTGGCAGCTGAAGGATAATTTTTTTTTTTTTTTTGCAATACGTGGGCCTCTCACTGCTGTGGCCTCTCTCGTTGCGAAGCACAGGCTCCGGACGCGCAGGCTCAGCGGCCGTGGCTCACGGGCCCAGCCGCTCCGCGGCATGTGGGATCCTCCCGGACCAGGGCACGAACCCGTGTCCCCTGCATCGGCAGGCGGACTCCCAACCACTGCGCCACCAGGGAAGCCCCTGAAGGATAATTTGAAAAAAAATCCTTTAGGTTTCAATTCTTGTTACAAATAACCTCTCAAAGCCAGGCTTTCCTAGCTTAGCCAGCACGGAGAAACAAATGCCTCCTTCTTGGTGATCCTGGCGAGAGGCTTCTTCTGGCTCGAGGTCACCACCAGGCACCAGGTCTGACTGCCCAGGACAGAGAGGGTAGAGACCAAGTCCAGCCTACACGGATGCCCGGGCATCTTCTGGAAGGTGAATTTTCAACATCAATCCTGTAGGAGCCAGTTTTGTCATATGTCCTCCTACAAGTGGAGGACAGAAGAAAAGGACAGCAGTTAATAAAATGTTTTGGATTTTGTCTGCCTCACTCAGTCAACTGATGTGCGCTGTCTTCCTGAAAGCCTCACGTTTCTCTTTGCTACTATAGACTGTTCACCCGCAGCACTTCTGATGCCAAATCTGTGGGTTTTATCCCCCAACCAACCGACTCTCCAACTCTCTGGATACCAACTGGGCGTCTGACAGTTCGATACAACTCTGACTGTGACCACCTAGACTTAGCGCACACCCCGAAGGTGAACAAGACTTCCCCACCTCAGATGCCGGTCACAAGTCCCAGGTTGCCACCGGGACTCCTGACCAATCGGCCATAAATTGAGGGGTTCCCATGACCCCCTCCTCGGGTTTGATCGTTGCTAGAACAGCTCACAGAACTCAGGAACAGTTTACTTGCTATTACCGGTTTATTATAAAGGATATTATGAAGGATACAAATGGACAGCCAGAAGAAGAGGTACAGAGGGTGAGGTCTGGAAGGAACCCAGGCACAGGACCTTCTGTCCCCTTGGAGCTGAGACGCACCACCTTCCCAGGCGTGATTGATTACATCATTGGCCACTGGTGATGAACTCAGTCTCCAGCCCCCTCCCCTCCCAGGAGGTAGGGGGATGGGACACAAAGTTCTTACCCTCTAACCATGACCTTGGTCTTCTTGGTGACCAGCCTCCATCCTGAAGCTCTCGAGGGACCCACCAAGAGTGGCCTCATCCGAACAAAAGACACTCTTATCACTCAGGAAATTCCAAGGGAGTTAGGAGCTCTGTGTCAGCAATCAGGGACAGAGACCAAATACATATATTTTTATTGTGTCACGGTCACCTTGAAGACTTGGAATAAAATTTTCTAGGACTCTGCCTGCAAGCCTCTCACTTCTCCCAAGAAGTACCTGGTTTTTGTCTAGCAAGGGCTCAACGCTATTTTCTCCTCTCAAAAGCACCCGAACTCACGGATTACTAGAAAAGCAGACTAGATACGTCTTTGAACCATCAATTAGCCAATGTTTCTTGAGCAACTACTCCGCAGAGGCACTCACTAGGAGCTATAGGAGGTACCAAGAAGGTCCTTGATGTGGTCTTGTTGAGGACGAGTTGGACGCAAATCCCAGACTCTCATGCCTGACTGGGGTTTCGACACTGTGGTCCAGGGCCAGCTGGCTCCTTAGCTACCGAGGACTGGGGCCTCGGGTTCCTCCTCTGTAATACGGCAATAATCACACCGACCCGTAGGGCTGTTGGGAGGATTAAATGAGATAATCCCTGGACACAGTGCCTGGTACACGCTAGGTGCTCCGTTAACTGTCTTGCGAGCCTCTGAGAGATGCATTCGTGCAAGAAGCTGCTATGGCCAGGAGACACGGTACCAGAGAGGCAGCAAGACATCAGTGCCCAAGGCCAGCTGGATGGTAGGGAGGGTACGTTTGCTGTAAGAACGGGGTTTCTAGGGAGAGAGGTCCCGGGACTGACTAGGCTGGCTTCCAGAGTATCTGAGGCTTTTGTCACCGGAACGTCTGGTCTGAACCTCAGCCCACTGGGGACCCCTGCTCTGAATGAACGTGGACTGGCCTGGACCTCAGAGTACCTAGGCTTTATACCCCTGGAACAGAACTGGGAATTCTACGGGTTGGTCAGGAAGGGCTTCATGGAGGAGGTGCCCGTGCAGCCAAGGCTTCAAAGATGGGTAGGGTTTCAGAAGGCAGAGACATGAAGAGGTCAGCTTCAGGGTGGCCCATGTCCTGTCTCTAGAGGCCCCTCCTCTGGGCAAGGTCCCGTGGCCACGCTCTGCCAGGGTTGCCAGGTTGAATTCCTCTTTCTCCCTGAAATCCCACTGGTGCTGCCCAAACAGAAACCTACTTTTTCTTGGCTGGCTCTTGGGAGAGCTGCTCCCTACGTCCCCTCGTCCACAGAACAGCCCTTCTCAGATCTGAAGGCTGAGGTCGTGCCAGCCCTTCCCCCAGGCTTTCTCTTCTCCCGAGGACCATGTTCTGCTGGTCTCCTCGAAGCCACGACTCGTTTTGGTGCGCTGCCCAGCTCAGGGGTGCCAACCCGCCAGTGGGCTTTGAGGTCTTCCCTGGCAAAACCCCAGGCTTGTGGCTGCTGTCTCATCACCCTCCCCACCGCCCTCCATCTCCAGAGCTGCAGGGGCTTGGCCATCCCTGGCACCCCTTCGCAGTGCAGCTCAGAGACTCTATTCTCAGAACCCTGGCATCCCACCCCCGGCCCTCGCAGAAGATTTCAAGGGAAAAACAAAACCCAAACTGAGGAATGTCTTCCTATTTCATCACAAAATATAAGCAGTGAAGCATAATCTCAGCTCTGCCACTTACCAGCAGGGTGAGCCTGGGCAAATGACATACCCGTTCTGTGCCTCAGTTTCCCCATCTGTTAAACAGGGATAATAGCGCCCCTGCTCGGTGTTGTTGTGAGGACTGAACAAGTTACTATAAAAGAAGTATTTGAACGGTGTCTTGTGCAGAGTGAAGGCCCTATTAGTATACAGTCTGGTTGTGACCGTGTGGTTAAGAGAGCAGAGAACTGAATCAGGCATCCCTGGAGATATCACTTAACCTCTCTGAGCCCCCGTTTCTTCATCTTCTTTTTTTTATGCGGTACGTGGGCCTCTCACTGCCGTGGCCTCTCCCGTTGCGGAGCACAGGCTCCGGACGCGCAGGCTCAGTGGCCATGGCTCACGGGCCCAGCCGCTCCGTGGCATGTGGGATCCTCCCGGACCGGGGCACGAACCCATGTCCCCTGCACCGGCAGGCGGACTCTCAACCACTGCGCCACCAGGGAAGCCCTCTTCATCTTCTTAAAATGAGGATAATCACAGCACCTACTTCACTTGACTGTCGGAGGACCAAAGAGATGCTGCCCGCTAGTGGTTTTATGTTAGCACCATAAATGACATGTAGTAAGTCAGATAAAGGTTTATAGCGTAAAAACAAAGAGAAGAAGAATCTTGAAGGAAAGAAAAAAAGAAAGGATGATCAACCCTGGCTAGAAAAGTAATGACCAAACTCAAGAGAGATGTAAAAAATGCCTGCAACTCAGCCCCCCTCCTCCCCCAAGGGAGTGGCCTCATCCCCTACATCCTTACGTCCCCTCGCTGGGCTGAGCCAGGGGTCTTGAAGTAAAACCAGGGTTCAATGAACAGCATGTTTAAGCATGCCTGCCCAACGCCCAGGAAACCAGGGGAGTAAAAAGAATCCTTCGAAGGATTTTCCTGTACCTGGTCAACACACAGACCTCCTCCATCTGGGACAGTGGCTGCGGTGGGTGCCACAGAGAGTGTGGACCTGCCACGTGGCTTTGAGTACCGTGGTCAGGAACCCAGGCTTTGCTTTTGAAAGACTGTGGTTCAAGTCCATGATTCTGTCAGTTACTGGTTAAGGAATCTGGGTACATTTCTTCCTCCTTTCTAGCCTCAGTTTCTACCTTCCTAAAGTGGGAATTATGAGAAGTACCTCACCGTGGAGCAGCGAGAAGTAAATGAATTCTTCCTAAGACGACCAGCACGCTGTCTGGTAGATGTTAAGTGCTTCATGAATTTCTGGATTTCTCAAACCCCTGAAGATGGCAGGGCATTCCATTCAGGAAGTATTTTTGGGGAAAATCTGCTCTCTTCTTAATGTTTCTGGTTGGGGGTCAGGAGAAGAAGTGTGTGGCCATGGCCCTAACCCCCGGAATGCTTCTGTACAGTGCCAGCATCACTGACGTGTGTGGCCATGCTGCTTCAGGGTCACGGTCCCCCTCTGGCTGCAACTGTCATTTCCATCACTATCAACACAGCTCCTTCTGCAGAGATGTCAGCATGCTGACGTTTCTTCTGGCCGATGGCTTCTCTCTGGCCTGTGATTGGTACCCCCGAGATTCCACCGCGGTCCAGGCATGCCAGCTATGTCAGCGTGACTCCAGCTGTGTGTGTCTGACATCCACATGGCCCCGTAGAAGGCAGGCTCCAGCAGAAGGTTATTTGGAACGCTGCTGAATGTTTGATGGCTGTCAGGTTATCGTTTGGGGGTTAGGCCATTAAAGTCACATCTAATGTTTTATGGAACAAAGGAGATAAACTGCCTGTTGAAATTCATGGGGCATGGAGAGAATTTTTACGGATGCAGACACAGCAGCAGCTAAAAGTAGGAGAGTTCCCCCCCCCCACAAAACTTTGTAGTTTCAGGACTTCCCTGGTGGCGCAGTGGATAAGACTCCGTGCTCCCAGTACAGGGGGCCCGGGTTTGATCCCTGGTCAGAGAACTAGATCCCACATGCATGCCGCAACTAAGAGTTCGCATACCACAACTAAGGAGCCGGTGAGTCACAACTAAGGAGCTCGCAAACCAAAACTAAGACCTGGTGCAACCAAATAAATAACTATTTTTTAAAAACAACAACTTTGTAGTTTGTCTTCCACGTGGCTATTTCACTTGAATTCAAAGCAGAGACAACCCCCCAAAGCGAAGCGGAGAGATGCCGCAGTAAGAGATTCACTAAAACTGGGGCTGCGGGGTCACTTAGAAAGAATGTGGACCCATCTGTCTGGTTCCCATCATCCCATCAGAGAGCTGTCTGCTCTGTCCTTACACTCTCTGACCAACCTTCAGCACGCATCTTGAACAGAACTCCTTTTCCGGCAAACTGAAATCCCTCCTGGGTGCCTTTCAGTCCATGCCTGTGACATCCTTCTATCCCTGCGCTGCCTGGAGGTGGCCTGTGCTCGTGTGCTCCGGCCACAGCAGTCAGTTCTTGGCCCTCTGAGAAAGCGGGCACTTTAGTTCCCGGGCTATGTCGCCTTTGCTCAAAGCATCCTTCCCCTCCATCCCCACCGTTATTCATCCAACCAAATGGCCTAATGAAGAATCCAACCAAATGGCAGGCATATTTTAAGACCATGATAGGAAGATGGGCAGACCAAGCATCAGAGCCTTCCCATCCTCCACGACTGGACTCAAGTGCCACCTCCTCCATGCAGCCTTCCCAGTCATCCACTCAACTGAGCCCCTCAGTCTCCCTCTTCCTGCACTTCTGTAACACTGAGGGGATTCCTATCTGCCTCACTCTTATATTAAAAGGAAAGCTATGTGTGTACATGTCTGCTCCCCTATAGACTGTGAGGTCATATTCTCTATCTTGGACCTCCTTTGAGGTCACAAAATCAAGACCTCAATATTTTTCTCCTCCCATGGACACCTGAATGCACGAGGAAGGAGAGTACGATGATGCTTAATGGCACATTATTTATAAAAGCAAAAACAGTGGTGAGGGAGGACGCCCAAATGCCCATTAATTGTAGGAAGTGGTTAAATTACGATACACTGTAACTATTAAAATCATTCTGTACTTACAATGAATGAAGCAGATCTATACCAACTGGCATAGAAAGACTCCAAGAGATTACTGTTCAATGAAAAAAATCAAGTTACAGAACGATATGTTTGTCATGATCCTACTTAGATTTTTCAATTCTGATGATCAAAAAACGAAAACCGGGCTTCCCTGGTGGCGCAGCGGTTGGGGGTCCGCCTGCCGATGCAGGGGACACGGGTTTGTGCCCCGGTCTGGGAGGATCCCACATGCCGCGGAGCGCCTGGGCCCGTGAGCCATGGCCGCTGAGCCTGCGCGTCCGGAGCCTGTGCTCCGCAACGGGAGAGGCCACAGCGGTGAGAGGCCCGCGTACTGCAAAAAGAAAAGAAAAGAAAAGAAAACCAAAAAGTAAAGATCTCTCTGATGTGACTGGGAAGGTGGTGGGTTATCTGAACATGTTAGGAAAGTGAGAAATCATTAAAAGATGAATTATACATCCCTAAACATTTATTTGAAGTGAATGTACCTTTATTTACAAATCTCTTGATGTCCATTCAAACCCGATTTTTTAGCGTGGGTCTGATGATGGAGTTCTCCCTCATCTTTCCTGGGCAAGCCACACCCATAAAGCACTGTCTACGATTGCTAGTTTCATTTTCTGTGAAGTGGAATGAGAACTTAAAGACACGGATGCAGTCATTTGAGTGCAGGTCCCTAAATTGTGGTACGTAGAACCTGCGTGTCCTATACAAGTTGAATAAGCTCTGTAAGCCTCCGTTTCTCATTTGTAACACAGGGCATGGTAATAGTAACCGTCGGTAACCGAGAAGAAAAAGGATGATTCCGTGTTCAATGCCTTGTGCTCAATAAGGTTTAGCTAATCTACGAGGCATTTTACTTTCGTATTATCTTAGCAAAGTAAGAAGATGAAGCAGCAGCAGGGGACCACCCTATTTGGGACTCTGGCCACCTTCTCGTTCTGCCTCAATGATACTGATGAACCTAGTGGCAGGTCAGGAATAAAGACGCAGATGTAGAGAACGGACTTGAGGACATGGGGTGGTGGGGAAGGGGAAGCTGGGACGAAGGGAGAGAGTAGCGTTGACATATATACACTACCAAATGTAAAATAGATAGCTAGTGGGAAGCAGCCGCATAGCATAGGGAGATCAGCTCGGTGCTCTGTGATGACCTAGAGGGGTGAGATAGGGAGGGTGGGAGAGAGGCTCAAGAGGGAGGGGATATGGGGATATATGTATATGTATAGCTGATTCACCTTGTTATACAGCAGAAACTAACAGAACATTGTAAAGCGATTATACTCCAATAAAGATGTGAAAAAAAAAAAAGAATACTGAAGATCAGAAAGGAAAAAAAAAAAGATACTCAAAATACAGAGTTACCAGAGGGGAGTGAGGATTTGTGATATGAGGCACAGATGATACGCCAGAACCGTGCCAGGTAGCACGGCAACACAGAGCTTGGGGAAGTTAGTCTCTGCTCCAAAGGACATGACAGTCTAATGACAAAATGTTGTATATACACGGGAAGGTAATAATAATAAGTATCGGTTAGGATATTTTCAGTTGCAAATGATAAAATAAACCTAGCAAAGTAGCTGAAATACTAAATTTTTTAATTGGCTCAAGCAATGGAAAATTCCAGAGGTCGGACGGACTTCAGGAGATACCTAATCAGGCCTGCAGCTCTAGTTCTCTTTGATTTTTCTCAGCTCTGCTTTACGCTCTGTGTCAGCTTTGTTCTCAGGCTGGCTTCCTGCTAGTAAAACAAAACGGCTCTAGCAACTCCAGGCCTCACCTTTGAGGCCACATTGTCAAACTTCAGTCCTGAAGGTCGCTCTGGCCTAGTCAAGTTCGTGTACCCAAGTCTAACTCCATCACTCTGGCAAGATGGATGGGATTATGTCCATCAGTTTGGGCCAATCAGGGCTTACCCCTAGAGCTGGTGATGGAATCAGTTCACATTTATCCTCACAACCACCCCAGGAAGTAAGTGCTACTAGCATCTCTCGTTTGTAATTGAGGAAACCGAGGCCCACAGAGGTTAAGTAATTTTCCCAAGGTTGCACAGCTTATAAGTAGTAGTGTTGGGATTCCGATGTTGGCCCTCTGACTCCAGACCTCGCATTCATAGCCACTAAGCCATAGGGTCTCCCAAGGCATAAGTCCCAAGGTGGTGCCTGATGTGTACTTCAGACAACACTTGCTGGGTAAATTGACAGGAATGAGCAGCTGGCCAGGCTGAGCTGGTGGAGAAGGCAGGGCTTGAGCAAGGTATTAAGCAAGGGTGGGAAAATTAGATCAAGTAAACTGTCAGAGACAGGAATCGTGTTATACCAGGGATAACAAAGGCAGTGGGGTCAGACAGCTGCTAAGTCTGCCATTTACATACAAGTTGAGTGACCTTTTCTAAATTATTCGACTTCTCCGAGCCCACAGGTAAAAGAAGAAGCCACCAAAGTGAATCAAAGGTCCATGGCGAGAATCTACAGAGAGAAGAGGGCAGAGAATACAGTCCTGGAAACCCTGAAAGGGACCAGTAAGAGTCCAGCCAAATCCTACGGAAAATGGAAAGCCTGTCGGGAGGTTAGAGTAGGACGTCACAACTCATGGACTCACTGTAGAGAGAAGTCTACAGCAACTATTCTACAGCAACCATACCGCTGCCAGCTAGGAAACAGGAAGGAGGGGGATCAGGATGAACCCTCAGGAACTATTACATGAGAACACCCTAATAGCTCCTCACTATCACACAACTCTGGAGCTTGACGGGACAACAGACAACATACGGTATAACCCGATTATCTTACAGACAAGAAAGGAACACATCTGAACACATATATGAGGCTTGTAGATGAAGTGCCTAGTACAGGGCCTGGTAAACAGGAGGTGCTCAATAGACAGTATTTCTTATTAGTTTTTGAAGTGACTTATCCAACGTATCAGAAATAGGTTAGTGACCAAAAAAGATGAGAATCCGTATATTTTAATACCCAGTACAGTTCCTTCCATTACTCTTAGCTTTCTTCTTCTATGGCACATTCAAGATGAAGGATGCCAGGTACGAAGAAAGAAGAGTTATTTAGCCTCTCTCTCACCCAAAGCCAGCAACCCTCCTCAGTACCCAAGTGGGGGAAACTATCATGGAAGGAAGATGTTGGAATAACTACTAGGCAAGGGGTTTGTAAACCAAGATTATAAATGTTAGTCTGCCATTAACCAGCTCAGTGATATAACCAGCTTGAGCCCCAGCTTACTCATCTATACAATTAGAGATTTGGAAAAAAAATCATCTCAGTTTCCTTCCAACCCTGAAATTCTGTGAAAGTAGGTTCTGCTCTTGCAGTTGTTCTACACTGCAGTAGATTTCCTTATAAGTGAACATAATTGAGTTCTAGGGAAATTTTTATGAGGCAAAACCACATAAAAATTGAAAGTGAGAAAAGACGTGGGAGCTGGCTTCAAATATTTGGAGCACTCTCTAGTCACAAAGGGGTTAGACTTACTTCGTGAGGCTCCAGAGGGCAGAAATAAGTACATGGAGTAAAAGCAACAGAGGCAGTTTCCTGCTCAATATAAAACAGATCTTTTTTCATGTATTTTGGGGGCTCATTTATTAGGGGCATATAATGTTTATAATTGTTAGGTCTTCCAGATGAATTAACCCTTTTATCAGTTGTTCTTTTTGTCTCCAGTAGCAATTTTTGTCTTAAAGTCTGTTTTGTCTGGTGTTAGTATAGTCACTTTAGCTCTCTTTTGGTTAGTGTTTGCATGATAAATATTTCTTCATCTTTTTACTTTAAATTTATTTATGTCTTTGAATCTAAAGTTTGTCTCTTGTAGATAGCATATAGATGGATCATGTTTTCTTGATTCTGCCAAACAGTTCCTTTTGATTGAACTGTTTAGTTCATTTACATTTAATGTAATTACTGTAAGGTAGAACTGACACCTGCCATTTTACTCTTTGTTTTTTATATCTATTATGCCATTTTTGTGCTTCTATTTTCCATTGACAGATTCTTTTGTGTTGAATAGTATTATCAAGTGTGACATTTAAATTCTCTTATTGTTTCATTTCCTTTAAAAAAAAATTATTTTCTTGGTGGGTGTCCTGGGATTACAGTTAACATCTTAATATGCAAAAATTTTACTCCAGTACAGCACTGTTCCCTCTCACTCCTTTGTGCTATTATTGTGATACAAATTACATCTTTAAACACTATAAGCCTATCGACAAAGTTTTATAATTATTGCTTACTGCAATTGGTTTTTAAATTAGATAGGGGAAGAAAACTGTTACCAAAAAAGAAACTACATCTATATTGCCTTTTACATTTACCTATGTAGTTACATTTACTTTTTATTTTGTACATTTTATTTGTGTGGATTTGACTTACTATCTAGTGTCCTTTCACTTAAACCACAAGAACTCCCTTTAGTGTTTCTTGTAAAGAAAGTCTGTTAGCAACAAACTCGCAGTTTTTGCTTATTTGAAAACATCTTAATTGCTCCTTCATTTCTGAAGGATAATTGTATCAGATACAGAATTCCTGGTTGACAGTCTTTTGCTTTCAGCACTTTGAACATGTCATCCTACTGCCTTCTGGGCTACATGGTTTCTGATGAGAAGTCAGTTGTTAAAATTATTGAGAATCCTTGGATGTGATGAGTTGCTCTTTTCTTGCTACTTTCAAGATTCTCTCTGTCTCTTGAAAGTTTGACTAATATGTGTATAAATGTGACTATCCTTGAGTTTAATTAGAATTTGAGGTTTTTGAATGTGTAGAGTACTGTTTTAAATAAATTTGGGGAGTTTTCAGCCATTATGTCTTCAAATATTCTTCTATCCCTTTCTCTCTCCCATCTCCTTCTGGAACTCTCGTTGCATGTATGTTGGTATGCCTGATGGTGTCCACAGGTCTCTGAGACTGTTCATTTTTCATGATTTTTTTCCTTTCTGTTTCTAAGACTGGATAATCTCCATTGGTTTCTCTTCAAACTGGCTGATCCTTTCTTCTGCTAGTTATATCTGCTGCTGAGCCCCCTGCAGTGAAATTTTCATTTAGTCATTATATTTTTCAAATCCACAATTTATGTTTTATTCTTTTTAATAATTTGTCTCTTTATTGATATTCTCTGTTTCTTTCTTTCTTTCTTTCCTTTTTTTTTTTTTTTTTTGGCCATTCCGCACGGCATGCAGGATCTTAATTCCCCAACCAGGGATCAAACCCGTGCCCCCTGCAGTGGAAGCATGGAGTCTTAACCACTGGACTGCCAGGGAAGTCCCAATATTCTCTACTTTTTATAGTTTATTCAGAGATGGTTTCCTTTACTGCTTTGAACATATTTCTATTTAAATAACAGATTTAAAGTGTTTGTGTAGTAAGTATAAGATCTGGGCTGCTTCAGGGATGATTTCTATTCACTGCTTTTTTTCCCTGTGTTTAGGCCATACTTGTCTGTTTTTCTGTGTGTCTCATAATTTTTTATTGAAAACTAGATGTTTTAAATAATATAAGGTGGCGACCCTGCAAATCAGCTTCACACACACACACACAGAGCAGCGTTTGTTGTTTTTATTGCTGTTGTTATTGCTGTTGCTTGTTTACTTAGTGCCTTTCGTGAGCTAATTCCATAAAGTCTGTATTCTTGGTCATGTATAACCACTGAAGTCTCTGTTTCGTTTTCTTCATGGTCAGCTAATGATTACATAGAGATTTCCTTAAATGCCTTGAACCAGTGTGTCTCCTATCTCCTAGACTTTGCCAAGAGATCCAGCGTGTGTGTGTGTGTGTGTGTGTGTGTGTGTGTGTGTGTGTGTGTGTGTGTTGGGGGTGGGGGCGTGTCTTCAGCAAGTGGCAGACAGTTTAAAACTCTTAACAATCACTTTCTGTCTGCACAGAGGCTCAAGGTCCACTGGTAGTGAGTAATTAGGGCTTTCTCAGGTCTTTCCTGTGTACATGCCAAGTCATGCACATGCACGTGACCTTCTAGATCCCCAAGAATATGTCAGAGCTGTTCAAAGCCCATATGGACAGCACATTTCCCAGTGTTTCCTTTTACTTTTCTTAGTCGCTTCTTGTTAGCCCAATGGATATCACCACCTCAGGTAGCTGAAATGCTAAACAATTGCTGCTGATTGTTTTGGGCAAACACACTGGGGATAAGGCTGCTCACAGAGAGCAACCTCTGAGTGAGGTCAAATAATGACAAGCTTGAGAAAGAAGCTTTTCCAGAGAACTGATGGATAAGTCAAATAATGACATTTCTCTGCCCTTAAAAAGGCAGAGAAGTTTGGAAAGGTGATAGGACAGAAGGAAAACCTACTTGGAGAGGCAAAAGTAACAGGCAGTGGTGGTCTGGTAAAAAGCAAGGCAGCCAGTCCAAAAGTTCAAAGTAGGGAAAATCATTAAAACAGAAACGATGAACAATAAGAAGTGTCTAAAGCCATTCAGAAAACAGAATACATTTGTGAGTCACAATAAAATACTGACAGAAGAAACGAGAAGAATGGGTAAATTGTAACAATATAGTTTACATGAAAATAATCCACACAAAGTCTTAACTTCTTTAGTTTTAGAAGTGAGGGGTGCTATTTCAGTCCCAGACTGCCACTGACAGGCTGTATGATTATGGGTATAAATGAGATGCTGTTCCTTAGTTTTCTAAGGAAGAACTGCAGTTTGTTTTCTAAGCTTTAATAATTTCATACAGCCTTCCAGATTTTTAGAACCCGTATCTATATATCACTTCTTCAACTTACTTAATTTTTAAAAAATGGATTCTTTTTTTTAAACTTAAATACCATTATAATATTTGTGAAACTATGAGTTTGATATGTTGCGTTTTTTTCTGATACTCATTAAAATAAACCTCAAACCATTTAAATACAAATGCTCCTCCAGGTACCAACTACCTCACTTTGATAAATAATGGATTCGACGTGTAAGGTTCTTTCCACTTCTGTGACTGTGTACATGCGTTTTCCCTTGTCCCTTGCATAGGTTGGAAGATTACTAAGGTTGGAAGATTACCTCTGAGTACATGTCTCTCTGAGGACGCGGTAACAGGAAGTTGAGAATTAACTGGTTTGAGATTAAACCATGTTGGCAGAAGCCACTGAGTAACTGGCTAATAGTGGTGTAAACGGTGGGTAGAGACACCCCAGAGCCATGATCTGGTACAGAAATGTCCATACTTTCATAGAGTGTATGAAACGCATTAATAATTCCATGGACTCCTAGAGCTGCACTGATTCTGAGAGTAGAGTTTAACAATAATAATAACTCCACTTATCTTTATCTCAGTGCTTAATAGCACGCCAAAGCACTGTGCTAAGTACACTACAAACATTTATTCCTTACAACCACTGTGCTATGGATATTAGTATCCCAAGGTTACAGAGGAGGACATCTAGGCTCAGAGTCAATAAGTGACCCATCCATCTCCTTGGAACATCCCTAATTAGTTACTACTATAGGTCCTTTATTTGATTACTAAAGGTAACCCTTGCCATGTTGCAATGGATTACAGAGGAAGCTCTTTAAGTGAGCAGAAATACGCCTCTTTCTAACGTTTCATCAGAATCACTTGTTTTGTTCCCTGGGGCCACAGAACATACATAAGGTAAGACCATCCATAGTTTAAGTCACCCAACTTACAGATGAGAAAATGGAGCGCAATCTGGGGTTTCATTAACAAAACCAGCCTCCAGAAGACGAGATAACCATTTTCTCTTTCCTGTCTAGACTAGTATGTCCTCCGTGGTACTGGGGGATGCCTCACTGGTACCAGGTAAGTGGAGTGAGAGAAGCCAAAGGGTGGTCCATGGCTGTGTGTGTTTTCCTGTGACCCCCTTGATGATCTGCAGGTTTCTGAAGTTGTTCCGAGCCGCTCCAGCTCATTAGTGACACACTAAGAAAGATACCACACTTTGAGACGGATGTCAATGAACTAGTCAGGATCCAGAGGAGGGTAGCCCGCTGATGAGGGGCCAGCATCCAATAAAAGAACTGAAGAGAAATGGATGAAGGGACGGCGCCCTCAAATATCTGACCGACTGTCAGTACAAACGAGGGAGATAGCTAGTTCTCTCGTGTCCCAGTGGCCAGAGACAACATATGTGGGAAGAAATTGCCTGGAAGCAGGCGGTTTGGGGCCCCTGACTAGCTTTCCATGACTTTGAGTAAGTCATCGAACCCCTCTGTCCCTCAGGATCCTAATGGCACATGGTTCTTGGGAAGATCCTATAAGGCAAAGCACCTAGCTCAAGGTCCATCAGTAGTAAGCAGACACACACCAGTGATGCTGAGGGAGCATCGTGCTCAATAAGAAAGAACGTATAAACTTAGAACAGACAATGGGGATAACTTAGAGGACGTGAGTTCCTCATCAGTAGAATATCTGAGCAAAGACATCACTTTTATCTGTCAAGGATGCTCTATAGGTGTTCCTCTGTGATAGATGGGGGTATGGACTGGGAGACCCATGGTTTCCCTGACAACCTTAAAATGTGGTAATCCCATAAGGGTCTTGCCCCAAGTTACACAGCCTATGGCATAATGGGGACTAGATCCCACCTCTCCCAACCCCAAGTCTAGTGCTTTCTCCATGACCCTATATACCACATGTTTAAAAAAATTATATAGAACACTGTCCAGAAACTCTCCCAAACGTAACTGCTTATTAATGACTACCAGTTTCTCTTTCTCAGTAGCCACACTCTTAAGAAGGAAACATGTCTACAAACATGTAATTCTATAAAGCAAATAATTTACACCTAAGTGGATCTTGGTGGAGTACAAAGAACCCCAATGAATGAAATGTGTCACATGTTCAAAGCAATGAAAAGCGAGGGAGAAAAGTGCGACAGAGCAGAAAGCTTTCCTTGCTTACTCCTAGCTATTAGGACGTGCCAGAAAGCAAGGAGGGAGATCTTGTCTAAAGATTGCAATGTTCTCTTTTCACCCAACAAGCTACCTGATGCTCCATGAGTTCCATGTAGCTCAGAGTAAGCCTGATTGAAAGAGGCCCACAGTCTCTAAGCTGTCCCTTAGTCAGACCTAAAGAAGGATCTGCAAGTTAGGGTCCGTCCAAAACTCTATGTCGATATGTGCTGTAAGGGGGATTGTGTTTGACTTGTAGGAATAAGCACTAGGTTAGTTGAACTTTTGTGCTGAGATTTTCCACATATATGTGGAATCTAGAAAAATGGTACAGACGAACCTATTTGCAGGGCAGGAATAGAGACACAGATGTAGAGAATGGACATGGTCGGTGGGGGGACGGGGTGGGATGAATTTGGAGATTGGGACTGACATATATACACTACCATGTGTAAAACACATAGCTAGTGGGAACCTGCTGTATTGCACAGGGAGCTCAGCTCGGTGCTCTGTGGTGACCTAGATGGGTGGGATGCGGGGGAGGTCCAAGAGGGAGGGGATATATGTATACATATAGCTGATTCACTTCATTGTACACCAGAAGCTAACACAACATTGTAAAGCAACTATACCCCAATTACAAAAAATAAACAAAACAAAAAATCTAAAAATAAAGCTACCATATAACCAGCAATCCCATTCTTGGGTATATATCCAGAGAAAAACTTGATTTGAAAGTATACATGCACCCCAACGTTCACAGCAGTACTTTTTACAATAGCAAAGACATGGAAGCAACCTAAATGTCCATCGACATAGGAATGGATAAAGAAGAGGTGGTACATATATACAGTGGAATATTACTCAGCCATAAAAAGGAATGAAATTGTGCCATTTGCAGAGACGTGGATGGACAGAAACTGTCATACAGAGTGAAGTAAGTCAGAAAGAGAAAAACAAATATCGCATAATATTGCTTGTATGTGGAATCTAGAAAAATGATACAGATGAACTTATTTGCAAAGCAGAAACAGAAACACAGACGTAGAGAACAAACGTATGGATACCAAGGGGGGAAGGAGGGTGGGATAAATTGGGAGGTTGGGATTGACATGTATACACTACTATGTATAAAACAGATAACTAATGAGAACCTACTGTAGAGCACAGGGAACTCTATACTCAATGCTCTGGGAAGGAAATCCGAAAAAGAGGGGATATATGTATACGTACAGCTGATTCACTTTGCTGTACAGCAGAAACTAACACAACATTGTAAAGCAACTCTGCTCCAATAAAAATTAATTAAAAAAAAAAAAGAAATGGAAACATTGAAGCTATCCCCAGGTCACAGCGCTGGGACTAGAATGTGTGCATTCTCACTCCTAGACTGGTGCCACTTCACCACCGTGGTGCCAATGACAGGGACAATGTTTTCTGCATCTATTTTAGGAGGCGTCTGAGCTTATAATCAGAGGTCTACCTTCTGCTCTGTGAACATCTGGGTGATTCAGGACAAGGAAATGATCCACTCTGACCTCAATTTCCCTAACCAAAGGAGTGAAATGCTGATCAATAGTCTGTCAGATTCAGGGAGGGTTCATTCTGAGGAGAAACAGATGCTCTGGGAAAACCAGCTACTCAAAGAAAGGACTTCTCGCAGTCTGATGGACCAAGAAGAGGTTTGGCTACTTGAAAAGGACTGACCAAACCCCAGACATGTAACCCAGACATCCAATCAACAAGTTCCAATAGTTTATTAAGAACAATATTCAAGAATAATTTAAGAAAAATAATTTTAAAAACGACTATGCAATCCAAGGAATAATTACTTGCCTAGACTGAGTTTTAAAGAAAAGATAACTTTCCATGCCCCTGCGTTAAGGTAGGTGGTGTAAGATGGGTAAAACATGGCATCTTATTCTGTGCCTTTTGTTCTATGTTTTATTATTTTCTTAAAGCATTCATGTATAGGATGTTAATTCTTTCCCAGGCTTGATCCCTAGACAACGGGCTTGTTAGGGACAGGGACTGTATTATTCAACTCTTTTTCCTTCCTGCCAGCCTTACAAAACATTCACTGAGTGTCTAACTACATACCCACGACATCCCCGATGCCTAGCACGCTGTGTGGCACCTGGTAAGGACTCAGCTTGTATCAAATAAATGAAAGAATAAAACACAAGAGCCAGAGGCGATCTCCAAAGCACAGAAACCCCTGCATGTTTGACTCCTTCATTAAAACCATTTGAATTTTACCTTACAAATCTGAAGCGTGCCCCCGACATGCTCTGATGTGTCTGTGCAGAGACCTGTGATGTTATCAGTTTAGCACATATGTGATCGCTCAGCATGAATACCTTGATGAATACTATATAGAATTTCAAGTGCAGACTCCCAGACACAGAAGGCATATTCTGTGACGGGCCAAAATGTCATGAGGGTCCACAGCCCATTCCCCTGTTTCCAAGCAAGACTACATCTAATCTATAACAGAGAGCCAGGCTTCCCTAAATCTGAAAAGAGTTCCACTGAGTGAAACATACAGGCAGCCTAGGTAAAGTCTTAAGTGTCTAAATGGAAGGTCAGACCTTGATTTCTCGAGGTAAAGTATGGTTTTCATCCCAAGTATAGCAGATTTCACTGGAGTTCGATTACCAACTTACTTAACTCATTTGCTAGATGACATAAAATTGCGGGTAATTACACTACAAAGAGTAATTATCTGAATAATTTCCTTGTACAAAGGCACGTCACTTGGAGCGTTGGTCTATATTATGTTAGGGAAATTTTAAATTAGGTACACCATTTTATTTAAAAAAGAGAAACATTAGAAGAATATATATTCAGAAGTAGGGGGTAGAAAAACTTGCTCTTCACCAGTTTATTGGAATTATACAAAAGGGAGCTCATGGGCTGCTACCTGAAACAACTAAATTTCCTGAGTTTAAATGATTTCAGGAAGACCTCACACACAAAATGGCTGTCCAGATGTAATGCATGATCTAGACTCCCCTCTCTCTCAAAATATTTCTTTAAAATGATATTTCATGATCCTGAAATAATTGGTGACTGTGAGATGCCAGATGTAAGACATTTCCTCCAAAACCTTACGTAAACCCATAGCATTCGCTTTAGAACATCTTCCTTGACACCAGGAAAGGCTTTAGGTCCTGAGTTTGCCTTAGCTAGACTGACCGCCTGGCTGCTCTCAAAAATGGAAACATATGTGGGCACGACGAAGGTAGGGATTTGTAAATTAGGCAAAGGAATTTTCCTGTTCATTTTTAATCCTGTGCATTTTGTTCTCTTCCCTTAAGCAATACGTCTACTAAATTTTGGTGACTTTTTATTTTCAAAAGCACAAAACTGAGCCCTTTTGGTGCTGTTTCCCAGGACGAAAACCTAACTTCAGAATCCATTTCCTTACAATTCGATCACAATTGTTAAAGAAACGTAAGATGAAGGCTCACACACACTCATTGGAAGAGAAGACAGCGGAATTACTATCATCTATTATCATCATCATCATTATTACACAGGGCTTGAAGGAACACACCTCTATATGTCATAAAGAAAAAATTATTTGGTTTATAGCTGATGGGACCACAATGCAAGTGTGATTTGAGATGGCTAAGAGCAGAAATAAATTAGGATTTTCTGTTCTAACTTCACCTTCCACATAAACCCCTCTCCTCTGAATTTGTGCTTTTCTAAGTTGTTTACACAGTGCATAGGCGCAGACTTTGTTTCAAGTTCATGTAAGAGCAGATGCCCTTACTTCAGGCTGAACAAAAAGGAAATGCATTCCTCCTAGGAGTCTAACTCCATCCTAGCTTGGATTGTCTAGCATACTTATACAAACTTCTTGCTTTCAGGTCAATCCTAAAATAGAAAGAACATCTCTCTCCAGAGGTGCACATTTTAAAGATGATAAAACTTTAAAAACAATCTATTTCACATTTCAAATGAAAAATGCCAACCAAAGACCACCAAGAAAATAATTTTAGAAAAATGTTCACTCTCCCTCCTGAATTGTGCCACCAGGGAAAAAAGCCACAAACAACAACAAAAGCAACCCAAAACCTCAACAAGAAAATTATGTCTCCGGTTTTTATTAATGAGTTTTTTAAAGTTTGGAGAATATGAATTCAGGGTGTTGTAGAGTTATGCTATAAACTATACTAACAAATGCCGGCCATCCTTGTGTTTAAAGGCTGAAAAATAAAATATGAAATACGGACTATTTGTTAGAAATAGTTTACATTGCTTCGATTTGGTTGTAACTAATACACAGCTGAATAAAGTCACAAAATCGAAAGAATATTCAATCACGCTAGGAAAGTGGACATTTTAAAGGCAAATGAACGTTTGAACTCGGGCAAAGTGTTTATAAAAACATTTTTAAGTTTTATAAAACAAATAAAAATGACTATTGCTCCAGAAACATTTCTGGTAGGGGTAGTCTTGACATTTTACTAGGGATTTAAATCTACAAAACGTTTAACATGACCTCCCCGAACTTAAATGTCTAAAATGAAGCAGGAGTAAAATTTAAAAGACATTTGTCTTTTTGGTTTTTCAAACACTTCTTTGGTTCCTTCCCTTTTCTTTTCCTTCAATAATTTATTCTGTTTTTCTACCTTTGTACATACAAATCAAGTGTCCATCAAATCAGGCACCAGAAAAGCAAGCTCTCTTAAATATAGTTCACTCAGACTGACCTTCCACAGCAAGTATTGACATTTTCATTAATTTTAACTCTTTTTTCCCCCCAGAAGAAACAAAACAAAGTCTCTTGGGTCAGAACAGCAACCATTAAACGAAAAAGAAATAAATAATAAGTTAAAAATAGAGGGAATGTGTTAAAACGAAGGAAGAATGGTCATAACCAAAGTCTGTCATCTTCAAAAAGAAACAGTTCCACACTTCATGACTGATTCAAACAGAAAGCTTCTCCTTTACATTTGAAACAAGTAATTCCACCTCACAAGCACATTTTCAAAGAAGCCCCTAGCTTTCTGCATCTGATTCTTGCAACATTCTCTATACCTCACCGAGGTAAAACCCAGTTCACATTGACTATTTTCCTCCCAAAGAGTCCCACTGAGCTTCTTGTAAATTTCAGTATCAACTCAGCGTTATCACCGTGGGTTTTAAGAATGGCACACTTCTGATATCACCCCCCCCGACTGAAAGATTAAAAAGACTTTGCCCACATAGAGGGGAAATGAAGGTGCGCGGACTCACTCTGCAGCTGCAGTGTTTAGCTCTCGGGGTCTAAATGGTCCTCCACGAGCACGGACACCCTGGGGGTATCCAGCGAGTGGGAGGGGAGTCGCCCTAAACGCTTGCCCATTTATTTGTGGAACTCTTTGGACGGGCGTTATTTCTAGACGGATTTGCTCCTAACACGGTAAAATTCGTCCAAAACTGCTTCTACGCATCCTCGGGAGATGGACTGTCACATGTAATTTTCACAAAGTCAGCCAACCCAGCTGGTATCGAAATAGTGGATGGGGCGGGGGGACCAGGGAGAAATAAGTCGCGCGTAAAATACTGGCGTCCAAGTAAGTGCAGAACTCATTACCGAGCAACAGAAAGCACACCCCCCGCTGGAGAGACGGCGGAGAGCTAGGTGGTGGCGCGTCGCGACCAGCAATCGCGATATTCAATCTGACGTCGCCAAGGAGCGCAACTGGACGGCAACGCAAAGCAATCAGCTTTTCCCGGAGCTGAGAGCAGCTCGCGATTTCAAAGGGAGAAAACTCAGCTCCTCGTGGTGGAAGGTGCGGGGGCGCGGCAGGGAGGGCCTGGGAGGGGGTCGCCATTTGGCTCCGGGCGGGCGCGCGCGGCGGTCCCAGCGACCCGGGCGGCCGGGGGCGCGAGGCCGGAGCGCCGTCCGCTAGGGGCGGGCCACGCACCGCCGCCGCCCGCCCCCGCCCGCCCCCTCCCCCGCCGCTTCCTCTCGCTCTCCCAGCCCCTTCCCCCCACGTGTGGGTGACGTCAAAATTCCGCGAAAAAGCCGCGTGGTGGCTCCTCCGGCGGAGGCGCGATTCCGTTGCCCAGCGGGCCCCTCCCGGGCGCCGGGGGGAGGGCGAAGGAGCGAGCCGGCCGGTTCCCTTTCCTCCCGGAGGCCGGGCCCCACCGACGCCGGGGGGCAGATGCCCCCCGCCCCAGATCTTACTGGAAAAGTCACTTTTATAAACCGAAGACACTTCCAGGGCTATTTTCGGCCGCGTGAGGCAGCTGAATCAGACAGGAAGAGGGGGAAATTTCGGGTCTCTTTACTTTTTATTTTTTTTTCAAGGGAGGGGAGGAAGATGCGAGGGGGGCGAACGGACGGCAGGCGTTTCTGACCCACGCCTGTCGCATCTGCCGCCCGAGGCACGCAGCCCGGGTTCAAGCTCGGACCCAGGGAGGGCGGCTGGAGAGCGCAGGCCGGCCCGTGTCTATCCCCGCAGGGTCTGGGCGCCCCGGGGCTGCCACGGGCCGAGGGGCGGCCGTGCGGGGTCCCGGAAGCGCTCTCACACCTGGGTCCCAGTGCCTGGCGCGGGGAGCCACCCGGCGGCTCGTCCCCACCCACCTTCTGTCTCCTCGAGCTCCAGTTCCCGACCTGTCCCTCTTCCTTTCGCACATTTTTCTAATTTGCTTCCACTCCCTTCCCACTCCCTCCCGTCCCCTCCTTCTGCACCTCCTCGGCTTCCTTCCTGGTACTCCGGCCTCCTAGAGCCGAGACTCGGACCCTTGGCCATCTACTTTCAAGCGACCGTCGGGTTTTCGGTTTTGACTGCCCGTCCATCCCTAAATGGAGAAATACACCGCTCTGCTCTGGGGGGGGAGTTAGGGGTGGCGGGGGCGCCTGAGCCCGAACTCACTCCCCTCCCCCCACCCCGCCAGAGCGCCCCTAGGAGGACGAAGCTTGCAGCCGACAGCGGGATCACCTGGCTGGGCGGCATCCGCCAGGTGAGCTGGGGCGTAAGTGTGCTTAGCGTTGCAGGTTCCTGCAGAAATGTGCCTATAAACACCCTGCACCTACAGGGGTTTGTACACTTTCCAACCGAAACTCCACAACGCGAGGGGTGGTGAGCCGGCCAGGGAGGGAATAAAAGTCCAGTAAAACTGACGTTCGCTAAAGGTTATCATTGATCCTACAAAGGGAAGGAGGTGTTTTTTTTCCCCCCTTGAGGGGTTTAAAAGGAATAAGGAAGAGCCAATATTTTGTTTTGTTTTTTTTCCCTACAGTGACCAGTTTTGACTTAAAAGCCGGAGCACAGACGTTTGGTTTTTTTCTCTAAACCTAAGGCTACACGCAAAAGAAAATGCGCAGGTTTGTTCAGAAGGCAACGTGCCTTTTCCCGCGTGCGAGGAGGAGTGCTTTTTAGCAAGCAAAATTAAAGTTTTAACACATGGTCGGAGTGGCGACCAAAAGGGAAAACTCAGTTTCCAGTCCAAGCCTCGCGGAGACATTCCTGCCAACCTCCGCACCCTCGCACGCCCCACCCCGAGCCTTGGAGCCTGAACCACTGGGGGACGGATTCGCTGCGAGGTTGCTGTTCGGGAACAGTCCGTAATCGGAAGGGGAAGTCAATGGGGAACTTGAAGGGGCGAGCCTGCCACGCGGGGAGCGCCCGCACCCGCGGGTCTGGGTGGACGGAGAGGGCGGCGGGGAGAGGGGCATCCGCCCGCGCCCCTCCTCTTCACAGCCGTCTGTCCCCCGCCCCCCGGCCCCGCTCCCCGCCGGAATTTCTCCGTAAAGCCAGACGGGTTTGGGGTTAGGGGGAGGGAAGGGGAGAGGGGGCCCCTCGGCTCGCCGCTCCCGAGACTTGAGGCCTCACCACCCAGGTTTTCTCCCCAGGGTGGGCGAGGCCCGGAGGACGACCACCCGCCTCTTCCCCGCCCCCAGCTGCCCCTCTTCAGGGGACCCAGGGCTCGGGATGCTTTCCCTGCAGGGAGGTGGAGAAAAGGCCGTGCTGGGTTAGTTACCAAGTGATGTCAAGAGGCTGGGAGCCCTCGCCGGCTTCTGTCCTTGCCTGTCGGGGCAGATTTATACTTTAAAAATACCTCTCTCGCCCACACTGCCCCCCACCCCCTACCCCTACAGCTTTCTTTGATCCGCTCAAAGGTGGCTGAGCTGAAGTTTGAGTAAGTCCTTTATGGGGTTTTAAAATGTTAAGTTCACTTATTTATCCGGAGTGACTCAAGGCCTGAGTCGGGAAGTCCACGTTGACTGAAATCAAGAGGTGATTGTTAGGCACCCGCTGTCTTCCGAGGAACACCGTACTCGGCCCCGACTGTCATCCGCCGCGCGGGACTGTTTCATTCTGAGTTTGCAACTTGGGTTTTTCAGCGAGCTTTTTTTCTTCCAGAAAGCTAATGGCTTCCACCGCAATTAGACATTCTCCTCGCCCGCCCCTTCCCTCCCCTTTCTTTACATACAGTCGATTGGATACTAATTCCCGAGGCTATTGATAAGGTCGCCCGCGCCCCGGCCTCTCCCCAGCCCTCGCCCGCCCCAGTCCCCGCTCTCCCTCCGCCCTCCCTTCCTTGGCTTCCTTTTGATGTAGCGGGGAACGCGTCCTACTAAAAAAAAAAAAAAAAAAAAAAAAAAAAGTAATCTGCCCGGTAACAATCAGCGCGCAGTAGCAGGAGACCCAGAGCTATTGGCTATGCAAATAGAGGGAGGGGAGACGGCGCCCCAAACTCTTACTCACCCTTTTAAAGCGATATCCCCCTTCCACCCACCCACCCACCCCTTCCGCCCCACCCTCGTGGAAAGGGGCTGGCCCCGGGGCCAGGGTTAATCGCTCGCACCTCTGGTTTATGCGCTGTCCGCCCTCTTTATTCCACCTCCCCCTCCTTTCAGGGAACAGAGCTCACAGCTCACCCAGCCCCCCGCCTCCCCCCGCCCGCCCTCGCGCCCCGGTTCGGGCCCCCTTTCTCCGCGAGGGAGGTCCTGGGCCAACCTCGGTGTCTCTCCAGAGACCCTACCCACGCCGCGCTCGGCGCACATGCCAGCTCCGCCAGCGCGCCGCGGGCCCTGGGCCCACTCCCTTTCTTCCCGGAGTGAAATAGCACAGACGGGCAGGGTGGGGGGTGGCGGGAGGAAGGAGGTGAGGAAACGCCATCAGATCCCCTCTAAAAGCGGCTTTGACCCGAGGATGCATTGGAGCACGTGTCAGAGCCGACCGCACTGGCTGCGTCTCCACCGTAGTTCCGCTCGCGGGGGGAAAGCCCTGGCTGCGAGCGACGCGTGAACCCGGAGGGTCCGCGAGGGTGCTAGGCGAGGGACCCGGGGTGGAACTCTTGGGCCTCGGAGGAAAGGAAGGGGTGGTGTCGTTGGCGCCCGGGGAGAGAGGGGGAGCCAAACCTACCCCTCTTTCGCCCCTCTCCCCTCCTCCTCCCGGGCTATTTCCTAGAAAGCTGTATCAGTGTGGCCACGCTCCGCGCAGGCACCTCGGGCGGCTTGTCAGCAGAGGCAGGGCGAGGAAGCGGGTTTTTCCTGCGTGGCCGCTGGCCGCGGCGGAACCGCTGGTAGCCCTGCCCCCGGCCTGCGGCGGCTCGGGGCGCCTCCCCGCGTCTCCCAGTGGCGCCTGCGGCGCCCCAAGAACGGGATGGTTTCTGCTCCTGGGTCACATTCTATCACGTCGGAGAAGCGCCCCCTCCCTCCGGACACTCACCCCTCCCCCCCAACACATCTGCGGGGGGGCGGGGGCGGGGGTTGGAGTGGGCGCCGAAGTTCTGGTCCCTTTAATCGGGTTTTGGAAACAGCAACATGATCAGGAACATAAATTTCAGGGACATAACCTTTTTCTCTGGGTATGCGAAGTTGCTGTTTTCTCAGATCGCCCTCCCTCTTTCTCACGTAAGGGATCTATTTCTCAGTTGTCTGAGCCCACCTCATCTTCAAGTAATCCACCCGTCATTCCTGAATCTTAAAATACATGGGCGGTAGTATTAGGATCAGTTTTGAAGTAGCCAGAGTCGGAGGGTCGTATTTTGGCAGGATGCACCTACAGAATGTGCGCAATCAGAGGAAATAAGTAGGAATCGGTGGGGTTTTTTTTTTTTGTGGGTTCCCCTCTCCGAGGCCCCTGGCTTGCGGGGCTGCATAGAGGGAGAGGGCCTCGGAGAGCTAAGGAGAGGGGGCCGGGGGGCGGGGGACCGCGTTTGAAGTTTGGTCGGGCCAGCTGCTGTTCTCCTTAATAACAAGAGGGGAAAGGAGGGAGGGAGGGAGACACTGAGAGGAGGAGGGGAGGACCGGGAGGGGAGGGAAAGGGAGGAGGAACCGGAGAGGGGGGTGAGGCGAGAGGGAGGAGAAGTAACTGCCCAGCCAGTTTGCGTCACTGCCTCGGAGAGCAGAGAGCAGAGCGAGCTGGGGAGAGCAGACAAGTTTGAAGGGGAGGGCAGGCAGAGTCAGCAGCCCCCGGGGCGCTCCTCTCCCACCGCCCATCCCTTTCCCCTCTTCTTCCCCAGCTTCCCTCTCTGCCCTTCGCTATTTCCCCGAAAACCCCTTATTTAGCCAAAGGAAGGAGGTAAGGGGAATCCTCTCCCCTCCCCCCCTCCAAAAAAACCCCCCAATTTTCCAGTCCGGAGATCGCAGGGGCGCGAGTGGGCACCCAGCTGGCCATGGAGCTGCTGTGCGGAGAGGTGGACCCGGTCCGCAGGGCCGTGCCGGACGCCAACCTGCTCCACGACGACCGCGTGCTGCAGAACTTGCTGACCATCGAGGAGCGCTACCTTCCCCAGTGCTCCTACTTCAAGTGCGTGCAGAAGGACATCCAGCCCTACATGCGCAGGATGGTGGCCACCTGGATGCTGGAGGTAGGTCTGCAGGCAGGCGCACCGTCCGTCCCCGCCTGGACCCCAGACCCCACGCGGGGACCCTGAACCTGCGAGAGGGCAGCCTCCGCGCCCGCCTCCCCGCTGCTGCGCGAGAGGTTACCCCGTGCCCTCGGCGAGACGCGTGGCTTCCTTTCTGTTCCTTGCGGGGTGCAAGATTAACGGGGGGAGGGGGGAGGAGGGAGGAGGCAAATCTGGGAGCAGCGAGGCTGTCCCGGGGCGGGGGTGGGGGAGCATCCCGCGCGCGGGTGCCTGCCTGTGGCTGCCTCCTCCCCCCCCCCCACCCCGACCTGTCTTTTGCGAAGCCGAGGCTGCTTTAGGTGCCTTGAAGAAGGGAGTAGGAGCGGGAAGCCGGGACCCCAAAGTTAAAAAATCAGCCCCCCCACCAAAGGCCAGGGCAAATTCGTCCTAGCCTCGGGTACCCCCCCCCCTCGCCTGTGGTCGCGACTCCGCGTTGGCACTAAGGGGGGAGGGCGGAGGGCGGAGGGAGAAGAGAAACGGGGAATTCGGGAGCCCCGGAAGTCACACTGAAGAAACGTGTGTTTTCGGGGAACCCAAAAGAACCACTTCTTTCCCCTCGCTCCGAACCCTTGCGGAGCGAGCCGTGTGCCCACGTCTGCACGGCTCCGGACCTGCCGTGGTTTCGCCATGTTGCTTTGTAAACTCGGGGTGGAGAGGCTGGAACGCGTCGCCCGCTCCCCCTCTCACCCCACTATCCCGGCCCCCCACTTCTGATGGCGCCTTCGCCCCCGATCCCCCCCTCCCTCACGAAGGTTACTTACGTTTCGGCCTTCAGTTTCCTGGGTGCGGAGAGCTGGGTGGGGTGGGAGGGGGGAGGAGGTGTGTGCAGGGGCGATAGCGGGTCCCCCCCGAAGGAGAGGCCGGAGACCCCCGCGCCTCTCTCCGGCGGCTCCCCGTTCTCGTCTGTCCCCCAGCTCTTCGCCACCGTCCCCGGCCTCTGCCCTTGTGGGCCGCGGCCGGACACTCCCGCCGCCGCGCTCACCCCTGCAAGTTTCCCCCTCGGTATCCAAAGCCCCAGGGGTCGCGGTCCAGACCTTCCCGGCACCCCAAACCTCCGTTGCGGGTAGCCTGGGTCCTCTGTGGGGTTTTCACGGCGAAAGGTCTTGTCTGGGGTATTTCCTCGATTTTTAATTATTTTTTGAACCCGTCTCCCCTGCCCCGACTCCGGCCGCCCAGGCTGCGCGGCGCTGGCTCCCTCCGCCCTCCCCCCGCTTCCCCACCTCTCCCCACCCACCCCCCCAAATGAGGCGCCTGGGCCGCGGGGACTCCCCCCGACAATTTTTTCAATTGTCGGGAATGATAGAGCAGGGTCTGGGGGTCCGAATGAGACCAAGAACGAGACCCCCGGAGCCTCCGGAATATTTTTATTGATTTTTTGAAAAGATGACGAAATCCAAAAAAGAGAGTGAGTGAGTGCGAGCGAGCGGAGCGGTGAGCGGCCCACGGGGGCGGCGGGGCCGGAGCTGCTGCGCCCTCGGCCTCGGGGTCCTTAACCCACCTCTCCGGTGAGTTTTTAGGCTCCCGGGGAGGACCCCAGCGCGGATGGCCATTCAGATTGACCCCAATTTCCTCGCCTTCACTCTGATCGCTTATTCTACTCCCCTCCCCCTCCCCCCCGACAAATTCAATATTTTTGTCGTTTTCCTAGATTGTGCGGTTTCCCTTTTTTCCTCTTTTCCTGATATTATGGTCTCCCCCCACCCCGACCCTGTCCCCTCGTGTCATAGGTCTGTGAGGAGCAGAAGTGCGAAGAAGAGGTCTTTCCTCTGGCCATCAATTACCTGGACCGCTTCTTGGCCGGAGTCCCAACTCCGAAGACCCATCTGCAGCTTCTGGGGGCCGTGTGCATGTTCCTGGCTTCCAAGCTCAAAGAGACCATCCCGCTGACCGCTGAGAAGTTGTGCATTTACACGGACAACTCCGTCAAGCCTCAGGAGCTGCTGGTAATGACTGCCTCCTTCCCCCCTGCCTTTCTGCTGTCCCCTATCCTAATAATATACTCTGATGCCGCTGCTCCCAGAACAGATCCTTAGGACCCCAAATTACCCATCCCTGACGTTTTCACACTTCTGGGAACTCTTTAACACGACGCTCCTTGCGTTCCTACTGTGTGCGGGGCTCTGTGCGAAGTACCGAGACTCCACCCATGAATAACGTCCTCACTCAGGGAGGTTTGTGTTGGTGAGATTCATTTGCAGCCGCTTACGTATGCAGAGGAGGCATGAAGCACAGTGATAAAATATTTTAATTAAATTCCAAATTTTCAATCACGGAATTCCGAGACAGAAATCAACCTCTCACATGATTCTCAAATACACGTGTGGCGTGTCTCCTAAGAACCGGGAGTTCAAAGGTAGGTCTTAGGCACCTCTTAGAGTCTCAAGATACCCACACATAGTAGCTGTTCACTTAAATACCAGCTCATTGGCTTTTGAGCAGAGTCAAATTGGGCCCTTTGTCAGAGGGTTGGGAGGCCTGAATTCCTGTCTCCGGTGGGGCTGTTACCTCTACATAGACACGGGGTCCTGTCTGGACTCTGGTTTTCTGCCCGCAAACCTTTTTCCCACCCGATAGGACTCTTTGCCCCCGTAGCTTCATACTTAAGACGGCCATGTGGCAGCAGCGTGGCATTGGTTGGGTGGCTCCAGAGGCCCACCTTCAGTGATCTGCACAGCCTATCTCCCAACTGTTTGGAAAAGGGGCCCCCTCTTACCACCCCCCTCCCCCTCCCCCTCCCCCTCCCCGCTGGCCAGGCCTGCACTAAGTCCACAGGGCCCGGGACTGGCTGCCTGAACTGAGCTCTTTGTGAGAGGCCTTCCTCCCTGAGGCTGTGCTGCCACCTAGCGGCAGACATGTGCAAGGATGGGGAGGAATCTCCGAGAATGCAGAGGGGCATGAATGACCTCACCTTTGAACAGTTGCCAGATTTCAGCTGCTTCTGGTTTGGTCCGAGAGGCCCAGAAAGGTGCTTTCTTCTAGGAGATCTGCTTCCTTTAATAATGGTACAAGTCGAGTGGTTTATACTCACATTCCCCCGTGAGAAGGAGAGCTGAAATTTCAAGCCATCTTGGAAGACACTGACTGTTTAGTAGTCTATCTGGGTTTTCACCGCCAACCTCCCGTAAAAAAACCAAGGCAGACTTGAAGGCAGGTAAAGAGAGCATGGTTAAAATTGGGATCCAGTTATATGTCTCACGGGAGACGAGGAAAACGAATCTTCCTTTTGCTTCACTGTTTCAACATGGTGGGGGACTCGGGTATGTTTCAGAGCACCCCAATTTTTTTCCAGGGGCTTGCCAAGCTAATTTGTACTGCTGCAGACAAATCTGCCTTTTTCCAGTCTCTGTCTCTTTATCCCAGAAGTTGAGAACTGGAGGAGTCCTCCTATTTTACCAACAAGAAAGCCGAGGCCAGGGAAGGGGAGGGAGTTGGCCCAGACCACACAGCCAGCCGGTGCTGTGGGTCGCAGGCAGAATAGGGCTCTGGTGGCCGGCTTGGCAGGCGGAAGACAGTCGGTATCTTGGGGTGAATGGGGGAACGGACTAACACTGGTAAGCTGGTCGCTCATTCTGCTGATGACGATAGATCGATGGGCCTGTTTTTCCCTCTGACTGCACGTAGTTTTAAGGCTCTCTCTTTGGCTTGTTTTCCTTTGAGCACAATTCCCCCCAACGTATCCCAATAAGGGAGAGAAACAAGGTTTTTCACTAGGTGGGCTGCTGGTGAGAGGCCCACAAGAGACAGGGTTGCACAGTGCCAGCATTTGGGCTGCGGGCTTCTATGACCTTGAACAAGGACCTTCACCCTGCCCTGAATCACCTCCAGCTGCACAAGGGGGTTGCCAGTGACCATGAGGTCCTTCAGTCATGGTAACAAAGGCCGGTGAAACATTTCAGTGGAAGGGTGCCCCGTGTCTGAGTATCATTTCCCAAGATTTCTGCATTACGTGTCATGGGGGAAGTTTTAGCAGCAGAGAGAAAAATGGTACATTTTGGCACCAACTACGAGCAAGCTAATTGGTTGCCAAGGATTTGGGCCAAGAAGCCTAATTTTGAGCTTTATTCTGTGTACATCATTTTTCCACGAGGATTAAAAAGACCATTAATCTGGTGATAGATATACAATAAATTGCTACGAAAGGGCTACAATGACCTTGGTGGTATCTTACCGTAGATTCAACCTTCTGGGTGGGCGGGCAGAAGCATCCCCTGGAATGGAAGTCAGGGTCGGGTGCGGGTCGGGGAGCTGGAGAGGCAGAGAAATAGAAGAAGGTACCATCTTGGCAACAGCTACCTGGGCGCTCATTATTTTCAGTGGAGCCTGACCTTTGAAGCCTGAGAAGAGCCGTCACCCACTTCAAAGCTTTAGGGCCACTCTGATAAACGGCCCCGCCTTCCAATCTAATGAGAATCGTTCCGAAGATTGGTCTGGATGCCAAGCCCCCAGTCCCGGATGCCAGGTCAGCCTGTGGGCTTTATACTCTTCCCTTCCTCCCTCCGTCCCCAGGAGTGGGAGCTGGTGGTGCTGGGCAAGTTGAAGTGGAACCTGGCGGCCGTCACCCCCCACGACTTCATCGAGCACATCCTTCGCAAACTGCCTCAGCCCAGCGAGAAGCTGTCTCTGATCCGCAAGCACGCTCAGACCTTCATCGCTCTGTGCGCCACTGGTAGGAGCTGCTGGAGCCCGGTGGGGGCCTGGTGCTGGGGAGGGCTTTGGGGGGGGTGGATTCAAGGAGGAGGACCGCAGCCCTAACTTCCAGGGATTGGGGGGTCGAGGGGAGGGGGTCCCAAGTAATCTAGAGTCCAAGGTTTCATTCCTGGACTGTTTCTTCGTTCCTTTATCTCAGCTGGTATATTTTCTCTCTCTGCCAAGCTCATAAATGGTTTATGAGGACAGGTGTGGTGAGGGGGGAAAAAAAAACAGTGCCTGTTAAAATATTCTTTATGGTGTCTAAAGTGCTCTTTGAAGATTATATATACTGCCCTCTGGTCGTGTTTCAATCTTTCATCTTTGGAGGAAAAGGATGGCTTGGAGATAAGCCCAAGAGGAAATTTGGAGGGGGGCGGGATGCAAATATAGGTCCGAGGAACGCTGTCAAGATAAATACCGCCTGCCCTGATAAGTGGTCGGGGAGGCCAGAGGAATTCTTTGGCCGCAGGGCATTTACTGCCTTCCGGCAGCTCCTTCTGCAGGGTTCGGGTGAACATGTGGGGTTTTCAGCAAGGACTGCTTCCTGCGCCTGGGCTCTGCTGCCCTCCCTCCACGTGTTGGGGTTTTGATGGCAGCCTTTTTAACGCTGCAACCGCGTTTTTTCTTTTCACGTTAAGAGCGCTACACCCACCCCATTGATCCCGCAATGGATACATAGTCCTCGTTGGCCCGTTTGCTTTGCAATTAACTGATAAACTAAAGGCAGCGGTTTGATACCGTCTCATCACATTGAACTTTGGCCAGTTTCTGCCGTCTTCCCCCTCCCCTCATCTTTTTCCCCCCACCCCTAACGGTAGTGGCCATGGGAGAAACTCCGGACCCATCGTTGGCCAGGGTGGAGCGTCAGGAGTTCATATTTTCACAATCAGAAGTGTTAGGGAAAGAACTTGTTTGGGTGGACCTTTCCCCCCTGCCCCGGGGGAGAGGGCGGGGTTCACGGTTGCCAGGAGCATGTACTGGAATTGCAAAGGTGGGCCTGGGGCTTGACTTCTTTCAGTATCTTGTTACCTGTTAAGATGAGCACGTTATCTGCAATGTAGCGTACGTGCCCTGTTCACAGTCAAAAGGTCGGGCTTTGCTACTTCCCAGCCCGCGACCTCTCTGAACCTCAGCCTCTTCATCTGTAAAATATGCCTATTGACACATGACGCTCCTACAGCCTTTTCAGGTGGTTAGGAAAACGGACATCAGAAGAGAGGTGATGTACAAGGAGGTCCTTTGTCAACCAGGCAAGGTGTAGGCGATGTGCCCTGGTACCAAATGTGAAAATGTCTCCGATTCTGACTTTTACTGAGTGGATACAATGACTTCCCTAACCCTAACCCTGCTACCCCCATTTGAGTTTAGCAGGACGCCGTGCTCAGCCTTTGTGGGCTCAGATGCAGGGTCCAGCCCCCCCACTGTGGATCCCAGAGCAGGCTTCCCGTCCCTGAGCTTCCCAGATCCAGGCCCAGCCTCGTGGAGTGTCCGTGCCCTGTGCCCTTCCTGCAGCCCTGGGGGACCATTGTTTGCCCGTGATTCTCGCTGCCCTGCACACCGTAGCCCTTCTTCTGCTTCCTCCCCTTCTGCTGTCTGGCCTGGCCCCTAGAGGTCAGCCCCTCATTGACTTGTCATTTTGTCTCCCAGGCCCCGCTGTCCCTTCCTCTCCATTGTCATGATTCACTGTGGAGAAGGGGTCAACCAGCCCTTTTCTCTCTAGGACAGCTGACCCCTGACCCTGCGCTCCCCCATCGCCCAGCTGTCGATAGCCAGTGCTCTGCTCTGACCTTGTCTCTTGACGGACGTATCTTTTGGGGTCCATCTGCCCACTCCCCCTCGCTGATCTCTGACTCGGGTCGGGAGGGTGGGTGGAGTGACCCAGGCCAAAAGCAGATCCCCGGATTGCCTAAAGGCCCATGCTCTAAAATTGGGGATCCCGTCCGCCACTCCTGGCCTTCTTGGCCAGGTCCTTGGGGCAGCTGCCACGTTTGGGGCCCGAGGAGGGAGCCTGGGATTCAGGGGCCGGGGATAGAGGTCTGAGGGGAGGCGGGGGAAGTCGGGAAGACTGCCCTTTGAGAGAGGAGCTAGCGTGGGGCAGGGGCAGGGAAGGATGGGAATAGGAACACCTCCAGTTGGGTACTGAGCGCCACGCATGGACAGCTCAGAGCACAAGGAGGGTTTCACACGTTTCTGGGTCTAGAGGGGATGAGCCCGTCTGAGAGGCATTTCTTTCCCTGATCTGCCCTCGAGTGTGTCTGCATGGCCGAGTCACGTGGCATCCCGCTGCCTGGGGTTTTAGGGCCGTGGGCCTGACGGAGTAAAAGCCAAGGGGCCGCTTTTCTCGAGGGGACCACGATGAGATGCCTCGTTCTGGGGCCAGGGTGTGTGAGCAATGGGCGCGTGCCCGGGCCAGGCCGGCAGGTAGCCGGCACGAGTTACAGCAGCACAGGTCCTGCTCCGTTCCGCTCAGGGATCCCGGCCTTTCAGGGGCAGCCGCGACCCTGGGGCTGTGTGGTAGTTGAGGGGGAAAGCTGCTTGTGAAAGAGCTGGCGGTGGTCCCGCGGTCCGTGGAGAGTGCCTGTGTGTGAAAGGGGAAGACGCGGGCAGGGCAGGGCTGCCAGTCCTCCTTCCGGGGGCTTGAGGCTTCACATGGTGGTGAGACCGAGAGAGGTGTCCTCTTCCCTTCCCAGCCCTGAACAGCCTCTGGGGTGGAGACTTCGGCTGGTGCCGGTCGGTGGAGGCCGTGGGGTGAGGGGAGCCCTTCATATCCGCCTTCCCTAGAGCTTTGGACGCTGGGCAGCACACTGTCCTCAGCATCCCCCTGGTGCCGCTCTGATGGCAGAGCCCCGAAGTCTGCCAACGAGGAAAGAGACCATTGGGATGACTCAGGATCGCGCCGGCGTGGGGGAGATTCCTGACGCATGACATCATGCTGAACAGATGATTCCAGTTAGTTTAGAAGAGCCAGTGGCATTGAGTTTGAACTTGGCGCGGGCGGGGGTGAGGGAGGGGGTGTTTAGCCTCCCTTCCCACGGCACCCTGCATCTCCCTCTGTGCCTAGGAGCCCCCCACCCCGAGGTGCTGCCCTCAGCTATCCAGGCTGCCTGCCCAGCGGGCCTGGGCCCCAGGGATGGCGATACCCCAGAGCTTCCCCGTCCTCCTGGCTGTACCTGGACGTGTCTCGCGACGCTTCATCCCTGGTTTACAGCCAGACAGTGGTGGCCCAGAGAGGGTCCATGACTTGGCCCCTGATGCAGAAAGGGAGGTCTGCCTGGGTGGTTGGAAGGTGGAAGGAAGAGTGGAAAGCCCTTTCCATCTGCGACTCTCTGAGTTCCCTCCACCGAGGAGCGGCCACGGGGCCCCAGGGAAGTGGACTGTTGAACGGGAGTCTCAGTTCTTCCACACGGGCAGCTTGACAGGGCCCATCTCACTTCCCACCAGGCCGTAAGGTGCGTGGGGAGCAGGCTGAGGGTCCTCGTCCAGCCCCCCACCGGCTCTGGCCTTTTAAAGGCCCACCTGAGGCAGGTTGGAGGAGAGGGAGAGAAGGGCATCCCTGGTTCTCTTCCCCTCGGAGCGAGCGCCTCTCGCCCCCTAGTGGTGAACAGAAGCACAGTGGTCACGCTTGCCGGTCAAGGCCTCGGCCACCATAGTCAAAACAACGGGGATAAAGCCACCCCCAGGGCCGTGTAATCTGTGGTTTCAAACCCGCTTAGCTCAGAACGCTTCCTTCAGTGAAATCTTAACTAAGTTGATGAACTGTGGAGCAGCTCTCCTGCCCTTGTCCAGATTAAGGAGCCCAGTGGGGCCCCAGGAGGTCCTTGGGTGGTGAAGTGTCTGCAGGATCCCACAGGGGACTGGGGCCACAGACGGGAGGCGTTCCCATCTCCTGGACTCCTGAGCCAGGGTTCCTTCCTTTGGCCTTTTCTCCCGCCTCTGATGGGAAAGATGGCCGTGGATTCCCAGTGGGGCGTGGGCGGTGCCTCTGAAGAGCTCTCTACCTGCTGGTGAGTCTCAGAGAGCAACGTCCAGATGCCTCTCTCCATCTTAAGCCCAGGCCCGGCATCAGACGTTAGACAAGTCACTTAACCTCTCAAGATTTCATCGATTCACCGGTAAAAGGGAGTGTCTTGAAGCAGGTGAATTTCACCTTGTTCTTTGCTAATTCCTTGCCAAGTAAGCAAACAGTAGGAACACTGCCTGGGCTGGTCGGTGGAGAAGGTGGAGGTCAGGTCAGGGCTGCTGAGCTATGGGACCTGTTCCTTGGTTCTGGGTGACCCCAGCTGAATGAATAGTCCGACTTCTCTCTCGTTCCTTGTGTGCTTGTGCCCTCTTTCCATCCCCCTGGGAGGCCTCAGCTTCCCCCACTGCTGACAAAGCAGCAGGAGGCAGTGGGGACGCGATGAGGCCGGTTCTGCGAGAGAGAGAGAGAGAGAGAGAGAGAGAGAGAGAGAGAGAGAGAGAGAGAGAGGGAGAGAGGGAGAGGGAGAGAGAGAAAGAGCCTCAGGGCGGCCAGAGCAGAGCCCTCGTTCTCCTGGCCTTGCTGTGCAGGGCCTGCTGTTTCGCCGCATCCCTGCAGGTGCTGAACAGAATCGCCGACGGTCAGCATTGCCCACCCCGATCCCACAGCGGGCCCCTGGGGTAGGGATAGTGGGGTGATGACAGCGATGCTGCTGGTGGGTGTCATGGGTTGTTTACCGAGAACCAGGCCCTGTTCTCTTAGTTGCATCCTCAGAAGTACCCTATGAGAGTCTAATTATTATCCTCATGTGTAGGTGGAAAAATGGAGGCTCAGAGAGGTCAGGTAACTTGCCCACCTTCACGCAGCTGGTAGGTGGTAAGGTCACCAGCCTCCGTGGCCTCCACCTTCCAGTGCTTGGAGCTGCTTGGCCCAAACCCTTCCCACCCCCTTTTGGGGAATCCTCCTAAGTGTGTGTCTCGAATGCTCCTATCCTTTCTTGGAGACATTTCTTTAGAAGTCACCTAGCCATTTAGATCATATGTCCCGTGTCTTGGGGGAATCATCATGGTGCTGCCTGGAACAGGGAGGAACACGTCGTAACTCGATCAGAACGGGTCCCTGCTCAGCTAATTGCCTCTCACTCTGGGGGGCGGGTTCTTATTAAGTCACACACACTTTAGCTTTCCAGGTGGGCAGCTGAGGGTGGAGAGAGACCCTCACCCCTGAGCACACCTTCAGCACCAACATAGAGCTTGTCGGCGTTTTTTGACCAAGAGATTCAGAGATTTGGGAGAGATCGTTACTTTGTATTTTATTTTTGCAAATAGCGTTTCCCCCACTGGATGGTGGGGACATTTACATACATCTTTGTATTCTCCTGATATCCCCACGTGCATGCATGTTGATGCATTTCTATTTACGTATTTATGGACAGTTGCAATCTTGATCATAGCACGTGCTCATGAAGCCTGATTTTATTTTTGCCCCCTCCCTCAAGTAAATATCGTGAATCTATCCATCCAGTTCCGTAGCCAAAAGTTGAAGGTTTCCAGAAATGGCTGAATGGGTTGGATGGAACTTTCCACAGGTGAGTGTGGAGGTTAGTTAACAAGAGCTAGTACAAGGACACGACCCTTCAGATGTTTTATTCAGGTGTTTTTCTCTCTGCCATTTCCCCTACCAGCAGAGAGGGGGTGTCCCTGGGTGTGGTCTTGGGGCAGCCCCTGAGGCCATGCAGAACTGCTCCATGGAGAGAGATGTCTTGTGACTTTGCTGCCTGGGGGAAGCCGTGCTGTGTTCTAGTGTCTCTTCCTTATTCTTTTCCTTGAGAGTCGTTTTTACTCCAGAGCCTTAAGTAAAAAGCCAGTTAGAGCCGGAAGGCCCCGAGAAGATTAGCCAGCCTACCTTCTTCCAACTTTTTGGACCTAAACCATAAAGGAAGAAATACATTTTATAAAGCAATTCAGGATAACTGTCAGTATACGTCAAATCGATACAAATGTTTCTTAAGACAGTATTGACTCTCACTGCTTGCATTACTTCCTGATACTTTCTATGCTAACATTTTGTTCAACTCAACAACAACAAAAAATGCTGGTCACCACCTACAAACGAATTTCATGACCCTGTACTGAGTTGCAGGTGGAGGTTAGAAAAACTAGTTAGTTCGCTGCTCTAGCTCTACCCTCCCCATAGATAACTGGGACTCCAAGGGGCTGGGAGGGAGGAAGTGACTCGCCCAGGGTCCCACGGGCTGGACCTGGCTTTGTGGGAGAGTCGGGCAGTTGTCGGGGCCCTAGAGGGGGTCACTGCCCTGCTGCTCAGCAGCGCCAGCCTAGCTTCCCTGGCCCTGCCGGTGCTGCCCAGAGGCTGCCGTGTTCATGCAGCCCTTGCTCCCCAGTTCTGGGGGGCGGGGCAGGGGACAGTGTCCCTCGGCATTTTCCCACAAAACGAGAAGGGAGGTACGATCCTCTCAGCAACCCCAGGACCATCCATCCACACGCCCTGACTGCCAGGATTAATTCATTTGCTGGAAGTGGGAGTTGGGTTTGCAGGCAGCGGGATGCAAAGATAGGTGTGTGTGGGCTCTGCTTCCTGGGCTGAGGCCTGGGGCAGGGGGGCCGGGGATCCCCTCCTGCCCTGCCCTTCCCTGCCAGCTGCTCCCACCCGGGGCCTGTGTGGGCCCAGGGCCACGGGCTGGCTGCTGCCTCTGCATTGTGAATGTCCCCAGGGGGAGCTAACGAGGTTACTGGGCAGAGAAACACTCCTGTGTGACCCCATGCGAAGAGACCTACAGCAGAGCGGGAGGCAGGGAGGCTGGCTTCATCACTGTCCGGGGACAGAGAAGAGGCTCTGGACGAGTTAGAACACAGCAGGCTTTGGGTGGAATGGCGTAATATATATACATCCCTCGAGAGGTGGAGATGGTGCGTGGGCTAAGAACAGAAGACCATGGAGAAAGACAGACAGACGGCCAGGCCTGCTGTGTTCGTGGGATTCGGCCAGGAGGGGAAGGGTGTGTGCCTGGTTGAGCAACCCAGCGCAGTTTCTGAGGATGCCACTGACCTGATGTGGACAGTGGGGTCACTGATAGAAGTGCGTCCTTGGACTATGTTGATAGAATAGCAAGAGGGGGAGATAGTAGGTTGAACTGTTTCTGTAGGTTAAACGCGGTGCTTATGCTGGGAATGGAAGTGTGACCCACGTCTTCCCTCTACAGCGATCCCCCTCCCTCCAACTTTCCACTTCTACATGCAGTGAATTCACTGCGATGATGGCAAAACTGGAGAGAACCCTTTGTGGAAGATGCTCTCCACTCCGGGGCTGCGGTCAGGATCAGGGACAAAGCTCTCGCCTCTTTCACCTATCAGCACAGGACAGGGGGAGGGCAGTGGAGACTCAGGCAGCTTGGTTTCTCATCCACGACGTTAAGGTACTGATTGTACCCAGCTTCCGTGGCTGACGGCTGTATCACACAGGCTGCAATGAGTCAGGTCCTGGCCGTGTCGGCAGGTGGGAGCCCTTAGCAGCAGGAGCAGGGCTAAGGGGTGTGTATCCTTACCTCCCTGCCACGGACAGCGGTGGCCGATTTGGTTGCCGGCCCTTCTGGGGGACACCCCCCCGCCCCAGAAGAAACTGGTGTTTGGGCTCCCAGGCTGGTACATAAAAGCATCCTCTGTAGTTGCTCTTGGAGAAATGGAAGATGAGGGGGTTCGAGCCCATCCAATGTATCATCGTTTTTCCACTCGTCTCTAGCAAACCACTCTTTTTTTTCCTCAGCAAGAAAATGGGATCTTCAGCCCTCAAAGCCATAAAATCTAAAGCAAGTCCTTCCTCTGATTAGGACGGCTAATAGTGGGAGTGTGATTGGCTTCCTGTCCTCTCTTCTAACGTTCTGAGGGCCCTTGACGCTGGGTAGAAGTGGGGAATTGTGTGAAACTTGCCCCCCAGCACCCGCCCCCCATGGCTGCTTCTCCCACTTTTCTTGCATGGCCCATGGGATCTTAGTTCCCCAACCAGGGATCGAACCCGGGCCCCCTGCAGTGGAAGCATGGAGTCTTAACCACTGGACCACCAGGGAAGTCCCGTCCTTTTCTTTTTTTTTCAATCAAATCATCTCTTTTGTTCTGAGCCGTCTCAGTCCTTGATGCCTGTCCAGAGAGCGTGGCAGAGTCACGTCAGGGCTGTCGTCCTTCCTAAGATTCACCTGCTCGTACTTCCCCCTCCTTCGAACGTGTGGAGCCCTTGGCTCGTGTCGCTTGTGTGGCACGTGGGTTATCTTGTCTGTACTGGTCTCAGACCTCCCTGTTCTACTCGGTCTCCTCCTTTTAAATCTGGAACCGCCACGGTCACGGGCAAATAAATGAAGGGCATCTCGTGAAGGAAAGACTTAGGAGAGGGTGCGTCCGCGGGGGTCCTGACCTTCCGCCTCTCGTCCTCTCAGACTTCAAGTTCGCCATGTACCCGCCGTCGATGATCGCAACTGGAAGCGTGGGAGCCGCCATCTGCGGGCTCCAGCAGGACGAGGATGTGAGCTCGCTCACGGGCGACGCCCTGGTGGACCTTCTGGCCAAGATCACCAACACCGACGTGGTAGGTGGCCCCCGTCCATCCCCTTGGCTGTGACCAGACCTCTCTTTCCTCAGCTCGGGGAGAGAGACAGTTGGTTCAGTGAGGAGGTGGCCGAGGTTCTTTGTCTGTTGGTTTCTGTTTTCTGAGATCGGCACCCGCGGTCATACAGAATTCAGCAGGTGAGGCCCCACATGCCATCAAACAGAGAAAAGAGCTTCGCAAGCAGAGACGAGGGGGGAGGGAGGGCTGCTGACCAGTTTCCTGTGTGGCCCGGGCTTCCCCATGGGTCTGACTTGTCGCCTGTTGCCTGTTTCCATTTATGTACAATCCGCGGCCTCTCCTCCGGCGTGGAGCCTTCTCGCCTGCTCACGGGCGCTGAGGCTGGCAGGCAGGGCCCGAGCGAGCCCCTCCTGCACCTCAGGGCTTGGGAGACGGAGGGGCCCCCCGCCGTCAGGAGGCGTCCACCTCCACAGACCTCTCCACCCCGCCTGCCTCTCACTTCCCTTTAGTTCAACGTGATGACGGATTAAAAAGCGCTTTAAGAAGAGTTAAGTGCCGTACAAATGCAAGGAACTATTATTAGCTATAGATTTTTCCATTCTGGGTGCCCTGTGGACAGGACAGTGCAGAGGCTGGAACTCTGGTTGCCAGCATTTGGAGCTCCTTAGAAGAAGAGAGGTTTGGGGGACAGCCCAGGGGCCAGGGAGGCTCTGATTCAGCTAGCTGGAAATCGTGGTCCTGAGAAGGTTGATTCTGCGAGGTCAGAGAGGGGGAGAAGCCGGGGTCACCGGCCTGGGACCAGAACCTGGGGGCTCTGACGCCCAGCCTGGGAACCCTGCATTCCTCCCTCGCCGCAGCTCCTGGGATCTTTTTGTTTGAAAAAGGCCTTTGGTTTAAAGCCACTCGAGAGAGGGGTGTCAGCTCTGAGGCCCCTCTCAAGTCACCATGGAGAGACTCAAGAATGCAGGGGAACTTTGTGATGACCCCCTCTAGATGGTCAGGGGGATTCTGAATGCCCTGCTGTGGGCATATATTGACTTATAAGGGATAATGTGGTTTACAGGCCTGGGGCCAGTGCCCCCACCAGGGATGCTGGGCAAAAGGGTAGATGTCAGCACGCCTAAGACTGCAGTTGGCTGGCCTCCCCGCCGACCCCCCCCAGATTTTGCCTCGGCCTTCATTACCATCTCAAGGACGTGGCACAGGGAGGGGTTCTCCTCTGAAACAGTTCTTAGAGATGCTTTTCAAACGCTGGCTGCAAACAGGCTTCCGAAGCGTGGTTTCCAAAATGTAGATGGAAAAGACCCTCCAGTGCAGCTTCCTGGGAAGAATGCTCTTCGAATCCTCTAGAGGCAAATCTTGGACGGAACTTAGCATTTATAGAAATGATATGCTTCCCTCCTTTTCTGAATATCTTCTATTGAGGCTGCCTTGCCAAAAGGACTCCCAACCCGCTGAAGACCAGCCCCTCCTCGACCCCCGGGGACAAAAATGTCAGTGACAAGTGTTTGATTCCCCCCACCCCACCCCCCGCCAGCATAGTAACCTCCTTCGGATATTTCTAGATGTGCCCTGATGGGCCGATTGTCCCACGGGGTCTCCAGCTCTCTCCCGCATCTCTCTGTCACCCGTTACTGTAGGCTTCAGATGGACAGAGGTCGCTCCTGGGGTGCCAGGGGAGCTCGTGGGCTGTGCCTTGCTTTTCAAGTCCGCAAACTAGTCTCTCGTTTCATATGGGAGACGCTGCTTGCCCCTGTCAGATACTATGTAGCCAGGCCATCCTGGTCGCTGTCAGACTGGGTCAACTAGACGCAAAGCTGGTTTAGAGGTTCCTTCTAAAAGTCGCCAGCTGTTGGACGTGCACACATCTGCCTCGTTCTCACCAGTCGGCCCCGGGTTAAACATTTTAATGTGAAAAACCAAGCATGCATGTACCCGTTTCAGAGAACAGTTGGAGAGCTCAGGAAGTTCCCAGCTTACCTCGGGTCCCCAGAGCCGCATCCCACTCTCCCTGGGGACGTCCTCGGTGCCTCAGCTATTGTGTGTGCCGGACGTCGGGCGCTAAGTCCTCCCACCCATCAGCCTGTGTTCTCCGGAGAGCTCTCGGGCAGGCTGTCACCTTGTGAGCAAGGCCCACGAACAAGCGAGGCACAGACAGCGTGGAAGAAGGTGGGGGGTGGGCGGCACACGGAAAATAAAAGATGAGGTTCCTGTCACCAAGGAACGTAGCGATTGTATGGCGAATCCACGGTAAAGCACGTAAAACCCCAGCAAATGAAGATCAAATGAGTGGATGCTAAGCGGGTGTTTGGAACTAGACGTGCAGTAGGAAATCAGCCCTCGGGAAGGAGCTCTCCGGGCCTAACGTAAAATGCAGAGTAGAAGCCATCACTTGGTGGTTGAAAATGGCCTTGGGATGGAGAAAGAAACTGTGGTATGTGCATGCCATGGGACATTATTCAACCTTAAAAAGAAATGAGATTCCGATACATGCTACACTGTGAATGAGCCTTGGACGTGTTCAGTGAAATAAGCCAGACACAGACAAATATCGTGGGATGCCGCTTACATGAGGTCCCGAGGCCCCTAGACGTCGTCAAATCCATAGAGACAGAAAGTGAAATAGAGGTTCCCAGGGCCCAGCGGGTGGGGGAGTGATTGTGTAATGGGGATGGAGTTTCCGTTTGGGAAGAAAAGTCCTGGAGAGGGTGGTGGTCTCACGACACAGTGAATGTACTCAGAGCTGACGCTGTACACTTAAAACTGATGAAGACGCTCAGGGCTGGGTGGCGTATATATTGCTACAACAAAAAGTTGTAGATACCCACATAGACGTAAAATGTCCTTGGGCCACACTGAAGTGCCCAGGGGTTTGCGTTGAGCCCCCCTCCCACAGGGAAGCCCAGTGCCCAGACCACCTTCTGCCCTATGGGCCCTGGTGCACGGGCAGATGAGAATCGGGACGTGCCGGCCTTTGACCCCAGAGTCCCTACAGTTGTGTGCTAGCCCTGTGCCCCTTGCCCCTTGCCCCTCGCACCTAGAGACCTGGGCCAGCTGACGGTGTCCTTTTTCCGTCGATTGTCAGAGATATGACTGTAGAAAGAGGATCCCCTCTTTCTCCCTGAAACAGCCAGAGCCATCTCTCTGGCTCTCTGGCTCTCTGGCCGGCGGCAGGGAGCTTTGATAGGAGGGACCCACGCGGCCCTGAGAAAGCTGCTCTCTGTTGTTCGCTCTGGTTGTCAAAATAAACCGGAACGCTTCATTCCAAAGAGAAAGCTGAGTGAGAAGCCTGACAGTTTTACAGGGAATAGTCTCAGAGGGTGGTGTATTTTAAGTACTCTTTCCTTCTACTCCTAAGTGTTGCTAAAAACAGACACCAGCCAGAGAGGCCATTCTGGCTTTGGGGGAACGTCTACCGGGGCTTCCGTTGCCAAGGGTCCGCTTGCGAAGGGGGGGACCGACTGGGCCACTTCCCTGGCAGAATCGGGGTTCCTCTTCCGTCCCCTCGGCATCCTGCTAGAGCTTGGTGCCAGCCTTTATCTCCCTGTTCACTTGTATATAGACTCTTTTGAACGAGGCCCAACTTTGACTCAGCCTTTTCTCCAGATCCCCTGGCAGAGTCATTGGGGAATGATGGAGGGAGGGCGGGGGAGGAAGGAAGGGGGACAAAGGCTGGGCAGGTGGGTTTCAAGTGTGTTTCTAGTGCTTTGGTCTCCCCAGGTCTTTTGGAAAAGCTAGATAGGTCTTAACATTAACAATATGTCAGGGTCCCCTGAGTTTTACCTGACTTTATCTTAGAGCAAGTCACTTTGTTTTCACGTGACACCATTTTCCTAAGTCACTAATGAACAAGTAGAATTGGGGCTCACGGGCCATGAAGATGGGAAGTTACTGGAAGGTATTTAACAGGACAGGTATAGATGGGAGTCGTCCTGTCATTACATGTATCCTTTTCTACCTAGATTACACCAAAACTGTCTGTTGCCTTCTTTTTTCTTTTTTTTAAAGCCCTTATTGAATTTGTTACAATATTGCTTCTGTTTTATGTCTTGGTTTTGGGGCCAGGAGGCCTGTGGGATCTTACCTCCCTGACGAGGGATCGAACCCACATCCCCTGCATTGGAAGGCTAAGTCTTAACCACTGGACCGCCAGGGAAGTCCCTTGAATTCTTAACTATTGCCCAGGAAGATTCCAGGCCATCCCTCCCCTAGGGTCATCCGCAGCGCCAGGGAAGACTCGATAGTGACTGCATGTCAGAACCCCAGGGTCCCCACCCTTGCCTTGGTCCCCGGAGCCCTCACAGCACACCTTCTCCTGAAGGCCCCCGTGTCCCCGAGACTGTCCTTTGTGCCCCGAACAGGGCCTGTGGTCAGAAGCCCGCAGGAGAGTCGCTGGACGGGAAGCCGGGGGCGGGACGGCAGAGGAAACAGAAACGGAGGCCGATGCTTCCCGCCCCTGCTTGAGCTCGAGTTTTGTCGCGGGCCTCATTTGGTATTCAAGGAAATAAGCCCAACAGGCTGTGAAGAAAGGAAGAATGAGATAGTTTCCTAAGTTGTCTGTGCCTGAGTTGGCCGCGGGTCTGGGGCTCATTCAGCCCTTTGTGCCCCTGTTGAGTGCAGTGCGTGTGTGGTGACAATGCTGTGATGCAGTGACACTGGAGGCTGATGGTAGCAGTTCCGCAGCCCATTCAGAGGGCCGAGGAGGGTGCGGGGCGCGGGGCTGGAGCCAGCACGCGGAGGAAGTCGGGCCGGGGAAGGAGCCGGGCATCACAAATGCCGCTGTCAGGGCTGCGGGCCGGGGGTGGGCGGGGGAGGGGCCGAGCATCCTCGGGCTGGAGGCCTGTCCGACCCCCAGCACTGGAGTGCCACCTGTCCAGGCTGACAGACGAGCATTATGGCTCTCCCTCTAAGCAGCTTAATTTGGGGCATGTCGGCACAATGGCTGGTGCTTCTGGAGGCTGCGGAGAAGCAGAGGGCCCGGAGCCCCGGCGCTTGCCGTGCGCGCAGCATCTTTTCATCGCAGGCGCTGTCGGGGGTTTTCCAGGCCACTTGGGCTGTGTCTCCCTTTCTCGGAGATTCTCTGCTCTGTCTTTCCTTAGAGCCCGGAAGAGGCGGAGAGGCGCACAGGGAAGACAGTTCTGGAATTGGAGTCTCGCCCTTTGAAGGCCAGGGATCGTTTTTAACTAGGTGTGATTGGGGGAGGAGCCAGCTTCGGGTCGGCTCCCTAGCTGTGAAGTGGGCGCAGCTGGCTGTTGGATCTCCAAAAGCCCCCCAGAGCCCCCAGTTCTCAGATCCTGTAAGGGTCTGTGTGTGTCGCCTTAGAACTCCGCCCGTGGACACATGGCCATCACTCTCTCCAGCTTCGCTTTGGGTTCCCTTCAGGCTCTGCAACTTGTCCCCCCTTCTGTTTCCTTCTCTGGGCTTGGCCTCCTCCCTTCCTCCAGATCACCCCTCCCACCCCAGTCCCCCCGGCGCTCTCCTACCCACTCGGGAGACTGGGAGCCCCTCCGGCAAGACCGGGGCCGGGTGGACTGGGTGGAGGGGCGTGTCTGCTGAGGTAGGGGCACCAGCCCGCCCTCCCTCGGACCTCACTTTCCACCAGCTCACAGGAAATCCACACGCTCTTGGGACGCCCAAGAAGGACTCCTGCAATCCTAAAGGAAGGTTTAAAATGCAGGGAGTGAGCTCTGTTTCCAGGAAGAGGGATGCCGATTTCCTTCCTGCCACTGTCAGAGTAGAACGTGCAACATCCTTTATGCAAGACAAGCTCTTGCCCTTAAGTAGGTTTTCATCTAGCCGAGAGCGAGAGGTCCTCGCAGTTGAAACTCAGATTAGGACAGCCAAGTCATGAAGCAGTGGAACCAGGGGAGGGTTAGACGGAGACCCCAGAGCGCTTTCCAGCAATGAGGGACACCATTGGTCCACCGAGAGCTTTAGCGTCCTGCTGTCACAGCTGAGCCTATGGGCTTCAGGGTCCCTCGTTTCTGGGGGAACTGCTATAGTCGTCCCTTTTCCCTTGGAGTAAGAGATATCAAAGAGGAAGAGCTGGCCATAATCAGGAATGATTTAGATTGAAATTCAAGTGGGACTGGAAAAATCAAGAAAGGACAGTTTGTGTTTAATGTGAACTCTTTCTTCATTTTATTCGGGAAAGCTGTTTTTGGCTGGAAGTTACATAAATATGACATTCGACGCCTGTGTTCTCTTGAAGTCCCGTAGAAGTCACTGCCCAGTGTGCCAGCCCTCCCTGTAGGCCTTTCTCAGAACTGTTCCTTTAGGGTCTAAGGCTGCTGGGAGGGAAATCTAAATACCGGGAACAGTAGGAACATGGGTGACCCAAAGGGAGACTGCCCGTGGCCCCGAATCAAATTCTTTAGCTCTCCAGAGCCCGATCTCCCTGTTTGGAGGACCATCCATTCCGGCTGCTGGTGTGGCTAAGGCAGTGATGGTCACGGCATCCTGAGTTTGTCGTATTATTGGGGTGGCAGATGTGCTGACCCAGAAATAGAGCCTTGGGGAAGGAAAGTCGGACAGGATTGGCCAGGAGCTTCCTCAGGGACAAGCCAGAGGAGTTTTGACTCTCGCCAGTTTTTACGTTGTAAACCTTGTTCTTTAAGATTAATTGTTTGAGATCATAAGGCTTTCGGGTCCTCTAGTGCCTTCCGCTGAAATGCAGGTGCCCTTAGAAGCATCCTGCCTTTAGCCTTCACCACCGAGCACCTTCGTGAGTGGTGAGTGACCAGAAGCACGGCCACTGCAGGACGGGCCTTGGAGGAGGAGTGCTGGACGGGCAGAGCAGGCAGTGGGCGAGGCCCGTCAGCTTCTAATTCACCAGTTAGGGGGTCAGGCAGGTTAGAGGACATGACCAGGCGAGGCCACAGGCCAGTCTGAGAAACGTTGTTGGGTCCTCAGTGGCCAGTCCCTGGCTCTTTCTCATTGGGGACGGAGAGCTCTGGGCCGGGGTACGTCTGCCCTGCCGGACGCTCCATCCACTGTGCCCGCTGCACTGCCCGCCTCACCTGTCCTGAGCAAATGCTCGTTCGTACCTCGTTTCAAAGAAATCTCAGGAATTCTTTCACAGTCCAGGATGGACTTCTTTCTGTTCGTAATAAATGATTGTTGTGTGTTGAACTTAGCACTTTGTCCAAATGATCGCAGTTGGTCCTCCGTCTGTGAGCGTTTCCTGAGCCTTATTTTACAAGTGGGGAAACTGAGGTCAGAGAAGGAAGATAACTTAGCGGCTGCCTGCAAGTCTGGTGGGGCGACAGCAAATACCCCTGCCTTCTAGTCACTCTTAGTTCATTGCAGGTGAAATTTCATCTCTGCCCTTAGTGCTCGGTCTGCCATTGCTCCCGATCTTGAATTTCATACAAAGCTGAAATGGATGAGAGATGAGAAAGGAATGGAAACGGTGTTCCTGAGAACCCCAACTTTATTTTTAGATCTTGGGAAAATAGAGATAACGCTTTGGTGCTCGGCAGACAGTAACCGCTGGGTAGTTGCACGGTGAAACAAGCACAAGGGAAACGTACATTAAACTGTGGAAAGACCCAGGCAGAGTGGATTTAACCTATTCCATGTGTCTGTGCTGCTCACGAGGGCACAGGAAAGCAGGCTTGCCAAGGAGAGATGTTGGGAAATAGCTCCTAAGAGCAATTTCTTCAGCTCACCTCCCACTTGCTACTACCAACCACCATCCCTCCCTAGTGACACCCACGAATTGCCGCTGTGTCCCACGCCACCCAGCTAACAGAAACATCTGCCTGAGATCAACACATGGTGCATCTTCCCTACCAAATATAGACTAATATCAAAGCAATGCTGCAGGGATTTTTTTGCCTATTCCCAAATTAGACGGCTCAAGTGTCCAGAATTTTGAAAACATTTCTGTGTTGTATTTTTATGAGAGTTAAGGGAGCGGTAAATAAGCGAAAAACAGATTGCTTGTTTTTAAGCGGTTCCGCAGTCGCTGTGAGGATCAGTGTAGTTCAGTCCATTCTCTTATCTATCCCTTGGGTGGTCTAGTGTGGTCACACTGTCTGTACGGCTGGCCTTCCCCTTTTCCTTCTCACCTCCCGGTGTCCCCAAGCGGGAAGCATCTCCTTGGCCCTTGGATTACCAGGCACCGTGTGGCCACAAACAGCTGCTCATCTTGGCCAGTGGTGCCCAGGTCCTGTGCATACACTTCACCTGGGCTTCTGCTAAAATGCAGATTCTGATCTGACTGGTCTGGAGAGGAATGAGGTTCTGCATTTCTTTTTTCTTTCTTTAATTAATTAATTAGGCTGCATCGGGTCTTAGTCGTGGCCCTCGGGATCTTTCATCGCAGCACACAGGCTTGTCTCTGGTTTTGGCGTGTGGGCTCCGGAGCACGGGCTCAGTAGTTGCGGCACCGTGGGCTTAGCTGCCCCGCGGCCTGTGGGATCTTAGTTCCCCGACCAGGGCTCAAACCCGCGTCCCCTGCATTGGAAGGTGGATGCTTAACCACTGGACCACCAGGGAAGTCCTAGGTTCTGCATTTCTAACAAGCTCCCGGATGGTGCTGATGCTGCTGGCCCGTGGACCCCACTTGGAGTGGTGAGGTTCCGGCACCGGAAGGATGCATCTCCTGTACATTTCAGCTTTCTTTCTGCTGGAAAGCGAGCGCAGACTCAGGCGGGGCTTGAATCATGTGTGTTCTCTTCGTCAGTTGCTCTGCGTACTGTTGCCTTTGCTAACAGCTCTGGTCTGGACCGTTCTTCCTCTAGGATTGCCTCAAAGCCTGCCAGGAGCAGATTGAGGTGGTGCTGCTAAACAGCCTGCAGCAGTACCGTCAGGACCAGGGCGACGGATCCAAGTCGGAGGACGAGCTGGACCAAGCCAGCACCCCTACAGACGTGCGGGATATTGACCTGTGAGGATGTCGGGCAGGCCGAATGGGAGAGAAGCGTCCAATCTGCTCTCTCCTTCTCTCTGGTTGTGTTTTGTTCTCTTAATGTTTTAGGATGAAACTTAAAAAAAAAAAAAAAAACCTGCCCCCACCTAGATCATATTGAAAGATCTTTTAGAAGTGAGAGATAAAGGTCCTATAAACACGGAATCAGTAACAGCATCTGGTGCCTATTTGAAGTACAACAGAAGGGAATCCCGTATATATGCGAACAGTTATTATTGTTTGATGATGTTAAAAGTCATAGTAAAATGCTTACAGGAAAACCTGCAGAGTAGCTAGCGAAAATGTATGCCTGCACTATGGGAACAAATTAGAGACTTTTTTTTTTCCTGTTATGAACTAGCATGTATGTACCCCTGGTAGGATACTTTCGAGGAATTGCAGATGCCACTTATGGCAGGATTAGATTGCAAAGCAATGAACTCGAGAAGGAGTTAGAAATAAGGAGGGACAGGATGGGGAGGGAGTTACAAAATAATCTCAGTGCGATCGAACCGTTTTGGATGGAGAAGCGCCCTTCCTCCCGACCACCTGTTTGTTACTAAGTCAGGAGCGTTGCTGGGCCTCTCGTGACAGCTCTCGCTGTCTACAGTAGCTGCTACCTAAAAGAGGTGATGTTTGCCCGTTGGACACAGGTGATTGGATCCTGGGGTTTCACGTTTTTCGACATCTTGCTTCTTCTTCCAAACACGGTTCGTTGCAGACACCACCCAATTTTTATCGAAAAGGGGCAATCTAGCTACGGGCCATCCCCAAAACTCCTATGAGATGGAGGCAGATGGAGCCCGAGGGTGGGATCTGGAATGGAAACTTTTCTCCTGATGTGTTCAAGAGAGTAATGTGACCTTGGCATCCCTCATTAGGAAACAAACGAATTCTTTGGTGCTGATTGGCGTGTCTGGTCCACAGGTGAGCGTTTTGGTATAAACCATTCCATTCGAAAAGCACTTTGAAAAATTGTTCCCGAGGGATAGATGGGATGGTTTATGCAAATCATGCAGAGTAGATGCCTCCCTTCTCCTCCTGTGCCCCCTCCCCTCCTGCCCCCAGTTGGGTTGCTGTCCTGTATCTGACACTCTCTGGCATCCCCACCGGAACTCAAGACACACCCTCTTCCGCTGAAATCCCCATCACAACATTCCTAAAAACAAAGCTCTGTTACCATTTTGGTGGCACAGAAGGATCTTAATTCCCACCTCTATACTCCTCCTTTGGACATGGAAAAAAGCGTTATTGCTGGTGCAAAGACAGACAGCGGGTCATCAGTGTGGCATTTCGTTCCCGTTTCCGTTTTTTTGTTGATTTCATTGCAAGGTTGCATTCAGCGTACTTGAATTTTTTTTCCTCTCCACGTCTTAGAGGCATTCAGTTAGCAGAGAGGTTGAAGCACCAACTTTTTTTTTTTTTGCACAATTATAATTGACAGGTAATGAAGCTATTAAAATATTTGCCTTTTTAAGTAAAAATAAAAAAAAAGATCAGAACAGGGCTACTCTGAAGAATTGTTTTATACACAGATTCTGCCTTGTTTCGTAGTATAAGGGTTTAAGATGGAGAAAAATCTAAGGGTCTCTTATTTTTCATTTTATTATGTTCAGTTTTTTATTATTTTTTTTTTTGCGCTGCTAAGAAGCTGAGATCATTCATTGTTATCCACGTTAACAGTACCTATAGCTGTAATGTTTCACCGAGTGTGCTGCTATCTTTTAAACAATTTTATAATATATTATTTTCCCGCTTAAATTTCCAAGTCCTGAAGTAGATGGTTGAGATAGGAGTTCTTCGTACTGGAAAAGCCCTTCCATACATAGTTTGTTTTCTTCTGGTAGCGTATTCATGGATTTTTTTTTTTTTTTTTCCTCTCTGGTCACATCCTTCAAAGACAGAGTATTCTTTACCTCAGGTGTACTGGACAAAATCAATAGCTACAAAAGAAAATGGTTCACATTTTTGTTCTCATAATACCTCACAACCGGACAGTTTCTGCTTGGGAGCCCATTAGTCAGGGAAGGCAGAAGGCGGGGAGGAGGCTGTGCGGCCCCTCCCAGGTGGCAGGTGGAGGATTTGGCCCCAGGGTGTCTCACGCCCAGGGACCTCTTCCGTGGTGAAGGTCATCAGGCTTCCATTCTGACTCTGGTATCCTCATCATGATGGAAAAAATGCAATTGAACCAAGGGATTTCCCCTCCCCCGCAAGGCTGACACTCAGCACAGAGGTTGATGCAGTGGAGTAGGTACCACGTGGGTACCAGCGATCAGGACACAGACTAGAGAATTCCAGCAGGCTATCTGGAGAGTCTCATCTTGCAGGCCTTTCTAAAGCAGGGCTCTCATCTGCTTTGGGTCCTTTCATCTGGAACGTTTCCCCTCTCCCTGGCCCCTTCCCGGATACGGGCAGCCCCCGTTCAGGATGATCTCGGAGGGTTTCCTAGGTCTGAACCTGCAGCAGGTAGGGTTGCCACGGCAACTGCTCCCACCTGTCCGGCCTGCGGCAGGCAAGCGCAGCCAGGTCCTTGCTAAGTGGCACTAAATGGTTTTCAGGTTTTAGATCGTGCGTTGAATTGGCATGGTTGGAAAGATGGGTCAGATGAGTATTGGATTGGTGGTCGAAGGGAGGTAGGGAGGCTGCTTCTCTGCAGAGATATGCAGCCCCAGGTGCGTCAGTCTCCCTTGAAGTGTGTGAGAAGGGTTCGGGACTTGGTGAGTTACATGACCCTGACATTCTAGGGATTCCTGGTGGGCCAGTGGGTGCTGTATCCTGAGGTTCTGGAGAGGAAGGCTGAGCAGCCTGTTTTATCGGGAGCACACTTTGCACAGGCCACTCTTCTAGGCCCTGAGGGGTTCCACAGGATGGAGGAATGCATGGACCCTAGAGTTCTTGGGGGTCTTGGAACCTAAAGAGAAAGCCAGGTACAGATCCCTTGAACAGTGACCAGCCGCTAAGCTCAAAGGGAAGCAGCAAATGAGAGAACCTGACAAATAAGGAAACAGGCCAACAGACTCCCCCAGAGTCCTTCACTTTCCACTTTCCCTGGAGCCCCCAGGGGGCCGCTGGGGCCTTCTGGTTTTTTCTTCTTCCCAGCCCTGGAGCCCCCAGGGGGCCACTGGGGCCTTCCGGCTTTGTCTCCTTCCCATCCTCAGGGCCTAGTGTGATGGGAGGTGTAGGGTTGCTGGTGAGGAGCGCGCCAGGTAGTTTAGCTTTTCTGCCTGCTCTCTCCTTAACACAGAAGAAGGGATCCCGGCTTTGCTGAACTGGCTTATACCCGCTCCCTGGATTGGTTTCCTCGGTAGGAGTTTTTGTCCCAGAGGAGTTCACTTCTCCCCATGCATTTTTTTTCTCTTTCCTCCCGCTAAGAGGGTTCCAAACCTATTCTGGTCTTTTTCTACCTTGTTGTCTTTCTCTCTCTTCTTTACTTCCTCCTCTGTATGGTTTTTTTTTGGTGGTTTTTTTTGGTTGTTTGTTCGTTTATGTTTTTCTCCATCAGTGGGAGCTAAGTTGTTCCCCTCACCTGCCAAATTTTGGCCAAATCCTACGGGGGAAAATCCTTGTATGCCAAAAATATATGCTAAGCATAATTCAGTTCCATGCGGGTTCATGACAGCCGAGAAGCCTGCAGGCGGGGGCAGGGCACCGATGCCTCAGCAGAACGCCCCCCCCCCAGGCTGAGAGAAGGGGCTTCTGTCCGGGGAGGCTGTCCTCTGGAACTGCCCCACCCCACTGAGCAGCCCACTGCGTCCCCCAGCCGGGTCCCTGTTGGGGCGTGTGCTGCAGCGGAGGCCCGGTTCGGCCTCCTTCAGCATCCGAGTCGGGCACGCGTGGCTCCGAGGGGACGCCACCTCGGCTGCGGGCATCGGGGGCTTCCCTTGCGAAGGGGCTGCGGACGGTAGCAGGATTGGATGACTTTCTCGAAGAGGGCAGGGGCATTTTCCCTCCACGGGCCACAGGGGTCAGGGCTGGGAGAAGAAATAGACTCGCACCTTATCTCATGTAAATAATTTTCTAGCTCAAGAAGAGAATATTGGTAGAGTGGAAATGGGAAGTAAGAATGGGGGGGAAATCTGAGTAAGCCAGCTGGCTTCTAAGCCAAAAGGATTCCTCTTTGTTTATCTTTGAGACAGTCCGACCCTGAGAATAGCTTTAAAAGGGAAATTACTGCTGAGATGGTAAAGTCCCCTTCAGCCAGCAGACACTCTGTAGCTTCGGGGCAGTTCCTGTCACCCGTTGGTACAAAATCGGGCCGGGAGATTCGAGAGGACGTGTATGGCTTCCTCATCCCACTTGGCTTTTCATGATTCTGGATTCTCAATGACCCAGAACCGTCACTTCAGCCAGGACCACCGTTCTGTATCCGTGTGTCTCTGCTTTTAGACTTGGCTGGGCTGTCAGACCCGATGCCTGGCTTAGGTTTCCAGAAGCCATCGGCAAACATACACACGCATGCTGGAGCTGCCGCATTTATCCCTTCGCCTGCAGCCTACTTTGGGGAAAAAAGTGCCTTACTGACTGTAGCCATTACAGTAGCCAGTGTATTTTGACAGGTGCCTATCCTTTAAAAAAAAAAAAAAGTTCTCGTGGTTTCTTTTGTTTTCTTTTTTCAATTGGTTGTATTTCTTACTGCTGGCCAGCTCTGAAGTCCCCGGCAGATCACCAGGCCATTGGATTTTTTCCATTATGTTCATTACCATGTACCTCAGATCTCTCTCTCTCTCTCTCTCTCAGTTACAGTTTCTCGTCTTGGACTTTCTTTTATTATTATTATAATTTTTTTTTTTGCTTTAAAATGAGTGTGATGCCGTATCCCGTCAGTTTTATTCTCTCACCATGTACTCTGTAAGAGGTGTGGGTGTTTATTTGGTCGGCATGCGAGCAAGTGCTGAAGTAGCATGATCAGTATACACGGAAGGTTTTTAGGAAGTATGGGAGAAAAATGTTGTATTGGCCATGATGGTGACATGGTATAGTCAAGCTGCCTTTTCAGAGGTCCTATCTGTTCAGTGTTAAGTGATTTTTAAAAATAATAACCTGTTTTTCTGACTAGCTTAAAGATGGATTTGAAAATGGTTTTGGATGCAATTAGGTTATGCTATTTGGACAATAAACTCACCTTGACCTAAATTCTCTGGCTCTTTTGACTTCTTTCTTGACCAGCAGTCCTCAGCGTGGAACACAACTTTCTTGCGTCAGGACTCTGTTGGCCGCAGTTGGTGCTGGGGTGAAATGCAAATCCTAACCTGGAGGGCCATCTCTGTGTGTCATTGCAGTGCAACCAATTGATGACTTTTTTTTTTTTAACTTTTGGGTCACCCGTACAACCCTCTTAGAAACCAGAAGCCTCAGGCCACCTTCAGAAGGTGGGTCAGTCACTGCTGTCCTGACCAGACCTCAGATGCTAATCTGATTATTGCCAGCTACTCATTCCTGGGTGTGAGTATCTCCTGGCTTCCGAGGTACCACCTCTAGATTCGGCGGGGAGGGGAGGGCAGGGCGTGTCTCTGGAGAACCCAAGCTCTGCAGCTTTTCCCGGTGGCCTGCAGCTCTTCCCGGCTCCCACCTGCTTCCTGACCCTCCCTCTCTGTATCCCTCCTGTGAGGACTGGACTCCCACTGTCTTGGTGGAAGGGTGGTGAGGTAGAGCCTGGGAAAGGGGTGGGAAAGTCCACACTTAGAAAAAATTGCCCGTTGCTCCCCGACCTCAGCAACTCAGACCAGCCTCTTTCCCAAGAGTGATGAGTCATGCCCTTTTGATGTTACTATGAAAATTCATTTTCTCTGTAGTTCCCTGTCTCCTTCAAAGTCACTGAATGGATAAAGAAGATGTGGTACATATATGCAGTGGAATATTACTCTGCCGTAAAAAAGAACGAAGTATTGCCATTTACAGCAACATGGATGGACCTAGAGATGATCATACCAAGTGAAATAAGTCAGAAAAAGACAAATATCATATGATAACACTTACATGTGGAATCTAAAGACATGATACAAATGAATTTATCTACAAAACAGAAACAGAAACTCACAGACTTAGAAAACAAATATGGTTACCAAAGGGGAAAGGTGGTAGGGAGGGATAAATTAGGAGGTTGGGTTTAACATATACACACTATATGAAACAGACAATCAACAAGGGCCTACTGTAGAGCACGGGGAACTCTGCTCAATACTCTGTAATAACCTATATGGGAAAAGAATCTGCAAAAAGAAGAGTTGCATGTATATGTATAACTGAATCACTTTGCTGTACACCTGAAACTAACACAACATTATAAATCAACTGTACTCCAATATAAAATTTTTTTTAATGTGAAAATAAAAGTAAAAACATAAGTGAATTTCTGTGAGCGTTAAACAATGAAATATTAAAGGAAATAAAGCTACAGAGACACAAAATAATAACCTAGTTCCTAAGGAAAAAGAAAAAAGTCACTGAAGGCTGTTTTCCAGTTTCATTCTGACCTGAGTTGCAAGTGGGAAGATAAATACTGGTCACGGTGCGAAAGTCCAGATGAAAACATTCCCTGTTACTCCCAAGGAGCTCCACTTTATAGGATGTTTCATCTTACAAGGACTCTGGAAATTCCCCTCTGTCTCCATCCCCCACTGATTTCCAGTGTTCTCGGGGAAAAGTAGGGATAACTTTTTTCTTGGGTTTCTGCCTCGTGGAGTCTGCTGGACCTCTCGGGAGTTTCCAAGGCCTCTGGTTGCCACTCTTAACCATCCTTGGAATCCTCTTCTGCATGACCTGCTGTCCAGCCAGTTCCCTCCCTCCCTCCCCTCCCGATCTGTTCGCCCTGCAGTGTTGGTGCCGTGTCCATTAATAACACTCCAACACGGCCCCATAACAAGTTCCATCCAGAAAGGCTGGATTCTCCCATCCGGGGCTACGGGTGTTGCAGGTGGGAAGGACGCTGAAGAAGCACGTGTTCCATCCCACACAGCTGGCTCTGGGTCAGTCCAACGGCCCCTTCACAACACACTCTCAGATCCATTTCATCTTATAAGTGGAAAACCTCAAACCTGAGACAGAAGGGCCCTTTCTGCGAGTGGAAGTTAGTGATGGAGTGGAGACTTCGAAATCCCAGGTCTTTTGTTTGTGCTCTAGTGACTAACTTTTCTAACGACTTTGCAGAGATCTGGGACTTTTAAGTCAGGACACAGAGGTCACACCAAAATGAAAGGTCCAGTTGCCTTAGTGATGTTCTCAACCTGCTGCCATGAGGCGAACATTCAGAGCTGGGTATTACACCAGATCGTTTCTGCCCTGCTCTTATAGCAGCAACGGCAACAAACGTGCCGGGGGGAAGGGTCAGCACATCGCAAAGAGCTGACTGGCCACAGCCAACACGCGTGTGCAGGGTCTACACTGGGCCGGCAAGGAAGAGCAGAGCAGACAAAACCCATGCCCCCTGGTTTAAGAGGCTTTCCATGGGACACAACACACACACGCCCCAAGACTGCACACAGCTCTTGACAGCAAACGCCGGTGCCCTGGGTGGCAGGGGGCAATTTCTGACAAGATGGGATGGTTTCCCTTAAGCAAATGAGTTTTAGGAAAACACGTGTGGAAAGATGCAGGCGAGTTTGGAAACAGAGTTTGACTTTTTTCCAAAAATAAGGGGATGGGAAGTGATTTTAAAAGTGACGGGAAAATACTCAGAGCTTGAAGAGTATGCATAATATAACGGATTTTAAACACCATGAACACAGATGTTATCCTCGTGAAACGGGATGAACTTGGCCACAGACGTCGATTCCCACGTGCCTAATTCCTCCTGAGAAATACGTCTGGCCGTTCTGAGCCGATGGCTTGGGCTTGGAGGCCTCCTGCTGCCGTGGAGGGTCAGATCCCATCGGGTGGGCAAGCAAAACTGGGCGGCCTGAGGACACAGCAAGACAGCCCCGCGGATTTCCCTCGGACCGTGCCTCAGCATCCCACGGGAGCTTGGCGTTTATGCTTATCCAAAACACAGCTTCCATTTCATTGCTGGCGACTTGCCCTGGAACCCCATCTCCTTCCTCCCTCTGGCCTTGGTGGGTGTCAACATAGAGCACTTCCTGGAAAGTCCAGTAGGTGGCGCTAATGCCACAGGCGGGAGCAACTCAACAGAGAGAAGGGGGGCAGCCAGGTGTAGGGTGGCTCCTACCTCCCGCAGGTGAGCGGGACGGCAGCTCCCTCTCCTGCACCTGTCAGCACTGCCACATCCTGACTCCACCTGGGAGGGGCTGGTGCCATTCGTGACTTCTTGCCATTCTTTTCAGTGTCTAATTCAGAGATAGAAACGGCGGCCTGTAAACCAAGTCCAGCCTGCGGGCGTGTTCAGTTTGACTCTCATCATGACTTACGGGCCAATATGAGATGAGAACTTTCCCGTAAAAGTAAGGATTTTAACTCCTCTTGGGAAATACATTTCTGGCAAAAGACAGGCCTGCGAGGCAGTCAGGGCTGCTGCTGAAGACAGTCTGACCCCTTCCCCCCCCACCCCGGTGGAACCTGCTGCCCTCACTGACGTCAGCCGCCTGTCCCCCAAGAAGTCTGCAGCTCTGCGGCCTGTCCCACCTCCAGCTATGAAACAGGACCCCCATAAGTCCCAGGGGGAGCAGAGCAGGCTTGGGACCCTCCCTTTACTTTTCTACCCCAAGTGAAAAAGACCTGCGTTCCTCATTAGGCTTTGTCATCTCTGCTCTGTTATCTCTTCATGGGCTATTAGTTACCAGATAACCAGGAGCTGGGCCAGATTCTTGAACTTCCTCTGAGACCCCCGAGTCAGCCCACACTGAGGTCTGCAGGTGCTCCAGCTTAAAGATCAGCTTTTTCTCTGTTGCTTGTTTGGGGAGCCACTTTCAATTCTCCTACCACTATATTCACCCCATAAGAAGATAAACCTGTGAGATTTTTGGATCTGTTGAAAAGTACAAATCCCAAGACTGTTTCAGTCATCCCAACCATCAACAATGATGACTTCTCGCCACCCCTTCCTACGCGTGGGGCTCTCGGGCACTGTTTGTTCATTCAATAAGTGAGGGCTGGTCATGGGCCGGGCATATCCTGCACCAAACACCCCATTCGACAAATGTGTCTCCGGCACCTAGTGTTCCAGGTACGATGTCTTTGCACTCCCTGCAGAAACAGACAAGGAGTCACAGGACGGCTGCTATTTCATGCAGTGGTAACGAACACAAGTGCCTGCTCTGGGATCCCCTCTTCCCCCCCTTCCCCTCCCACCCCTGGACCACCCACTGGCTGCGTAACCTTGGGCATCACTGCTGAGCCCCTCCATGACTCGGTCTCTTCATCTTTGAAATGGGGTCCAACGCTCACAGTACCTCCTGAGTTACTCATTTTAACACGTCCACGGTGCCTGGCACAGAGCCAGAGCTTGATAAACGTTAGCCATTGTCAAGGTTGAAGCGGAGTGTGATAAATTGGTGCAGCCACTATGGAGAACAGTATGGCGTCTCCATAAGAAACTAAAAATAGAGCTACCGTACGACCCAGCAATCCCACTCCTGGGCATATATCTGGAGAAAAACATGGTCCAAAAGGATACATGCACCCCAATGTTCATTGCAGCGCTGCTTACAGGAGCCAAGACATGGAAGCAACCTAAATGTCCATCGACAGAGGAATGGATAAAGAAGATGTGGTACATATATACAATGGAATATCACTCAGCCATAAAAAGGAACGAAATTGGGTCATTTGTGGAGACGTGGATGGACCTAGAGATTGTCATCCTGAGTGAAGTAAGTCAGACAGAGAAAGAGAAATATCATATGATATCGCTTATATGTGGACTCTAAAAAGAAATGATACAAATGAACGTATTTACAAAACAGAAACGGACTCACAGACTTAGAGAATGAACTTATGGTTAACAGTGGGGGAAGGGTGCAGGGAAGGGATAGGGAGTTTGGGATTGACATGTACACACTGCTATATTTAAAAAGGATAACCAACAAGGACCTACCGTACAGGACAGGGAACTCTGCTCAATGTTATGTGGCAGCCTGGATGAGAGGGGATTCTGGGGGAGAATGGATACATATATGTGTACAGCTGAGTCGCTTTGCTGTGCACCTGAAACTGTCACAACATTGTTAATCGGCTATACTCCAATATAAGATAAAAAGTTAAAAAATAAATAAATAAAGCGGAGTGTGAGAGAGGCACCTAATTCAGTCTTTTCAAAAGTTCATTTTCCAGACAGGTATCGATGGTTTAGCCACTCAATACCGCCAGCCTAAGCTCTGAGATGAGGGAGACTTCTTAGCAGCTAAGTGCAATCTTCAAAGAGCTTTCACAAGCGTCTCATGACCCTAACGACCCCCGATGAACCTGACGCCTCGTCTTGTAGCCGAGTGACTCGAGGGACACACAGCTCGCAGCAAGGGTCAGGCTGGGACTGGGACCCGGAATCTTCCGCCACATTGTGCGGCTCTGCCTCCACCACCACCTCGCAGGAAGGCTTCCCTCCTCCAGGCAAATGTTCCAAAGGAAGGGTTCTCTTCCTTTACAGTCAGCAAGGAGCAACCAGAGGGCCTCCCAATCCCACGGCTGGATGGAGGGCTGTTAGAGAGACGAGTGTCGGCCAGCAGCACCCCGAGGATGGAGGCCGGTCTCTCTAGACCCTTTACTGGTCATTTGGTGGGGAGGGGGGGTCCCTAAAACGTCTCAGCCAATACACACAATTTCAACGAGGCCCCCGTCTAACTCGTGTTGCACACGTTACCATTTGCACCAACAAAATCTATTTTCTTTAATTCAGGATGCTAATTAAGTATCCATTGCAATCGAAATACAGATAGAAGTTCCCGTGGGCTGTGGTTCTCCTGATAAGGACACCAGTGCACCAACCTTAGAACTGTCCATTCTTTTTTTTTTTTTTTTGTGGTACGCAGGCCTCTCACTGTTGTGGCCTCTCCCATTGCGGAGCACAGGCTCCGGACGCGCAGGCTCAGCGGCCACGGCTCACGGGCCCAGCCATTCCGCGGCATGTGGGATCTTCCCGGACCAGGGCACGAACCCGTGTCCCGTGCATCGGCAGGCGGACTCTCAACCACTGCGCCACCAGGGAAGCCCTAGACTGTCCATTCTTGATTAGAATGTGTTCCAGACTTAATGTCTGTGTCCCCCCAAAGTCATATGTTGGAACCTAATTCCCGGTGAGATGGTATCTGGAGGTGGGGCCTTTGGGGGATAATGAGGTCCTGAGGGTGGAGTCCCCATGAATGGGATGAGTGCTCTTATAAGCAGTGGCCAGAAGCCTAGCTGTCTCTTCTCTCTCTGCCGTGTGAGGACACAGTGAGAAGCTGGCAGCCTGCAACCAGAAGAGGGCTCTCACTAGAACCCGACCGTGCTGGCACCCTGACCTTGGACTTCCAGCCTCCAGAACTGTGAGAAACATGTTGGCTGTTGAAGCCCCCAGGTCTGCAGTCTTCTGTTACAGCAGTGCCAGGTGGCTAAGGCAGAATGGTTGTAGCATCTGGGTTATAACTTACCGAAATCACACACATGGGCTGCATATTCCAAAATATTTTAAAGAAAATTGCAAACACTGTAACTGTGGTTTTCTTCTGGATGGAAAAGAAACATTCTGCTGCTCCCATACTATGCTGGGGCCTGGAGCCAAAAGATTACCCCAGACTCTGTCTAAGGCTCTGCAAAGCCACTGCTTCTGTGGGGTCTCGCCACCTCCAGGGGCGCTCTGCCTGGGAAGGGGCAGGGGTTCTGCTCTCCTAACAACCCCGCACACGTATGTCATTTAAAAGAAATCGTATCTTGGGACTTCCCTGGTGGCACAGTGGTTAAGAATCCACCTGCCAATGCAGGGGACACGGGTTCGAGCCCTGGTCCGGGAAGACCCCACATGCCACGGAGCAACTAAGCCCGTGCACCACAACTACTGAGCTGCACTCTAGAGCCCGCGAGCCACAACTACTGAGCCCACGTTCCGCAACTGCTGAAGCCCGCATGCCTAGAGCCCATGCTCCATAACAAGAGAAGCCACCGCATTGAGAAGCCCACGCACCAGGACGAAGAGTAGCGTCCGATCGCCACAACTAGAGAAAGCCCGCGTGCAGCAAAGAAGACCCAATGCAGCCAAAAAAAAAAAAAAAAAAATCACATCTTTAGTTTGTCCTTATTCCTCAGGGACCCACCAACATCGCTGCTCTCATCATTTCCCCTCCCCCAACAGTCCAGAGAATCTTTCTGTTCCAGGGATCAGGGAAGACCTCATCACAGTCTCTCAAAACTTTGCTCATGTCAAGATTACTTTCTTTATCCTCCAGGAGGTCATTTCCCTGGCTCTCTGTCACCTTCCCTTCCCTGAAAAGGGGACACGGGATAAAGGGCCAAAAATGCAAGGGAAAAATGCTGGAAGAAATACACTGGTACTGTTTCAAAAAATGTATCCTACCATGGATACAATAACCTGAACCCTGCAAGGGCTCCCTGCTGTTCTCAGCAAAGGGTTGCCCAGCAACGGAGGTGTTAACGTGCTGAGGGAGCTCCTGGCTTGTGCAGTTTTCCATTCGTGGCTGGGCTTAACGAGTCTGGATACCCTCTGGATACCTGGGTCAGCACCTTCCTGGAAAGTCTTGACACCTCAGATGTTCTGACAGCAAATCATTCACTTCTGTCTTCCACACATCCCCATAGATCAGAATGAAGAGTCTACAGAAGGTTTGCTTCGGTAGGGCACTTCCTATGGCTTTACTTGCCTCACATCCTACATCTTTCCAGATACTTGGACCAGGAGAACAGGACTCCAGGGTTTTCCTTAGCACTCTGTCAGGTGTCTGGGTGGGGGGGGGATCCTCCCGATCAATACCCCCCACTGCTTGCTGTCTGTCTGGAGTGTTACTGACAGTGCTGTACATTTATCTGTTACATAAAAATTGTCACAAATATGGTGACAGGGAAAGTCAGGATGCCACAGTGGAGAGGGAATCTCACTTAAGCAAGAAGATCTGTGTTTGAATCCCAGGGCTGCTGCTTGTTAGCTGGGAAACCTTGCTGGTTTATTAAAAAGATTAAATGAGGTAGTCTATGTACAGCGCCTAATACATTGGAAGCTTCAACAAGAATCTGAATACAGTCCTTCCACATCCACAGGTTCAGCCGAAGATTGAAAATGTTTGAGAAAAAATTCCGGAAGTTCCCAAAAGCAAAGTCTGAGTCCGCAGAGCGCCGGCAACTACTTCCATAGCCTTTCCATTGTGTTAGGTATTCCAAGTAAACTAGCGACGATTCAAAGTATACGGGAGGATGTGCACAGGTGACATGCAAATACTGTGCCACCGTATATGAGGGACTTGGACATCCACGGATTGGTATCCGAGGAAGGTCCTGGAAACAATTCCCAGCAGACACTGCCTGCATATGCAAACACATCAAGTACCTTGTTAATGATTTTTAAAGGCGTTCACAATGCACATGTTAATTTTCCAAAAAGGCAGGGGCGGTGGGGGGCAGTGTTTTCCTGTGGATCCTGATGGGGGAGACCGCTCTCATCTACAGCCTATGAAGCGTTTACAACTATGGACGTTGTAAAGGCTCATGAAACCATAAGCACTTACAACTTCCATAGTATCCCCTTCATTCTGCTGCCGTTCTTCCGAACAGCAATGAACCTGGGCTCAGGGGAAGTTCTTTTCCCTGCTAAGTGACAGGCTATAAGGCAAGGCATGAAAAGGGATTATTGGATACATGAATTCAGATAAAAGGGAGGTCCCCAGAAGCAGGCTGACAAGGCCTCCTTCGACTGTCCATCAGCAGAAAAGCTGTCTGGCAGATACGATTTTTTGGAACCAGCAATCATGGGGAACTCTGGGTGACAGATGTCAGATGCTGCCAGAGCGGCTGCCAGAACCAATCTCCCTCCACCTTCAGACCTCAGGCTGATGGAGGACCGGGCGCAGCTGGACCGGCAGCCCCTTCCGGCTCGGATCACTGCTCACATTGTTATTTCTCAGTCGCTGGACAAACAGATGGTTTACCGTGTATTTGTGATTTTTTTTTGTTGGCCTAGAAATTCTGTTCTTCCATCAGGGTACAGCATGTAATCAATTATGACAGTGGGTGGTGTAAGAAAATCCCTGCCAATAAAAGTCCAAGACCTTCTCTTTTATTAAATTTGCATAAACCACGACAATTTCCAACTTAAAAGCAATAGGAGGAAAAAGCAAAGTCACGGGGTAAGAAATAACTTGGGTAATTGCAAAACCACAATTCTCAGTTGGTCCTGAAGACTCTTGTTAGTTTATACTAATACCTGATGTCTGTTTCGTCTGCCCGTTTTTAGCCTTAAAATCTTCTTGTCTCTCTTCTGATGAGCCTTGACGAGCTTCGTGTTAGAATCGTAACGTAACAATCGTAAGTAAACAGAACAAGTCCCAGGAGCACACACACCCACCGACTCAGACTTCTTTTTGAATATTCAGAGTTTTACTCTAGTAAGTCCTTTTACATTAGAACTTTGGCCTGCCTCAGTATATATGCGTGACCGCATACATACAACAGTATATGCGTTCTCCCCCATCTGCCCTCTGGGTAATTTTCTTTATGAAAAAAATCTTAATTATACGCATACAGCTGAAAAGTTCTTTAACCGTAGAATAGCAGAAGCATTTTTAACGTTATAAATATCACCTAGACAAACCCCTGACACAACCTATACGTTTCTTCTTATCTTGTTGTAATGTATGTGTCTTTTCTTATAACATCAGGCTCACAGTGAATAGTTTTCTATCCTATTGAATAGTTTTTTTTTTCCTTTTTTTTGCCATTTAACCACTTACCGGTATCATTAGGTATTCTTTAGGAACATGATTTCTCTGGATGACAAATACTGATTGGGCTTCTACAACGTGACTGTCACCGTTCCAGGCACTAAAGACGTATAAGAGAACAAGAGGGTCCCTTTCTTCAAAAAAACCTACATTCCCGCAGAGAGAGACAGGCAATAAACCTGTGAAAACAGTAAATAGATGATATAATTTCAGGCCTAAGTGCTCTAAGATAGGGTAACACATAGTGACTGGGCGGGGACTGGAAGGAAGGCCTTAACTTCTGAGTTAAGTTCTGAAGGCTAGAAGGAGGTAGGCCATGCAAGTATCTTGGGAAAGGGCTTTGTCGGCAGAAGGAACTGAAAATGCAAAGGCCCTGAGGCAGGAATGAGCATGACGTGGTCCAGGAACAGAGGGAAGCCGTTATGGCTGGAGCTCGGTGAAGAGGGGCCATGAGGAGGGAAATGGGACCAGAAACCCAGAGAGAGGCCAAGTCACCTAGGCCTTGGAGGGGCTGGGACTTCAGTGGCAGTGAGAATCCGTGAGAGAATTTTCCAGCAGGGGGGTGACGTGAGATGATTACAGAGCTATCGCTTTGCTGGCTGGGGAGGGGATGGTTTATGGGGTACAAGAGTGCAGGCAGCAGAGCCATGTGAACAGACTCTCCAGACAAGCTATGTTAACAGTTGTTCACACAAGAGATGATGGAGGGTTGGTGGAGGATGCAGTAAAGCCGTAAGAAGTGGATTCAAGACATAATTTGGTGAGAGAGGCCACAGAAACTTCTTTTTCAGGTTTTAAGTTCCTCCCTCCCTCCCTCCCTTCCTTCCTTCTTTCCTCCCGCCCTTCCTTTTCTTTCTTATTGAAGATTTGAACAACACAATTAACAACACAATTATTTCAGACACATATAGAACTCGGCACCATATAATGAGTGAATCCACATTCTTCACAAACATACATGAAACATTTACACCACAGGACTGGGGACAAATTCATGGAACAAGTCTCTGCAAATTTCAAAGACGTGTATCTTTAAAGAGCTCTCAAGTCCTGGAGATTTAAGACTGTATATATTTTAGTCTTACTATCAGAAAGAGGAAAAACCTTCAGTTTAAAAATATATATTTATAAACAAGAAGAATAGAAATTTCACTGACTCTGAGTAACCAACAGGCCAACGTTTGGTCGCAATAGAATTATTCTCAGCCCCAATTCTATTGTTGAAACCATTTAGATGCCCTGCAAATGGACTCCCACCCTCACTAGCCTCCCCATCCCACCTTCCAGACAGATCAGGTATTTTCACACTTGGCTTATCCTCAGTGAAGACTGGGATTAGATCTTTATTTGAAAATAAAAGCAAAAGTCCAGCACTCACTGTACTATTGAACGTACAGAAATTTGTGATGACACTGATGGGGAATGTAAGGTTACAGTGAAGAATCAGGATTATGTGAGCAATGGTAGAGGCATTGCCATTTACTGAGATGAGAGGAGTGGGCCGTCTTTGGAGGCAAAAATCAAAGGTTCTGCATGGATAAAGCTAGCTTGAGATGCCTACACTAGAGATCCCAGGGAAGATGCTGAGCAGGTCACTGGATAAATGAATGCGCAGAGGAGAGAGCAGCCAAGGTGGCAGAGTAGGAGGCCCCTGAGCCCACCTCCTCCCAGGGGCACACCAACATTACAACTATTTACAGAGCAACTATTGACGAGGAAGATAGGAAGACTACAGAAAAGATCTTCTACAACTGAAGATTTTAAAGGGGAACCAGAACAAAATGAGTGGGAGGGGCAGAGATGTAGTACAGTCAGGACCTATACACCTGTGAGGGAGTGACCCACAAACCAGAGGATAGTTACAATTGCAGAGGTTCTCCCCAAGGAGCGAGTGGTTTGAGCCCCACATCAGGCTCCCCAGCCCAGCACCAGGAAGACAAGGCCCCAGAATGTTTGGGGACACAGACAGTGGCAGCAGGCATTCTGGGGAGCTTGTTCTACCACGTGGACACGGGCGCTGCCAGCTGCCATTCTGGAATCCTCCCTTGAGTTTATTACCATTGGGACTCAACCACACCCACCAGCCTGCAGGCAACAGTATTGGGATGCCTCAGGCCAAGCAGCTAGCTAGGCCCAGGACCCCTGGGCCCTGCAGCCAGAGATTCTTGGACCTGGCTCCACCTACCAGCAGGTCAACACAAGCTCTGGAACCCCAGGTCCTACAGCCAGAGACTCTAGGACCTATCTTCCTCAAACTATTCCAAAAAACTGCAGAGGAAGGAATGCTTCTGAACTCATTCTGTGAGGCCAGTATCACCGTGATACCAAAACCAGAAAAAGATATCACAGAAAAAAAAAGAAAATTACAGGCCAATATCACTGAGGAACAGAGATGCAGAAATCCTCAAGAAAATATTGGCAAACTGAATTCGACAATACATTGAAAGGATCATAAACCGTGATCAAGTGGGATTTATCCCAGGGATGCAAGGATAGTTCAATATCCACAAATCAATTGATGTGACACACATTACAAATTGAAGAATAAAAATCATATCATCGTCTCAACAGACGCAGAGAAAGCTTTTGACAAAGTTCAACATCAATTCATGATAAAAACTCTCAACAAAGTGGGTATAGCGGGAACATACCTCAACATTTAATAAAAGCCATATATGATAAGCCCGCATTTAACATCATACTCCAGGGTGAAAAGCTGAAAGCATTTCCTCTAAGATCAGGAAGAAGACAAGAATGCCCACTCTTGACACTTTTATTCAACATAGTATTGAAAACCTTAGCCATAGCAGTCAGACAAGAAAAAGCAATAAAACGAACCCAAGTTGGAAAGGGGAAGGTAAAACTGTCACTGTTTGCAGATGACATGATACTATGCATAGAAAATCCTAAAGACACCACCAAAAAACTACTAGAGATCATTGACGAATTCAGCAGGATACAAAACTAATATACAGAAATCTATTGCATTTCTATACACTAAAGATGAACTATCAGAAAGAGAAATTAAGGAAACAATTCCACTTACCATTGCATCAAAATAAATAAAATAACTAGGAATAAATCTAACTAAGGAGGTAAAAGACCTGTACTCGGAAAACTGTAAGACACTGATGAAGGAAATTGAAGTCAACATAGACAGATGGAAAGATATACTGTGTCCATGGACTGGAAGAATTAATAGTTAAAATGACCATACTACCCAAAGCAATCTACAGATTCAATGCAATCCATATCAAAATACCAATGGCATTTTTTCACAGATCTGGAAGAAATAATTGTAAAATTTGTATTGAATCACAAAAGACCCTGAATAGCCAAACAATCTTGAGAAAGAAGAACAAAGCTGTGTATTATGCTCCCTGATTTCAAACTATACTACAAAGCATGAGTAATCAAAACAGTATGATCTGGCACAAACACACACACATAGATCAATGGAACAGAACAGAGAGCTCAGAAATGAACCCATACTTATATACACGATTAATCTATGACAAAGGAGGCAAGAATAGACAATGGGAAAAAGACAGCCTCTTCAATAAATGGTGTTGGGTAAACTGAACTGCTACATGCAAAAGCAGCAAACTGGACAGTTCTCTCCCACCATGCACAAGAACAAATTCAAAATGGATTAAATATACAGCTTAATTATATGACCTGAAGCCATAAAACTTCTAGAAGAAAACATAGGCAGTAAGCTCTTTGACATCAGTCTTAGTAATATTTTTAATTTTTTATTATTATTTTTAATGGCATTTATTTGAAACATATTTTTTTAAGTTTATTTATTTATTCTTTTAGGCTGTGCCAGGTCTTATTTGCGACAGGCGGGATCTTCATTGCGGCATGTGGGATCTTTTTTTTAGTTGCAGCGTGCGGACTTCTTAGTTGCGGCATGCAGACTCCTTAGTTGTGGCACGTAAACTCTTAGTTGCGGCATGCATGTGGGATCTAGTTCCCCAACCAGGGATTGAACCTGGGCCCCCTGCAGTGACAGGGTGGAGTCTTACCCACTGGACCACCAGGGAAGTCCCATATTTTTTAGATATGTCTCCTCAGGAAAGGGAAACAAAAACAAAAATAAACAAATAGGATTACATCAAACTAAAAAGCTTTTGCACAGCAAAGGAAACTATAAACAAAATGAAAAAGGACATCTACTGAATGGGAAAAAGATATTTGCCAATGATATATCCGATAGTGGGTTAATGTCCAAAATACAGAAAGAACTCATACAACTCAACATCAAAAAAAAAAAAAAAAAAAAAAACAACCCAAACAACCTGATTAAAATGTGCAGAGTATCTGAATAGACATTTTTTCCAAAGAAGACATATAGGCCCATGGAAAGATGCTCAACATCACTAATAATCAGGGAAATGCAAATCAAAACCACAATGAGATATCACCTCACACCTGTCAGAATGGCTATTATCAAAAACACGAAGTGTTGACGAGGGTGTGGAGAAAAGGGAACCCTCCTACACTGTTAGTGTGATGTAAATTGGTGCAGCCACTATGGAGAACAGTATGGAGGTTCCTCAAAAGACTACAAATAAAACCACCATATGATCCAGCAATTCCACTGCTGGGTATATATCTGAAGAAAATGAAACCACTAATTTGAAAAGATACATGCACCCCAATGTTCATAGCAGCACTGTTTACAATAGGCAAAATATGGAAGCAACTCAAATGCCCATCAATAGATGAATGGATAAAAAAAATGCAATAAACACACACACACACACACACACACACACACACACACACACACACGCATTGGAATACTACTCAGCCATAAAAAAGAATGAAATCTTGCCATTTGCAACAACGTAGATTGACCTAGAGGATATTATGCTAACTGAAATAAGTCAGACAGAGAAGGACAAATACTGTATGATTTCACTTATATCTGGAATATAAAAAAACCCAATGAACAAACAAAACAAAACAGAAACACATTTATAGATACAGAGAACAAACTGGTGGTTACCAGTGGGGAAGGGGGTGCTGGGAGGAAAGCATAGGTGAGAGAGATTAAGAGGTATAAACTTCCAGGTGCAAAATAAATGATTCATGGGTATAAAATGTACAGTGAGGGGGACTTCCTTGGTGGCCCAGTGGATGAGACTCTGTGTTCCCAAGGCAGGGGGCTGGGGTTCGATCCCTGGTCAAGGAACTACATCCCAAATGCATGCTGCAACTAAGAGTTCACATGCCACAACAAAGGAGCCTGCCTGCTGCAACCAAGACCGGTGCTACCAACTAAATAAATACATTTTTTAAATGTATGGTGTGGCGAATATAGGTGACATGTTTAAATCACTTATCTTGGTGATCACTTTGAAATGTACAGAAATATTGAATCACTATGTTGCATAACAGGAACTAACGCAGAGTTTTAGGTCAATTATACTTCAAAAACGAACAACAAACTCATAGAAAAAGGAGATCAGATTTGTGATTACTAGAGGCGGGGGCGGGTAGGGAGGGAGAATTGGATGAAGGCAGTCAAAAGGTACGAACTTCCAGTTATAAGATTAAATACTAGTGATGTAGCGTACAACAGGATGAAGATGATGAGCACAGCTGTGTTATATATGAAAGTTAAGAGAGTAAATTTAAGAGTTCTCATCACAAGAAAAACAACTTTTTCTTTTTCTTTTATTTTGTGTCTGCGAGATGATGGAGGTTCACCAAACTTCTTGTGATCGTCACTTCATGATGTACGTAAGTCAAATCGTTATGTTATGCACCTTAAACTTACAGAGTGCTGCTGCATGTCAGTAAAATTGGAAGAAGAAAAAATGAATGAGGAGGTCAGGGGAAAGTTGCAGACCAGAGGCACAAATAAGACCTATACACTGGGTGAGGTCACCTGGGAGACTCAGACATGCATGGTCCGTGTGGCATTGTCCACACACTAAACATTTATGTGTTCCCCCATACTCCCCATCACCTTTGCAGTTAGCTGGGTTGTGTGAGTAGCTCTGGACAGTGAATGGAGGAAGCACCTAAGAACTGGTTCAAGACCCTCAGTTGTCCTCATTTCCTGCCACAGTTATCATGAATCCATGTACTAATGTCATTGTTAACTCCAGTCCCTGAGGGGATTTGCAGAGTAAATTCACAAATTTACTCCATGTCCCACACGTAGCATGAGAGAGAAATAAACTTTTATGTGGTAAGCCATGGAAATTTCGGGACGAATTTGTTACCTCAGCATAACTTGGCCTATCCTGACTAATTCAGAATTCCATCATATAAGCTGCCACAACAAAAGCATCCTCTTTCATTAAAAAAGATAGCATATGTGATTTGATATGTTTTCAACAAAAGTATAGCAGTGGTTATTTCTAGCTTCTGTCTAAACAACATTTAAATGAACTCCTTGTTCATTTTATAAGCTGAAGGGTAATCTCTGAACTGTTGAGTGAATAATGCAGGATAACGTCCATTCTTTCAAAGATCCTCATTTCTCAACTGTTTTTTCCTGATTGTTAAGGTTTATGAAAACATCGTTTTTATACATCGTTCTTGGATAATTAAAAAAGTAATATTGATGCTTTATAATTTTCTAAATTTCTCCAAAAACAATTCTCTCCCCTTATATCAGCTAATTTTTTAGATGTTTGATTCATTTGACAAATTGACGATAAAAGAGATTCCGCATTCATTCATTTCACAAGTTTTAATTGAGCCCCTACTTTGTTCTAAACATTTTGATAGGAGCCAGGGAAATAAGGAAAAGATCCAGTACTTACCTTCATAGTTATGGTTTTTTTTTTTTTTTTTTTTTTTTGCGGTACGTGGGCCTCTCACTGTTGTGGCCTCTCCGTGGCTCACGGGCCCAGCTGCTCCGCGGCATGTGGGATCTTCCCGGACAGGGGCACGAACCCGTGTCCCCTGCATCGGCAGGCGGACTCTCAACCACTGCACCACCAGGGAAGCCCATAGTTATGGTTTTGATACCACCTGGAGCATTACCTACGGCCAAACTCAGTTCTGAGATCCTGAGAGATGGGAAATTAGTTAACCTCTGTGTGCCTTAATATCTTCATCTGTAAAATGGAAATAGTAACTCATTCCCTCCAGAGGTATTGCAGTAATAAAATGAGACAAAGTGGAAGGCTATTTTTAGTTACATTTAGAAATGCACTCAGACCATCTTAACACAAAGGGGTTTTACTGGAAAAACCAGAATCTACAAGGTACCTGGTGCTCGGGCAGCTGGAGAGAGGAAGTAGGGACCAGGTGGTCTCTGCATTGCTCACTGTGTCTTCTTTCTGTCTGTCTACTCAGTTCCCCCACTATCTTTGCTTGCTCTTACCTTCTACTCCGTGATTTTGCTTTCAAGCTTGTATTGCTGGTGGTTTCCGTTTCTTCATAGCTTCAGTCTACACACTGCCTTGAGCTCTATCTCCATGCTTTCTTTCTTCTTTCGCCCTCACAGATAACTACCTTTAATTTTTCAGTTCAAATTTCCAGAAGAATCTGTTTGATCGATTTGTTCATTCAGGCATTCAGAACACATACATGGAGTATCTACTAAGGACAGGCAGTGGACGCCCGTGGTAATCCCCACCCCCTGTTAGGAACCTGTTAATGATCCCTCCAACCTCATCCTGAAGATGGACTCTTTCCCTGGGACCTTGTTAGAGGTGCTGAATTTGTCCCCCACTCCAGATCTACTGAATCAGAATCTACATTTTAACAAAATCCCCAGGTGATTTGTATGCACAGTTCAAGTCTCAGAAGCACTGCTTTAAACTTCTAGCTCAAAACTGGCTGCACACTGGAAACAGCTGGAGATTTAAAAAATTACTGATGCCTGGGTCCCTCGCAAAGGGATTCCTTTTTAATTTTCCTGGGGTGCAGCCTGGCATTCAGAAAATCCTAGATGATTCCAATGTGCAGGTAGGTTTGAGAATCTCTGAACTAGTCCTGAGTCACCACAATCAGCTGTGAACCTGGACAAACTGCTTAGTTTCTCTCTAGGCTAGACTTCTCATCTCTTAAGTGAAGATAACCTGTGGACCTCAGAGTTGTTCTGAGGGTCCCATCTTCTCTTATACAATTGGGGATTTAAGGAAACAAATGCATTATTAAATATGAGAATATAAGTAAAAATACATAGAAGATAATTGTAAAGCTTACATGATTACACTCTACCTGTGTCATGGCTGAGTACCGTTATCCCATCTTACCTATCACGTAATGGAGGGTTAGAGAGGTTAAGTAACTGTCTCAAGGCCCTGAAGGCTGTTAAAGAGAAATTATTCACCAGATTCTCTTTAAAAACCGGCGGGGAAGACTTTACTACAGACTACTGCGATGGGGGAAACAGACCGAATGCAGCTCTGAACACAACTGGGACCAACGGAGATTTACAGCCAGGGGGCAGGGTGAAGGAGAGAACGGAAAAAAACGACCAAGACGAACTTGGTGAGATATTGGGGGGTAGGGTGGCGGGTGGGATGAGGAACGTGATTAGAAATCGAGAGTGGAGGAAGAGGAGCTTGATTAGGTACCAAGGGTGGGGGGGATTCTCGATCGAGTGGCTTCGCAGGATTCTTTGGTAAAATCAGGCTCAGCAGGCCAGGCACGAGGCCTAGTCTACACGAGGGCTCCAAAGGACCAGACCAGAGTTTGCTCCCGGAGTGGGTCTAGGCGGAGTTGGGGGCTCAAGCCGGGCGAGTCTAAGCGCGCAGACACTGCTGACCCTACACGCCCCCAGTGCCGGGGTTAATGCAAACCTCACAGGACCGAACGTGTCTGGCGCTGTACACCCACGAAGCAGGACTGCTGGCTGCCCTCCAGCTTCCAATCAGACCAACCCCAATCGGAGCGGCGGTCCCTTAGCCGCTCGTAGCCTACAGGACCGGGTTTCCCCGGGCACGCCCCGCCTCCCGGTCCGGGGCGGGGCCGCCGCACCTGCCGCGCACCAATCACGGGCCGGCGCGTAGGGGCGCACGCGCCACGGCCCTGGGCGGGGCCTCGCCGCACATCAGTCTCCGCGACCTGCCGGCCCCCGGCCTCCCTGATTGGCCGTCCTGGAGTGACGTGACGGCCGCCTCGGCCTATGGCAGCGGAGCCGGCCGGTGGCGGGGTGCGGAAGCTGCGGGGTGCGGCGGGCGCAGTGCCGGTTGGCTTGTGCGGAGTGTGGGAGACGGTTCGGGCGGCGTGCGCGGCCTTTGCTTTGCTCTGTCCCGGCGCCGGCGGGATGACGCGCTTCGCTCTGACAGTGGTCCGGCAGTGAGTATGGCCTGCGCGGGCTGCCCTTTCCCCTCCGTGGAGTGTTGCGGGCTGGGCTGTGGGACCGAAGATCTGCACCCGCCCCGCCCTGCCCGTCCCATTTGCTCCTCCGAGGCTCGGCCTGGCGATTTCTAGGTGTTTCCTGTGAGTTACCCCCTACCGGCCCTCCTGCCCCAGCGAAGCTGAGCGGGAAGCCAGGTGTCAGATGGCAGCGGTCCCGCGTTCGATGGGGACAGGGAGGTCGGGAGGAGTGAGTGTCAAGGGCCCCCGTCTCCGGGTGGCAGCTGAAGCTGAAGAGACAGCCCTGTCGCCGCACCTCCCGGGCCCCGCGTTTGCCCCCGGCCGGTCCCCCAGGGTCTGCAGAGTGACTGGTCCGGGGCCCACGTTTCCGCTCCAGGCTCTGCGACGGCTCCGTCCCTGTCCCCTCGGTCGCCTCGGCCCCCCAGGCTTGTGTCTGAGATTCGCTTCTTCTCCGCAGATCTTCTGTCGCTGGGGGAGGAGAGGGGGCCTCGCCCTGCTCTCAGCCGCCTGCATCGCCCCGAATAAATATGTTTATCATATAACGTTACAGGGAGCTAAATGCTGACAAGTCGTTACGTCTCTTCCTTTTTCCTTCTCGACTCTTCTTGGCCCGGTGTTAATGGGAGGTGGAATTCAGGGAGGTCAGGAGCACAGATTTTTCGAGAAAGATCGACGTAGGTTAGAATCTGGGCTCCAGCTAGGAGCCTTGTAACCTGGGCTTCCTTTCACCGACTTAATCTCTACGACCTCAGTTTCCTGATTTATAAAATGGCGTTAGTGATAGGACCCACTTCACTGGGTTAGTGTGATAATGAAATGTCAGAAAGGTGAAGCGTATAGCACAGTGGAGGGGGAGAAATATATCTGAGAATTAACTAACTTTTGTTTCTGTAAGGACAGCTCTGATACAGATGCAGGGAGTCCTCCAATTTGTGTGTTAATGGGACCAGCATTCTGAGCGGGTGCTGTGTGTCAGCCCGTAACTAAGGGTTACAGGGTTACAGGGAACTAAGATGCCGTTTTTGACATCGTGGAGCTTGTGGAGAACAGCGATATGGTCTAACCTTGCCAAGCTGACTTTAGCTGCTATCGTCTTTGGTCCTGTTTTTACTTTATAGGAAGATTATCTTGGCAACCATCTGAAGTTGTTCCGTTAGGATTCACAGGATTTTAATGACTGAGCTAGAAATCGAGCTCCTCTCTTTCCGCCCCACCCCTCTCCATTTTTAGAAGGCTTTATGACTGTCGTGTGACCTTCTTAAGGTCATCCAGCTAGTCAGTAGCAGAACAGGGATTAGTGTCTTGATTGCCCTCATTTTCCTCTGAAGTTTCTGGATGCCTTGACACAGTGCCTGGCGTGTAATTGCCACTCAGAAGTCGTAGAAAATCTGGGCAAGACCACCCCTTGAAAAACAAGATGATCCCTATTCAGTTTCTTAATATACAGTAGTTACATGAGTTCGGATTTTATCCCCTCCCTGCTTCTTAAAAAGGGCTTGATTTTTAAAATGGATTCATCATAGAATTCCTATGAGGAATTAATTTAAAAATAAGTCTTAATAAATTAGTATGTGCCAGGCACTGTCGTAATTAAATTCTGACAACAGTCTGGTGAGGTAAAGACTGGCTTCTCAATTTGCGGGTGAGGAAACAGACACGGAGGGCATGTGACTTGCTTATAGTCACATGACAAGTTGGGGTGGTGGCCTTTAAACCAAGGCAGCAGATCTGCGGCCCATCCTCTTAACTATATACTATGCCCTTCTGCCTCCAATTTTAGAGTTGAAACCTAGTGTTTGTAGGTTGCTTAAATATCATCAGCCATTTCAGAGGCTACTTTTTATTTCCTGTGATATAACCATGAAGAGTGGTAAGAATAGTTTACTTTGCTCTGTTTTATTCATGGGAAAGTGCAAAGGAAGTGCTGAAATAATTGATAGGGTTAGTTTTCTCCTTCAGAGTTCTCAAAGCTAAAAATGGATGATTCTTTCAGGAAAAGAAACAGTTTCAAACTTGATTGATCACCAGAGTTCAATGTAATGACTCTTACTGGAATCAGCAAGATTGAATCATTGAGCAAAATAGTGGGAGTTTACCTTGAGTTGTCTCTTACCTGACTCTGTCAAACGCTTTGCAACTCAGTGTGTTTAAGAGTTGGATAATTTTTGGATAATGCAAGAAAACTTTTTAAATGCAGTTTCTTTAAGTTCAGTCAAATCCTTTATGAATCTGTGCTGTTACCATCTGTGTGTTGGTCTTCATCATCATACTTGAAAGGGAGAGTTACCAGTTGTATCATTTTTGGAACAGAATACCCCACCTTTCAAACTTCAAGTCTACTAGTCTGATTGAGCTGTAGCGTCTGGTGGCGTTAGAGCAGCATGGTTGAAAACCCCAGTATATGCAGGTCGGCACTGCCATCACCCACACGGCACATCGAAGGCCCTAGTTCCCTTGAAAGGTTCTTTGTAGGAGTTTGCAGTTGGTTGCCTGCAAAACCATCCCATTTCACTTCCGTTTTTAGCTAGCTCTTTAAACATTTTTACAAAGTAAATTTCCTTTACTTTTAACTACTTAAAGATGATGAATCATGGGGCTTCCCTGGTGGCGCAGTGGTTGGGGGGTCCGCCTGCCGATGCAGGGGACACGGGTTCGTACCCCGGTCCGGGAGGATCCTACATGGCACGGAGCGGCTGGGCCCGTGAGCCATGGCCGCTGAGCCTGCGCGTCCGGAGCCTGTGCTTCGAAAAAAGATGATGAATCAGTGTAGGTATTGACAGCAAAACTGATTGGTTTTTCTTACTCTGCCTCTGTCGGCACTTAGTCTTCATGAATGCTAGTCACTGTTCTGTTTGTTAATAAAGCAGAGGCCAGATGAATATTGGATCATCTGTCAACTTCTATCAAGATGCATGTAATCGTTATGTTACTGTGATATTTGTTTTCTGGGAGTAGGGTTGATTAACTGGGAGAACCTATGCAACTAGGCCTAATCTACATATAGACAAAAATATATCATGAATTGAGTATTTTACATTTTTGCCCCCAGACCATCTGGTGAAACTCTCCATGTTACTAGTGCTTGAAATCTTCTATGTTTTCAAATTATTAATCCATTTTCAAAGGAATTAACTGGTGTGGAGGAATTAGGATGAAGCTGTATATGCATGATTAACTATCAGGTGAGTACACTCCATTCCTGTGTCCACCAAAGCATATCTATTTTGAAAACTTGCCCCAAGTATATACTGACTTCCCATGATTTGTCTCTGCTGCAGCAAACCGAGTCCTGGTCCGTGGAATTTGAATTATTAAAAAGGATGTGATTGGGAAATTAAGCTTTCTATATGATTTCTAGAGAAACGCTGTAGAATACAAACCAGAACTAACAAAATAACATGTCTTTTTAAGGGGAGAAGAGCATGATTATCCACAAAATAAATGGTGCATATCTGTGGGCCTTTAGACGGCCGGTCACAGACATGACTTCCTGGCCTAAGTGTTTGCGTTCTCGCGGAGTCGGGCGTCCGTCTTGGAAGTGAGTCACACTGCAGGTTTTGAGAATCAGTGCTGTTATTCCTGATTCCTTTAAAATACACTCCTCTGACCTTTCCACTCCCCCTGCCTTCCCCGCCACTGCCACAAGCCGAGCTTCGGTTAGGGAAGTAGCTTCATAGTAAACCTATTTTAGCCACCCACTTTCCTCTCCCACTCCCCAAACAAACTAAACAGTGGCTTCAAGCATTTGTACAGACCTCTCGAAAAAGCTGATAAAAGCTGTAAAACTAAATATTTGTGCACATTTTTGGAAAAAAAATTCTCTTTCTAGATTCTTACACTATAATGTTTATAAAGTGATTTGAAAGCAAAATATGCCCAGTAGAACAGCAGTGATTATTAATAATGCACTAATGTCTGCAGCAGTCTCGACTGACTTACAGCTAAAGGAAATCTTTTATTATGTTACAGCTATTTTTTCTCCTTTTGCTGGAATTGCTGAGATGCTGGGGCAGTACTGTTACAAATTATCAAAGTACTGGGATTCTGTTTTTTAACAGGATGACATTTTGATGATATAATGTGTTCTTCTGAATCCGTGATCAAATCAGCTATTGGGATTAAGTTAAAATCTTGAGCTACCTTTTCAGTAAGCATACAGAAAGTTATCGTCTTGGCATATCATTTGTGTGATTTGTAAAGACCTGGTCCAGCGTAATTATTAAATTTCTTCTCACCCTTGATTTTAAATCTGTGCAATGAGCAAGAGAGCTTGTGATCCACAGTAAGTGGGCAAAACCTTCTGAGGTTCCCATATAAAAGTAAATATGGGATTGGGGGCCAGGGAGGCGTTATTTGAATTTTGCTGGTCATTGAATTGGTTACAAAGCCATTGTCTAAAGAGGACGTCACTCGTACAGAAGTGAAGTACAGCCCTTTTATTCTTGGTCTCGGCAAGACTGTGAGGCTGAGACAGACAGGAAGTGGATCCTGTGTTTGGGAACTGTTTTCTGTATGAGAAGCAGTGCCTTCCCCATCACTTCCCTGGATGCTTTGTTCATCTGAACCGCAGAGCTTAATCTCTTTCCTATCCATTTCATACGATTCTGAATGGGTTTTGGAATGCTGCAAGACATCTTTTATTAATACTCACCTCAAGAACGATAATACTGGCAAGTGAGTGGCTAGTAGTGCTGTGTAATTTCACTCACTTGTCGTATATTTTTTAAGCCGCTACATCCACACGTTTAGAAATCAGAACAGTTCTCCTGAGTTTTCTGTCCTCTCCCCCTGCAGGTGACCACAGCCTCTGCGTCCTCCCGGCATCTCTCGTGCAGATGCAAACGTTTACTTTTGCGCCCTGCCTTTCTTGTTCTTTCCTTCTTTCTTTCTTTTTTTAAAAATTATTTTTGGCTCTGTTGGGTCTTCGTCGCAGTGCTCAGGCTTCTCCTTGCGGTGGCTTCTTTTGTTGCAGAGCGCGGGCTCTAGGCACGCAGGCTTCAGTAGTTGTGGCACAAGGGCTCAGTAGTTGTGGCTTGCGGGCCCTAGAGCACAGGCTCAGTAGTTGTGGCACACGGGCTTAGTTGCTCCACGGCATGTGGGATCTTCCCGGACCAGGGCTCGAACCCGTGTCCCCTGCATTGGCAGGTGGATTCTTAACCACTGCGCCACCAGGGAAGTTCCTGTCCTGCCTTTCTAAAAAGGTAGCAGTCTTTGTATATTATTCTGTACCTTGCTTTTTCTGCTGAATATGTCTTGGTGATTTTTCCATCTCTTTACGTAAATCACTCTCCCGCAGACACAGCCGCATCGAATTCCATCAGGTAGATATCCCACTGTTTATTTGTTAAAGTAACGGGTTCCCTGCTAAAGGGAATTTAGGTTATTTACCATCTATCGCTGTTAGAAATATACTGTAGCAAATATTCTTTTAAATCTAGATGAATGCAAGCATTTCCAGTAACAGGGCTGCTGAATCAAAGGGTAAACAGACTTGTCATTTTGGTGGATATTTCCAGATGACCCTCCATCCAGAGAGCATGTACACTGAGCTTCTGTTATTTCCCAGGATTTTCTCCAGGGACCAGGCATGTTAGGGTGATGCAGCCTCTGGCCGTGCCTTTTAAGGAACTGGGGCCAGGATAGATGCATGACTACAAAAGTTAACTAGCGTAGTACAGAAGTACAGTAACTAACTACAGTAGTGCCGGGAAAAATGCGAGTGCAGAGTTGGGGTAGTTAAAGGGGATGGGGCGGTAGGGAACGGTGCTGGAGAGGGAAAGCTACTTCAAGGAGTTATCTGGCTGTGTTGGGTCTTGAAGAATGAGAACACTTTGGCCAGGTCCAGCGGTCTCTGTTTTAATAAGACCCCTAGGGGATTCTGAGACACACTCAAGTTTGAGAACCTGTGCTGTAGGCGAGGTTGAAAAACCCCGGTTTTTATAAACGAGGGGCAAGGTATAAACAAGGGGCAGAGACACGAGTTTGTGATCACGACCAAGGTCTGGTGGCATTCCTTTCTGGTTCTGAGTGAATCAGTCCCACGCGAGATATTTTTCTTTTTAAACTACTGCTTCACGTAAAAAACAAAGCAGGAGTGATGAGCCTTCATGGTAATCAGGGAAACACCAATTAAAGTCAAGGTGAGGTAAACTGTTCAGGTTCCGTCTTGGCACAAACTGAAAGCTGTCACATTATAGTGAGGATGTGGAACGCTGCAGAGGGGTTGCGACTGGTATAACCACTTGGCCTTATCGAATAAAGCTGGATGCGCCGTGGCCCCGCAGTTCTAGTGCTAGGCACGGGTCCCTAGGCAGGGGTCAACAGACCCCTGAGAGCGAATAGTTTAGGATTTGCAGGCCACATGGTCTGTCTGAACTGATCATTTCCACCATTAGAGTGTGAAAACAGTCATAAACAATAAATAAACGTATGGGTATGACTGTATGCCAACAAAACTTGGTTCACGGAAAGACTTGCTTACCAGTCCTTGAGTGGATCTCAGACATGAGCACGCAGCAGCATCGCTTGGCGGGTTTATTGAAACAGACTCTGCTGGCCGCCACCTCAGAGCTCCTGAGTCAGTGTGTCTGGGGGCAGGTGGGGCCTGAGACACTGCATTTCCAGGCATTGCCAGTGATGCAAGTCCAGGGACCATGCTTTTGAGAACCACTGCCCTAGAGAGTCTGCTGCGCTCTGACAAACATGTTCATGGCAGCGTAGCCCGGAGCTGGAAACAGTCTAGGTGTCTGTCACAGTGGACCATGCACTACATCGTAGCAAACCCTTACAGTGAAGTTTACACAGTAAAAACGAGAATCGAGTGCGGCCACACTCAGCAACGCTGGTGCATCTCCCAAAATGTTGAACAAAAGAAGCAACACAGAAAACCACGTAGAGTAAGAAGCAAGTCACTGTAAAGTTCAACAACAGGCAAACTAATCTATGCTGCACGTGGGCAGGAAAGCGAAGAGGAAGGGTGAGCACCGGAGCGGGCAAAAGTCCCGGCAGGGGATCCGCTGGGGAGGGAGGACATCGTGGTGGACAGGGACGGGGTCCTGGAGGCCGGCAGTGATCTGTTAACTTGGGTGGTGTTACGTGCCTGCTGGCTTTATCATTATGTTATTTACTATTTGTTTCATAATTCTTAAAAGATTAAAAATGCATTAAGTCTTGGATATCTATATAGTCTGTCCAAAAATGGCTTATAAATACAGCTACTGAGTGCTTCCTACAGCCAGGCAGTGTCTGGGTGCTTTACCTGTGTTCATCCCATCATCCCGAGAATCTTGTGAGGTTGGGACCGTCTATTATCCCCATTTGACAGATGAGGAAGCTGAGGCATTGAGCTTAACCCAGCAGGTGAGTGTAGCGCCAAGCACTCTTGCTCCTGGGCCCGAAAGATGGCAGCGAGGTTTCCCCTCACGGATTTTCACCTCTCGCCGACCTGAAAGGGTGTGGACGTGGGCTGTGGGGACAGTTGATTCCAGATGAGGCGATAACTCGATCCGAAGAGGCCTGTGGGGTGTTTCCCCCCACCGTTTCCAGTTTTCTGTCCAGTGTGCGCACAGCACACGCCAGCTCCCACCTGCACTCTGTTGTCTGGTCTGGTCCAGGTGCCCTCACCCTCCCCTTCCCCCTCCAGCCTCAATCCAGTTGCTTTGGGGCACCACTTCCCCCCGTGGCTCTCTGGGTTGCTTCAGAGTGGGTTGGGTTTGCTTTTGTAATTCCTTGGTGTTGCAAAGTGGGGCAGCTTTGAGCAGCTCCAGGACCGAGGAGGCAGGGCCGGGGTCTGCGGGTCTGCGCTCCGCTCTCCGTCCCTCGCGCCTGTCCGCTCAGCGCAGCGGATGGACGGATGGACCAGCTGTTGTGTTTTGGTCCCGATGCCTGTGGGAGTAGTTTTGATCAACATATTTAAGAAGATTATTTAACAAAAATTTTTTATACATACATATACTGCTTTTGAAATAGCATTTTCTACCTTTAGTTCACTTAAGATTGTTGATCTATACATTTGAATTTGGGGCAATTTGAAATTTTTAGCTTATCGATTAGGCACATAGAACAGATGATTGCAGACAGTAGTTTAGAATACATTTTATCTTTACGGGTTAGATTCTGACGTATGTACAATATGCTGTCTTTACAAGTATCATTACCTTTCGTTGCTGATTTTTTTTTCCTCATTTCAAAAATAACCTAATTTGGTAATAAAGGCTTTTTTCCCTCCCTGTTTTAGTGGAGAAACAAGACTTAACAAGGAGAAAATCCTTCAAGGTTGGTATGCTCTGACTCTTATTTTAGCTCTCTCTGTTAGTATTAATGTGAAATATGGGTTAATCAGATCTGGTGGGGTAGGGTGGACCGGGGGCCGCTCTGGACTGTGAACTGGGATTACGGAATTAAATCATCATGGTCACAGAAATACGATCAGAGCAGATGGTAACCAAGAGTCTCTTGAGTGAATTAGATGTAAAGAACAGTGCTCCAAGTTGTTCGTGGGCAGCTTCAAAGCTGATTAAGGAGTTATATTGAGTCTAGTTGTCTTAAAATGTATCTGCCAGGATTTTAAATGATTTCATATTTGGAAACAAAAAATTTACTGGCTGGTGTTAATGGTATTTTTCTGCTAAGATACTTATATTATTTTTAGTAGTAACAAAGAAATGGTCTAAAAAGAGAATTCCTGTTCTCACATGGGGTTGTTACTTTATTCTGAATAGACTCTCCTCTGCCCCCTGCCTTGTTCTGTTAATTTGGGTTCAGATCTTTTAATCTCCCTGTGATCCAGCTGGCCTGGCTTTTAAAGAATGTCTTTCAGCTAGACGTGCTGTTTCTCTGCTTGGATTATACAAGCATTTAGTTTTATATTTTTGGGTTAGGGACATCTGGGGTTTGCAGAAGCTGATTTTCATACCCTGTGTGCTTGCCTCCCTCTTCTGGAAATCAGTCTGATAATTAAACGCACCTCTATTTCCCATTGACCTGGGCCCCACCCAGAGCATCCTCTGGGCTCACGTACAGTACCGCCTTGTCCGTGGGCCCTGCTCCTTGGTCTCATTTCATTCGAAGCTGACGGTAAAACATGAATAAAATTTTCACGTTCACACCTGTTTTTTAGGTCTGTTTTGTGTTTTCCTAACTTTGGAAGTTAGATGCTTAGTTCTTTAAGTTATAGCCTCCTTTTTATTTTTTTTAAAGCCCTCAAGCCTTATATGTTTCTAAGTACCATTTTTTTGTCACATACCTGCAGTTTTGATTTGTAGTAATCTGGTAAGTATTCAGCACCAAGTATCTTAAATTTCCGTTACGATTTCTTCATTGACCCATGAGTTATTTAGAACTGTTTTTTAAATTTCCAAATGAATGGGCTTTTTGGTTTTGTTCTTCATCTTTTGTGATTGGCTTCCACTGTAATTGCTTTGTGTTCTGACAATATGGTTTATTTGATAAGACGTCTTTGAAATTGGTTAGCATGGTCAGTTTTTATAAACCTACTACTGTGTGTTTGAGAAAAAAATCTGTTTTCTAATTGTTGGGTGTGGAGTTCTGTATCAAATACTTGACCTTGATTTTGTTGTTCAAATCTTCCATACTTTACTAATTTTGTAAATTTACTCATTTGCCTGTATGAGCTAAGCGTCAGTTTATGAGTGAGATATGTTGAATTTCCCGCTGTGATGGCCAGCTCATCCTTTAATACCTGAAGTTCTGTCAACTTGTGCTTTATGTGTTTTGCTTTTATGCAGCTAGAGGCTAATTTATTAGGCACAGACAAGTTTTAAAATTGCTCTGTCTTCGTGGTGCATGGGAACGCTGATTGTTTGTAGTGATCTTTACAATCCTTACTAAGACTGTTGTCATAAAGTCTGCATGTCTGAGAGTGATACGGCAGCTCCGGCTGTTTGGGGTTGGGATTTGCCCGGTATAGATCTTCCTGTCCCTTTCCGTTCAGCCTCGCTGTGTACTGATGTCCTAAGTGTTACCTTGTAAAGGGTAGGCAGCTGATTCTGATTCTTAAAAAAAAAAAAAGGAAAAAAAAGAAATATGATCTTTCTGTTAACTGGTGAGAGTGGTCTGTCCACATTGACTCTGGTTTCTGGTGTGTTTGGACTTTTCCTTTGTGGTTCTTTTCTCCCTTCTTTATCTAGTCCTTTCCTTCTCACTCACCTTTCCTTCTTAGGTGCCTGCTTTTCCTTTTCTTCTCTTTATCCAGCCCACTCTTACTTTCCCTACTGGCCTCAGAATAAGCCATCTCTATCCTTTTGATGGTTGCCTTTATACCTTTACCATTTGTGCCTAACAAGGTGTAAGAGAAATATCATCTCTCCTGAAAAAATACAAAGTGTGTGCTGCTGTTCAGTATCTCGGTCCTGTCCTTTTTTAACCATGCAGTGTAGGCATTATGATTTAATCTGTTACCTAGTGTTTGTTTAGATTGCCATCGGTAGTTGCCAGTTTCTCTCCTCACCATTTCTTTTGCGTCTCAGACCTTCATTCCTGAAACATCTTTTTTGAAAAGTCCTCTTGTGTAAATCAATTTGTGGTAAAGATAGTTTCAACTGATTCTGTTCCAGACGATTCTGTTTTTATTCTCCTCCATCTTTTTTAGTCCAGACAGTTCTAGACTCACAGTTCTCTTGGCTCCTGGGAGCTATTCATCTGCTGCTTTTTGGCTTCAGGAGTCTTCTCTCATCCAAATGGTGTCCCACCGTGGGTATCTGTCTTTCTCTGTAACTGCTTTTAAAGTCTTTGTGTTTTATTTTGGTATTCTACAGTTTCTCTTACTAAATCTAGGAAGGTACTTTTTTTTTTTTTAGTAATTTATCCTTCTTGGTGTACACTGTGTTCCCTTCATCTGTAGTTTTATGTGTTCCCTCACTTCTGTTCTCCATTTTCTCTCGCCTTTCTGGAGTTCCCACTGGATGTGCTCAGGAATCCTCGTCCTTGCTCCATGTCTCTGACACATCTGCGCTTCTCCGTCTCCTCGTGTCTGTGCCAGGGGCCAGCTTCAGCCCCTGCCTTTGGGCTCGTGAAGCTTCTCAGCTTAATGAATCTCCTTTTATCCACTGAGGGATGTTTTTTTCCCCTCCTCAGCAATTCCATTTTTCACTGTTAAAAGACCTGTCTGGTTCTTTTGGAAAGCTGTCTGGTTTTTGATCGCTTGTTGTCGCTTATTTTTGTGACTCTGTTTATAGTCTCTGCTGATTTACACGTCTGACGTATTAGTGGTTCCAAATCTGTTACTTGTTGTTTCTGCCAACTCTCATTCATGACAGATTATTTTCCTGTGTGTTGAGTCATTGGCTGACCTGTTACTTGCTCTAAATTAGTAGAAGACTTGTCAGCGTTTATTGAGGATGACTTGCAATACTGAACGTTCCTGAATTCAAACAGTGGAGATAAAGAAGGAAAACTTTTCTAGGTGATGATCCGACTACCCAAATGCAGCAGCTGAGCTGAAAACGTGAGGTTGGGGGCAGCATTAATAAAACACGTGGTGAAGTGATGGGCGATGTGGGGGCAGAGCTCGGGGCAGCCTCCTCATTACCCAGTTCTCGCCAGACACACATTCTTCTGGGAGATACAGAAGAGCTTTTCCAGGATCCTAGCTGAATTTTGCTTGCTTTCAGTTCTCTGAAAAGTTATGTGGAAAAGTACCCAAGGAACTCTTTTAATAAAGTATAGATAAATGCTCTGTATATTCTCTTAGGTGTGATTTTTATTGCATCCCATGTATATGTATATATATTTGAATGTTACTCTTCTTTCTCTTAATACCACAGGACAAGGAATAGATGAGCCTCTTTCAGAAACTGGATTTAAACAAGCAGCTGCTGCTGGTATATTTCTTAATAACGTGAAGTTTACTCACGTTTTCTCCAGCGACCTCATGAGGACAAAGCAGGTGAGCTTAGAGTCAAGGTTGAGGCGGACGAGTCAAAAGTCTCAGCAGTCGTAACCTTGAAACATTTGCTGCCAGAGTCCGCAGGGAACTAACTCACACGAGACGTCATCCCCAGCCCTCCTCTCCCTGACAGAACTTACTTCTTCTCCCTTCATTTTACTTTTGTGCTTTGTTTTATTGTGGCAATTTTTAAGTTAGAGTAGCTTGGGGAAAATGTCTAACAAAAGGCCTATAAAAAGGCAAAGAAGGTGTCGTGAGAGAGAGCCAGTGGAAACAACACAGAGACGTCAGATTTTAGAATCCAGATACAGTTTGAAAAACAACTGTGTTACTCTAAAGAAATAAAAGACGTGTGAAATATCTTTGAGGAACAGATTACTATAAAAATGATCCCAGAGGTTTAAGAAAGAACCAAATCAACTTCTAAAAGGTCGGTGGAAGGAGACTTTTGTGGCAACCATGGGGGAATAACAGGGTTGGAATGTAGCCTCCCCCCATAAACAACTAGAAAACAGGACAAAATCTGTGAAGCAACTGTTTTCAGACAGTGGACTCCAGGCAGCGTGGGCTGCGATCCCCAAATGAAGGGGAACAAAACAGGTGAGCCCTTGATCGTCCTGGTTTTCCAGCTGAAGCAATTCCCAGACTCTGGCAGAAAAAGCCAAATAGAGAACAGTGGTCTCAGTGACTGAGGGGACGGAGCTTGGAATTTGGGGAGTTTAAGTAAGTAAAATTTGTGGGGAAGAGTGCTGGAGAGAGAGCTGCACAGAGAAAACTCTATAGACATGTGTAGGGATCCCCGTGATTCTTTGTTGGACGGTTGGTTAATCTGCACACGTGTGGCTGAAACTGCACGAGGGCAGAAAACACGGCTTCGGGCGGGAGGGCAAAGGTCCCTGGCGGGTGGCGGTCATCCACTCAGTTCCTGGGGCTCACACAGGGTGCGGAGTCAGAATTCCCACCAGCGCAAGGGGAGGCTTTGCTGGATACAGAGAGCATGTTACACCTTAATAGTGAGGCTAAACTGTCCTCAGAGGAGCATGAGGTGAGAAGTAGGAGGCAGCAGAACCAAATTTCATCTTCTACAGGTGAAAAATGCAGTATTCTGAAATGAAAATTTCATAGGGTGGGATTAACTGTAGGTTACACTGTAGAAGAAGACGTCAGTCAACATGAAGACATGGAAACTGAACATTCCAAAATTAACTGTGGAAAGAAAAAAGACTAAGAAGGGAAAGTGAAGAGTCTCAGTGACGTGGAGGACAGTATCAAGCAGTGCAATGTACATGCAGTTGAAGTCTCAGAAGGGAAGTGGGGAGAAGGGTGAGGGTGAGTATGGAAGTAAAAAGACAGATTTTGAAGAACTAATGACTCAAAAACCTCCAAATACATACCCAGTGAAAATACTTTCAAAAATTAAGGCAAAATAAAGACTTTTTCTTTCAAGCACAAGTTGAGGGACCCACACTTATATGGTCAGTTGTTTTCGTTTAGTCTTTTTGGTCAGTTGGCTTTTGACACAGGTGCCAAGGTAATTCTGTGGTTGAAACGATGGTCTTTTCAATAAAGGGTGTTGAAACGATGGACCATCCAAGCAGGAAAGCATGACATGTGACTCTTACCTCACACAGTCCACAAAAACTAACTTGCAGGTGTTCGTAGAACAAATCTAAAAGCTAAATCTATGAAAATTCTATAAGGAAACGGGGAAGATCTTTATAAAGGCATCTTGGGACAAAGTATAAACAAGACACAGACTGGGAGAAAATTGTAAACGTGTGTTACATGTATGTAATATATGTGTATATATCTGACACATATGTCAATATATATCTCTTAGCTGTATAAACATGTAAGATTCTTCCAACTCAGTAATTAGACAAATAGGCAAAAGGTTTGAATTTGACCGGGCGCTTTACAAAGTGAGATACGGGGAAAGCCAGTAAACAGATGAGAAGGTGCTCAGCATAACTGATCGCGACAGAAACGCACATTAAAACCACAGCAAGATACCGTTACACAACGTGTGCGTGGCTAAAATTAGAAAGCTAAAGGATGTGGAGCACCTGGAACTCAAGGCGTTGCTGGTGAGAATGTAAAACGGAACGCCTGCTTTGGAAAACGGCTTGAAAGTTGAACACACACTAACTGTGATCCAGCAGTTTCAATCCCAGAAGTCTATCCCAGAGAAGTAAGAACATATGTCCACACAAAGACCTGTACACAACTGTTTAATGGCAACTTTATTTGTGACGGGCAGAGAGTGGAAACGACCCGTGTGTTGATCAGTAGGTGAATGGATAAAATGAACATGGTATATTCATACAGTGGAATACACCTCATCAGCAGCACAGAGGAGTCCCCAGAACAGGATCTGAGCAAAAGAAGGCAGATGTGGAAGAGTGCAGACTGTGTGATTCCATTTACATGAGACTCTAGAACACATAAAGCAGGTAGTGCGGGCCGGGGGCCAGGAGTGGGAGGCATTGGCTGGCAAGGGCACGAAGGAATCATTTCGGCTGATAGACTTCTCTGCCTTGATTTTGGCGGTACTTAGATCTGTCACAGCTCGGTGACCTGTACACTTGAAATATACTTCAATAAAATTTACTTAAAATATGGAAAAAGTTTATCCAAAAATGAAAACCTCAGTGGCTGTACTAAATTATAGACTAGATGTAGCTGAAATGGTCATTTGCTTATAGATAAATGTAAGATAGCAACTGAAGTGTAGCGCAGTGTGATAAAATAGGTTAAAAATAAGACTAAGACAGAAGGATGTGATGAGAAGGTCTGTCGTCTTTCGAGAGGAAGTATCAGAGAGAATGGGAAAGAGGCAATATTCGAAGAGGTCACAGTTAATAAACTACAGAATTATTGAAAGATAGCAAAATATCCGATCCAGAAAGTATAAACAAATCCCGGTCAGAATTAAAGAAAGAAACCCACACATCTACACTTACAGCAATATTGCAAAACTCCAAAGACTATGAAGGAAAAAACATTATCCATTAAAGACCAGTATTAGACTATAAACAAATGTGTCAATATCAACAATAATTTGATGTGCTGAGAGATAATAAAGATTAATCTAGAGTTTTATACCAGCAAAACATTTTCCAGAGAATAGGTGAAGACATTTCAGACAAACAAGCTAGAAAGAAACTTTCAAAGGATAATTGAAGAAGGAAAGAAATTCCAGAAGAGATGTCTGAGATTCAGAAAAGAATAGTGAGTGAAAGAAATTGTTACAGGTATAGGTAAATATAAACGAATATTGACGATGTAAAACAGTGTCTGATTTTTGGAAGGGAGTTAAAAAACAGGGCAGACTATGGACTTTAATGATTTCTACCGTTTTGCAAATACAGTGTCTCTTGTCAGAGTAACCAGGTACACAATGAGAGAAGGAAACATGAACAAAAATGAGCAAAAGCAAAAGGCAGCAGAAAGAGCCACAGGAGTTATCTGGTATCTGGAGTTATCAGATGTAGCCTTTAAAATAATCACTGAATGCACAGATAAAAATGACATGGAGAATCTCAGCAAAGAACTGGAAATTATAAAACAAGAACCAAATGCAAATTCTAGAACTGAAAAGATAACTGAAATTAATATTCAGTGGATGGGTTTAAAACCAATTTAGACACACCTGAATGGAGAACTAATGAACTAGAACCTTTTTCTGTAAAGGGCTAGTTAGTTAAATTTTTAAGTTTTGTGGGCTGTATGGTCTGTGTCACAATTGTGAACTCTGCCGTTGTACTGTGAAAGCAGCCATAAATGATACATAAATGGCTGAGTTCTAATAAAATGTTATTTACGAACAAGCCATTTATTTATTTATTTATTTATTGGCTGCGTTGGGTCTTTGTTGCTGCACCCTGGTTTTCTTTAGGTGTGGTGAGCGGGGGCTACTCTTGTTGCGGACCACGGGCTCTAGGCACACAGGCTTCCGTAGTTGTGGCACGCGGCCTCAATAGTTGTGGCTCGCGGGCTCTAGAGCTCAGGCTCAGTAGTTGCGGCACATGGGCTTAGTTGGTCCGCGGCATGTGGGATCTTCCTGGACCAGGGATTGAGCCTGTGTCCCCTGCATGGGCAGGCGGATTCTTAACCCCTGTGCCACCGGGGAAGTCCTACCACATCTTCTTTATCCATTCATTTATCAGTGGACACTTCGGTTGTTTCCATATCTTGGCTATTGCAAAGAATGCTGCAATGAACATAAGGGTATATATAGCTTTTCAAATTAGTGTTTTTGCGTTCTTTGGATAAATATTCAGAAGTGGGGGAGTTCCTTGGTGGCCTAGTGGTTAGGATTCCGGGCTTTCACTGCCATGGCCCAGGTTCAATCCCTGGTCAGGGAACTGAGAATCCTGCAAACCACATGTCACGACCAAAAAAAACAAAAACAAAAACAAAAACTCAGAAGTGGAATAGCTGGGTGATATGGTAGTTTTATTCTTAATTTTTTGAGGACTCTCCGTACTGTTTTCCATAGTGGCTACACCAATTTACAGTCCAACAGTGCACAAGTGTTCCTTTTTCTCTCCAGGGTTTCTTATCTCTTGTCTTTGTGATGATAGCCATTCCAGCAGGTGTGAGGTGATAGCTCATGTAGTTTTAATTTGCATTTCCGCAATAGTGATGTTGAACATCTTTTCATGTACTTCTTGGCCATCTGTGTGTCTTTGGAAAATGTCTAATCAGATGCCCTCCCATTTTTTAACATCTTTTCATGTACTTATTGGCCATCTGTGTGTCTTTGGAAAATGTCTAATCAGATGCCCTCCCATTTTTTAACGGGCTTGTTTGGGTTTCTGTTGTAGTTGACTGATGTGCATTCTTTATACAGTTGACCCTTGAACAATGTGTGGCTTAGGGGCCCCCACCCTCCTTGCAGTCAAAAATCTGCATATAACTTTGCAGTTAGCCCTTTGTATCCACAGTTCCACATCTGAGGATCGTGTAGTACTGTAGTATGTATTTTTAAAAATCCATGGATACATGGACCTGTGCAGTTCAAACCCATAGTCAAGGATCAACTGTATATTTTGGATATTAATCCCTTAGATATATGATTTGCAGTTATCTTCTGTCATTCAATAGGTTGCTTTCTCATTTTGATGATGGTTTCCTTTGCTATGCAGAAGCTTTTTAGCTTAATGTAGTCCCACTTGTTTATTTTTGCTCCCTTGTCTTTAGAGTCAGATCTACAAAAACATTGGAAATACTAATGCCAGTGAAGTTACTACTACCTGTGTTTTCTTCTAGGACCTTTATGGTTTCAGACCTTACATTCAAGTCTTTAATCCATTTGGGGTTAACTTTTGTGTAGGGTGTAAGATAAGTAGTGTAGTCTCTTCTTTTGCATGTAGCCGCTTGGTTTTCCCAGCACCATTTGCTGAAGAGACTGTCCTTCCTCCATTGTATGTTCTTTGCTCCTTTGTTGTAAATTAATTGTCCATATATACGTGGGTTTATTTTTGGGCTGTCTATTCTATTCCATTTATCTATGTGTCTGTTTTTATGACAGTACCATACTGTTTTGATTACTGTAGCTTTATAGTATAGTTTGAAATCAGGGAGCATGATTCCTCTAGCTTTGTTCTTTCTTAAGATTGCTTTGGCTATTTGGGATCTTATGAGATTCTGTACAAATTTTAGAATCATTTGTTCTAGTTCTGTGAAATATTGCCACTGGAATTTTGATAGGGATTGCATCAAATCTAGATTGCTTTGGGTAGTATGGACATTTTAACAATATTAGTTCTTCCAGTCCATGAACATAGAATATCTTTCCATTTATTTGTATCTTCAGTTTTTTCATCAGTGTCATAGTGTTCAGTGTACAGGTTTCACCTCCATGGTTAAATTTATTCCTA